>NW_027266341.1:5000-1259000 GCF_022045235.1 Haliotis cracherodii | reverse complement strand
TCAACAATACAGCCATATCACCATCATCATCATCATCAACAATACAGCTGTATCACCATCATCAACAATACAGCCGTATCATCATCATCAACAATACAGCTGTATCACCATCATCAACAATACAGCCGTATCATCATCCTCATCATCAACAATACAGCCGTATCATCATCATCAACAATACAGCCATATCACCATCATCAACAATACAGCTGTATCACCATCATCATCATCATCAACAATACAGCTGTATCACCATCATCAACAATACAGCTGTATCACCATCATCAACAATACAGCCATATCACCATCATCATCATCAACAATACAGCCGTATCATCATCATCATCAACAATACAGCCATATCACCATCATCATCAACAATACAGCTGTATCACCATCATCAACAATACAGCCATATCACCATCATCATCATCAACAATACAGCTGTATCACCATCATCAACAATACAGCCGTATCATCATCATCATCATCATCATCATCATCATCAACAATACAGCTGTATCATCATCAACAATACAGCCGTATCATCATCATCATCATCATCATCATCATCAATACAGCTGTATCATCATCATCAACAATACAGCCGTATCATCATCATCAACATCATCATCAACAATACAGCCGTATCATCATCATCAACGATACAGCCGTATCATCATCATCATCATCATCATCAACAATACAGCCGTATCATCATCATCAACAATACAGCTGTATCACCATCATCAACAATACAGCCATATCACCATCATCATCATCAACAATACAGCCGTATCATCATCATCAACAATACAGCCATATCACCATCATCATCAACAATACAGCTGTATCACCATCATCAACAATACAGCCATATCACCATCATCATCATCAACAATACAGCTGTATCACCATCATCAACAATACAGCTGTATCATCATCATCAACAATACAGCCATATCACCATCATCATCATCAACAATACAGCTGTATCACCATCATCAACAATACAGCTGTATCATCATCATCCAAACAATACAGCCATACCACCATCATCAACCATACAGCCATATCATCATCATCAAAAATATACAGCCATATCACCATCATCAACAATACAGCCATATCATCATCATCCAAACAATACAGCCATACCACCATCATCAACAATACAGTCATATCACAATCATCAACAATAAACAGTCATATCACCATCATAAACAATAAACAGCCATATCAGCATCATCGACAATACAGCCATACCACCATCATCAACAATACAGCCATTTCACCATGATCACCATCATCAACAATATCAGCCATATTACCATCATCGACAATACAGCCATATCACCACCATCAACAATATACAGCCATATCACCATCATCAACAATATACAGCCGCTTCACGATCATCAACAATACAGCCATATCACCAATGCCTGCAAATAATCAAGTCTGGACACAAGAACCGTTGGTTGATAGCATGAACAACAATTGACACCCTTGGACCACGATGACACACAATCAGTCACACATTGAGACCAGCACCCAGTCCTCACTGTAGGAACCTCCCGAGACAAGCATGTGTGTAGCAGGGCCATCCTACCTTGTCAGCTGGCATTAATTTTAGTCATGTGGCCATGGTGTCTGATCTGGGATCAGAAGGTCCGTGGTTCAAATGCCATAAGTTGCGTCACGTGTATCACTCTGAAATTTGATGGCCATTACATGTGGTACTGGAAATCTATTCTACCCTGGAATTTCCATAGCTTTATTTCAAGAGATATATTTTCTTCACCTCTCAATTTAAAGAAGGAATAGAATTGATCTGAGCAATTTTGAACCATGACAGTTGTGAACAGTGTTTAGGTGCACATGTACCCATCACAAGTTCTTATTTTAATATTTTCAATCAAACTGTATGACATCATGACCTTCCACTGTTCCAGGCAGTGACTGATAACCTGCCCCCAGTGCAGGGGATTGCTTCACTGTGAAAGTCTGGGCTGAGATGACAGGTGCCCCTGACCAACAGGTGCCCCCTGACCAACAGGTGTCCTGGTCAACCTCCTGCTGTAGGCACTGACCTCACAGCATGTGCTCACAGATTAACGGCAGGTTTTGACTGTCTGATTATATATTTGACAAGTCAAAACAAATTATGTCTGCATGTGTGCGTTGAGGGTTCCATCAATCATAAATGACTAGGAAATCAATATAAATAGGTTGAAAATTGTTGAGGCAGTTTTCCTCGGGTGCTTGTGGTCCACAGGCTCTAGGTCGTCTGGTGTTGACATCACATGGTTAACTAGAGTGAGTGAGTGAGTGAGTGAGTGAGTGAGTGAGTGAGTGGGTTGGTTGGTTGGTTGGTGAGTGAGTTGGTTTGCAACAATGTAACGAGTGTATGCCATTACCACTATACAACCACCTCCAAACTATAAGAGTTCTAAGTCATTGTCATCGGGTAGCCTAGTGGTTAAAGCGTTAGCTCGTCATGCCGAAGACCCGGGTTCGATCCCCAACATGGGTACAATGTGTGAAGCCCATTTCTGGTGTCCCCTGCCGTGATATTGCTGGAATATTGCTAAAAACGGCATAAAACCATACTCACTCACTCACTCATGGTGTGTTACATCAAGTTTCACACAGATTATAATCCTTGGTCTGGCAGCACCATAACTGTGCTCAACTCGTCAGCCTGTGTCCATCTTAGCCTCTATAGTAAGTAACCATGGTAACCAACCACAATGCTTGAGACTGAGACTATCACAAGAACTCTCACTCACTTAACCTCTATAGTAACCAACCACAATGCATGTAACATGACTGAGACTATCACAAGCACTCTCACTCACTCACTCACTCACTCACTGTGGAATATTCTTGCATACTTGGAGACCGCTTGGAGACCGCTGAGAGAAGCGAAAGATTACACGCTGGCCAAGTAACAAAAATGGCGCTTTGCGAAACGAATAGTCTCGATCGAGTTAAATGAGAGATTTACAGTTTATAATGAAACATTTTCAAGTGAAGAATAAACAGCTAGAAGTGATATTAACTCCACAAATTGCCATCCGTCATTATTTTGCCTTGTCAATGTTGAACTAACGTAAAAAGAACGTCAACAATTGTGTACGGACTAGTCACTTACGACAAAGGGAAACAATTAAAGGGGAAGTAACTCTTGCACGACAATAGTTCCGTGAAAGTGTTATGTCCACTGCAATGAAAATATCACTTTTCTCAAGTTCAGAAAGTCAGTCTTTCAAACTGGAGTATATAATAAAACAGGATATGTCAGCCTCCCTGTTTTCACGCAACAAATATCAGGTTAACAACAGCCACAATACTTGCAGCCATTTGTGAAACTGCATAAAACTGATGTTCCGTTTGCCTCATGAAGCAAACTCATTTGTCGAACATTGTAATTTTATAGAATGTGTCAACATTTTCAACACTTTTCATCATATCATTATAATACCTCAAAGGTGAAATGGTGATAAATGTCTGGAAGAATGCATGAAAAACATGATCTAACTGATGTCAAAGGAAATGGTAGTATGAAAAGATGTTTCAAACTCTGCTTCAGTCCCAGGTAAACAGACAGGTAACAGGGGACCATTTGTTAACGACTTGTACGTAGGAAGGGAGTGACCACTGCTCACTACACAACTGTGTCAGCACAAGACCTGGCTGACAGACCTGGGTAACAGGCTCTCCCCTAGCGTTATCAGTGATAGTGCTGCATGGATGACCAACCACATGTTGACCTGAGCTCCCCACCCCTCCCCCAACAAACACATCAGCCTAGGGGTAGATCAAGACCCCATTACCTGTGCCAGGCTGGCACAAGTTGACTGAGAGTTTGTGCCCCTAGGAACTAGGACTGGGACGGGTAACTAAGGTACTCGGGTTGGGTTGGTACTGAGTAGGACCCGGGTACAAAAGGAGTAGGACCCGGGTACCACAAGACTCCCCGGACCCATGGTTAGTCACGTGATATATTGTTTAATGACAAAATATCTAGAAATCCATGGTTACAGTACAAGTCACTAATGTTCGCCTTTCTTTCTGACACAGTATGCATTCCTTCTGACTTTCATATGTTTGAATAAAGATAAAGCTACAGTCACCTTCAGTGTGTGCATGACCAGATTGTTTTTCACGTGTAGATCTAAATACATTTTGCCATGGTAAAGGTCAAACTATTCCCAATCGTAAATTTTGTACACATCTCTTGAGCCCAAGGTAGAGTAGGGCAATAGGGGGATGGGTATCCGGGTAGTAAATTTGGAGTCGTCCCAACCCTAAAATCTTTACAAAGAAACTGAATGAGTGAATGTTGATTAGCACCCCAGTAAGTAACATCTCAGCAATGTCTCAGCTATATCACAGCTGTATTCCAGCTATATCACAGCTGTATTCCAGCTGTATGACAGCTATATCACAGCTATATTCCAGCTTTATCACAGCGCTGTAAATAATGACGGACTGAAAGCATGAGCCACGATCCTCAGTACCATGGTGCACTGACCACCCAGTACCCTCTACAGTACCCATTGACAACAGTACCCTCTACAGTACCCATGTACGACAGTACCCTCTACAGTACCCATTGACGACAGTACCCTCTACAGTACCCATGTACGACAGTACCCTCTACAGTACCCATTGACGACAGTACTCTCTACAGTACCCATGTACGACAGTACCCTCTACAGTACCCATTGACGACAGTACCCTCTACAGTACCCATGTACGACAGTACCCTCTACAGTACCCATTGACGACAGTACCCTCTACAGTACCCATTGATGACAGTACCCTCTACAGTACCCATGTACGACAGTACCCTCTACAGTACCCATGTACGACAGTACCCTCTACAGTACCCATTGACGACAGTACCCTCTACAGTACCCATTGACGACAGTACCCTCTACAGTACCCATTGACGACAGTACCCTCTACAGTACCCATTGACGACAGTACCCTCTACAGTACCCATTGACGACAGTACCCTCTACAGTACCCATTGACGACAGTACCCTCTACAGTACCCATTGACGACAGTATCCTCTACAGTACCCAATGACGACAGTACCCTCTACAGAACCCATTGACGACAGTACCCTCTACAGAACCCATTGACGACAGTACCCTCTACAGTACCCATTGACGACAGTACCCTCTACAGTACCCATTGACGACAGTACCCTCTACAGTACCCATTGACGACAGTACCCTCTACAGTACCCATTGACGACAGTACCCTCTACAGTACCCATGTACGACAGTACCCTCTACAGTACCCATTGACGACAGTACCCTCTACAGTACCCATTGGCGAATGCTGCAACAATATTCCAGATATATTCAGGCAGCCTTTGAATAGCCAAGTCTGGACTTGCCACACCAGTGACAAAAGGCAAGAGCAACAATCAGTGCTGCTGATGACCCACCAAGCTGATGACCCACCAAGCCAATGACCCTTCAAGCTGATGACCCTTCAAGCTGATGACCCACCAAGTCGATGACCCACCAAGTCGATGACCCTTCAAGCTGATGATCCACCAAGCTGATGACCCTTCAAGCTGATGACCCACAAAGTCAATGATCCACCAGGCTGATGACCCTTCAAGCTGATGACCCTTCAAGCTGATGACCCACATAGTCGATGATCCACCAAGCTGATGACCCTTCAAGCTGATGACCCACCAAGTCGATGACCCACCAAGTTGATGACCCTTCAAGCTGATGACCCACCAAGCTGATGACCCTTCAAGCTGATGACCCACAAAGTCGATGATCCACCAAGCTGATGACCCTTCAAGCTGATGACCCTTCAAGCTGATGACCCACATAGTCGATGATCCACCAAGCTGATGACCCTTCAAGCTGATCACCCTTCAAGCTGATCACCCTTCAAGCTGATGTCCAACCAAGTCACTGAGCACCCAATCATTCTCAGTCAACTCCTATGACCAGCAATACAGGGGAGCCAGTCCACTCTGGAACCTCCACAAAGATGTTACATCTGGAATGGCTGCAAGAAGCACACATTCATGTGCTTGAGACAAATGGCATCAGGACATTTTCATAATCTGGTCAACTTTTGATATTCTCCAACAATACCAGATTTAAATAAGTGAGTGAGTGAGTACGGTTTTACACCGCTTTTAGCAATATTCCAGCAATATCACGGCGGAGGACACCAGAAATGGGCTTCACACATTGTACCCATGTCGGGAATCGAACCCGGGTCTTCGGCGTGACGAGCGAACGCTTTAACCACTAGGCTACCCGACCGCCCCAGATTTAAATCAACTCCTGTACACACCATGTACCTACATCCAGATGAAGCGAGAGCATCTCCCACCGTTGGACATTCAGTTGTACTTTTTTTCTGTTTTGCTCGTGTTTAGTTTCCTGTGTGTGACGCAGGGTGGAGGACACACAGCCTACAAGCCCCTCCCCCTCCTCCCACAGCCACACTGAATGGTATAAGCTCTCACGCTGAACTGATGATCAATAATTTAGTCTGTGTGCTGGCTTGAATCAAACTAGTTTGAAAAAGTCCAACACTGCTGTATTTACAGGCGGTAGCAGCCCATTGAGATTTGAAGTGAAAGTTTTGTTTCCCACTTGGTACTGGCTATTTCCAGCAGGTCTTTGGTATTGATTATGACAATACCTATGTGGCCTTCACATACACTGGGCTGGATGTCTGAGTCAAGAATTTCAAGGATATATTCTTGATAATGAATATTTACACATCAGATAAAAATTGCAGCTTGTGTAGAAAATTTTAAATGACAACATTTGAGAAGAAGAAGAAGAAGAAGAAGAAGAGCACCTTGAGATTTTTCTTTGAAGGTTTTATCTAAGTTCTCAAGTGATGGACAATATATAATGTCTGAATTATGTATGTTTGTAAGTTTTCAGTCATTATCCCCTGCCACGAAGTGGAAGGGAAATATAGGAATGGGTGCTGTCTGTCCATCACGTTTCATTTCCGGAGCAGAACTCAAAAACCATGAGACCATATATATATAACCATATATATCATGACGTACTGAGCTTTCACTGACATAACTGGTCTTTACAGCAATAACTGTAATTGACATATACTTTGATACATCATGATATAACTGAAACATGACTGTTCAATTTCATATCTACAAAATAAAGAAAGTCCTTAAAAGAATTTGATTAACTACATACCAACTTTACATCACATATTAATCATAACTCATGCTCAAGGAAGCATGTATTGTTCATGTATTTGATGGTGCAGAATAGTGATACAGTGATGAACACTTTAATCTGACTCATCTCGAGATAAACACCCGAACTAGAACACAAGCCACGCATGAACCTTCCATCAATGCCTCCCAGCCCGATATAGCCTTTATCCCCTAACAAACACCATGTTTATGTCATTCCCAAACAATGTAGCAAAGAAGAGGTAGATCGTCCTACGATGTTACTCTAGACCGTACTACCAGGGCTGGCCGTTGTATCACAGTACCTGGGTACAGGGTTTAATGTCCTTATTTATGGAGGAATGTAGACAGCACAGCATCCTTTTGTTGTGATGAGGTGGGTTCCTCCTATAGATTCAGGGAATGTACACAACTCCACACTAGGCAGATACGTGGTTAATACACTTGACAATATTTACCAGCAAATACCAACATACTAACTGACGGACATATACTCCTAATTGTAGACTATGTCCACAAGGACAAAATGTTACTATGTCCAAGTAAGTAGCAATCTCATTAAAATTACATCTTAGCTCTAGATTCTGCTCAACAAAGATCCGACGATATCCCATTTGGGGTCAACGGAGGGAATTCCGAAATTCACTTTAATGGGATAAACATTTGAAATGGAAGTGACTTCCCATAGCCGTGGGAAGACTGTCATACAATAATGGCCATCTGTTAGACATTCCAGAATTTTCTTTTGTTCAGTTTTCAAATATTAAATCGATATTATTTCAAAGCGTAGTCTGAAATGGAAGTCGCCAGTGTGAAACTAGTGCTGCAAAGCTAGAGAAAGCTGCTTTCTGATTGGCTAATGTCAACTTCTTGTTAATCATTTCATTGGATGGTCAAAGTTCGCAAAAGGTCGTTCTGACGATCTTTGAGAGCGATAAACTAAGATCTGATTTTAATGACACTAGAGTTTGGTAATAGCTGTAAATCTGTGTTCACAAATAACTACACTGAAATACACTGAAACTAATCATCTGAACATGCTCGAAGTACATGTTGTTGTTCGCTCATAAATACTCCTTAATAAATAGAGATTATTAGCTGAGCCTGTTTCTGTATTGTAAAAATGAAATATTAGGAATAAAATTTATATTATGTGTGCCAACAGTATACATAATACACATTTTGTTATTAATATTTTATCATATTATGATACAGAAACACACAAGGACAATAATCTCTTCATCAGATCATGTCATTCTCAAAAGAAGGAACATTTAAGACTTAATTTCACTCAATGAAGGAGCTTTAGAAATCGCGCACGAATACAATCTTAATGTGAATTGCCCTATTTATCAGATAGTGCTGAATGACTTGCTGTCATGTATCAGTCGCCATGTTTCGGCAACACACAGGGAAACCCATATGTAAACAGAGATGGACATTGGTCAATAGGTTTTTGGAAAGAATTTTGAAGGTATCGCATTGATACATGAAGTTTGACAGTAGTTCCTTGTTTGCATATTTATCGGATCATGATGATCATGATCAAGTTTGGTGTAATGGCATCGGTAACACAAGCCTTGATATGATCATTACATTATGGTAACCCTCTTCTTGGGGATAACATATAAAAACTTGAGAAAAGACATGAATCTCTAACCAAGACAAATATCAAAGTTCTCTTAACACACGTGACAAACTATTACCAACAATATGAATCAAATGTAAGACGTTATATGTTGGTTACAATACGTTGATATGTGAGAACATACCTATATTCCAATAGGATGTATCAGATCAACAACATCCATGGATTCATACAGAACTTCTTCCACTAACTGCAAACCATCTGAAAAGAACAGCATTGAATTCAATGCAGAACTGTGAAAAGAAGAGAAAGGTAATAAAGCCATTTCTCTCTCTATTGGTCTAGGGCTCAGTTGAACATAAGTCATATTTGTGAAACCAAAACTTAGCTGTAATTTTAATAACCGGATTTGGAGAATGTAATATTTCATTTCCAATTGGGGAAGTGTTCGATCTGTATATTTGCTTCTGAAGATGCCATGGTAAATCTCTGACATGTTCTTCTATTGCCTAGATTCCATAACTAATTTCCAATGACCAGACAAACACAGTATTTGTGTTCTTCAAACGGAGGATCTTCAAACATCTCCCGGTCCGTGTTTGGCCAGACCCAATCACCTGTTGTGTTGTGGGCTTCTACTCAGCGTTAACGGCGTCAAGAACGCTGCATACCTCACCTGGATTTACCTGTACAAGCAAGTTATAAGCACAGATATACGCTATTTCTGACACAAGGTAGCACCTTGTCCACCTTGCTGTTTCAGGTCACTGTAACCCTGCTAATTACACAGCCTACGTATTTGAATACTATATTCCCCGAAGTCCATACAGCTACGTTATCTCAGCCGATCATGCTGCGTCAGCACTTGTGCATAATGGCAGTGTTGCATGCCCTGGCAATACTTCCTGTGTGCGTAATGGTACTAATTAAAACATAAACGTCAGAGGAAATATAATGGGCACAGAAAAGAGAAACAGGTTTTAAAACAAAGCTTAACAGCTGCTTGTACCCCGGCAGGGTATGTGTGAGTTTTGCTCAAGTGAAATATTTTGCTATCCCAAAGAAGGTGTAATTCCCTTTCCCTTTCTTTGTTGTTTAATGCCACACTCAGCAATATTCCAGCTGTACGACGGTGGACTGTAAACAATCGAGTCTGGACCAGACATTCCAGTGATTGACATCATGAACATCGATCCACGCAATTTGGATACGATGACATCTATCAACCAAGTCAGCAAGCCTGACTACCCAGTACCGTTAGTCGCCTTTAACAACAAGCATAGTCGCCTTTTACGGCAAGAATGGGTTACTTCAGACCTATTCTACCCCGGATCTACAAGGGCCAGGTGTAATTCAGTAATAAACATCCTTATTCATTTCTACATGTCACTGATGAAGATGGCACTGTTTTGTGTGCCCATTTCCTCAAACTTGAATATGTTGATGCTGTGACATGTCATCCAAACCGTCATTGTAACACATGGGTCAACTGCTGCAACAACTGGCATTGCAGCTTTTCTCAAAGACTAGTTCCTGTCTGGACTTGAGCTGCATCACCTTTATAGAGCTACAAATGTGGCACATGAAGGTTTTCTTACATGCTCCTCACTGTATATTCTTCCTTAATTCCTTGGGAATGTTCTTTTGTTAATGACCTTTCTATCCACACAGGCCAGGTAATAAGTGCACAAGTTTGGAATGTTTTTCCCATATTAACCTCAGAATAGATAAATCTGATTAGACATCATTAAAGCCAACTTTGGAGTGAGGCTTTAAAAATGATTTATAAATTGAACATGATCAAAGTGCAGAGCTTGATGCAGCTTTAGCAGGAAATGTATAGTACAAAAGGCCAAATGTTGTGTCCAATTGTATCAGACAGCAAATTATCATCTGTCCAACCTAATGACCAGCGTTGTGTGTTGACACACCATATTAGCCAGTGTCAGACAAACCAGCGAACGAACGTGTGCCAGGTCACACCAAGCAGATTACAGATGAAGATGCACATTGAACAGGGTTAGTGCACCTCTTGACATGTGATAAATCCCTTAAACACCATATCAGCAGGTGCCTGCCTCTCTGCACCATCCACACAGCCTTTGTCCCATGTAGTTAGGATGTAGTACAATGTTCACAGGAACATGACTACTGTATAACAACTGGGAATCTTCATCTTACATGGAAATGGGATAGGATAGTGGACAGTTGTTGTACATTGTGTAACAGGTGGCAAGTCCATATCTTGTCACATCTACCCACACACCAACACATGGTTATGGTGTCACCTGGAAATAGGTCAAGTGCTTTTTTCTATTTGAATATTTTATATACTACTCAAATAAGTTAAAGAACACCTGATTCTTTCATATTACTATAGTCAATCTATCATGCCATATTAACTATAGCATTGTATAGTAATATGAAAGAATTGGGTGTCCATTAACTGTATACTCCCCCAGAGCAGAGAATTCAAATTGAATGATCTCTAAATCTTGACCAAGGTATTAAACTAACATGTCATGTGCCTTAAGAATGCATGTGTGGGATTGGTACTACATAATAGGACCATGATGGGATTCTAACATTATTTTTAATTTCTTTAAGTCATAAGACTGAGTAGGCTGGAAGCAAAATCAAGAAACAAGACGACGGCTGGCCTCTATGGCTTCTGCTCAGGTCATGTTCGAAGTGCCACACAGCTCCTGACTATTACATATCATATGCCTTTTTTGACATTTTACCAGCATATTAAAAAGTGATCCTGCTACAGAGTTCATTGCCTGTTTTCTGTCTGGGTCTGGAAGTTGTAGTTTGTGCTGGATGTGGAACTGAGACATTTTCTAACATTGTCTAAGGTAACCATAAACTGGCAGATCGATATACATCATAAAACTTGAGTTGCCGGACACATAACATGGTGTTTGAAGGTCAAACTGGCTCAGACTGCCAATTGGCCAGAGTCTGGCCTCTCTCTATGAGCAACAAAATGTGTGGTTATTAATACAAAGTAACCTAGCAACCATTCACAAAAACATATATAAAAAAACAATCATAGTAAACTCAGGAACCAGTATCTATAAACATTTTTCAAGCGAGACTCTCAGGAGACATGAGACAACTGTACACAAAGTTATGTCACAAACAGGAATATTTAAGATGTATCTCAGTGACTTTGAGGGATATTAACTAGAACGCTGGTGATTGCCGGAGTCATTGATTCACTGGTCCTCGTATTCTATAATCTCAAAATACATCCTGAAGTGATTCAGCACTCCTTGAACTATTACTTCTTATCACACCCTCCAAGCTCAGTCACCTTGTACAGACAGTGTTGTCGTGTCAAAGTGTCTTTCCGCTGGATAACAGGAGCGGTATTAGCTGATACTGACTTCCATTATACAGGTACTTGTACCTCGTGAAGCCATCAATAGGCAACACATTTGTCAAACCTTACAAAGTTAGGTATAATTATACCTGATATAGTTATCAACATCAATACTTATATCCTTTGAAGTTATCAATAGTTATATCCTATATAGTTATCAATAGTTATACCTTATGTAGTTATCAATAGTTATATCCTATACAGTTATCAATAGTTATACCTTATGTAGTTATCAAGTTATATCCTATGTAGTTATCAATAGTTATATCCTATGTACATGTAGTTATCAAGTTATATCCTATGTAGTTATCAATAGTTATATCCTATATAGTTATCAATAGTTATATCCTATGTAGTTATCAAGTTATATCCTATGTAGTTATCAAGTTATATACGATATAGTTATCAATAGTTATATCCTATATAGTTATCAATAGTTATATCCTATATAGTTATCAATAGTTAAATCCTATGTAGTCATCAAAAGTTATATCTTACGTAGTTATCAATAGTTATATCCTATGTAGTTATCAAAAGTTATACCTTATATAGTTATCAATTTTATATCCTATGTAGTTATCAATAGTTATACCCTGTGTAGTTATCAATAGTTATATCCTATACAGTTATCAAGTTATATCCTATGTAGTTATCAACAGTTATACCCAAAAGATTATCATTTGTTATATCCCAATGTCTTAGGTGATACAGCAATAACAATAACATGAAAAGGGTTATCAATTCTACCCCATACATTTATCAATGGTACACTACACTATAATAGTGTGAGTTCTTTTCATATGGTTAATTAAATACTACCTCTTTTCCAAAGAATGGACAAAATGATTGATTGATTGAACTATTCTTAAGAGTAATAAAAAGAATAGTGTGTAATTTGTTTTGTGTGTATAAATTGCAGGGAAATGTGCAAGTCAGCAAAGTTGGAGACAATGAAAGTGGAGACAGGTGTGGTCAGTGGCCCATGAATCTGGTCAGGTGAGCTAACTCTGTGTTAAAGAACCACCCAGGCGTCATTACAATAGCCTCCCCTTTCCATCGCACCTGTCTCAGGTTACCTGGATTATCACCAAGCAAACACTTTCCCCCTTTTCTTTCTACTCTCAAAACTGTCATTTCTATACAATGGAAAGATGTATGAAATATTCCACTCCACAAACGAGAAGGCAGTGTGTTGAGGGTATGTAACGGCAACGTCCACACCCCTCATACGCATCAATACACACCTAGGTGTAATACATTAGTGATTAACACTCTTCTCTCTTTTACACCTGAGAACTGGCGTTATAGAGGCCTCTACCTGTGTATGACATACAATGTGACACTGCTTCCACGAGGTAGGAAATCAGAGCTGCCCATTGAGTGAGAAAACACGCTGTCACCAAGAAATCGGAATACCTGCCAATCCGCAATCCTTTCATGTTTCTGACAAATCTGGACAGGCAAACCGGCTAATAAGACTTACCTGTGTCGTCGTTTTAGTCCAATGTTGGCGTGAATCGTCCTAGGGCTGTCAGACACAGTATTTCGTCCACACCTGGCTTATCCTGAACCACTATCTCAGTCGCTATGTCTTAAAACAACAAATATGGCCACGGAGAGAGGGCAGGTCACCAAGTGATCATGTGACTTGCTTTGTTGCACGCGCACCTGTGAAGCGTATACAAGACACGGCTGACAGGATACGATGTGAGTAGAGGTAGCGTAGCGTTCTTGAAAACGCGATAATTGGGAAAGTTCTCTCATGGAAGCGTTGTTACGCCATGTTAGATAGTCGTCACTGGTTGACAGGGACTGGGAGGTGATCGGACGTGTTGACGTGGGCGTGGCCGTAGCGCACACACAACACGCGGTTTGTCAACTAGGAGGGTCCAACGGATCTAGACCGTGACGTATGTAAGTGCCATGTTTACATAACAATATGTACCAGCGAAGCACTGGGGTATGTCTGACCGATCTGAGTATGCTGTAGTCGCTCTCTATGTGGCTAGATTGAAGCGCCAACATTTGAAAGCTGTGCGCTATTGATTCGCTTCGTGTGGGATGGTGAGAGGGGAGGATCAGTACCGCCAGCCGTCACACGGATTCAGGGTTCGAATCTATAAAATCAATATGTGTTAACGTCATACGTCCCTGTAGGTATTGTGTGGTGTGTTCAGACACTTATTTGGTTTGTCAAAACACCTTACTCAACAGAAATGGTTGGCTTATGGCGAACGTCCTTATTCTACCATGGTATTCAAATTTTGATTTTGAATGCAAACGAGAAATAAAATCTCTTATGTCTGTTTTAAGATTGTAGCAATACAGTATACCTGAATCATATTTCATGATTGGATGTGAATTAGACATCCTGTTCATCTAAAAACCTGCCCAATGATGCCATATATTTACAAAGACAAATGAATATTAGGAGTGAAGTTATTGATATCAGTATACCAACAGTCTGTTTACGATGAAAGGGGGAAATGACACAGACATGATGTTCATTACAAGGCAGGGTGCTGATGTGGGGTGGGGGTGGGGGTGGGGGTTGGGGGGTCCATGAATGAAAACTTGCGGAGCAGTCAGGAAACAACAGTTGAGTTGACTTTATTCATGTATTGATCCTACATACATACATTCAGATTGCGTCAGCCATGTCTCTCGTGCAGACGACCCACCTGTGCTCCATGTGACCTGTAAAATAGTCCCCGTGGAATATTGTTACCGGTGTAAGGTCAATCTGTTCACCAAAAATTCTTACCGCACCCTTAAACATTTCTATCCTTGAATTTCTGACCCACTTTGAGTATATTGTATATCATTTGTTCTCCCTTTTCAAAATTTCTGCCATAAACACTCAATTCCATTTAGAAAGTGGTCAATTGTAACAAATGTTTGGGATAACACTTTCTTAGTAAAGTACAGATTCTCGTACTTTTTTGGGTTGAGTCCCGTCCGGGATTCGAACCTCCACTGCCAGAGTGAGGCACCTAATCGCTAGCACACAAAGTCAGCGATCTAACCCCTTTAGCCACTCAGCCAAATATAACATTTGTTACATTTGACCACTTTTTAAATGGCATTGTGTGTTCATAGCTTTCGGCCATGGGAGCCGTGCCAAATCACACTTGTCGGAGGGGTACACAAAGTACATGATCTAGACTACCAGTTGTCGGACTTTCGGCTGAGTGGGTTAGATCGCTGACTTTGTGTGCTGGCGATTAGGTGCCTCACTCTGGCAGTGTGGGTTAGAATCCCGGACGAGACTCAACCCAAAAAAGTATGAGAATCTGTACTTTACTAAGAAAGTGTTATCCCAAATATAACATTTGTTAAAATTCCTGTCTCCTCTAAGTTCCTCTGTTAGAGTGCAACAAGGTATTTTATTCACATCCACAGTTTACAATATTTTAATTATCCAACCAACCATAAGCCCATGCCCTTCACTGGTGTAAAGGCTGCACTGTGTCCCAGTTGTCGGACATTGTTATACACTGTTCCGAGATGCGCTCTTAGGTGTGCTAGGAACCTGTGTTCCTGGGTTCAAATCCCTGATTATGTGTCTTGGTTTGTCAGCACCATACCTGGACTGAAGGGTGAGTGCATGTCATCGTCACCTGACAGTGTGAGATGCTGACATCATCGTATGTTGATGTCGCCGACATATTGATGACTGCAGTGTTAAACAATATTCCCAGACTCACTGATGAAGCCTGCTTTTTCTTCTGCAGGGACTTCAGTGTGACGACCACGTGGGACGGCGAGAGTGTCACACATCCCCCTGTCAGGATCAAGCTCTCCGCTCATGAAGATGGATGTCTCATGACTGTACACGCCCCATTCTTCAATGACCCCCCTGCCCCGCCTGGGGAGAGGGGGGCACCTGCTCCGGGACTGTGGGACTATGAAGGTAGGTCAGCTAGTGGTGATGGTCGCAGACCTGTTAGACAGTAAGAAACAGATATTGTAGACTAACATCTAATCTCTGAAATGAAAATTTCATAAAAAACAGTTGTTAAATTATCTTAATCAAAATATCATAGAAAGGAGCCCAGAGACTCTCTTCCTGATACTGCAGTAATCTAGACTTGCCAAACATTATAGACTTGCATGGCCTGTATTGGATATACTTGTTTCAGGGTCTTCTCAACAATGGGTACATTATGTGAAGCTCAGTTCTGGTGATATTTGCTGGAATATTTCTAAAAGAGGCCCAAAGCAATTACACTCACTCTGTTCCCCCATAGTGTTGTAATGTGATCAGAGAGCTTATTGAATCAATACAGTAATACTCCCATGAGACCAAAGCCACAGATATCAGATATTTAAATATTTCACGACTTATTGTGCGGCTTCTTTCACTAGGTAATATATATAAATATCACAAGACAATGCAAGGGGAGTGGAGCTCCACGTTAGACTGGTATCTGGTCTGTTGAAATCAATGGACGTATGTTATCAACAGGTAATCATGGCTAGCGCTTCTTCTCTCACCCCAGTCCACTTGTGTTCACACCCTATTTCTCCGCCAAGAATTAGCCATTAGCCAAGTGTCACCAGGTATTGGAGTGTATGACATACTAGGAAACTGGCCAGTATTGACAGTTACAGTGTAACAGACGGTTGTCATAGTAGGTTACTAACATACAGCTTGTACTACAGACAGTTACATTGTACAACAGACAGTTACATTGTACAACAGACAGTCATTACTGTTTATACCAATTGTGTAGATGTCGATCACTGGCTTGTCTTAGAGCTGGAATATTCTTGTGTGCTCTGAAATTTGTGAAACCCTAAGTATGATAGCAGCACAACCTGTGAAACCCTTATGGCATCATGATAGTAACATAATGTGTGAAACCCTCACAGCATCATAACAGGAGCACAATATGTGAAACCCTCCTAGGGCAATGACAGGAGCACAATATGTGAAACCCTCCCAGGGCAATGATGAGAGCACAATATGGGAACCCTCCCATGGCAATGACAGGAACACAATATGGTAAACCCTCCCAGGGCAATGACAGGAACAACAGGAGCACAATATGTGAAACCCTTACGGCATCATGATAGGAACACAATATGTGAAACCCTCACAGCGTCATAACAGGAGCCCATTATGTGAAACCCTCCCAGGGTAATGACGGGAGCACAGCATGTGAAACCCTCCCAGGGCAATGACAGGAGCACAATATGTGAAACCCTCCCAGGGCAGTGACAGGAGCACAATATGTGAAACCCTCCCAGGGCAATGACAGGAGCACAATATGTGAAACCCTCTCAGGGCAATGACAGGAGCACAATATGTGAAACCCTCCCAGGGCAATGACAGGGAGCACAATATGTGAAACCCTCCCAGGGCAATGACAGGAGCACAATATGTGAAACCCTCTCATGGCAATGACAGGAGCACAATATGTGAAACCCTCTCAGGGCAATGACAGGAGCACAATATGTGAAACCCTCCCAGGGCAATGACAGGGAGCACAATATGTGAAACCCTCCCAGGGCAATGACAGGAGCACAATATGTGAAACCCTCCCTCCCAGAGAAATGACAGGAGCACAATATGTGAAACCCTCCCAGGGAAATGACAGGAGCACAATTAGACAGTGAATCTGATCCTTGTCATTATGTTATCAAATGTGTTTGTCTACAATAACCATGTACCGGCAGTGCCAAGAGTTACAGCAGCTGGTGAGAATAATATCCAAAACCAGCGTGGCTTTGTCTCAAAGTTACCAAGTTACCAAAGTTGAATGACATCTGAAGTTCAATACAGGTGAGATGCACAGACATGGAGAAGGTCAGCTTGATAAGCTGGTTGCAACAGTTGGCCGGGCGGACAGTCTTTACGTATTGACCTTGTACAGTGACCTTGACTCCTACTCCAATTAATGCGGGCTGGTATTAAGGTATTAGCACTTCGGCTCCGTAGGACAACACCTCTAGCAGCTGGTTGTTGGCTGTTGACACTGCGCCAACTTCGGACAGAACTTGACATTTTCGTATTTCTTTCCTGCTGATAGAAACTTTGTTCTTAGTTTTAAAAGAGGATTATTTGCAGTTTGCTTCACAATAGTGTAGAATTCAAAATATGTATAATCTTAGATAACATACCTTAACACTCTTATTAGGAAAAGGAAGAAAGTGTTTTTTATTGCTCTGAGAGTGTCCTTTGACACAATGTTGAGATGGATTTGAGTATTATGGGGGTGTTGTTATAAATAGACAGACAGAAAGACGACACAAACAACAACTCATCAGAGTCAGGAAGACTTTGTTGTCCTGATGTTATCCTGGTGTTATCCTGGTGTTGTTTGTTATCCTGGTGTTATTTGTTATCCTGGTGTTGTTTGTTATCCTGGTGTTATCCTGGTGTTGTTTGTTGTCCTGGTGTTGTTTGTTATCCTGGTGCTGTTTGTTATCCTGGTGTTGTTTGTTATCCTGGTGTTGTTTGTTATCCTGGTGCTGTTTGTTATCCTGGTGTTGTTTGTTATCCTGGTGCTGTTTGTTATCCTGGTGCTGTTTGTTATCCTGGTGTTGTTTGTTGTCCTGGTGTTGGTTGTTATCCTAGTGTTGTTTCTTATCCTGGTGTTGTTTGTTATCCTGGTGTTGTTTGTTGTCCTGGTGTTGTTTGTTGTCCTGGTGTTATCCTAGTGTTGTTTGTTATCCTGGTGTTGTTTGTTATCCTGGTGTTGTTTGTTATCCTAGTGTTGTTTGTTATCCTGGTGTTGTTTGTTGTCCTGGTGTTGGTTGTTATCCTAGTGTTGTTTCTTGTCCTGGTGTTATCCTGGTGTTGTTTGTTATCCTGGTGTTGTTTGTTATCCTGGTGTTGTTTGTTATCCTGGTGTTGTTTGTTATCCTAGTGTTGTTTGTTCACCTGGTGTTGTTTGTTGTCCTTGTGTTATCCTGGTGTTGTTTGTTATCCTGGTGTTGTTTGTTGTCCTGGTGTTGTTTGTTATCCTGGTGTTGTTTGTTATCCTAGTGTTGTTTGTTATCCTAGTGTTGTTTGTTAACCTGGTGTTGTTTGTTGTCCTTGTGTTATCCTGGTGTTGTTTGTTATCCTGGTGTTGTTTGTTGTCCTTGTGTTATCCTGGTGTTGTTTGTTGTCCTGGTGTTGTATGTTATCCTGGTGTTGTTTGTTGTCCTTGTGTTATCCTGGTGTTGTTTGTTGTCCTGGTGTTGTTTGTTATCCTGGTGTTGTTTGTTATCCTGGTGTTGTTTGTTATCCTAGTGTTGTTTGTTAACCTGGTGTTGTTTGTTGTCCTTGTGTTATCCTGGTGTTGTTTGTTATCCTGGTGTTGTTTGTTATCCTGGTGTTGTTTGTTATCATGGTGTTGTTTGTTATCCTAGTGTTGTTTGTTAACCTGGTGTTGTTTGTTGTCCTTGTGTTATCCTGGTGTTGTTTGTTAACCTGGTGTTGTTTGTTGTCCTTGTGTTATCCTGGTGTTGTTTGTTATCCTGGTGTTGTTTGTTGTCCTTGTGTTATCCTGGTGTTATCCTGGTGTTGGTTGTTATCCTAGTGTTGTTTGTTATCCTGGTGTTGTTTGTTATCCTGGTGTTGTTTGTTACCCTGGTGCTGTTTGTTATCCTGGTGTTGTTTGTTATCCTGGTGTTGTTTGTTATCCTAGTGTTGTTTGTTAACCTGGTGTTGTTTGTTGTCCTTGTGTTATCCTGGTGTTGTTTGTTATCCTGGTGTTGTTTGTTATCCTGGTGTTGTTTGTTATCCTGGTGCTGTTTGTTATCCTGGTGTTGTTGGTTATCCTGGTGTTGTTTGTTATCCTAGTGTTGTTTGTTATCCTGGTGTTGTTTGTTATCCTGGTGTTGTTTGTTGTCCTTGTGTTATCCTGGTGCTGTTTGTTATCCTAGTGTTGTTTGTTATCCTGGTGCTGTTTGTTATCATGGTGTTGTTTGTTATCATGGTGTTGTTTGTTATCCTAGTGTTGTTTGTTATCCTAGTGTTGTTTGTTATCCTGGTGCTGTTTGTTATCATGGTGTTGTTTGTTATCCTGGTGTTGTTTGTTATCCTGGTGTTGTTTGTTATCCTGGTGTTGTTTGTTATCCTGGTGCTGTTTGTTATCATGGTGTTGTTTGTTATCCTGGTGCTGTTTGTTATCCTGGTGTTGTTTGTTATCCTAGTGTTGTTTGTTATCCTGGTGTTGTTTGTTATCCTGGTGTTGTTTGTTGTCCTTGTGTTATCCTGGTGTTGTTTGTTATCCTGGTGTTGTTTGTTATCCTGGTGCTGTTTGTTATCCTGGTGTTGTTTGTTATCCTGGTGTTGTTTGTTATCCTAGTGTTGTTTGTTATCCTGGTGTTGTTTGTTATCCTGGTGTTGTTTGTTGTCCTTGTGTTATCCTGGTGTTGTTTGTTATCCTGGTGTTGTTTGTTATCCTGGTGCTGTTTGTTATCATGGTGTTGTTTGTTATCATGGTGTTGTTTGTTATCCTAGTGTTGTTTGTTATCCTAGTGTTGTTTGTTATCCTGGTGCTGTTTGTTATCATGGTGTTGTTTGTTATCCTGGTGCTGTTTGTTATCCTGGTGTTGTTTGTTATCCTGGTGTTGTTTGTTATCCTGGTGTTGTTTGTTATCCTGGTGCTGTTTGTTATCATGGTGTTGTTTGTTATCCTGGTGCTGTTTGTTATCCTGGTGTTGTTTGTTATCCTAGTGTTGTTTGTTATCCTGGTGCTGTTTGTTATCCTGGTGTTGTTTGTTATCCTGGTGTTGTTTGTTATCCTAGTGTTGTTTGTTGTCCTGGTGTTATCCTGGTGTTGTTTGTTATCCTGGTGTTGTTTGTTATCCTGGTGCTGTTTGTTATCCTGGTGCTGTTTGTTATCCTGGTGTTGTTTGTTATCCAGGTGTTGTTTGTTATCCTGGTGTTATCCTGGTGTTGTTTGTTATCCTGGTGCTGTTTGTTATCCTAGTGTTGTTTGTTATCCTGGTGTTGTTTGTTATCCTAGTGTTGTTTGTTATCCTGGTGTTGGTTGTTATCCTAGTGTTGTTTGTTATCCTGGTGTTGTTTGTTATCCTGGTGTTGTTTGTTACCCTGGTGCTGTTTGTTATCCTGGTGTTGTTTGTTATCCTGGTGTTGTTTGTTATCCTGGTGCTGTTTGTTATCCTGGTGTTGTTGGTTATCCTGGTGTTGTTTGTTATCCTAGTGTTGTTTGTTATCCTGGTGTTGTTTGTTATCCTGGTGTTGTTTGTTAACCTGGTGTTGTTTGTTGTCCTTGTGTTATCCTGGTGTTGTTTGTTATCCTGGTGTTGTTTGTTATCCTGGTGTTGTTTGTTATCCTGGTGCTGTTTGTTATCCTGGTGTTGTTGGTTATCCTGGTGTTGTTTGTTATCCTAGTGTTGTTTGTTATCCTGGTGTTGTTTGTTATCCTGGTGTTGTTTGTTGTCCTTGTGTTATCCTGGTGTTGTTTGTTATCCTAGTGTTGTTTGTTATCCTGGTGCTGTTTGTTATCATGGTGTTGTTTGTTATCCTAGTGTTGTTTGTTATCCTAGTGTTGTTTGTTATCCTGGTGCTGTTTGTTATCATGGTGTTGTTTGTTATCCTGGTGCTGTTTGTTATCCTAGTGTTGTTTGTTATCCTGGTGCTGTTTGTTATCATGGTGTTGTTTGTTATCCTAGTGTTGTTTGTTATCCTAGTGTTGTTTGTTATCCTGGTGCTGTTTGTTATCATGGTGTTGTTTGTTATCCTGGTGCTGTTTGTTATCATGGTGTTGTTTGTTATCCTGGTGCTGTTTGTTATCCTGGTGCTGTTTGTTATCATGGTGTTGTTTGTTATCCTGGTGCTGTTTGTTATCATGGTGCTGTTTGTTATCATGGTGTTGTTTGTTATCCTGGTGTTGTTTGTTATCCTGGTGTTGTTTGTTATCCTGGTGCTGTTTGTTATCCTGGTGCTGTTTGTTATCATGGTGTTGTTTGTTATCCTGGTGCTGTTTGTTATCATGGTGTTGTTTGTTATCATGGTGCTGTTTGTTATCCTGGTGCTGTTTGTTATCATGGTGTTGTTTGTTATCCTGGTGCTGTTTGTTATCATGGTGTTGTTTGTTATCCTGGTGCTGTTTGTTATCATGGTGTTGTTTGTTATCCTGGTGCTGTTTGTTATCATGGTGTTGTTTGTTATCATGGTGCTGTTTGTTATCATGGTGCTGTTTGTTATCATGGTGCTGTTTGTTATCCTGGTGTTGTTTGTTATCCTGGTGTTGTTTGTTATCCTGGTGCTGTTTGTTATCATGGTGTTGTTTGTTATCCTGGTGCTGTTTGTTATCATGGTGTTGTTTGTTATCATGGTGCTGTTTGTTATCATGGTGCTGTTTGTTATCATGGTGCTGTTTGTTATCCTGGTGTTGTTTGTTATCCTGGTGTTGTTTGTTATCCTGGTGTTGTTTGTTATCCTGGTGCTGTTTGTTATCATGGTGTTGTTTGTTATCCTGGTGCTGTTTGTTATCATGGTGTTGTTTGTTATCCTGGTGCTGTTTGTTATCATGGTGTTGTTTGTTATCATGGTGCTGTTTGTTATCATGGTGCTGTTTGTTATCATGGTGTTGTTTGTTATCCTGGTGTTGTTGGTTATACTGGTGTTATCCTGGTGCTGTTTGTTATCATGGTGTTGTTTGTTATCATGGTGCTGTTTGTTATCATGGTGCTGTTTGTTATCCTGGTGTTGTTTGTTATCCTGGTGTTGTTTGTTATCCTGGTGTTGTTTGTTATCCTGGTGCTGTTTGTTATCATGGTGTTGTTTGTTATCCTGGTGCTGTTTGTTATCATGGTGTTGTTTGTTATCCTGGTGCTGTTTGTTATCATGGTGTTGTTTGTTATCATGGTGCTGTTTGTTATCATGGTGCTGTTTGTTATCATGGTGTTGTTTGTTATCCTGGTGTTGTTGGTTATACTGGTGTTATCCTGGTGCTGTTTGTTATCATGGTGTTGTTTGTTATCATGGTGCTGTTTGTTATCCTGGTGTTGTTTGTTATCCTGGTGCTGTTTGTTATCCTGGTGTTGTTTGTTATCATGGTGTTGTTTGTTATCCTGGTGTTGTTTGTTATCCTGGTGTTGTTTGTTATCCTGGTGTTGTTGGTTATCCTGGTGTTGTTTGTTATCCTGGTGTTGTTTGTTATCCTGGTGTTGTTTGTTATCCTAGTGTTGTTTGTTATCCTGGTGTTGTTTGTTATCCTGGTGTTGTTTGTTATCCTGGTGTTGTTTGTTATCCTGGTGTTGTTTGTTATCCTGGTGTTGTTTGTTATCCTAGTGTTGTTTGTTATCCTGGTGTTGTTTGTTATCCTGGTGTTGTTGGTTATCCTGGTGTTGTTTGTTATCCTGGTGTTGTTTGTTATCCTGGTGTTGTTTGTTATCCTGGTGTTGTTTGTTATCATGGTGTTGTTGGTTATCCTAGTGTTGTTTGTTATCCTCGTGTTGTTTGTTATCCTGGTGTTGTTGGTTATCATGGTGTTGTTTGTTATCCTGGTGCTGTTTGTTATCCTGGTGTTATCCTGGTGTTGTTTGTTATCCTGGTGTTGTTTGTTATCATGGTGTTGTTGGTTATCCTAGTGTTGTTTGTTATCCTGGTGTTGTTTGTTATCCTGGTGTTGTTTGTTATCCTGGTGTTGTTGGTTATACTGGTGTTATCCTGGTGTTGTTTGTTATCCTGGTGTTGTTTGTTATCCTGGTGTTGTTTGTTATCCTGGTGTTGTTTGTTATCCTGGTGTTGTTTGTTATCATGGTGTTGTTGGTTATCCTAGTGTTGTTTGTTATCCTCGTGTTGTTTGTTATCCTGGTGTTGTTGGTTATACTGGTGTTGTTGGTTATCCTGGTGTTGTTTGTTATCCTGGTGTTGTTTGTTATCCTCGTGTTGTTTGTTGTCCTTGTGTTATCCTGGTGTTGTTTGTTATCCTGGTGTTGTTTGTTATCCTGGTGTTGTTTGTTATCCTGGTGTTGTTGGTTATACTGGTGTTGTTGGTTATACTGGTGTTGTTGGTTATCCTGGTGTTGTTTGTTATCCTGGTGTTGTTTGTTATCCTCGTGTTGTTTGTTATCCTGGTGTTGTTTGTTATCCTCGTGTTGTTTGTTATCCTGGTGTTGTTTGTTATCCTCGTGTTGTTTGTTATCCTGGTGTTGTTTGTTATCCTCGTGTTGTTTGTTATCCTGGTGTTGTTGGTTATCCTGGTGTTGTTGGTTATACTGGTGTTGTTGGTTATCCTGAATCTTCAGGTGAGGATTAGACATCTCTGACCTGTGTTCTTGTTTTCCTCCCACCTGACATGCGGTGATATCTGACGAGACAGTTTTCCTTTACTTAATGTATTCCATTAATCCTAGAGAACTGAAGAGTGGGTACAAAATACAATCTGAAAGTACTAATATTTGGTTTAATGTTTTGCAGGCGTGCATGTTCACAAACAATGGTTCTGCATACAAGTGGTTAGACTGAAACACAATGTGTTTAAATAATGAGCCACAGTTAACTAATACTGCACACATGAAGCACGTGACCATATTCAGATAACATTTTGAAGCTTAAAGACCTGAAGTGTCTCTTATTTTTTTTTATTTCTTCCCACCGTCCAACTAGATTTTTCCCCCAAAACATTTGTGAACCTTCAATGAAAGTCTGCCCTATTTGCTGTAGTGTTTAAAGCCAGACCCAGCACACTCTCAATGTACATCATCTTGTCAATTGTTTAAAAAAAATATCTTTCAGGAATTTTCCCTGATATAGACGAAATGAATTAATTAATTTTGTGTGGCGTTAGTGTAAGGATGTGGGTTAGGTGTCATGTTTATCTGACATGTTGTTTCATTTCAGTCGTGGAGGCGTTCTTCCTGAATGACCATGATGAATATCTAGAGGTGGAGTTGTGTCCGTGAGTTGTCTCCTCTTTGGTTCAACAGGATCAGAAAAAAACTTTCAAATGTAGTTTTGTGTTATTCAGTAAAGAAAAA
This sequence comes from Haliotis cracherodii, assembly GCF_022045235.1. Classification (NCBI taxonomy): domain Eukaryota; kingdom Metazoa; phylum Mollusca; class Gastropoda; order Lepetellida; family Haliotidae; genus Haliotis; species Haliotis cracherodii. The sequence goes on along the minus strand of NW_027266341.1, from coordinate 1,233,841 downwards.
AATAAATATATTCATGTTGTTTAAGAAGATAAATACAGACAATCAGAGGAAGAAAGAGGAAGAAAGCACATTCAAAGACTAGTTGTTGATATTTTGTACGGTGCATGATCCGATTGCTGAATAATTGTATTCACATATTAAATGAATGAAATACAACATAAAGTTATGCCATTATGCCATGTGAGAAGATTTATGTATTAAAATAAGTTACCACCCTATATTGATGTAAGCTAAACAGATTCTTCAGAATAGATCACAAATGGAATCTTTCGCTACACTTCTTGAAGGAGATGCCATGCAAAACTTACCAGGAACCAGTCTGTTTAGGAAATACTTGGTAATACCCAGCTTGTGATGCCATTCATTGTGTGTTGCAGACATGGACAACATTTGCTGCTTCTTCTGAAGGGTCGTCGCAACATCGTCCAGGTAACTAACTAGCAGTGTCATCATCAAGGTAACTCACTCACTCACCCTGGGTCACATGCTGCCTTGTGGGTGTAGGTGTCTCATTTCTGTGAAGAGTTGCCCCCCTTAGCTATGCCAGGATTAGCTGATCATGGGTCAAATCTCAGATTATGATCCTGAGACTGTCAGCATCATAGCTGTACCTGCAGGCTTCACAAGTGGTTGAGTCTGTAGCCTACATCAGTTCTGAACACTGCATGAAGAAGTGGAAAACAAAACTCACTCTGTTAGAATACTGTAAATCTTGAGATTAACGCAAGCGTTAATTAAATACGAATAAAATGCGAGTGGTCTTTGTTAGCATTAATGAAACTTCGCGTTTATGTCTCCAAAATGACTATCAACAATAAAAAGGCCTCACTGCAAACTTTGGATAGCGGAAATAGAAACTTGAATCTATACAGAGACACTGACGCTTCATTCAGCAGCAGTTGTAACAAGTCCATGTCATTTACAGAATAGGAGTTACTGGGGTTAAGAGTTCTACCCTCTCCTGTCAAACTAGGCATCATTGACCACTCCAGTCAGTGAACTGTTGTTGGTTCATTTATTTTATTGCCTTTGAACTTCCTTAGTGTCAGTCAACAGAATAAACATATAAACTGTGTGTTGGTTTTAGGAAAACACTGTTTGTTGTTATTACGGAAGTGCTTTACTCAGTGCTAATAAGCGGTGCTTTGTGCTGTTTGATTGGATTAAGATAAGGATATGTATCATTCCACTGGGGATAGGGTGGGGGTGGAGTCACATTGATATTGAGTCTCATTTTTGGCTAGGGGTCAGCCGTCATATTAATTTGGAGACGCATTAATTTGAAGATTTAAAGTAAGACTCTTACTGGCAGTGAATTGATGAAAAAAATTATGGAGTTAATTATGATTTTTTTTTATTTTTGTCCTCAAGGAGCAGCTCCCCCTACAGTTTACCGCCAACATTGACGGCGACACATGGACAGGGGAGACAACTCTCCCTCGCAGTTATTTCCCCTCTTGTGTGACACGGTTCAATGCATATGCCATTCATGGCTCGGGGGACAAGCGGGTGTATGAAGCTCTGTATCCTGCTACCAAAGGGCAGTTTACAGATCCAGACTTGTAAGTAGTGCACCAAGTAGTGCATGTATTAGATCAGTACTAGACCCGTTAGGATCCAGGCTGGAATAGGTCAACCCATTCTTGCCGTAAAAGGCGACTTATATAATGCTTGTTGTAAGAAGCGACTATCAGGATTGGGTGGACAGGCTTGCTGACTTAGTTGATGCATGTCATGGTATTCCAACTCCAATTGTATCTATGTTCATGATGTCAAACACTGGATTGTCTGGTCCATACTTGATTATTTCCAGATTGCCGTCATATAGCTGGAATATTGCTGAGGGCGGCATTAAAGATCAAACAAACAAACAGATCACTACACAGTGTGCTAAACTGATATTACATGAAGTGGGTTTCAGTAAGTGATTAGTGAATTGAAACATCTTAGTATAATGGCTGCAACAACTGCAAGTAGGCCTTATATCTCAACAGGCAGGTTGTTTTTCTGTTTGCATTGGGATTTTGACACGTGAAACAAGTCACAACCCATACATTTCACTCCTCAGTGATCTTTGGCACACCCAGATTAAGTGCACTCCCAGCAAGGGCATCAGCTAAAAATAGATCATTAACAACTCCACCTCTGAATTACTTAAAGCTTCCACATCTAGACAGGTTGTCATCTTGTTCTGTTGCAGTCATCGCCTCGAGTTCTTCCAGAACATCGACATGTCCTCCGTTCTTAAGTCTAACACCAAGGGATACACGTCGGATATATGGAGCAAGCATACAGAGACTGGGTCATGACCTCCACACACACTACCTCACTCACTCACTCACTCAACAGGGATAAGGTGCATTTAGTGATCTAGGATTGAGCCAGTGGTGACAGCTAACTCACAAGGATCAACGTAACATTGTCAGAGTGTTTGGTCAACACTGCCTTGAACACTGTTTAAATAATATCACAGCATGTCAGGTTTATCGGGGAGATGGATGCAGGTCTCAGATGTTGTCCACTTTGATGCATCCCATGAGCTGGGGCTGACTTGTCACAAGAAGGAGGAACATTAAGACAAGGACGTTGACTGACTATAAAAGTCCAGTTGGCGGTACACATGCTTGGAAAATCCTGCAATCAACCGAAATCTGCACATTGAAATTCATGTTGTTTATGAACTGGATGTCTAGTTTGTTACCCAATTTTGATTGGACTGTGCATTGACTCGTAAGTCCAGCCGAAATGAAACTCCGGAATTCCAGCCTAGTTCGGCAAGGGTGGAAACTGGACTCGTGTAGTCAGTTAACGCCCTTGCCTCAGGAAGATGTATAGGCACATGATGCTGGCAGTGTAACGGCATGATACAACTCGGAACAGAATATATGTACATGATATTGGCTGGGTATATTTGAGGTTATTGTTTTGGAGATACAAACTGTACCAGATCATGTCTTTTCTTATCTGTTCATGTGTTTCAGGTGTAAATTGAAATGTGTAGTCATTGGGACATCTCTTCACAAAGTTTATTTTGCCTTATCTAGTCATATTATTTTGATTATCAATCTTGCCAATGACTTGAATGACAAGCCTTTCGAATCGGTGCACTAAGGGGGACAACTCTTTTTGACTAATGTGACACTTGCAAACTGACAGATCCTGAAGTAGTCATAAAATGTCCATTTGCCCAACATCAGAGAGACAACAGTTACTGTTTGACATATTCACAAGTCAGAGTTTAATAAGAGGCCTCAGGCCAGATACAAAGGGTAACACAGTGTATATCCAAGCACACAACGCGCGGCTCAACATTTCAGATGAAATAGGACTGGAGACTTGCTCCCATACCAATCCCACCCCGCACACCCCACCAGCTGCCTTAAATAGTTTCATCTCTGGATCATAATGCATTCTTTCTTTCATTACTAATGTGGTACACCCTCTTTGCCGATCGTAACATGGCATTTCTGCGACAGTCTTACATTAACTGGATAAATTAGAAAACACCAGGGTGTACATACGAGTAATTTAGCAAATACAGCCGTCTTAACTCCATATATATTGGACACATTATTATTTGCAAGACTGTTGGTGTTTGGTAGGAAATGTTTCGAGGAAACTTGAATGGAAAGTGTGAATTGTGGGGATTAGTGAGCATCAGAAACTACCCACTCAGAGGAGTGGTGTAGGTGGGGATTAGTGAGCATCAGAAACTACCCACCCAAAGGGCTGGTGTAGGTGGGGATTAGTGAGCATCAGAAACTACCCACTCAGAGGGCTGGTGTAGGTGGGGATTAGTGAGCATCAGAAACTACCCACTCAGAGGGCTGGTGTAGGTGGGGATTAGTGAGCATCAGAAACTACCCACCCAGAGGGCTGGTGTAGGTGGGGATTAGTGAACATCAGAAACTACCCACCCAGAGGGCTGGTGTAGGTGGGGATTAGTGAACATCAGAAACTACCCACTCAGAGGGCTGGTGTAGGTTGGGATTAGTGAACATCAGAAACTACCCACCCAGAGGGCTGGTGTAGGTGGGGATTAGTGAGCATCAGAAACTACCCACTCAGAGGGCTGGTGTAGGTGGGGATTAGTGAGCATCAGAAACTACCCACCCAGAGGGCTGGTGTAGGTGGGGATTAGTGAGCATCAGAAACTACCCACTCAGAGGGCTGGTGTAGGTGGGGATTAGTGAGCATCAGAAACTACCCACTCAGAGGGCTGGTGTAGGGGGGGATTAGTGAGCATCAGAAACTACCCACTCAGAGGGCTGGTGTAGGTGGGGATTAGTGAGCATCAGAAACTACCCACTCAGAGGGCTGGTGTAGGTGGGGATTAGTGAACATCAGAAACTACCCACTCAGAGGGCTGGTGTAGGTGGGGATTAGTGAGCATCAGAAACTACCCACCCAGAGGGCTGGTGTAGGTGGGGATTAGTGAACATCAGAAACTACCCACTCAGAGGGCTGGTGTAGGTGGGGATTAGTGAGCATCAGAAACTACCCACCCAGAGGGCTGGTGTAGGTGGGGATTAGTGAGCATCAGAAACTACCCACCCAGAGGGCTGGTGTAGGGGGGGATTAGTGAACATCAGAAACTACACACTCAGAGGGCTGGTGTAGGTGGGGATTAGTGAGCATCAGAAACTACCCACTCAGAGGGCTGGTGTAGGTGGCACTCATGGCTGCAGCATAGTGGCATTGATCGTGACATCACTGAATACATTGTGACGTCACTGCAACGTCCTTATGACATCACTGTAACTCCACTGTTACATTGTGACATACTGGTAGTGTATCTATACTCATGCTATCCACCTCTGGTTTGCTGGTACAGCTGGGTGGCACAAGGGTACAGCTTGGTGGCACAAGGGTACAGTTGGGTGGCACAAGGGTACAGCTGGGTGGCACAAGGGTACAGCTGGGTGGCACAAGGGTACAGCTGGGTGGCACAAGGGTACAGCTGGGTGGCACAAGGGTACAGCTGGTTGGCACAAGGGTACAGCTGGGTGGCACAAGGGTACAGCTGGGTGGCACAAGGGTACAGCTGGGTGGCACAAGGGTACAGCTGGGTGGCACAATGGTACAGCTGGGTGGCACAAGGGTACAGCTTGGTGGAACAAGGGTACAGCTTGGTGGCACAAGGGTACAGCTGGGTGGCACAAGGGTACAGCTGGGTGGCACAAGGGTACAGCTTGGTGGCACAAGGGTACAGCTGGGTGGCACAAGGGTACAGCTGGGTGGCACAAGGGTACAGCTGGGTGGCACAAGGGTACAGTTGGGTGGCACAAGGGTACAGCTTGGTGGCACAAGGGTACAGCTGGGTGGCAGAAGGGTACAGTTGGGTTGCACAAGGGTACAGCTGGTTGGCACAAGGGTACAGCTTGGTGGCACAAGGGTACAGCTGGGTGGCACAAGGGTACAGCTGGGTGGCACAAGGGTACAGCTTGGTGGCACAAGGGTACAGCTGTAACAGCACATTATGTACAACCCTGTTCCTGGACACTCATCCAATCAAAAAGAAAACTTTGTTAATATTTACATATTTTATGGATGCTTCAATTAGTTGTGAGACACAATGCATTACCACTCCTGGTTGTAAGGCGCTATGGAGGGCCCAGAGGCACTGTCAGGGGAATACTGGACCTCTGTCAAGTGTTATTGTAATTACCAGTATAATAAAGATGTATGTCTCTTACTCTGACGTGTCCAAACCAGTGTGTGGCAGGGTCCATCACAGGATGGGGTGTTCACCCAGGGGCATGGTCACTCACAGGATGGGGTGTTAACCCTGTCACATGGTCATTCACAGGATGGGGTGTTCACCCAATGGCATGGTCAATCACAGGATGGGGTGTTCACCAAGTGACATGGTCACAGGATGGGGTGTTCACCCAGTCACATTGTCACTCACAGGATCGGGTGTTCACCCAATGGCATGGTCATTCACAGGATGGGGTGTTCACCAAGGGCATGGTCACTCACAGGATGGGGTGTTCACCTAGTCACATGGTCACTCACAGGATGGGGTGTTCACCAAGGGGCATGGTCACTCACAGGATGGGGTGTTAACCCTGTCACATGGTCACTCACAGGATGGGGTGTTCACCTAGTCACATGGTCACTCACAGGATTGGGTGGTCACATGGTCACTCAGGATGGGGTGTTCACCCAGTCACAAGTCACTCAAAGGATGGAGTGTTCACCAGTCACAGGTCTATCACAGGAGGTGTTCACCCAGTTACATGGTCACTCACACGATGGGGTGTTCACCCAGTCACAGGTCACTCACAGGATGGGGTGTTCACCAAGGGGCATGGTCACTCAAAGGATGGGGTGTTCACCAAGTCACATGGTCACTCACAGGATTGGGTGGTCACATGGTCACTCAGGATGGGGTGTTCACCCAGTCACAAGTCACTCAAAGGATGGAGTGTTCACATGGTCACTCACAGGATGGGGTGTTCACCCAGTTACATGGTCACTCACAGGATGGGGTGTTCACCCAGGGCCATGGTCATTCACAGGATGGGCTGTTCACCAAGGGGCATGGTCACTCAAAGGATGGGGTGTTCACCAAGTCACATGGTCACTCACAGGATGGGGTGGTCACATGGTCACTCAGGATGGGGTGTTCACCCAGTCACAAGTCACTCACAGGATGGAGTGTTCACATGGTCACTCACAGGATGGGGTGTTCACCCAGTAACATGGTCACTCATAGGATGGGGTATTCACCCAGTAAAATGGTCACTCATAGGATGGGGTGTTAACCCTGTCACATGGTCACTCACAGGATGGAGTGTTCACCCAGTCACATGGTCACTCTCAGGATGGGGTGTTCACATGGTCACTCACAGGATAGGGTGTTCACCCAGTCACATGGTCACTCACAGGATGAGGTCACCCAGTCACATGGTCACTCAAAGGATGGGGTGGCGGTCAGGGCTGTTCACTGTGTGTATTCCATTTGTGGAGTGATATGCAGTGCTTGGGGCAAGGCAAGCATGGTGACTAGCAGCTGTATTTTGGTTAATTTATACTCTTGCAAGATATGGAAATGTATCTCAGTTTACATTGATAGTTTGGGAAGAAAGATATCGTGGTTGAATAAATAATATTCCTGTGATGATAGTATCTACCTTATGGGAAATATAGAGTCTATATTCATTCAGGTTTAAGAATTTTCTTGTACAGTTTTAATATATTCACATTTAAAAACTTATAATCCAAATTGAGTCCCGCTGAGTAGTGATATATATGTCAAAAATAAAATATTCTTCACATCTATCACGCTATCTTGACAATTGGAAGCTTCAAGCTTGATGAAATACCCATTTGTGCCACCGAAGTGTGGTCCCAAAACCGTTAAGTGTTTTCCTAATCCTATGAATACTTTTTTAAGTGCATGATTTATTAACATTTTTGTGTTATCATTGACATGCAGGGTGACGCAACACACATAAAGATAGCAGGGAGTGGTGAAGTGCAGCTGGGAACACTGCATGCATGTATGAATGGATCAGCCGGGAACACTGCATGCATGTATGAATGGATCAGCCGGGAACAGTGCATGCATGTATGAATGGATCAGCCAGGAACACTGCATGCATGTATGAATGGATCAGTCAGGAACAGTGCATACATGTATGAATGGATCAGCCGGGAACACTGCATGCATGTATGAATGGATCAGCCGGGAACACTGCATGCATGTATGAATGGATCAGTCAGGAACGCTGCATGCATGTATGAATGGATCAGTCAGAAACAGTGCATGCATGTATGAATGGATCAGTCAGAAACAGTGCATGCATGTATGAATAGATCAGCCGGGAACACTGCATGCATGAATGGATCAGCTGGGAACACTGCATGCATGTATGAATGGATCAGCCAGGAACACTGCATGCATGTATGAATGGATCAGTCGGGAACACTGCATGCATGTATGAATGGATCAGCTGGGAACACTGCATGCATGTATGGATCAGCCAGGAACATTGCATGCATGTATGAATGGATCAGCCACGAACACTGCATGCATGTATGAATGGATCAGCCAGGAACACTGCATGCATGTATGAATGGATCAGCCGGGAACACTGCATGCATGTATGACTGGATCAGCCGGGACCACTGCATGCATGTATGACTGGATCAGCCAGGAACACTGCATGCATGTATGAATGGATCAGTCGGGAACACTGCATGCATGTATGAATGGATCAGTCGGGAACACTGCATGCATGTATGAAGGGATCAGCCGGGAACACTGCATGCATGTATGAATGGATCAGCCGGGAACACTGCATGCATGTATGAATGGATCAGCTGGGAACACTGTATGAATGGATCAGTCAGGAACACTGCATGCATGTATGAATGGATCAGCCGGGAACACTGCATGCATGTATGAATGGATCAGTCAGGAACACTGCATGCATGTATGAATGGATCAGTCGGGAACACTGCATGCATGTATGAATGGATCAGCCAGGAACACTGCATGCATGTATGAATGGATCAGCCGGGAACACTGCATGCATGTATGAATGGATCAGCTGGGAACACTGTATGAATGGATCAGTCAGGAACACTGCATGCATGTATGAATGAATCAGTCAGGAACACTGCATGCATGTATGAATGGATCAGTCAGGAACAGTGCATGCATGTATGAATGGATCAGCCGGGAACACTGCATGTATGAATGGATCAGCCGGGAACACTGCATGCATGTATGACTGGATCAGCTGGGAACACTGCATGCATGTATGAATGGATCAGTCAGGAACAGTGCATGCATGTATGAATGGATCAGCCGGGAACACTGCATGCATGTATGAATGGATCAGCCGGGAACACTGCATGCATGTATGACTGGATCAGCCAGGAACACTGCATGCATGTATGAATGGATCAGCTGGGAACATTGCATGCATGTATGAATGGATCAGCTGGGAACACTGTATGAATGTATGAATGGATCAGACAGGAACACTGCATGCATGTATGAATGGATCAGCTGGGAAAACTGCATGCATGTATGAATGGATCAGTCAGGAACACTGCATGCATGTATGAATGGATCGGCTGGGAACACTGCATGCATGTATGAATGGATCAGTCAGCAGCTGAGGATGCAGGAGTCCAGAGATGCTATGCTATGTCTTGTTGACAGGAATCCAGACCATCTCTGTCACTGTCCTGTCAAGTCATGACCGGTGCAGCTGTACTTGTGTCTAACAAGTATGAATGGATCAGCCAGGAACACTGTATGCATGTATGAATGGATCAGTCAGGAACAGTGCATGCATGTATGAATGGATCAGCCGGGAACACTGCATGCATGTATGAATGGATCAGCCGGGAACACTGCATGCATGTATGAATGGATCAGCCGGGAACACTGCATGCATGTATGAATGGATCAGTCAGGAACACTGCATGCATGTATGGATCAGCCGGGAACACTGCATGCATGTATGAATGGATCAGCCGGGAACACTGCATGCATGTATGAATGGATCAGCCGGGAACACTGCATGCATGTATGAATGGATCAGTCAGGAACAGTGCATGCATGTATGAATGGATCAGTCAGGAACACTGCATGCATGTATGAATGGATCAGCTGGGAACACTGCATGCATGTATGAATGGATCAGCTGGGAACACTGCATGCATGTATGAATGGATCAGCTGGGAACACTGCATGCATGTATGAATGGATCAGCCGGGAACACTGCATGCATGTATGAATGGATCAGCCGGGAACACTGCATGCATGTATGAATGGATCAGTCAGGAACGCTGCATGCATGTATGAATGGATCAGCTGGGAACACTGCATGCATGTATGAATGGATCAGCCGGGAACACTGCATGCATGTATGAATGGATCAGTCAGGAACGCTGCATGCATGTATGAATGGATCAGTCAGGAACGCTGCATGCAAGTATGAATGGATCAGTCAGGAACGCTGCATGCATGTATGAATGGATCAGTCAGGAACACTGCATGCATGTATGAATGGATCAGTCAGGAACACTGCATGCATGTATGAATGGATCAGCTGGGAACACTGCATGCATGTATGAATGGATCAGTCAGCAGCTGAGGATGCAGGAGTCCAGAGATGCTATGCTATGTCTTGTTGACAGGAATCCAGACCATCTCTGGCACTGTCCTGCCAAGTCATGACCGATGCAGCTGTACTTGTGTCTAACACCTGAGAGGATCTTGAGGGACCAGTCATTTATTGTGGTGGGGGGGTGGAGTTGGTGTTAGAGGGAATTGGGGGAGGGTCACCGAAATATATGAGAGTCTCTAGGGGAGGGTCACCAAAAATAAACTCAAACATTTGGGAGTATAAACATCCTGTGACCCTGCCCCCTCTGTAATCAATGACCGGTCCCTTATCAGTACATGGAACTAGACTAGACTAGACTAGACAAACACTCCACATCCACAGGTTGGTGACTGGACCAACTCTCCCTGTGACCTGACTCACTGAGTGTCAACAACTAGGTCACATAGATCATTGTTCACACTATCAACCACTTGGTCATCAGATCAAAACACGATTTAGTCTGTCACTCACAGCCACATACTTGAGTCATGTCATCAGATCACGTTTGATTTAGTCTCTCCCTCAGTTAGAGGAGCTTCCCACACTGGGGTAGTATCATCAGTGATATTGAATACTGGGGTCACTAGCAGACCACAGTGTTTAAAAACAGCAACAGTTGACATGGAAACATGCTGTCAGAAGTCGTTAGAGAAGGTAGAAACCTCCAAAGAGCTTAATTACTTGCAGAATTCAAAATGAATTATGTACAATTTAATAATACAGGAGAATGCACATTCAGAGCGGATTTTTATGCAATCCTATTTTCATAATAAAGAGGGGTGGTGGGGTAGTCTAGTGGTTAAAGTGTTTGCTTGTCATGACAAAGACCCGTGTTCAATTCCCCACATGGGTACAATGTGTGAAGCCCAATTCTGGTGACCCCTGCCGTGATATTGCTGGAATATTGCTAAAAGCAGCATAAAACAATACTCACTCACACTTCATAATGAAGAATTATCAGAACCATTTGAACTAGATACTGTTATTCCTGTTGATGTTTTATTGAAAGTTTATGCCAAGGAAAGTTATCAACTGCTTAACTTTCTGTCACTTGTGAGGTTTTACTGATGTTTTATTGCAACTGTCATGTTCCATGTCCGTTGAGAGTCGAGCCCATCAGGTTATTTGAAGTAGATGCTTGTACTTCCTGCCCCAGCTTGTTGAACAGCGCCCCCTGCTGGCAAGTTCTTCTCCTCGGGTGTCACTCCCATCATGCCGCCAACAACGCGGAACGCTCGCCTCCATGGGTCAGGTGACCCAAACATAACTCACGTGGCAGATGATTGGACAACAATACTACCTTGTCATGATGTTTCACAAGTCATGGGTTCTGTACGTAGGGAGAGATCCTTACTTGACTCGAGAAATAAAACTGATGAATTTATGGCTGTCAGAGGTAAGTGGTATAATCAGGGAGAAGTCATTGGATAGTCTGGCAGGACCTGCCACACACTAGGAGACATGATCTCATCACGCCTCAATAACTAGATTCTCCCTCGCTCTGATAGGCTGACATAGATTCCACAAAATGGTTGTTAAAGAAGCCATTTTCAAGCCTATTCACAGATTTGGGCTGATGTATCCTCCTCCAGCACACCTGTTGAAGGGTTGAAGGGCTGATCCTGACACCCTGGGAAACTCACGCTCTCAGAAACATATACTATTTTCCAGGAGATAAATGTTAAGATGTAGCTTGAATGTGACAATCAAGTGTTAAAATATCTGTGTGTCAAAGTTTCAACACGTTTACAAATCAAGATGAGTTCTTGCAATGGCATCTTCAGTTCCGACATCAAACCGTTAGTGATTTGTATGAGACCTGGTCTGACCAGGTGTTCCATGCAGAACTCCCATGATGCAGTAGACAGGAAACAGGAATTTTCGGAGAATGTTTTATTCATTAAAAATAAGAATGGTTTATATTAACAACTGACACGCTAATTCACTGCACACAACCACAAAGCACCATCCCATCCCACACCATCTCCCAAATGAAGGAAAACTAATGTAATAGACAACTTCTCATTCGGATTCCTCAAACAAGTTCAATGGGGGTCAAACCTAGGACCAGTTGCCAGTGAAACAAAGCCATTCATCCACTTTCTTCTGTCCATGAACGCCAATACCATGTACATGGATTACCATGAAGTTGGTGACTTTGGTAATTAATCCAACATTTCACACACTGCCTGTCCAGATAAACAGGTCATTCGAACTGCACGGTATTACCGGTACACCGCAATATGCTTTCTAAACGATACATATTGCAACATATTTTCTGTGTTCTGATATATTGGGTAACGGTAACATATATTGTATCCTTTAACCTAAAATTCAAACTGAAATTCATTTATAAATTATGTTTCCCTTCGAAATTGATAGACAAAACAGAGGAAATGCGATAATTATTTTCTCTCATGTTGTTAAATGACTACAAAATGGCGTTGACTGACCACGCTGAGTATTATTTACTTGAGTTTGTAGAAATAGGAGCTGCATGAGCAATCCGTGTCCATCACTGTCAAACACTTAAGCTCTGAATATATCGCAATACGTCTCGCAATACTGATACCTGATTCGCTATATATCACAATACAAGTTTTCTGCCCCGACACAGACCTACTGGTCCTGGAGCACTGTCCCCCTTTCACACAGCCCCCAGAAACTAGCAGTAAAGACACACATATTCTATGAAATGAAAAACAAGGATGACGTTATTTCATTGATAACGAGCTCACCCGAAAGAGACAGTTCACACTTTAGTTATATTTTGGATTCAACAACACCCCAGCGTATGCACTCATTCATTAAAAGTTCCTTTGCACAGACACAAGATGTCTACCTATGACAGTCATGTCCATCACATCCAACAGTCAACTGGAGTTATCTCCCATGGTTCAGGGGTAAGATACCCCTACTGCCCGTCATGACCTCTGGGCCATCGGTGACTCTTGTCTCGCACTGAACATTGCCCAGTACTCGGGGTCGGGCTGACTCCCCACCAGAGGGCGACACCGGGATAACAGGTCCACTGCAGTCAAGAACTCGAAGGATCTGGAATCCTGAGACTCCTGAAGAAAAAAGAAAGGCAACTAGAATGTGACCCATCCCCATGTTTTCCTTACCTGCATCACTTGAGGCTTTCCACCCACTTATAAAGTAAGACCTCCCTATACTAAAACACTTTAGAACCCACCATCAACTTTAACTACAAAATCAGAAAAAATGTGTTTTTGTTCTCAAACCAGTACACAACATTGTTATGTTTAATTATCTCAAGCCTGACTACCCAGAACAACTTAATTTGATTTTAGTGGCCATTTCCCAATATATTACAAAAAACAAAATATGGGTTGTCAAGTGTTTCAGTTCATATCCAAAGTCACTCCCGGGTCTTAACTTTATTGGGCCCACGTACTTGCTCCAAGGAGAAAACCGTGTATAGAACAATGGGGTGACATCAAATTATTACCACAATATCAAACACTATCCAATAAACAAATTATACAGTGTCACAACATTAAATACATTCAAAAATCTATACCAAAAAGTATATGTATGATCCAGCCACTTAATCCAAGTATAAAAAACACTTAGCATCGCCATCACATCTGACAGGTACACGCAGCTGTCATTATAATTAATTAGTTGTGTAAACAGTACGGAGGAAGTGGAGATGCTATTTCCCTGCCACTGTCAACAAGTGGGATATATAATTTGTTACAGTGTCAGGAGAATTCTCATATCAAATTCCACTCCAAAGGGAGCATCAAAAAGATATGGGAGAGTTGGAGATAAGTACAGGAAGATTCTGACGGCAGGCCAGCGAGATAGGCGCCCTCTCATGGCTTATACAAGTTCCCGTCAATGAAAGAACAGATTATCACCGATGGAATGCTATTTCCATCCTGTTTTCTATACGCTAGTTTGTTGAAATAGCATTTCAAAGAAAACAGTATAAAGAGAGAGACTTTTGAGTAATGCTATCTTGTAATTAAATGTGACACATTGTGTAACCCAACAAGTTTATCAAAATAGCATTAAACATGGGTAATTTATCAATATTTCAACAGGCCCAATTTATCCTATCAAGAGTAATGACATGAAATACTGAAAAACTATTGTTTGTCTTGCAAAAATATTACATCGTTTATTTGGAACTTTCACAACTGATTACAGTGGATAGATAAAACATGTGAGGCAAATATCTTCATAAATGTTTTCAGAATCAAATGATTGATTTGAAGTAGAAAAAAGGTATGGTGATTAGTTCCTAAGTATCAACTTATAAGAAGAGTGATATCCTGAGGTTGTCTTTTATCTTATATTTGGAACTAGCACGCTACCCTGGGTAGCCTTGCTCCAAGGCTGTACTGAAAGAAAAGTCCATGGATGTGTAGTAATTCTATCCTCCTGATAGGCAAGTCTAGAGATGTGGACAGTAAGGACTCCAGTCTCTTATAGGGACAACTTGTTCTCATTATTTACATAATCTAGAAATTATGATTAAAACTAATTATTATTACCTTAAAGACTTGAGCAAGTCTAAACCCTGGGGTCAGAAGCTTATGGATAGCTCACCCACCTCTCACATGTACACAAGCTGAGTTGGGTCTAAACGCCGCTTTCAGCAGTATTTCAGCTATATGACGATGTGTCAGCCTGATGCAGGAGGAAAGCCTGAAGTGATGCAGGTCTAAGAGCACAGGTAGAGAGGGAGGGAGGGAGAGAGAGGGAGGGAAGGAATATGTTACCTACCTTGTAGGTATCAGTTGCACCTATATTGGTTGCTATGGCAACACAGTGATCCGCATCCAACATAGTCTCCTCAAACAACCAATCAGTTTGTTTCTTCCCATCCAAATACACAGAAGTGTCTCGGACCATCCGGTTCATGGAAAGCTTCTCCGTTGAGACATGGAAGTCCAGCCTGCTGACCTCGAAACCAATTCCAGTTCCTATAGCCTTGACATAGCTCTCCTTCAGACACTGAAAGTAAAAGGCAGTAAAATTGACTGAAAGAAGAGTTTGATATTTTGGACCCCTCTTTAAAAAATGCTGAATCCGCCCTTGCGTGAGTTCATGCACTCACTCACTCACTGATCCCAACTGAATTAGTCTCACCCAGAATCTGTAGAACATGGCCATCTTGTCTCTATCCCCCTCCTGTCTCTCCACCGTCAGCCATTCCTGCTCCGTCAGCTGGCGCCGCAACGTGGAGAAAAACTTCCTGATGTCCTTCCCTGAAATGTGACGTCACGACAGAATGATGGCCTGGTGTGTTGGGCCCTGGCAGCCGACTGTGTATCCCACATCAGCTGACAGTGTTATAAACTGTGTATCCCACATCAGCTGACAGTGTTATAAACTGTGTATCTCACATCAGCTGACAATGTTATAAACCGTGTATCCCACATCAGCTGACAGTGTTATAAACTGTGTATCTCACATCAGCTGACAATGTTATAAACTGTGTATCCCACATCAGCTGACAATGTTATAAACTGTGTATCTCACATCAACTGACAGTGTTATAAACTTTGTATCTCACATCAACTGATAATGTTATAAACTGTGTATCTCACATCAGCTGACAATGTTATAAACTGTGTATCCCACATCAGCTGACAATGTTATAAACTGTGAATCTCACATCAACTGATAATGTTATAAACTGTATATCTCACATCAACTGACAGTGTTATAAACTGTGTATCTCACATCAGCTGACAATGTTATAAACTGTGAATCTCACATCAACTGATAATGTTATAAACTGTGTATCTCACATCAACTGACAGTGTTATAAACTGTGTATCTCACATCAGCTGACAATGTTATAAACTGTGTATCCCACATCAGCTGACAATGTTATAAACTGTGAATCTCACATCAACTGATAATGTTATAAACTGTGTATCTCACATCAACTGACAATGTTATACACTGTGTATCCCACATCAGCTGACAATGTTATAAACTGTTTCTCACATCAGCTGACAATGTTATAAACTGTGTATCTCACATCAACTGATAATGTTATAAACTGTATATCTCACATCAACTGACAATTTTATAAACTGCGTATCCCACATCAGCTGACAATGTTATAAACTGTGTATCCCACATCAGCTGACAATGTTACATACTGTGTATCTCACATCAACTGATAATGTTATAAACTGTGTATCCCACATCAGCTGACAATGTTTTAACTGTGTATCCCACATCAGCTGACAATGTTATAAACTGTGTATCTCACATCAGCTGACAATGTTATAAACTGTGTATCCCATATCAGCTGACAATGTTATAAACTGTGTATCCCATATCAGCTGATAATGTTATAAACTGTGTATCCCACATCAGCTGACAATGTTATAAACTGTGAATCTCACATCAACTGATAATGTTATAAACTGTGTATCTCACATCAACTGACAATGTTATAAACTGTGTATCCCACATCAGCTGACAATGTTATAAACTGTGTTTCTCACATCAGCTGACAATGTTATAAACTGTGTATCCCACATCAACTGACAATGTTATAAACTGTGTATCCCACATCAGCTGACAATGTTATAAACTGTGTATCCCTCATCAGCTGACAATGTTATAAACTGTGTATCTCACATCAGCTGATAATGTTATAAACTGTGTATCTCACATCAACTGATAATGTTATAAACTGTGTATCTCACATCAGCTGCTATATGAGAAAGCTATAATTGCGCCACATCACATCATATGCACCTTTAGGTCTTTGAGAATATAATTTACAAACCTTTGTAAAATTTGATTGCAAAAATATTCGTTAAAAATGACATTATATCAAAGATTAGAACAAAATAAGATGGACAACTGACAATGTACCTTGACATAAACTTACTTGAATTTCAGCTAGGTGAATTAAACATTCAATCATTGATAACTAATGCATGATGACTAATCATTTAACTGATTGACAACTCAATCAATACTCTCAATCAATGTACTCTCAATACTCCCCCTCCTAACCCCTAACATCTTTAACACACACCCCACACCACACCCAACATCTTTGACACCCCCCATGCAGTCTTGTCGCAACTGAATCTCAAGTGAACTCGTATCACAAGTGATGGCAACAATTTACTTAAAACACAGTCCCTCAATAGCAATTTACATCAACTCTCGGAGTTAAGTAATTTATGAAAATATCTACTCTGAAACTTAAAACTGTTATCAGTCTGATTCTGGCACTGCATCGTCCCTATCAACCTCAACTCCATCATGGTAGCTGCAACTCCCAAAGATTGTCTACAGCTAATGGTCATATAATACAGTTTTTATTTATGATTTCAGAGCGATAACTTCAGCCACCTGCTGACTACCAGAGTATGCTGATGATTTATTGGACAATATTCTCTATACATGCAAAATGTTTGACAGCCTTCAGCATAACAGACAAATTCACGACATGGTAGATAGTGATCTCCCCCTTGCATGTGGACGTGGATGGATGGCTTGTGTAGCGCGGTGGTGAAATATGCTACACTGCTGATAAAATATGCATTTATAATATAGCATTACTGACATCATTATTTGCTTCTGAAGAAAACAGGTTATCGTGATAAAACAACAAAAACAAACATTACTGGTTTATGATCCTGCTTGTGGTGATTCAGCGGAAGTGCAGATGTCGGGATCACGTGATCCACCTCAGACATACTGTATGTCAGTCGACTTATCACAAGCCTATTTTCAACAATATTTAAAAAATAAATAGAATATTTCTTACAAAACACATTATCGTGTCTAACCAGTTTTTTAAAAGAAAATCATCACTAACAAATGATCAAGCTCAACTTAAGATTCACATGTGTAGTAAATATAGAGGGTTTGTCCTGACAGGCAAAAACTGATCCAAGAAAAAAAATAATATCTGTCTTGGATACCATCAAACTTTTGTAATCTGGACAGTACTGATGTCATATGTCTCTCTACATCTGATACAGTCAAACCTTGGTAATCTGGACAGTACTGATGTCATATGTCTCTCTACATCTGATAGTCAAACCCTGGTAATCTGGACAGTACTGATATCATATGTCTCTCTACATCTGATAGTCAAACCCTGGTAATCTGGACAGTACTGATGTCATATGTCTCTCTACATGTGATAGTCAAACCCTGGTAATCTGGACAGTACTGATGTCATATGTCTCTCTACATCTGATACAGTCAAACCCTGGTAATCTGGACAGTAGTGATGTCATATGTCTCTCTACATCTGATACAGTCAAACCCTGGTAATCTGGTCAGTGCTGATGTCATATGTCTTTCTACATCTGATACATTCAAACCCTGGTAATCTGGACAGTACTGATGTCATAAGTCTCTCTACATGTGATAGTCAAACCCTGGTAATGTGGACAGTACTGATGTCATATGTCTCTCTACATCTGATACAGTCAAACCCTGGTAATTTGGACAGTACTGATGTCATATGTCTCTCTACATCTGACACAGTCAAACCCTGGTAATCTGGACAGTACTGGTGTCATATGTCTCTCTACATCTGATACAGTCAAACTTGGGTTATCTGGACAGTACTGATGTCATATGTCTCTCTACATCTGATACAGTCAAACCCTGGTAATCTGGACAGTACTGGTGTCATATGTCTCTCTACATCTGATACAGTCAAACCCTGGTAATCTGGACAGTACTGATGTCATATATCTCTCTACATCTGATAAAGTCAAACCCTGGTAATCTGGACAGTACTGATGTCATATGTCTCTCTATATCTGATACAGTCAAACTTGGGTTATCTGGACAGTACTGATGTCATATGTCTCTCGACATCTGATACAGTCAAACTTGGGTTATCTGGACAGTACTGATGTCATGTGTCTCTCTACATCTGATACAGTCAAACCCTGGTAATCTGGACAGTACTGATGTCATATGTCTCTCTACATCTGATACAATCAAACCTGGTAATCTGGACAGTACTGATGTCATATGTCTCTCTACATCTGATACAGTCAAACTTGGGTTATCTGGACAGTACTGATGTCATGTGTCTCTCTACATCTGATACAGTCAAACTTGGGTTATCTGGACAGTACTGATGTCATGTGTCTCTCTACATCTGATACAGTCAAACCTTGGTAATCTGGACAGTACTGATGTCATATGTCTCTCTAAATCTAATACAGTCAAACTTGGGTTATCTGGACAGTACTGATGCCATATGTCTCTCTACATCTGATACAGTCAAACCCTGGTAATCTGGACAGTACTGATGTCATATGTCTCTCTACATCTGATAGTCAAACCCTGGTAATCTGGACAGTACTGATGTCATATGTCTCTCTACATCTGATAGTCAAACCTTGGTAATCTGGACAGTACTGATGTCATATGTCTCTCTACATCTGATACAGTCAAACCCTGGTAATCTGGACAGTACTGATGTCATATGTCTCTCTACATCTGATACAGTCAAACCCTGGTAATTTGGACAGTACTGATGTCATATGTCTCTCTACATCTGATAGTCAAACCCTGGTAATCTGGACAGTACTGATGTCATATGTCTACATCTGATAGTCAAACCCCGGTAATCTGGACAGTACTGATGTCATATGTCTATCTACATCTGATAGTCAAACCCTGGTAATCTGGACAGTACTGATGTCATATGTCGCTCAACATCTGATACAGTCAAACCCTGGTAATCTGGACAGTACTGATGTCATATGTCTTTCTACATCCTATACAGTCAAACCCTGGTCATCTGGACAGTACTGATGTCATATGTCTCTCTACATCTGATAGTCAAACCCTGGTAATCTGGACAGTACTGATGCCATATGTCTCTCTACATCTGATACAGTCAAACCCTGGTAATCTGGACAGCCAGGTCGGGACAAGGTACAAGTGTTGACTCCAATAGATTGAAGTGGTATCATACCACAGCTGTGTCCCTGCTGATAGCAGCTGATACTTTCTTCTTGTCATCTTGTATTTAAGTGTATCTGCTTCTGTGTGTCAGTGTCCTAATATGTCCCCTGGTGGCATTGCTACAAACTGATAATATCAGAGTGTCAAAGTGAGTTAAGTTTGACACAGCTTTGTACAGTATTTCAGTGTGTGATACTTCACAGATTTTCAGTATAATTTGGATGGAAAGATTCTGATGAGGATGAATCAAGGATTCAAACCTAAGATCAGCAGATCCTGACTAGGCTAAGGGAGACAACTCTGCCCAACATGTTGTAGCATCATGAACCACTGGGCCCCGAGTGCCTAATAATCCCACGAGAACAAGAATCCTTACTGTGTTCAACTTTCATGACATCAGTACCGACTGCATGGTGAGCGTCTGCAGCCAACACGGCGAAGTCACCATGGTGGGCGACGTTGAAGCTTCCGTGGAAATCCTCCCCTGAGCCTGCTGGTTCCAAGAACGGCTTCCCCTTGTCTGTTCTCCTGAGTCGGATGTTGATGAAGTCTCTTCCTGTCATGTCTGCCAATACCCTCCGAATCAACAGCCGTCCAATCTGAACACAAACAACCCAGACAGATCTAGATTCCTATACCGCGAACCCAAATATTTCATCATCAGGTCATGATCGGGTGTTTGTGACATTTTAGTAAATGTTCCCTCTTTTTGCTCCAATAAATAACAGGTATGACCTGGTGACATCAGTAGCTACAGAGTGAGTGAGTGAGTGAGTGAGTGAGTGAGTGAGGTGGGTTTAACAGTTTTGAACAGTATTTCAGGTGAAATGGGGTTTAAACTTTGCACATTTATTGCACTTATATAGTGATGTGAAAGCACACGAGTGCATGCATTCATGCGTGCGCCAACCAGTGTTTATTTTAGCCCCTTAATGCCAGGCACTACGCAGGGTAACAACAAGTACCATCTTCCAATGTCTTTCGGTATTACACAGCCGGGGAATGAAACCCCGGACCTTCCTCTCTCTAGGCGGAAGCTCTATCCACAAGACCAAGGAGGCAGATGAACAGTATTTCAGATGTCAGGATGTTTCAGTGATGCAGATGTTTTCATGACCCCAATGAGCATGTCCTGTGCCAATCACACTTCGGGGATAAGTAGGGGGCACAGGTGGCCCAGTTGTCTAAGGCGCCACGATTCGCTGTGCAGAGTTACGTCCCTTGGGCACGCCAGAAACCTATGATTGATGGGTTCGAATCCCGGTTCACCACGATTGTGTTTCTAGGTTTGTCAGCACGATACCCGTGCTTGTGGGTTTCATCGAAGTGGTAAACGCCTGCATCACTTCAGGCTTTCCTTCCACATTATGCTGACACGTTGTGACATAACTGGAATACTGTTAAAAGCGGCGTTAAACCCAACTCACTCGGGGATGACTAAGGGAGGCAACTCTGCATGGTAAACTGCAGGGCCTATGAGGACTCTGACATCCATACTCCATGTCACGTCAACCAATGTCTTCCACTTCACCCAGGGCCTGACTGTCATTGATTCCTACATATGACTAACAAGATATAGTGACGGTAAATACCACCTACCTAATACAAGTGTATATTAAAGGGTGATAACCATTCCTTATCAATGTTTCACCCTGTGCTTGGGAATCCGTGTTGAGAAATTGATATATCAGAAACTTAAATTCTAACAGTTACTGGGTTTTTTTACATGGAAAGGGCACTCAGTTTATAACCACCCTCCCCAAATCACAGACTTTCCCTTCCAGTAAAAAAGACCTGGTAAATACACATATTAATTATGATATTCTATTTTTATGATGCTAGTTACACTTACACAGTACATTACTAGGTGTATGCAATCCACCACCCTAGTCTTACACAAACTTGAACATAATAAATTAGAATTAAATAGTAAATCGATATGAACAAGAGTCATCAGGCGATGACATCCCCCCTGTTCTGGTGCAATTCTGAAATGGAGTTTTGCTACTTATACCCTACTTTTGGTTCCTTGCCATTGGATACCTTCAGTTCAGTGAAGAAAAAAATAAGTTCTGCTCCGGACACAAGCACTACCCTCATTTTCAGTCCAAGTCCAAGTTCATCATAAAAACATAAAAAGACAAAAATATCCCAAATCATCAAAGTGCACCAGTTACCCACTACACTATTCTATATAGAAAGTCTCAACAAGAAATATTTAACACTTTTGGAGTTCTGCTCCAGAAACGGAAAAGTGATGGATGACTGACGGATCGGTTGAACATTATATCCCCGTTTTGAAAAACGGGGGGATAAAAATGTACGAGGATTGCGAAAACCATCACGTGATAAAACAAACATGTATAAGACACAGAGTGGCTGGAAAGCAGCTGTTCCAAACTCACACTGTCACTGATAATAATTCCCGACTACAATGATATGCACACTGTTCTAGTGATTACATTTCCCACCTGATGCTATCAAATATAGACAGAGCTGTTTGACAGTAGTGTGTACATAACATTTCATCACAACGTCTCAACCCTGGGGTCAAATGTATGGAACAAAACACATGCTGGAACAACTCCTCACCATCGACGGCTTGCTATCTTTCTTAAAGACAAATTTCCCGATCCTTTCCTTCTCCTCCTTCTGAACACACTGTGCCGCCAGCGTCCACTCCCACTCCGTCGGCTTCCACGCCCTGCAGTTGACAGCAAGCCGGATCACACTGCGTGACGTCATTGTGCCGGACCTGAAACATGGTGGCATGTGATACCATCACTGCTGTGTGCTTAACGACACAACTTAATGACAAGTTTCAGGTTATTACAGCACATCAAAAATAGCACAACATCAAAACAGCACAACATCAAAGCAGCCCAATATCAAAACAGCACCAAAACTGCCTGGTTAAGACCGAAGTGGCTAAAACGGCACCTGATCATTTTGGTGCAAATGGCACCCTCAGTGTTTATGGAATATATATGGAAAACTACGCAATCCATATATTCACTTCTTGCAGCAAGCACAGGTTGCTGGGAAGCCATATTGTTACCTGGAATCTCCATGGGGTGCACGTGTTTTAGCATAGATGTCTCTTTCTTCATTATCCTTCATAAACAAAAGCATACTTGAACTCAAGAATATGACATACTTACCTAATGTAAATTGTTACTGACTTAAAATAGTGTAACAATAGTATGCTAATGTGATGCTGTTTTTGCCAGGTAACACAATGTTGTTTTCACTGAGCCAGGTGCGGTTTACTCGAGGGGCAGATGAAAGGTTCTGAGCCTAACCACAAAGAATGTATAGTGCACGCTTAACAGTTTGCATAGAATAAGTACAAACATGATTGTGCTTACAAGCTGCAATGGTACCAAACACACAACCAGGCAGCATGTTTCTGCAGACATCACAGTGACTAGGTATTCTCTGTTGATATAAATGGACAAATCTGGCCATAGGGGCTGTGTCGCATTCATCAAGTTTCTCCAACTGAAAGGTCTAACTCCAACAGCCATCTATGTGGAGAACACTGGAGACATGGTGTCAACTTTAGGATGATGCTCATTCCTTTGCCAAGCAGCAGAATTCAAGAGGGGGAGAGAGCTTTGAAGCTGATTCAAGATCGAGAAGACACACATGATAAAATACATGATATAATTATGGATGACGACTCGACACATTGCCGATACAGTAGGCACTCATGAGAGAGGTGAGAACGACGACCCACTACCCGTCACACATAGCCAATACAGTAGGCATCTCATGAGAGAGGTGAGAACGACGACCCACTACCCGTCACATTGCCGATACAGTAGGCACTCATGAGGGAGGTGAGAACGACGACCCACTACCTGTCACATTGCCGATACAGTAGGCACTCATGAGGGAGGTGAGAACGACGACCCACTACCCGTCACATAGCCAGTGCAGTAGGCACTCATGAGGGAGGTGAGAACGACGACCCACTACCCGTCACATAGCCAGTGCAGTAGGCACTCATGAGGGAGGTGAGAACGACGACCCACTACCCGTCACATAGCCAGTGCAGTAGGCACTCATGAGGGAGGTGAGAACGACGACCCACTACCCGTCACATAGCCAGTGCAGTAGGCACTCATGAGAGAGGTAAGAACGACGACCCACTACCCGTCACATAGCCAGTGCAGTAGGCACTCATGAGGGAGGTGAGAACGACGATCCACTACCCGTCACATAGCCAGTGCAGTAGGCACTCATGAGGGAGGTGAGAACGACGACCCACTACCCGTCACATAGCCAGTGCAGTAGGCACTCATGAGGGAGGTGAGAACGACGATCCACTACCCGTCACATAGCCAGTGCAGTAGGCACTCATGAGGGAGGTGAGAACGACGACCCACTACCCGTCACATAGCCAATGCAGTAGGCACTCATGAGGGAGGTGAGAACGACGACCCACTACCCGTCACATACCCAATACAGTAGGCACTCATGAGGGAGGTGAGAACGACGACCCACTACCCGTCACATAGCCAATGCAGTAGGCACTCACGAGGGAGGTGAGAACGACGACCCACTACCCGTCACATAGCCGATACAGTAGGCACTCATGAGAGAGGTGAGAACGACAACCCACTACCCGTCACATAGCCAGTGCAGTAGGCACTCATGAGAGAGGTGAGAACGACGACCCACTACCCGTCACATAGCCGATACAGTAGGCACTCATGAGAGAGGTGAGAACGACGACCCACTACCCGTCACATAGCCAATTCAGTAGGCACTCATGAGGGAGGTGAGAACGACGACCCACTACCCGTCACATAGCCAGTGCAGTAGGCACTCATGAGGGAGGTGAGAACGACGACCCACTACCCGTCACATACCCAATACAGTAGGCACTCATGAGGGAGGTGAGAACGACGACCCACTACCCGTCACATAGCCAGTGCAGTAGGCACTCATGAGGGAGGTGAGAACGACGACCCACTACCCGTCACATAGCCAGTGCAGTAGGCACTCATGAGGGAGGTGAGAACGACGACCCACTACCCGTCACATAGCCAGTGCAGTAGGCACTCATGAGAGAGGTGAGAACGACGACCCACTACCCGTCACATAGCCAGTGCAGTAGGCACTCATGAGAGAGGTAAGAACGACAACCCACTACCCGTCACATAGCCAGTGCAGTAGGCACTCATGAGGGAGGTGAGAACGACAACCCACTACCCGTCACATAGCCAGTGCAGTAGGCACTCATGAGAGAGGTGAGAACGACGACCCACTACCCGTCACATAGCCAGTGCAGTAGGCACTCATGAGGGAGGTGAGAACGACGACCCACTACCCGTCACATAGCCAATGCAGTAGGCACTCATGAGGGAGGTGAGAACGACGACCCACTACCCGTCACATAGCCAGTGCAGTAGGCACTCATGAGGGAGGTGAGAACGACGACCCACTACCCGTCACATACCCAATACAGTAGGCACTCATGAGGGAGGTGAGAACGACGACCCACTACCCGTCACATAGCCAATGCAGTAGGCACTCATGAGGGAGGTGAGAACGACGACCCACTACCCGTCACATAGCCGATACAGTAGGCACTCATGAGAGAGGTGAGAACGACAACCCACTACCCGTCACATAGCCAATACAGTAGGCATCTCATGAGGGAGGTGAGAACGACGACCCACTACCCGTCAAATAGCCAGTGCAGTAGGCACTCATGAGGGAGGTGAGAACATTCTGTGGAATGAGCTGGGCATGACAAAGGTTTCAGTATGCTGGGTTCCAAGACTTCTGACTCCTGATCAAAAACGCACCGGGTTTGTCATCTTGTGAGAATTGACGTTATTTTGAAGCTGATCCAGCTGATTTGGTTGAGTGATTATGCTCATATGCTAAGGTCCATCTGCTTGGACTGGTACTTTAACCATAGCTTATGTGACATCACATTTGGAACGCTATGAAATGCAGTCAGAAGTCCACACAGTGACAAAATAAGACAACATTTTAGACATATATCAGTCAAATTCAACTGTTTTACATTGGGGGAAAAGACCTCAAGCCACAGAGGGTTTATTATTGTTCTTATTGAATCCCAAAAAATTTGTCCAGATCCAGACTCCAGCACAGTGGTGACTTAGCATAACACCAATGTCACAGGCTAATTTGCATATCAAGTGACTGGACTTCCTCTTGTTTGTCAACAAAATGCTTATTCTGAAATCAGAACAGACAGGCCTAATGCAAACCTTTCAGTGCAATTTACATTTTGTTTTGCATAATTATATAGATATGCTCCTGACAATATATCTTTATCCCTCAAAGTTGCTGTATCACTAGCTCTCCGTACAACCATTAGGAAAACTATGAAAATGGAAATAGTTTTTCATATTTTCTCATAGAAAGTTAATCATCTCTATGACAATGTTTATCTACCTGTGTAAACTCGTCAAAAACGAAACAGCTGAAGCACATATGCAATATCTTGAATAGACTGTGTAAGATGTGGCAAATCTTCGCATGGTGCCGGCCTGTGGCAGGGGTATACTCGGACCCCATGGTACCGGCCTGTGGCAGAGGTAGAGGTGGCAGGGGTACTATGCTGATGCATGACACTCTGGGTGGGAAAGTAAACCACACCTCTAAAAGTTAATTCTGACTCGATCACTGATAGACAAGAGTGTTTGTTTGCAAACACTGAAAGTAGTCCCTACCTGACCTTTAATATTGGGACATGTTATTTTGTCCCAATGTGCCCGGTCTCCCATTCTTCATACAAGCACACTGACAAGAGCGACAAAACAAAGGGTATAACTCGAGTACAGTGTCAGTATCGTGTATGAAGGCATGGTTCTTGTCAAAGGCTCTTTGCACAAATTCAGCGGAGCGCCGGCACGCGACGAGACAATGTCTAGCGTCTGTGTAGACAGTCCAGTGTTTGTTTATATATAACAGAAAATATTCTCATGCATCATCATCAATCAATGCCAGACGCTGCATCTCCCTCTCTATTTCTGGTGGAATACATGCCACGAATTCTCCTGCAATGATTCAGCTTCATGGCGAACTAGGGTTGGGGGACGATCCTACTCATAAACACAACACCGAGTTTGTAAGACAATATTGAGATAACTCGCAGTTAGAAGCATTGTTATGAAATGACATGAGTTACAGAGCTTGGTGAGTTCGACAGGTTGGTCCCTGTTTACAATTCAAGCTGCTTCTTTATCTTACATGTAGACATTGGTACTGGAAACTCATCTAATTCATACTCCGACTGACACTCATCCCACTATCATCCTCTTTCGATGCCATTTTCCCGGAAGTAATATATTAACCAATCATTTTCCCCCGTTGACTTCTCCTCCTCACAGTGTCAGACAACACAAGCACTGTTCTAAGTTCCTACATGCAATACGCGCAATTGCTCTCTTGGAAATATAATCTGTGACAGTATGATTTAATACAGGCTCCATTTGGTAATACAGCACAGTATTGATATTCATAACAAAGTCCGGTCGTTAAAAGGAATGTGATACAATTACGTAATTCGTAACACTTTTCACATGCTAAAGAATACTCAGCTATTTAATTTTCCAAGTGATTCGTCTGTTGAGTAATGATAATTTAAAATAGTTTGAACAATGTGGAAAAAAAAAAAATTTACTGCCATTCCAAAAATATAATTAACCTTGTAATCATGTTGTTTTGTTTCCGAAAAAAGTGAAACGTGATTTCGTGAGTCACGGAACTTCTTATAGACGTTGTTGTATAATATACGTGATTGGCTATAAAACATATCATACTGCGCTCGTCACACCATGAGCTCATTTTACTGAAATCCATATTTGCATTTCACAGAGGCCGCCACACATACAACGTACCATCGCCAAACCAGAGAACGATGTCATCGGTCCTGCTGCAGCAGCCGGCTCCCCTCCTGCTGTGGTAAATCGTCCCACGTACGCATCCCGTATCATTGTTTCGCCGCTATCATAATTATACGAACCTTTAAAAATATCGCTGACAACAAACCGCTGTGCTATTGGTATATACAGTTAGTACTAACTAGTAACTACAGCATAAAAGATCATCTTTAAAGCCTTATTTATTTATTTATTTATTTTAAAAAATACTTAAAATGTCATCGAGAAACCCGATTAAGATTATTTATTTTATAGAAAAAAAGAACACCTCTAAAGTTGACAATAGAAAAGCGCAGACAGTTATGAACAGTTGGCCTGAAAATATCTAAAGTATTTAGTACAAGCACATGTTTAACAAGTGGCTAATGACGCGGTACAACTGAATGCTTCTATGTATCAAAGTATATCTACATTGAGTTATATATGTGCGTGTTTAGTTGAATCTTTTTAGTGTACACGTATGCAAGCATATAAGCCAATTCCCCTTTTTCAAGGCCGTGCATCCTCCCGCCTCTCCGGCTCTCTACAACCGCAAGACAGAATGTCGCCTTCTCAGACTAACTCAATTACGTTGGTTAATTTCCCCTAGGCCCGAGTCTACCGCAGTTGTGTATAACAAAGATTGAATTAAATGAAAACTGTACAAATATCCGCACTACATATAATCGCCATAAATTCGTTGTATATAAAACACAGCTATTTATAGACAGCGTGGAGTCGAGGAGCACGCCAAATATTCAGGCGATATGGGAGATAGGACGTCCGAATATGACCGGAATCACGTACAGCGACAAAACGGTCGGACACAAGCATGTATGGATATAATTTGAAATTGTGCTTTAAACGAGTAGCGGCACGGTGTGTAGTGAGTATTATTATTAGTAGTGAGTGAGAGAGTTGGGTTTTACGCCGCTTTTAACAGTATCCCAGGAACATGAGGAAAGCCCGAAGTGATGCAGGTCTCAGACGTTTACCACTTCGGTGAAACCCACGAGCATGGGTATGGTGCTGACAAACGTAACATGATCGGGGCGAACCGGGATTCGAACTCACAATCATTGGTTTTTGGCGTGTCCATGGGACGCAACTCTGCACAGCGAATCGCCGCACTTCAGACGACTGTACCCCCGTGCCCCCTATTATTAGTAGTAGTGGTAGCAGTTGTTGTTGACGTGGTAGTCGTAGATGGGTCGGTAGTTCTCGAAAAATTATACTGGCCGCTCTCTACAACAGACAAGTTCCATCGTAGTAGCACATTTGTCAGTAGCTGGTGATTTGTCAGTAGTAGCAGCAGCATCCGTAGCAGTTATAGTAGCAGCGCTGACAGTAGTAGTAGTAGTAGTAGTAGCAGCGCTGACAGTAGTAGTAGTGCTAGTAGTAGTAGTAGCAGCAGCATCCGTAGCAGTTATAGTAGCAGCGCTGACAGTAGTAGTAGTAGTAGTAGCAGCGCTGACAGTAGTAGTAGTGCTAGTAGTAGTAGTAGCAGCGGCAGTCGTAGCAGTTATAGTAGCAGCGTTGACAGTAGTAGTAGTGCTAGTAGTAGTAGTAGTAGTAGTAGTAGTAGCAGCGGCAGTCGTAGCAGTTATAGTAGCAGCGCTGACAGTAGTAGTAGTGCTAGTAGTAGTAGTAGTAGTAGTAGCAGCGGCAGTCGTAGCAGTTATAGTAGCAGCGCTGACAGTAGTAGTAGTGCTAGTAGTAGTAGTAGTAGCAGCAGCGGCAGTCGTAGCAGTTATAGTAGCAGCGCTGACAGTAGTGGTAGTGCTAGTAGTATTGGAAGTAGTAGTAGTAGCAGCGCTGACAGTAGTAGTAGTAGTAGTAGCAGCGCTGACAGTAGTAGTAGTAGTAGTAGCAGCGCTGACAGTAGTAGTAGTGCTAGTAGTAGTAGTAGTAGTAATAGTAGCAGCAGCAGTCGTAGCAGTTATAGTAGCAGCGCTGACAGTAGTAGTAGTGCTAGTAGTAGTAGTAGTAGTAGTAGTAGTAGTAGCAGCGGCAGTCGTAGCAGTTATAGTAGCAGCGCTGACAGTAGTAGTAGTGCTAGTAGTAGTAGTAGTAGCAGCAGCGGCAGTCGTAGCAGTTATAGTAGCAGCGCTGACAGTAGTGGTAGTGCTAGTAGTATTGGAAGTAGTAGTAGTAGCAGCGGCAGTCGTAGTTATAGTAGATGCAGTAGCAGTAATAACAGTAGTAGTAGTCGTAGCAGCAGCAGTAGTAGTAGTGCTAGTAGTAGTAGTAGTCGTAGCAGCAGCAGTAGTAGTAGTAGCAGCAGCGGTAGTAGTGAAGACTGCCCCCAGTTGTAGCAGTTACAGCCGTTAGAACTTGTAGTTGTAGCAACAGCAGCAGTAGTTGTAGCCGTACCATTAATGCTACGTGTACATCGACTGCGACTTCTACCACGGCTACTCATGACTCGCTGAATGTTCCTGGAGGAGCTGACACTATTACCACCAGAATGTGCCGTTACATTGTAGCTGATGAATTCTTGCCTGTATAGGACGGTACCACATTTTCAATGATATCAGAAGCATGACTCGTTTTCTCCGCATCCAACTGACAAGTCTTTGGCAATCTTTAACGAGGGCTACACAACCCAAATTACTCCGGGTTTAACTATCATTAGCAACTCTCATAAACTCCCGCCCTCTCTCGTCGTTGTTTACGTGATCCGATCTTGGTGTATTTATGATAAATATCTGTTTTTGTTCCAGTGCTGGGAGTGTGGGGAGGGGGAGGATCAAAGAGGGGAACCTATCCCCCTGAACGCCGAATGACCAGCGTGATATCAGCCTCCCCATCTTCCTGATTAGCCCCACAGAGAGTGTTTACATGGCCCATCATAATCCCCATCTCGCCTTCCATCTGGGCTTTCATGTCAAGACGGCCGACTGATGGCCCGATAGCCGCCACGCCACACACCCGAGGTTCACATTTACTATCAAATGTAAATACATTAATACATCACACATGAGTGCCCGAGCTGACACGCGTCTATAATTGAGAAGCAAATAATGGACCTACATCATACAAAGAGTACATCTTATAAAGGCGATATCATCATGTTATAACATGCCCAGGACGAATATGGTCATTCCCCTTCATGAGTGAGTGAGTGAGTGTGTGAGTTGGTTCTATTCCAGCCATACCATGAAGGGGACAAAAGAATGAACTTCACAAACTGTCCGGCAAAATAAAGTATACGCTTGAAAATTACATTTAACCAAAAAATTACAAACGTTATCGACACGTTAAGTACCAGGCTGAAAACATTTGACGGGAAACATAAGGTCCAAAAAGCAACTTTGTTACCCGTATATAAATACATCACCGTCGAATAACCCATTCTTGTTGCTTCATTTTTAGCCATCCATCAAACATGGCTGTATACTTTCTTTTGCTCTTCAGTTTATATTGTATTCATGTTGGGGATCGAACCCGGGTCTCCGAGAGAGTGAGTATGGTTTTACGCCGCTTTTAGCAATAGTCCAGCAATATCATGGCGGGGGACACCAGAAATGGCCTCAAACATTGTACCCATGTCGGGAATCGAACCCGGGTCTTCGGCGTGACGAGCGAACGCTTTAACCACTAGGCTACCCGACCGCCCCCCGATCTCCGATGTGACATTACCACTATACTTATCGTATCAACACAACGTTACCACACTGCCGTCGACGTGATCGTCGCCAGAATCATCACCACCATGACCATCCTCATCACACCACGGGTCTTCAATAACCCGCCAGGACATCATCATCATCATCATCATACCACCACAACCGTCTATACCTATCATGATTATTATCAATTATCATCGTCGTCGTCTTCACTATCTTAGGGGCGGTGGGATAGCCTAGTGGTTGAAGGGTTCGTTCGTCACGACAAAGACCCGGGTTTCGTTTCCCCACATGGGTACAATGTGTTAAGCACATTTCTGGTGTCCACTGCCGTGATATTGCTGGAATATTGCTAAAAACGGCGTAAAACCATACTCATTCACTTCACTTCCTTAACCATCCTCGTCCTGTGACGTCACCATCCACCCAATATAAAGATAGGTGTGGTGGTACACCGATAAAGCATTGGTACGTCACGCCAAAGTCCAGAGTTGCGTCCCTTGGGCACGCCAGAAACCTATGATTGTGGGTTCGAATCCCGGTTCACCCCGATTATATTTCTAGGTTTGCCAGCACCATACCCGTGCTCGTGGGTTTCACCGAAGTGTTAAACGTCTGAGACCTGCATACCTCGGGCTTTCCTCCCACATTAAGCTGACACGCCGCGATATAACTGGAACACTGTTAAAGGCGGCGTTAAACCCAACTCACTCACTCACTCACTCACGCCGAAGTCCCGGGTTCGATCCCCACACGAAAAAATCGTGTCAAGCCCACCCTGGACCCTCTGTCGTGATATTACTGGAATAATGCTGAAATTAACAGAAAACCACACTCACTCTCTCAAGAAAAAGAGGAACATTTTGTGCGGCAGAGTTAGCAAGGGTTGAGGGTGTGGTAGTTACATGATAAAGTACTTGATTACAATGATGTGGCTAAAGATGTGTCCGAGAACGTGTTGGGGTAGAAGAGGTCTTCAGCAACCCGTAAAAAACCCTGTCGTAAGAGGCGACTAACGGGACCGGGTGGTCAGGCTCGCTGACTCAGTTGATGCATGTCATCGTATCCCAATTGCGTGGATCGATGCTCATGATGTCAGTCAGTGGATTTACAGACCGCCGTTATAGAGCAGGAATATTGTTGAGTGCGGCGTTAAACAACAAACAAACATAACAAATCCGGGAATGTGTCGCCAGTATGTGTCTTAAGTAAATGTCCGATTTCAACAAAACACTTTTTAATCAATGTGTATTGGCTGCTTGTCTGTGTTTAAGCATTGGTTGAACGTGCTGCCAGTGCTTCACGTGCTTCACGTGTATGTATGTACTGCTTGCTGGTAGCTGACTGGGTCAG
Organism: Haliotis cracherodii; assembly: GCF_022045235.1. NCBI lineage: Eukaryota > Metazoa > Mollusca > Gastropoda > Lepetellida > Haliotidae > Haliotis > Haliotis cracherodii. Next base: position 1,200,862 of record NW_027266341.1, on the reverse strand, counting down.
CGAGCAGGAACCTCCAGTCGATTGACGTTGTAAATATTGATGAGCCTAAGGCGCAGAGGTTTCACCGCCATTATGCTAATAGACTTTCCTCATCGGAAATATAAACCATTGACTCGACATAGCAACACCCCTTCTAGGGATGCTGTCAAAACTAGGTCGAAATTTAAAAATCTGATGACTAAAGATTCAATAGTGCAAGTATTGACCAATAGTCAGGGCCCTCTTGTTCTGGGTTCGAATCCCAGAACCACCTCAATAATGACCCTTCGTCTGTCAGCACCGTGCCCCATCTCGCGGGCTCTGCAACAGTGGTAAACGTCTCTGACATATGCCAATGTAATTCATTCCTCCCACAAAACGTTGACACCCAATCACATTACAGAAACAACTCATCAATGCGTCGTGAAACAGAACTCACTCACTCACTCAAGAAACGAGTTACGGAAGGGTTCTATACTTTTTAAAATGTATATATTTTTACCAAACGTTTTATCATATGAAAAAATCTACTTCCTTGCAGCAAGGTGTGGACATCTGTAGGTAGTTCTGTCTGAACCAGGGAATACAAGTGAACGGTTTTGATACAGACCCCCAAGTCCCGGATGTAACTAACGCTTCGTAAACTGCAATAAGACTTTGGAATAAATCTCCGATTTCGACTTGAGCGTCTAAGCACCGTCATTGTTGATTTCATACGATAGTGGTTTTCCGGAGTGTGTATATAAAGTGTGCACGTAATCAGTCCACTCCTAGGATACTTCGGGCAAACATGAAAGCACGTTTTGTACCATTCATGGCGCTAAACGGGAAGATATTGTCGAGAATAAGAGAGCGAATTAAACTTATGATTTCCTCTCTAAACTATCAGCTGCGAAAACGGCATTCCGATCCCCATAACGCCGGTGTTGGCCGCCAGATGGCGCTTTACTGCATCACGTGGGTTGTCTTCTATTTCAGATTGGGATTCACGTGTTCTCCACAAACTATCAACAGTTGTACAAGAGCAACTACACATGTCAGTACATATATATTCAATCAACATGAAGATGACAGAAATCATTTATGTATTGTAGTGCATTGTATAACACACAAATACAATACATAGTGAAACATTATCAACGTCTTTATAATAATAATAATAATAATAATAATATAATGATAATATCAATAATCTATTTGTCTGGTGATCCTCTTGTGCTGCATGTCAAGACTCATGATGAAAACAAGGCATATAAACGGGCCAAGTATGTGGGACATGATCTCAATGTCGGTGTTGATTTTGTTGATGGTTCTGTTCTGCTGGGCGGTACAGAAATGAGTGTCAACCAAGCGAAGTGCCATATCAAATCGACCAGGACGACCACTGCATCAAGTTTATGTGCAGTGTGTTGAGAAGATAAGCAACCCTGCAGAGTCCTTCGCTTGGATGCAGGTCGGCTGGCCTGAAAAGTGAAACTGAAGGCTTTCTGTTTGCTGCTCAGGACCAGTCACATCCCACTCGAAACCGTCAATGTCTGATTTTGCATCAAAATGTAAATATGAAATGTAGATTATGCAATAGATTTTATGAGACTGACCAACACATTGTCAGTGGATGCCAAGCCTTGGCACAAACACAGTATCTTAAGCGACATGGCGGTGTAGCTTGATATGTTATTTCCGTTATTATGCTTGTGGCTTTGACACAGAGGTCCATCCAAGGTACGACCCGGAATATGTAGAGGGCGTCATGGAAAATGATAAATACAAAATTCTTTGGAATAGGCCCGTATACAGCCTTAGACGTATCCAGGCCAACAAACCTGATCTTGTCCTTTTTGATAAATCCAATGAAATCATTTATATCATTGAAATTTGTGTCCTTTTTGACACTAATGTGATTGACAAGATTCAGGAAAAACATGGCAAATATCCGGACCTCGCTTTCGAAATGTCACGCTTGCATCCCAAACACCAAGTTGTTCGAACCCCCATTGTTCTCGGTGCCTTAGGTTTGGTACCTCCCAATCTGTTGACTGACATAGGGGGAGCACCCGGGTTTGCGACCAGGAATACACCCCTTCTTGCAATCTGGGTAATGCAGAAGGCTGCAGTGTTTGGGAGACTTCACATTCTCCGACAATTTCTGGGTGGGTTTGACTAGGCAGCGCGTCCTGGAAGAAGTCCCATTCGCTGTCTGGGCTGCATGTAGAGGGGGCAAGGGCCCTGAGCTGATGATGAACCTAACCAGTCTGGCTGTGCAAGGATCAAACAAACCCTCTTTGCTGCATTTTGTTATTTTAATCGGTTCATAATAATAATACCTTTTCAGAAATTTGATAAACATCACAGATCAAGTCAATATAATATTAAGACAAAACAACACGTGACAAGTATACAAAACATTTAAGGTACAGTAGTGACAAGCACAGTAGTTTGAATTTATGAAGACTTCTTCAAGTACAGGATGTTTCTGGGCTTGCAGCGATCGATGGTCAGACAGCTTGACGTCTTTAAATATAATATTCGTCTGCACTAGCTCGGGTATTACACAATGTACATATTCTGTATTCTATAATGATGCAAATTGTGTAGAATTGAGTACAAAATTGACTTACAAGTACGTATTTCTCAAACGCCGCTATCTGCTTCATCTACTGTTGTACTTGTCCCGTAATAGCATCATACTTCACTAAATCACCAAATCACCGGGCAAAAGAATGTATACCCATGTTTGACGGTGGCTGAAGGAAACAACCAGAAATGGTTGCTCGATGGTGACGTATTGATACGGGTGTCATGGTTGGGTTTTGGACCTTAAGCTTGCAGTGTTTCGGAGACCGTTTTCAATCTAAATTGACGTTTTGGTAACATTTGTAATGTTTTGGTCACATATATACAGTTTTAAAGTGTTCGTTTAGTTAAGAAAAGGCACTTCTTGTTGTGTGGACGCTGTCTGGTAAGTAGGAGATATGTTAACGTTTGCCAACCACGGATATTTGATTGAGAAAGAATCACATCGGTCTTCTTCTTTGCTTTTGTCATTTATTTATTAATCTTTTTCAAACTTCAACGCTATGTGGATTCCTCCCAGGGTCATCCTTTAAAATGCAGTGTGGAGTTGACGGCAGCTATCTTTAGCACTTATGGATGGACCAATTGCATCCATATTTATTCACTCCAGAATTCCCAAACCCAACACCGCCTCCGAGGTTTAGTGGTAGCGCGTCCTCCCGGGGAGCGGAAGGTCGGAGTTCGATACCCGGCTACGTCATACCAAAAGACGTTAAAAGATGGTACTTGTTGTTACCCTGTCTGGCGCTCGGCATGAAGGGGCTAAAACAAGGACTGGTCGGCTCGGAGTGTCTGGCATACTGTGTCTGAGTGGGGTATTTATGTTAAACTGCGGCATGGTATCTCAGTGAACTAGCACTATAAAACCGGCATTAGCCCGGACTAGTACAAACAGCCACACACACGCACACACCCACACACGCACACAAACGTACGTGCATGCACGTTGCAAAATATTTTCAAGTCGTGATTGCGACGTTAACCCCATTTCACCTCACCCAAACCAGATACAATCCAAAGTGCACCACGACCCATGTAATATGCTACAATGAGTGAGTGAGTGAGTATGGTTTTACGCCGCTTTTAGCAATATTCCAGCAATATCACGGCGAGGGACAACAGAAATGGGGTTCACACATTGTACCCATTTCGGGAATCGAAACCGGGTCTTCGGCGTGACGAGCGAACGCTTTAACCACTAGGCTACCCGACCGCCCCTATTCTACAATGAGACAGTCAAGCGGTAACTGTATATCTGAGACAGTCAAGCGGTAACTGTATATCTGAGACAGTCAAGCGGTAACTGTATATCTGAGACAGTCAAGCGGTAACTGTATGTCTGAGACAGTCAAGCGGTAACTGTATATCTGAGACAGTCAAGCAGTAACTGTATATCTGAGACAGTCAAGCGGTAACTGTATATCTGAGACAGTCAAGCGGTAACTGTATATCTGAGACAGTCAAGCGGTAACTGTATATCTGAGACAGTCAAGCGGTAACTGTACATCTCTACCACTGCAGTTTGCATCGACATATTTGCAACTCGGAAAGCCGGGATTCTGCACCCCTTGTAGGAGATATATCTGTACGTAAGTAATATTGCCCTTGTGTAACTTAACATACGTGTGTATATGTAAAATTGCTTACTACACGTAATTCAGAAAATGAACGTGTGTAAATATAGCATATAACTGGCGTAAGACGCAGGTATTCGTCAGTCTGTTCACGACTTTCAACATGAGAGGGTTGTTTTCCAATCCAAGTCGAATGAGAAGTTATTTACAGGAATCTTCCGAATCTTCGCACGAAGCACATGTGTTTGATTTAATCTGTACACAAATTTTTCACTCCTTGAAACCTAAAGAAAACACTTTCCGCCCAGCTCTGGGTTGGTGTTGCTGTAAACTGAATAGCGTCAACTTCAGAATACAGAACTGTTGACAATTTGTTTAGTGTGTTGGCAAATCAACAGATATATGAATGAGATCAACCCCTGACGCTGGCATATAAACGTTCACATTACAACATATACATGGAGTGCAAGTTCAGATTTACATTTTCACCTGCTCCAGACATGATGCAAATTTGCTCCTGGTGTAAACATATTCATATTACACACGTATGCCAATAAGCACAAATCTATACTGAACAACAAAAGTTCCTGTGATATTGAATAATTTTTAATGCAAAGTTATGTTTTTTACCAATTCTGAAACGATTTCGGTTTGCAACAGATAAAAGACTCCTGTAAGTGTTCAAATGATTTAATTTGCCATACAGACTTCAGAAAATGCGTGATTTCATATAAAAAACCCATGAACATACCAAAATGACAATTTACAAATCAATAGCGTGTGTCCACATCTGGTTGCGATGCAAGCAACACATCTTCGTCTCATGGAATGGACCAGGCGTCGCACAAAGTCCTGTGGTATATCTGTCCATATCTGCTGGAGCATGTTTCGAAGTTCCTGGAGTGTCTGTGGAACACGTGGTTGATGTCGAAGGCGCCGATCCATCTCATCCCACATGTGCTCGATTGGTGAGAGATCAGGGGAGCGAGCCGGCCAGGGGATGACATCCTCGTTGTTTTGTTGATGAGAATCCTGAACAAGTCGAGCAATATGTTGAAAGGTAATGCCTGGGACATGACGACGCAAAAACGGTAGAACAACAGGACCGATGATCTCGTCGCGGTAGCACTGTCCATTGAGATTTCCCCCTACCACTATCAAACGGGTCCTCTTGTCTTGTTGTAATCACACCCCATACCATAACGCTGCCGCCCCAAAACCGATCTTCTTCCATGACACAATGATTGATGTAACGTTCACCTCGACGTCGGTACACTCGAATCCGTCCATCGCTGTGGCTGAGGTGAAAACGAGACTCGTTAGTGAATAGAACTTGTCCCCACTGCATGGCCGTCCAGCGTAGACGCTGTCTGCATCACTGTAGACGTGCTTGACGGTGGTTTCCTGTCAAAAGTGGACGTCTGGCGGGTCTTCTGGCGACAATCCCTGCACATCTGAGGCGGCGACGTACGGTTTGTGAAGATATTCGTCGAAGGCCAGGGATGCTTCTTGCAGTCACTGTTGCTGGCTGGAATCGATTTCGTAGGTGTGTTGTTAGAATCCAGTTGTCTTCTCGATTATTGATTACGCGTGGCCTGCCACTCCGAGGATGGTCTCCGACTGCATTCGTCTGTTGCCAACGTTGCCATAAACACCAAATGGTGTTTCTGTGGACGTTAAATTGTCTTGCAACATCACGTTGACTCGATCCTGCTTCATGCATACGAATGGCTTGGAGATGCTCATTTTCGGACGGGCGTGGCATGTTGTAATATTGAATTATTGCGTAATTTTGTTGTTGTTCTGAGTGATTGTTGTCAGAACGATGCTAAACAATGCATATGGAATCCCGTTAACGCACGTATTTTTATACCCATTCTTGGGGCTTGCATAAAAGTCAACTTTTGCATGGAATGCATGCTTTTCTGTAGCAGTTGCGTTTTTGTGACTTGATTCCATACATGTACTACAATATTGAAAACCAAACTTTACTTGTTTGAAAAAAACCCACTAAAATATTGCTGTCACAGGAACTATTGTTGTTGAGTATATATATAGTCGCATGTGAACGGGATATCAGTCAATTTACAAAATGCCTAAACAGTTCGTTAAATTTTGAAATTGACCGGAAAATCCGTCCATTTATTTGACAGATTGACTAATAATTATAAACAAGTTCAAAAGTCACAATAGACAATGCTAGGATTATGAGCCAAAACATACGTTGACATCATTTCCTTTTAATCCTGTCAATATGAAAATGTTTAGAATTCGATATCATAATATAATAAATGAACGCTCTATCCACTACAACACACGGAGCAGTCAGGGGATCGAACCATCTCCCTCCGCTCTCCGGGCAGACGCTCTATCCACTACAACACACGGAGCAGTCAGGGGATCGAACCATCTCCCTCCGCTCCCCGGGCAGACGCTCTATCCACTACAACACACGGAGCAGTCAGGGCATCGAACCATCTACCTCAGTTCCCCGGGCAGACGCTCTATCCACAACACCACATGGAGCAGTCAGGGGGTCGAACCATCTACCTCAGTTCCCCGGGCAGACGCTCTATCCACTACAACACACGGAGCAGTCAGGGGATCGAACCATCTCCCCCCGGTCCCCGGGCAGACGCTCTATCCACTACAACACACGGAGCAGTCAGGGGATCGAACCATCTCCCCCCGGTCCCCGGGCAGACGCTCTATCCACTACACTACACGGAGCAGTCAGGGGATCGAACCATCTACCTCAGTTCCCCGGGCAGACGCTCTATCCACAACACCACATGGAGCAGTCAGGGGATCGAACCATCTACCTCCGCTCCCCGGGCAGACGCTCTATCCACTACACTACACGGAGCAGTCAGGGGATCGAACCATCTCCCCCCGGTCCCCGGGCAGACGCTCTATCCACAACACCACCACACGGAGCAGTCAGGGGATCGAACCATCTCCCTCAGTTCCCCGGGCAGACGCTCTATCCACTACACCACACGGAGCAGTCAGGGGGTCGAACCATCTCCCTCCGCTCCCCGGGCAGTAGTCTGAAATCAGCATAGGGAATTTTTTTATTTTTAGAGTCAAGAAGGATATTGTGTAATATAAGATTTCAGAGACTAAATGTTAGTCTACCCGGGCAGACGCTATATCCACTATAGCCCTGAAGCAGTTTCTACATGACGAACTAACGCCGAGGCCACGTCACATTTAAACTTTCTCTCCCCTAAGACTCGGGAGTCCAATGTCCCTTATGAAAGTGTTACTATCAGTTTAAATCGTGAAAAATAACATCAGCAAAATAATCCCAAACACATGTTTATCTTTTCCGAAAGAAGGCCCATTGAGATCAAGGTTTTTTCGACACTTTGGAGTGAGTGAGTGAACTGGGTTTAACGCCGCTTTGAATAGTATGTCAGTTTCATCAGGGCGTGACAGATTGATGTGGAAGAAAAGCCTGAAGTGATGCAGGTCTTAGACGTGTACCACTAGGATTAAACGCCCGAGTATGGTTCTGCAAATCAGTCAGGGCGAGGGGAATCGGGACGAAAATATTTCTGGAACGAAAATAATTATTAACACTTTAAAACCATACGTTTCTTATCCTTAATTTGCTAAAAAGCTTTCATATCGTGTAAATACAGTTCGAATAGATACATTCCAATGGATTCCGGGTAAGAATGTAGCTCCCCAGCAACCTATGCATGCCATGGTATCCCAATTCCTGGACCGATGCTCATGATGTCAGTCATTGGGTTGTCTGATCCTGACACCAATATTTACAAATATTGCTAATGTTGCTAAGTGCAGCGTTATACAACAAACAGGTCAACAGATTAAAGACGTACAATAATCGAAATGTATTCTTTTGTGTGAGACATATAAGGGCATCAGTGGTGTACAATCAGGCCACCCAAGCTAATTCCGCAGGACGGTTCCCTAGGCACGGCGTGTTTGTCAAGCAGAGTAGCGAGAAAGTCGAGTCGAGGTTATCTTCCACTAACTTACACCGATCACATATTTCTCTCGTCTCTTTTTTACTTGTCCTTTCCATTTAGCCATTTCTTTTTATCTTCTCTTCAGGCAACATTCCTCGAGCTTAAAAGCCGTATACGGTTTCACGTGAGAGCGTGCCGCCATTGCGCGAGCTCACGTGACATGCCGCTAATTACCGGGCAACAATTGTGATACGGTGTTCAGCGCGCGGCTTTAAAAAGAAATGTCTAATTGTTACTAATGGTCTCTGGATTCCTGTGCAGTTGAGCCCCCCATGAGACTGTATATGGTATATATCTAACACACCGTCAAATACATTAGTTCGCGATGATCGTTATCATTCGCTGATCAGTCGGAATAAGTCGTTAATTACCGGAATGGGACGGAGACGGACGGACAGGGAGTCGGCACGCAGCAAGCCACGCCCACTTCAAAGAGCACGAGGGTAATCAAATTTGATTAAAACAGGGGAATTAACGAGGTGAAGCGATACCGTCACCAGGGGACGAGAAGTCCTTATCGACTAAAGTATGAGGAATCTCAAGGGTGATTATGCGGCGATTACGTGGACGAACATCAAGATAGTCACTGATAGAGAACCGCCATTATGAAATTTAACAAAGTTTCAACCACTTTGAAGTACTATGACAATACTGTCAACACACAGGGGGCCCGTCTTTGTTCAGCTCGTGCGCTGGCGCAGGATCCGTGTGTACAAAAAAAGAAAAGAAAATATATCTAATAACCAATGCTTACAGAACCATATATACACAAAACAATATAACCCTGCATTATGATGGAAAATATTAATAACATTTTGAGATCTTCCCAATATATGGGCTCGTCATTTATGGACGCGAGCATTGACTACAACCGAAACCATCCATGTAGTGACTGTCACTGAATTCAGTATAGTCACTGACATGTTGTTGTTGTTGTTTGTTTGTTGATGTTGTTGCTGTTTGACGGCGAACTCCAATATTCAAACCATTCATGCGTCTTGTAAATAACCGCGTCTGACACTGGGAGCTGCGATACACGCTTTCTGGGTAGGATGACACGCGATCACCCAAGTCCCGGAGCCAGGCCACAAGGCTACCGTCCCACAAAGCGATTTTAGCGTAACGACTATCGTAAGTCTCTGTTAAAGCATGGTAGTTACAATCATCTTAGCGCTAAGATCGTTTTGTGGAACTGTGCCCTGATCCATTAAGTCGCCTTCCGATAACATAGGTTGCTGGGGACCTACTCTAACCCGGATCTCCCTACGGGTGACGTTTCAGGCGTGAAAAATGGATAAGTCTTGTTCTTGACTTCCGAGAACCCATGACTAACTCTAGCGAAGTTACATTCGTGTTTAATCGATATTTCATTTCAAATGAAGCAATGATGAACAGCGGATGATAAACTAGACAGCCTTATCGTTTTTAATATCCATGTCGAATGTAGACAGTGGGGTATTTGGGAAGATCAATAACAGTATTCAAGATCGTTCCTCAGTTTGTGATAAAATATATTTTTTTTAAAATGGAAAAGCATGTTGTGAATGTAATTTTACCAGACATATCATTACACTTCCCAACACCAGCCGGAAAGAATTGTTCGGTGTAAGTGAAACAATGTTCACGGATGCTTGAGGGCAAATATTCACTAATATTCACTTTGCATGCTTAATTCTGCACGACTCGTCGTTACCGGTGCCACGTGTTTGGTCGTTAGATCATGTCCTCCATATAAGGTTTCAATGGCCAAAACATCGTATATGTTACACGGAAGGATTTCGAAGGGTTTCTGTGACCATTGTCTCTTTAAAAGTGTTTTTTTCTAGAAAGCAATTCATTCCAAATGCCATTCTTCTGAATAAAAAAAGTTCGCGGGCGTTTATGTGGTAAATTACTGTCGTCCTCATAAAACGATTTGTTTTGGAATTGGGCAAGTTGTGGGGGAAATAATGAAAAGAAAAGATCCCTTTTCTCTTGCTGATAACGGTTGCCATAGCAGCTGTCCTTCTTTCCTTGAGATTCACTGAAGTACATGGTGATATGGGTGTTATCGTAGAGCTAGTCAAACACGCGTGCTTGGTGGTGATATGGGTGTTATCGCAGAGCTAGTCAAACACGCGTGCTTGGTGGTGATATGGGTGTTATCTCACAACTAGTCAAACCTGTGTGCCTGATGTATATGTGTGTGTTGTCGTACATATAGTCAAACATGTGTTAGTGACGGTGATGTTGTTTTTATCGCGCAGCTAGTCAAAGGTGTATCTGATGGTGATATGGGTGTTATCGCACAACTAGTCAAACGTATACCTGATGGTGATATGGGTGTTATCACACAACTAGTCAAACGTGTATCTGATGGTGATATGGGTGTTATCACACAACTAGTCAAACGTATACCTGATGGTGATATGGGTGTTATCGCACAACTAGTCAAACGTATACCTGATGGTGATATGGGTGTTATCACACAACTAGTCAAACGTGTACGTGATGGTGATGTTGTTGTTGTTTTGTCTCTCTTTTTGGGTTAACATAATCAGGAATACGATTTTGCATTCCCAAATAAAGTTGGTAGTTTCATGACAAAGACGTGCAGTTGTCAAGCAGAACATAGTAGTCAGTCAAGTGTTTTACAGTACAAAGTCCACACTTGACACGACCACCAGACTTAAGTTCAGTACAGGAGAAGTCATTCAATCACTTACATCGCATGAGCGTAAGAGGCGACTAACGGGATCGGATGGTCAGGCTCGCTGACTTGGTGGATGCATGTCATCGTATCCCGGTTGCGTAGATCAATTCTCATGATGTTAATTATTTACAGACCGCCGTCATATAGCTGGACTTTTCCTTAGTGTGGCGTTAACAAACAACAACAACAAAAAACATCGCCTGTTAGGCGATCATTAATTGAACAGTGCAGATATATCTCGTCTACTGTCGTACACACTTCACAAGAGGAACCCGAAAATATATATCTGCATTCCGTCTAAATGTTGGAAACAAAGACCATCATTACAGAATTGCAGCTAACATGTACAGACATTTGGATGTTGCATATGCCAGACTCGGCGGATGATGATACCGGGCCTGCGTTCTCTCCAAGCCGACTGTAATACTTGTATTTGGCGGAACCCTCGACTCGTCGTATGCTGCTGTCGTGTTATTGCGTATTGATTTTCTCATCAAATGTGTGTTTTTGTAAGGACAACAAAGAGTTGTATAAATACTGTATCTCCGTCCTCTGTGACAGGCCGTACTAACTGGCGACACCGACAACACGTAGACTGGGTTTCTGTCTACCTACAGTGGGAATAAATGAGGTAAATGAGCCACCGCGCATTCCAGTGAATGAACGAGTGAATACAGGCAAGACATCGTTTGACAACGCGACATATAGACTATAGATTTGTAGACACACGTTTCCTACTTGTCGATGTGACAGAGGTATTTCTACTCCATTCGCTGCCACAAAACCAACAGCATGCGACCTCTGTACCCACGTAACCGAAAGAAGAGCGTTCGGGATATATGACAATCAAGGGTCTGATGTGACAACACAATTTCATAATGAGGTAGAATCTTGGATTCGAACCCAAAATCAGATCATCACTAGTTCGAATCTCAGTTTTATAATATATTTTTATGACCCTTTTTCGGCTATAATAAAGTAATTCAAATAGTGTCAAATATAAGCTCTGGGATCAGAAGGAGAGACCAGCATGTGATATAAGTAAAGTGTTGCTTTTGGCGGCTCACTCAGTCATTTAATTTCTATGCTTCCAGAACATGAAATGTAAATGGCTGTTAATATTGATTTAAATTATGGATATGTTGTCTTTTATAAAATATCCTTGGAGTCATATTTGACCATTATGTTTCGTATGTGTACAGACACGTGGAGATTCCGGGTAAGATTATAGGTCCCTAGTCTGTCATGCAGGCCTGAAACAAATAGCCAATACAGCCCATGCAAGTCTATAATATTTAGCAAGTCTAGATTACTGCAGTATCAGGTGATAGCAATCTGTACATGTGTTATGAAATGCCAAGCAATTAAAGTTTTACAGATTTGTTTTGTCTCTGAAAATGAGAGGAGTCTCTGGGCTCCCTTTTATTATATTTTATAACTATAATTTAACAACCGTTTTTTTCTGTAAAATATGTTCATTTCAGAGACTAGACGTTAGTCTGATAGGTTTCATAATGTTGACGATCCAAGATTTTTACAGATACCATATCACATAAATAATTTGGCGTTATCCCACTTTTCATTTTATAAAACAAATGCATAATTTGTGACAGTGACCTCTTTCAGCCAAGGAGGATAGACCGGTTTCGTTATATAATGTTGTATGACTTGTGCCCCTCACGGCACCACATATTATGACTGACTGACTGACTGACTGACTGACTGACTGAAATTACGAATTTAACATGCACTTTCCGACTGACTGACTGACTGACTGACTGAAATTACGAATTTAACATGCACTTTCCGACAAATGCGTATTTCGCTCACGCCAGGCCATTTGGTGTTGAGTATGTCCGAAAAGGTGAGGCAACCTAGGTGGGGCTTTTTAGGGTTGCTTACTTAATTTGGGGAACAAATTTGGAAATTCTTTTGAGTGCATCTAGATGTAATGTTTCTAGGGACAATTCTTGACCCTTGGTGCAGTTATTCCATATTTGGTCACAGCAATCAGACAAGGGTAATGTGAATGAACAATAGAGCGTATGTAGACTACGTCTGTTCGAACGATTTTTCAGACTACGGAAGCAATTTATCAATGGGCTAACATTGGCAGTTAGATTTACAATGTGACTATGCCAATGCCAATCACTTTATAAAGTTAGCCCGAGGTGTTTGTGGCTATTAACATTCTTTATTTTTACATTATTCATGAACAGATCAGGCAGGACAGTGACGTGAGGTTTTCTTGAAAATTGAATTGCTTCTGTTTTATCGGGATTAAATTGTACTTTTCAAGTGTTAGCCCATTGAGAAATACGTTCCAAATCATGATTAATTGAAATACTTGGTGATAATTGATCATCAACAATGACATACAGCGAAGTATTGTCAGCAAACAATTTTACATAACACTGGATGTCACAGACGATATCATTGATAAATACTAAAAATAACAAGGGTCCTAACACTGAACCTTGAGGAACACCAGCAGGTACAGGTTTAACATATGACTTGTGTCCATTACTAACTGCATGTTGCTTTCTACCAGTTAAGTAACTTTTCAACCATGTTAAGAGAGTCCCTTTTATCCCATACTTACTTGGTTGATGCATGTCATCGCATCACACTTGTGTTGAGCGATGCTCATGATATCAATCACTGGATTGTCTGGTCCAGACTCGATTATCGACAGGCCGCTGTCATATAGCTGGAATATTGCTGTGTGCGTCCATAAACAAAAACCAAAATAGCATGTGTACTTCAATAAGTCGTATATATTTTTCAGAACGGGATCTCTGCTTCCACCTGGTAGGTAAATATGTCTTCCTATAATCTCCGGCAAAGCGAACGTTTCGGCATGACATGCAGGAGACCCTTGTATTCAAAAGCATTATGAAAACCCATCGTTGATTGCAATTTAAAACAATGTGTGCAGCGGTCTATAAATAATCGAGATTGACCAACTAATCCAGTGAGTGATATTGTGAGCAACGACCGCGATGTCGGGTACGTTTGCAAGTCACCGATCCTATACATCAGTCTCCCCCGTACGGCCAGCATCGAGGACCAGGTCTGACCCGGAACACCTACGGGTTTAAACCAATACCTACATGTAGAAACACATCTACTCTATGTAGAAATAGGGGCGGCCGGGTAGCCTAGTGTAGCCGGGGGCAAATTGGGCGGAGGGTGAAGACCAAAAAGTGATAGTTTGGTGGAGTTCGTTAACTTTCATTTTCCGTTTCCCATGGTTGGTTATTAGAACGCTCTAGCGTTTAGTTTTGTTTTGATTAAAGTAGCATACTCAGTAATATTTAATCTGAGAGAGGCTGTTGGTATATGTCGTGTAATTATATACGCCCTGACGATCTCTTGTTACTCTATGTTTTTATAGGGAAAAGTTTTAAAATAAGAGTTGTCTTGTTCACCAATCCCAATTTCCAGTCGACATATAAATTTGTTTAAACCATATATTTAGTGTTTGTTTCTACGTGATACTTTGAGTATCAATTTCTGATAACACAGATTTTACAGTGACCCATGACTAGTTATCGTCGTCCGGTCAACGAAGGTCACAACGTCTACGCCACTGTTGTCGCCCCTGAACGCCGGCGCCATTACCGCCACATTAATGTCGAGTTCGGCGGACCTACACGCCTTGCCGGTAATTAAACATTGTTCTCCTGTTGTAAATATCGCCACGAGGATAACAAATCTGGTCTGGCTGGTGACGTATCACGGCTTGTTTGATAATGAGTTAATTTCCCAGAGAAAAAGGCATATTTCTTTATCCCAGAACGCATATTCAATACTTCCTGTTTATAAGCCCTCTGACAATACACCAAACCACTTGTTTATAAGTTGCTATGTTATTTGTTTGTTAGAACGAAATAAACAGAAATGATTTCTTGTGAGTTGGTGACACATCCTGTTTATGGGCGGGGTGAGAAAGAAGCAATTAAACGTAATAAAACACTTTACGAGGCTGTCTCGCAGTCGGAACACACCGAGGGTTGTCATAGCCGAATGCGCATTACGTCACGAATATGCACGTGAGGAATGCGAGTCCACACGAGACCGTACTTCAGTGGTGCCGACTGTCATGTGCGGGCTAATTACTAATGAGGGTGGAATCAGCCCGTCTCGCCATTGATCGGTCTTCATCACGGAATATACCGAGACTGCACGCACACTGGTGTCATTAAAAACACATCTAGGCAGCACTCAAATCAGCGGAAGTGGATGAATTTGATGCAAGTTCTTCCAAGACAATACCTCTGTCCGTGAATCGTAGCAACTAATCGTGAACACATGTCGCAGTCTTGATCGGGGTACAATATGTCGCAAAAGAGTGCTCTGTGTGAGAGGATGGATAAAAAATACAATAAAAAATATGGCTTGCAAAACCAATCGGCAGTGTACTACCTTATACACGTCCGTTGACGGCGTCGTTCATTCTAGAAGGGGCGACACCGATGGTGCTGAAACACAACAGATTTGTTCGTACTTGGCATCGCCCCTTTAAAAAACACACCAATACCACAATATACTTTCAACTCTAAACCGCTTTTCTGTTCTTATCTTACATATTTAGTATATATGTTGCATATTAAGTCCAATCAATATTCGGCCAACTTGTATATTTCTTCACATGAACAAACTTACGACGGAGATTTTTTTAAACAATTCCACTTACCTCGTGACGATATATGTGGACATCATCGTCTCAAACTTATTTCAATATTTCAATGTTATATTATATAATATATATACCATGTTTATTCCCAAACTTTGAAGTAGCAGTTAAAGGCGCTTGCGCCACACAAAATGTTGTGGTTTATTAAAACTCGTGACTGAAAACAAGCAGCGCTTCCACTGATCATCTGAGGGGAAACGCACACTGTATACACCGGAACCTGTTTAATCTGGAACATTTGGGTCGTGGTTGGTAGAGCTTGGACACTGCTAACATATAACGCTATCACAGCGTTACCAGGACGCACACAATCCAAGGTTTCTACAAAGCTGTAATGTCGTCGTATTAATGATTTAACCAGTTAAAGATAATTCATTTTAATATAACCAGGCACCTCCTTAACCCACAGATTGTCTTTAATTTTCGAGAGAAAATAAAATTGTTATCAACCTGTCGCTGTTTTGCAATATTTTTTTATGTATTATACAACAATTATTAATATTTATTTAATAAACACATACTGTGTAAATATATTCAACACGTGCTTGCTTTGAGGGTATCAACTGGGCTGTGCCTGACGTCGTTGTAACATCTCACAACGAAGCCGCGGATGAGGAATAAAGTTATCTATTTTGGTAAAGCAATAGTTTGTTTGTTTAACGCCGCACTCAGCAATATTCCAGCTATATGACGATGGTATTATAACTGGAATATTGATTGCCTTCAGATGTTTCGGGGTGACTGTCTATTTATGAGTCATTGGCGTTAAACTGCCTGGCAATAGAAAGTCTGCACTTGAAAATTGGATTTGACCAAACAATTACAAACGTTATTTAAACTTTACGAGCCTGAAAACAGTCGCTGAAACACCACATACTTGTGTGAGTGAGTGAGTATGGTTTTACGCCGCTTTTAGCAATTTCCTAGCAATGTCATGGCGGGGAACACCAGAAATGGGCTTCACACATTGTACCCATGTGGGGAATCGAACCCGGGTCTTCGGTGTGACGAGGGAACGCTTTAACCACTAGGCTACCCGACTGCCCCCCACACACTGAAGGTTCAAAACACGACCGTGATACGTGTATGAAACACATCACCATCGAAAATATATTTCTTGTTTGTTTCATTTTTAGCTACCATCAAAAATTGGTGTACACTTTCTTTTGCCAGTCAATTTATATACAACTACTATTAAATAGGCATCCGAAACCCCACGACCAAAGTCAGGCATATTCATGTTTTAACGTATACTGTTTCATCTGACACGAAGGAAGGTTCAGTATACAACCGGATACCAGTCTGGACTTCTCTTCTTAAACAAGTCTGCATTGGTAACCATAGAAACAGATCTAACATACAAACAATCAAATGTAGAACCCAGACCTATGCTAAATCATTTCTTCCGGATACGATTAACCTGTGGATCACTCTCCCTGATGAAGTAACTAATGCTCGCCCATTCAAAGAATTTAAATCCCTAAGTAATCATTCTGATACAATTATTAATAACCTATGTATTTCTACACACATGGCTATGATTAAAAAAACGATATCACATGGCTGTAGTCCAGTCAGCAGTTCTACAAACATGGATATCCTTCAATCAGTTCACGAC
Source organism: Haliotis cracherodii (assembly GCF_022045235.1). Taxonomy (NCBI): domain Eukaryota; kingdom Metazoa; phylum Mollusca; class Gastropoda; order Lepetellida; family Haliotidae; genus Haliotis; species Haliotis cracherodii. The sequence goes on along the minus strand of NW_027266341.1, from coordinate 1,183,725 downwards.
TTCATTGTCAAAAGGAGAAGATTTGAATAGCTTAATTTTATGCCTACAGTTGTTTTATTTCACAGACGCCAAGTGCTTCAATGGTTTGGCTTCATGTATTCCATTTGTGCATTTTGTATATTTATGTTTAGCACTATCTTATTTATAACCAGCTGTTGTTAATTTATTACCTGGAGGGGTATTTACATCAGCAAGTTTTGCTTGTTTACCGACCCAGATTTCTTTTGAAATAAAAATATGTTTAAACCATACACAATGCAGAACGAGGAAAATGCTGTACAGCATTATATGTGCGAGGGTAAACTTGACGCTCGTTGTTATATATTGGCAAATGTTTCGCTGTAAGCCATCACACCATAAGTATTTATACTCAAAGTAAAGTTTAAGTGTCGGAAATCTTGTTTTCTCTAATAAAAATCATTTTGATCAACCATACTGACGGGGGAAGAAAGTATACAACATGTTTGATGTTGGCTAAAAAAAAAAGAACCAAGAAATGGTTATTCGCTGGTGATGTATTTGATACGGGTATCACAGCTGTGTTTTTGGACCTACATTTGCAGTTTTTCCGCGACTGTTTTCAGCCTAGTAACGTTTTGAAAATACTGGTAATTGTTTGCTCAAATCCAATGTACAAGTATATATTATATTTGGCCCTGCAGTTTACGATAACCGCTATCCGGAAACATTGGCAGTTAGATATTAATATTGAACGCACGGCTGCACAAAGAAATACACACAAACAAAAGAGACTTTTCTGTCATGATTCTGACTATAAGAAATTATGCTTCCATTTGGTTATTAAATTAATTTCTTCTTTCTATCCTGACGAACCCGCGTCATTTCTCCGCGTAGAGCCACAAGGACCCGTATGTGCTAGGGACCATTATTGGTATCGATTATTCAATATGGTCGAAAGAATTATTCATACGTCGACCGATTCTGTATGCATGGCACGACATACACCTTGTCAGTGTGTTTATGACCTTATGAATATGGTTGGTTTTAGCAATATGTTTTGTCTTTTACAGCATAGATGAAAATATAACCGAATGCTATCTGTACATTAATTGTCTCCTCACATCATATGTAGATGTTTCATATTAATACTTTATACAAACCGAAACAATCATTCATAACATGATATAACATAATGTGAACATGAGTGAGTGAGTTGTGTTCAACGCCGCTTTTAACAGTATTCCAGTTATATCGCGGCGTGTCAGCTTGATGTGGGGGGAAAGCCCGAAGTGATGCAGGTCCCAGACGTTTACCACTTCGGTCAGACCTCAGACTAGGCTGGTAGCGATGTATGCGGGTCTTGTCTTGAAGAATGAATGTATAAGTTTCCGTTGAATATGAAATAGAGTTTACGTTGAATATGAAATAGAGTTTCCGTTGAATATGAAATAGAGTTTACGTTGAATATGAAATAGAGTTTACGTTGAATATGAAATAGAGTTTACGTTGAATATGAAATAGAGTTTCCGTTGAATATGAAATAGAGTTTCCGTTGAATATGAAATAGAGTTTATGTTGAATATGAAATAGAGTTTACGTTGAATACAGCAAGGAAAACCTCAGGTACACAATTTCAACACAACGGCGAAATTTATGAACAGCAAATTGTCGTAAGATACGAAATAAGATACTTCATTCTGAATATCAGTTTCTACAATGTTCAATTCGTAAATGTTTTTACGTGTGATTATATTAGTAAATGTCTTATTTTCTTATATACATATTATAAGATCTTATGGTTTCGTTTTTTCATATTTTAGTGCTATCTATCTGTGCAATATGAATTTCCTTTGGAATAATACCGTCTACAATACTGGTATATGGATTGAAAAGAATAAAGAAAAGTTGAAGTCTATCAGGTCTTCACTTGTACAAACTTCAAAATGCCACTTAAAGATATATGAAAATACAGATATAATAAAAGTGAAGGTTTCACATGCGCAAACAGAAGTACATATTGATAAATGAATTTTTACAAATGTTTTGCGGGACCCTGGTAGGTCACTTTTATTCATTTGTTCTTTATATCGTCCCACTGACCTGAACATTTGTGGTCAAGCAGTGGAGGTAAATGTGAAGCGTGTTGCGCCTCCACGCCACCGGGTGTCTGAGTTGATACAGCAACATCACAGCATGGTTTAATTTGACGAGGGGCGGTGTATATTAATCAACGCTCCATATTAAATACAATCTGTGAACACGTCATATTCCCCCTGCTACAATGAACGTGACTGGGTATGCCACGTGATCACTACATCAAATACTTTGTCCCTTAATGCAGGTTTTTATAGATTCGTTTTATCTTTGCGTCCCCTGGACAAATAAAATGTAACGTGTCGAAACATAATTCAGTTCTATGAGACTAATTTGAAGAAGTCACGTATAGCTGAAATACCGTTGATGCGGCTCCCAACAACATTCATTCACTCAGCATCGTAAAATGTCGTCGTGTTGCAGATATAAGGAACTTACTTTACTAACAGGATCAACTTTTTCAGAAGGTGTTCTTGATTTTTGCGGACTGTGTCTCTTTTTTTAAACTTGCGCAACCATGCTGTTTGTTCTTGGTCCCCTTTGATGTTGTGGAGACTTTTTTTAGAATACCCGTAACGCGTGGAGGAGTTCCAAGTGTATTGGTGTAAATATCCCTTCTTCTTTGGTCGTACGAGTCTTTTTGGAAGACCTCAAAATATTATGTAAATAACACTGTAACTGGTGGTATGAATACCAACTACGCACAATACTTTAGTTTAACAAGGGATATCAAATGTCGCCGAAATGTTTCGCATGCGCCAAACAACGCTTTTAAAGTGTTGAACGTCACAACACAACACTCCCACAGATCTGGAGAATAACACAGGTAAGTGAGTATGACTTGATGCAGAGATCTAACTAGCTACAACACAAAGCACTTCAAACACCAAGAAATAAAATATCCTGCAGTTGTGTGTTATCAGTTTGACAAATCTAGTATCTAGTGAGAGATGATCTAGCACTGTTGTGTAAGGTGACGGAGTAGGCTTGGGGTTTAAGAATTATCTTCATTTAAACAATTAGAGACATAGAAAACCACGGGAAACGGCGCGCTGTAAAAGCGTTAAAATTAAAAGGTTCAGTAATGTAACTTTTCAATTCACTATTTTGGTTGGCACTTGTCATTCAAAGAAAAAAAATCTGACGTATAAGGTTGACAACAAAGTAGTTTGTTATGGTAATGCAAGAATACATGAAATGTGACTGTCGATTGGCATCAGATCATCTTCCAACGCAGGCGTATTGTCATCATCTAGCATCACTGTGTGTGTATCGTGAAGTAATCCACACCCACCCGTCCACAGCCCCTCCCCACCCGGCCGCGTGTGCAGGGGTTTACGATGTTTACTGCCTGTCACTCCGCTGCCATTAGCAACCAGATTCTGGAACCAGCGAGCCGCTGCGATCTCAATTTGCTCGCGGACGCCATCAGCTGACAAGTGGGCGGAGCTCGGGGAAAGGGGCGGTGCTTGGTTTCATTAATGAAACTTGCCAGAAGAACGACGTCGCTGATTGGCCGAATCAACCTGACGTCATGGAGTTGGCTTTGATAAGATTCCCTCCACGGGTATCGCTTACATATGGAACTGAGTGCATTTAAAAGCAGGCAGCTTCATTGAGACATACACTACTACAGTCACATCTACAGTAGCTGCGAGTTGTGATTTCGAGTCGTGTAAAATCTTTTTCTGTTGGAATCTTGGATCGGATCCAATATCTCCGAGCACCGTGTGAATATTCTTCCCTTGTCACAGCTGTCAGACATCATGAGTCTCAGTGTTGGAGCTTACTCCCAGGGCTACCCGCACCCCGGCCCCCTCGGGCACGAGTTCTACCAGTACCCCCAGGTCCGCTACCCCGACCCCCACACTGATGCGGGGTACTTCCAGAACTGGATGCTGGGTGCCCAGGAGATGCCCGTGTCCCCCGATGCTTATGGCATGGGGCCAGGCTCACCCCCGATAGACCCCGCCACCCATGTTGTCTACTATGAGAACGGCATCAGGTGCGTCAAACGCCGCATCACGGCCAACAAGAAGGAACGACGACGGACCCAGAGCATCAACAACGCCTTCGCGTCGCTACGGGGGTGTATACCCAATGTTCCATCAGACACTAAACTCTCCAAGATTAAGACACTGCGTTTGGCAACAAGTTACATTGCTTATCTCATGGACGTATTAGCCAAAGACGACCCCAAACTGACAGAAGCCGGATTCAAAGCAGAGCTCACAAAAAAGACAGATAGACAGACAAAAACAGAAGAAGAAAAGAAAAGGAAAGAAGTTCAGGTAGTCATTTAAATCTTGTTTATATTTTACATGCAGGCTTAAAGTCTACCTCAATACGAGTACCACACTTACCGATAATACCCCAACAAAATGGGGGTGTATCAGCTTGATTGAGTCTTACCCTCGGCGGCGTTAAATGGGGGTGTGATGGAGACGTGTGCTTGTTGTGTGGTCGTTATCACAGGTTAAAAAATTATACAAAGCTAAAGTATTGTATTTTTTAATCAACAATTTATAGAAAAATATGAACATTTACAGAGAAATGCTCATTTCCGTTTCTGTTGCCTGAGTTAATGGCATAGTATTCTGTATATAAATTATTCCATCCTGTTGGGTTTTGCAAACAAAATAAAATTCTGCAGTTTTAGCCCAGAATATTGCCAGCCATGTGAAGTAAGGTTCCACGGTAATGTAGTCCTTATCGTAGCTTTCTGCAAATGGCTGGCATCCACGGCAATATCAGATAATATTTCTTTCTCCGATTCCGCCGCCAAATTTTAACATCTTTTTAATGCCTACACCGGCGTTGTCAAAGAAGGGGGACCTCCCCGCTTCTCAGGCAGTGGGGAGGGTTAGCGGCCGGGGTGGAGGGGGTTATCAAACTGTAATTAAAGCTGCCAGAAAAACAAAGGTCTGCCCCTAGAACTGACCCAACATTGTTAAGTCGGCTCATTTGTCTCTTTCAATTCAGGAACGGCCTAAACTATACCTCCCTCAGTCAGAAACGTATTTCAAGGTCACACACGAAACCATATGACTTATATTTTTGTAACTACAGGCATAGATAAATTCTCTACAAATACGCATTATTCGTACAATTATTCAAAAGTAGGCTTGGAAAACAAAACATTTATTTTGTTTAAGAACGCGTTCGTTTGTTAAAATTATCCGTCAAGCTACGAATTTCTAAAAATAATATTTGCAAATAGAATTAATAGGATTGCACATTTCGTGTCCCTATTAATTTATTTTGACAGAAAATATTTTCAAACTATTATAACTGTTACACAAAGTATTAAATCATCAGTGCTCAGTTCTTAAATGATATTACACTGTATTTGAAACAAGACTACACAAGTTAAAGCTGCTGTTTTAGGATAGGACGCAGTTCCAATTGTAACGGTATCATTTTATTTTTATGATTTTTTTTTTTATGGGTTACTAAATTAAAACAGAGCAACGCCGGTTTAGGACATGATTGCCAATTCCAAGAGAAACGCTATTTTGTCTTCGACTAATTTCCTCCTTTAAAGCAGATACCCGTTGACTGTGGGTCGTCACCTATCACTTTACAACGTTTTCAAGTTAAGACGTTGGAACTAAGAACCAAGTAGGGGCCGCCTGGAGGGAGGGATGATTTGCTACGTTTTCGCTCGGTGAATCTAGCGTCTATAGCCTGCTGAGACAGGACCAGGACAGACACGCGGCTTGTAGGCTTGAGAAACATTTACTGTCCTCGCCGTTAGTTTTCTATCATAATAACATCGCTAGCGTGGGTATCATTTTTGACAGACACAAATAGCCCGACCTGCCTCCATGTACATCTGGTCATTACGGCGGCCGTTATCATCACAATGATAGTTTCTATCAATTTGAGCGACATTTCATCAGATTTACGTGTTCATATTTTTTTTGTAAACATACTATCACGTGCAAATATTGTAACGTGTTAGCTTTATCTCCACTGGTGGAGTTAAAACCCTGGAAGTCATTTAAATAGGGAAATACAAACGCGACGCTGAAGACTCATTTAGATTCAATTCATTGTTGGTCCGAAAATGTAAAGTTTATTAAATTTGCGAAGGATATACAAAGTATGATAATAATATAATAATATCATGATAGAATAATATAATAACTAAACTCGTGTTTCCCCAAGAACTTCACCCATATAATCAAAAATTTCTTAAAAGACATTAACATTAGATACTAAAGATACGATATCAGCAAATCTTAAAGAACTGGAGTTGTGTTCGGTATTGTGTGCCCAGCAATTTGTCGCTGTTATACGTTTGAAATGTATTTTATAAATGACCGCGACTTTAACAGATGTGTCCATTCGAATCTCCATAATCTCCTCTTTATATCAGATCATATACCAACTGGAGCAAGTATTTCGCCCAGATCAAATCCTCAAGTCGGCGGTGTCGTTGTCCGTGAAGTGTCAACGTCGACCGCCGTTTTACACCTTCCCACAAAGACGCTCGCTAATTTCGCTTATTTCCGTGTATTTATCTAACGCTAATCACGATAATTAGAAACACAATCACACCGCGTGGTTTTAATTTAATTAACGAGAAACCACCAGGGACTTTTGTCAAAGTGAACGAGATAAATAGGATGATAGGGATGCGGCAATTGTCGATCTGAATCAACCGGGACGCGGACGCCCGAGAAACAGAAACTTCAAATATATTCATTCTTAAAAGGGAGGCCTCAAAAATTTAAGTGATTGATATTTGCTGAAAAACTATATTGGAGAACTGTTGGTTAGCCTTTACAGTGATATTCGTTACTGTGATGTTTTTCGTATCACAAGAGAGCATCAATGAGATATTACAACGCGTTTGATTAATATTAATATATCATGACAAGACACAAATTACATCAATGTCGAAAACGTTCTTTCATGTTTGTATACACATGGTGTCTGGATGCTGATTATCCATCAAAACATTTTTATTTCTCCCGTCTGTTTAGTTTTGTGCTAGGTAAACAGGGACGGTCATTGGTTTACATACACGTGAACTGCCATTCTAGAAATGTGACGGACTACATTACAAGAAATCTGAAAGGATTAAATATATCATGACGTCAGACGCTTTTAGAATCTGTCAATGACATGCAAGCAGTTGCCAAGAAATAGTATTTCGACATGACAAATACCATACACGTATTCTATACCGCTTTGACATACACCAGATTTCAAGCCACCGTTTCGTATCAATTGTGGAGACGTTCTATCACTGTAAGTGCAGTATCACGTAGATCAAATTTAAATATTTGTCAGAGCGGGGGTCAGAGGGGATATTAACGTAACTTGATGTTTTTCTTTCATTTTATTGACACCAGATAGCGAAACTTTTTTATTGAATAAATTTACATGAAATGAGTTGAAATATTTGAATAAGCTCGGACTACTGACACTAGTTGGTGGAGAACTTTTGTGCCACGATCAGCGGTCAATGGAATATTAAGGATAACGCAATTTACCAATTAAAACCAAACAACCTTTATACGCCTCCTTTAACACATCGCAGATAGGGATATTATTTCATATTTAATTCGTGATCAAATAAAACGTGTATTGATGACGGTGAAGTCCTGTGTAAAGTACTCACTCTACCATCCCACGGGGTACCATTTAGCATTTCCTTTTTATAATTAGGTTTCTAGAAAAAATAATCGTCCGTGATTGTCTGTATAAACTGTAACGGTAGCGACCCGGTCGTCATGAGGTTCATATCCACTGTGTATTTTTCCCCAAGTCTAATGTGCGGATTCCAGACCAAACGTCTTGACTTGTTCAGGTGCGCGAGGGAGACCGACCCGTCAAAACGTCGAGCTCAATCAGACCATTGCGATATCTAACAAGCATAGTTTATTTATTCAGGGGTTTTATTTTGAGGGCTACGTGGGTGATATTTAGCGTAAGTATAGCGTGATTTGAGGCAAGTCTCGTGTTTCCACGAGATGTCAGTCATCTCGAGTGGTCGATCGCTTTCAGCTGTCACCAAATCACACAAAACTTGGCTAAAACTCCTGATTTCTCGCACGTAGCGCCGGTCAAGATTTGTTAAAAAGTCTCACCCAATTTCTTACTTCCTTCTCCACTTGTCACCCCGTCGGAATCGTCAATCTTAACTCTCAGAAGAAAATAACATGGAAATACTTTTACCCCGTAATTCCAACTGTTAGCAAGTATCACTAACCAATGTCTTATTTCGTATAACATCACTCTTATGTTGTAGCGATATACGTGAAATCGAGGCTGCTACCACCTGTTTATATCATAGTGTAGTTTGGTAGTTAACTATAGATATCATATATATTTAATATAAGTAACTAGTATGTAAGATATCAGTCCCCAACACTGTACCTAATACATGAAACACGTGACACGTTCAACATAACTCTTGTAGAACAATGGCACCAAACTGTGTTAAACATTGGTGCCATCAATATCGGTTGTAATGCTTCTGTTTACATGTTCTTTAGCGATTACAAGTATTTCCATCTTGAATAGGGACACAGAGCCGGCGCGACGTCAGTAACAACACAGGCGTCACCGAGGCTGTAACACAAAAAAGTTGGTAATCTATAATATTTCCCTCCAAGAAATCAACGTAACAATTGCAACAAATACTATATACACCCTCTAACACTTAAACCCAACTCGGGCAGTATGTAATATGTTTACTAAGCAACAATGGTGACTAACCATGAGATAAGGGACCTTTTGGATTCTCATTATATTTTAATACCACAGTCTCTTCGGAACATAATAAAAAATTTCACAAACTTCAATTCATATTTACAGCGATGCATGGCCTCAAACATTTGGACCCATTTTCCGACTTATAAATGTAATAATTGCAGTTTTTATACATGATATCTGATGAATTGAAAGTAGTCATGTATGCAGAAAGGTTTTGAAATACGATCTAGCGAGAGAAGATATTTTTGTACAGTCCGCACACATGGCTATCTTCACTGAAATACGTTGACGTCAAACGTCTTATGACGCCACAGCACAATTGTATCCTAGGAACCATAAAGTCCCCTTTCTCCTGGTGGGACACAGTTTATATCCTCTCAGGCAATATATGATAATACCATACTCAGACAAATATATGATCTATCCACACATATTTAATGCCCTGCTCGGACACTATATGCTATATCCCCTTACAGTTAATACCCTACTCAGACAATATATATGATCTATATCCACCGACGGTTTATACCCTTCTCAGACAAAATATAATATATACCCCCTATAGTTAATATCATACTTGATATATATACGCGCCTGTGGCTTCTATACCACGAACTGATGGATGTCATGCTAAGTTGTTTCTTCTGTGATGAAATCATACAATATTCTGGTGAAATGCCCATATGCCACAGGTTCAGCCTATTTCTGTATACGATAGTTCTTTGAATGTGGTTGACAGGGATTAAATCTTCTTATCTGTGTAGTCCCCTCCCCTCCCAGGAGGCACTGGTGATATGGGGTAATATTGATGTTTGATCTCTGTAAAGTGAACACTAAATATATTCCATTTCCCCACGGCGGGTCGGATATCGCCATTGTTTCACTCCATCAACCTGCCGCCCTATTGTCTTAAACAGCTAATGAATCAAACATTATTATCCAAAATGATCAGCAAATTTAATTTGATTATTTGTCAATTAACTTGTCTCAATAATTTCCCTGATCGGTGTGGAATTGAGCGAGTGAAGAGGATATCGGTTTTAATAAAGCTAATTGCTAATTCGACGATAGCCTCCACTGTAGCGGTGTAGGGGAGGGAGGGAAACTCGGATCTGACGGCGATCGAGCAGGAGACAAGCGTGTTTTGTGTGTCAGCTATCAATAAAATTCCCAACATCGCCAGTTTATTTGATTAAACAACGACATGTCTACTCCCCGCATCTGGGCTCCAGGAACCACAACCGGTTGTTCAAACGAATTTAGCCTCCGTCGTCAGTGCTACACGTGCACTTGCGCCTAAATGCACAGTAACACGCGCATGGAAATTACACGAAATGATCAGTTATTGTTGTTTATTGGCAAAACAGCGATCAACTTTCACAGTCGCACGACGCGCACGCGCAAACACACGCTCTAAACAGCAAGGTTGTAATTTCCTTATTGAAGTAGGCGGGGAAATGTGACATCCGCGGAATCAAGGTTTGTAGAGAAGTCGTCCGCGAGGACTGGTCAGGGGAAAAGGTTGGCGGACGCGTCGCACAGCCAGCAAACCAGTCATTCCGTCATAATTTCATAACCAGCGGCCATATGCTGCCGGGAGTCTAGGTTCAAATTTCTGAATTTTAAACAATGATGAGCCTCAACCGTTTCTGTAGAATGACGACAGGAGCGAGAGAGAGAAGAGATGTGACTGTGCTCGATAATAGGGAAGAGATGTGTGACTGTGCAAGAGAGTAGGAAATAGAGGTGTGACTGCACGAGAGCAGGGAATAACTGTGTGCGTGTGTGCAACTGATAGAATACAGATGCATAGATAGCATAGATAGCATAGATACAGGAACACATACTGAAACACGTGGACATTCATTTTACAATATGTGACATTATATATTATGTGAGGACATTTAAAACTATTGGCGGGAGTATCGCAGTTCTTAGACGTATACCCATGCTTTGAATCATTGCGGGTATGGCGAATCTTAGTCACGGCGAGTTAAAGTTGTATTAGTGCATATGTCCATTTGTCGTGACATTGGGGAAAATGCGCCATTTGCTGTGGTATTTAATTCAGGCTGTTAACATTTAACAACTTTCATAATAGAAACCATTTTGATGGTTAGTGTTAACTGTGAGAGGTTGAGAATCGCGTGTAGGGTAAGCAACGGGTTGGGGTTTGGGGGTGGGGCTGATGGTGTGGGAGGGGACATCGTTATGGCCGTGAGGAGGAAGTGGGAACCCAGAGTGCAGCATCCCCAGAATTGAAGTGATTCAAGTAGCAGGTTAATTCCCCTCAGCCTCCGATAGCAGCGGAATTAAGTCAAGCGCCCCTCAAGACCTACAAGACATTACAGGATAATTTTTATTTCAATTTAATGGGAAGAAAATATGCCGACTCTAGGAGCAATGACAGCATCGAGAGAGAAATCGGCTATATCTATATCTAGTTACGCCAAGGTACTTTGAAATTGATAAATCTTAAACGAAACAAACATTTTAGGCTAATTTAGACGAGAGATATTGTGGAGGGTTTAATTGTGAATGACTGCCTCACGACCTTATAACGACGGGACCCAGGGCCATCACCTACCAATCGTTCATGTATTTATCTTGATTAAAAAATATATAAGTACCGAAAATAATATATTGTATATTTCAAACAATTCAAATACTATTCGCTACACTGTATTAGATTCAAACACAATACACGACCTTGTGTAAGATTAAAACAATACAAATAAAATACACAACACTACATTGCACACGATTTAAACAATTCAAATACAACACAATACAATACATTGTATGATATTTAAACATTTCACCACCTTGTATATAATTCAAACAGTTCAAATACAATACTGTATACATTGTACAAGATTCAAACAATACAATACAACACTCTATACTGTACATGATTCAACAATATACAAATACAACACAATGAAGTACGATTCAAACAATTCAACTACTAATACGATTCAAATATAATTTCTATATTCTATACGATAAATAATCAAATGTAAATACAAACCGCACTACATATAAGATTCAAACATCAACATACTTTATACTACATCGAGTATTATTAGAACAATGCCGACAGTGTGAGACATACATCCCCCGATATTTTGTTGTGAGCGGAGGGTAGAAAAGACATCAATATGTCACAGGATAGAGATGGGGGGGGGGGGGGGGGGGGGGGGGGGGGGGGGGACTCCCAGACGTACTCGGAGATATCTCAATACTTCAAAGGAAAGCAACATAAAATAAATAATTTCTATCTCCCCAATATATCCAGACAGAAGAATTAATGGCAGTTTCCAACGTGATTTGATAACATATATATATGTGTTATCTGAGTATAAACGTCAATTGGGCGTAGAAATATCTTTCTCTAAATATTTCAAACACGAAGTATTTTGTTGGGTTTTCCAACTTGGAATCAGCTCATTTGTAAAACACACAGTTTATCGTTAATAATATTCAGATAAGTTTCAGTAATATGGAATAATTACTTTTTACATCATAAATAATTATAAATAATATATCTTAATTTCAAAGAGCTTATACGATCATTAAAATATAATTAGATGGTTTTGTTGCGATAAATGCATATGTTGCTGCAGCGCTACTTGTCAACATTCAACCAATACTGACCCTAGTAGTTCGTTTTTTGTTTTTTAAAAAAAAACCTCAAACCTCAAGCACAGATAACATTTTCCTAGCAAAGTATTTCAATACTTGCGTCATATGAAGGATATCAGACTGGATGTTCAGCCCAGTTCATATTGTAACCCTTTCCCCTTGCTTAGCACTTGAAAGCACGGGCTTCCATAGATGTGTATAATAAACCGAATTTGTGTAAATATTTAAAAATCTTATACCGCCTCGAAGACAAGCGATGTTCAAGCCGGTGCGCAAAATCTCGCTGATCTTGTCAAATGACACATTTAATCCCGTCGATAGATGTCCAGAATTACCACGGCAAGTACACTTCCAATTCGGATACGTGGAAAAATAATCCACGATATTTTTTATCGAAATTTATGACAATTCCTGATTTGTCCGACTTTATCGTTATCGACGTACCAGCAATTTACTGGCAACTACTATAGGACCTATACTATGAATTCTCTATTATACAGCATATGCTAAGGAAACAGTTATTTATAAATGAGTTGTTGAATTCTGAAGTAGCTTGGGAAAAGACAAGCGATAAGAGACTACAGATTGGTATCAGTTCCCCACAATAACATAAACACAGTTGATGAATAAGGATCACATTTCCTGTCCCCGGTCCGCAGACTTCCACGCGGACTCAAATGCTACTCAAGCACTCAGTAAAATGTAAAGAGAATTTAATTTTCTTTCGAGCGATAGAGCGTAATAATTCATGAGAATGCTTTGAGATTTGGCGTGGCGCTCTCGTTCTGCAGATACAGGGCAGTGTAATACCCGCCCATTAAGAAAGCATTACGTCAAACGGAATCTATATCCATACACATTTAAAAATAAATACCGTTCGAATTATATCTAAATGTAGAAAACTAGTTTGCGGGTTAAATGCATGATGTCGTTAAGGACTATATATTTCAATGAACAGATTGCCTGTTTAATGGGCTGAGCTTTATTTGGGTATACATATACGCATTTGATTTTATTCAGAAATATTTTCGTTGATATTTTAACGAGAAAACTGATCAGGGCTTATTTTTGACATTGCGTTCCTAGTATTGAAGAAGTATCACACAGTATGTCAAAATGGGTTTATTTCCGAAATGCACACACTTCGGAGTACTATCCTCGCGCTGGTCTCGTGTCAAGGGATGTGCTGATGTTGTTGTATAGAGGGGGGGGGGGGGGGGGGGGGGGGGCACGTGCCGGGAATACAGTCCAGGCACCCTCACGCTGGTAGGAAGGGGGGTCTGGAATATGCCTTGCTTCTGTTTAGTAATGGGAGCTGTGTCTCTGACTGATTGAAGGTTCCTATTGCATCCGTCGACAAAACACTTCCAACTGATACTCGTTATTTCGGATATGTCTATAGGAATTTCATTCACTGTGAATCAAAGAAATTAGAAGAACGAGCATTTTGAATGATGTATAAAGTTCGTTACTGTTAGATCTCATACTTTATACTTGACCGTGTCCCCATTTCACTGAAAACTCTTAATGATATTCAGGAAATAGTGTAACTGAATTAATCATCTTTGATTTATATTTCCATGGTAGTTACTTTTTGTATATTATCTTGCGGTTTTTCACGAAACTTTTACGTCTTGTTTCTAAAGTCGAAATATGTGTTAAATATTTATTTATTGTTTTCTTCCGTTTTGACCGATTTCAATGTCCATGATGGCGGATCCAGTGACTCCAGTCAGTTATATCAGCGCACTCCTCGCGGGACATGACTAGAATCACGCGAGCCTTGTGTAAACGTTTCTGGTAAAATTGTACCAATGACTAGTTACATTTGGAGGTACAGCGACACCGTCTCATGATGTCACTGGGGACAACATGGGGCAAGACTATTTGTTTGTTTGTTGTTTAACGCTGCAATATTCCAGCTATGTGACGGCGATCTGTTAATAATCGAGTCTGAACCAGACAATGTAGTGATTGACAACATGACCATTGATCCACGCAGTGGGATACGATGATATGCATCAACTAAGTCAGCGAGTCTGACCACCCGATTCGTCGCCGCTTACGACAAGCATGGGTTTCTGAAGACCTATTCGTTAGCCGGATCTTCACGGATCTGAAGTTATTGACAGATCGCACCGTTTCTCACTTTACAGGACATTTTATAACATCACAATATATATTTTGAATATAGATTTGTCAAGGGTACCCCAAAAAATGAACGTGGGAAGAAAACCGGAATGGGGCCAGGCGTATGCGTCCTTAAATCTCTTTGTAAGGACTTTATAAATACAGATTAATGTTTCCTTCACAAGAACATAATAATTGTACAATTATTGATAGTGACAGTTTTCTTCCATAGTACTATGATAGTTATCCAACCCATGACAGGCTTATACCACTGTTTTCTGTTAAAAAAGAGGCATTATTAAGAAGGTCTTTGAAAGGCCTTAATATAAAGAAGTATGCAAAATTTGTATTCTTCGCTTTAAAAACGATTTTCTTTCTAAAAGATGTTCCAGTTATACAAACATGTATAATATAGTGAAATGTTCTCATCAGTGTAATGTATGAAAATAATATCAATAGTGTATCTGTACTTGCAGCGCTCTCATCACGTGACGGTACATGTGTGATAGTTGATAGCGATAAATACTTCATTTACGGAATAAGTAAAGATTTCAATTAATTCCCAGTACCTACATGTAGAAACAAAGGATTTGATGTCGCTGTGTCGCATTTTTTTGAGAATATTGTAAAGTCGACCACACACGTGTCAACTATTAGCATGTTTTAAAAAAAACAAAATGCATGTTCATGTGTCACACGATCCTAATTTTGCATCAACCCCCACAAATACGCCCAAATACTCTCACTGTGGATGATGCCCCAATATTTCAAAATACGTCATTGCTTGTTAAAATATTTATAAAATCGTTTCAAATTTTAATAAGCAGTTAGAAATGAATCCCATCACCGGCTCCCACAAACTCCACATCTTTAGATGTTAATTTTCTCCCAGCGTTTTCACTATGGCAATAGGCAATTATTCCGATGTAGGAACTCGCGGGCGGCCAGGCTCGTTACCTAAACACGATTAACGCAAGAATCTCCTGTTGGGGCGAGCTATGGCCCCCTATAGGGGTGAGATAGAAGGGGAATTTCTTCCCAGGCTGCCTCACTGGGAATCCCGACCTTCGTGTTACAGCGCGGCCATCTCGCCATGGCTTCACATGTTCGCTCTCACATATCTTTCAACATATATTTACATGTACATATTTTCTAGCGGTCTTCAATTTACAGGTCACAGCGTGAGGGAATGTTTTTTCTGCAGTTCTCAACTATCCGCGGAACTAACCACTTACGACTCGGAAAGAATCTGACGTTCATGTTCTTGTTTCCAATTCAAAATTAGTTTTCCCATGGCAATTTTTAAAAGTTGGGTTTCGAACTAAACATACTTAGTTCTATGTGTATAAATTGTCTAACCTGACACGGAGCCTAGTTGTCTGACGGGGCTTCGTAGCACGATGCGCTGTAATTGAACAGGAAGTATCAATGCGTCTTGAAGGGGGAGGGAGAGATTTGTCGACATCTTGTTTGGAGGGTAGGGGGTCGGGGTAAGGAGGGTACGGGTCGCAAGGTAGCATCCCCCAACCCACACGTGCATAGTTCGAGTTGAACTCAACCCTGAATCTTGACCCGTGGGTTTTAATAATAAACTAACTGTATCCGAGCATATTGGTGCCACTCTCAGAGGTGAAGCTGATCACTTCCGGCAGTTAACATGCACGTGCTGTGACGTCATCAAAATTAGCGTCTCCTCGGAAGGGGCAGGTGAGATGGGAGGGACTGTCCCGGCGTTCCGTGGTTTATTACAGATCAATGACACATGGCGAGCGCTTCAAGGACCGTGACAGACGGTGACGTTAAGCAGACGCGGTGGGCTAGAGGACAAGACGGATTCCGGGCAACTTGCAGATATTCACCGGAGCAATGACGATTACAATAAATTCATGGCAGATGCCTTGTAATTCCTCAGATCGATAAATCCCGTCGGTCTCCCGCCTGACACCACCTCTACAGCGGCATACCGTTGGGGAAGGGGCGTCTCGTGTGGCTTCAGAACGAGGTTATGACCTTCAAGAGACAGACATCTGACTGACAGACTTGAAAAGAGAGAAAAATGTACATAATTTGTGTGTCACTTGCACGTGCAAACATAAACATGTCAGGATGTCGCTACTCGTAATGCGTCACTAAAAGAACAGCGCAACAAAAGCCACACTATAATTTGTCCTATTTGTACTTAATGGCCTGTTTTGTTTCATTGAACTGAAATTTTACTCTCTCTCTTTTACTTTTAGGAATCTAGTAATTCGTGCGACAGCGATGCCGGAAGTCCGTCGTCGGAGAAGAAAGGAAAAGGAAGGACAGGATGGCCGCAACATGTGTGGGCGTCAGAACTGAAAAACTGATGACGTAGAGCACATCATTTTGGCCAATTTATAGACCAGCACTAATTTCAGTGTGTTGTTTACAAGGCACAGATTTCTATGGCGTTTAGCACAAGGCGGAGTTTTTACAAACAGGGGCTCAGAAGAGCCGGAAGTTGACACACAGACCGGATGTGATGTCACTGAAAGGACAAACGTGAGATGTTGGATTTACGAAGTCATGCCAAAGATTTTCGGATGGGCGGTGAGCTGTTGATCAGCGAGTTGTTGACGCCTGAGAATTCCCCACAAGGAGGACTCCGCTCCAGACGACAGGGGCTACCGGTGCTGTACGACCGTCTGCAAGATACTAAACTAGTGCTGTGTGACAAATAGTTCTCGGACCGATCTCCGCGCTGCTCGGGGGGAAATGAAGGGAGGGTTATCGCTATCAATGACCCCAGAGACGCTCGTCTGGGGTGGGACGCCCAGGAGAGCCTGATGAATGACCAGGACGATCCCGGGGGTGGGGGAGGGGCAGACTGCCGCCTGCTCTGCCAAGGTCATGGAAGGTCCCAAGGCGTACACTTTTCCCAAAGTGAAGTTTGACATTGAAGTCATATCGTGCTACAAACACAACGTCATATGACCATGTTTTTCAAGACATTCACTAATTTATTCACTTTTGATGTGTGTGCACATTCAAATATCCAGACTGTCACGTGATCTCATTGTGTCTCGACTTTGCACAATATTGACACCGACCATGCAGTATTATGTGGGCATTCGTCCACACGTTCAGTGTACCCTCGTTCATCCGAACTTGTGTAATAATCAGTTATATTGACGAACAAACGGTTTCCGAACGAAACACAAATATTTGTTCGCAGCGAACTTGAGGTGTATGGATAAACGAGGGCGCGCTGTTGCCGGGCACTGTTTGTATGAAATATCAGTATTATGTGGAGATGTGGAGACTGGCGTTCATGGCATCATCTGTTATGTAGCTACTCGGTTGTATGTAACTTAGGGATTAGTCTGTGTTCATTCGGCTGTTCATCTAGTCACGTGTGCCGACGACTGTGTGTATGTATATTAGAGCGTGAGAGTGCTGTTCCAGATAGAGATCACATTGTCTGTACAGAGAATATTTCATGTCGTGAAAATATTGAAAATTACATAGAAATTAAATGACTATGATTGTAACAAATGAACTTTGTTTTTCATTGTCTGCATGGATTTGAGCACAATACATATTTATTGATTATAGTCTTGGGCGAGATCTACCAGGTTGTACCGGGGAATCTCTAGAAGACATGCTGCGCCTTCTTGATTCCTTCTCTGTTATTACATTTTACTGAATAATTTTTCCAAAGCCACGTGGTGATATTCTTAAGAAATATATTTCAGCAACAAAAACATGATCATTTTTATTTGTCGAAGTGAAGGAAACGTAATATATTGTTGTTAAATGATACTTATGTCATTTTTATCCCCTTGTTTGAATAGCGATCAGGTTGTCCGTCCGTCCGTCGGCAGGCCGTTTTCCGTTTCCGGTGAAGAACTCCTGGGCCCACTTGCACAAAGCGATCTTAGCGCTAAGACTATTGTAAGCCTATGTTAAAGTATGGGAGTTAAGATCATCTTAGCACTAAGATCGCTTTGTGTAAGTGGGCCCTGAACCGTTTAATATTTCTTGGTGAAACTTGTTATACAGATCAGTAGAGCTGTGAACTGGGGCCTTTCGATGAATTGGGATATGTTTTTATTTATTTTATTTCTTGCATGTTTGTGCCTTTTGGGATAATTTCTTTTTTCATGATTTGTTTTCATGAAGACAATGACTTAAAATGAAGGCAGTGCTCGTTTCCGGAACTCCAAAACCGTTGGGATATTGAAAATACTGAACAGCCAGCCATATTTTTCTTCTTCACTGAACTGCAGTCATCCAATGGTAGTATGGGCTATAAAACTCCATTTCCGATTTGCACCAGAACAGGGTGGATGTCATCGCCTGATGACTCTTGTTCATATCGATTTACTATTTAATTCTAATTTATTATGTTCAAGTTTGTGTAAGACTAGGGTGGTGGATTGCATACACCTAGTAATGTACAGTGTAAGTGTAACTAGCGTGATAAAAATAGAATATAATTAATATGTGTATTTACCGGGTCTTTATTACTGGAAAGGAAAGTCCGTGATTTGGGGAGGGTGTTTATAAACTGAGTGCCCTATCCATGTAACTGTTAGAATTTAAGTTTCTGATATATCAATTTCTCAACACGGATTCCCAAGCACAGGATGAAACATTGATAAGGAATGGTTATCACCCTTTAATATCCGCTTGTATTCGGCAGGTGGTATTTACCTTCACTACATTAAAAGCGTGATGTGAATCACGCAGTTCACAAAATGTTGAAGATTTCAGTCATTTTACACATTAACTGTACCATATACATAGAGGGTAATTGCAGCATGCTAAGTTAACGTGAACCTTTGACCAATCAGAATCGAGTATTTTCAAAACGTCATGGTAGAATGTGATGGTTGCATGGAACAGATATTTCATACTTTAATAACACTGCTTAGCTCATCTGGTGGAGGGTGGAGTTTCTGGTACACTCTACCGTTATGCTTGGCACCTGTGTGGGATGAGGCTAGACCAGTTACATGTATCTGACACGCTCTTGAGTCTGTCAGACAGGACAAAGTAATATCAGAGTATAGCGTCAGTTATGTTATTCGCGGACTTAAAAGCGTTATTTCTATTTACAGATTTACCAATTATTATAACATTCCCATGACGTGAAAATTAAGGTGTAAAAAAAGCAACATAAAACGTATATTTTTATCCCGGCGTTTCAGTGTTTCAATTAAAACAAATCTGATTAAGCTGTCAATTTCTGAAGTTCGTAGGAGTTTAAAAAATCGTCCTGTGCGACTCTGAAGCTGTGGACGAACGGGGGTCTGGATGGCGCCGGGGAAATGAGCGAAGGACATTACACTGTTATTCAATAAAGATTATTAGCCAAATTAGCCGGTGTTCTGTTGATGTCGTTACTAAGGCTGGGCCCCGCTATCAATCAGTCTGTTACATCAATTGAAAGCCTCCATATTAAATTATAACCATGTGGTCAGTGTAAAGCGCCTCCATAAAGAAATTAAACTCGACGCGGCGCAATTCGCCCAAGTTGGCCGTCGTCCGATCTCACGGTAAATAAGATAATTTTCTCGAGAACGTCAAAATTCTGAATAAATCGTTACTTCCAGGTTGAGGACTTAGCAAGGCTGAGTCAGTTGGCCACAGATCGAAGCGAAGTCATCGTAATCGAAACCGCCCTTGGGGTCGGGTTTTTCTGGGCGCCTCCCTCTAGGCAGCGAAATGGGCGAATTAAGCTTTGAAGGAGTTGCCTGGTAAGCGGCATATTTCTGTCTTGATGCTCGACACATGCTAACTAGCTGAGTGGAAACTGTGAGCGCAAACTGGCACCGTCACCACGTCAGGCATGGTTTACAACGCTGTGCATGATGGCGCTAACACAAACAGTATCCTTTCAACATCTTATAACAATCACAAGTGATTAGTTTAATGAAGTACCTTATATGTTGCGTGTTGATCAAAGGAATCATGAACGAGTGTTTCGGTATTGCAAACGTATAGAATGTTATTGTTAGAATTATATAGTTTCGTTTTTGTTATGACAAGTTGCTCACATTGACTCTCTGGAGAATAAGCAGGACAGGACAGGGGGCAATGCTTCCCGCCCACAGAACGGGGAATATTGCCAATGTGGCGTTAAAAGACCAGCGGATCAGGGAATATTGCCAATGAGGCGTTAAAGGACGAGAGGGGATCAGGGAATATTGCCAATGTGGCGTTAAAGGACGAGAGGGGATCAAGGAATATTGCCAATGTGACGTTAAAGGACGAGAGGGGATCAGGGAATATTGCCAATGTGGCGTTAAAGGACGAGAGAGGATCAGGGAATATTGCCAATGTGACGTTAAAGGACGAGAGGGGATCAGGGAATATTGCCAATGTGGCGTTAAAGGACGAGAGGGGATCAGGGAATATTGCCAATGTGGCGTTAAAGGACGAGGGGGGGGATCAGGAATATTGCCAATGTGACGTTAAAGGACCAGGGCGGATCAGGGAATATTGCCAATGTGACGTTAAAGGACGAGAGGGGATCAGGGAATATTGCCAATGTGGCGTTAAAGGACGAGAGGGGATCAGGGAATATTGCCAATGTGACGTTAAAGGACAAGGGAGCGCCAGGGAATATTGCCAATGTGGCGTTAAAAGACCAGCGGATCGGGGAATATTGCCAATGTTGCGTTAAAGGACGAGAGGGGATCAAGGAATATTGCCAATGTGACGTTAAAGGACGAGAGGGGATCAGGGAATATTGCCAATGTGGCGTTGAAGGACGAGAGAGGATCAGGGAATATTGCCAGTGTGACGTTAAAGGACCAGAGGGGATCAGGGAATATTGCCAATGTGGCGTTAAAGGACGAGAGGGGATCAGGGAATATTGCCAATGTTGCGTTAAAGGACGAGAGGGGATCAAGGAATATTGCCAATGTGACGTTAAAGGACGAGAGAGGATCAGGGAATATTGCCAATGTGACGTTAAAGGACCAGAGGGGATCAGGGAATATTGCCAATGTGGCGTTAAAGGACGAGAGGGGATCAGGGAATATTGCCAATGTGACGTTAAAGGACAAGGGAGCGCCAGGGAATATTGCCAATGTGGCGTTAAAGGACGAGGGGGGGATCAGGGAATATTGCCAATGTGACGTTAAAGGACCAGGGCGGATCAGGGAATATTGCCAATGTGACGTTAAAGGGCGAGAGGGGATCAGGGAATATTGCCAATGTGACGTTAAAGGACGAGAGGGATCAGGAATATTGCCAATGTGACGTTAAAGGACCAGGGCGGATCAGTGAATATTGCCAATGTGACGTTAAAGGACGAGGGACGGTCAGGGAATATTGCCAATGTGGCGTTAAAGGACGAGAGGGGATCAGGGAATATTGCCAATGTGACGTTAAAGGACGAGAGGGATCAGGGAATATTGCCAATGTGACGTTAAAGGACAAGGGAGCGCCAGGGAATATTGCCAATGTGGCGTTAAAAGACCAGCGGATCGGGGAATATTGCCAATGTTGCGTTAAAGGACGAGGGGGGGATCAGGAATATTGCCAATGTGACGTTAAAGGACCAGGGCGGATCAGGGAATATTGCCAATGTGACGTTAAAGGACAAGGGAGCGCCAGGGAATATTGCCAATGTGGCGTTAAAAGACCAGCGGATCGGGGAATATTGCCAATGTGGCGTTAAAGGACGAGAGGGGATCAGGGAATATTGCCAATGTGACGTTAAAGGACGAGGGAGGATCAGGGAATATTGCCAATGAGGCGTTAAAAGTCGAGTTAGGATCAGGGAATATTGCCAATGAGGCGTTAAAAGTCGAGTTAGGATCAGGGAATATTGCCAATGTGACGTTAAAGGACAAGGGCGGTTCAGGGAATATTGCCAATGTGACGTTTAAGGACGAGGGGAGATTAGGGATTATTGCCAGTGTGACGTTATTGGCAATGTGACGTTAAAGAACGAGGGGGGATCAGGGATTATTGCCAATGTGACGTTATTGTCAATGTGACGTTAAAAGTCGAGTTAGGATCAGGGAATATTGCCAATGTGACGTTAAAGGACGAGGGAGGATCAGGGAATATTGCCAATGTGACGTTAAAGGACGAGGGAGGATCAGGGAAAATTGCCAATGTGACGTTAAAGGACCAGGGCGGATCAGGGAATATTGCCAATGTGACGTTAAAGGACCAGGGCGGATCAGGGAATATTGCCAATGTGACGTTAAAGGACGAGGGAGGATCAGGGAAAATTGCCAATGTGACGTTAAAGGACCAGGGCGGATCAGGGAATATTGCCAATGTGGCGTTGAAGGACGAGGTAGGATCAGGGAATATTGCCAATGTGACGTTGAAGGACGAGGTAGGATCAGGGAATATTGCCAATGTGACGTTAAAGGACGAGGGAGGATCAGGGAATATTGCCAATGTGACGTTAAAGGACGAGGTAGGATCAGGGATATTGCCAATGTGACGTTAAAGGTCGAAGGAGCGCCAGGGAATATTGCCAGTGTGACGTTTAAGGACGAGGGAGTATCAGGGAATACTGCCAATGTGACGTTAAGTGTCGAGGTAAACAAATCACAGAAAACTGTAATTGTCACATGAAACTTTAGCCTCACGTTTACATTTAATGGTATTAAAAGTCAACCGCTGGCATGTGTTGAAATGAAAGTCTAGTTCTCATTCATATGAAGAAATCTGTTAACTTTCAGAACGATAAAGTTCTGCTGATTTTTAACTTATGCAGATACTGCATTCCTTGTCCTTTTAACCCGCTCACTCACTCTCTCTCTCACTCACTCACGTGAATAGTGATGATACCAGATGTTCGCGTAAAGGTTCGCGTATCCTGCCCCCACCGGTGTCACCCTTCACAAGCACATGCAAAGGCAAGTCAATTGTTCACCAAGTCAAAATAGGGAATTGCTTCGGACATTTCGCTTTTGGTCACTGATGCGTCAATGTGGAAATGTCTTCCACATGTCATGAAAACTTTACTGAGCAGGAGTCGTATGACGCTCTGTGAAATCTTGGTAGGAAAAGCATGTTCGAGTCTACCTCAAACGTTATCAAATGCAGACAACAAAGGCTGAATCTATTGAAATATTGCTCGACATACAGGGAAAATTAACCACTGGAAAGTTGAAGTCATCCATCTTGCACAGTCTTTCTTGTCTTGAGTGTTTTTGTTAATCATTATGTATAGATCTAAATATGAAACAGAAGAGGCGGTCTCACTGGTCTCTTTTATTTCTAGTTCAGGTGGGTACGTCAGTGGAAGGGAATTGGCTTTTTGATGGTTGCTGGGCGATATCAAATCATGGATATACCTGAAGCACAAGTCTTCCCCCGAATTTTACATAGATGTTATCAATGAGGAAGTCCAGTAAACAACAGATGGCATTTACTTTCATGTTTGACAAACTAAGCCTCTGTTGAAGGATAGTCATCTACCTGTATCTATGGTCACCAAGTTAGTAACAAATGCCCCGTGGATTAAGGAATGAAGTTGTCCCTGAAGTTTGTCATGGTGGATAGTGGTGTACGAAGCTGGGGAACCTGATGGTTTGACAGAAGTGAACTAATGATGGAGTAAGTAGTAACTAGTAACTACGATTATAACGAACTCAAAAGGACCACTAACTGTAGTTTGTTATAATCGTAGTTCGTTATAAAAAAACAACAACACGTAAACAGCATATGTACATCAAATGGCCGGGACCAAAAAAAAGTTCGTTTTAAGCGTGTTCGTTATAAACGTAGTTTACTGTGCTCCAAAACGTTGTGTTCCTCATAATAAAGAAGTCGGCTTCGTTACATTCTCTCTCTCTCATAAAGAAAGTCCTTCGTTGACTATATTACGGATTATGGTTGATCTCGGGTACGTTTGCTGGACCCGGCATTATCTCCCTTTTAGAGATTTTTATGGAGCCTTGAAAACCAGTACAACAGAGGAATGCACAAGACTTCAGGACCGAGTCAAGTCAAAAGTTGACAGGACTGGTACATATTTTGAGCAGGTTTCTTTCTCAGGTAACATACTGGTTCTATGTGGGATATTATTTAATATATCACTTACATCATTTAGTTATTATAATTAAGGCAGCCGGGAAGCTCAGTCAGGTTCCCTGGGTAGGCTGCGCTTGAGATACAGTGCCGGAAAAAGTCAGACCATGTTTTATACATGTCTCCAAACATTTTCCATAGGAAATGTAGATCTATCTACTGATTGACTCAAGTATGGGTACTTAGATAACAGTTTAACAGAGACAGTCATAGACCCTCAATTTCAAAAGCCGTGTGTGTGTTGACGTTGTATATTTACAACGGTCGAAGGTGAAAGACAGTTATTACTTTTTCAGAAAGTGAAATATGCCGGAAGTCCTGTCTAATCGAATCACGTGGGCGGGACAGGGGGAGATAACCACGTACAGCTTTATCAACGCTATCGTCACCATCACTCTGTCCCACACGAACAATGAAGGGATATTATCATTATTATCAACACACGCAGCTCTCCCATCCCTGCTACTGTCAGGTGCTGTAATAAACTGGTGGTACAAAGATTAGCGACCCAGAAGTTCTTCAGCCAATGACAGATAAAACTGAATGAAAATATGCCCAGGCATCAGCATTTAATAACCCAACTGCTTCGCTATCAGCAAGGGCTAAATGAGACCACTTTGCGTTAAATTGTCTGAATGATATTTTCCCACTTTCTTTAAAATCGTTAAGATATCGCTCACGTGCAGGGCCCACGTATATTTATATTTTTCAGATTGAAAAGCAAGAACGAAATTGTGTTGACGTGTGCAAACTCCTCAGATCAGTCGTGTATTTATTCACGGGAGAACCAGTACCACTCTAAGCAGCATTTGCAATGTTACCCACGTGATACACAGACATAGACGATGTTATCAACTGGATACCAATATATATAACAATGTTATCAACTGGATACCAATATGTATGTACAACAATGTTATCCACTTGATACCAAGATATAGACGATGTTATCAACTGGATACCAATATACATACATACATACATACATACATACATACATACATACATACATGCATACATACATACATACATACATACATACATACATACATACATACATACATACATACATATATAAATAAAACCATATATAACTATAACAAAGTTATCTATTGGATACTATCGATATATCGATATATATAACAATGTTATCAACTGGATACCAAATATATACATAACAATTTTATCTACTGGATACGAATATATACAATAATGTTATCAACTGAATACCAATATATACAACAATGTTATCAACTGGATGCCAATATATATAACAATGTTATCAACTGGATACCTATATATATATATATATATATAACAGTGTTATCACCTTGTAGTACGTCAAGCTGGTTATAACAGCGTCGGGTATAACCTTAATAACATACATCCCTTTATTAGATATATTTGGGATAGTTTGTTTGTTTGTTTGTTGTTTAACTCCGCACTCAGCAATATTCCAGCTATATCACGGCGGTCTGTAAAGCATCGAGTCTAGACCACACAATCCAGTGATTAACATCATGAATATGGAATGGGGATACGATGACATGCATCAACCACACTGGATAGAATAAACTGGTAGAAAACCCTTACATTTAGAGTCAACTCTAGGGTATCGGTCCCTCGTTGTGATCCAAATTTGATACGTTGTCTGAGAATATCAAGCATTATTATCAGTGGTCATGGAATCTGTTTCGCTTAAACTATTTTAATAGTGTAGAAAATAAACAATGTTTAAAGGTGTTGATCCAGTGTAAAAAGGGTGGGATATAAAATCATAATGGCCACTAGACTACAAGAAGTGCATTTCAACGTTCACAAACCGCTCAAAGATCTATACTCTCGGACAGATCTTCAGCGATGAGAGGATAACTGATGCCGACCTGTGTGATAGATGTTATTAAATAAATTGAGCAGCGTTTACACATACAAACACGCCTCATTCATCTCAAACAGTTAAAACGCGGCGCCAGGCTTTTAAAAGAAAGTGAAGTGTTAAAACGAAACTATTTCTGGTCATATTTCTACGCCGGAAATAAAACGTACTTGTCAACGCCATTATCACGGGATTAGCCATTTCCATTAGGGGAGATAACTCACGATAACCGTTTTTCACCGTAGTGTGTAACAATCAGCCTTTAATGACAGACACTGTCAAAATGATAGCAGAAAAGGTGTTAGGAGCTTACAGAAAGGAAATTGGAACAGGATAGAGCTCACACTAGAGTCAGAACTATTTTCGCGGAGGCTGACGTAGTGATTGCCTCTCAAGGCACTCTCTGGTGATGGCGAGTTGTGTATATTCACGATGGGACCGCGACCGCCCAAGTCAGGGTTTGACAGATAGCCAGGCGGCATCGCTAGACAGCGCGTCGCCTGTGTAAGGAGCTCATAGAAACAGACAGCATTTCCATCGGACACAATGAGACAAATGAAAGAACTTGCATGTGATGTGACCCATATATCTTGTAACAGCCGCGCTTTAGTCCAGTGTCAGGTCAGCATTAAAACCGTGTCTTGACCCAGTTACAAAACTACAGATGCTTTGGCATTTAAAGACAAATACAATAAAGTTTCACTGTTGTAAGATGTGTGTGATGGGTTGAAATTAGTTTTTAAAGAACATTTAACAACATCGTGACGAGAGAAGTGCCGTAGCTTTGTGAATGTTTGTCCTATTTCCCCATGTCAGTATTGAATCGGAGGAAAATCTAGACTTGCTACATGTCGAGCTTTCACAGAAGGGCTGGGCAGAAGGGAAAATAAATGGTCGAGGGACATGAGACAGTTTGCTTTGTTTGTGTTTTAACGCCGCACTCAGCAATATTCCAGCTATATGACGACGGTCTGTAAGTAATCGAGTTTGGACCAGATAACCCAGTGATTGACATCATGATCATCGATCCACGACATTGGGATACGTTGACATGCTTTAACCAAGTCAACGAGTCTGTCCACCCGATCCCGTTAGTCGCCTCGTACGACAAGCATAGTCAGCGAGCCTGACCACCCGATCCCGTTAGTCGCCTTGTACGACAAGCATGGGTTGCTGAAGATCCATTCCAACCCGGACAGACTAGTATTGGGTATTATCACGACATCATGGACAGATGTATATATTTCATGAATATTTTGCCTATTTCCCTTCTTAAGAGCTTGGTATATCCTGCTGAGCAGCACTCTCCGACCAGCCGGCGTGTACAGTTACCGCCATTACACGGCTTGTTACAAGAGACGATATATACAACGGGCAGTCATGACATGCTGGAAGCGATATTGCTTCACATGGCTATATTAAATTTCACTCGTTCATATACACTGAATTGTGTAAAAACGTATGGCAACGTAGTAATGTGCGACGTTGTGTATGTTCGGAAGACGCATTAGACGTTCCCGGGAGCGTCGTTAGAAGCGCTGTAGTATATCTTGTATATATTCTGTACACAGAGTTTGGGTGTTTTGATGTTTTAGACCACCATCGTATGTCCGACTAGTGCGACTCAAACAGCGTTCTTTAAACACTGCTGCCCCTCTCCCCAAACCCCCCTCCCAGACGCAGCCCGTGAAATACGGCGGTTCGTGTATCAGTCGCGGTGCTATCTTCCCTGCGGCTACTTATCAGCAATGTGAGAATTATTACGATTTACCTCGGGTTGGGTTTCTTCCCAAGACGTGTAT
Source organism: Haliotis cracherodii (assembly GCF_022045235.1). Classification (NCBI taxonomy): domain Eukaryota; kingdom Metazoa; phylum Mollusca; class Gastropoda; order Lepetellida; family Haliotidae; genus Haliotis; species Haliotis cracherodii. The sequence continues at coordinate 1,155,456 of NW_027266341.1, read as the reverse complement.
TTATGACGCTTTTCACCGCGAGGTATAATGCGATTGTTTGCTCCAATCGCTCTGCCGCCATGTCGGGCGACTCGTATCGCCGCAATGGGGCATCATGTATTAGGTAACTTATTCATCTCGTGCACACGGCCACAAACAATTGAATATCAGTCATCCCTTAAATAGAGAGACCTTAGATATATGTATGTGAGTGAGTATGGTTTTACGCCGCTTTTAGCAATATTCCAGCAATATCACCGTAAATGATAACACTAGAAATGGGCTTCACATATTGTACCGATGTCGGGAATCGAGCCCGGGTCTTCGGCGTGACGAGCGAACGCTTTAACCACTAGGTTACCCAACCACCCTGATATACGTATGTACATACGCCGTGTAGATAGTGCAATCGAGGTGTTGGAGATTGATCTACAATACGTGTATCAAAGAATAGTTTTGTAATGTGAAGTTGGCAAGATATGGCTTTTCCATTGGACGAGAGGTCGGTCGCATGATCACGAAACTGACGTTCATAAGTGTCTGAACGACAAGTTTGGACGTTCAGTACGTTTTGGAAATGACGGACTACTTCCACATTCCTGAGGAAACTCCTGGAATTCCGTAATGAATAGATAAATAAATACAGAAGCGTTGTTTCTGTGACTAGGCCCTTTAATCGTGAACTTCGTGGTTTAGCATACACTAGGATACGCCAGGCAGCCCAGCTACTTGTGGAGGACATCCTCGCTACCACCCATCCTCGTCAACAAAACGAAGATATGCAAATCTAAACTATGGACTCAATCCGTGTCTAGACTGTCAAGTGACAGTCTATAACGAACTATACATTTACACGTCTGTATAATCACCTTTCAATGATCGGCCAATTGCTCAGTGATGACTGACACTTGTAATCGGTTCATTAACAACTTCGCTTGTTCTTAACAGGCTTTTTTTCATCTACTGATGTTATATTTTGAATCTTTTCGTTGTAACCAAACGAAAAAGATGTTCCTGTAGAGCGATTTGAGCATATACACGTTCATGTAACCTCTTTTGATGAACTATTTTATTCCGCGTTACAGTTGGTTGTTGTGTGTTGTGTGCTGTCAGTGGAAAAATGAAGTCACACGAACTAAATGCAATTGTGTAGTACATCCCTCGAGGTATAAAATAGTGATATAAAAATGTAAACATTGAAGTTCACTTTTTGTGAGTTCTTTGAAGTATGAACCTCAAAGTGAAAGTCAATTCTTTATTAAAGAATCGGTTCACATAACAAAGATTTTCTAATTTTCTTTCAAATTTTAAGGATAAAACAGACTGATCTAATTGAGAAGAATCTGCCAAATATTGTTTTTACATTTGGTGCCAGCCAATTTTAATATCAAACGCAACCAGGACAACCCTACATGCAGTTCCTTTCTATACTTTATATCCGTGGAAAAAGGAGTCGTATAAACCAGTTATATAGGAATACGAATCTATTGACCTTCTAAGCACTTGCAACATATCCCTGACCCTTAAACACTTGCTACATATCCCTGACCCTCAAAGCACTTCCTACATATCCCTGACCCTCAAAGCACTTCCTATATATCCCTGACCCTCTAAGCACTTCCTACATATCCCTGACCTTCTAAGCACTTGCTACCTATCTCTTGCCGTTTAAGCACTTCCTACTTATCCTTGCCCTTCTGAGCAGTTCACAATTAACCAATGCAATGTGTCAATGAACATCACGAATAATTTAAGTTCGCGAGGGACATCGTGGTTTAGGGTACAGAGAGGGAGCGAGAAGGTGCCCCTTCTCCCACGGGCCGAGTTATTGGGTAGAAAGTGCTCACCCCTCCTTTCTGAAGCATATATTAAATGTTCATACACTTAGTAATATTTCAGGTGATTGGATGTACAGGTGTCAATGTATAACCAAAAAAAAGACACACAAGCATTTCCATAATCATAATCCATTCCATAATCATTGTCCATTTTGAGACTATACATCGGTTGAAAAAGTGATGACACCAGGTGTTCGCGAAAAGGTGAACGTACCCTGACTCACCGGTAGCACCTGTCACAGGCACAGGCAAATCGGTCGTTCACCTGACAAACCCCACGTTAACACAATAGTAAAGTCAAAATAGGGAATTGAATCTGACATCTTATTTGTCACTGGTGCGTTAGATTTGGAAATATCCTACAAACGTCTCCCATCGAACTGCCGGGATGTCGCTCCACATGAAGGGGAAGCTGACTATTGGAAAGTTGACGTCATCCCTCTTAAAGAAACAGATCAGCAGGGAGGGAAACACAATTGGTCGCCATGGGGATGCCTGCTTCTTACCCCAAATTTCTCATATTGTTTTCCCATTAAACTACAGGTAACATTTGCTTTATTTCTTTATAAATTGCCCTGAACCTCTTAACATGGAGATGTAACAGTAACTATGGTCACCCCGGATTGGATCAATTGCCTCATAAAACATGGAGTGAAGTTTTCCTTTAATTTTTTTCATGTTGGATAGTGGTTTACAAAGTTGAAAAATCAAAAGTTTTCATACAAACACTCAAGCAAATCCTTTGTGTGTTTTAGAATTCACGAAGTCTTATTTCCACTTTCCACAAATACTTTCTGTGAATATAAAGAAAGTCCTAAAGATTGTGGTTAATATTTCAAACAGGGATCTCCCGTACCCAGCAATACATCTCTGTTGGATTATTATGGAGCCTGGGAATCCAGTACAAGGAACAACCGCAATGCCAGGAAGCAATGATCTTGGGATCGATCTGAGATTCGCCGTGATTATATCTCCAGATGTGTCAGCATCATACCCGTGCTCGTAGCGTTCATCAAATTGGTAAACTTCGTGCCGTCGTCCATCCTGCATCACTTCGGGATTTCCTCCCCAGTAAACAAACACACCGTACTATAACCGAAATACTGTGCACATCCGGCGTTAATCCAAACTCACACACTCCAAATCCCACCCTCTCACTGTTTTGATTTTAATGAAGACGCGGATGTAACAATCTAATTCTGAAACAATGCAGTAGTGGATGTCTCTACACAACAAGATAGGATTTATCGTGTTGATTGCTGTATAAGACTATTTATGTTTGTTTGCTTGTTTATTTGTTTGTTGTTTAACGCCGCATTCAGCAATATTCCAGCTAAATGACGGGTCTGGGTCAGGCAATCCAGTGATTGACATCATGAGCACCGATCCACGCAATTGGGAAAATATGACATGCATCAACCAAGTCAGCAAGCCTGACCACCCGATCCCGTTAGTCGCCTCTTGTGAAAAGCAAAGTCGCGTGTTCTGTAACAAGGATCTTCATGGGTTATGAGACTAAGGCCGGAGTGGTAGGCGGGTGGTAGAAGCGTTCGCTCAAGGTGAAGAGCCAGGTTCAATGCATTGTACATACATACATCGTACGAAGCCAGTGTATGTGCTCTGTATTTACAAAATGTAGCTTTCTGAATAAGACAATGTTTGATATTAAAGTCTCGTCTTGTTCATAGTCTCATTCCCGTGAGACTTCAAACCGGAAATGGACGGGTATATATTTTTCACGAGGCATGTTCTCCTAACGCGGTATTCTGAATAGCAAAGCCTGGACTATGCTGTGTATATATCCGAAGACCAACTCTGGCCCTTTCTCCTTAAAGCTATCGCCTTTATTTACCCATCTGCGCCGTGAAACTGCGTAAAAACACTAATGTCCTTCATGACGTCACAAACATCATTCTAGAAAATAAACACAAATGTTGACTTTCCTTTCTTTCAATACGCATTTACTGAAAGAAAAAGATAATGTCAAGAGTATTTGTCCGATTGGCAAACGAGACGTTGGATTTACGAACCAAAGGAATGCATAATTACTGGTTAGGAAAACAGTGTCCATGAGGGTAATTGGGACTCCCGGCACGGTGATAACGTGGAACAAGGGCACGTGCAAAGGCGCGCCAGATGTGATGACGTCACGGTAGTGTTGTGGGGTCCACGTGATTATATTTCACGGTCAATTACTCTCGAACCCCCATTCGCCCCCGATTGTTCCAGACCCTGCGATAAATTATGATTTATTTCATTTTCGAGTTTGTGCCAAACATTGCAGGGCTGAGAAGGGCAACAACGAATTATTTAATAAAGTTAGGTTAATTAACATCGTCTGTTTCCTTTATTCAGCCCCCAGTTAACTTAGCGCTGACTCCATTGTTACTAAGTCGCGGGGACTGCAAATTAACTGAACTCACATCATCGGGAGCTGATCAGCTAATCTTCTTTGCCATCTGCTGAGCAGAAATATACGGTGTGATATACTTGCAATTATCATCAGATATCTTAATTGACATCAAATTTATTTTTAGTTGACTGGTCAAACAATTACGACCGATTAGGTGATTTTGTAAACTTTAAAATTGAATTATGTTTGAATGAGGAAGTTAACGAGCCATGCGTTTCATTAGAATTCAATTAATTTATTGAATTTGGTTTTTTTCGGTTCTTTTCGTCTTGCTTTTGTTTCTCATTTGCCTGCGTTTTGTTTAATTTTGTTTTATATGAACGCGATGTTCCTTGACAGAATATTTTTAAATGACACCGATACCAGATATTGCTGTTGTCGATACGTATTCTCGTCAGCGTTATTTATGGGTATATTCTTTTGTTATAGATGGTTACAGCTGGATGGACTTTTCTATTTTAAGTAAGCCACACGTGATAATGTCATTATGCTATAAATATATATCATGTTATTATATGTGCCAAATTATTATTCTAATGTTTGTACGCTGTCCCGTGTGGGTGTTTCCAACAATACACGTTCTTCTTCTTTAAAGAATTTAGAGAAATTGTGATAAATATACGTACAGTGAACAGTTCTAACGAATGATAGAAACAAAATCGTAAGTATACATATTCAATTATTTTCACTGGAACCACACAAAATGGTATGAAAAAGAAGACATTAAAGTCTCATTTGACCTTCAAAGCCCTTTTTATTTCAAGGTCAAGAGTTGAAGAAACAGTGTGATGTTTATACTGTTTGGGTGGTCAAATGTGTATACAAATTAAAACGTCATCAATCAACATTTATAAATGTCAAATAACAAACGCATTTCAGCTTAGATGCCATTTATTACTTCCACTAGGCAAAATTTTATGTTATCGCTTTTAATGGATATTGATATTAAAAGCGTATAATATTTACCCCCGGTGTATATTTGCAGTTTCATTCTTCCTCTACAGCAGTGTCAGGGAACATGTGCGCGGAACGGAGCCTCGGGTTGTTTATATCTTAAACAAACACTGGCTCGGTGGAGGCCATTAAAGCAAGCGTACACTTCGGTTCGTCTTTCAGATGCATATAACCATATAATGCAGATTGTTGATATTCCTTCTCTTTTATTTTGATAAGGGAGAATTAAACATCATCTAGATGAGCTATAATAGATTGCAAGGTTTACTCGTTATCACGACAGAGAAGGTGGAGTGTGCACCTTTGATGGGTGGACTACAATTTAAGTACGTTGAATCGTAGTGGTTGACACTTTATGGGCTATCAAAGACAGGGCCTCCCTGATTAACCCTTAATGACCCACGACAAGCCCTAAATGTCATGGTATCACGGATAAACCCCACCAGAAGACCACCACGAAGACAAAAAGTGGAAAATACAAAACACTAGAAAAAGTTTTATTGTGCTTGTTTGGTATTCCAAAATTTTCAATCTTGTAGGCTTCTGCTCTCGTGGCATTTATTGGAAGTCCCCGTCTATAAATACAGAGAAGGCCACAGCCGGTACCGTTCAGGGGTGAACTAGCTAAAGGGTCTTTAACCCAGTAATTTTGTAATCAGAGATCACTGCAAGAATTGTAGATTTGGGGTCAGTTATTTTGTCTTGCGATTGTGCTATACACGATGTTCAGGATCACGACAAAAAACATAGTGTTCTCCCAGTTACTCTGCCAGGCGAGGAGGCTATACACGATGTTCAGGATCACGACAAAAAACATGGTGTTCTCCCAGTTACTCTGCCAGGCGATGAGGCTATACACGATGTTCAGGATCACGACAAAAAACATAGTGTTCTCCCAGTTACTCTGCCAGGCGATGAGGCTATACACGATGTTCCGGATCAAGACAATATAGTGTTCTCCCAGTTACTCTGCCAGGCGATTAAGCTATACACGATGTTTAAGACAACGGCAAGAATTGTTGTCTTCACTCCGTTATTCTCCCAGGCGATTAATCAAAACATAATATTCAATATCCCGGCAAGAATCGTTGTCTTCGCTCAGTTATTCTGCCAGGCGATTAAGCTATACAAAATGTTTAAGATAATGGCAAGAATCCTTATCTTCGCTCAATTATTCTGTCAAGCGATTAAGCTATACACGATGTTTAAGAACACGACAAGAACCGTTGTCTTCGCTCAATTATTCTGTCAAGCGATTAAGCTATACATGATGTTTAAGAACACGGCAAGAACCGTTGTCTTCGCTCAATTATTCTGTCAAGCGATTAAGCTATACACGATGTTTAAGAACACGACAAGAATCGTTGTCTTCGCTCAATTATTCTGTCAAGCGATTAAGCTATACACGATGTTTAAGAACACGGCAAGAACCGTTGTCTTCGCTCAATTATTCTGTCAAGCGATTAAGCTATACACGATGTTTAAGAACACGGCAAGAACCGTTGTCTTCGCTCAATTATTCTGTCAAGCGATTAAGCTATACACGATGTTTAAGAACACGACAAGAATCGCAGTCTTCGCTCAGCTATTCTGCCAGGCGATTAGGCTACATACAACTTGTAAGATCGCGGCAAGAATCGTTGTCTTCGCCCAGTTATTCCCCCAGGCGATTAAGCTATACGCGATGTTTAAGATCACGGCAAGAATCGTTGTCTCGCGGTTAATTGTGACTGACCTGGCTACATCTAAAATAATATTCAAACAATCCTAAAACAAAACAAAATGAAATGTATCACGACGATCACGACTAAAAAACATAGTTTTCTCTCAGTTACTCTCCCAAGCGATTAGGCTATACACAACTTTATACAAGCTATACACAACTTTATACAGGCTATACACAACTTTATACAGGCTATACACAACTTTATACAGGCTATACACAACTTTATACAGGCTATACACAACTTTATACAAGCTATACACAACTTTATACAGGCTATACACAACTTTATACAAGCTATACACAACTTTATACAGGCTATACACAACTTTATACAGGCTATACACAACTTTATACAGGCTATACACAACTTTATACAGGCTATACACAACTTTATACAGGCTATACACAACTTTATACAGGCTATACACAACTTTATACAAGCTATACACAACTTTATACAGGCTATACACAACTTTATACAGGCTATACACAACTTTATACAGGCTATACACAACTTTATACAGGCTATACACAACTTTATACAAGCTATACACAACTTTATACAGGCTATACACAACTTTATACAGGCTATACACAACTTTATACAGGCTATACACAACTTTATACAGGCTGTACACAACTTTATACAAGCTATACACAACTTTATACAGGCTATACACAACTTTATACTACAAGCTATACACAACTTTATACAGGCTATACACAACTTTATACAGACTATACACAACTTTATACAGACTATACACAACTTTATACAAGCTATACACAACTTTATACAGGCTATACACAACTTTATACAAGCTATACACAACTTTATACAGGCTATACACAACTTTATACTACAAGCTATACACAACTTTATACAGGCTATACACAACTTTATACAGACTATACACAACTTTATACAGACTATACACAACTTTATACAAGCTATACACAACTTTATACAGGCTATACACAACTTTATACAAGCTATACACAACTTTATACAGGCTATACACAACTTTATACAAGCTATACACAACTTTATACAGGCTATACACAACTTTATACTACAAGCTATACACAACTTTATACAGGCTATACACAACTTTATACAGACTATACACAACTTTATACAGACTATACACAACTTTATACAAGCTATACACAACTTTATACAGGCTATACACAACTTTATACAAGCTATACACAACTTTATACAGGCTATACACAACTTTATACAAGCTATACACAACTTTATACAGGCTATACACAACTTTATACAAGCTATACACAACTTTATACAGGCTATACACAACTTTATACCGGCTATACACAACTTTATACAGACTATACACAACTTTATACAGGCTATACACAACTTTATACAGGCTATACACAACTTTATACAAGCTATACACAACTTTATACAGGCTATACACAACTTTATACAGGCTATACACAACTTTATACAAGCTATACACAACTTTATACAGACTATACACAACTTTATACAGGCTATACACAACTTTATACAAGCCATACACAACTTTAAAGACACGACCTTGATCACCCTGTCCAGGTAAGTCGCCTCCCGGGGCAAGCACAGGGTGCATTGAAATCCGTACATAGTTGTTTTAGAATTTAAAGACTAATAAGGTTACACAATGGCAACAGTCTAAACTATGTCTGCTGAAAGTATAATTTGTTATGCTTGATAGAAGATAATCTCTAATATTAACAGCTTGCAAGTATGTGCTAATCAAAGGGTTAAACAATGTCGTTGTTAACTTGCAGGTAAAGAAGTGTTTGTCGGCTACACTATTTGTTATACTGTATCACAAAATCTAGTCAACTGTGACCCCACAGGAAATAGTTTGAAGAAGTATTTGGCGGAGTTATCACTTGTTATTCTTGCTTACAGTATTTTCCCAGATGAGAAATTAAAGACTAATGAGGTTACACATCGACAACAGTCTAAAAACTATGTCTTTTGACATTTTCATTTGGTATTCTTACTGGAAGATATTCCCTAACATTTAAAACTTGCACGTATGTACTAATCAAGTGGTTTAATCATACTGGTGTTAACATACACATAAATAGGTGTTTTGATGGTTATTTTTCTTGGTTAGTCAGCCATTTGGTAACTTACGATCTTAATATGCACATATAACGTTAAAATATGGTGTCCAACAAAATTGACAGTTCCTTGGCTGCTGGAATAAGAAAAGATGATGGTACAATGTAAGAAAAAAGCTTACAATGTTTTAAGTGGATACATTTATACATGTTTTAATGTACATACGATATCTCATAACCCTGTAAAGGCTGGGTGCAATACCGATGATAATTGTTTTTTTGTTTTTATACAGTATGTATATGTTACTTGCACGTGACATCTTAATAAAATACTCTCTCTCTCTCTCTCTCTCTCTCTCTCTCTCTCTCTCTCTCTCTCTCTCTCTCTCTCTCTCTCTCTCTCTCTCTCTCTCTCTCTCTCTCTCTCTCTCTCTCTCTCTCTCTCTCTCTCTGATTTTTAATGAAACACTGTGAAGCTCGTGTCCATGCTAACATGTTACCTGGCGTAATGTTACGAGCAAACCCATTTGTAATTTGTAATCATACTAATTTCAAAACTACTGATGCCGGTCTCAGATCCCGACAGCATCTGGAATTCCCGGCCCTAGATATATTTAACCAGTTACACGAAACACTGCAATACTCGAGCTGGGTCTCAGTATTCCCGTGCTAGAGTGTCTTAGTGTATGTTTTGAATGAACCAATTCCGAAACTGTGCACGACAGCGAAAAAGTCAAACGCGTTTTCCGAGTGCATGGCAATAAAGAAATTATTATTCAATATTATCAAGTCCGAAGAAGCATATCCTTGTATCGCGGTATGTTGAAACTGCTAATCTGCAAGTGACAGAGCTGCACACAGTGTGGTCTTTTGTTGGGACGTCCCTAACGCTGCACCCGTCTCCCCCGACATCTCTCAACGCTCCGCCAATCAGTCGTGTTATTACATCCCCTGTGTTTACGTTCTTCTTCCCACACTAAACTTACATCGAACCATGTGTACACAAGGGGAGGTAACTCGACTCCTCCCGTCATTACTCGCGACAAACACATACCCAATGTTGATTTCCGCTTCTCGTTCAAGGACGTTTCTTATAATACGAGTGAAAAGAAATTAAATCGAGTAATTGGATTAGATAATGGTCTAGCGATTAAACAGCGTTATTGAATCATAGCATGACGGAGCACCATGCTTAAAGAGCGTCAGTGTCCTTGACCTGCACGAGCCAGATGGTGTCATCTCGTATTTCCGTGTTTGTCTCTGTCTCATCTGAGTTTTGTCTCGACCCAGGATACGGGTTTGTGTGTAATGTTGCAACAAATACCCGGGCTCGGAAACAGTGCCGACGAGGACATAAACTCTCAAGAACTGAGAGTAGTCTCCCTTGCTGAAATCATGCAGTCTACTCCTGTTGAGTGTGTTCAGCACTTATTGATAAATCCTCTTATGATTTTGCTGTGTATAAAATTCCCCCAAATGTCAGTCAGACGACCGGACTGACTGTCAGTAAAATAGACCGTCTCGGACGGTCGGGCAAGCGGGTATTATAAACATTGTATTTTGACCATTTGACTTCAATGAAAAGCAACCATTTTTCATAGTTCATTACATTTACTTTTGAGCTTGTTTTTTTTTTTACAGTTGGCGATCGTCCTCACCATCACAAGGTAACACTCATGCTGTCTGCTTGAAGGCGGAGAGTGGAGCAGAGGTACCATGCTGTAGTGACAGCGGACGCCGAGGCAAGGGAGTTAACTGACAATAAAAGTCCAGTTCCCACCCTTGCCGAACTAGGCTGGAATTATGGAGTTTTATTTTGCCTGGACTAACGAATCTATGCATACAGAGTTCTATCAAAATCGCGTAACAAAATCAACATCAGGTTCGTAGAATGTCGTGGAGATGTCGGCCGATTGCAGGATTTGCAAAACATGTTTACTGACAACTTAGCGTCAACAGATATTTTCCAAATCTTTTCATGTTTTTAATCAATGTGATCACGTGATTTTAGGCACCTCGCGAAGTAAGACCCGTTTTATTACAATAAAGATCTTGATTATCGGTCAGATCGTCCTGACTGGTGCAAGTAATATGAGAGGTGTAATCTGATTGGTCAATAGGAGGGACATAGAAGGAACATAACTCGTAATAGCCATTGGTGGCGCTACGAGAGAGCCCAGGAATCCCAACCCAATTCGGCAAGGGTGGAAAATGGACTTTTACAGTCAGTTACCTCCCTTTGTCTCGGAAAGATGACACCAGATGCATACTCAGGATCTTTCTCTGAGTAATGCAACGAGTACGGACTATACCTAAACTTCTCACACAGCAAAACGTGTGTAATATTGTCGACATTACATGATGCGACATCCACACACACAATCCTGAGTCATCCGAGCAAATTGTTTCACTGTGACAAGTTAGTCAAATAAGCAGGGTCTGTTGCCTTGGGAATATCAACAAACCTGGGGACGCGCAATGATCAAGTACTTGAGGTAAACCTCTATGACGTCACGTAAAGTCCACACAACACGAGATTTCACTATTACACTATTCCTTCAATGTTAGTGAACTTTACAACCAATCGCCGTAACAATCAATCCTCGTAACAATCAATCCTCGTAACAATCAACCCAAGTAACAATCAATCCCCGTAACAATCAACCCAAGTAACAATCAATCCTCGTAACAATCAATCCCCGTAACAATCAATCCTCGTAACAATTAACCCAAGTAACAATCAATCCCCGTAACAATCAACCCTCGTAACAATCAACCCCCGTAACAATCAACAAGAGTAAAAGTCCTCGTCAACGCGTTCCTTTACCTGTGAGGTGATGTGAAATGGGGTTAAACGCCGCATTCAAGATTATTGCACTGAAATCCGGACTAGTCCGGACTAATGTTATGGTGCTAGCTGACTGAGATTCCATGCCGTAGTTTAACATGGATACCCTATATACTAACACCGAGCCTACCAGTTCTTGTTTTAGCCCCTAAATGCCGAGCGCCAGGCAGGGTCACAATAAGTACCACGCCTTGCACAACGCCCTCGATACACCAGTTGTGTATCAGGGACTGACGTAAAGCCTGCGACTAAGATTGGGCGTTTTTCACTAAGCGTTATCAGCCCACAGCAAATGTTCCACGGAATGAAGCAATGTCCTGTTAAACTTAGAAATCATTTGAGATAAGCTTCAAACACCACCATACCGTTACACCCCGAGTCTTGTCCGTGCCTCCGTTACCGTGACAATTGTTTCCTTTGAAGACCCTCCACCCCCATTTCGACCTGCCCCCTCCAGCCCCGAGAAATCTACATCCGTGAGCTGCAAGCATCAAGCCATGACAAGATCGTCCCTCACTGACCGCCGTATGCGGAACAATCTCGCCCCCACATCGATAATCGTGCAAATGGCTTCCTCATTACCGACGTAGCAAAGTTCAAGTTATTATCCTAATTCAACTAAATGGCCGCGATTTAGACGATCGCCTGCGCCCCTCTGACAAGGCGGCCATTTTGTTTATGGTAATAAACGTTAAAAAGTCCTTCATCCAGCTTCAAAGACGGTCCTGACGGCCGCACAGCGCAGTGACAGACGTCAAGGCGCGCGCAACTCACGAGGGACAGGCGCCCCCTAGTGTTGCACCAGAACGAGGCTGGGGAGTGTAGGCGGAGTAGGCAATAAAACCAACATATTCATTTCACTTAACTCATCCTGTACACGACGAGAATCATAACGACTCCAAGTTTGTCAGAGTATCCCATAAATTGTCAACATACCTCCTGGTTCATCAGTTAGTTTAGTTATGATATTGAATAATCACATTTACATTCTTTTTCAAGTTAAAATTTCCTACTGGTTAAAATATGATGACTAGATTAGTTAACTTGGCACCGTGGAGGCGACGCTAAATGGCGCACGGAGGCGTTTGCGTCGCTGGCTTGTAGGACCAGTCACTGGGCCGATATTGCCACACTCAGATGACTGTAACTCCCAGATTCAGTCGTGTAACACAACACGTACGCTCCAAACAGCAAGCCACTCTAGGTATTTTTCTATCGAGGATTGTTTTGCTAATAAACTACACACAGATCACATAAATGCTGAATATCGAAGATGTTTACGCATAACGCATGCGCAGTGTCAATGAGTAGAACTGCTGTGGCATAATGTAAATGTTGTATTAACGTTTTTTTGCTAAAAACGATATTTTATAAATTGATTCAGACAGTAAAAGCCTCTGGTTAAGTTAAAGGCTGTTACCTTTTTGTCATTTTCATGTGTGCTTCTTATTGTTTCGTTGGCTTCAATTTTGAACTTTGTTTCCCTTTTGCATATTATCTTTGGTATTCACAAGATTGTTCCCCAACTGTAGCTAAATAAATCCCGCAGAAATTCCCGGAGTAGATCCCGTGTGCGCATGTTTGCTATAAGAACTGAGTGAGTGAGTGCGTTTGTTTAACTCGTCCGTGAACTGTATTCCAGTTATATCACGGCGTGTCTGGTTAATGTGGGAGGAAAGCCCGAAATGATGTAGATCTAAGGCATGTACCACTTCTGTGAAACCCAGGAGCAGGGGTATTGTGCTGACAAACCAAGACATGAGGAAGAACCGGATCGCGAACCCAGGACGATATATTTCTGGTTTGGGGTTTACGTCATCTGGTTGTTTGAGTGTTATCGGACTCAGATGGCCGGGGTCGGAGCACGTGTTGAGAGCCACTGTCTGGTCCAAACTGTATCTTTAACAAACATTCACTCACTCACTCTGCAAAATAAATGACAACATATGTCGATCTCTTTTGTATGTAACGTGTTTGCGCATACAGGTTTCCACATCGGTAAAAAAACAGGAGATGTATTTATGGGCCCAGATATTTTAATTCCTTTCCACTGACCAATGTTACATCTCATTAACAACACGATAAGAAATTTGAAAAAATAACCAGAATATTTTGACAGGTGAGTAAAACCTTAAATCTGAAAAAAAAGTTGCACCTGATAAGGAAGCATCGATCTCAAGTGTCACTCATTCCCTCACTCAGTGGAACAAGGTGTATCCCTCCGCCGTCAGCCATACATCATGGCGGCCAGGGGTGAAAGGTCACGTCTGTTTCTGTGAATGGCAGGCGAGAATCTCGTTCATTCACGCTTTGCATCTTGAAGATTCCAGACTCACCTGCTATCTCGTTTTGATACAGAGACAATAGAGTGCAGGTCTGGCCCGCGCGGCCTTATATTGCCAAGGTAGTGCTTGGGCGGAAGTCAGCGTGCCCGCGCCGGAACACATGGCTCGGGTAATGATGCGGGGAAACCCGGGTTAGAAAATAAGTGAGTTTTATCGGGGGTAATCCCAGACACTCCCGGCGCCAAGTGAACGCTAGAATCTGGAGGGAGGGTCGGGTAGATCCCCCGAACACCTACGTGAGGGCGATATGGGGGAAGGCTTAATGTTTACAGCGAGCGGAGGAGACGAGAAAATGTCAGACATTGCAGACGGCTTTCAAACAAAAGTTTCCTCGTTTGTTTTCGGCTTTGATAAACCTTGAAGGTTTTGATTTAAATGTGTTTATAGAAAGAACACTTAAGAAAGGACAGAAGGCCGTCAAAGCTAAACTGAAGGATGAAATTCAAACAATTGGGTTGAATCTGAGACGTTTAACGGTCCAGTTTTGGACCTGTTATAGTAGCGAAAGTACATCACGCGCTAACAATAATGTAAACACATACAAAACATTGATGAGTATAAAGCAACAAGCAGAAACACATTGCAGGATTGTTCTGTGTCGGATCGAAGCCATGATCGGGGCTTCACGACCAGACAGGAGCGGCGGCCATTGGGAAAGCAACATGGCGGGGGGCAACACGTGACGTCATTTTGTATTCTCCTTCACTCAAAACGGACAACGCCTTTCATACTAAAATCGTTCTGATTGATAAATGTCCTGATTAAAGAAGCATTCACACGGAATGATGTCATTTGTATGCATGCAGAGCCGTCATATTGAAACGATATCACTGAATGCGGTGTTAAACAACAAACAAATATATGTTGACGTTTCTGCATACTCGTCCGGTTAATTGAGGATTCTGGAGTAAAGGGGTTTCACTGTGTACTGTAGATTGTTAGTATTGCAGTGCAAGTTTGAAAATAAAACACCATCACATTTCATACATAATAGTCTTCGATTGCTGTTGCCTGTGTAGGACAAAAGTTAAATATCGTTCATAAATCCAGTGAACTCCTGAAAGTCCCGGGTCTTCAGCAATAGGTCTTCAGCAATAGGTCTTCAGCAATTGTATAAAGAATCAGATCAGCAAGAAGGGGAGCATAAATGGTGCCCAAGGGGGTGCCTACTTCTTGCCAAAATGTCTAACCCCAAAGTTTTACACAGATGTTATCAATGAGGTAGTCCAGCATTTCCATTATTGTGCTAACCATGCTAAGGGACAGTTATTTGATAGATTTGACAGATATATTATGATTAAACCAATTCTATAATAACTACACTGGTCACTTTTTAAAAATATTTATAACTCATTTTTTAAGCAAAAGTTATGATTAAAATTTAACGTTACAATACTGAGTATTATTTCCTCCTGTGTTACTAAAGCGGTCTCGTTAGTTGTGTACAGGAACAATGAATACGCTTCAGCGTATTTTACAAATGAGAAAATTTATTAAGAAGTTAACAATATACACTGGTTAAAAAAGATTAAAAAACACCCCGTTCTTCCCTCTAATAACACAAACATTCATGACACGTTTTCAGTCAACACAAAGAGCAGACAACTCTCTTGGATACACAAAGAGCAGACAACTCTCTTGGATACACAAAGAGCAGACAACTCTCTTGGATACACAAAGAGCAGACAACTCTCTTGGATACACAAAGAGCAGACAACTCTCTTGGATACACAAAGAGCAGACAACTCTCTTGGATGTAATTTTAGTTCCTTCATATACAGCCTTCGTTCACGTGTGACCTTGTTCTGTTAATGATATATAAGCTGATACATGAAGCCAAGGATATAATGAGTTGCACCTTTTGTCGTAACTAACGTTCCAGCTTTGTTTACTTAAGAAATTTTGTTGCTATAAATGCACACACACACATTAAATAATGTACTAAATAAATGAAATATATATATGCATGATACAGTAGGTTTTATCTCAGATAATTGTAATCACTGTCAAAACAATAGTCTAAGATGCCGAAAACCAGGGCCGAGGCTGAGGGCTTTTGGCCTTTCACAAGCGTAGGCAACAGTGGAAATTATAACTTGCGCAGACATGTCGCGAGGACGGTCGGGGCATCAGTTCCCATAACTGTGCTTGTAGACCTCTGCGACTGGGGGTCTTTTCCCGAATATAAAACAGTTATCTAGTGGGCGGCTGAAAAAACTCAGAAACCGTTCCTGAGGAAGACTCCCATTACCAAAATGGGTCAAAAATGGCGGAAGATGTCTGGTAAACCGCATTCATACATACTAGTACTTAGTGTCATTGTGTCGGTGGGGGAGACATCTGACTACGTTTTGAACGATTAGACACCGGTGATACTGACAGTAACTCCACCCGGCGGTCCGATTGATTGCCGCATAAGGCGACCATTGACACTTGGTTGGGGCTACATGGTACATGGCCACTGCCTAAATATAGTTTCAGTTGGAACTATATTGCCTGTTATCACTGTCCGACTGACTCAGCAATAACCCTTTGACTCAATATATTAATTTGCACATTTAAGGCAAACTGGCAATGTGTGGAATGTATGTGTGTAGCTGCTTGTACTAATCCAGACTGCTGCCGATTTATAGTGCTAGCCCACAACATGAATACCACTAAGACACAGTTTTCCGACTCCGAGCCGACCAGTCCTTGTTTTTGCCCGTTAATGACGAGCGCCAGGCAGGGTAACAACAAGTACCATCTTACAACGTCTTTTGGTATGACGCGACGGGGATCGAACTTCGGACCTTCCGGCCCCCTCGCGGACGCTCTACCACTAGACCACGGAGGCGGTCACCTGATGAAGGAGGGAGTATATATTCCGAAACGCTGTGTTCCTCACAATGAAGAAGTTGACATCCATAAATTCTCTTCCTTAATAGAATTTTCTTTAATAAAATTAGTTCCATTTATTTACTTCATCGGTATATCAACACACTCATTTCTGACTGAATCAACTTGATTTGTTTGTTTGTTTCACGCCGCACTCCAAGCTATATTCCAGCTATATGACGGCGGTCTGTAAATAATCGAGTCTGGACCATACAATCCAGTGATTGACATCATGAGCATCGATCCACGGAATTGGGATACGATGACATGCATCAACCAAGTCAGCGAGTCTGACCATCCGATCCCGTTAGTCATACGATATCCCGTACGATAAGCTTAGTCGCCTTTTACGGTAAGAATGGGTTGCTGAAGACCTATCCTACCCCGGATCTTCACGGGTCGAATCAACATGAGTCGAAACAACTTGAAGCGATATGTTCATCATTCTATTATCTTACAGTGGATTATATCTCCATTCTGATACATACGATCGGAGTCCGAAGCGAATGGCGTTACGCTAAATATAGACGTCCAATCAAATTACCTTTTACGCCCAGTGGAATCTGTTTCGTCAGCTAATCGAGACTGGTTATTCTCTGGCCATGACATTTTATATTTCCATGAGCGATATCAGCGGGGATATTATCAGGTACTTTCGCTGTCGTCACAAATACGACGTCTTGAAGCATGGGAACTTCATCCCTCGTCTGAGCAAAGCTTTCAAAAGGTTTCATGGTGGACATGTAGAGAACATATTCAAATTTGACGCATCAGTGACAAAAATAATGTCCGCTGCATTTCTCTATTTTGATATCATCATATGTTTCCGTGTTTTTCCAAGCGAACAGTTGTCTTGCCTTTGCATGTATTTATAACGGGTGCCACCGATGGGGCAGGATACGCTCACCTTTTCGCGAACACCTGGTAGCATCACTATTTGATAGTGCTTGATTAACCACCTGTCTGAATACAGTTGAAATCGTTTTTAGCAGCTATTTCATATGGTTATTATTTGTTTATGCAAACTTGTATTTCATGTGTATTTCATGTTATCTAGAATATATTAGATTTCGCTTGTGTCAAGGTTCCAGGTTATTCCGAGGTTTCCACGACGATCTACTCATTCTACGGCGATCTTCTCATTCTACGGCGATCTAAACATTCTACGGCTATGTATACATTCTACGGCGATATACACATTCTTTTACGATCTACGCATTCTACGACGCTTTACGCATTCTACGGCGATCTACACATTCTACGGCTATTTACACATTCTACGGCGACCTACACATTCTACGGCGATCTACAAAATCTACGGCGACTTACACATTCTACGGCTGTCTACATATTCTACGGCGATCTACATATTCTACGGCGATCTACATATTCTACAGCTATGTACACATTCTATGGCGATCTACACATTCTACGGCTATCTACACATTCTATGGCGATCTACACATTCTACGGCGACCTACACATTATACGGCTATCTACAAATTCTACGGCGACCTACACACTATACGGCTATTTACACATTCCGCGGCGACCTACACATTCTACGGCTATCTACACATTCTACGGCGATCTACACATTCTACGGCGATCTACACATTCACAACGACACTAAAGAGAGAGGTCGATTTGAATCTACACGTCCCAACAATCACATACTTCGTTCTCCAGACATCCGATTAATGAAACAATCGATACGGAACAACGGGAAACAGGGGAAGTCGGCGTTACACGTTATTCGTTCTGTGATGTACAATGACGTGCTATTTTAGGGGTGGCTACCGTTTGATATCACTTTTGAATGGCCCCGGTAGTGATTTATGAAAACCTGATATTAATATTAGATGAGGGGATTCGGTAGCCGCCTTCAGTGATACATAAGTATCCCCGTAACAACTGGTATTCCTTGACGACTGTGGCAGTGTATTGTGTACTATCCCCGTAACAACTGGTATTCCGTGACCAGTGTGACAGTGTATTGTGTACTATCCCCGTAACAACTGGTATTCCTTGACGACTGTGGCAGTGTATTGTGTACTATCCCCGTAACAACTGGTATTCCGTGACCAGTGTGACAGTGTATTGTGTACTATCCCCGTAACAACTGGTATTCCGTGACGAGTGTGGCAGTGTATAGTGTACTATCCCCGTAACAACTGGTATTCCGTGACGAGTGTGACAGTGTATTGTGTACTATCCCCGTAACAACTGGTATTCCTTGACGAGTGTGGCAGTGTATTGTGTACTATCCCCGTAAGAACTGGTATTCCGTGACGAGTGTGACAGTGTATTGTGTACTATCCCCGTAACAACTGGTATTCCGTGACGAGTGTGACAGTGTATTGTGTACTATCCCCGTAACAACTGGTATTCCTTGACGAGTGTGTCAGTGTATTGTGTACTATCCCCGTAACAACTGGTATTCCTTGACGAGTGTGGCAGTGTATTGTGTACTATCCCCGTAACAACTGGTATTCCTTGACGAGTGTGTCAGTGTATTGTGTACTATCCCCGTAACAACTGGTATTCCTTGACGAGTGTGGCAGTGTATTGTGTACTATCCCCGTAACAACTGGTATTCCTTGACGACTGTGGCAGTGTATTGTGTACTATCCCCGTAACAACTGGTATTCCGTGACGAGTGTGGCAGTGTATTGTGTACTATCCCCGTAACAACTGGTATTCCTTGACGAGTGTGGCAGTGTATTGTGTACTATCCCCGTAAGAACTGGTATTCCTTGACGAGTGTGGCAGCGTATTGTGTACTATCCCCGTAACAACTGGTATTCCTTGACGAGTGTGGCAGTGTATTGTGTACTATCCCCGTAAGAACTGGTATTCCTTGACGAGTGTGGCAGTGTATTGTGTACTATCCCCGTAACAACTGGTATTCCTTGACGAGTGTGTCAGTGTATTGTGTACTATCCCCGTAACAACTGGTATTCCTTGACGAGTGTGTCAGTGTATTGTGTACTATCCCCGTAACAACTGGTATTCCTTGACGAGTGTGGCAGTGTATTGTGTACTATCCCCGTAACAACTGGTATTCCTTGACGAGTGTGGCAGTGTATTGTGTACTATCCCCGTAACAACTGGTATTCCTTGACGAGTGTGTCAGTGTATTGTGTACTATCCCCGTAACAACTGGTATTCCTTGACGAGTGTGGCAGTGTATTGTGTACTATCCCCGTAACAACCGGTATTCCTTGACGAGTGTGGCAGTGTATTGTGTACTATCCCCGTAACAACTGGTATTCCTTGACGAGTGTGGCAGTGTATTGTGTACTATCCCCGTAACAACTGGTATTCCTTGACGAGTGTGGCAGCGTATTGTGTACTATCCCCGTTACAACTGGTATTCCTTGACGACTGTGGCAGTGTATTGTGTACTATCCCCGTAACAACTGGTATTCCTTGACGAGTGTGGCAGTGTATTGTGTACTATCCCCGTAACAACTGGTATTCCTTGACGAGTGTGTCAGTGTATTGTGTACTATCCCCGTAACAACTGGTATTCCGTGACGAGTGTGGCAGTGTATTGTGTACTATCCCCGTAACAACTGGTATTCCTTGACGACTGTGGCAGTGTATTGTGTACTATCCCCGTAACAACTGGTATTCCTTGACGAGTGTGGCAGTGTATTGTGTACTATCCCCGTAACAACTGGTATTCCGTGGCTATGTATACGTGCTGATGTGAAGTGGTGTGTATTGTGTGTGTGTAGACGCGGGTGAAGGAGTGTAAACCAATTGTGTCCCGTCCCCCTCCGACTTCCTCTCATCCCCTCTGGCTTCTATCATTCCACACGCATCTTAACGCTGTAGCAGGACGTTACCAAACATGATTTCCCCAACATAAACCACCCCACTCATCACACGGGCGGTCAGTGACGCAAACTCACTCACGACACTTAATTTACTTCCAAATGTTCCTTCCCTTTGAAATAATTTACGTCTCGAAATTAAAACTTGAAAATTTGGAAGTTTTTCCCCAGTTTTTGTGTCGACTCTCAATCTTGTTTGCGTCAATGCAGACGTCGGTACTTTGAAGTCACTGCTGAGGTTACCCTACCAAACATTCCCAGTTCACGATTTAAGAACACTGAGAAGGTGTGGCTACACAGGCGAAACACTCCACAACTGTGTATATAATGATGATCTTGATTAAACCCTGGTATTTCGTTTGACACTCATCCCTTAAACCGCCTCAGTAGCGACTCTATGGACCGACTGGTTCTCCTTTAGTTTCATCCCGTAAAAACCTAATTCGATTTTAGATGCATTGAACTTTCTAAAGTACAACTAGTTGTTGGTTGTACTGTATATATCATAAATACAATTTAAGTTTTGTTACTTAAATCATTTAACAATTTATTTCATTGGTACGTCGGCGACAGAAAGATGAAAGGGGAATATTCATTTATCTACCATAAACAAAGTCTCTCTTTATATTATTTTATTGAGACACAAGGAGGATGGAACGAGAGCAGGTAGATAACTGAGATTTAATGCAATATACAATGAGCGTCGTGCTCTTTAGTAGTGTCTACGTTAATAGTCCAGACTTGTCGTACAGGAATATCTGTATATTCATCACGCTCGCTCTGACCTTTGTAGAGGTGGCCAATGCCGGCTCTGGTTTGTGTCAGATCTAACACACGCTAAGTAGCGGATAATGTCCCTAAATGGCAGCCGTAGCCCGTCTCAGTCTCATAGTAACATACCCTGATAGATCACAGAGGCCAACTTGCTACTTCAATACAATTTGATTTCCAAGACTAAAATTTAATTTTGATGGTGTTAAATCTTTAAATAAAACGATCATTCCTTTCGTTACAACTAAGTTACACTGCGGTGAGATCAAAGGGGGCAGGTGCTCTGAGGTTTGTCAAAGATGTAATTGTATGTAACAGATGAATGACGTCATTCGGGAGCTGATATGACAATTAACGACCTATCTCGTTCCTTGCCAAGCACGATAGGCAGGCTTATGTTGCAATGGCTGGCGAGATTTAGTTTGTAGTAAATAGTAATTGCATTATTGGGCCGTATGGCTGTAAGTACGTTTCGCCAGGTTGTAAGAACACCAGTGAGATGAGGGCTTATTGACAACACCAAGTAGCAGGTACATTTCTCATTTGTATTTAGACGGTTAAAGGGAAAGGATGGTTTGTATTATAGATGCTGTGAACACGAGTCAATGGTGGCGTTCTTAGACAATGTCGAGGATTTCAACAAAATGAACGAATTGATTGACTGAATGAATTGAATATTACGATATGAAGATATATACCAGTTCTTACCAGGAGACAGTACATATCCACATTTTTTCCAGAAATAGGTTTTAAAGATGCTTTTCAGTTTTATAAATATATATTAAAGTGTCATATACCACTCACTAAGGTAAGGATTCAATAGAAAGAACAATAGTTCGTATTTATAACTCGTACTTGATAGTGTTCTGGTCTGCTTGTCTTCAAGACACCAACTTGACAATGGACGGCAAAACCCACTGAGAATAATACAAGATGCCCACTTGACAATAGACAGGGTAACAACTTAATATTTATACAAGATACCCACTTGACAATAGACAGGGTAACAACTTGACAATTATACAAGATGCCCACTTGGCAATTATACAAGATACCCACTTGACAATTATACAAGATACCCACTTGGCAATAGACAGGGGAACAACTTGACAATTATACAAGATACCCACTTGGCAATAGACTATGGAAAAACTTGTGAATTATACAAGATACCCACTTGACAATTATACAAGATGCCCACTTGACAATTATACAAGATGCCCACTTGACAATTATACAAGATCCCCACTTGACAATAGACATGGTAACAACTAGGCAATTATACAAGATGCCCACTTGACAATTATACAAGATACCCACTTGACAATTATACAAGATACCCACTTGGCAATAGACAGGGGAACAACTTGACAATTATACAAGATGCCCACTTGACAATAGACATGGTAACAACTAGGCAATTAAACAAGATGCCCACTTGACAATTATACAAGATGCCCACTGGACAATAGACATGGTAACAATTTGACAATTATACAAGATACCCACTTGGCAATTATACCAGATACCTACTTGACAATTATACAAGATGCCCACTTGACAATTATACAAGATGCCCACTTGACAATTATACAAGATTCCCACTTGACAATTATACAAGATGCCCACTTGACAATTATACAAGATGCCCACTTGACAATTATGCAAGATGCCCACTTGACAATAGACATGGTAACAACTTGGCAATTATACAAGATGCCCACTTGACAATTATACAAGATAACCACTTGGCAATTATACAAGATGCCCACTTGGCAATTATACAAGATAACCACTTGACAATTATACAAGATACCTACTTGACAGTAGACTGTAGAACAACTTGACAATTATACAAGATACCCACTGGACAATAGACAGGAAACGTTGGACTGATCCTGGCACAGCGCCGTGTATGACTTGGGTACATCTTCACCCCTAGTGTCAATCAATCACATCTCATTTGTCATGTTGGCGATTCCGGTCGCCTCCAGCGGGTGGCTACTAAGATATGCCATGGTGTATATAGCTGCGCTCATAATCTGTCTTATTTGATCATCTTGTTTTTATTTCAGAAGTAAACGACATCTCCTTGATAAATATATCCTGCCTGTTGTATATTTGGCTTTCACGCAAAGAACAGAAAAAGAGAACAGAAAAGTTATGTTTAACATTAATGTTATTCGGATAACAATCACTGGCGCGAGAGGATCATGCCCATGGCTGCCAATTCTGTGTGAACAATTTAGACCAAATCCGTGTTTATTTTCTACTGGTTAGAAATGTTGTATACGAATATGTTTATCTACGTATACAAGGATACACAGTTTTTAACAATTCCACAAGGAATGAATATTCATTTTGATTTAGTTACAACTGTACGAAGCCTTATATGACGTCCAGGAGAGAGTTAAATAAGCTGTCCGTTCATATCTACTTAGTCAAAGAACATTGCATAAAGTATAAACGTCAGTCTAAGCACCAAACTACACATATACCAGCAACTACTATATTCAAGATAAAACCAGATGTGTTATTTTGAAATACCTGGTATCCGATATGAATGTGTACATATATGTTCAACTTTTTTAGTTTTGAAAAGTCAAAATATTTTGTTTTATCTCAGAACCGAGCGTTGCAGTTACTTCACTTGGCTGACCGGTTTGAGTGATGCGTGGCAATAGGGTTGCTTCATTTAAACACATTTTCTGTTGCTCTGACCGTGAGACCAAAATAAATTCAGCTTTATTCCCTTGATTAAAATTGAAATAAAAAGTGTTTTTATTTACCAATTAAATTAAATTTTGTGATATTGCAAACTCAACATTACGCAGTGCTCTCAGGCGACGCCTACTGACGATTGTGTTATTCAACAATAACGACTTCTCACGGCGCTTGTTTATTTGCCGTCCGTCAGCACAGCGTGAATAATGCTTGTCCCATGACGAGCCTGGAGCGTGTTTATTCAATGGGAATATTTATATGAATGAGACGAGCACATACTGCACGATCCTTGGACGACTCGGGAGATGTACACGACGTCTGTGACGTATGTCTAAACTGTGGTAATTACCTGCCCCTGTTCCCTCCACAGCCACTTACTCGTCTAAACTGACAGGGAAATTACGTCATTTGTTTACTTTAATTTTGACAGTCCGCGTTGTTTAGGGCACGTGGAGGCGGACATTGTTTACGAATCGGAAATAGCAATGCAGAAATAAATTGAGATAGGAACATTAAAATCGTATTAACGCTAATTATACAAATGAAACATTTTAAGAACACATTTAAATTAAATATAACGTATACGTGCATTTGACAATATTTGTTGTAAACGAATTAAGTTATTTTTGTAACCTTCAACATTTTCTTTAAAGCTTCTAGGTTTGATACAATAAAATCCCCCAGGAACATTCAAAACCGCACTGTAAATTGCGAAATAAAGGCCGTTTTTTCATAAGCTAGCGAACTAGTAAATAGGAACTGTACTGGTATGGGAATATTTAAATATGTGACAAAACGAAAACATGACACTATTTTTATGGAGAAAGACTTCATGTGACAAACGAACTTACACCGATAACTGAAAAACGACATTAATAAATGTGATGGTTCAGAGGCAGGGACACAAGACGCGGGTGATGAACTTGACGTGGTAGAGCATGTGTGTCACACGAGCAGGAACATACAGAATGAAAGTATAAACGCGTCACCCCGGGGACAGATCGAGCTGGGTGGGGGTATATGAGCGTTATACCAACCATACTACCAAACCGGGTACCTGCAACATGGAGACTACATACCCGTATCAAGTCGGGTGGCAAAGATGCGCACCCCCTCACTGTGTTACGATTCATACTAAACATTTATACTTTTGGAAATTATTTTGGTGATTAAGTTTAAATGTTGTACATCTGGCGATGTTTATCAACATCATTTACAAGACTACCAAATGCAAATTGTTGTGCAAATTATTTCCATTTATCTGGCGTGTGTGAACTATGACCTCAACACGCAACACTCCTTGACCAACTAGCTGTAACCGCGCTTTGGATAAAAAAAAAACCATTTTGTTTGTTCGTTCATGCAGACATTGTACAGGATTGTTAAACATTTAAGGGGCTTGTTTGACTGAGTGTCTCATCATTCGGTGAAGAAGAGATAAGGTCGCCGGCTGATACGAACACTTTCAGTTAAAAGACATCGGTGCCTGTGAATATATTGAAGGATTCTCTGTGACAGACATGTCAGGATTGAGTCAGCATATATCCTACGGCAGTACTAAATATTTTCTATACCGTCTCCTGGGGCAACATTGAGACCCCACCCCTCTCACGGTCAGCCTCCCTTCAGATACAGATAATATAGAAATTAATCTACAGTAAATCAATAATCAAGTAGATATTCCTACACCTCAATGCTGCACAAGTTCCCCCACACGGAAGTAAGTATTCATGTTTCCACCTGTATCCCCGGCCTACATGTACATATGTGGCCTTGCACGGTGTATATTCATGTTTCACCCATCTATGCAGAAGTGTGTTCACATGTACGGTTTGTCGTGAGTGACCAAGTAGACGAGGTCATATCAAGACGATGTCGTCTTGGACGCTTACGTATGCACATTAATATTTATTAAAAGGTGAAGATCCCCCATACTCTATCCCTTGTGAGGAGAGGATCACGGTCAGGCATGTCCTGCTCGACATCACAAGGGATAACTATTTTATAGTTTCATCACCGGAGGATACCTTTAACAATTTCAGCTCTCATTTAATTCTGGTAATTGTTACACAACTCTTGAACCATATGTAATTAATAAACGGTCTTTTTAGACTTGGAAGAAAGAAATTTGATATCTGAGTGGCTGTACCCTCCATTGGGGTTTAAGTAGTGTAAAACGATGGTCCCCCGGAGAGGGTATGTAAGACCACGTGATTCAAAGTAGTTTTGTTTCTGCCACAATCTTAATGGTGGAATGTGTGCTCTTCCACATGTAGGATAAATGTAACAACTGAAGAGATGATGTAAATCCGGATGGAGTCCATGCAGGTAGCAGTGGTACTGTAAGTCCCCAGTGTCCGTTGTCTGGGGATCTACCTTCAGTTGCTGGCGATCTGTAGCCCGTTTTTATATTGTGTTGTTTACTGATAACTTTTTGTTTTAAATGTCCTCTAAAATCTGTGATATTCTAATTATTTTACTGTACATCGATGACAGGTTTTTGTTAAGTCTAAAGATGTATGTAATATTTATGTAATATTTATGTATTATTTATGTAATATTTATGTATTATTTATGTATTATTTATGTATTATTTATGTACAACTTTACGTCACGATGCAGTTAAAGTACTGCCGATGTGACGTTAAATTCTAACTCACTCACTCACGGTATTACGGGGGGGGGGTGGGGGGTGGGGTGGGGAGCATGTCCTTCCTCAACACATTTGTTTTAATGAAATAATTATAAAAGTCCCATCCGTCCTTCTGAGACACATGTATTGTGTGCAGCCTCTTTGAGGTATGGTCTGTAGAGTGTTGTAGTATATAGTGAGACAGATTCAAGCAGGCTGCTGAGCGTGCTGTATTCTAACATTAGGATAAAAGTAAGGGGTGAGTGGGGGAATATACCAAAGGAGGAACTGCTGAGCATGCTGTATTCTAACATTAGGATAAAAGTAAGGGGTGAGTGGGGGAATATACCAAAGGAGGAACTGCTGAGCTTGATAATTATATTCAAATTAATTTCATATACCATAAAATTATTAATAATAACTCGTTTTCGTAGGAGCTATGATTTAGAATGATTGTGTATGGTTTTAACGCCCAGCGGCAAGCATGACTAATTCTGTCTTGTATAGGAAAGTGACACGACGATGGCTGGGAAATATTCCTCTTGTTGGCCATACACTGGCACAACGAGAACACTTCAAACAGATGTCATGCTTAAAGTAGCAGAGAGGAATATTGTATCTATCCCCTAGACACGTGTTAGCCAACCACCAAACTTCAATGTAACAACACCATGTTATATTGCGTTTTCAATAAACTACATATTATCTAAAACATATCGATAGTACCACATGGCCTGTCAATTCAATAAACTCTTATGTATCGACGGGTTTAAATGTCCATCAGCTTAGTTCTGTGTCTACTGGCCACCGACCGTTATCGCCATACTCCCGTGTTATTTATTAAATATTCCGTGTATAAAGATGGCTGACCAGTAACTGATTTTTATGAAACTATAAGTAAATGCACTTATTACTGTCCGTCGAAAAATATTAAAGGTGATTTCTGTTATAACGCGACAAGACGGAATCCAAACAGTAGAAACAGAATGTTCCCATCTACGAACTGTACCAGTTATCGCCATCGTCTAAACAACGTGACCACGCGCACCTCTTCAGTTATACAACTTATATATTTTTTATTATATTTTAGTTTATTTGATATTATCTCTGATATCACATTCAAATATTTTATTCTTTAAAATTAATAAGAAATTATTTTATTAATTTGTCGTCTAGCAACGGACGTAAGCCAATATTCCCAAATTCAATCTTCACATGCGTGATTATCCGTGACACTGTGGTTTTCGCGAAACATTCAGGGATTGCTTTTGTGAAAAAAAGTTGTTAAATTCAGTTTTAAAATATCGTATTTTTGTTGAAGAAATTACAGAGAGATTGTAAACAGAGACCAAGCTAAATGTGCAACATCGTGTTGTTAGAGTTTTGTGTATGGGTGAAGTACTCGAATGACACGCCCCCCGTGCTTTTTTATAGTTATATTTGAGAAAGGTGCTTATCTGGAGTGGGTTTTATATAATTCCGAACAAGAGTCAATTTTGCTCATCATTTTCGGATAAATATTTCTCTCTTCACATAAAAACGAGCAAAAGTAAAACGAGTCGCGAGCACGTCCGCTATAACGGGGCCTGGCGATAATTGGCTCACGGCGATATGTGGTCGCTGGCCAGTGCAGTAAGTTTTATATAGCCGCATGGGTCAGATATATATAATATTAACCCAACCTGTCTGAAATATGTACGACTACCATGCATGATAATGCAACAACAAAATAAAAATAAACACACAACAAAAAACATACATGTGCGTTACATTATTGTGATGCTCTCTGAACGCTCCTTTGCGCAGATGCCCGAAGCTCTGCGCAATGGCTGTGGAATATAGATATTTTATGACCACAAAAGATTTATACAAAAGCAAGTCTAGCCAGGTACATTCCACAGTCTAGAAGTCAGCATAAGGAAAGTTGATTGTTTTAAGTTAAGAGGAGAGAATTGTTGTGTGTAATACGATTTCATACACAATGTGTTAGTCTAAGATGCCCCAGGTAGGGTGTGTTTAAAGTGACGTGGCTTGGTCCGTCTGCCGTAGTGGGGGGTATGTATACCAGACAGCCGACAGAGGACGGGGACATTCTGTACAGGTGCGCGAACACCGAGCTCACATATATACATGCGTGAGTGAATGTAGTTTAAAGCCGCTTGTCACGGAGTGTCCAATGAACAAACATGGCGCTGACAAACCTTAGCAGTACATAATCAGGGCGAACCTGGGATTCGAACCCACCTTCATAGGTTTCTGGGACGCCTAGGAGACGCAACTCTCCACGAGAGCCCTGTCCTCATATAACATCAATAATGATAACAACAACAACAATAATATAAAAATAATAATAATAATAAGCGACAAAACCCATGTTATGGTATAATAGGACTCTAAACAATTTGCAATTCAAATGGATATTAACTACTTCATGATCACAGTGTAATAAATTAAACTTTAGATTGAAGAATTGAATGGATAAATAGAGAATAATCTCGTTCAGTTTCTTTTAAACAATCTGCTGTCTAAATGTTTAAAGTCATAAATTTGATACACAAATGAAGATTAAAACGTGTTAAAAATTCATACGAATTAGAAGGCCTCTACAGGCATTTAGAAGTTATTATGATATATTTATGACACGGAGGTATTATTGATAACAACTTCTATGGTACACATACTCAACGTTTCAGGGCTACTTCTTGTCCCTTCAAAGAACACACGTACCTGCTGCGAACTTTGTGTATGGATAATATAGAAATTGTTTAAATTAAAGTAAAATTCCTTGTCATAATAAAATAGAAGACATAAGTATTTTAATCATATGAACCTTTTATGATATGTTTTGACCAAGAGTTAATAAAACAGGCAGAGGGACTGCAATCCTCCGATCTCCATCACGATGCGTATCTGTGGCTGACAGTGTAGAGGGTAAACCTCCTATCATCCATCTGATGCGTTATCGAACAACAGACACCAACACACAGACGCAAGGTGTAATATCGTTTTCATCAAAAGGTTCCGGCGGATAAAACAAAGCCAAGGCCCCGTTCATTACAGCAGAACACAACAATGACGGAACAAACATGGCCCCTTGTCGTCACCCTATGGTTTCCAGTAGCGGCGGTACAAAGACATGAATCTTTATCAAGATGGTGATCATTACACCGGGAAGAATAACAGAGGTCGCTGCCCCACCCAAGGGACGAGGCAGCCCCTGGGTGGGGAATTTACTGAGTAAGGTACCGGGCCTCTTTTCGGGGGTGGTTGGTCAATACTCCCTGAGGGCTCACGCTGATTGAACCTGAAAGGAGAATTGGTTTACAGATAAGGGTTGATAAGGATTGAGTGATAAGCATGATCGCTTGCTAACGATTTCATTGATATGTCGTTGTGTGCTTCATTAGCAATAATTATGTCCTTGACATAACCTGCCCCCATCACTTGACCTTTGATCTGGCGGGACAGAGCACCCCCTACTGGGAGCGCAGCTACTGGAAGAAGTGCAGGTTGCATTGGTAGAGTTACACATTCCCATTAATACCTTCCCATTACTACATCTCACGACGACAGCATACGTATTTAATGTGAGCCTTTACAATGAATTATTTTGTATGTGAAAGAAAACGGATATGTTTAGTGTTTTTGTTTGTTGTTGTTTGTCTTTTTTTCGGGCGGGGGGGGGGGGGGGGGGGGGGGCTGCGTAATTTAGATTTCCAGGTTCAAACTTATCTCACTATAATTGTAAAATACCTGGTAGACTCCGTCACCACATGAGGAACTTGTCTTCAAGAAATCGAAACGTATATTAATATAAACAAAACTTCATACATGTTATTTAGATTAGTTGGTTTCTTTGGAAGGGGGAAGGGGTGGGGGACAAGGTCGGTCGAAGTAGACCACAAAAAGTCTATTATTTCCTTGGCAGGTTCTAAACTGCCACGTGACTGTGTTGTGCTGTACATGCTGAGAGACAAAGGTATACATTTTGTTGTAACGTATTGGATTGTATTCTGAAGTGAGAAAATCCAGAAGATGAGAAAAACAACGTCTTCAAAATGTCATTTTGGAATATAAAACAATATTGAGACAATCTGTCGTCACTCACATCTGTTTGGCTTGTACGTTAATCATCACGTGGATTATCCGGAAAGGCAGATCTTTTCCCTTGTTTTTTATCATACCTTTATGAATATGGCTCCATTGCCTTGAAACAAAACAAATTGATGCTAATTTCAATTTTGTGTTTATGTCGCGCCCGTTGTCCGACAAGAAGTCTGGTTCTCCTTGAAATGATTAAACTGGTTTGGGGTGCTTCATTTATAATATTACCATTCGGTATTCTTTTGCCATTTTTGTTCATTCTTCTAGTTTCTTTAGGTATTTTGTTGTTGTTTATCTACTTATCTTGTAACCACATTTCACATATTTTGTTATTAGTCTTCATTTATACATTTGTACCGATTGTGACTTATTTTGCCATTATCCTTACACTCAAGCACCACTCACAGTATTCCTCTAACCAACCTTTCTATACCATACATGTATGCTACTATTTTTGTAATTTTATCACTATTCTTTAATTTTTAGTTACCACTCCTATTTATCTTGGCACCGTTCTTCATTTATTTTGCTACTGTTGTGAATTTATCATGTTACCATTAGAAAAAATGTTACAAGTTTTCATCTTTTTTGTTACTATTCTTCATTTATTTTTACTCTCTTCATTGAGTCAAGTAACTCTCTTCATACGTTTTGTTACCAACCTTAATTAATTCTTCTACCAGTGTAATCTTATTCTGATACAGCTGTTAGTTTCCTGTAATAATTCATTTTTGTTACTCATCACTTATTTTGTTACCGTTTGTCTCTTTCCGTTTTGTTACCACGCCTATTTCATCGTGTTACCATTTTCCGCTTGTTTTGTTACGAATCTTCGCCAATTGCTTTTATCATTCTTTCGTATTATGTTACCAGTCCAAACATCTGTTACCGTTTTGCATTATTTTGTTACCTTTGTTCATTTGTTCTGGTACCATATACACTGATCAATAATGATAGGAGTCATCACAATATACGGAAAGAGTTGCAAAGGATGTCAGTGTCTTTGTTAAGTGCCCCGATCGGGATATCAACTCTCTGTCCGGAATAGTTTACAAATAAACAAACAATGGCTTTTTTCTACAAGAGACGGCAAAGGGACCACGAATGACTCGTGTTAAAATAGACAATTGTCTGGGGGAAGAAGAAGAAGAAGACAATTTATTGTGCATAAACACCTACAGTGGGTAGAGTACAAAACGTAACATGACTAGTTATAATGAAAAGTGATAAATAAACATTGACATACACAATGGAATACAAAAATTGCTATGATTAAGTCTAGAGAGGAGATGCAGATTTTCTTTGCACGAACTTTTTGTAAATGAAATAGGAGATATGTTTTGCTAAAGGCGCTGGTGGATCTAGAAGTATTTTCAGTGATATTGGGTGCATAGCTAAGGCGGGTGATGAATTTAGTTCCAGTCTCAGGTCTCTGGGAGGACACTGCATCAGGAAGTGTTCCTCATCTTCTATTTCACTAAGCGTGATAATGATACATGACATCCATGAAGGGAAATTCATATTGTTGGCACAGAGACAACCCATATTGGGCCGAGTGCTCGCGACCCGTGGCACGCGCCCTTCCCTGTCGGTAGTACGGCTGTAGATGCGTGCCCCGTGATGCCTCACAGTCAGGCTACAAGCCGGTCTTGTACTTGACATATTCACACACATTTCTATATATTCAAACAGTGACCTCACTGTCGCTTCACGCTACGTCGGATGTAGACATGTTTAAAAGACAACATATCATAAACTCACACAGTGTCACTATGTACCAAGACTGAGGAATGGCAAATATTTAATTAAAAAAAACGAGTCTAGGGGATAAAATTACGTAAGACTGTCTAGAAATATTCCACGTTTGGAATAATAATAAACACTAGAATTTATGTTTGATGAAAAACGGCGAAGATATTGAGTTAAAAAGGATTTTATCGACTGTTGTCTTGGCGCAGTACTAATGCACTGTGTTCTCTTAGTCTGCGAGTCAACAAAGTTATTTTACTAACGCTTCATGAAATATTTCGCTGATATATAAATCTCTAAAATGTAGATGAAAATACCCACGTTTGGATAACCCTGGATCACGTGTGGCTCGTGTGATCCCCAGTGTCCTTCCTATAAAGGTAGAAACTTTGGAGTCTCTGGTCCTGCTTTTCCTTCTAGTTCAACACGGATGTGCTTTGTGCGCACAGGTAATTAAGATACTCTTTAATCTTGGATTGTCGTGAAAACCTGCTGCAAAGTCAGCCCACTGACATTAACAAGGGCTTGGAGCGGGTATATGGAACAAAGACCAACTCCTACTTAATATATGAACATGTGAAGCGACTTGACGGCGGAGGTGAAACCGTTGTCTTATCTGTACCAGGTGTGAAGCAGTCCTAGGCGTCCGCCATCGTGAGGGTGTACTGCTAGTGTACTCCAAGGATTAATGTAGAACATCCCCTTATATCTTGTAATCTTATAACCATGGTTTAATCTTCCCTACAACATAACTGAGCCATGTTGGACACATGTCAGTGTCATTAAGGGGCGTGACAAACGATTACCAGATGACCTGCACAATATTTTAAATAGCTCACTGGGGAAACAATCCTGGCCAAAGTGGCGAAGGACAACCCTACTGAATACCATTTGTGACAACTCGTCCCATTCCGGGACAAAACGTAGGTTACGGAAACATGCAAGTGGTGACGAATGACTGAATACATGTTGGCTCGTCACGGTCTACCTTCCTTCTCGGGAACACACGTTACATGCACGTGCTGAACCAGTGCTTCATTTTTGAAGATTTAGATTGAAATGGAGTTTAACTGGGCCTCATAGGGGATAAATTGAAAGAAAATAAAACTTCTAACTCCACTTCTACCTGGCAATGCTTGTTTTCCACACCCAAGGTATGGTGGTATGTCGGGATATTGTCATTCATCAGGTGTACAACAGCTAGAAGTGACAGAACACTACAGGTGGGACCTACTCCTTGACCCTAGTACTTCGACATCAAGCTACTCGACCAGGGCCCGCCACGTGTGTACAACGTGTGGATATTGAACAATCTAAAAAGCTACTATGCTCAACATTTTGTAGTAGCAATTGAATTTAATATAATTGAACTTTACAGAGCAAAAATGTTTACATTTCGTTATCCGAAGCGGATCTGTTTTGATGAATATTCCAATAGAGGTTTTTCTTGTTGTTGATATCTTTTTCATAAGCAACAAACAAATATGTTGGCAATAACTCTTAATCGTAAAGTTTCCAAGAAATACCAGATATGTTTGTCCTGCGCCATGTGTGTAGAGTATATGTGTTTTACCAATCTAGATATATACAGTATACAAAAGCATGTCTAGCCAGCTCTACCTAGCTCTATTCCATAGCATCAGGAAAATTATTTGTTTTAATTTTATAGGAGAGAAGAGTGTTGTAAGATTTCATAGACTATATGTCAGTTTACATATATGTATGAACGCATGTGGACTAGCGCGTGTAATTACATGATGCGACATTTTGGCTATACAAGACTAACTCTGAGGAACCGCGTCTCACCTACTTTCGTTTTACAGGTCCGTTTTGGTTTCTGGTAGGCAGTTTGGTGAGGTGAGGTAAAATTGGGTTTAACGTCGCGTCCAAGATTATTGCACTTATATAGCGACTGGGCACGGGTGGTCCAGTCGTTAAGGGCGCCGCGATTCGCAGTGCAGAGTTGCGTCCCTTGGGCACGTCAGAAACCTATGATTGTGGGTTCGAATCCCGGTTCGCCCAGATTATGTTTCTAGGTTTGTCAGCACCATACCCGTGCTCGTGGGTTTCACCGAAGTGTTAAACGTCCGAGACCTGAATCACTTCGGGCTTTTCCCCCACATTAGGCTGACACGGCGTGATATAACTGGGATAATGTTAAGAGCGGCGTTAAACCCAAGTCACTCACTCACTCTGCTCTCCGGACGGACGCTCTACCACTAGACCACGTAGGCGGTCGCAGGCAGTCGGGATATAGCATATGCGAGTACGCACTATGTACATATCCAATAAATATTTCACTGACGAAAGGAAGTACGAGTAGCTGTTTCCGTATTTAATCGTCTCAATTGTGATGACACTGCTATCAAAATATATAATTTATAAATGGGTTTTGCTAAAGTGGGTTGGTAATTATTTACAAATACATAACATGTGACTGAATTCACATAAAATATCCACAAATCTGAATAATACAATTGTTTTACTTTTCACTTTTGTTTAATTATCTCAACTCTTGACTGTCAGATTTTGGTTCATATTCCGGCTGCAACCCAGGAACACTTTTGAACTGTCAAGACACATGTACATCAACTTCCGGTGTAAACAATCGACTCGAAGATCAGTTGTCGAGATGTAGATAGACCATTGTCGGCGTTCTCTATCACAAGAAATGTCGTTAGTTTAGCCAGTATGAGGCATGCAGACATTTGCAGATAGTACAAGCACGACATTGTTAGCAGATACTTGAACCCTGATGCCTGACAATGAAGGTTGTAATATGTTTTTCAAAAGAAAAACCAAAACCCAAATAAAGTTTGTTCTCAAACTTGGAGGAGTTACTTTGATAATCTACTACATACTCCACCAACTCAGTGTCAGGAACACACTGTCACACTTTCCAGTGGAAGCCCTCAAGATTCATGAAAGTGAAATCGAAAATGCTCTACGACTTTTTGCTGAGCCTAAAAAAGATCCACAAGTACCATTGAGGGATTGTCCAATTCCTAGATTGATCTATCGTCATGGTAACCCAAGTTCTAGTAACGATACCCAGTCAGCCCATTGCAGGCGAGTGCCACCCGTCAGAGGGTCATGTGACATAGCCGACTCTCTGTTCAAGGATCAGCCTAAGGGCACCTGCTCACAACAAGGCCGAGTACAAATATGTGATTTCCAGGTAATAAATAATAATGCAAATATATCTTTTGTAAAGACACATATATTTAAGCACATGAGATTTGGTTATTATTCTGTGGAATGTCATAACCTTCTTTCCCAACTGGGGGCCTGGGTGTCCCAGTCTACTATGGTGCAGCGATTGGCTGTGCAGAGTTGCATCCCTAGGGAAGGCCAGATACCTATGATTGTGGGTTCGAATCCCATTATGTTTCTAGGTCTGTAAGCAACATACCCATGGTTGTGGGTTTCTGCAAAGTGCTAAATGTCTAAGACCTGCATCACTTTGGGCCTTCCTCCCACATTAAACTGACACCCCAGGATATAACTGGAGTACTGTTCAAAGAGACGTTTTTGTATATTGCTGTCCCATTAGCTGTGAACAGACATTTCATATAGCGCTGTAAAATATTTGCATATAAAAAAATTGCGGGTTAGGTTAGGTTAGGTTAGGTTTAGAGTCTGTGGCGTTTGATTGCTTGACCAAACAAAATGTTTTGCTCTTTTTTTCACAAACCCAAATAAATAGGCTACGCCCACTAATGGACTACTGTTTCCTGATTGGCGGATAATAGAATGAGCAGGGCTTGTGTTGCACGTTTGAGAATTTATACTGTGTGCACACCAGGTTTTGCCTTTATTCCTCTGTATGGACATGAATTTAAACCCCATTTCACCTTGCCTCACCTATTCCTCTGTATGGGCGCGACATTAAACCCCATTTCACCTCGGCTCACCTATTCCTCTGTATGGGCGCGACATTAAACCCTATTTCACCTCACCTATTCCTCCGTATGGATGCACAGTTAAACCCCATTTCACCTCGACTCACCTTTTCTTAGTCTATATATGCAAAAATTAGTGACGTCGGTTCTTAAATAATTACAAATGTGAATTTGTGAACACGGCCATACCCAACCTCAAGAAAATATGTTTTAATTCTCAGACATGTACACATTTTGGCATAGTGTTACCATAGTAACCAAAGTAGATAATGTTATGCACTACCATCTCTTGCATGGAGAATAACATTCCGGTAAGTGTCTTCTCTGTCCCGTGTGTGTGTAGATCTGGCCACTGATAGAACAGTATCAGTCCTACTTATATAGAGTCAGTGCCACTGTGTACACTTGCTAACAGTAACTGTTCACATTGTTAACAGGGCAATCCCAGGAGACTGATCTGTAAGAAGACAAACTGTGAAAAGCTCCACCTGGGAACTCGAAGTCTTGACACTGGTGTGCTGAAATGGAGGGAAGTGGCATCAACTGATATGTTACGAAGTCAAATTGTTGACCTTCTTAAGACACCCCACAGCGGTTATTGCTACATCCGTTGTGAACAGTCCGCCGTGGAGGTGAATGTGGAGTATCCAGACTTTCTGCAAGAATCCAGTGACACTCAGAATGTGCAGCTACTTATTCTGCCCCCAGTAGTCCCGGGGAACAAGAAATATAACACAGCATCACCGTCTATAAATGTTAACTTCATATTTATTGACTCTGTTTCAAGACACCATTTCTTTAGATCTCTACCAAAGACAATAAAACTGTTTGACAGACTTAACACTGGCAAGAATGCAGTGGTGTTAGACTTTGAGCTTGTACAGGCAGTACGTTCTAGAACTTTTGAGACTTTAAGTAGTTTGTTTCAAGGCAACATACCTCAGGAAGATCAGACATTCGGAGTGCTGGACATGCCCCCAGAAGCCCTCAAAATTGAGGGTTTGTTTGGCTTGTTCAGAGATGCGGGGTATTGTACATTATGGCTGGAAGATCTTTGTTTTGAATGGGAGTGGGGCATCTCTAAAGATTTGCTTGTACACAACAAATCACTATCAACAGAAGAGACATGGAAGAGTTTGAGGAAAGCTTTCAGTAAAGCTGGGATTGAATCTTTTGGTGTTTCTACAGCGAGCTGTGAGATTCTGAACCAAAATGGAGTGAATGACCACTTCCATGGACCTGATACTGTGTGCTTCAATGGCCGACATCAACATGAGTATCTTCTGGATTATTTAAAACTTTACCAGGACATGATGGCCGCCACAAGTAAACCCTATGTTACATTCCTGGAAACAAACGTGGGCCATGAAGACACTGGTCGGAGAGTACAGACGATGGATGATCATCTGGTGGAGTACCTGGCATTCGCTGCTAACCAGCGGAACACCCTGACTGTGGTTTTCTCTGACCATGGGAATGCCTATGGAAAGTTTCTGGATGAATCCCCAGAAGGAAGGGTGGAACTGTACCATCCGGCTCTCTTCATGATCGTTCCCACGTCAGTCGCGAAACAACTCGGTCAGGACAAAATGGCAGCCTTGACCTTGAATCAGGACCGTTTGGTCAGCCATCTTGATCTGCACTACACCATCAGATCTCTGATCAGCAGCACGTCCAACATTCCCGAAGTCAACAAACAATACCTCGTCAACCCCATGGGGCTGTTCCGCAACATGTCGGAATCACGTCAGTGTCTCAATGTTCCACAGATTCCACCCAACTTCTGTATCTGTGAGGGCGGCGAGTCGCGGGTCAAGAACAACACCCTCCATGTTGTGTATGCACACTTCGCTGTTGGCACCATGAACAACGCGATACAGACACAGTTCCATCAAGCACATCCGAGGGTAGTCACAGGATTTGGCAGCTGTCGCAGACTGCGGTTGGCAATGTTCCAACATGTGAGAAAAGCTGTGCATTCAGTAAGTTCCAATGTTTTAGACCAGCAATCCTATGTTGAATTGAATGATCATACTGATCAGGGCCCATGTTAAAGTATCATAGTTACGATCGCCTTAGCGCTATGACTGTCGTAAGTAACATAATCTTAATCCATTTTTCTCATTTCTCAATTTTCTCGTTCCATTGGCAGTCACGTGAGAACGCTTAAGCACCTTCCTGTCAATGTGTATGCAGTCACGTGAGAACGCTTAAGCACCTTCCTGTCAATGTGTATGCAGTAATCAGCTTGCACTGTTGTTGCAAGGTGTGCATGTTAATTAGCCTTGATTGGATACTGATGTAATTGCGTCAATCACAGTGAGGTCAGTCAGTTGTGTGTGAAGTGAGTTTAGGTTGAAAGTTTGGCGAGTGTGGGTGTGTGGAGGTTTTTTTTCTTATTTTGAACTGTTCGAGTCCACAGATCCAGTTTGACAGATCCGAGTATACATGGTGGTAAACATTTTTCCCACGAACAACACTTGTTTTTATTTAATTTTATTATATTTGTTGATCTTTTAAATATTGAAACAAAATACCTGGAGACCAACAAATGATATGACTACACAGCAGTTGGTAACCAGGGAGACAGTGTTGATATTAGATCATGCTCCTCACACGGATCCAGCTCAGACCATAACCTGAGATTCCACGTAGCTGACTGCGATTCAAGAACCATATTTCTGTCGAAGGAGCCCGTGGTGATCCTGGGTCAGAAGTAGGGGTGAAATGATACATCGGTGCACCAGTGCATCTTGAGCTTTCATGTGCTGATACAATACATGATACAATTTTTTCTGTATCGATACAAGACGATACACCTGCTAAAATACATTAGTTCTGGTTTAATGACCCCCCAGGGTTTTTGTCAGTCAAAAATCGCAAAATGTGTTGTGATTAAGTTCACTACTAAAAATAGCTGCTATGCACATGTGTCTACAGCTAGCTTTTCCTTTTGAACCTGCTCTGAAATATTTATAGACATTCACACGTGATTTGGATCAGGTGGTCAGACATAGTGACTCGGTTAAGTATGTGTCATCATGACCCGAACACCATTGCTCATAATATCAATCACTGGTTTGTCTTGTTGGTTATTTACAGGCTGCCTTAATATAGTTCGCATCTTGCTGACTATGACATTAAGCAACAAACAAAATCAAAGTCAATTATATTAAAGTTCCGTTATCTTTCCACAGGACAAGACTGTTTCCCTGACAATGGACTTGTTGTTCGAGACTGGAGATCCGTCCTACCCCCATCACGAAGTCTTCATGGTCTCCGTCCACTCAAACAACGGCCAGTTTGTCCTGAACAAGTTTGACCGCTTGTCTCCATACGGTAAATACTCCGTCTGTGCTGACAAGGGCGTACAGCTGCAGCTATGTATCTGCAACATCGGCGACAGCCAGGTGGAGATGGAGCGCCTGCCGCCGCTGTCTGATGCAGGCTTGTTACAAAGGCAGGACCTACTGATGCATGCCAGCATCGTGAAGGTGAAGGAGTCTGAGGACTGTCTGTACCGGATGAACCAGGAAAACGAAGATGGACTCACTGTGTCTATGATGAACGTGTGCTCCACCACTGTGATACATGTCTCTGTTGCCGTGGACACAGTTGATATGGAAGCGTTGACAGGCAAGTCTGTGCAGGCTGATCTACGTCCAGGGGAAATCAGGTTCTTGTTTGCTGGCGTCGCCAAATCCGTAAAGACGTGGAATTGGTCCTACCAAGTACAGTTTACTCTCAACACCTGGCCTTGACCTTCAGTGTGACTCGCCTGGACCTTCAGTGTGACTGGCCTGGACCTTCACTGTGACTGGCCTTGACCTTCAGTGTGACTGGCCATCACCTTCAGTGTGACTGGCCTGGACCTTCACTGTGACTGGCCTTGACCTTCAGTGTAACTCGCCTGGACCTTCAGTGTGACTGGCCTGGACCTTCACTGTGACTGGCCTTGACCTTCAGTGTGACTGGCCTTGACCTTCAGTGTGACTGGCCATCACCTTCAGTGTGACTGGCATGTGGAGTCTGCTAATGGCAGCCATGAAGGGTTGAAATGAGTTACATTGGGAGGTCTGGTTTTTGGTGATTCCGATGAGTTAATTTTTCAGTTAATCCTACAGTACTGCTGTAACAATGCTAACAGTGGTGCTGTAACAATGCTAACAGCACAGCTGTAACAATGCTAACAGTGGTGCTGTAAGAATGCTACCGGCACTGCTGTAACAATGCTAACAATGGTGCTGTAACAATGCTAACAGTACTGCTGTAACAATGCTAACAGCACTGCTGTAAGAATGCTAACGGCACTGCTGTAAGAATGCTAACGGCACTGCTGTAAGAATGCTAACGGCAGTGCTGTAAGAATGCTAACGGCACTGCCGAAACGATGCTAACGGCACTGCTGTAAGAATGCTAACGGCACTGCTGAAACGATGCTAACGGCACTGCTGTAATGATGCTAACAGCACTGCTGTAACGATGTTAACGGCACTGCTGTAACAATGCTAACAGTGGTGCTGTTATAATGCTAACAGTACTGCTGTAACAATGCTAACAGTACTGCTGTAACAATGCTAACAGTACTGCTGTAACAATGCTAACAATACTGCTGTAACAATGCTAACAGCTACCTATTATATGGTAGTTGTTCTTCAATTATACAGAGCTCCAGATAACTTTTTGAGCAATTGAGTTTTTGCTCTAGGGTTTCTATTTTAATTGGGTTATCACATTTTCTCATGGGTTTTTACCAAAAATAGTGAACATTTTAAGATTTAAAAAAATGAAATAATGTTTTAGATGTATGTAACTGGTCTAAATATATATGTTTGAATTTGAAAATAAATTAGCTCATAATTGTTTCGGAAATTAGCTCCTTATTACGCATGCTGAAAAAGCTTCACTGGGTATTTACGCGTGCTGTTATTATACATTTGAGTTTTTCATTTAATGCCTGCATTTCTTAATGCAAGTTAGTTGAAAGTAATTGGGTTTTGAATATTTTGGTGGGTATTTTTACGCTGCATATCTGTAGCTCTGGATATATTAATACAGTTTAACATGGCGAGCTTCACATGCCTGAGCTTTTAAAAAGAATTTGGTGACATAATCGGTTGATACAGGGTAACATGGCGGCATCAGGGCATTCTTAGTGAGAGATGCAACTGTCAAAAGGTATTTGTGGGAAAGGGTTACACAAGGCTTTGCATAGAGAATCTAAAGCATTGCTCTGGGTATGAACAGTGTTATGTTTGGGAAGAGTCAGAAGCAATGGACTACTTGTTATTCCATGTAAAAACTATGCAGTGGGCTGTTTCAGATGTTGTGTGAGGGGATGTTGATGGGCGGCAAGCCCGTAGTTTCATGTGATGAGTTTTGATACTACAGTATACCATATTTTCTTGAGTATAGTGCGCACTTTTTTGTGCGGTACACTTACTTAATCATAATTTTATGTGTATCTAACAATCTTATTTGTCAAAATAAAACTTGACTGTTGAATGAATTGTTTGCTGTTAATTCCATGATCTAGGATTAGCCTGACGATGTGTGCGGAGGTATCTGTCAATTTCGGGTCCCATTTGAAAACCATATGTAGTAGGTTGTCGGCAGTAAAACTGACAGAGGATTTTGATATTTTGGACCCCTCCCTTTTTTTTAAAATGCTGGATCCACCCTTGCTGCATACACTGCATGTAAAAGGTAGGACTCTTAACTGTTACCATGGTTGCTTGAGTATGTGTTTTGATTTGGATGATGCCAAGAAAGAAAAAAACAAAATGTTGATTGTGTGGCTAACATCGTCGAAATTAGGTACTCGTCATTTTTTTCTGTCCATCGGACCCTAGTCAGACTTGTTTCTATCCATCAGAGCCTCGTCAAAGCCACACTTGTTTCTATCCATCAGAGCCTCGTCAAAGCCACACTTGTTTCTATCCATCAGAGCCTCGTCAAAGCCACACTTTGTTTCTATCCATCAGAGCCTCGTCAAAGCCACACTTGTTTCTATCCATCAGAGCCTCGTCAAAGCCACACTTGTTTCTATCCATCAGAGCCTCGTCAAAGCCACACTTGTTTCTATCCATCAGAGCCTCGTCAAAGCCACACTTTGTTTCTATCCATCAGAGCCTCGTCAAAGCCACACTTGTTTCTATCCATCAGAGCCTCGTCAAAGCCACACTTGTTTCTATCCATTAGCTTGTGAAGTACTGATGACGAGATGCCTCGGATAAACCTGTTACCATGACGCAGGAACACACAACAAACAAAAGTTTGCAGTTTCATAAAACATGTTTATAACTGTACAATACAATGCTGGCAGTGATAGCAGACAACAAACAATGCCTGGAGATCCCCCGACAATACACCTCCATGTCCACATGGGAAAATCAGCTGAGTTGGAACTGTCTCGTGAAGTGAAGGGGTTGATGGCTTTATGGACAACACGGTCGAGTCTTTTTCTCTCGACTGAATCAAGCCAATACCAGGAAGACTTGTATGAAATATTGTTTAATGTAATCCTTAAGATGATAATTCTGTATAAGAAAACAATGACAGATGAGGGACACGTGATGATAATGCCCACTGCTGTGAGCGAGGCAATACAACTCAAAACAAGTTAAAGAGCGCCCACAACTGTAAGGCTGTGTGTTGCAATAACCATCTATGACAGATCTACTATATTCATTTATAACATAAAGGAAAATAGGATTTTCTTTAACTTATTTAGAGTAGTATATGTTTCAGCAGCATCACAACCTCGGGGACATCATCATCCCATACAAACCAGAGTTTTATGGTAACGCTTGCTCCATACTGTTGGACAATGACACAGAGTGAGTGAGTGAGTTGGGTTTAACACCACTTTGAACAGTATTCCAGTTATATCACGGCGTGTCAGCTTAATGTGGGTGGAAAGCCAGAAGTGAAGCAGGTCTCAGACATTTACCACTTCGGTGAAACCCACGAGCACGGGTATGGTGCTGACAAACCTAGAAACACAATCAGGGCGAACTGTGATTCAAACCCACAATCATAGGTTTTTGGTGTGCCAAAGGGAAGCAACTCTGCAAAGCGAATCGCGCCGCCTTAGGACGACTGGGCCATCTTGCCACTATGACACAGAATGAACCAGGTGAGAGCAAACAACTAACGTATGACAAGGGTCCTCGAGTGGGACTTGCTAGATACTGGTGATGACGAGATGAGGCAGGGATTGTCAAATACATGAGCATATAGACACAGTGGAACACTCGAAAACGGACAATGTTAATAGAAATTAGAAAGATTAGAGATAAAAGTATTTTGTGGTAATACCATAGTGTCACAGGGTTAGGACCATCTTATGATTAGACAACCCCCTGTTCTTCCTATTTAGCAAGTATGTCCGTCGCACGGTCTATAGATCATTCCGCAATTTGCCAAAACATTGGGATCAGAGAGTTGTGGACACACCTCGCCCGAACCAGCCAAGCCGACCAGTACCAGTTGTCATGAATTATACAATTAGCTTTTCATTAGGAGTTATTCTTGGTCCTGTGACACTGCGGTAATGCCATTCACACTGAATAAACTATACAT
This sequence comes from Haliotis cracherodii, assembly GCF_022045235.1. Classification (NCBI taxonomy): domain Eukaryota; kingdom Metazoa; phylum Mollusca; class Gastropoda; order Lepetellida; family Haliotidae; genus Haliotis; species Haliotis cracherodii. Next base: position 1,111,083 of record NW_027266341.1, on the reverse strand, counting down.
TCTTAGTTAACAACATTTTCTTATTCAAGTTGAAAATTAGTATAAGTAATACCACAGGTATCTCTGATCAAAATAATGACACTGTATGTCTTTTTGACTACCAAACAACACTCTTTTCTACATAAACATTTATAATGGTGTTTGAAAATCATACAATTTCATTTTATTCAATAAAAACTTAATTCCTGTAGTATGGTTGTGTGAAGCGCTGGGTTCGAAATTAATATTTATTTTTACTCATATGTCACTAGTCCTTCCTGAATCTTCCTTTTGACCCCTGTGGCTGTCCAGTACTGTAAATGCCTCAATGTCCAGTTGTCCCGAGGGAGAGAGACGCTATATCACCTGGTTCTGCAATCCTGCTCCAAGTTGCGTGACACTCAATTGAAAACCAGCTGATAGGAAATACATGCAACTCTTCCATCCCTCCGGGCAAAGTCACAGGTGAGAGAGCAGGATGCACATGAAGAAGAGAATTTATGAATGTCAACTTCTTTATTATGATATATACCGGTAATAAAGAAATTGACATCCATTAATTCTTTTCCTTATGTGTATCACTAAATGCCATTCAAAGACTATCCAGGAAGCACTTGGTATGTTGCGGAAGAAAGAAATAACACAGCACTAAATTATGTAACCATGGTAACTACCTGTACAATTGGAAAATGCTATAATACACTACTTAGAGACTAGATTAAAAAAAAGCTGTAATTGATTGTGGAACTATTCAAAATGTCTACAAAACCAAATCAGTTTGCAGGGAAACGCTCCCAGTTTCGAACGATGAATCATTGACATTAGGCTAAAAAAAATAATAGTCTTGGTTCTCAGGCACCACCATAAAGTTTGCTGCCCCTTTCATTTTTATTTCCATTTTCATTTTTTTAGATAAAATCCTCAAATATTTTAGGTCCAACGGTAGTAAAATACTGTATTCCAGTATTTTACTCATCAGGGAATAGATTTTTTGTAGGGAGGCCCTTTCCAAGGTTAATTGTACAAAATTGTTTATTTGGCGGAGAACCAATTTTTTAATTTTTAAGCCTTACATCTGGGGTTAACAACAAAAATTTGTCTCTTGAAGTTCTATTAGAACAGAGAACCCAAGAACACCATGACACAAAAAGCTGCAATGGGACGTTGTGCAATATGATCTTACTTAATCTCAAAATGTCATCAAGTTTCACAGGGATCATTGTCCTCTAATTTCTTAGTAAGTAATACAAACATTCAAACATGAAAATAACAGATCCTTGAACATTAACACGGAAGATAAGGACAGAACAGGATGCTCCATTCTGTGATGCGACAATGTTGCCTCGAGTCAAGACAATGACTAATGAATGATTGTAGAAATCGCAATACTTGTATCCAGGTTAGATTGGCCCCGTAAAGAAACAAGTGATAGGTAAATATTAATCACAACAAAAATGAAAAAAGACAGTTTGTCACTTTAGAAAAATTAATCACTACACTTTGTTCAGGGTATTTTTCACTGAAGAATTGACTACAAGATGGTAGTTTCAGACACATAAATAAATGTATCCAAGAGCCCTAACACTGGAGTATACTTATATGAGGACAGCTCTTATTTCGTGTATGGCGACATCCCTAATCATGCTAATGTTAGTGTATGGCGACATCCCTAACATCAGTGTATGGCGACACCTCTAACATAAGTGTATGGCGACACCCCTAACATAAGTGTATGGCGACATCCCTAACATAAGTGTATGGCGACATCCCTAACATGTATAGAGCGACATATGACTTCTTGACTGAGCTACAGTCTGATGCCGCCACAGTCATAACATTTGTAGAAATAGGCCATGGCTCACAGGCAACATACAGGAAACTTACTGTGTCATCAATGTAAGACACACTGTGTCATCAATGTAAGACTCACTGTGTCATCAATGTAAGACTCACTGTGTCATCAATGTAAGACACACTGTGTCATCAATGTAAGACACACTGCATAACAAGATCTGAACATGCCATAAAAAGAGCAACATTTTTTACAACAAAGACAAGATGAACTAAGTTTGAGTAATGAGTATAAGCTGCTGCCACCATCCCCGTGTTGACACACAGGCCCATTAGTAGCTTCAGGATGAGACAAATACACTGGTCATCCTGATGTATGCCTGCAAACACACTGACCAGGTCCAGTAACTTTAATGGAGGTGGTCTGACTGACTCAGTTGACTGAGTTTGTTTGTGAGAATCACAGAAATGTGATAGAGTATTTGAGATATAAAGACTTAATGTTCTGCAGTTGAAACCTTCTGAAAAACTGTATTTGTCTCCCCCTAGAATATTCTCCCTTTGTACTAATAAAACAGGAAATAGGTGTCCAGAAGTCAGATTAGTTTAACACTGTTTTCAACGGCATGTTAGTAAGATCCCAGTGTGTTAACTTGAGGTGGGAGTGAAGCCTGAGGTGAGGCAGGTGTTGAGCCGTTTACTGCTAGGGTGAAGCCACAATCACAGGTATGACTGACCAAGATCAGTGTGAATTTGAGAATCAAGCCCACAAGCACAGCGAATTGTGAGACCTTGGACAGCTGGGCCACCTGTGCACATGTCTATAACAAGACACTACATACACCTTTAACCCATGTTGATCTGGTATTGGAACCTGATAGTCCTCGACACCTTGGCAGTAGCAACATTGTGCGCTGCCACCAACTCAACGCAAGACATTATTTGGTTTCAGCAACAGTTTAAACAAGGCAGTATAGTTTTATAGTATAGAGAGTCAAGATCAAATTACTAAACAAATGATTACTAAACTAAATACATGTCCACAGGACAAACAAATGGATTTTCATTTTCATTTTCAAACATGTCAATCAAGCCAATATCCTTCGATAACAATTTCCACAGGAAGTCTTACTGAAGCTTCTACGCTTGAAACAAGTCTTGTCTCACATACTGTAGTTTCTGCTCATCTTGAATCCAAAACTGTGTAGTAGTCCTACTGCACATCAGAAATAGTAACATCTTTCTCAACTTGCTGAACACCATTGGCCCTGGGAATAATCAACTCACTTTGTTGCTTTCTCAAAAGTTTTTGCATCCTTCAGACATTTTACAACTGAAAAGTTCCGAACTTCAAACACAGTTTTCAAAAACAAGAATGAATGTGTGCTCACTTAGACCCTCAACTCCTTCCAACAGAATGTTTTCACACAGAAACGGATCAAGACATCAAGTTCTTTTCACCAAACTGGAATGGTTTTTCAAACATTTATTTTCAATATATTTTCCTTTTTTCAAAAGTTAACCACAAGTTGCTGTGACAGGAAGTACAATCCAGGCCAGTGACTGCTGAGTCGGGGTCACTAGGTAGATTGTCAGCGTCACCTGTCACATCACAGAGGTGATGATGTGTCAGCCATGTCGGGGGTGAAGCTGCAGCTGACGCTACCTGTCCACGTACACAATGTCCCCGAACAAGTCCTCCTGCCTCTCCACCAGGTATCTGCAACACAAAGCCACAGTTGTAGGGTTGATGGGGAGGGCAGGGGAGGTGGTGAAATGATGGGACAACAGTACAGCTGTAGGCTACAATGGGGAGGGGAGGGGATGGGACAACACTACAGCTGTAGGCTACAATGGGGAGGGGAGGCAGTGAAATGATGGGACAACACTACAGCTGTAGGCTACAATGGGGAGGGGAGGCAGTGAAATGATGGGACAACACTACAGCTGTAGTCTACAATGGGGAGGGGAGGCGGTGAAATGACGGGACAACACCATAGCTGTAGGCTACAATGGGGAGGGGAGGCAATGAAATGATGGGACAACAGTACAGCTGTAGGCTACAATGGGGAAGGGAGGGGATGGGACAACAGTACAGCTGTAGGCTACAATGGGGAGGGGAGAGGAGGGGATGGGACAACACTACAGCTGTAGGCTACAATGGGGAGGGGAGGCGGTGAAATGATGGGACAACAGTACAGCTGTAGGCTACAATGGGGAAGGGAGGGGATGGGACAACAGTACAGCTGTAGGCTACAATGGGGAAGGGAGGGGATGGGACAACACTATAGCTGTAGGCTACAATGGGGAGGGGAGGCGGTGAAATGATGGGACAACAGTACAGCTGTAGGCTACAATGGGGAAGGGAGGGGATGGGACAACAGTACAGCTGTAGGCTACAATGGGGAGGGGAGAGGAGGGGATGGGACAACACTACAGCTGTAGGCTACAATGGGGAGGGGAGGGGATGGGACAACAGTACAGCTGTAGGCTACAATGGGGAGGGGAGGGGATGGGACAATACTACAGCTGTAGGCTACAATGGGATGGGGAGGGGAGAGGAGGGGATGGGACAACAGTACAGCTGTAGGCTACAATGGGGAGGGGAGAGGAGGGGATGGGACAACAGTACAGCTGTAGGCTACAATGGGGAGGGGAGGGGATGGGACAACAGTACAGCTGTAGGCTACAATGGGGAAGGGAGGGGATGGGACAACAGTACAGCTGTAGGCTACAATGGGGAGGGGAGAGGAGGGGATGGGACAACAGTACAGCTGTAGGCTACAATGGGGAAGGGAGGGGATGGGACAACAGTACAGCTGTAGGCTACAATGGGGAGGGGAGGGGATGGGACAACAGTACAGCTGTAGGCTACAATGGGGAGGGGAGAGGAGGGGATGGGACAACACTACAGCTGTAGGCTACAATGGGGAGGGGAGAGGAGGGGATGGGACAACAGTACAGCTGTAGGCTACAATGGGGAGGGGAGGGGATGGGACAACACTACAGCTGTAGTCTACAATGGGGAGGGGAGGGGATGGGACAACACTACAGCTGTAGGCTACAATGGGGAGGGGAGGCAGTGAAATGATGGGACAACACTACAGCTGTAGGCTACAATGGGGAGGGGAGGCGGTGAAATGATGGGACAACAGTACAGCTGTAGGCTACAATGGGGAGGGGAGGCAGTGAAATGATGGGACAACACTATAGCTGTAGGCTACAATGGGGAGGGGAGGCAGTGAAATGATGGGACAACACTATATCTGTAGGCTACAATGGGGAGGGGAGGCAGTGAAATGATGGGACAACACTATAGCTGTAGGCTACAATGGGGAGGGGAGGTGGTGAAATGATGGGACAACACTACAGCTGTAGGGTATAATGGGGAGGGGAGGCAGTGAAATGACGGGACAACACTACAGCTGTAGGCTGCAATGGGGAGGGGAGGTGGTGAAAAGATGGGACAACACTACAGCTGTAGGCTACAATGGGGAGGGGAGGCGATGAAAAGATGGGACAACACTATAGCTGTAGGCTACAATGGGGAGGGGAGGCAGTGAAATGACGGGACAACACTATAGCTGTAGGTACAATGGGGAGGGGAGGCAGTGAAATGACGGGACAACACTATAGCTGTAGGCTACAATGGGGAGGGGAGGTGGTGAAATGACGGGACAACACTACAGCTGTAGGCTACAATGGGGAGGGGAGGTGGTGAAATGACGGGACAACACTATAGCTGTAGGCTACAATGGGGAGGGGAGGCAGTGAAATGACGGGACAACACTATAGCTGTAGGGTACAATGGGGAGGGGAGGTGGTGAAATGACGGGACAACACTACAGCTGTAGGCTACAATGGGGAGGGGAGGTGGTGAAATGATGGGACAACACTACAGCTGTAGGCTACAATGGGGAGGGGAGGCAGTGAAATGACGGGACAACACTATAGCTGTAGGCTACAATGGGGAGGGGAGGCAGTGAAATGATGGGACAACACCATAGCTGTAGGCTACAATGGGGAGGGGAGGCAGTGAAATGATGGGACAACACCATAGCTGTAGGCTACAATGGGGAGGGGAGGCAGTGAAATGATGGGACAACACCATAGCTGTAGGCTACAATGGGGAGGGGAGGCAGTGAAATGATGGGACAACACCATAGCTGTAGGCTACAATGGGGAGGGGAGGCAGTGAAATGATGGGACAACACCATAGCTGTAGGCTACAATGGGGAGGGGAGGCAGTGAAATGATGGGACAACACTATAGCTGTAGGCTACAATGGGGAGGGGAGGCAGTGAAATGACGGGACAACACTATAGCTGTAGGCTACAATGGGGAGGGGAGGCAGTGAAATGATGGGACAACACTACAGCTGTAGGCTACAATGGGGAGGGGAGGCAGTGAAATGATGATACTACTATAGGACTATAGGACTAGTGCCAATTTCTAACGTTGGAGTGAGAGTGAGTGGTGAGAGTGAGTGAGACTGGGGTGTATGAGTGTATGAGTGAGTGAGTGAGTGACTCACCTGAGCAGATGGTGGATGAGTTTCATCAAGGTTCTCATCTTGCAGTCCTCCATATCCATTTTGTTCAGAATCTCGGGCAACTTCACTGAAGTACAGAAACACCACAGATATTGATGTTTTTTTGTTGTAAACACACAACTAATTTTCACTGTCTAACCATACCCCTGTCACTTAGATAATTATCATTAGGTTAAGAGGTAGTGACACAACCTACCAAATTCAGCTATAGAGTCACTGGTTGTAATAAGGTGAGGACAAATGGGGCTCAACATGTCCTACATTTTTGCACTTAAGGTGTGTGTGTGTGTGTTTCATAGTGCTAGCCCACCGAAATACCAGGCCACAGTTTAACATGAATACCTCACTCAGACACAGTATACTGACTCCAAGCCGAACAGTCCTTGTTTTAGCCCCTTAATGCCGAGCACCAGGAAAGGTAACAACAAGTACTATCTCTTAACGTCTTTTCGCAGGACGCGGCTGGGGATTAAACCCCGAGCCTTCTGCTCTCCGTGCGGACGCTCTTCCACAAGACCATGGAGGCCGTCTCCAGGCAGAGCTCTTCCACAAGACCATGGGAGGTGGTTCCCGGGCTGACGCTCTTCCATAAGACCACGGAGGCAGTCTCTGGCCCGACTCTATCACAAGACCACGGAGGCTGTTTCCAGGGGGACGCCCTACCACCAGACCACAGAGGCGGTCTCCTCTCTGTGGTCTCCGGGGGGACACTCTACCACCAGACTGGTGGGGCAGTCTCTGGGCGGATGCTCTACCACCAGACCACAGAGGTGGTTTCCAGGCAGACCCCTACCACCAGACCACGGAGGCTGTTTCCAGGGGGACGCCCTACCACCAGACCACAGAGGCGGTCTCCTCTCTGTGGTCTCCGGGGGGACACTCTACCACCAGACTGGTGGGGCAGTCTCTGGGCGGATGCTCTACCACCAGACCACAGAGGTGGTTTCCAGGCAGACCCCTACCACCAGACCACGGAGGCGGTTTCCAGGCGGACGCCCTACCATCAGACCACAGAGGCGGTTTCCAGGCGGATGCCCTACCACCAGACCACAGAGGTGGTTTCCAGGCGGACGCCCTACAATCAGACCACGGAGGCGGTTTCCAGGCGGACGCCCTACCACCAGACCACGGAGGCGGTTTCCAGGCGGACGTCCTACCATCAGACCACGGAGGTGGTCACTGGTTGTGATACACACATGGTATAAATCCTACATCAAAACCAGTTGCTTCCATTCCTTGGCTCTACAAGCGTGAGTGAGTTGGGTTTAATGCTGCTTTTAACAGTATTCCAGTTATATCACAGCGTGTCAGCTTAATGTGGGAGGAAAGCCCGGAGTGATGCAGGTGTCAGGTGTTTACCACTGCGGTGAAACCCACGAGCACGGGTATGGTGCTGACAAACCTAGAAACACAATCGGGGTGATCTGGGATTCGAACCCACAATCATAGGTTTCTGGCGTGCCCAAGGGATGCAACTCTGCACAGTGAATCGCGGCACCTTAGACGACTTGGCCACCCCTGCCTGCCCCCCGGCTCAATAATAAAGGGAATACAGAAAGGATTATGGTTCTGAATGTGAACAAGCTCTTGGGACATGCTCTTGATAAACATGGTGACGCTGACTACAAGTTCCTCTCCTCATCTCTGTATCTGCTTTGGATTGACCTTGTGTCATTCAAATAATTTACTATTGAAGAAACATTATGAAATGATCAGCTATGAATGTTAATATGTTGTCCAAAAGTGTGCCGGTTTGATATATTATAAGTCAAGAAAGGTTTCTGTGATTGTAACTGAGTGAACATTACTTAACACTGCAGTCATTAATATTTCAGCCATGTCAAATAATTGAGTCTTGATAAGGAAAGCCAGGCAAACTAGTTGTTTTTCAAAACCCACTGAAATCATGGACATAAAATACTGAAATTAGTAAAAAAAGAAAGACATTTAGGCAACTTATGATGTGTCAAAAACAAAATCCGATCCCTGCACAATTTATTTTCAAAACCACCTACCAAAAAGTCTGAGAAAATGGTTAACACCATATATCTGTGAAGGCGTGATATCAAATTTTGACCGGGAATCCACAGGAAAGAGTTGCCATGACAACACACTTTCTAGAAAGTCCTCCTTCCTGTATCCATGTTCCGAAGCTCCATCCTTGCTGCCACTGCAGCTCCCCGGGACAGGTGGATTCCCTGCGAGGGGAGGGGCTGAGTCAGAACCACCCATGTCACTGTCACTTAAAGGTTCCGATTTCACAACATGAGAAGAAGAGTGACCTCCCCTTCCCCCTCCTCCTCGCCCCCTCCAGCCCTTCTTCCTCTCATGCTTGACGGTGACGGTGGATGAGATGATGGGCGAGGATGGAGCGTCGTCATGGGTGACAGATCTTCGTGTGATTCTTCGCGGTGAGAGCTCCACATTGTCAAGCTCCTCTGAATGTTTACTTTGTTTTGTTGCTCCTTTTTGTTTTTTGGCTGCGGGTTCCTCAGTGCCAGCAGAGGACGTTGAACTTGTCGGCCTGAGGAAACAAACACATGTAACAAATTCCCATCTACAATATCATGTCATCATTATTGCTCGTACGATGTTAATTTTTAACTCACTAGTTTCTGCACAAAGCAGGAGTCCCGTCCAACAAACTTCTACAACCTTCAAAAACACATGCTACACCAGAAACACCTACTGAAGATACTATTTTGTCTTCACCATCAGGTGACACAAAGACACAGTAGATACAGTAAGTGAATGTCATATGATGGAAAGTTTCTCGACGAATCAGACCAGGGCCAACTTGCACAAAGCGATCTTAGCCCTACGACTATCGTAAGCCTATGTTAATGTATGGTAGTTACGATCATCTTAGCGCTAAGATTGTTTTGTGCAAGTGGGTCCTGATGTTGATCATGTTGATTTGCTTTGGTGTGATGACATCCGTAAACACTCCTCGCCATGGCAACAGCCAAGATTGTGTCCTCCCAGCCACCTGGGGTGAAATGATGCAGCAAGGTCACAATGTGATACATATCAGGATACATACATCTTCCCGAGACAAGAGAGTTAACTGACTATAAAAGTCGAGTTTCCACCCTTGCCGAACTAGGCTGGTATTATGGAGTTATATTTTGGCTGGACTAACGAGTTTATGCATAGTCCAATCAAAATCGCACACCAAAATCGAAATCTGGTTCGTAAACTGTCGTGCAGATTTCGGTCGATTGCAGTATTGGCAAAGCATGTGCACCGCCAACTCGTCAGCAGATATTTTCCAAATCTTTTCATGTTTTAATCAAGGTGCTCATGTGATTTGATGCATTTTGCGATGTAAGACCCTTTTTTTCACAATATAGATCTTCATTATCGATCAGATCGTCCTGACTGGGCGCCACCATTTTGTGTGAAGCAAACGCAAGTGATACGAGAGATGGAATCTGATTGGTCCATAGGAGTGGCTTAGAAGAGAGATAACTGGTAATAGCCACTGGTGGCGCTACGATTGAGCCCAGTAATTCCAGCCTAGTTCGGCAAGGATGGAAACTGGACTTTAAAGTCAGTTAACTCTCTTGCCTTGGGAAGATATGATACATAGGTCACGATACAATATTTTATCACAATACGCACATTTATGTCAAATCGTGGAAACTTCTTGACGATAAATATTTCAGAGCAGATTCAAAAGGAACAGCTAGCTTTAGACACATGTTTATAGCGGCTTTTTTTAGTAATGAACTTGAAACGCTAATTACAATACATTTTGAGACATTTGACTGACAAAAAAGAGGGAGCATTAAACGAGTAGTAAGTGATTTATTTTACCAAGTGTATTGTCTTGTATTGATACAGTAAAAACTGTGTCGTGTATTGCATCGTCGCAAGAAAACTCCCGATGCACCGATGCGTCATTTCACCCTTGCAAGCCACCTTCAAGATCACTATGTAAGTGTAGTTTGCATTAAAGGAGATGCGTATCTTTGTCTGCATCAACAGCATATCTTTGTCTGGTGCATCACTTACTTTTCTTCCTTCTTACTCTCCGGAGGTTTGATGGTGCTCATGACATGGTCGTACTGGTCACGCTCCACGTCATACAGCAGGATGATTGAGATTGTAAAGTCGAAGCAGATCCTCAGCCCGTCCACAAGCTCCTTACACAGTGCAATGCTGCAGAGCACAGGTACAACTGTTAATGGTGGACATTGACAAGAGAAGCTGCAGAGCTTACGTTATAACTGTTAGACAAACAACTGCGAACAGCCACAAATTCCTTACAGCGAGATGCAATCGAAGTACAAGTATATGGTAGTACGACATCGGAACTCCAAAGGGAAACAACTCCTGAATATACAGCGCAAAGAGACAATGTTTATACTGTTTTTCCATATATTATTAATGTATTTGGAGTTTTGTTTACTTGTTAATCTGAAAAAGAAATAAATGTCCCCAAAAAACTACTTTCTAACAGTTTCAAATTATGAGCCTTTTCTTATCATGCTTATCAGATTCAGGAGGAATTGACAAATTCTGTTCAAGACTGCATGAACTCTGTTACTGTCTAAAACATCTGCCCTTATGAAACTCAGTTGTGTCATAACTGATCCTGTGTGTCCCACTGAACAATGGGGACATGGCACTGGCATGGAACACTATCACAGTAACAACACTCTCTACTATAACAAGATAACCACACTTGACCCAACAGCACATAGGTCTTCAGCAACCAAGGCTTGCCGTAAAAGGCAACTATACTGGTCATTCTCACTGACTTGGTTGATGCATGCCATCATATTCCAATTGGATCGATGCTCATGTTATCCATCACTAGATTGTTTGGTCCACACTTGATTACTTACAGACCGGCATCATATAGCTGAAATATTGCTGAGTGCACAGTACCTGATGGCTGGTGGACAGAGCATGGTGTGTTCGTGGCCGTTGTTGTTGTTGCGGCGACTCTCCTTCTCCTTCTCGCTGGGCTCACACAGCAGGTTGACACAGAACGTCTTCATGAAGCCCTCCAACACCTCGATGACGCACGGACTGGCTGGGAGCTTCGTCAGCTGCAACATACAACCCACTCGTCACCAAACTTCCAGCTGTATCACATCAATCACGACGGCTGGTTAATGCCCAGACAGATGTCTCCTCCTGCTGGTAACTGGTATAGTACCATCATCATTGAACCTTTGTTACAATCTGTTTCTCCAAACGAGCAAATCATCAGCTACAACCTGATAACCATGATAAAATTGGATCAGCTACTAACTACTTTTCATATGTGCCCAAAAAAATTTATAACGATTTAAAATAGGACTGTATACTTGTATACATAGTCATTAAGAAAACTCATGAGTATCTGTAACCATGGTAACTGTTAAGTATCTACATGTATGGAAATTTGATATGGACAATAATAAACACATCTTTGTTGGGCAACCAAACAAACAAAGTATTGACGCTAAAACTTCTACTCCTCTACAGGCGGCTGGCTACCTTGTCCCCGTGAATAATGGCGACGTAGTCGTCCTCCAGTCTGCTCTTCAGTATGTCGGGGATATCAATGTCCACTGGTGTGTGAGTAGCCTGCGAACAACGCACATCATGGATAGATATATGTCAGCTCTTTTTTTTAACTGTCGGCAACGTCAACAGGTTTTTTATTTTTTATTTGAAAGAAGTCAAATAAAAAACAGGCCCAGCAGGATCAGTGTTGACATGAGTGTAACTGCAGAAAGGTCCTTAAATACTCAGGGCCATCTCATGTCATCTCTATCCTCTAAGTCCTAAATTAGAATTGGGATTTTACTGAAAAACATATATCTCCCACCTCCTTTTTTTTATACTTGTTCAAGTTGTTATTGTAAATGTGTTTGCAAATCCAAAAAACAATAATAGCAAATTCTAGACTGGAAGTGGAAAGATATTGGTTTCATCCAGAAAGCTGTAGAGAATTGGCAGGAAACAAACGCAACTTGTTTGAGACTAAGTCCAAATTGTTTCCAAGGAAACACAAGAAATTAAAATAATTTTTTTTTTGAAAATATGAATATGCAATAATTGTGGTCATTGCACATGTATAGTTTCATGCAAAAAAATTCATTTGTTTGAGACATATGGCATGGAAACGAAGCCTTGAGGGGGGCAGACACCATGTGGGACTCTGTGTTTTGGGTTTGTTTGTAGTTTAACGCCGCATTCAGCAATATTCAAGCTATATGACAGCAGCCTGTAAATAATCAAGTCTGGACCAAACAAGACATCAATGATTATTGGTAAGTATCGATTCCAGGCATCAGGATACAAAAACACACCATCAACCAAGTCTCAGAGCCTGACCACCTCATCAGACTGGTCACCTCTTATGACCTGCATAGATTGGGGTGGATCTATTCCAACACAGAATCCCCATGGATGTGTGGTAAGAGTGATCCTGTCAACTGAATAAATGATCATATCCTACCCTGCGACGTTCTCTTGTTTCACTGGCCGTATCATTGGAACTCTGGAAAAAATATTTGGAAAACATAGTTGTAACCTCCATTCATGATATGCTTACAGAAATAGCCTTTCACGAAGGTATCAGTGGAGGACGTCAACCCAAACAACTCACTAGAAATAATATCATGACAATAATATACATTCCATTTTTCCATTCATATTTGAATAAAGGTAACTTACATCAAAACCTTGCCTATATCATCATAGAGATGCATAAAACCCATTTGTATGCATGTTAAAAAATTAATGGAGTGTTTGAAATTAAGGCATCCCTTGGCAGCGTTTGAAATAAGGAAAATTAGGCTGCCATAAGGACCCACAGACTTTAGTAGCCCCCATTTAAAAAATTGCAGCTTATTGTGACAAATACATTGACACATAGATTTACTGCAGGCAATAAGGACCCATACAAATTTGAAATACCGGGCCCAACACGAAATCTACTGCCACGTGCCCTTGAGCAGGCATTTATTTTGAACACTGGCCCAGGGCTCCTAATGCATGTTATACAAGGGCCAAGGCCTGTTCTGTAGTGTAATTTGGATGTAGAGATTCTCAATATCATACGTTTTACACTGTAGTCAGGACAGAGACCTCTTGACTTTCATGCTTAATTTCAAACACTGGAAATGCAAGCAGAAATACTGGCACAATTTGCTTTCAATATCACCTAACAGTTAATACTTGGTGGGGCAAAGGTGGAGACAGACAACTCTGCTTACATCATCACCAGAGGATCTCCCATCATCGTCACCATCTTCCCCATCATTGTCATCATCATCTCCGCTGTTGTCGCTGTCGTCGGTATCACTGTCCAGGATGGGGATCTTTCCTCGGAACGAGGAACTTAAGATGTCATCTATCTTCCTCCGACGCTGACTGTTTTTACGACTGCCAGAAAAAGTGCTAAAATACTTAATTTGATATTTATTCTAGGCATAATTCTCTGTTGAAAAAAAATACATGCATTTTCTGTAAAGCATGTATCATCATAAAGGTTTTTGACACAGCCATTAGTTAATGAAGAGTGAAAATTTGGACATGTTGGAAGGACCAGTTGTTTTTTTCCAAAACTACAACACAATCGTCTATAATGCCAGAATGCACTGTTGATGACTTATCTACATCTGTATCAATACATGATTGCTGCACACATTTATTATATGGTACCTCAATACCACTCATGTAATGATAAACATCCCAGAGAAATAACGTCATTGACTGTAACTGTACAAAAAGTAACCATGAAGAAGAAATCTCACTATCTCTTAGCTGTGTCTGCAAGTTTCTTCATCAAGGTTCTGTTTTCTTCTGTGTTTTTTAGAATGTAGTTTTCCCCAACAATGCGATCCCAGCTGAAATCAGAACAAAACGATAAACAACCTTGATAGACATGATAGAAACTGAGAAACAGACTTGTACACATGTTGAATAAGAACAAGGCACCCATCTAATGTGTAGTTACTGTTAAGTCAGGATAGATCAATTAGCATGTTGGAAACATGCCATGCAGCCATAGACCGATGTTAGCCTCAAACAACTGATATAACATGTACAACAATCTCTTTCCTCAAACATGTCAAACCAAGTAAAACTTTGAGCTCATAATATCCCAGGTTATATCTACTGAAAATAATTTTGAAAGATTAAATATAAGTAGTTGGAGAGACAAATTTACAGCAACACAATTTGGAGTCAAGGTCCTGGTCTGATGAAGTACCTGCTATTCCATCCTTGAAAGTGAATGTGGTAGGCAGCAATTCTGTGGCCATGTTTGTCCTTGGTTACCTGGCAATCCAACACCTGCGAATGTAAAGATATTTTATGCATATTTCCAAAGATCTTTTCCAGGGATTTTTCCTAGTCATAGTATATCTTGCCGGCCTTGCCTTCATTTACATTAACATGCCACCTGATTACAAGTCTACAAGGTACCACTCTACAAGATAGAACAACAACCGTCTGCAGTGTTCGAAACTAAGCACTAAACACGAAGGGTCCTGATCCTTATCCTAATGTTAGAAGGTAAAGATTTATGTCGTCCCTTGATTCAAAAACTATAGGAGAAAACCTCAAGGACGCTACATAATGTTCAAACACTGATCTGTACAACAGTCGTTAGGAATAGAAATTAACCAAGAAAGTCTACTAGCCCAAATATAGTGATAACATATAGCAACATCCCCTGAAGTGTTTGAAATTCTACTAGCCCATAGGATACCTTTAACTGTAGTGAAACTGGTCGATGCCAGCAGGATATTGCTCATTTCTATCCCTGGTTGTGTTAAACACTGCAGTAACAACTAACACCAACCAGTCTTTTGACACAATGATTACATTTTATTGCTCACGGCAACATATGAATTGTTAGCCTAACTTCCAATTCCACATTTGTTGTAGGCTTCTGAGCCCAGTTTAAAGTTATAACAAAATACATCCATGACTGACTGTTATAATCACACAACTGTACAAAGAAAGCTTCCTTGTCGACAGATACAGACATGGTTCTCAAAATGATGTACAGATGTCAGATTTAGAATACAAATGCTACCATTGTTCTTTTAGGAGACCAGTTTATTTCTGGAATTTCTGATGGTCTTTGATGTCTGTTAAAACTTCAGGCTAGGTCAAATTAAACGTTTTTGCATCAGGTTGAGAGAACAAATGTTTGTGGTTGATCCTGGTAAGAAAGAAATTCCCACAAATTTATTACAATAATGAAATGGTTCAACTTATAATTGAACGGTTTTACTTTGAACAGTAGCCCTACTGGCTAAAAATCTAGAAATCCTTCGAAAATGATATCAATTTACAATTATAGCAAATCTAAGTACCAACTGCTGAAAAATATTTAGAAACAAAAAATTAAAGGTGAATCACAAAGACAAGTGATCAACCATTGTCTACAATATTCATATGATCGGTTGAAACTGATTTCTATTCGAAAAAATGAACGTCCAGACGAGACGCTAACGAAGTCAGCTTCTGTTGACAGATGAAATGAACTAAATACCTTTGCATCATACAAAACTCTTGCTTTCGTCGGATCTGGTTCAAAACAAAGTACTAACTCCCCTACTGAAAAATTAAATCTAATGCCCCTCGTAGACATCTGCGCGCATAAGTTATTTATTAGTACCCGTCATTAGAATTTACAAACAAAAGTGGACGCGCCAAAACATGGATCAGTTGTCGCAAAGACAAATAATCGTACATTACAGCAAACAGATGATGAATGAATTACTATACAATTATCAAATATTACATCAAACATACACCTATTTTATGTTACATACATTATCATTAAAGTACAAAATTGGAGTATTAGGGCTTTTGTCAATGTCGCAAAAAGGAAACAATATCATTTTCCGTTAGCTGCATATAAAGTACTACTCGGCTATTCTACTGGAAAATGATTATCTTGGCAAGTGCAAGTGAGCGGTTGAAATTCTGCAAGCAATGTTTTTCTTAAATAACTCGATCAATTAAACAAACCAAATTAATATGAACTAGGTGAAACACAAAGAAACCTAACGCACCATGGAACGGGGAATGTCGATATACACTAGCAGATCATGTTGGCCTAGGACTGTGTTTTGTGTAGAGACAGAATCTCTGGAGGGTGCAGGCTGAAACGCCTCTGTACTGAGCCACTATTAAAATATATGTGATTATGCAAAATATTTGCGAATAGGTGGTTAAATTCAATATATTTTTCAGGTAAATGAGAATGGTAAAAGGTGTTTTTCAGTGGCCGTGGGAGAAACACATAACCATTAAACCCCATTAATCATGTGTTAATAGTAGGTATATTTGCACTTTATCACAAAGCGGACACTCCTTCCGTATGTTTGCATTGAGAAATGTTTGTATTATATCAATATGATCGTCCTAGTAAAGTATATGTGTGTGTGTGTGTGTGTGTGTGTGTGTGTGTGTGTGTGTGTGTGTGTGTGTGTGTGTGTGTATTTTAGGTGTTGATAATGCACCTATCCATATAAATACTAGCACAATGCATTTGCGATGACAAACAACATTTGTACATATAGGATTCCATGTTTTCTTTGTTCCTAGGGTGATGCGATCGCCAAGTGATTAAAGCGTTTTGTTCTTGTTCGAATCCCCCCCAAAAGATACACTTTGTGAAGCCCATTCTGCGTGCCCCCGCCGTGATATTGCGGCAGCACATGGGCTTATATGTAGTGAAACATCGGCATCCTCACACGAACTGGGTTTTTTTCAGGTCATAAGTTATTAATAATTTATCTTCCTATCTATAAACACAAAACCAACGTGAGCATGTTGTTCATGAGATACGTGGGGCGGTCGGGTAGCCTAGTGGTTAAAGCGTTCGCTCGTCATGTCAAAGACCCGGGTGCAATGTGTGAGGCCCATTTCTGGTGTCCCCCGCCGTGATATTGCTGGACAATTGCTAAAAGCGGCGTAAAATCATACTCATGCACTCATAAGACACGTCTTCGAGTTAAGAGGCAACGCCTCCAACCAGTATTGTTTTGTAACTGTTTACTGTACGATGTAAGATTGATATATCATCAATCCTGTATTGTTGGTAACATTGTAGTATTTCATTGTGGTGGTCACAATTATGTATATATGTTTCAGAAAGTATAATGGTAGCCCTTTATATATATAATCTACTTGTCAAGAAATACATTTGATCAATGTATTATCCCTTAGATAGGTTAACTATACGAGTTTGCTGTCAGGCTACTTGGTGCGTGGACACACTCCCGTGTCACCCACAGGGTAGGTTTCTTTGTACAGACTCAATGGTCTGTTTCATTATTAGTCCATGTTATTTTTATAGTCTTCATGTCAACAGATACTTTGTTCACCACATGTAAACATGTAATCATATAAAGTCACTTGTGTAAGGTATTATTGTGTTATACCTGTATGTGATGATATGTATGCTCATTTATGTTCTTAGTTCATAATGATGATAGGTTAACCACGTGTGATTTTAATTCATGTATATTGTTTATTTATTATTATTAAAGGAGTGTCTTCTTCCACTGCTCTGGAATAAACAGATAGTACCTCACAACCCGTAGCCTGTGGTTTATGCAATAACACCCTAACCCCACTATACCACGGCTGCAACATAGGGACGGCTAACTACCAAGGATGTAACCCTTAACAGCTTGCATGTATGAAGGGAAATACTTACTATGCTTCCAGGCTACATTTGAACCAAATACACAACCAGGCTACATTTAGGGGCACGGGTGGCCCAGTCGTCTAAGGCGCCTAAATTCGCTGTGCAGAGTTGCGTCTCTTGGGTACGCCAGAAACCTATGATTGTGGGTTCGAATCCCGGTTTGCCCCGATTTTGTTTCTAGGTTTGTCAGCACTATACCCGTGCTCGTGGGTTTCACCTAAGTGGTAAACGTCTAAGACCTGCGATCACTTCGGGCTTTCCTCCAACATTAAGCTGACACGCCGCGATATAACTGGAATACTGTTAAAAGTGGAATAAACCCAACTCACTCACTCACTCCCTCACTCACTCACTCCCTCACTCACTCACTCCAGGCTGCACTGGAACCAAACACACAACCAGGCAGCGTGTTTCTACAGGCACCAATGTGACTTGATATTCTCTGTTAAAGAAATGGACAAAATTGGCAACCGCGTTGTCATCGCGTACATTTCCACCTGATGCGGACATGGTGTCAACTTTAGGGAATGGGATCGACCAAGACCAGGAAGACCTTCAACTGCCTACACAGATAAATATGTTGACAAAATACAGGATAGGATTATGGATGATCGACGACTCACCACACGTCACGTGGCCAATACGGTAGGCATCTGTATGCAGAGTTGAGAACATTCTAAGTGCAATAATCTTGGACGCGACGTTAAACCCAATTTCACCTCACCTCCACTATTTGTCACTGTTTTTAGGAAAATTTCAAATTGCCAACCAATACTTTCTTTTGCCGCTTAGTTTACTTGTATCTGTTTCGTACTTTCTCCATTTAAGAAATAAACGACTCGTGGTCGTTGTTTATCGTGCAATAAAACACTGCAGGGAGAATAAACCATGAAGGTCGCAGCCCCGAGTTGTTTATTCTCCCTTCAGTGTTTATTGTACGATACACAATGAACACGAGTCGTTTATTTCTTATGTGAGATATCAACATGACGTGCTGCCACTTTTAGGATGTTGATAAAATGTACAAGCTTTAAAAATGTTTACCCAAATTTAAATGACGACTCACAGAATAGAATACGACCTCGGAAATGTCGGACAAGTCCATTTTACCAACACCTGGTATCATCACTATTTGATAGGGATTCATAAAACACGTGCTCATGACATAGTCGGAATCGTACAATCGACTCTCCTTTTAGCAGATATTTCTCTTGAATATGGATCGGATTTTGTGGCTTGTATTTATCTTGTTTTGTTTGTTGTTTAACAGAGCAGCCATATGTCATCAGTATATGACGCTGGCGATTCTGTCTTTAATGTTTTAGGCTGTACACAGGGTTTTAAATGGTAAATTACAGCGCAGGTCGATAGAGCAAAAATAAAACCGTGGTTCGAATCCCAACACGAGACTCGGAAACCTCCTGAAGACATATATCGTCTGGAAAATTGATTACTTTGACTGCAAAAGGCATTAGCTCTTTCACTGCGGTTTCACAACCGTGCTTATGGGTTTCACCAGTGGTAAACGTCCAAAACTTGGTCCCGTTCCACAGTTCATAGCGCTACTACTGTCAATGCTAAATTAGATACAATCGTCTCTGTTAATATCGCTTTGTGAAACGGGTCACAGCATCACAGCGTGCTTTCCTCCAGTATGAAGCTGACAGCCGCCGTTAGACAAGTGAAATACTGTTCAAAGCGGTGTTAAACCAAACGGTGGTAGCGGTGTTAAACCAAACTCGCCTAAGGCGGCGTTAAACCAAACTCTCCTAAGGCGGCGTTAAACCAAACTCTCATAAGGCGGTGTTAAACTAAACTCTCCCAAGGCGGTGTTAAACCAAACTCTAGACCCGTGAAGATCCGGGGTAGAATAGGTCTTCAGCAACCCATGCTTGCCATAAAAGGCGACTATGCTTGTCGTATGAGGCGACTAACGGGATAGGGTGGTCGACTCGCTGACTTGTTCAGGCATGTCATTGTATCCCAATTGCGTGAATCGATGCTCATGGTGTCAATCATTGGATTGTCTGGTCCACATTCGATTATTTACAGACCACCGTCACATAGCTGAGATATTGCTGAGTGCAGCATTATTAAAGGACCTGAACGTCGACTGTTCTGAAGCATTGTTTGTAAACGATAGCTGATAAACCCCGAGCTTACTCGACGAATATAAATACCCAAAGAAACACGAAATGATTGATCACGTCTTGCACACTCGACAACTCAGTCATAAAACAAATAACAATCAACGCCTAACTGGTGTGTAGCTGAATTATTTATTCAGTGCAATGGAAGATTCCGTAGCCATACGTGACAACTCGTGTCAATCCGGGAAAATCCGAATGGCTCTCATCGCGGAGTAACGGAAAGGGGCGAGTAGTGACCAAATTCATTAAAATCAGTTCTTTTGCTCCCATACGATGCCACTCTGCAGAGTTGGTCGTGTGAGGTGAGCCGTGAGCGAACGTAGACCGCCCAGTCTAAATGAAGGATGCGTGGATTTGGATACCTCACTTCGGCAAGTTAGATTTTAACCAAAGAAGACCAACACAGAACACAAATATTCCATCGATGGTGCTCCCTACTGGTTGTGGATGCGCTCAGAAACCACATGATGTATGAAATACCCACAACAATATAATTGCGCAGCCTTGATATTTTTCATTCGGAACAGGCCGATTGACTTAGATTTCAAGATACAGATATCAGATGTGCTAGTCTAAATGCTTCGCTTATCCTACGGAGAATTTAGAAACTGATTTTGGCTGATTAGAATGTTCCCCTGACGTGGCCTCCTCAGATCTCAGTTACGCATGTTTGGGATAAAAAGATCAGGTTTTAATGAGATTGTGAAGTGACGCACGCTCCGTGGTGTTACATTGCCTGAAAGTTGTAGCAGGATACAGTTGTCTCTCCCTTCTCATGTCATGTACCCGCCAATGGTCTATTTCCCTCACACATCTAAAATACACAGTTCACTGATGGAGTGGTCCTGCATAGGGCGGTGGTGTAACGTGTTTGTTCATCATGCCGAAGACCCAGGCTCAAACCTCATTCTCCACATGGTGATATCACTGGAAGGTTGATAACAGTGGCACAAACCCCACTTACTCCCTAAGGTCCAATCACAACTGGATGCTGCCTCAAGTTTGCCTGTCACAACCAGGCTGTATTCATTGATCATGGCCAACCGGGGAGCTCTCCGACATACACGTCTGGCCCTGAAGTCTGGTAGAGCTGGTCTCGTCTCTTGTTACTAGGTGATCGTCCCCGTTGACTTCCTCCCATACTGGATGATGATAGGCTTGCCCCGGAAGTGGTATCCATTCACAAGTTCCAGAGCTGCTGTGGCGGTCACCGTGTCTGAAACAAAACGGCGACTAAAACGGGTGGATTGATAATAAGAGCGAACATAATGGTTGCGATGTATAACTATAAGTCTGAGTAGTGTCAAAGGCCGCTTTGTGGGGTGTGTCAGTCATATCACTGCCTGTCATGCTTATTGTAGGAGCAAAGCTTCAAGTGAGGCAGGGGGTATCACTTCGGCGAATCCCGCTAGAACAGTGAACGGAGGGGAGGGCATGAACACATTGGGGGACCAATCTCAGCCGTACCGCTTGTAACATGTGTGAAGACCAGGTGATGTCCTATCACATTGTTGTTGTGTTGTTGTTGAACTTACCATGGAAAGTGACGAAGGCCTGACCCCTCATCCGGCCGGACATGAGCCTGTATACGACCTTGACCTTGTCGTCCTGGAAACGGGCGAACAAGGATACCAGATCCCGTTCCGACACAAGGGCAGCCAGATTCTTCAGATACAAGACCTGCAACACATTATGTTAGTGTCTGAATCTAAAAGGGTTTCTTCACTTTCTGAAACTGAAGGCTACTGCCGTCTATGATTTCCTGAAATTTTAGAAATAGGTTTTAGCAAATCCTCACAATTTTAATTCATGAAGTCGAACACGTCCATGCATGCACTACAATGTTGTCCATGTGAAAAGTTCCAATACACCAGTCATATAGTTTACAGATGTTGAAATAGGCGAAGGTATACATCGTTACAGTAACGGGCTTCTTTTAGAATATGTTCTTCTGCCATCCAGCTTGATGTATTGTGGATACGAAGTTAGGAAACAAATGACAAATCATGAATAAAACAAGAGATGCACAAAGAGGGCCGCGTTTGTCAGATCAAAGCGTATCAGTACCACGTATTATAGTCAAGTCTAACAATTAGTCTCCTTCCGCTGTCTTTACAAACGGTATCCAAGGCTTTCGTCACACTCAGTAGCTTCAACCAGCGACCCGCGGCAGCTAATGACCCAAGTGCTCCTTTAAAGTCGGGGAACGTATGGTGTTTGTTTCAAGATCCGTTAAAGGCGAACTCGCGTTACCCAAATAGTGGCATGTCCACACAAACATCTCTATGAAATGTTTTTGGAGCTATGAGACGACTAACGTTAGCAGGTTCCCCTGGCGAGTAATTCTCAAACCTAGCAAATGCCCAGATGTCACACAACTTACGTTAGATGGTTCCCCTGGCGAGTAATTCTCAAACCTAGGGAGTGCCCGGATGTCACACATCTTACGTTAGAGGGTTTCCCTGGCGAGTAATTCTCAAACCTAGGGAGTGCCCGGATGTCACACAACTTACGTTAGAGGGTTCCCCTGGCGCGTAATTCTCAAACCTAGGGAGTGCCCGGATGTCTTCGAGTTTCAGGCGATATTTCTTAATGATGTCTTCCGGTATATCTTCCACTGCGTCTACAATCACCCGTCGACCGTCAGCATCTACAGCCGCAGGTTGGGAAGAAGCAGCGCCATCTAGCGCAGGTCCTTGATCGGAGATGTGGACCTCCGGGGGCAGGAGGGGTCCAATAAACCCTTCCCTATCTGCACCCAAGTCATCGCCAACTTCCATGTCGTCCCGCACAGAGTAAACCAGTCTGCGTCCTTCACCCCTACCACCTTTCTTCCTATGTCCCCTCTTTTCAATGTCGGACAACAGATCAGGGAGTCGGTTAATAGGATCGTTCGCGTCGCCTTTTATCACTTTCTGTTTCGTAAGGTAATCCGACAAGGATCTTGCGTGACTGTTCTCGCCTGTGAGCCTGTGTTCGATTTCCAGCTCATGGCGACCCATCTCCTTCACGTCCGTGTTGGCCCGACTGGTGTTGTCGACTGATGTGCTCTTGTCCGAGATGCGACGGTCGATCTCCTCAAGTCGGCCTCTGTAGACTTGGGGATCAAGGCCATAACTCTCTCCCTGGAACATCAAGCCATAAGGTGTTGTCATGGCGATGAGAATACCGAAAAAGTTGCATGATTAACAAAATCAGGCTTTTTACACACTAATATCAGAGACCATATATGGGTATATGGTCTGTGCTAATATTAATGGTGTTCTTTAACAAGCCCAACTTCAAGCCAATCAAACAAACATTTACTTCACTGCTAACGGCCCGAAGAGCGCTACAAATGCAGCGTTAGAAATTGGCACTGGTCCACAGCCCTTGCCAAAGTGCTCAATTTTAAGGTATCATAAGGACTAGTAGAAAATTGCTCTTCTTAAGGGTTCTTCTATATGTTACTATTATAAGGACAAGTGGACTAAAACTGTTAGTTTCTATCGCTGATATGGTATGAACATATCCCGTCAAGATATTTAGACAGTTACTAGTATATAAGGCTATCCAACTACACGACGATAGTGAGGGAAGATTTAAAGTGTAAAACTTGCCGTTTCTCGCTGGCCCAGCTTCAGCTGGACTTCCCCCTCCGTCAGGCCACACTTCTTGAGCTCCTCCACAGCACCGTCGTGTTTCACCACCTCCTTGTAGTCTCCAAGAAGGGAAACTCCACACAGGGTTTTAGCGGCCGGGTTGTACTCGCCCGACGCAGCAAAGTCACGGTGTTGGGCATACTGCCTGAAATTAGGAATAGTTGAGATACAGCGTGGACCCTAAATATCGTATTAACCAGACAAACCAGTGACTGAAAGCATGAACAACGATCTACGCCCTCGCCACTCACCAGTCACAGAACTTGACCGATCCCCACTGTGCCATTCTGACACCAACGTGTAGTACTCAGGGCCCTTACTGACTCGGAAATCTCTTAGACTTCCAGAGGTTGTATCCTTTCGGAAAATACCATTGACGAGAAAAAAATAATATACCTCGGATATTTTACATCAGTTTAAAACTTACTATCAAATGTTAAATTATGTCATTTGTTAAACGTCGTCAAAAAGGAAGGGTGTTTGTACGGGTATTTCTTCAGACGGTTTTCGGTAATGCACATTGCCATTATCTGGAAGCGCGGGACTCATGGTGTTGTATTGGTACTCACTGTCGAAGAGAAACATTTGTGTTCAGTTGTTTTTTGGCCATTGCCTGCAACTGTTTCTCTCCCTCGGTCTCCATGTCTCCACCAATCAGCTTGTGTTTTCCCAGACACGTGACCGGGTCCATCCGTACCACCTCCTGACTGCCGTACCGCTGAGGGTTGCCACTGGACAATAAGTAGAATCATCAAGAGCTGACAAATACATTCGGTTCTCTACAAACCTTCATGAATAATAAAATATTTAACGCTTTCAGGTACACCCGTCTCAACGTTCACTTGTATTTTCAATATGCATAACCCCAACCTGAATTATATACATACATATATATATATATATATATATATATATATATATATATATATATATATATATATGTGTGTGTGTGTGTGTGTGTGTGTGTGTGTGTGTGTCACTAGTCAGTTTTGTGTTATGGACAAGAATAGAATTTATGTTTTTAACCTTGGTTTGCTTCCGTTGCCAGGTGATAAAATTATATTAAGTACATTTCTTAGTATTCATAATCAACAAGAGATATGAATCCGGTTGGGAAGTTAACCAAACGATGCAAACTCACACTTTTCACTTTAAAAAACAAACCATAACAACAGATGTCCGACGTAGAACGTTCTTAGTTCAAAATTTAATAAGGCATTTCTTTATTTGTGTTGTTGAATTTGCATACACCTTTTTTGACAGAAGTTAACAATTTGGTGAGACTAAACATGGCCTTGATTTCAATAGCAGGGGGCCTATAAGATATACTATCTAATGTTATAAAGGACTCCCAGAAATTTGGCATGATGGTAATTCAATAGTTTTATTTTTGTACGAGCTTGTGAATGCCCAACGTTCTGTTAGACGATGGCGCGAGCCCGGTGAAAAACTAATCCAAGGGAAGTAACTCCAGTTTAAAGCGGAATATACGAAACTGCGGGCCAAATATTCGCCAGCTCTGTTTTCTCCTCGGTGACGATCTCTCGTGGTTCAGTCAAGCCGGCAGTTTTCGCTCAATTAAAATGTCTACAGCGTGGAGACAAGTGGGGATGAAGTGAGTAAACACCGAGTATCGTCACATAAGGACATCTATGGTTGATACTATTGAGTGCAAATGTTGGTGGAAGTGAGAAAAGTGACGAAAGACTGTAGAATCTAAACTTCGCCGAGGACGACTTGGCGTCTATTCCATTTGACCTCTACGAATCATATCGATACATGAGGAGTCTGCCATCGATAATCAAATTATCTTTATTGTAACTACGAACATATTTGTATAAATCATACGTTCGTGGTGCGCATTCGATACTGTATCGATTTTCACCTGCGCGCACGCTCCGACGCCTTTATTGTAGTTCATATGTTCGGTTTTCGATCAGCAATTATTGAGTGGAGCATTTAGGCCTACATCTGTCATTGTCTTCAGACAGGACCTCGTTATTACTGACAGAAGGTATGTCATGAAACCTAGAAGTCGGCGCTTATATGCTTAAGGAGGGTAATACGGTGTAACATGGTAACTCATCGGAGTGTATGCTGCATACGAAACGTTGTGTTCCTCATAATAAAGAAGTTAACATCCATAAATTCTCTTCCTATCACTTCTAAATTCCTTTCACAGACTTGATCTGTCAATATTATGGAGAAAGGTCATTATTTTGTACAAATGTTCTATTTCTTTATTGGGCATTGCAAGTTTGCAACCACCTCAAATATTTCTGGGTTTTATTGACATTTTTTGTGGTAAAATTATTTTCTATTTTGTCTATTTTTGTTATCAGGTATATGTACCTCTGATAGTAAACAGTTGGGTAATAACGTATTCGACGTAATAGGCGCCCCGGGCGATATTTGCTGATAGATTGGCTTGTGAACAAAGCCCAATTAGCACCCCTTCCGATTGATGAATGTACACAAGATTTATGTATTCGGTATAATACGCACACGTGTGTTATATGCACCCTTATTTCTGGGCAATTAAATTCTGGGGAAAAAAATCTGTCGTACAAACATTTCAGGCTGTCAGTATAAACCACAAAATTTATCTTTCAACCATGTTTTGTTTCACCAAAATAATATTCTAATAAGAGCCCCCTATTTCTAATTTTGAGAGTGCCCCTGGCGCTTATTACGTCGAATACGGTAAGCATCATTAACCTAGTCACAGGGATGGGAATAGCAGCTAAAGGCTTATAGATTTGTAGTTGGATCATCATGTCAAGCTACATCTTATGATGATGATAATGTATTATTCATTTTCTTATGCAAGACCAGTGACCTATTGTGAGTGATTAAAAATACCACTGTTTCGTTTTCCAGCTACATCCAATATTCCCAAATCTGTGCCCGTATTGTCAGGAAATGCTTGAAACCAGAACTAAGAGCGGCGGCGGCGAAACGAGAGGAGACCGTTATCAAAACATCAGTTTGGGAAAATGGGAAGCCAGGCAAACCAGGTATGTTGCCCCCGATGAATGAAATGTAGTGTTCCCTAAAATATATGACAATAGTGAAATATAATAAACCATACAACCATTCCACCCCAACTCAGCCACTTGTTCCCTCGCTTCATCAGAGTCCTAATAAACCACTGCAGAGTATGAAGCCTACCAATTTTGAGTCATAAAATATGTAGAAAATTCATCTTTTGAGACGGTATCCAACAGGCTTCAAACACTATTAGCTTGACAAGTTTCCATGACTTTTCTGGGGCATTATGTTAGTTTTCCGTGATAATATATCAGTAAATAGCACAACAAAATGTAAGTTTACTCAATTTATTAAAACTTTAATTCACTAAAGTCATTATAGTCAAAGCATTTATTTGCCTGTCACCGATAGATCCCCAGAAAAAAAGTTATTAGAATGTATGAGTTTCCCAATATATAACAATTTTCTATTTTCCATAAATCATTCCAGACCTGTGAAACTCAAATTCCATGACTCGTTGAACCCACCCTGTGAAATAATCAAGAAAAAATAAAAACAACTATTTTCACAATGCCATGACACCAATAACTCTAGTGAATGTCGTAACCTTGACCTTTCTCTATTGCAGTAGCTATAAATAGAGAGTACTGACGTACTGAGAGTCCTCATACAATTGTATATGTGATAGTAACAAAACCCTAGGGAAACTACTATTTTTTCAGGACAAGTTTAAAATTAATATTATATTGAAGTTTGTGTAAAATCCTAGTATTCCAACACAGTAAAGAAATCAAGACATGCACTCATTCAGGGGTATTTAACATACTAAAGTCTTGTTTTGGACAACCCACCGAACACTTAAGTTTTCTCAGATTTTCATTGTTTTTCAATAAACTCCCCAAATCAACATGTTTGTCCCTCAGTAATCATTTAATGGCCCTGATAAAGAAAAGAAAAACATCTCACTACCTACCCAACTTATGAGATAACTCAGTCGCATTGTTAGGTACCGAGATGTTTCGGTGATGGCCACACTTCATCCCAACAGTGAAATAAGGAGTGTTTGTGTTGAGGTTTTCTGTTGTACAATTGAGAGTAAAGATGTCTTAATTTGCTTTCAGTTTTACCCGGAGAGTCAGCAGCGGCGAAGTGACAAGAGTTGCCACGTAGCCCATGAAGTGTGATAGTTGACTAGACTCAAGAAGACGGATATCACTTTACCAATGTTTTATGTTGATGGTCAATATTTGTACATATGAGACCACCTCCTCTAGGTACTTCATTCAGGATGTTTGTAACACTGAATAAATGAGTTTGCGACCAATACAGCAGAGTTGGTGATGTGTAGTTGAAACAGTGTGGGTCACTGGGGCAGAATCTCTGAAGGGGCACGGGTGGCCCAGTTGTCTAAGGCACCACAATTCCCAGTGCAGTTGCATCCCTTGGGCATACCAGAAACCTATGATTGTGGGTTCAAATGCTAGTTCACCCATATTATGCTTCTAGGTTTGTCAGCACTATACCCAAAGTGGTAAACGTCTGAAGCCTGCATCACTTCAGACTTTCCTTCCCCATAAAGCTGACACGCTGTGATATACATGTAACTGGAATAAGGTTCAAAGCGGTGTCAAACCAAACTTGCTCTCCAATAATCTCTGAATACATTCAGTACATTATGATCATGGCATGTCAGCTTATTGTGGGAGGAGTCTTCCAAAGTGACCTGGGTCAACGATCTGTACCATGTGTCACTTTAGAGAAGCCCTTGAGCTCACAGACAAAGGGTCAAAATTTGGGCAAAGCCTGGATTCCATCCCATGATGAGTGGATCTGTATAGCACTAAGGGATGCCTCACCCAAACTGTTACCAGGTCAGACATCCGGCCAGCAATATCTTCATAAGTGTTCTACCTGATCACACATATTCACCAAGTGGCCTTGTTTGGCCTGTTGTCATGGTGATGCAGATCAGATATTATCCTGGATCCTAAATTAAAACATCAAAGTTTGAGAGGCACTTGTACTCAATCACATGAAAAGAAATATAGTTTTAATTCTTGCAATAACACCAGGTGTCCTGCCTGGTCAGGCTCAATGTCACAGTACAGTTAAGTCAAAACTAAAATAGTTTTAGGAAATTGCACACACACACCAACCAAATGCTAAGGTGGTGGCACTTTGCAATTAGGAATACTTCAATGTGGGGCAAAGATAGGATACCAAAATGATGATTGTTTCTAATTGGATTCAAACCCAGGATAGTGTTCGGAAATGGTTTCAAAACTGATCACCCAAACACATGGTTAAGAAAATCATAGATAGGGGATAGATATTTATGACGTCTCCATCTGGAAAACAAATTCCTGACAGTCACATCACAAAGTATTTTTTTCACAGATATGAGACGGGCAAAAACAGTGACATAAAAAGCCATGTTTTCGTTGGCAGATGAGCGTCAATTTCAACTCGTCAGGACTGATGGCTGAGTGTGTCTATGCTTTGGAACATCAAACAATTTGAAACATATAAGAAAGATGTATCTAATCTATAGTAACATTACCTTAAATTTCAATATGCATTATTTTATCTCCATTCCACCATGACATCACTAAACACAAAACCTATGGTGTGAGCAAAGATAACAAGTGTGGCTCGAGTCCAGTGTTTTGAGTGTTTTTTTTCTGGGAAACCCTGATTATAGCCTTTAACAAAATTGTGATGCTGTATGTGCTCAAAGATTTTTCTTTCACATCAATATATTTACTTATATATATGACAGACATTGAAATGTGTGCACTGTTGCTTTATAAACCAACATGAAATGAACACCTCAAAAGAGAATGAAGCAAGCCTTGCAAGGTTTGGTTCTTCAGCCCTCATCCCTATTATGACACCACATCACTGCACAAAAGATGTGATGTCACAGTTGGCTACAGAAAAGTGCTAAATCTCAAACTCTCCTTGTCCCTAAAAGTTGAATTACACTTTCTTAGTCGATTTCTATGTTTTATGCCCCAATCTTGCTGCAACACATACTTTAAATATTGTAGTAACAGCAGCTTTTCATTTTGTAACCTATAATAATTTATTGTAATATAATTATTCAAAAGTATCTACATGTACTTACAAACGACTGAGAAATAAATTCTTTCTAATAATATTAGCTTCCCCAGTGATGTTGCCATGGAAACAGTGTTCCAGTCAGAGGTGGCTGACATGATGTAACATGATACGTCCGACTGACCAAACAGAATAGATAATTTCTACATTCTTGGACAAATTCATACCCTGTCTCCTGATTGGGCCTCTAGATTATTGAGACTCGACACATTGTATTGTTTGTGTCAATTGATAAAATGTTAAATAAACTGCAGGGCAAGAGAAGGTATACAGCCATGTTTTATGGTGCTTAAACTTGGAAAAACAAGAAATGGTTATTCAATGGTGATGCATTTAATATGGGTATCACATTTGTGTTTTGGACCTCAAATGTGCATTGTTTAGGCAAGTGGTTTTAACCTAGGAATGTTTTGGTCAAATCCACTTTGCAAGTCCATGCTTCAGCTGAGGACCAACTACTATCAGTGTAGGTCATAAGGTGTAGACTGGTTGATTGTAGGTCACAAGGTTGGAAACCCACACATCAGCCGCTAAAATGAACAGATTTCATCCTTGGCTGTACCAATTGACCATCCCTACAACACCAGCAGGACGTGGCAGTGTTGGAATCACTAAACTTTACTTCTGATGCATGTGGAAAGAGCAGCCAAACGTACATTGATGAAACTTGCTACTCAGCATCGAGGGCCATGAAGGTGTGTAACACATCAGAAACATGACAACATTACAGTTTCATGTGCAGCGATAAAAACGAACAGTTTTAGTCCACTGGTCCTTATAATGGTAACCTATAGCGAAGCCCTCAAAAAACACAAATTTCTACTAATCCTTATCACAAGGGGATGTTATTCCAAATGTCAACCAAAGATTGGCTCAACAGATGGCGTTACCGGGTGGTGCTGGACCTGTCGTAGACATGTTTCAATCTCAAACAATCTTTTTACATCTTGGGGGCGGGCATTAACCAGCTGCGACGTGGTGTTACATCCATGTATTTGCGCAAAGGGTAAAACATGATCTCGAACAATGTCAGCCCGGTAAAAACATCATACAAATTGCCATTAACAATGATGAACCGTGTCCTCCCATGAGTTGTGATGCCATCCCATAACATGACACTTCCAACCCCCAAAACTGACGATTTGGAGTGATGTAAGCCTTGCTAAAGCATTCTGGTAGACACTTGCACGATCATCAGAGCCGTCCAGATGAAACCTGGACTAATTGTGAAGCTCAGATCCTATCAACACCAAGCTAGTTGTAACTGCGCTTCACATAAAGTAGTGGAAATGTTTTTAATTGAAATAATAATTGACCAAACCCATACCTGGTAACAGGAGACAGACACGCTCTGAAAGTGGGGTGGTGTAACAACTCAACAATTTCAATATGGGGTGTGGCCACCATTTACGTTGATACGGACGAGGCAGTGGTGGTGCATTAGAAGACACCAGATTATTGAAAACACAGGGGATGTTATTCCAAATGTCAACCAAAGATTGGCTCAACAGATGGCGTTACCGGGTGGTGCTGGACCTGTCGTAGACATGTTTCAATCTCAAACAATCTTTTTACATCTTGGGGGCGGGCATTAACCAGCTGCGACGTGGTGTTACATCCATGTATTTGCGCAAAGGGTAAAACATGATCTCGAACAATGTCAGCCCGGTAAAAACATCATACAAATTGCCATTAACAATGATGAACCGTGTCCTCCCATGAGTTGTGATGCCATCCCATAACATGACACTTCCAACCCCCAAAACTGACGATTTGGAGTGATGTAAGCCTTGCTAAAGCATTCTGGTAGACACTTGCACGATCATCAGAGCCGTCCAGATGAAACCTGGACTAATTGTGAAGCTCAGATCCTATCAACACCAAGCTAGGCGTGCTTGACATGACATGGAAACAAAACTTGGTGTATCTCTCGACATCAGGGCCGGATGTTGTGCTTCCTCAACCAGTTGCGCACAGTTCTGCCACTAATTGGCCTCAACATGAGCTGGTGATGTGGCAGCTTGTTAATGATTCCACAGATGCACCCACTGAATATGATTGTCTTGTTGATGTGACGTCATATGTGGATGACTGGCCCATGGCAAGTCATGAGTGTTGACCGGCTGGAGATAACATTTCCAAAGAGATAATATTGTATTTCGTTCAAGATTACAATGACTAGCAACTTCGTTTTGCATGCTCCCTCTTCGCAGCATACCCAACGCATGTACACATTGATTTTCAGCAAGCCATGACATTGCGTAAGCCTTATTTACGGTTATATGAAAGTGTTTTTGTGAGCACCTGATAGCTAAACAATCGTGTGCTGTTCACATTGAGAAATAACGTGTATGATTATCATGCTCCCAACAAACACTCAAACATCCATATTATGAATCGTGGACAGAAAGTTGAGGCGATGTCTTCATGATTGAAAGGTGCAGTTTTTAATTGTCAATTTGTCAATTCTTGAAAAGACAGCATTGCACACAAAAAGTGTGATGCATAATTTTTTGTATCTATAAGAGTTCATAAATTGCAATTTATTTTAGGTATGCATCACTGCCTGTGCCCATAAACCCACGTCAATTCTTATAATTGTTGGAACAGCATTGGGTTTAAAACAGTATTTTAGTTGTCAGATCTTCCATCATGCGTCAGCTTGACATGGGAGGAAAGCTCAAAGTAATGAAAGCCTAACACACTTACTACTTTGGCGAAACCCACGAGCACAGGCAGGGTTGTGACAAACCTAGAAACATAATCTGGGATTCGACCCACGTTTGGTAAGTCAGTGAAATTATTTTTGTTACACTGATGGCTAGTTGACACATCAGTGTAATACACATTTAACCGTGATAATACTGCCCGAGATCAAAATAACTCAGAAGGTGAACATTAGTTTAATATTACCAGTGTTTAAATGTTTAGTATCAGTAGTGACAGTAGTCTGCATCTGGAGATATTAGTAGGCCTAGAGTGAAGAAATGCCTTGATGATTACAGTTGTTGAACGAGAGACCTGTGAGAGAGAAAGTAGTTTGGAAATGTCTACCATGGCACACCGGTCTTTCTAAATGAATCCTGGTCTTCTAGAAGTCTCCGTCTGTTCTGAAACTTGGACATTTTGCCGATCAGTCGACGAAAACATAAAATGCATGAATCGCCTCACAACAAAATTAGAGTGACGTCCCTTATACAAGGGACGTAACTCTGACAATATGTAATATTTGGTACCTCTAAAAATCAGATTTGCTCACCGTGAGATTAATTGGTGTTCCAAGTACTTAATAATTTTTAACCACAGATGGCGATGCAGTCGATGCACTATTTGATTATTCGACATGATATCCCCTATATAGTGTTGAAATTAGGCTCGTGCTTCTTACTAGAATAGATAAGTATGATGAATTTCTCATGCACATTATTATTTGTTTGACAACGCCATATGAGCCTATCGAATTGTTTTCTCTCTACTTTTGTACGCATATGTCCACGACGCATTGGGAATACTGAATGTATCACATCGGGGTAGGATCGTGTATTGAGTAGCTATCAGACCACGCCCTATCCCAGCGGCCTGTATTGAGTAGCTATTAGACCACGCCCCATCCCCGTGTCTTGTATCGAGTTACCGTTAGACCACGCCCTATTCCAGTGACCTGTATTGAGTAGCTATCAGACCACGCCCTATTCTAGTGTCTTGTATTGAGTATCTATCAGACCACGCCCTATTCCAGTGTCCTGTATTGAGTATCTATCAGACGACACGCTATTCCAATGTCTTGTATTGAGTTGCTTTCAGACCACGCCCAATTCCAGTGTCCTGTATTGAGTATCTATCAGACCACGCCCTATTCCAATGTCTTGTATTGAGTTGCTATCAGACCACGCCTTATCCCCGGGTCGTGTATTGAGTTGCTATCAGGCCACGCCCTATTCCAGTGTCCTGTATTGTGTATCTATCAGACCACGCCCTATTCCAGTGTCCTGTATTGAGTAGCTATCAGACGACGCCCTATTCCGGAGTCCTGTATTGAGTAGCTATCAGACCACGCCCTATTCCAGTGTCCTGTGTTGAGTAGCTATCAGACCACCCCCTATTCCAGTGTCCTGTATTGAGTATCTATCAGACCACGCACTATTTCAGTGTCCTGTATTGAGTATCTATCAGACGACGCCCTATTCCAGTGTCCTGTATTGAGTATCTATCAGCCCACGCCCTATTCCAATGTCTTGTATTGAGTTACCGTTAGACCACGCCTTATCCCCGGGCCTTGTTTTGAGTTGCTATCAGACCACGCCCTATCCCAATGACCTGTATTGAGTACCTATCAGACCACGCCCTATCCCCGTGTCTTGTATTGAATTGCTATCAGACCACGCCCTATTCTAGTGTCCTGTATTGAGTAGCTATCAGACCACGCCCTATGCCAGTGTCCTGTATTGAGTTACCGTTAGACCACGCCTTAATAACGACAGATATTCAGCAAACAACTTTGCTACTGATTGGTCTGACATAGTATAAGGACAAAACAACAAGAAACCTGTACAGGAATTTTATTAGGAATTCTTGCCATATATAATACACATATTGAGAATCGTTCACAGTGTCAGCTGACATGTTCTTACTCTACAGTCCAGAATAGCTATACTCAGTAATGACTTGAAGAGTACAAATGCCGAGTCTAGCTTGTTCTTAAGATATTTTACACGGGAAAAGATTAAGTAATTCAAGGAATATACGATATTTAGCTGTGTATTTCCTCAACTATTTGCATGAGGTATTTCAGATTCATGAAACCTTCACAACTAAAAACTACAAAAGTATAATCGTTATTAACTACACGTACTTTTATAATGTGATTAATATTCAAAAAGCCTTTTGTGTGTAACTATGTTAAATCGTATGAATATTGGCCTCTATGGGCATAATGAAGTATTTTCACAAGTGTAAACCTGGAAATACTTTTTAAAATAAAACATTTAGAAGTGTTGACACAGGGTTAGTGAGTGACTTCCTATATCCGGGTCTCGAACACATCGTATCACAGGTATGCGTTACACTGAAACCCCGTCAACCCGGACGTATCGTTCATAGTGAAATTGCCCGGTTTATTAGAATCAGGATTAACGAATAATGTTGCGAAGCAATGTTTTGTCGTACACGTAGACGTTCATAAGAGAATCGCCTGGAAGGCGTCCGGTATAACGGGGTTTCACTGTATATATCATTTTAGAAAAAACAAAAACATAGTTATTACTTGTGTAGTAGACGTAATACATCACTGATGACAGGAATTAGTCTAAAGACAATAAAATAATACACGTGAAAGAATATATTTTGATATAGACGATAAATAAATAATTTGTAAACGAATGTATACTTGCGATTGCTTACATTATTGTAATGTTAATAAGTAGAGGAATAACTGATATCATTCTGATGGCCATGGTCATCGAACTACATCGTGGTTGACATTTCTAAACTGAGTAAACTGTAACTCAATTTGTAACAATTTTTATTTTTTTAAGAAAACGGGATTGGGGAAGGGATGGGAGTTGGGGGTAGGCTGTACGCTGTGGTTCCATCCTATATGTTGTAATTCGTGTCATGTACTGAACTGTTACCACGGTAACTGTTCCTTAACAATATATTCATGTACATAATACATCGGCGAGAACAGCGAACACCTTAACCACACGGCTACACCACCACCGCTCTTTCAAACATACGCATGCAATAATTACTGTTGTATCTCATCATAACCATTCGCCTCCTTTACTGGCAATTGTCGTGAACTGTGTAGCATATGTCGACGAAAAGTAACAATGAAGTTTGATACACAATAGATAAACCCGTCGTCATCCCACGTCACGACACAGATTGGCCAGGCCTGGATGGTAAATAATTCATTAATCATACACAATGTTGTTTATCAAACCAGGTGTTAATAAAGACTTATATCCCTGGTGACACAGCTTTGCAGACAACAATAATTCTACTTTGTTCCAGATGACGAGACACTACTCATTATGAGCCGCCCGTTTGAGATCGTGCAGGGACTTGCTGTTGTGCCTGTCTTTGCTGGTGGTGTCCCTATACCGCAGTTTCACAGCCGCGAGAGACGTGGTCTTGAACCGGTCACGTGCAAAGTCAGGCGTCTTCGTGGGTTTCACGTTATTGAAGATCCTGCGCTGCATTTTAATGGTAGCAGGTTTGATTGGCTCGTCTCCGTTGTCATGGTTACTGAGAACCTCATCCACAACTCTCTGCACCTGCAACGGTTGATGAAGATGAAGTGAACAATACAAATGGAATACGTAGTAAAAGGGGGTGCATTGGGCAGTATTTAAAATTTAACAGCTGCTAAGTGATCATTCGGTTCTTGTAGCTAACAATCTCATTAAAATCAGATCTTGGTTCTCGCTACAGCTTAACAAAGATCTGAGAACATTCCATTACGGGTCACGTCAGACCGACCTTTCGCGAACTTTGACCAACCAATGGAATAACTAACAATGAGTCGACAATAGAAAATCAGAAGGCAGCTTAATCGAGCTTTGCGGCACCTGTTGCAAAGTGGCGACTACGCTTCGAAACATATTTTGACATATACTCGATTAAAAAATTAAAAACTGAACAAAAGAACATTCTGGAATGGCTAATAGATGATCTACATTTGATGAATACAGACACAAAGCCCATAACTGTCGTTCGGAATACCCTGTGTGTTTTTTCGAGGTTGCACCATCAAAAATCACATTCCAACTGTCACTTTCATGATCTGATAAGCGATGCTCTGATTGGTCAGAAGAAAGGTCATTCTGATGTGACCCGCATTGGGATGTCCTCAGATCTTTATTCAGCGGTAGTGAGAACTAAGGTCTGATTTTAATGAGATTGCTGTAGCTAATAGCTGAAGTCGACTCTCACACGTACAGGGTTCGTGGGGTATACCATCTTCCTGAGGCAAGGGAGTTAACTGACTATCAAAGTCCAGTTTCCACACTTGCCGAACTTGGCTTGAATTATGGAGTAATATTTGGCTGGATTTACGAGACTTTACACAGTCCAATTAGAATCGCGTAGCGAAATCGACATCCGGTTCGTAAACTGTCGTGCAGATTTCGGTCCATTGCTGGATTTGCGAAGCATGTGTACCGACAATTTAGTGTCAATAGATATTTTACAAATCTTTTCATCAGTTTAATCAAGGTGCTCACGTGATTTGATGCACTTCGCGAAGTAAGATCCGTTTTATCACAATATATAGTTTGATAATCGATCAGATCGTCTTGACTGGTCGCCGCCATTTGGTTTGAAGCAAATGCAAGTGATATGAGAGAAGCAGGGATACGGAAGGGACATAACTCGTAACAGCCACTTGTGGTCTACAATCATGCCCAGAAACTCCAGCCTAGTTCGGCAAGGGTGGTACCTGGACTTTTACAGTCAGTTAACTCCCTTGCCTCTGGAAGAAGGGTGGATACAGGCACACCTAAAGGTGATAATCGAACCATCTATTGTCACCCCGTTTAACTGCTTAGCTGACACCGTGTGGCATCGCTGAAACACTGTTCAAAGTAGCGTTAAACCACACTCATTCACTCATTGTGAAAGCCAAATTAGTATGCTTTAGACAATATCTTTCCCCCAAACACACCCCTCCCCTCCACTCCCCTTCAACTCAGAGGGGATTTTGATGTTTTTACCCCTTTCTCTAAAACCAAATGTAGTATGTTGTAGAGAATCCCCCCCCCCCCCCCTCCTCCACTGAAAGAGGATGTTGATAGTTTAGACCCCTCCCTTTTAAAAATGCAGTCTTACCCAGCCGTACAGAGCCCCGACCCCCGGGCTGACCATGCCGGCTTCATCCGGGGCATACATCTCCAGTAGCTGCCGTGCACGTGCAGCGATTGTTGGATCAATGTCGTCAATCTGCACTTGGTGAACTTTCTGGTACAGTTTTATAGATCCTATCATGACGCATCGTTTATGACTCTTCTTCCATCGCTGAATACAACGAAACACACATTTTTATTATGAAATCGGAAGAAATTCTACTTGAAATCCATAATTGTATGATATCAGTTTTCTAAATCGTGTCATCCCCGGGATCTCGACATCAGTTTACATTTTATTGTGTTCGCCATGTAGAGCTTTGCTTCTGGATGGAAAACATGTTTGTTGTTAAACGCCGCCCTAAGCAATATTCCACTTTTTCGTCGGCCTGGACATAATCTAAACCTGTGACTGATATAATGAGCAACATTTCTTGTGAGCAACGCCCGATGACTTCGGGGTTTGATGATATACTTTAAGTCGCCACGCACGACAAGCATAGGTTGCTGGGAACCGATTCTAACCTTAGGAATCCCCACATTCCCAATATGAGCACTTTCTTTACAACGTATCAACCATTCCCCATCACCCCCTGTATTTGTTTATAACGCTCGCCACACACTGACCCTTGTCTTCCCCTCGTGTTGGTGCATCAGGAGTAGCATTGCCATGACAACGTGGTGCACGAGCGGCGGGGGCTTGACATAACGGATGATCTCGGAAAGTGTCGGCACGTCAATACACGTTGTTGTCATCTGCACGTGCAAACGTTGAACGTGTTCCGACGCCTTCAGTCTTGCACGTGCAAGGTCCATCTCGTGCTGCATCTCCGAGGAGAATCCCCGTCTGTCTGCATCCCCGACTTTCACCCTCAGCTTCTTGATGTCGCTCCTCTGCAGAGTGTCCAAGATCTCTGCAACGGTACATTTTGGTCAGGGTTAGGAAACTGATTGATCTGTGATTGGGGAACTCACAGTCACTCTAGCTGAAACGTCGATTATCACGAAGCCTAACCTCAACCCCGTCTCCCATTATCTGTCCACGTTTTGGAACAACAACACCTTGCACAATCATAACGTCAAGACTGAAACCATTATCTGGTGGAGTAGGGCTCCAGGACAAGAGGAAGAGACACGCACTATCTGACCGTTTTTTGCAACTCACCGTCTCTGAGGTTGAGGACAGAGAGGATCCTTCTCGCCTCCTGGAACTCCCGCTTGGTGGTGTCCAGTTCCTTGTCCTGGTAGTCAGACATGGCGGACTTCAGCTCGCTCTTGTCCTTCCGCTTGGTGGCGCCCTGCAGACGTTTCAGCAGCAGACGAACTGGCAGGGCTGGATAAGAGGGGAACATATATATGTAGGTCACTGTCGCCGAACTGACGGGCTGGACAAGAACGGAAAATATATATGTACTTCACTATAGACGAACTGACAGGGCTGGACAAGAATGGGACATATATGTCCGTCACTGTAGACGAACTGACAGGGCTGGACAAGAATGGGACATATATGTACGTCACTGTTGACGAACTGATAAGGCTGAACAAGAATGGGACATATATATCTACGTCACTATAGACGAACTGACAAGACTGGACAAGAATCTGACATATTTATGTACGTCACTGTAGACGAACTGACAGGGATGGACAAAAATGGGACATATATATGTACGTCACTGTAGACGAACTGACGTGTTGGACAAGAATGGGACATATATATGTACGTCACTGTAGACGAACTGACAAGGCTGGATAAGAATGGGGCATATATATGTACGTCACTGTAGACGAACTGTCTGGGCTTGAGAAGAAGGAACATATATATGTACGTCACTGTAGACGAACTATCAGGGCTTGAAAAGAAGGTTACACATATATGTGCGCCACTGTTGACGAACTGTCAGGGCTTTAGAAGAAGGGGACATATATATGTGCGTCACTGTAGGTGAACTGTCAGGGCCTGAGAAGAAGGGGACATAAATATGTGCGTCACTGTAGACGAACTCTCAGGGCTTGAGAAGAAGGGGACATACATATGTGCGTCACTGTAGACGAACTGTCAGGGTTTGAGAAGAAGGGAACATATATATGTACGTCACTGTAGACGAACTGCCAGGGCTTGAGAAGAAGGGGACATATTTATGTACGTCACTATACGAACTGACAGGGTTGGACAGGAAGGAACATTAGTACTATTGGACCCAACATTTATGGTATCGATGGACCCGCTATGATCCCATGGAGATTAATGTTGGTATAAGGCATGTCATACATAGCACTCTTGACGAGGGGTGATGGGATAGCCTTGTGGTTAAGGCTCGTCACGCCAAAAAACCCTGGTTCGATTCCCCAAATGGGTACAATGTGTGAAGCCTATTTCTGGTGTCCCCCCCGATGTGATATTGCTGGAATATTGCGCTACACGTGGCGTAAAACCAAACTTACTGACTCCATGGTACAGTACAGGACAAAGCAAGGTTACGTACAGAAATCCAGAATGGTCCTCTCTTCTTCTCTCTGTTCTACCTCCAACTGCTTGCGCTGCCACCTCTCAAAGTCACTCTCCTTAAACAACCGTGTTCTTGCAGTTTAAAAAATATACTCACCGCCAAAAGAAACGCGAACCATAGAAACATACAGAGAAGTATGTACGTTAAGAAGAGATGTTTCAAATCTGTACCAAATAATGACAAAACTAACAATCAGTCAAGTGTTACCACAAAGTGACTTTTTTCTTATCACGATATGGTTCACATGTTTTACAAACTTAACACGCTAATCCTGCACGAGACAAATGGTGCATCTCGAGTCATGGATCATTGACGTCACACGTGATGCGTTCATCAGCATCAGTTCACACAACATACCAGTATGGTTGTTTGTGCATCGAACCAATCTAATATCTCTTTAAAGAATAAGTCTTCATATATTCACCAACATGTATAGTATTCGCGTTTCTTTTGGCGGTGAGTATATATACATTTCTTATGGTCATCCTCTTAACTTTTCAAAAGCCGACAGTACGAAAGCAACTCTTCCAAACAAGACATAATAATCTCTTCTAATGATGCTTGCTTTCGTGTGATATGAGGTGATACAAGTCTAACTATGACATCAAAGTAAACTAGTGTTGTGGGCATGAATTTGACATAGCTATCCCTACATAACGCCATCACTGCCCAAAACACTAGACGGCAGACAGAAGCATTTTCATATCCACATAGCCTTGTGCACGTCTGTCAAAAATAATGAGGCAACATCATTGATATGGATCTACCAGTGAAACATCAATTTCTCCAAAACAGCCAGCTGCTTACAGCTGAACACGTGGCTCCGAATTAGACAAATTACCCAAAGCAATAAGACTAATATCTATCTGTCAGATGATGCACGTGAATGCAAATTAGGCAGATTGTCTGAGTGGTGAGTGCTACCAGATTGTTTGTTTGTTTATTGTTTAACGCCGCACTCAGCAATATTCCTGCTATATGACGGCGGTCTGTAAATAATCGAGTCTGGAACAGACAATCCAGTGGTTGACATCTTGAGCATCGATCTTCGCAGTTGGGTTACGGTGACATGCACCAACCAAGTCAGCGTACCTGACAAACCGTTAGTCCCGTTAGTCGCCCAAACGCTCATTTCAGTGATCGGGGGGCGGTCGGGTAGCCTAGAGGTCAAAGTGTTCACTCGTCACGCCGAAGCCCCGGGTTCAATCCCTGACATGGGTACAATGTCTGAAGCCCCATTTCTGGTGTCCCCGCTTTAATATTGCTGAAGGCAGCGTAAAATCAAACTCACTCACTCATTCACTCATTTCAGTGATTCATTCATATAATTTTCATCACTATTTTGCCTTTTTACTTCCAATGGCATCTGTTTCACTAGATAATCAAGACGTTACGTTGCGTTGACGTTATATATTTGACATAATAAACGAAGTAACAAATAATACGCTGAAGATTTAATGGGTCAAGACCTACCTCATCTTCGTCCCGCTCTGAATCTGAGTCCTCTGAGGAGGAGTCTTCTAGAGCAAAGGAAACCTCTTTCTTGTTCAAGGTCACCGCGGCTTGTTCCTTCACATCCCTGTCATTTCCTGCATCGTCAGCACCTTCTTTGACGTTAATGTCGTTACCTTTCAGTTTAACTTTTCCCCCTGTAGGAATCTGGGTTACGTCTTCATCCCCCATCCTGCATTTGGCACCCTTCCCTTTCACATCGTTATCAGTTTTAGCAACACCCAGAACATCTCGAACTTGGGAACTATTGTCTGAATCATCTTTTTCCATATTTTGTCCATCGTCTGTGACTGCTTCCTTCTCCACTGCTGGTTCTCTTGTGGCACTGTCGGTGCTGCTGCCACTTTGTGTGTCTAGTGGTTTACCATTTATTTCAGCTGTGACCTCTATCGTGTTGCCCACCCCTCTCTTGACCACCGCGCGCAGAGTGCTGGTGGAACTGTCGGTGAGCGATCCAGCAGGATCAGCCTCACTTTCAGTTTCTGTTTGTCTGTCTCCATCTTCGGAGTCGTCATCGACAATCTGCAGCGACATGTCATCCCCGTCGTCAACGTTCATGTTACTCTCCACTGGCGGATCACGCCATTTCCTCTCGGCTTTCAATTTCTTGATTCTCTCCTTGGCTCTCCTAGAATTGTACTTCCTCTGTTCTTTTTGTGCTGCATACTCAACAGAGGATAGCACCTGTGTAGAAAACAATTAAGTATTCATAACTCAATAATGTTGACTGTTAAAGAGACTCAAATAAATATCCAATTTATGTAAATAAATGCGACAAAAGCAGAGTCGATTGTACGATTCCGACAAATCACGAGCATGTGTCCACGAATCAAAAAGTGATGCTTAAAGGTGAACGTATTCTGCCCATCCAGTGGCAGCTACCACAAACACATGAGAAGGCAAGTCAATATTAAATGTTTCATCTAAAATAAACCCTTTAAAAAGCGAGACGCTACCTGGTACTGAAGCAGAGGGCGATACTCTCCACCCACAGACGCCTTGACCTCGATGGACGAGCCTGCCTGGTCATCATCCACCATGATGTCCCCTTCCCACAATGCACCATCCTCCGTCTGGAGATGCTGCCAGTCTTCCCCATCTAGAACTGCGACATCATCAGCACCAGGCACGTTCAGTTTGAATTTCAGAATGGAGCCGGCCGGAAGGTGTTTCCTCTGGGGCCCCATCAGCTTGCATCCTTGTCCCCAGTCATGCAGCGTACTTGGGAACTCAGAGCAGTCTTTATAAGGCCAGTGGCAGACGACGAGAATATTGTGAAGCAAGGGCATCCCATCTCTCTCTTCTACTGGCCTTGTGACGTCATGAGACACTGTTGACTTCCTGTCGTCTGCTCTCTTGCCATGCAGGTTTATGTTATACGTTCCATGTTTTGGCAGTTTCACAGTGAAAGTCACAATGTTTTTATTCAAGGTCTGTGACACAAACTCCGTCACGTCCTGAATGACACCGTTCAGGTGATGTGTGACATCAGCCCTGAGTGTCACTGATTTGGTCGTCTGCACTTTCACATCTATCCGCCCAGATTGGGGTGAATATATCAGAGCTGACTTAGGACTAATGACTCGTATTCCTAGTTTTCTCAACATCATTCTTGGTCCAATTCTCCCGTG
This sequence comes from Haliotis cracherodii, assembly GCF_022045235.1. NCBI lineage: Eukaryota > Metazoa > Mollusca > Gastropoda > Lepetellida > Haliotidae > Haliotis > Haliotis cracherodii. Next base: position 1,067,679 of record NW_027266341.1, on the reverse strand, counting down.
AGGGATTTTAGGTAAACTAAACACAGATTCATTTGGTTCTGAGCACCGTAAGAGATAATTGCATACATGAATAAGGTGCCCATCACTCTGTTCAGGTCGGGCTAATATCTTGAGACACGAGTCTCCGGCTACCATTGGCCTGGCAGTGAAAACTACCTTCTGTTTGTCCATCTGGTGGACGACACAAGTTTCCTGATCCTTCCCGCCATTGCTAGATGTTATCGTTTGAAAGAAAGTCAGGTTATCTGGCACTTTGAACACAATTTCTGCTTCTCCATTTTTGGTTTCAACAATGCCAGAATCGTGTGTGACTGGCACCATTCCCATGGCTTCCACGTCGGCCCCTGGGCCCCACTCGCTCTTGTCATTGTCGGGGTAGCACTTGAAGCCTGCTAGCCCTTGAGAACAGGAGATCCCGAAGGAACACAAGTGAGGCTGTCGCTCCATGTACAGGTTGCTGGACTTGCCAAACACCTCTATGACGTATTTGCCCTTTTCCGTAAGATTCACAAGAAACGTGGCACGACTGGAATTCAGTGAGCTCTCCAAGAACACATTATTTTTAAGACTGGCTTTTTTAGACACATTGCTTTTCTTTGATTCCACTTTACTAAGTCTATAAGAAAATTTCATCCCGGAACCTTTTCGAAAGTTCACTTTCAGCTTACACATCCCGTTTTTAGTCGGTACGGTTATTTTATCCTGCGGACAACTGAGGTTGAGACAGAAGAATTCGGGTTTGAGGTATGGCATGGTAAGATACTCAGCCTTTGTGATGAACCTCGGCAGTAGCTGCCAGTAGTCCCGGTCAGGGAAGTGAGAGAAGATGAGATTCTCTGGATCAGGGATGAAGTAGAAGTGGTTGAGGTCGGCGACGAAGGAGCAGTTGAGGTCGATGTTGAGGATGTCTTCCTGCTGACGAAGGTCGTGAGTGTCGTGCCACAGTTTGCCGCCCAGGAAACAGTCGATCAGTCTCCACTCGCGCCCGAGGTACACCGCGCACCAACAATGGCGTTCAGTCTTTGTCACAGCCTCACACGGTTGTTTGGGAAACACTCTCATCTGACCTGTGATCTTCACACACTCTATGGACGTAAAGCTGTAGAAAACAGACAACACCAAAACGTCCTTTAATGCTTTTATGTTTGTTTGTTCAATTCTTTTTTAACGCCTCACTCAGCCATATTTCAGCTATGTGACGGCGGTTGTACATAATCGAGTCACGACCAGACAATCCAGTGATTTATAACATGAGCGTCGATCCACGCAATTGAGATAAGATGACATGCATCAACAAGTCAGCGAGCCTGACCAACCGATCCCGTTAGTCGCCTTTTGCGGCAAACATGAGTTGCTGAAGACCTATTTTCCCTGGATCTTCACGGGTCGTAATAATGCTTTTATGAATCAGAATGAGTGAGTATGGATTTTAGCAATATTCCAGCAATATCACGGCGGTGGACACCAGAAATGGGCTTCACACATTGTACCAATGTAGGGAACCGAACCCAGGTCTTCGGTGTGACGAGCGAACGCTTTAACCACAAGGCTACCCGACCGCCCCTTTATGAATCAAAGCCATATTACTGAAGAGGTGAATATCACCTGCCATCCTAAATAAAGAGTTAATGAATAGGTGAGTGAGGGAGGGTTAACGCCGCTTTGCAGAATATTTCTGTTATAAATTGCGTACGGGAGGAAACACCGAAGAGATTCAGGTGAGTGAGTGAGTATGGTTTTACGCCGCTTTAAGCAATATTCCAGCAATATATCGGCGGGGGGACACCGGGAAATGGGATTCACACATTGTACCCAGGTGGGGAATCGAACCCGGACCTTCGACGTGACGGGCCACTAGGATACCCCACTGTGAAACACACGAACATAAGTATTCTGCTGACAAACCTAGAAACAGAATCAGAATCGGTGTACTTTTCCTTGATAGCGACCACTAGTTATTAGTCATATTTTGACAAGTAACCATAAAAAATGGTTGCGCTACAAATTCACATTTTGTTATTAGATTACTCGGCAAGACGCACTCATCCACGATAATACCATCAACACGTGCACCATACCCCATCATTTCCGCGAATATATCCGCATAGGACAGCGAAGCCCTCTTCAGTCGTTGTAGATACACAGTGGTATAGTCATCGGGAGTGTCAACCTGCCCGTTCTGGGTGACAACTTCCTCCATTGTTTGTGACGTCAGCCAGCGGTACAGCACGTGCGCCTCCTCCACTTCCGACTCCGCCTTCTGCACGAGGTACTGGACCAGGTCAAACAGAGGCTGCTTCAGGAACTCCCGGGGCACCTGGGTAATTAGTGTTTTTATATATAGTGAGTGAGTGAGTGAGTTTGGGTTTATCACCAAAATGTGCAAGATTTCAGTCACATCCCAGGGTGCCCGAGGTGACGCAGATCATAGCCGTCACCAGTTTGGTGACAAATCCCGGACACCCGGAAACCCAGAAATCCGGGAGTCCCGGAAACCCGGAAACCCGGATACCATGGAGTCCCGGACACGCGGAAATTCGTTAACCAGGGAGTCCCGGAGATCCAGAGGCATTATACGTACTTACTTTGATGCTTCTATAATGTGAGGCTAAATGTATAGAACAGGGTCTGTACCAGGAACTCTGGGGTACCTGGGTATGTAACCTCATCTCTTGGCGTTCGTGATATGGGTCTCTATATAGAACGGAGCAATGAGGTGCGAGGACAAGCAGTCCTAGAAAGGATCGTCGGGTCATTTAAACTCAAGTAAAAAGTAAAGATGTATTCCTCGAATGGCAGACAGTGACATGGACTACTATTTACAATGTTTAGTCCTCGTCTGTTACTGAGAAATAAACCATATAGTCTTTAACGACGTTATGAATGTTAATCATTTCTTAAATAGAACTGTTCTCTTGGGTTAGTATGGACGTGGAAAGATACATTGACACTTACGTTAAATACATGTTGGTCTAGTTCCCTAATCCTTTCTTTACTAAGAATATCTTTCTTCAAGGTCTTCGGAGGAGAGGGGCAGATAACTCCGTCATCATCTTCCGGCCAGACGATGGTCATCTTCCGATAGCATTGCTTAGCTTCCTGCAGCATGGTCTGGGAGGGGCACCTGTCCGCGTACCCCCTGTCCCCCATCACCCGCTGCAGCTCCCTGTAGTACCCCCGCACCTCCTCATCCACCTCCATGGAGCGCAGGGGAATGGGGGTGCGGTTGGATGCCCGTGAGCGCGGCATGTCTCCGGGGGGTGGGGTCTTGACGCTCATCTTGCTGACCGTTGACATGCCCAGACTAATGTTATCACTCTCAGCCTCTCCCCCGGGACGGGAGGACAGCTGGATGACATTGTCGACGGTCAGTTTCTTATGGTGTTTGTCGTCCACTAATATCTGCAGGGAGAGAAAAGGAGTGAGTAAGAAAACTATGGTTTTACGCCACTTTCAGTAGAAGTGGGAGGCATCAGAAATGTGCCTTATACATTGGACCCGAAACAGGGAATCGAAACCGTGTCTTTGGCAGTAGACTACCCCAGAGAAAAGGATATACAGAATATTATATAAACTTTATTTGTGTCCAAAGGAATACTGTGTTCCTCGCTTCCGGTAGCTCCCCTCCTGACTGAAGGTCGAGGTCACTCTAGGGCCAAAGCTAGATTCTGCTTATTATCCTTTTGATTGCATGTCATTGTGTCTTGGTGGAGCTGGGCGATGATTATGATAGTATCCACTTGTATGTCAGTCGGTTGTTTACAGTGCACGGCGACTTTGCTGGAACATTGGGACGTATATTCGTTGTAAAACAACAAACAAATGGTATCTTGTCTCGAAACAAACAAGAACTACGTAACAAGAATGGTTTATAGCGGATGTATGTGTGTGTGTGTGTGTGTGGGGGGGGGGGGGGGGGGGTCCAATACCACATTATACAATACCCTAACATTAGGACGAGTAATGAAGCACCTGTTGCCGGATTGTAATAATGTTCTAGTGGGAGCTGACAGCTTTATGACAGTCACAAGTAAATGCTCACAGGGTCAACGTCTCAACATTGCTGTGTGTGGAAAAATGCCAGGCGATACTACCCGATAACGTTCCCGGGTATAACACGAGTAGAGCTTATCAGGAAGGTGCCCTGCCACGCTGCACGCAGGACGTCACCGAACACTTAGTAATATTCTGTTACAGACCGTATGAACCCCGCCCGACCTTCATCTGGACAAACACGGCCAGTTTCAATATGACTAGTCCGCTTCATCAAACATACATCGTTTATCACCACTTGTCGACAAGCCACATGACTAATTACATATTAATATTCCCCATATTAAAGCTTGCTTTGAGGACAGTCTCCCCATACTAACCACGTCCATGTTTAATTCCTACTCTAAATGTAATAGTGAATAGATTTCACCCTCCTTCATCTAATGATAGAACTTTACAGGCGTTTCTGTAGTTACCTAATTATTATTTATTGAATACTTCAAAGTATATTGAGACTTGACACACAGGGTCCGGCGATATGGTCATGGTGTCTTGTGTGGGGGTAGAGTGTTCGTCAGGGGGAAATAACACCATCAGTCTGTGGTATACATACACCGTGTTGGTAACATTTATAGCAACCTCTATGTTGTAACGATACAGTGTTGTCACGATTGTACAATCCACAGTGGAAGCAGCTCATTAGAGTGAAATCCCTCAACCATCCCGGGTGATATATGATAACACTCCTCCCGGGTGATATATATATGATAACACACGTGTGTGATATATACATGATAATTATACACATCTATTCTATTCAGTGATTAAAAACATACCGGGGTTGAGCTGTGGGGGATCTCCAGACTTGTGAGGGACATACTACACGAAGACGTTGAGGTGTCCATTATACACACACCAGGGGGTTCCGGTTGTGTAACCAGTCCTTGGTCGATGAAGGGGTGGGAGTGGGGGTTGGGGGTGGGGGTGAATGGATAAAGATAATTGTACAACAGCCACGCGATTGACAACTCATGCAAGATATGAGTATTCCGGGTCTGGTTGATTCGAACAAAGGGTTGTGCTCCGTGACAAAGGTAATGTCAGTGCTAACAAGGAGATTTACACCATAGCCTACACCGACAGACTTAGTGTATTTCTTTTGGGCTTAAACAAAACATCTGAACTGTTTTTACGGTTGGCAACGTGGTCGGGTTGTATATGGATGTGTTCTTCTGTGTTACCACACACGCACACACACAAGCACACACACACGCACACACACAAGCACACACACACACACAAGCACACACACTCCTACACATAACATACACACACATACACATACACACGCTAGCACACACATAACATTCTCACATGCACACACAAATATATATTTAACACACACGCACGCACACACATATACACGAACATATACACACATATCCACATACACACGCACACACACACATACATACAAACGCACACATACACACATAACATACACACGCACATACACTGATAACAAACACATACACACTTACACACATAGCATACACACATACGCAAGCACACACACTTACACACATATGACATTCTCACACATACACACGCATGCACGCACGCACACACACGTACACACACGTACGCACACACACATTCCAAATACATTAATGTCACTAGGGTTTGACAAAGCTGAGCTACTTGTGACAAATATATTTATATGTTTCAATGAAATACCACTGTTGTCATATTTCTGTTGTCATGTGATGATCACCAGGACTAATGATAAGTGTGTATGTTTAACAAACAGTGACAGATACTGTTAAAAACGATCGATTGAAAAACTGCCGGTTGGCATTCTCCAACAACTTTCCTTCACCGTGTTTGCTGGGTCGATGTGGGTCTGCACAGGATACACGCCGCCTGGTTGTAAAATACGTTAACAGCCAACGCTACCTGTTCGTAGGTAGGAAGAAATATAGGAGACGGGACATATCTCTGTGTGATGTCTGTGATATATAACACACATTGATATAGGAGACGTGACATATATCTGTGTGATGTCTGTGATATATAAGACACATTGATATAGGAGACGGGACATATATCTGTGTGATATAGGGGACGGGACATATATCTGTGTGATATAGGAGACGGGACATATCTCTGTGTGATGTCTGTGATATATAACACACATTGATATAGGAAACGGGACATACCTCTCTGTGATATAGGAGACGGGGCATATATTCTGTGTGATGTCTTTGATACATTATACACATTGATATAGGAGACGGGACATATCTCTGTGTGATATAGGAGACGAGACATAGCTCTGTGTGATGTCTGTGATATATAACACACATTGATATAGGAGACGCGACATATCTCTGTGTGATATAGGAGACGTGACATATCTCTGTGTGATGTCTGTGATATATAACACACATTGATATAGGAAACGCGACATATCTCTGTGTGATGTCTGTGATATATAACACACATTGATATAGGAGACGGGACATATCACTGTGTGATGTCTGTGATATATAACACACATTGATATAGGAGACGGGACATATCTCTGTGTGATGTCTGTGATATAAAACACATATTGATATAGGAGACGCGACATATCTCTGTGTGATATAGGAGACGAGACATATCCCTTTTGTGATGTCTGTCATATATAACACACATTGATATAGGAGACGGGACATATCTGTCTGTGATGTCTGTGATATATAACACGTAAGATATACTTGCGTCCATCTTTAAATTAACAGCCCCAGTTATCAGACAAATGTATTTGTAAGATATACTTGCGTTCATCTTTAAATTAACAGCCCCAGATATCTGACAAATGTTTGTGTAAGCTATTGTTTAGTTTACAAAACTTAAAAATATAACTTACTCGAAATAACGATGTTTTCTTCTTTGTTTCCATGGTGATTGAGAAGATATTTACTGTGATCTGCGACATACAACCCTCTTCAGGTAGAGCCACAGCACTCGTGGCAGAATGACATAAAATCATTTAATGTTAAGCCTGTAATGTTATCTCTGTTGTGATGTTGTGCACTGGTGTTGACTCTAAGCGTTCATAGAGACGCCACAAAGTGAGACTTCCACGCTCCCTATTACTGCCTCACCGGTACGCGGTGAGTCCAACCGAAATATTTTCTCTGTTTTGATAAGATTCTTGGCCAGGAACAATATGAACGTCAAGCCCAAGTATTGAACGCTTATTTACGCATTCCACTTAATCAAACTGCGTGGGTTTGTTCACAATTACACCTGTTAATCACGGAGCTCGGTTCCGCGAGGCAGTACTCGCCGTATAAAATAGCGATATATCAACTATCCCGTTGCCAACCTAGCCATACTGGCCTTTCAAATGCGCTGTTAAACCGCTGATTAAATTACAGATAGTTCATTACGGGCTAGAGGTAAGTAAGAGTGATAAGAACTATTATACCCAAATCAGTTGACACTAGCTCTTGATTTCGAAGTCTACGTTGTACAGTTTTACTGAGATCCGTTTGTTAAAAACGGTGAAGCCATAAAAGCCTCCTTGAGCAGAACTTGTAGTAATATACCAACCTTTGATGGCGTTTTGTCGTCTGCTCGAGTCCGTGACGTCACCTCGAACGGTTTCACGCTGGGTGATCTACCCGGAGATTTTGAGAACAGATTTCCCATTCTGTCGTCTGCTATGTTCATTGTACGCTCATTCTCCTCCGTGAGCAGACGACAACTCCGGGTAACATGACCACCGTAGGGTCTCGGACAGTAGATACACGTCAATAAATGTCATAACTTCGTTGCTTTTCTCCAGTTACTAAACAAGTAAACCCCGACTATTCGTCCCAGTTATTGCAGCCAGGCTGTCAGTAGTACATGCAGTTCCACCTTCCATTCATACAGCTGTGCACATGCTTGATGACCCGAAGATTAGGAACAAAACCTGCTAGGACCTCCTTTGTTGCCCTTCCAACTCTCTACTACAACTGCTCTAGGCTTGTGGGCCGAGGCCGGCCACACTCGACCTATCGGTGTATGTTATCAACACTTTTCTATACCAGAAATATCAGAAACAACACGTGTCACACGAGCTTGATTAATTACCCGAATCGCCACTCAAGGCATTTTAAGTGACCCTGTTGTGGAACTCTCGCGACACCATGCAACGAGAGCACGTTACGAGACCCAGACTCGTTTCCACATCATCTTAGAATGGTACGTCGTTTTATACAGTTTCTACTTCAGAGAATACTTGTACTGAAATTTGTGTCCAGTTGATGGATTTCTGCGCCAGGAAGAAATACAAACACAGGCGAAATTCCTACGTGGCCCTTCAAGAAGATGGAAGATGCACCTGATTCTATATCTTTCATATCCTGTACTTTTCAAGAGGTATGGTGACCAACCTTTGGTTGTTGACAATATATAGCCCGAATGTTATTTGTGCCGTTGTGTAAGAGCTCCATAATTTCGGTGTTCTCCAACTAGATGTATATATACCAACGGAAACAAGTAACTGTGCTTCATGTAAAGTAGAGACCGCCTCCATGGTCTAGTGGTAGAGCGTCCGCCCGGAGAGCGGAAGGTCCGGGGTTCCATCCCCGACCGCGTCCTACCAAAATATGGTTCTTGTTGTTACCCTGTCTGGCGCACGGCATTAAGGGTCTTAAACAAGGACTGATCGGCTCGGAGTCAGTATACTGTGTCTGAGTGGGGTAACAGGCGACACACACGCCCTACAGAGGGGAGGTGTAACAACTGAATTAACAATGTCAATATCGAGTGTGACCACCATTAGCTTTTGTACAGGCGAGGCAGCGGCAGTGCATTGGAAGACAACAGATGATTGAAAACAGTCGGTAGATGTTGTTCCAAATGTTAACCAAAGATTGACCCTACTGAGCTGGCGTTTTTGGCTGGTTCTGGTCCTGTCATAGACGTTGACCCATCTCATACCAGATATGTGTTCAATAGGAGAGAGGTCTGGGGAAATAGCAGGCCATGGAAGTACAGCAATGTTATGCTGCAACAAAAGTCTGTGCAACATGTTGGTGGGGATTATCCTGTTGCAACGTGCGGTGCGTCCCTACGTCTGCACCCAGGGTAGAACATGATCTCGAACGAAGTCCCGGTAGCGTGCGCGCAAACATCCAAAACATGCACGTGCTAATTGTGAATCACGACCTTGATGTCGAGATGTACCTTCATGAATATGGACTGAGGATGCATTATTTAATTTCAGAATAAATGTATTTGTATTGAACTGTATATGAAGCAGTTACGTTTTTACCTTTGCCGGCAGAATGTTTATATCGTGTAAGTAGTCTCGTCCATATTGCTGAAATGATGCCCACCTGACCTCAACTCACTCACCAACCCCTTGCCCGAGTAAGTGTGTGTTTTTGTGTTTTTTTGTTTAGTCGGCAATATTCTAGCTATAGGACGGCGGTCTGTAAATGATTCTCAGTTCAGGATATACATACTAACTAGGGGTGTTTTACACCATACCTTATCAAAATAGACTCGCCCAGTGTGAAAGGCGGGGGATACAATGTCTGATGTTTTTTTACTTGCCATTCCATGTTGGATTCCCGGGTAGATTGTGTGTCGCCCATTTTTGGCATCCCCCGCCATGATATGCCAGGAATTAGCTCAAGGCGGTCATTGCCCTACCTACTCACTTACTAGGGTGCTTACAGAGAGCGGTCAAAGTGATGTCAAAGGTCCCATTCGACAACCGACGAAATTTTATGACATCTCAACACCGTGATATGTATTATCCAGTTCTTACACAAAACTTATGTTTGTGGTAGTTATACTGACAAATAGAAATACAACATATTTGAGTATCAAGAAGAATCAACATCGACCCTTTAACCGGGATTTGGTCAAACATTCGTCAAATTATATCAGCTTAATAGTTCCATCATAATACACTTGTGAATAATACAACAACACGTTTTTAAAATGAATACATATGTCTGTGTAATGCAACATGGATTTTTTTTTTGGCACTACTACTCAGACACGACACCATTACCTAACTCCCAACCCGTGAAGATCAGCGATAGAATAGGTCTTCAGCAACCCATGCTTGCCGTAAGAGGAAACTAACGGGATCGGGTGGTCAGGATCGCTGACTTAGTTGATGCATGTCATCGTATCCCAATTGCGTGGACCGATGTCAATCACTGGACTGTCTGGTCCAGACTCGATTATTTACAGACCGCCGTCATGTAGCTGGAATAATGTTGAGTGCGGCGTTAAACAACAAACAAACAAACAGACAAACAAACATCATTCCCATTGAGGCAGTCAAGTGTCGTTTGATAAAAGCTTCCACGGGAGATATCGTTTGGGCAAGATTAAGCGATATCTCCTAGAAGATATTGGAAAAGTGAAATTGTATTTCAATGCTTTGCAATCCATTGTGACGTCATCGATTACCAAGACGTCACAGTTGACGTAACTAATCCATCTGTCGATGAAACTGGTTAGCGTTACTTTTCTACACTCAAGTCAATGCTTATAACTGTACCTTATCGCAAGATAAAGTCCAGTCGGTGCCTTTGATCTTTTGGCAAATCATCTTAGTATATTGCCCAAAGGTTAGAAATAACCGAGTTTATAAAAGTCGTATGTGCTCTTGGGCGCATCAGTGTTGCTTACGTCATTCAACAATTGTGGTTTTCTGAGAAAACCACAATTGTCGAATGAAGTCAACAATCTTCAGCTGTGACGTCATTTCTAGTGTGACGTCATTCCGATCTTACGTCTCAATAACATTCGAATGACGACAACAATGACGTGCGGGTGACATAAACAACACACTGGTGCGATAAAGTACACTTTACACATAATTGACCATTCGGCACCACTCGCCCCTTTCCATCATTCGTGACCAACTCGTGTTATTCCGGGACAAGCCGAATAGCTCTTGCAGGTTACGGAAAGGGGCGAGTGTTGACGAATGCCCTTTCCATATCTCGCTATTCGGCTTGTCCCGGAATAACACGAGTAGTTACAATTGATAATGGACTGACGTCATGGCACTGTACAAATTGCCTCCATCGCGATCTAACGTACTCTTGGTAACATCGTTCGTTCATTACCGCCAAACAGGATGGCGCATCCATGTAAATTTTCGGTGAAATAGTGTCTTTTAGATTTAATGTTTCAATATTATTACGTTGGCAGATCATGAAAACCTTCTCTCATGCGTAGGCTTATCACACACATATTTTAATATGTTTGTCGGTGCCACACCAGTCACACAATTGTCGGAGGCGGGCGTTGGTGCCCCCGAATTATGTCTGTCTCTGGACACAGGAATGGGTCCACTGCAGTCCTTGAACAGTTTCATAACCACATGTACACATGTTGCTCAGTGAAAGGCATTCAGCACCTTGAGCTACAGTCCAACAAAACGTCATTTAGCCGCTACCCTTTCATAAATCGAGGTAAGTGTTCACTTTTCGCCCACTTCCTCGATAGGCTTGTATAATTGTCAATGTTGATGAGTCAATACTGATCAGTTAATCATCACACGTACAGTGATGATGGCATTGAAATGTGAATAGAAGCAGTCGCTCGTTTTTTTAAATTTGTTGATATTTATTGTGAAAATGAAAGAAAGACCCGCGACACTGAACTTCGACTTGCTTTGTTTACATGTCTTAGGCTCCACCACGCACTTGTGAATGTTCCGTGATTAATTAAAAGCAAATTAATATGAAAAAATAAATTTAAAATCCTACTTATTGCTGCATATGATCAGTGTGTTGATAACCGCTGAACGGATAATGAAATAGGACGTATTCAAAATAACAAACTACCCATTTCAGTGGTGTTGTATTATGTTCAAAAGTAAACACGTCTCTTGCCATAAGCAAGCTGGCAATTATGTAGAAGAGCCCATCAGTTAGCCCTGGTCGAGGATTTCAATAAACTTCACTGGTCATTACTGATTTGACTTTATAATCGGCTCCAATAAAACATAAGGTTAATCTTAAATGCGGCATCTTTGAAAAGAAAATATTTTATGTCTTACATACAGAATACCTTAAAAACTGAACTGTGACACATATGAAATTTATCATATCACTCGATGAGATAAACGCGTTATTTAAAAAAAGCCAAATATCCTCTCCATAAATTTATTTAAATGTTTCAGCACAACGTTCGTTCGATTATTACAATCCAAGTCCTCCGAGTCAACCAATGTCGCACCTGTCTGGCCTAACCTCGGCCAGTGTCCCAAATAACACGCATTATATGCAACCTCAGATATGATACAAAATGGCGGCCGGGAGAGGGGGGAACACAACAGTCCTGTGCATTGCTATACAACTACGACAGGTTAACAAGAATTACCATTACCGACAACTGCCATAGTACCCTTTCTATTTAATGCATGTAAAACGATCAATAAAGTTGAAAATGTCGCAGAGAAAATAAAACAGAGATGCAGAACCATCCTCAAAGTTTCATTATTGATTCTAAAGTATTTGTATCAATAATCGAAAGATAAAATTCTCTGACACATATCAGAATACATATATACTGTCAATGCCAAGTTAACTATATTCATTAAAGTGTTTTGTTCATGATTGAATCAATAAGTGAAACGAAATAGGTTTAACGATGACGTCACTTCGGGGCAGCTGACCGGGGCACCACACCCAGAGGGTATGAGGTCAACCGAAGAATGACGTCAATGAGTTAACGTGACCTAACATTGGTCAGCCAAGGTTAACATGGGTTATTCTTTGTCAACGCGGGTTCACCTGGACCGTCCAGGGTTTTCAAATCGAACAGTCAGCTGACCCCCGTAAACGCCCTTTTTCTTTGTATTATATATACAAGTTCTGGGCACGAGTGTGCATTATCACAAACTACAAAGGGGACAGAACACTGTATTTCTAAGTGTGCAAAGGTGTCTCATACCGACACAGAGTCACCAGGACAATCAACCCACATGGAAAAAACCCGTCAAGAGCCCCTGCGTCTTGTTGCCGGGCAATTTCTGCGATTAACTTTCGAAAACGCCAGGCCAATCTACAGCGACCTGCCAACGACTGAGACCCACCTCCTTGTTTCAGAAGTAGTTTCTACAAACTAAACACCAGCCTGTGAATGTCTGCCATAAACTCCTTTTAAGCATTGTCCGCATTGTTTCTTTGTACTTACGCGTTGTTTTCGTGCCTTCGGGAAGATTTTACGAACGATTGAACCACATAGAAAATGAAATATGTGTATTGCAATCCTTATGATATTTGTTGATAAATCTAAAAATTAATTCGCAATATATGTTTATTAATGTTTGGGGTTAAGGTTGTTGCTAGGTCTGGAAGTTTCCTTGTATGTAATCCCGGGGGTAGGGCAGGTAAGAATAGAGGTCCCCAGTAACCTACTGATTGTCTCAAAGGGACTAAATGAACGCTCGTGATGTCAATCACTGGATTGCCTGGTCCAGACTCGATTACCTACACACCGCTGTCATAGAGCTGGAAAATCAGGTTTCATATTTCCGGGCTATACCCCTCTTCGCCGGGCTGCTAGTGAAGACGTATTATGACGATATTCATATCCATAAATTACTTTTATTGGCATTTTCCGTTTTCTTGTAAAAAATAGAAAAAGAAAAGAACAGACAACGAATGAAATATCCCTGATAAGGATATAGGAGATGAGACAAACCTAGCACACATTATGTATATAACAAACATGTCTATGTACATATATATATCTACATTCAAGGCGATGACTGGATGTGTTACACGCATCATGATGGTGCTTTGATCTGAAACAGTCTAACTGAACATGTCACTAAATTATAATTCTTTCATAAATCATTTCATATCTGTAGAACATGACAATACAGAACAATTCTAACTTAAACCAACAATACACATACAGAAAGAGAGGCAATAGGCCGAGAAATGAATTTAAACTTTGGATTTCACGGACAGACCCGAACATGACGTTACTTGTGACGAAGCTTGTCATAAAAAGCGGGACAATAAGGCAAGAAAACATTAATTAACATGTGACCAAACATACAGGTAAAAGGTATCAATACTAACCAAATAAAATTATTAAAAAAACGAAACAATGAAAACACCAAGTACAACTCTAACCAAAATGGCTCACATACAAAAATACAAACTCTACAAAGAAGTGAGATCGACTCAAAGATCTGTTATTGGCAGCTACAACTTCTGGCCAAAACAACCTGACGCAGTTAGGTTAAAATATACTGAATATACCTATTTTTGATGTCCCCCCGGCAAGTATATCCCAGTATTACTGGCATCCATGCGGGATTAATGTCTGTCCAGGTAACATCTACACCGCCACACTAGAGGTACTTGTATGTCAGTAAGAGCTTTCAGACTATTTTCAGTAGTTGAACCACGCGACGTCCTGGACACGCCCTTTCTTAATATTTCTGTGCATGGATAACAATCAAACAAACAACAAGCGTCACAGTAACTTTGCCTGTGACGTCATATCCTGAATGTAAACGCGTGAGATGGCCAGTCTGTGACGTCACAGTGCTTACTATCAGTATGGGCTGAGATTGGATGACAACCACAAACAGAAACAACTGACTCGTGTCATAGCCTATGACGTCACAATGCTGAGGTCGTGTCGCCGCGGCAGCCCGTCACCTGGGCGTGGTGAGGTCTTCTATCATGACTTGCTTGTACAGGTCCCAGTCCACTTTGTTCTGCAAGTTCTCCTGGAACGTCTCCTCGGCTGGGTACGGCCTACACTGCTGGCGCACGGACTTCTTGACCAACTCGTTGGCGTGCTTGGTAAAGAATTCCTTGGACAGCATGATGCACTCCGCGCCCCGGCTCACCTACACACAGTGGCCTGAGTTGATGTTTGGTTTAAACATATTTTTATTTCAAAGAAATCTGGATAGGTAAACAAGCAAACTTGCTTATGTAAATACCTCTCCAGGTAATAACTTCAAAACAGCTGGTTATATACAAGATAGTGCTAAACATAAATATACAAAATGCTCAAATGGACTACATGAAGCCGATATATTGAAGTCAGTGGTGTCTGTGAAATACACAAATGCAGGTTTCCTTTATTATATGCATGAAATAAAAGATACTCTATCTTTTGCTTTTGACAATGAAGTAGTAAACTGATTGAAGGACATCCATGTTTGTAGAACTGCTGACTGAACGATTGCCATGGTCTGGAAGGTAATTCAAGGTATCGACGTTTACTACAATATCTGAAAAACTGTCGGACCTACTCCAGTCAAAGTTGGTATGAAATTATTAAACAGTCATACATAACTGGATATTACATTTAAAGACAACCGGTGCATGAATAAAATATATGTCTATTTAGCTACCACTATATTTCATCAACAACCAGACCTGTTCGTCACGGTTGGAACGAGCATTCATTGAAACAGCCATCTGCATAATGCTACCCCTGCGTCACAGGGCCATATGACACAGCTGAACCAATCAACTCAACTCGAAAGGGTGCACGGGAATCACGAACGTTGAGACGCCCAACGCTAACACCGTATTCGTGCGTGCGTGATTCCCGTGCACCCTTTCGAGTCATATGGCCCTGTGACGCAGGGCTGGCCGTTACGTAACTGAAATAACGTTCTTAGTGGCGTTATACTCACTCACTCACTTCCCAACTCAACTCACCAGACTGACTGATGTAGAAGGCCTCTCGATGTCGTCATCAAACTGAATGCTTGTTAGGCCCTGAAGATATAGGATGGAATAATGGGCGAATACAACTAATCAGAAGTTAGAAAACGTGGAACGTATTCACAAACCTGTGTTAGTCCCGGAATAACAGGTTGTTTTGAAAACGATATTGCTGTAAACACGTTTTCCGGATCTTGTCTCAAATTTAGCCTCTAATATAGACTGGCTGATTATCTCAACCGTTTACGTAAAATACTACCTGTTGCCCGGGAAATGAAAGAGTCCATCAATGTGTCTTGTATCAGTTGAAGATGACATGTGAGCGGCATTTGACAGGCTGATACTGACGTATTTCAACTGTTATCTAACGTCTTCAGGCTCACATGCAACACTTATATGTCTCTGAGTTAAGTAATCCATCAGAACCCAAACTCATGACAAATCGGGAACGTTAATCACGAGGCTACAACCCGTGAAGATCCGGGGTAGAATAGGTCTTCAGCAACTCATGCTTGTCGTGAAAGGTGACTGACGGGATCGGGTGGTCGCGCTCGCTGGCTTGGTTGATGCATGTCATCGTATCCCAAATGTATAGAGCGATGCTCTTGATATCAATCACTGGATTGTCTGGTCCAGACTTGATTATATACAGACCGCAGTCACATAGCTGGAATATTGCTGAGTGCGGCGATAAACAACAAACAGACAACAACCACGGGGCTACTTGTTGAGTGTACTCACAAAGGAGTCTCTGGGCTTGAGATGATCCACTTGGACAAAGAGTGGGCCTGTGTTTGTGTCCTTGACCTCTACCGGAGGAGGTGGAGGGGGGAGGTTCTTCTTGGGGATCTCGTACAGCCTTCTCCTCTCTGTGACGGACTGGAGGAACAAGTCAGATTGCAGGAATGAAAGTCAGTTGGATGGGATCCACACATAAGTGAGTGCAGCTGTACCAATGCCCCAGCCATATCACGTCGAAAGACGTCACAAATGGGTTTTCAACACTGTACACATATTGGTAACCGAACAGGTGTTTCGCGTGACGAGCGAGTGCTTTAACCACTAGCTTCCCATGACGGGCGAACACGTTGTTTATCAGTAATCCAGTTGTCTAATTTCAATGTTTCCCATTAGCTGAGATATTCATAAACACAAAGGGAGAACGGGTGGCCCATTTGTTAAGGCCCGGAATTTGCTGTGCAGAGTTGCGTCCCATACGCGTTGCAGAAATGTGATCGCGGGTTCGAATTCCAGATTCATCCAAATTATGCTGATTTTTTGTCAGCACCGTGCTTGTGGGTGTCGCCTAAGTAGGAAGCGTCAAAGATGTGCATCACGTCGGGCTTTTCTCCCACATCAAGCTGACACGCTGTGACATAACTGGAATAGTGTTGAAAGCGGGGTTACACCAAACTCTCTCACTCAGTCCTAAAACTATAACTCATCATCAGCTGGTCACCGCGAACCAGTCATGCTACTCACAAAGTGCGCCTTCCTCGTGTCCGGTCGCTGCATGTACTTGAACTTGGAGAACCTCACCTGGCCCGGATGTGCCGTGTTCTCCTTGTTGCCCTGGTAACACGTCATACGTCGATAGTGTCATTCTCTAACTAGCAAACCTTTTTTTCTTATCATCGCAACATATTATCAAAAAACAAAACAAAACATATGCAATTACAGTATTTCCTAATTAATTATTAACAAAATGTATTTAAATATTGACTGAGTGTATAAGTGTACATATTGCTTCTGTGGTCTTCTACCAATATTCTTTACGGCCACACTATGGTTCTCAAGAATAATAAAACAAATCTATTTGGGAGTTGTTGTTTTTAAGCCCTAGGTATGCCCTATATTTAAATTATCTTTTGAAATATTTTATTAATACAGTTCCTTGTTTAAAACGTCTTCTAGGATACGATTACGGTGAAATCCCGTTTATCCGGACGGTTTCCAACGACAGCGTTTGGATTAACAAATATCCTGATGAACAAATTAAGGTACTTAAGATATTTCCCCTTTTATTATTTTCAGACCTTCCCGACATTAGTCACCCCGTCCTCGGAAATACAGTCTACCTCTATACTATTATGATAAATATCTACACCAAAGCTTCCCCCGAAGTGACGTCACCATATCCCTATCAACCTATGAGTGTTATCTTATTGGACGGTTAGGTGTAGCGACATGGTAGCAAGGGTCCAGTGTATTTACCAAACTAGAATGGAAGCGTGATACTCTGGATTATCGCGGATGCATGGTTTTCCGGACTACCGAAGCTGTATTGTTTACAGCATGCATCTGAATGCCTCTCGGTTTAAACTTGAGCTGTCGGCTAGCTATGAGGCTCTTACCGCGGCATCTTCAGCATCTTTGGCGTCAGTCGGTGGCATCGGTTTGGGCAACGCCCTTTTCCTCCTCTTGAGACCCGTATCCACCCTGGCTCCTGCAGAGAACACACACATAGTCAGACCCGGAATACCCTGTACGTCAGTACAAAACACGGTCGTCCTCTGCGACTTTGTTCGTTTGTTGTTTAAACGCCGAACTCCGCAATATTCCAGCTTTATGATGGCGGCATATAAATGATCGAGTCTTGACCAAACAAACCAGTGATTGACATTGTGAGCAACGATCCAGGCTGTCGGGGTACAATGGCATGCTTATTAGCGAGATCTGACCACCGTATGCATAACATCGCCGCCTAAGACCAGCATAGGTTGCTGGGGATCAACTCCGGCCTCCCCACGGGTCCCCATCACCAGAGTGCGATAGCTTCAAGATGAGAGGCTTAGTTTTCAGTTGATCAGAGACCCAAATATGTTATAAATTACATGACAGTACCAATATGGTGACCGAAAATGAAAACACGAAATGAGGCCTGGATGATATAATCCGAAATCAGGAGTCTACCCGAGCCGGTCTGTCATGTTGGCGTGACACGTGAGTCTCTCATGCAGGCGTGACACGTGACTATGTCACGCCACTTCGGTTGGGCACGAGATACCAATCTCAATAAAATCAGATTCGTTTCTTTTCTGTTACGATACCTTTTCACGCACAGGCACCGTATCTGAGTACACGATCTTATTTTTGTGAGATGGCGAGATCCACAGCTCAAAACAACTTGGATAATATTGTGTGCACACTAAACAGTGACGTCAGTGTTGCGCTACACATTGCTTGCTGGTTTAGAAGCCAATGACGTCAATACCACACGTGATCGTGGCCATTAGTATTCGGTATTAAAACGACTTTGGTTGCTAAAACAGTACAATGTGAACTGTGAGTACAATGTCAACTGTGAGCACAATGTGAACTGTGAGTACAATGTCAACTGTGGGTACAATGTGAACTGTGAGTACAATGTGAAATGTGGGTACAATGTGAACTGTGAGTACAATGTGAAATGTGAGTACAATGTGAACTGTGAGTACATGGTGAACTGTGAGTACAATGTGAACTGTGAGTGCGTTAAGGGGATAGGAATAGGGGACCTGCGTCTAAAATTATAAAAAATGTGAAATGAATTTAAATCATTTGGAAAACAATTTGCATTTATTAGCAAAACATTGTGAATGAATGGTTAATCTTGTTAAGAAAATATCCCTACATGGTTTACGTACGTTTCCTATACGTCAACACGAAATATACTACAGGTACACCGTCAAGCTACAGGTACACCGTCAAGCTACAGGTACACCGTCAAGCTACAGGTACACCGTCAAACTGCAGGTACACCGTCAAGCTACAGGTACACCGTCAAGCTACAGGTACACCGTCAAACTGCAGGTACACCGTCAAACTGCAGGTACACCGTCAAGCTACAGGTACACCCTCAAGCTACAGGTACACCGTCAAGCTACAGGTACACCGTCAAGCTACAGGTACACCGTCAAGCTGCAGGTACACCGTCAAGCTACAGGTACACCGTCAAACTGCAGGTACACCGTCAAACTGCAGGTACACCGTCAAGCTACAGGTACACCGTCAAACTACAGGTACACCGTCAAGCTACAGGTACACCGTCAAACTGCAGGTACACCGTCAAACTACAGGTACACCGTCAAACTACAGGTACACCGTCAAGCTACAGGTACACCGTCAAACTACCTTTCTATGTAGGTTCTGTGTATCACGAGGGGCGTTTCTTGGAGAGACAAAACATTTCCTAATTATAATCCGAACTTCGGTTTCCCGTGGTGCCTGTCAATCCCTATATGGTCTGTGCGAATGTGTCTGCGTTTTGTAACTCTCCGCGTTGTTCAGTGGTGCATGTGATGTGTCTGTTCCTGTGTATGTGGTGTGTATGTCTGTCTGTGTGCTGCTTCCAAACACGTTATTCGCGTGTCACACCTACTCATCTACCTTCCATGTGGTCTGTGTGTGGGCATGTTCGTTGATGTTCGATGTATGTGCAAGATTCTAGTAATGGGCCAGCTGACATTATTCTCTGTCACACGCGTAGGTCTACGTGCATCCTAGCCTCATCTTACTCACGCTGTTCCCCCGTGACCAGGTTGGGGAGCTTCACCCCCTCGCTACACTCCAACTCCTTCTTGGGAATTCCGATTCGAGGGGTGACCCCCCGGAGATGCTTCAGCACCTGACAGGACCCCTGGAACCAACAATAACGGTACAGGTGAGATAACGGGTTTACACCTGGGACATACAGGAACGGTACAGGTGAGATAACGGGTTTACACCTGGGACATACAGGGACGTTACATTTGCGAAAGCACCTGGGACATACAGGGACGTTACATTTGAGATAACGGGTTAACACCTGGGACATACAAGGACGTTACATTTGAGATAACGCGTTTACACCTGGGACATACAGGGACGTTACATTTGAGATAACACCTGGGACATACAGGGACGTTACATTTGAGATAACGGGTTTTCACCTGGGACATACAGGGACGTTACATTTGAGATAACGGGTTTTCACCTGGGACATACAGGGACGTTACATTTGAGATAACGGGTTTTCACCTGGGACATACAGGGACGTTACATTTGCGATAACGCGTTTACACCTGGCTCATATGGGAACGTTACGGGTGAGATAACGCGTTTACACCTGGGACATATGGGGACGTTACATGTTAGATAATGAGTTTACACCTGGGACATACATAGATATTATTATACGAGCGTCATACTGGTTTTGCGAAACGAGACTCAGAATTATTGTATTTACAATAATGAGAGCGAGGGTCATACATGAATGTTTACACTGGTTTCGATAAATCAGTTTGACACACAAGCGAGTGTAATAATTTCTTTATTATCCATTACCCCCCCCCCCCCCCCCCCCCCCCCCCCCCCCGCCAAAAAAAAAAAAAAGAAAAGAAAAGAAAATACAACAACAAAAACAACAACCAAAAAAACAACAACAAAACAAAAAAACACACCCAAAAAACACCCCCCAAAACCAGACAAAACAAAAACAAACAAAATCAACAACAAACAAACAAACAAAACAAAACAAAAACTCACCGACTTGACGACATACAGCCAATCTGATACTCGGCTGTCCTTGACCATGACCACGTTCCGTCTGTGGAGAGAACAGTGGTACAGCTAGTACAACATAGAGCATGTTTAAGGAACAACAGAGCTCGCCATGTCATGTTTTTCGCCATACACTCATATATAACAGCATAAAACCGAGGTGTTCTGTTTACTTCAACGATAAAGCAGATCAGCACACAATCCAAGAAGTGTTTCTCTGAAACCACTGGTTTGTAAATCTAACGAGTAAACATGGCCTGTGACGTCAGCGTCTATTTCACTTACCAGTCAGGTTTTTCTAAATCATTCAGGACATACCCTTGAGCTATGTGAAGCACTCACTGTCATAGCATCATCATAGAGATTAACTGCAACTAAATTAACTGGATTGGATTTGACCAAACAATTACAAAACGTATCAAAACGTCACGAGGCTGAAAACAGTCGCCGACACACTGTAAACTTAACGTCCAAAACACAACCTTGATACCCCTATCAAATACACCAGTTTCAGTTTTAACCATCGTCAAACATGGGTGTATAACTTCTTTTACCCGGCAGTTTGCATGCAGATAAATATACAAATGTATGAGTGAGTGTCATGGAGAACTTACTTGAAGAAATGGAGGAGGCACATCTCCGGTCTCTCTAGCAGCTTCTCAATAGGCCAGTCCTTCATGAACTCACACTGGCTGCAGAACCAGACACGAAGCAATTAGACACAGCCAACAACATGGGTATGAAGCAACTAGACACAGCCAACAACATGGGTATGAAGCAACTAGACACAGCCAACAACATGGGTATGAAGCAACTAGACACAGCCAACAACATGGGTATGAAGCAACTAGACACAGCCAACAACATGGGAATGAAGCAACTAGACACAGCCAACAACATGGGTATGAAGCAACTAGACACAGCCAACAACATGGGTATGAAGCAACTAGACACAGCCAACAACATGGGTATGAAGCAACTAGACACATCCAACAACATGGGAATGAAGCAACTAGACACAGCCAACAACATGGGTATGAAGCAACTAGACACAGCCAACAACATGGGAATGAAGCAACTAGACACAGCCAACAACCGAATGTACACCTCTTCAAGTTCTATAAATCATTAGACACGAGCGGCCCGGTCCTCTAAGGCAGAGCTACGTCCCTTCGGCACGCCGGACACCAATGATCGTGGGTTCGAATCCCGGTTCGCCCCGATTATATTTCTAGGTTTGTCAGCGCCATACCCGTGCTTGTGGGTTTAACCAAAGTGGTAAACGTCTAAGACCTGCATCACTTCAGGCTTTCCTTCCACATCAAGCTGATACGCCGTGGTATTACTGGAATACTGTTCAAAGCGGCTTTAAACATAACTCACTCACACACTCACAAATAAACACAGAGGAGATCACGGGTAAGTGAGGTGACACAGGAAAGTAACATCTGCATATCAAATGCTAAGCATGGGTTTCAGCAGTGTGGGGAATCGAATCTGGATGTCTGTGTTATCAAATATATAACCAATGCCAAAGGGACAAGGCGCGGTCGGGTGGGTTATCTCCCTTGTCACATGTACATTAAGACACACAGACGTGTTTGTACCTTGCTGTGAGATATGCCTGAATGCCAATCTCATTAAATCTCTTTAAAATCAGATCTTAGTTCTCGCTACCGCTCACAGGCCCCTGAAGCAGGATAGTGATATAACTGAAACACTGGACCCATATATATAAATAGACAAGGTACGTCACTCGCCACTTGCGCGAACTTCGATCAACCAATGAAATTACTGACAAGAAGTCGACATCAGAAGGCAGCTTTCTCGTGCTTTACGACACTAATTTCAAATTGGCGATTACGCTTCGAAACATATTTTGACAAATTCTCGATAAAAAATTGAAACCTGAACAAAAGAACATTCTGGAATGGCAAATATATGGTCTAGATTGTATGGATTCAGTCGGTAAGTTTTCGAGGTTGCATGAGTAGTAATCACATTCCGACTGTCACTTTCATGATCTGGTAAGCGACGCTCCGATTGGTCGGATGAAAGGTCGTTCTGATGTGACCACTAATGGGATGTTCTCAGATCTTTGTTCAGCGGTAGCGAGAACTAAGACCTGATTTAAATGAGATTGGCCTGAATGCCTGCAGATGTTGAATACAGCATTATACCAGCCCGCACGTATACCACTCGAAGTCCGGTATAACGATATACCGCTACAGAGCAGGTAACGTTATGGCCCCCGGACAACTATCTAATTTGGCTTTCCGCTTCTCTTGAACTACGAATAACAATACACGCACACGCGCAAGCACACACATTCATACACACATATAATTTATCTTCAAGCCGCTCACCTGACAAACTTAATATGGTCGGGAATATCATCCGGACCAGAACCCGCCATGAATATCTCGAAGAAATCTACTCGGCCAATGGTCAGCAGCTGGACCGTATCCTGTGACGACACAGTGGCTGTCCGTCGCGAGCGATGGAGTAGGGCCAGTTCCTAGAAGAGGAAACAACACAACATGCGAGGTGCGTCTCGCTAGGCCGCGATTCGAACACCTCACATTATGTGAAAATATCACAGTGCCACGAGGCCGACATTTGAATATATCACAGTGCCACGAAGCCGACATTTGAATATATCACAGTGCCACGAAGCCGACATTTGAATATATATCAAAGTGCCACGAGGCCGACATTTGATTTGTTTGTTTGTTGTTAAACGCCGCACTCAGCAATATTCCAGCTATATGACGGCGGTCTGTACATAATCGAGCCTGGACCAGACAACCCAGTGATTGACATCATGAGCATCGATCCACGCTATTGGGATACGATGACATGCATCAACTAAGTCAGCGAGCCTGACCCCCCGATCCCGTTAGTCGCCTCTTACGATATGCGTAGTCGCTTTTACGGCAAGCATGGGTTGCTGAAGACCTATTCTACCCTGTATCTTCACAGTACCGTCGACATCTGAATATATCACTGTGCCACGAGGCCGACATTTGAACATCTCACCTTACTAGGGCGTCGCCATCAGAATAGCTAACATTACCACATTTATGACATTTGAATTCTCACAGAACAACGAGTCAGACATTTGAGAATCTCCAAGTACCATGAGGCCGACATCTGAACATCTCCCATTTCCACAAGGCCGAGACACTCGAATACCTCACAGTACCACGTACCCGAAATTAGAAAAATATACGGTTTGTGACGTCACAGTGGCTGTTGCATAGTCGTCAGAGAAAGAGAATGGTTATGACGTCACAGTGGCTACTCCATAGTAATCAGAGTAAGAGCATGGTTGTGACGTCACAGTGGCTACAACTTACCCCGAAGCTCATCCCTTTCCTCATGATAGTGGCCGTGCGGACAACTGACCCCCCGGTCTTCGGGTCTCGGATAAGGATGGTCACGACAGCTGAAAGACAAATATCTTGGAAGTCAAATAAATATAGAATACTACACTCATTCTCGTTAGATACCAAATTTTACGAAACGAGTGGACTTTCTATGGTATCTGACCGAGCGAAAACAGGGCCAGATTCCATAGAAAGTTCACGAATTTCGTAAAAATGGTATCTAACGAGAATGAGTGTGGTATTTTATATATTACCTACGTTAAATATATATTTACGTGTAAATACATCACAACTTTCGTTCGTTGACACACCAAACTGAAACCGGTTGCAAAGTATGGTTGTGCATGAATATTGATATATGGTTCATTCTCTGCTATTCAACATAATTAATCAATAAGGTTCAATGGTTACAGAGCTAAATTTAAGTTTTCTCAATGAAAAGAGTGACTTCACAGATATTGTGAAGTTCTACTCCTCTATGAATGCGACACACCTAACTGCTTGAGAGTGTGATTGTTTTTACCATTAAATAAAAGTTCAATACCATGTCGATGATGTCATCAGCAATTTGGGAAACAATAGTGACCCAAATATGGTTTTAATTACGGTAACGTATCTGGCCATTAGCAATGCTTTAACTGGTATGACAAAACAGTGAACATATTGAGCCATAACATTAAAATTCAAATGTTAAGTATTTCTTTTATAATCACAATAGTATAAAATACTCACATCCTGGGATTCAAGATAGTAGTTTCGAAGGAACGTTATGCAAAGTCAATTATTGCAACGTATCTGGCCTAACATCTACCATTCCTAACGTATGTAACATGGCAACTGGAACAAGTAAACACAAATGAATCATTTTTAGGGACTTTGTATTAAGAAAAAGGTTGAAAACATTCTGTGCCATATTTAACAAAATAAGAGTCCTACACCACGCGTGTAACGTATCTGGCTGCGAAATCGATTTGTTCAATTCGGATTTACAAACTGAAGGAAGGATTCGAAATCTTCAGCTGACAATGTGCTGTATCTTTTTGACCTTCCAACAGGCAATGGCTCGGATACAGACATGATTATTTCACTAAATGGGATCCAGATTTCATCTGATTTTGAGGGCCACTGCAAATAGGTTTTGCCACTGGCGTCATGCTTGGACATAAATGTTATGAAAACATCGAGTCGGTCGCATCTACCTCAAGAACTCTACCTACATACCAGTGATTGTCGTAGGTAGCTGCAACAAACTCTCCAACTGAAGGAATGAATGGTGGGACAATCTCCAGATTGTTGGGTACAACATTATCTGATTCAGGAGCATCATCAGTTGAATTTGGTTAAATAATCTCATGATTACTTTCAATATCGTTGATGGTTTTCACTGGTTCAATCAGGGAACGTTCAATCCATCCTTGACATGGCGTAGACCAGTGCAAACATCTCAAACAATAACAAGACGTATTCCGGATGCTGATTTTACAATCTCCATGGTTCCTTTGAGAGGCTAAGTTGTCATCTTAGAAGGATACAACGACACTTCATCATAATCCTCAGGTGTGTAGAAGTGGTACTCTATTGATTTTTCATTTTGTCTTGCCCACTTGTAAAAGTCTCGACCATCTTGAATAGTTGTTTTTCCTTGCTTTATTGCTTGTGCTGCCATACGTTTACACGCGCTGCCAATGTCATCACATGGCCCTTTGCCATGGCCCGCCTCGAAATAATTCCACCTAGCTTCTATACCCAAAAAGTTCCAAATGCTGTGAAATGATGGTGAATATCAACCGGTTCCTGTACTGGGAAGAGGGACTAATTGTCCAGTAGTGGATCACTTTGGCTTTGCTGAATTTGATGTGAACATGTGGGACTAGCTTTCTCAATATAGCGAGTACAGCCGATGGATTATGATGACAAATGCATGATTGGTGTGCTCACATGCTCCTTGCATTGGTTTGTGGTAAATCTCTACTGGATGGATTGTTGCCACTGTCGCATTCCAGTATGCTGATTGAATCTCATAATTAGTTTGACATAGGACATTTTCTGCAAAGTCCATTTGGATGATAATGTGATCTTCCGGCAAATTCAATTTCAATTCATGCAGAGACTTATACTGATCAGCCACACGGGCAATATGTTCCAGGAACATCTGATACTGCTGTAACTTCATTTGAATAAATCCATCTTTGCTTGGAGAAACCCTTACTATTCTCATGTTTTTCTTGCCTCCAACCTCAACACTTCTCCATTCCTCATATTCAACTGGCACATCACCCTGAACACCTGTCAACATGTCCGTCATGTCATAAAGAGACACAGACCTACCAACAACTTCTGAGGTTTTGATACCCAGTGATAAGAGGCACTTGAGCTTTAAAGCCATATTCTGGTGCTTCGTGTACATGCATTTGTTCCTTGATAACAGAGATGTGACTTGGATGTGCTTTGAGCGCATCTTACAGAAAGCCGAATAGGATATCTTTACATCAGGATAGTCTGCCACGAACCGTTCATGTGTGTTACCAAGATAATCGTTCAAGATTCTTGTTTGTTTCTTCTCGCCATTTGATTTTGTGACATCCGTTTGTCTAGGCATACACCTACTAATCTCACCCTTCTCCAAAAAAGAAGTGATTTGATTTTGTAGTCCCTGGGGGGGGGGGGGGGGGGGAGGGGGGGGGGGGGGTAATCCCAGACTTTCTGATGTCATGTAATGTCTTGGACTTGGGAGTAAGAACCTCTTTATGTCCGAAGTACATCCAGGTACCATTTGTTTTTGCGCTTTAACAGTCGTTCATATCGATTTTGGAAACGCCTTGAACTTTTCTGATGGCTTCCAAGTTGAGATTTCAATTTACCAATTTCATTTCTTGTCCGTGCCGGTGCCTTGGATCGTCGCATATAAGTCGGAGATATCACAGGGAATGGAAGTTGCACAAGCAAGCTGTTTGTCCCCCATGATCTTGTCTGCGGAGATTTCAGAGTGGATGAAGTTGCAGACTGAGATGTGCTGGTGACTTCAGCCGATAGGGTTATATCAGTGGATTGAGGTGACCCATGTGATGAAGTTGGTTCCACAACACTGACTGCATTTGCAACTGCCTGCTTGCGCTTCTGCTTTTTCAACCTGTACCTCGTGTAGTACTTTTTATCTATGAGACGACGAGCTTTTAACTTCGCCTTTGACAGCATGCCAACAGGAACCCTATATTTGGCTTGTCGGAGCCTTTCCTTTTCCATATAATTCATGTCATTCTGCTTCTTGTGATCCCATGAGCTTTTTGAATCTCTGCACGTGACTTGCCCATGATTGGCCTGAAATGAACATTATATAGCATGACAAAATTATATAAAATCACCTAAAAATCATTTAAAATCCCAAAATCAATCGGTAATTGTCTTTAACCAAATACGTTACCAATGATACCAGATATGTTACCAGAGAAACCAGATACGTTACCATCAGTTGTCTATTACAGCATAACGAAAATGAAATTGGTGCATGTAGTTCAAGTTAGTGATGGGAACAGCTGACAAAACTATTGCAAAAGAAATAAGGTATGCCTTCCTTTCAGCGCAAATGAAAGATGCCATTTAGGTAGTTAAGATTAACATGGATACTTACCAAGCGTTGCCAAATTGTGTCTTGTTATTTCTATTGACAGCCGGAAGTGTGCTAGCAGACGACATCTCATCAAACCACGCTGCTGCCGAAACTGTATAACGCGCAAAATTCAAATTTCCGATTTTTGGCCAGGTTGTTACGTATCTGGTTTGACTAATAAAGAAATGTAAAAATATGAAATGGTCCAGTGGTCAGATATCTTTCTATGTTTAAAATAAGGCCAATGGTATGTGTAGTTATTCATTACATCTATTTGGTATTGTGGTAACGTGTCTGGTCAAAATCTCAAGTACCTTTCCTTTTCTCAGCAAAACATTGACCACCAGTGCTTTTGACCGCAAGCTAAATACCCAAGTGCTATTGCAACGATCTAGTCAATATTATAACCTACACAAACGTCCTATCAGCGTTATCCCAATGTTTTCATGCATTTCTTAACAGGAGTCTCAAAAAGAGAAACGTATCTGGTCGGGTATTTTAAGACATAGAAATTGAAGTGAAAGAATTCCAAACTTCGCGGATTTGCGGCTCAATTGTTCATAAGACTTATTTATTGCAATGTGTATCCAAATCGAGGTACATGGAGTCACAGATAATCAGTAAAATAATCCCACCAGGGTGTTTACGCTGTGATACATGTAACCGGCGACACGATTAATAATGAGAAATAAGGTTACGTTCGGTCATCATATAGCTTTCATAATCAATACAGATGGATTTTGATGTGCTCCTAATATATGTGTTACAATACACATTTTAAGAACAATTTGCCATGCATAACTCAGCGTGCATTGTTTTTTTGATGACACAAAGAAGCCAAATTATGTAAATATTCAAACTTAGTGGAGAATGAACCATATGCCCAAATATGGATATTGTTGACATACGCATTAACAACATGCGCTTGCAGTTGTGTTTGCAAACAACACAGCACCGCCGCTCAAGATCCTTTTGGAAGAAATTCTTCAACTAATTCGAAATGTTGAAATGTCACACGTGTGACGTACGGATTTAGTATCTTACCACCTGTATTTTTATCACGTGGGTAGTAAATCAGCGTGATGTTATTGTGTATATCAGCATTATATCATTATGTATATCAGCTTTATATCATTGTGTATATCAGCTTTATATCATTGAGTATATCAGCTTTATATCATTGTGTATATCAGCATTATATCATTATGTATATCAGCTTTATATCATTGTGTATATCAGCTTTATATCATTGTGTACATCAGCTTTATATCATTGTGTATATCAGCATTATATCATTGTGTATATCAGCATTATATCATTGAGTATATCAGCTATATTTCATTGCTTCCCCCAAACCCCCACCCCCAACGTATAATACGGGTTTGTGTATGGTACTCCAGCTGCAAAACCAGATATATATTTTAAATTAAAACTATAGCCTAAATATTGTTGTTTTGTTTTGTTTACAATTAATCTTGCAACAATGTATTCTTGTGTGCAGACAATTTGTATTCCCACGGCCTGAAGCATAATTATTTGTTTAATGCAATATCAGCGGGAAAATTCATTGTTTTCGATAAAATCACAGCCAAATGGTCGGTCCCTAACTAACAACGTATTTCTACATGCCCACACGCCACTGTTAATGAAGTGTATATATCAGGTTATAACTTAGTGTAGAATATAGAAACTCACATTAAAATGTCTATGCTAGAATAAGTGCACTTGGTGAGACTGAAGTTAACTCGACACTTAATCTATCACAGTAAGTACCTACCGCCTGTAAAGATTAACAAGACAATACAAGTTAACACACTGGTGTGACGTCATGACACTAAGGAACACAAGGTACACATTTTCCGTTGTGAAACATTGTTAGTCTTGAAACCCCACTTACTGTTGGAAGAGTTAATAAAAGATTAAAAGAACACTACCCAATATTTTTTATTCCAGACATGATATAATCTGGCCGTTTTCACTTTGAATGACGGTGTCCCTATTAACGAGTGTCTGTTGTATACAAGTCACTGGACCAGTGAAGGGTTGTAGGGACAAAGGTGTGTTCACGTGGAAGCACCTGCACGTGTATGGTAATGTAATCAGTTCAGGGGACAACAGTATTAATGAGGACGTGACCCTCACCTTGGCCGGATAATATGAAGTAGAAGTTTTCAGCGTAGTGACCTTGACGGATGATGATCCTCTTTGGTGGGATTCTGCAATTTTATACACAAAATTTAGATAACCAGTCCATAACAAACCTGTACATCTAGGCGTATAATCGACTTACATTACACATCTTTTGAAATACGCTCGTTACAAAACGCATGTAACACATCTGACTCGTTCAGCAATCTCTGTTTCCATCAAACACATCCATGCTATCATCGCCAGTCACCAGCATTTATCAAAAGTGTGTGAGTGAGTGAGTTGGGTTTAACGCCGCTTTTAACAGTATTCCAGTTATATCATGGCGTGTCAGCTTAATGTGGGAGGAAAGCCTGGAGTGATGCAGGTTTTCAGACGTTAACCACTTCGGTGAAACCCACGAGCACGGTTTTGTAGCTGACAAACCTAGAAACATAATCGGGGCGAACCGGGATTCGAACCCACAATCATAAGTTTCTGACGTGCTCAAGGGACGCAACTCTGCACAGCGGATCGCGGCGCCTTAGACGACTTGGCCACCCGTTCCCCTCTCAAGAGTGAATGCCCTGAGTGAAATTCAGGAAGTCCAGAGAACAGGAATGCCCATGAGTAAATGGTGCTGGCGTATCGATAACGTGCCGTCGAATACAGTGAAAACCTCTTAACCGGACATTCTCGTTCCTATTTAAGACGTCCGGATCAGGAATCATATGAGTAATGTCTCACGAATCATGGGTACGCACGGAATAATGTCCCTTGAATCATTGGTGCGGACAGAGTTATGCCAGTCAAACGCATTTGCGGTCTGATGGTGGGCCGATACAATTATCTGATACCGATATCAGCCAGCACTGCCGATCATATACCAGCATCGGCCGATAAGGTTGTGCTTGCTGGTCTATCACCATAGCAACAAAAGCTCTCCTCCCACAAGAACCATTTTTATTTACTTTTTTACACCAGCCGACTTGAAGCGGAGAAGAAAACTATTTTAAAAAATCATTTTTGGGGTGCCTTTTTTACTCCAACCTACCCACAGGTATTGTCCTGTACAAAATCCGTAAGAAAGTAAAAGAAAGTGTGGCCTTAGTAGGTGCCCGTTGTCATAGCTACACAAATATGGCCCTGTGAGGCGAGGATGGTGCACTTACACTTCATACCACGCCACCTTGGCCAGCTTCTCCTGCATGTGGAGGGGGTATTCAGCAAAGGACCGAAGACTCTGGAGCCCGAACATCGCCTGCCGTATAAAAAACGTCAACAACACTCAATTTTTATATTCATCAACTGTGGACAGGGATATGCTTATCATTCATGAGACGCCAGAATGACTTAAACTCCAAATGTACACTGACCGTCTGAACCTGCTCCGAGGAACGCTCATCTGACGGGAGACTGAGGATGTGTTTCACCTCGTTGCTGATGGAGATCTGGAAACACACGATATCGCCGGGCATTAGGGAATTAACACTTACCAAGTTGTCAGTATCATAAAAGAAACTGGTACACTGATAGATATTCATTTATAAAGAACAGTTTTTGTTCCCGTCATTCAACTTCCCATGTTAAGCAATTATTCATAAATAAAAGTGTGCACCGTATTCAAATTAGATTTGACCAACATTAATATCTAAAACTTGATGGATGACAGGAGGCTGAATGAACACTTGTGCACTGTGACGCACATAAACAATTCACTCTAAAGAACAGACTTTATAGAAACACATATAAATTGAAGTAATGCAAGGTGAAGGTCGTACCTCCTTCCTAGCCTTGAAGTAGGAGGGGTCGAAGGACAGGCCGGAGGTCTTCATGTTGCTGTCGTCGCTCTCGCCCCCCATATCGGTAAACGTCTGCGGACGTCCCCCCTGACCAGCCCTGGAGGGATATACACAAACTGAACGCTGTACATCTCAAATATGTGTATCCCCACGTGGTCACCATGTCGCCCATTTTGATTTAACCCCTACAATAACGTCATCTTAAATGCCTGTATCGCCGAGGTCACCACGTCATCCATTTTGAACTAACCCCTCCAATAACGTCATCTTAAATGCCTGTATCGCCGGGGTCACCGTCATCCATTTTGAACTAACTCCTACAATAACGTCATCTTAAATGCCTTAAAGCACCCGCTTAAGTCAGCGTGAACTACTGACAGGACGTGTAAGTAAGTCAAGTGATTGTTGACCTCACACAGGAGTACGTCCGAGTACACTGTCCTGGTTGAATTTGAATCAGGTCGTTCAAACATCATTTTGATTGTGCTGCTGACTCAAATTATATCATGTATGTGGTGTGCCATAGCGTTTTTTTAACATGAAAACATTTAAGTATTAAGTCAACAGAAAACCATATTTACAGACTGTTTATGTTTTAATGCACTATGCAGTTGCTTTATAGGGATCTAGCCAATAGGGTATGTTTGTTTGTTAACGCCGCACTCAGCACTATTCCAGCTATATGACGGTGGTCTGTAAATAATCGAGTATAGACCAGACAATTCAGTGACTGACATCATGAGCACCAACCAAGTAAGTCAGCGAGCTTGACCACACGATCCCGTTAGTCACGGGGTGTTTATATACACTATAACGCTGGTGTGTACATATATGATCGTATATAAGTCACGTGTTACATTCGGTCTTCCAGCCTGTGGGTATCGCTCGATGGCTTCCTGTAAATGCAACCACCCAGTCGTGCACTTACTTCTGTGATACCATGGATGCTATGTTGCGCATGATCATTATCAACTTCACCGCCTTGATGAACTTGTCCTTTATCTGCAACAGCAATGTGTGAGTTAGCCCAGAGAGTGTATACATTATTTCCCCGTAGTGGGTTAGCCCAAGTGTAAAGACGGTGTATACAGTATTTCCCCCTGGTAAGTTAGCCCAAGTGTAAAGACAGAGTATACAGTATTTCCCCATAGTGAGTTAACCCAAGTGTAAAGATAGAGTATACATTATTTCCCCCTAGTGGGTTAGCCCAAGTGTAAAGACGGTGTATACAGTATTTCCCCCTGGTAAGTTAGCCCAAGTGTAAAGACAGAGTATACAGTATTTCCCCATAGTGAGTTAACCCAAGTGTAAAGATAGAGTATACATTATTTCCCCCTAGTGGGTTAGCCCAAGTGTAAAGACGGTGTATACAGTATTTCCCCCTGGTAAGTTAGCCCAAGTGTAAAGACAGAGTATACAGTATTTCCCCATAGTGAGTTAACCCAAGTGTAAAGATAGAGTATACATTATTTCCCCCTAGTGGGTTAGCCCAAGTGTAAAGACGGTGTATACAGTATTTCCCCCTGGTAAGTTAGCCCAAGTGTAAAGACAGAGTATACAGTATTTCCCCATAGTGAGTTAGCCCAAGTGTAAAGACAGAGTATACAGTATTTCCCCATAGTGAGTTAACCCAAGTGTAAAGATAGAGTATACAGTATTTCCCCCTAGTGAGTTAGCCCAAGTGTAAAGACGGTGTATACAGTATTTCCCCCTGGTAAGTTAGCCCAAGTGTAAAGACAGAGTATACAGTATTTCCCCCTGGTGAGTTAACCCAAGTGTAAAGATAGAGTATACAGTATTTCCCCATAGTGAGTTAACCCAAGTGTAAAGATAGAGTATACAGTATTTCCCCCTAGTGAGTTAGCCCAAGTGTAAAGACGGTGTATACAGTATTTCCCCCTGGTAAGTTAGCCCAAGTGTAAAGACAGAGTATACAGTATTTCCCCCTGGTGAGTTAACCCAAGTGTAAAGATAGAGTATACAGTATTTCCCCCTAGTGAGTTAGCCCAAGTGTAAAGACAGAGTATACAGTATTTCCCCATAGTATGTCCGAGTATCATTAGAGGGATGGCGCGGGTTAGGGGATCAACACCAGGCTGAATACTGGTTCCGGGCACCTAAGGGACATAACTCTGCATAATGGAATGTGCAACAAGAAAGATATTCGTAATAGGTTAAACACATCGCAATATCGAAATAAGACTCTAAATGTAGCACGCAGTTCACTATGGCAGCTTAATTCCGGACGTCAAGTCGGCTTTGGTCTTGACGACCCTGATAATTATATCCTAATCGGATTCGTTCTTATGAAAGGTGTCAATTTTCTCCGTAAGGATGGAACATAACTAGACAAACATTTTATATCGCTCACGAGCTTCAGAAATTATTTACCTCCGTAGGCGCATGTCTAACAGTCACGTGGTCTCCAAACACGCCGCCATCAATCTCCCGCCGACTGGTGACTATGGAGACAACGTCATGCATAGATCTACACTGGCGAGCACGTCGACGTCCGTCACGAGCACGATGGTGTTTATCGTCACGAACATCATTCAACCCAACCCATTTTGCACTTGACAAGGGAGGTAATCTGTCTGTAGCTGAAGAAAATTCACTCGATTCAGAAAAAGAACTTTTATGATCTTCATCCAAGGAAGAGAACTCAGCTCCAACATATTCCCTTTCCGCGATTGGTTCTAGGAACGGTTCACGAACGGGTTTCCGTTTCCGTACTTCCGTGTGGTGAGACCCTTTTTCACAATCCGCATCCGGTTCTAGTTCCTCCTCCTCGGGTAGCTCATCCACGAATAGTTCTGGGTCTATGAAGGTGTAACTGTCGATGGAAGGCAAATACAAACTCATGGCGCCGGAGGTCTCCTTATTCGCACTCTCACCACGGGTTTACGGTTTCCTGAAAATCTCTGAAACCGTTCCCAATGACGCCATCTTGCACTCGGTTATCCAGCCGAACCTCAGCTCTCTAGTCAGCAGCCATGCCGTCCAGTTTACTGTGTAGCGCTGTCCAGACGTGGTCAAAGTTTGACCGTTTTGTTGACCTGGTTCAGTTATAACGCTCATCTGTTGATGGACCAGTGGCTTTCCTTGATGACGTTTAGCCCCACCACGATTCAGGGGTTAATAATGAGTCGTGCACGACGTCGACGGTAGGACGTACACGTCATGCTATACAACGCAGTGCAGACCTGAGAGAAAATCATTGAGAGGACATCTCGTCATTTACTACCACCACACTGGTATGTAGTGCATATACCAGATTATAGTACTGTCCTCTTGTGACGTCCACCTGTGTTTATGCACTATAACATATCACCGGTGCTGTTGAGTGCATGTACCAGCCAATGGTCCACTCGTGAAGTCCCTCCGGTGTTTCTGCACTATAAAACATCACCAGTTGTATAGAGTGCATGTACCAGCCAATTGTCCACTCGTGAAGTCCCTCCGGTGTTTATGGACTATAACACATCACCAGTGCTGTAGAATGCATGTGCCAGCCAACGGTCCACTCGCCACGCCCTCTCGCTTTCCCACGTATCTAACGCCAACGTTCACATCAAACAGAAAAGAACAAACATTTACCTCCCACTACGCCAAGAGAATGGGCGTCTTTACCAGGTGAATGGCGAGCCTCAGTCTGCACACAATGCGCTGGACTCGGTCAACAAGCCCTTATTAAGTTCAGTATCACTTGACTCGGAGTCCATAACGTACGCTTTGATACGCCGAAATAATGTGAATCTATTCACTTCTGGCCCGGCTTTGTGACGGCTGTGAAATGATAGAACACGTTTTGCAATGTTCCACTGTGGCTGAAAAACTATCTTGTTCTGAAACAGCCTTGTT
Source organism: Haliotis cracherodii (assembly GCF_022045235.1). Lineage (NCBI taxonomy): Eukaryota > Metazoa > Mollusca > Gastropoda > Lepetellida > Haliotidae > Haliotis > Haliotis cracherodii. Next base: position 1,031,657 of record NW_027266341.1, on the reverse strand, counting down.
GTCGTCGACTCGTGCCATTCTGTTCCCTGGTAACGTAATTCTTCACACACTGCGAAAAATGACAAGTGTAATAAATGGTCATAATATAATTATTTCGGGAAGCACAGAATCACTACCAGCCTAGGAGGTCGATCGTAAACTGTGTTTTTTTATGCATTATCGATGCTTGGCACTGTGTTATGATTCACTTTCATTTAAGTGTTCTCACGTCTTCAGGGCTACCCATTTACCACAGAAATAGTTTTCAACTAGCTAGTCCATTCCAACAGTTTGTGTGTGCACGGAGCGGCCGTGAGAGGGTGAGAGTTTGCAGAACCATCCCTCCTACCCGTGTCATTGGCGGCAGTAACTTGTGCAGTTTATCTGAAAAATTGTCCATATTGCCGCTTGTAACAGCCAATATCGATCCTACGATTAATTCACTCCGAACAATTCGCACATTCTACGACCTCCGTCCATCAAATCGGTATTTTTATGCACTGTGCGGAATTACAGGCAATAGGTGAGAGGTACCCTAATCTCCCGATTAGAGATATCAGGTGTGTGGCGTTACGACGGAATCACACAACGCATTGACGTAAGGTAGAATCTGTAGGTGTGTGGGGATACGACGGAATCACACAACGCATTGATGTAAGGTAGAATCAGAAGGTGTGTGGCGTTACAACGGAATCACGAAATGCATTTGGCTCTGTATTATCTCCATATATCCCTCCAGGAATATTGTCTATAGTTCACTGTTGGCCATGTAGTAATGTCTCTATATATCCCTCCAGGAATATAGTCTATAGTTCACTGTTGGCCATGTAGTAATGTCTCTATATTTCCCTCCAGGAATATAGTCTATAGTTAACTGTTGGCCATGTAGTAATGTCTCTATATATCCCTCCAGTAATATAGTCTATAGTTCACTGCTGGCCATGTAGTAATGTCTCCATATATCCCTCCAGGAATATAGTCTATAGTTCACTGTTGGCCATGTAGTAATGTCTCTATATATCCCTCCTGGAATATAGTCTATAGTTCACTGCTGGCCATGTAGTAATGTCTCCATATATCCCTCCAGGAATATAGTCTATAGTTCACTGTTGGCCATGTAGTAATGTCTCTATATATCCCTCCAGGAATATAGTCTATAGTTCACTGTTGGCCATGTAGTAATGTCTCTATATATCCCTCCTGGAATATAGTCTATAGTTCACTGCTGGCCATGTAGTAATGTCTCTATATATCCCTCCAGGAATATAGTCTATAGTTCACTGTTGGCCATGTAGTAATGTCTCTATATATCCCTCCAGGAATATAGTCTATAGTTCACTGTTGGCCATGTAGTAATGTCATATTGTCTCATTATGTCATCGACACACTAGGTATATTTAGAGTAAGTCGAATAAGTTCGTGTAAATATTTTGAATAAGGTCCACTTCATTAAAAGTTAAATCTGTAGGACGGCGTTGTGTAGACATGGAGTGGTGAGCAGTAAACACTCCTTTTCAGCGTGATCTCCCCAAATTTCGGTAAACCACGTTATATCCCCACGTGACCCTGGAATGAAGGACGTCGACACGTCAAGTACTCAACCCCGGCATTGAGTCAGCACTGTCACCAATGGACTTCCGCCACTTTTATTCACAGAAAGCCTAATCCCCCGGCTATCGAGCAACTGTGAAGACTGTCATAGAGGAGAACCTGCACTGCGAGGATCATCCAAGCACAGGAAGAGAGTCGTCATGTTGGAATAATGTCTTTCAAATAATAGCGACGTAAATTAAAGGATTGTCTTGATCCATCGAGCAGCTGGGAATTTGGATAATTATACTTAGTTAGACTATAGACTATGTTCCTGGAGGGATATATAGAGACATTACTACATGGTCAACAGTGAACTATTGAGTATATTTTTGGCGTGAAAACAGTTGAGTAATTGGTCAGTAGGTAGCCATAATCCCACACAGTTGGATTCTATAACGTCAAGCCATGCCTGTATCAACTATCACAATGATGCAGGTAAATCCAGTAGTTAATGAGGACCCTAGAGACAGCGTCTCCTTGATCGCTTGATGTGGACGTATTCCTACATGTATCACTATCTAGTCAACACGCAGCGTACCATAACGCAACAGTGTCCCTGGTCACGCAACAGTGTCCCCGATCATGCAACAGTGTCCCCGATCACGCAACGGTGTCACATCGCGCAACGGTGTCACATAGTGAGTGAGTGAGTGAGTGAGTGAGTTTGGTTTTACGCCGCCTTTAGCAATATTCAGGCAGTATCACGGCGGGGGACACAGAAATGGGTTTCGCACGTTGTACCCATGTCTGGAATCGAACCCGGGTCTTCAGCGTGACAAGCGAACGTTTTAACCACTAGACTACCCGACTGCCGTTCGTAGTAAACAGTACAGTTTTATTATATTCTCTTGAACGACATGAAACTTTGCATTGGTGGAACCCTGACTCGAGTCTCACAATGTATTACTAGATACGCAACTTACTCTAGCGGACAGACTGATGGATTGCCGCGAAAGGCAAGTAGAAAAAGATTGTGTAGATTTTGCCTTTTCATAGTAACGTGACTGTATAAAAAACATGTTTCAGTAGGAACTATATTGACTGTTATCACCGTCCGACTGATACACCACTTACATTCTGACATCATATGAATTAATGCGCACATTCCAGGAAAACTTGCAATGGTTAGGTTTAGGTAAAATTTGTGACATATTGGAAGAGATTTTTCGAGCGCAGAATTGAAGAATGACATTATATGATAAGGCTCGCTAAATACAATGTTTATTCATAGTACAGGATGTTTACTATCACGAAACACACAAGCGTGATAACCTCTATATATCTGTTGACTTACCAACACCAAACAAATTGTCAACAGTTCTGTTTCTGAGGTTGACGCTCTTCAGTACACAGATATACCAACCTTTATACGGACAACCAGAGCTGGGCGGAAAGTGTTTTCAAACAAATTGTGTACAGGTTAAATCCAACACATGTTGCTTAATGCGAAGATTGCTGTGAAGTAACTCGGCTTGGATTGGAAAACAACCGTTCCATGTTGAAAGTCGTGAACAGACTGATGAATACCTGTGCCTCACACCAGTTACATGCTATATTTACAAACCTTAGTTAATTTTCATATGAACTCGTAGTAAATGTACATAAACACAAGTATGTATTATAATTAATCTCTGCAATGGGTTCTCTTAAACATTCGCAGAGGGTAAAAGTTACTTGAGTATATTTAACTTTTCATTACTTCTCAGTCATTGTTACATGAACAATTATGACTTTTGATATGCTTGTTTGTTTGTTGTTTAACGCTGCACTCAGCAATATTCAAGCTATGTGACGGCGGTCTGTAAATAATCGAGTCTGTACCAGACCATCCAGTGAATATGATGTGGGGTGGGGTTTTATTTTTGTCCCTGCAATGCCACTGACAATCACAGACACCCTGTAGATTTACAGCCTTTACTCTGATATACGATGTTGGTATGTACTGAGTGTTTTCAATTTAGATCCTATGACCTTTCAATAAGCATTATTTATTTCACACACTCTGGGAAACTGTTGAATTTAGGAATCTGAAATATACGTAGTGTGTCCGCAGGATTGGTCTATGTAACCGTTGCTCGAGGATTACAATCTGAATTTAGGATTGGCGTCATTTAATCCATTACTCGTTTCTCTCATTTAAAAAGAGGGGCAAAAGAAAATATACCTATCAGATGATTTTATTACATGCTTGATTGTCAACTGAAAATATCTTAAGTTGGCATATCATATCCCAAACAAAGAACCGTACTGGAGTTTAACCAGTACTCAAAGAATGCTTCTACATGGTTCATTATTTAAAAACTTTATTTGATTTAAAACTTTAAAAAAAATAAAATTATATTCCACGTGATACAATAAGACAATGACAAATAGAAAACTCACCATCTTCGCTCGGACTTCCTTCGCCACTTTGTTCGCAGTGGCCCGCATGAGAGCAGTCGACGGGCGATGGCCAGCGAGGCCGGTGCTCCTCTTCTTGCTGACACTGATGCGGCTGTAGTCGGCGGAGACGCCGATAGAGTCGGGGCTGTCACTGTCCATTGAGGTCCCGCTCGGACTCGACACATCAACGGCAGGACGGACCTTGGCAGACGACAACGGAGAAATTGTCCCCAGCATCTCGGCTGACGGTTTTTCATGGATGGTCACACTCACGAGATCTGGGGACAAGAGCGCCGAGGTGGGTCGACTCTGAGGCTGCTCCTCCTTCGTGCCCCCCTCCACCTTCTTCTCCTCCCTCTTCTCATCCTTCTTCTCCTCATCTTTGCCCTCGCCCACTTTAGTGACGTCTTTTGCTTCTTCCTCCTCCGACGACGAAGAGGATTCGTCTGCAAGATCATCCAGTTCTTTAGGAAGGAGGTGTCTATAACGACGAAACAGACAAAACTCCCCTTTTTTCCTCTTCTTTTTCTTTCCATCATCGCGATCGGACCTTTCTGCTTTCGATTTGGCGTGGACGAACCTCTGCAAGGCATAAAAATTAGTGCCGGTGTAATTCTCAGGTTGGGAGTAATAGGCCAGGTCACTTTCCGGCGGATCGCTTTTGCCGCCCGACACACCAGCCGCAATTCCCTGCTCCAGACTCATGGCGTCGTGTTGATTATTTCTTTCACCTTCGCCGCTTTGCCATCAGAGGTCTGAAATATATGGACACGAGGAATATCAGGATTCGGTTAGACAGAGACTGGAGAGACATGGATCCTGCTACAAGCGGCGAACCCTGTCACTAGTCTATGACGTCACAGAAATGTCTATGACGTCATGCGTTCATGCGTAGCCGTATCACTCTCGGACGCTGATATGTAGTTTGAGCGAGGAACTATGGGTAGGAAGGCGCCAACGCCTGCATTATATTTTATATGCCCTAGTCGCTTTTTACGTTGTCTGTTTCACTATCGAAATAGTTTTCTTCTGATGTTAAATATTCTTCACATCAGACAGGATGACTAACGCTAAAAGAAAATAAATATGTTACTAGTTATTTTCATTGAAACAAGAATATAATCTTATTTCATATATTTACAAAACAAATAGCATGTGAGCAGTAAATCTAATATGTTTTCGGTGCGGTCGATTGCAGGAATATTGCCAAAAGCGGCGTAAAACCATACTCACTCCCTCACTGATATGTTTTCAGCAAAGTTTATGTTTGAGAAACATCATCATTGAGTTGTGATCACGTGGGTACAATCCAGGTTGTGTCGGCTCGGAGTCAGTATACTGTGTCTGGGGGGGGGGGGGGTACTCATGTTAACCTGCGGCATAAATCGGCATCAGTCCGGACTAGTACAAGCACACACACACACACACACACACACACACACACACACACACACACGTGTGTATATAAGTGCAACCTTGGACGCGACGTTAAACTTCATTTCATATATATATATATATATATATATCTCTCTCTTATTTCATTAGAAGCGGTAATGAAACGAATAGATATACATACATATACATGCCGATGTCTCGTGTCTCCCCGGTCTGTCACCTTTGCCTCCCTGTCTGCGAGCTATCAGTCCTAATCTCTACCTCGACACTCTACAACACTTTATCATGTTGTAAATTATCACAACTTTCATTAACAACCTGCGTTTATCTACATCCGTGGATATGTCGATACATATTGCTTCATAATGTCAGCAGACGACCAATCCGTCACATCAGGAATCATGACCTTTTGTTCGCCGGACTTTGTGATATTGTTTCCCTTTGTGTAGGATCATATCCACACGTGCCTTAACTCTACCAACTGTCATAAATTCCATGTTGTTCGCGCACCCCTTTTACGCATGTTATAAGACAGTTAAGGAGATACGTTGACAGCGTTGTATATCTCACTGACTGGTATATGTGTTAGCGGGCTTTTGGCTGTCCTCGCGAGAAGTGGACGAGTTTTCCTGAGAGTGTTGATCGTCTGAGGGATGTACGGTCCTCGAGGGGTAGTTAGTATACACACTCTAGCTGTCGGTGTATACCACGTGCGCTTAGAAACACAGGGTTACACGTGTATGATGTGTCTGTCTAAACTCTTAAGTTACATTACCTCCTTGAAATTGTTCAGTTTTTTAATAAAACAACTACATTAAGATTGTTAAAAAAGCCAGTGACCAGTTGAATGGCACAACGCAGACTGTGATGATATACGGCGAGAAGGTAGATCGCGGGCCATGCATTACGGAGATTTCTGTGTCTACAATTTACCCGTTGAAACGAGAATATATGAAATTATGGGATGTATGGCAGTATGTCGGTTTTTAGGAAAAGTATTTTGTGGAGTTGTCTGATCAATATAGTGCCATTGGTCGACCACAAGTCTCAATGCAGGTACACTGCTATATATAGTCCATCCATATCCGCTTTCAAAAGTCGGCCACCCCGTGATCCGGGTTAGAATTGGTCTTCAGCAACCCATGCTTGTCTCCGTGAAGATCCGGGTTAAAATTGGTCTTCAGCAACCCATGCTTGCCCCCCGTGAAGATCCGTGTTAGAACTGGTCTTCAGCAACCCTTGCTTGTCCCCCGTGAAGATCCGTGTTAGAACTGGTCTTCAGCAACCCATGCTTGTCCCCCGTGAAGATCCGTGTTAGAACTGGTCTTCAGCAACCCATGCTTGTCCCCCGTGAAGATCCGTGTTAGAACTGGTCTTCAGCAACCCATGCTTGTCCCCCGTGAAGATCCGTGTTAGAACTGGTCTTCAGCAACCCATGCTTGTCCCCCGTGAAGATCCGTGTTAGAACTGGTCTTCAGCAACCCATGCTTGTCCCCCGTGAAGATCCGTGTTAGAACTGGTCTTCAGCAACCCATGCTTGTCCCCCGTGAAGATCCGTGTTAGAACTGGTCTTCAGCAACCTACGCTTGTCCCCCGTGAAGATCCGTGTTAGAACTGGTCTTCAGCAACCCACGCTTGTCCCCCGTGAAGATCCGTGTTAGAACTGGTCTTCAGCAACCCATGCTTGTCCCCCGTGAAGATCCGTGTTAGAACTGGTCTTCAGCAACCCATGCTTGTCCCCCGTGAAGATCCGTGTTAGAACTGGTCTTCAGCAACCCATGCTTGTCCCCCGTGAAGATCCGTGTTAGAACTGGTCTTCAGCAACCCATGCTTGTCCCCCGTGAAGATCCGTGTTAGAACTGGTCTTCAGCAACCCATGCTTGTCCCCCGTGAAGATCCGTGTTAGAACTGGTCTTCAGCAACCCATGCTTGTCCCCCGTGAAGATCCGTGTTAGAACTGGTCTTCAGCAACCCATGCTTGTCGTAAGAGGCGACTAACGGGATCCGGTGGTCATGCACACTAACTTTGATGCATTTCATCCTATCCCAATTGCGTGTTCGAAATAGCAGCCAAACCTAGTGACCTTTTAATTGGTACAATAACATTTCCGTAAAGCTGGTCCGACTATCTAGTTGAAAATTCTTGTCAATACATATATAAATTTATTTCTACCAATCATCAAGTTAAGGCGTCATTTGATGTCAAAGTCTGTCGAAATGTCTGTCATCCAAAGCCATCCTTGCCAGTGGACATTGGTAAGTAATTTCTACACTGATCGTAGACCAATTGCGTAGATCGATGCTGGACAGTCACTGGACAGTCTGGTCCAGACTCGACTATTTACAGAATATCGTCCTATAGCTGGAATATTGCGGAGGGCGGCGCTCAACAACAAACACCCGTCGACCACACATGCCCACCCTTGTGCGGGGACTTTCTGAGCCAACAGTCGCGAGGTTGGAGTTGTGTTTCTGAGAACAATGACCAAGTAGTATTTACCACATGGTTGTGAAATATTTTTCCCCTTTGATGCAGACGTGTGTAACGTGATCTGCACGTTATTATCTGTGAGGTCAACAATGTCACGTGATCTTACACCTTGAGACTCACCAAGAAGTGCAAACGCTTGTGCAAAAAGTTGTTGTTTTTTAAATCATTCAACCTGCAATATAAGTTATGAAATTATATGCTAGTCAGTATAGATGGGTTGTGTTGTGTTTGGCATTCTGAAACGTTTTCTATCAACCTACCTCCATGTCTCCGTGCATAATCCTCTCTTGTCACATCACACCAGCCGTTGAAATACACCCCGGCTGTATAGGTCTCATAACGCACGCCAATACCCCCAATCAAGATATACAAGGGTTATACACGCCTAACTGTAACGGCCAGTCATTGGTCAGCGGCCGCACTCGCGTGGGCAACTGTCAGTAGCTCTGTCAGTACAGGCGGCAGTGGAGCTCCACTGTATAACACTGTCGACATTGGGTGTGCACAGAGTTCTATCCATGTCATTCTGCCGCCAGAAAACGTATGTATTTATATATTGCTTTCCGCCTGTCTTTCAGTATCTAAAGTGGATTATCCACGCAATATGTATGTAGTGCTCCAGTAGGCTCGGCCCATGGCGCCTTATAACCTGGGACCATGCGTTAAAACGCCCGCGTCTGGCTGACCAGCGTTTATAAAAAGCAATACCACACATACATGTTAAAGCTGTTGTAGTTACTTAGTAGGACTAAAGTTAGAATATTCAGACAGTTATTCGATCCGGACAGTCGTTCTACTGCCACGTCTTATCGATCTAGAAGTAGACAGCTACAGAAGTAATAGAACGTGTAAATATGTCATGATTAAAACAAGTACAATATATTGATGATCTATACAAGAACTCCGAAAAAAAAAAATGAATAGTCAGATAGATAACAAGCACTATCACTCAGGTCTTGGTGTATCATATCAATCATTAGTTTCTGGTACATGATAACAAGCGTTATTACCTAGTTGCCGGTATGTGATAACAGTGATCTGCATGTAGCAACATATATCAACATTTTGTAAAATAAAACAAAATGTAGTAACGTATATCAACATGTAGTAACATATATCAACATGTGGTAACATATATCAACATTTAGTAACATAAAGCAATACGTAGTAACATATATCAACATGTAGTAACATATATCAACATGTAGTAACATATATCAATGTGGTATAAAACCTAACCTAACGCATACTACTCCATGTACCCCTCGTGATCCTGCTACAACTTATAATGTTGTATCATGTACCAATATGTAGTAACAGATATCAATTTGTAGTCACATATATCAATATGTAGTAACATATCAACATGTAGTAACATATTTTGGTTTGGTTTGTTGTTTAACGCCCCACTCAGCAATATTCCAGATATATGACGGCGGTCTGTAAATAATCGAGTCTTGACCAGACAATCAGGTGATTAATATCATGAGCATCGATCCACGCATTTGGGATCGATGACATGCATCAACCAAGTCAGCGAGCCTGACCACCCGATCCCGTTAGTCGCCTTTTACCACAAGTATAGTCGCCTTTTACGGCAAGCATGGGTTGCTGAAGACCTATTCTACCCCGGAATCGTCACGGGTTTGTAGTAACATATATCAACATGTAGTAACATATATCAATATTTTGTAACATATATCAATATGTAGTAACATATCAACATGTAGTAACATATATCAATGTGTAGTAACATATATCAATATATTGTAATATATCAACATGTAGTAACATATCTCAACATGTAGTAACATATATCTTCATATAGTAACATATATCAATATGTAGTACCGACAGAGCGGACCCATGAAGATCTGGGGTAGAATAGGTCTTCAGCAACCCATGCTTGCCGTATAAGGTGACTATGCTTGTCGTAAGAGGTGACTAACGAGGCAGGAATATTGCTGAGTGCGGCGTTAAACGACTAACAAACCAATACAAAAACTAACAGAGAGAATGGTAGAAGAGAAGATATTAGAAATTGAGGCTTGAGTCGAATTACCATGACTCTACTGAGGGGAACTATGCTTGTCTAAAGCTGCATGAAGCTATGCGCTTGTGAGGTGTGGTGGATTTAAACCAGTGCATGTGGAAGCACTCGTCAGGAGAACCAGTCACACGCCTGTCGCCAGTGACGTGTGTATGCCTGCCACATGTTTACAAGTGGTTCTACACAGCAGGTGCGCGATGTTGACAGTCGCTCATTACGCACGTATAGAATAGCCTGATACAGCAATAATCCCTACAAGGTCTGTACACATTGCCGAACTGTTGACGTCCGCTCATTGCGGACAAAATAGAGTACAACACACAGTGGACTTGTAACAATAAACCCGCAATGTTACACTGAGTGTGTGTGTAAAGTGTTACACTGAGTGTGTGTGTAAAGTGTTACACTGAGTGTGTGTGTGTAAAGTGTCACACTGAGTGTGTGTGTAAAGTGTTACACTGAGTGTGTGTAAAGTGTTACACTGAGTGTGTGTGTAAAGTGTTACACTGAGTGTGTGTAAAGTGTTACACTGAGTGTGTGTAAAGTGTTACACTGAGTGTGTGTGTAAAGTGTTACACTGAGTGTGTGTGTAAAGTGTTACACTGAGTGTGTGTGTAAAGTGTTACACGAAACATGAGCTGTAGAGAACTGGTGGCGTGACACGAAGGTGTGAAGCTGAAATGATTGTGAGCGCGAATTCTTCTAATAATCACGTGTTAAATGTGTCAACGTTGATTGGTACCATGTCTTTGCGGTATTTCCGTCAAGTTAAGTCCAGTGTCGCCAATTACACCCGTCATTCAGAGGAAGAAGTAACGGTCACTGCGCAGACAATAATTACCCACTTTCTATGTGACAAAAACACCCTTTCTGGGTTGGTTTCCTGTCTCGTGACGACCTCTGTAACAACAATAACACCATCACACTACAACTGGTAGCGATTTGTCACGTGGAGCGAGTGAGGGAGGAATGTTGTTTGAGGCCGCAAGCGGCGATATCCAGTCTGTGACTCAGCGAACCTTGACCGAGACGACCATGGCGGGGAACGGTAGCAGGGGGCAGTTGTCGGGGTAGGATGATTCACAATCATCCTATGTGTACGTGCGTGCGTGCGTGCGTGCGTGCTTGTGTGTGTGCGTTTGTACACCAAACTTCCAGGTATATGACGGCGGCTAGACCAGACAACCCAGTGATTGATATTGTGAGCAACGATCCACACCATCAATCACGTCACCCAGCCTGACCACCCGATCCACCCGTCTCTTAATGCCAGGATAGGTTGCTGGGCATCAATTCAATTCATCAGAGTCTTGCGAAAACGTGGATTACCACAAAATAGATACAATGTCCCTATTAGATTCACGGTGCCAGATTATGTGTTGTTGTTTTGTTGTTGTTGTTTGTCGTATGTTGTGCTATCCGCCAGGATATAACGATAAAATTGCTGCCAGCTGTAAACAGTTCACTCACTCATCCCACCTGTCATCTACGAATACAGGTTAACAAACATTAATACTACAGATAAGGTGAGCTAACAAATCACAATTCCTTTTCAAACCTTGTTGTATTGTAACGTCCTAATATCAACTGCTGTAACAAGATGCAAGTACGTTTGATCTCCGCGTTCTTTAAGTGTCACTTCCCTGTCCATGTCGAGTGGTACGTGATTATAGTTAGGGACCGTACAGCCGGCTGGCGCCAAAGCCCATATATTGATTAGCGGCCGATTGCCGCAGATTTCATCTCCCTTTTTAGACGGAAACACAAATGGAGTCGGTAAAATAGAGAGATGTTATGAAGCAAGTACAAGGGCCGACGCACTTCTCACTCCAGGGATCAAGTGATCAGTGGATTAATGGTGCAAGCCACCGGGGAGGGCTTAGTGCGGCACCGTTATGGCGGGCTCAGAGTATTGTACTTTATAGTGGATCTATTACTCTATGTGTAGAAAGGCATATATGTGCTTTGTGCCGCAAATAGCAACGTCAGTGACCTCACCATGTAAACTACAGTCGAACTTGGTGCGGGGCATCCTCGATGTAACAGGGTATATTGTCTCCATTCTAGTTTCATAACAAAACCTGGATCCATTCGCTACGTTTTGAGTTCGATTCGAAATACGGGACCCACAGGAGTGTCGTCAAATCAAATTACACTCATGACATTATTGTCTGTCTCGGGAAGTATGACTTCATTGTCTGTCTCGGGTAATATGACATCGTTGTCTGTCACGGATAGTATGACATCGTACCCAGCCGGCGGGCATCACTATTGGGACAATGTATGCTATATTTGTAGATTTTTCGAAAGCATTCGATTCAGTCTGTAGAGATAAGTTATGGTATCTATTTAATTCACATGGTGTCAGTAATAAAATGGGTAAATTGTTATGTGGTATTTATAAGGAAGTTAAATCATGTGTTAAACAAAACGGCATGTATTCAGATTCTTTTATATGTCATACTGGTGTACGCCAAGGATGTGTATTAAGCCCTTTTTTGTTCTGTTTTTTTATTAATGAGCTTGCAGCCCAAATCAAAAGAAATTATGATGATGGTATACAATTACATCCTGAACTTATAAAAATATTTATGTTACTATTTGCAGATGATATAATCATGTTCTCGAGTACTGTGAAAGGTTTACAAACTTTGATAAATCAGCTAGAATTGTACTGTGATACGTGGAAACTTAATGCTAATCTAGATAAGACAAAAATTGTTGTATTTAGCAAAGGAAATACGCTGTCAAAAAACGAAAAGTGGTACTTTCGGGGACAATTACTCCAAACTGAAACCTCATATAAATATCTTGGTGTAATATTTTCAAGTAAATTATCATGGAACCGACATATATGTAATGCAGCAATCCAAGCTAAAAAGATGCTATTGGGCATTTTACAAACGTTTGAACATTTTAGCGAGTGTGCTTATAAATCTTTTTTCAAAATCTTTGACACAAAAATAGCTCCTATTCTTTCCTATGGTTCAGAAATATGGGGTTTTGCAGAGGCTAAAGAAATTGAATCCGTACATTTATACGCATGCAAAAGATTTCTTGGTGTTAAACATAGTACGTCTAACGTAATGGTTTATGGTGAATGTGGTCGCATGCCCTTGTATATATATCACTACTTAAAAATCATAAGATACTGGTTAAAATTACTAAAAATGCCAGTAAGTAGATTGCCAAAAAAATGTTATAATATGATGCTATTGTATGAAAAGAATGGAGATCAAAATTGGGCATACAATGTTAAATGTCTACTGTATAAATGTGGGTATGGTTACATCTGGGAAAACCAATGTTTCTTAGAGAATCATGCCATGTTCATATCGAAAATAAGGCAGACGCTTTTTGACATGTACTTTCAAACATGGAGATCTACTGTAGATGTTTCTAGCAAATGTGAATATTATAGATATTTTAAAATGCAAATATGCGCTGAAAAATATTTAACTGATGTAAATATAAGAAAATGCAGAATATCATTAACACAATTTAGATGCAGCTCACACAGGTTAATGGTTGAAGTTGGCAGGCACAACAAAATACCCAAATGTTTAAGATTATGTAAACAATGTTCTTTAAATGTTGTCGAAGATGAATTTCATTTTCTACTTGTATGTTGTAAATATGACAATTTAAGGGAAAAATATATTGAACAGAAATACTATGTACATCCAAATAAATACAAGTTTATCTCTTTAATTTCACATGTGAGCAAAACGGCTATACAAAATCTCTCTCTCTTTATATATCATGCCATGTTATTAAGAAATGAATCCTTGTAACATTCCTAACCGCTTCCACATTGTCATGTATTCTGTACTATGGGCATGTGGCCTTACAGTTATATATGAATAAACTGATTGATTGACAATGTAACCTTATAGACTATGGCTCAAAATCCATGCATCCACTCACCCACCTAATAGGTTTGAAATAAGCAAACCAACATGTCCACGTAAACAACCTTTACTGACTAAACACTATATATGTCTGTTATTGATTAACAAATATAATCCATAGTTTTCTATATCAACATCAGAATGGAGGGCACGGGTCTTCACACTCTCGGATCCAGGTTTCAAGATGGCCGCTCTCCACGTGCATCAGCGCTGTGTAGACGGTTCCCTTAACAGGAAAAGATGAACGCAGGTATTTATTTGTGATCAGTGTGTGTCCCTAAGGTAATATATAGTGAACGAGAAGAATGAAGCAGACATGTATCACTTGACCATAACGGAGGAGATATAGCAACGCCTAAATAAATGGCGAAAGGGGCGACAACTCTGAACACATTAAGGTGTTGTAAGCTTTACCTTGTTTTCGAGACTACAGACATACCTTATTCAGGACGGGCTTCGTTGACAGGACATTGAACAATGCAGGAAGAGATACCCCCTGTGAAAATAGACCAAGCCATGCGCTAGTAAGCACGCACGCAGGGAGAGATAATGTTTGTTTGTTGTTAACGCCGCACTCAGCAATATTCCAGCTATATGAAGGCAGTCTGTAAATAGACACACAATCCAGTAATTGACATCATGATCAATCTACTGTATTGGGATACACTGACATGCATCAACCAAGTAAGCGAGCCTGACCACCCGATCCCGTCAGTCGCCTCTTACCCACCCTAGGGCCACAACCTCTCTACCCACCCCAGGGCCACAACGACTCTACCCCAGCCCAGGGCCACCTCCTCTCTACGCTCCCCAGGACCACCTCCTATCTATCCAGGACCACCTACACTCTACTCCAGCCCAGGGCCACCTCCTCTCTACCCACCCCAGGGCCACAACGACTCTACCCCAGCCCAGGGCCATCTCCTCTCTACGCTCCCAGGACCACCTCCTATCTATCCAGGACCACCTACACTCTACTCCAGCCCAGAGCCACCTCCTCTCTACCCATCCCAGAGATGCTCTTCTCTACCCACCCCAGGGACACTCTTCTCTACCCATCCCAGGGACACTCTTCTCTACCCATCCCAGGGACACTCTTCTCTACCCACCCCAGGGACGCTCTTCTCTACCCACCCCAGGGACACTCTTCTCTACCCACCCCAGGGACACTCTTCTCCACCCACCCCAGGGACACTCTTCTCCACCCACCCCAGGGACACTCTTCTCTACCAACCCTAGGGACACTCTTCTCCACCCACCCCAGGGACACTCTTCTCTACCAACCCCAGGGACACTCTTCTCTACCCATCCCAGGGACACTCTTCTCCACCCACCCCAGGGCCACTCTTCTCTACCCACCCCAGGGACACTCTTCTCCACCCACCCCAGGGACACTATTCTCTACCCACCCCAGGGACACTCTTCTCTACCCACCCCAGGGACACTCTTCTCCACCCACCCCAGGGACACTCTTCTCCACCCACCCCAGGGACTCTCTTCTCTACCAACCCCAGGGACACTCTTCTCCACCCACCCCAGGGACACTCTTCTCTACCCACCCCAGGGACACGTTTCTCCACCCACCCCAGGGACACTCTTCTCCACCCACCCCAGGGACACTCTTCTCCACCCACCCCAGGGACACCTTTCTCCACCCACCCCAGGGACGCTCTTCTCCACCCACCCCAGGGACACTCTTCTCTACCAACCCCAGGGCCACTCTTCTCTACCAACCCCAGGGACACTCTTCTCCACCCACCCCAGGGACACTCTTCTCTACCCACCCCAGGGACACGTTTCTCCACCCACCCCAGGGACACTCTTCTCCACCCACCCCAGCGCCACCTCCTCTCTACCCACCCCAGGGACACTCTTCTCTACCCCACCCCAGGGACACTCTTCTCTACCCACCACCGGGGACACACTTCTCTACCCACCCCAGTGCCACCTCCTCTCTGACCCACCTGCTGTGTAGTCTCCCTCATGCACTGGTTGGCCGGGCCCCGTCGGTCGTCCAGAAACAAAGGCTTCACCCAGTGGTCGTAGTTCGTCTCCAGGACATACCAGCCTCCGGCTGACGCCATCGGCCACACGTCAATAGCCTCATCCTTGTCGCGCGAGATTACACTGCCCTGGAACCAAAGTACACGAGATTACACTGCCCTGGAACCAGAGTACACGAGATTACACTGCCCTGGAACCAGAGTACACGAGATTATACTGCCCTGGAACCAGAGTATACCAGATTACACAGCCCTGGAACCAGAGTACACGAGATAACACTGCCCTGGAACCAGAGTACACGAGATTACACTGCCCTGGAACCACAGTACACCAGATTACACTGCCCAGGAACCAGAGTACACGAGATTATACTGCCCTGGAACCAGAGTACACCAGATTACACAGCCAAGGAACCAGAGTACACGAGATTACACTGCCCTGGAACCAGAGTACACGAGATTACACTGCCCTGGAAACAGAGTACACGAGATTACACTGCCCTGCAACCAGAGTACACCAGATTACACTGCCCTGGAACCAGAGTACACCAGATTACACATCCCTGGAACCAGAGTACATGAGATTACACTGCCCTGGAACCAGAGTACACCAGATTACACTGCCCTGGAACCAGAGTACACGAGATTACACAGCCCTGGAACCAGAGTACACGAGATTACACTGCCCTGGAACCACAGTACACCAGATTACACTGCCCAGGAACCAGAGTACACGAGATTATACTGCCCTGGAACCAGAGTACACCAGATTACACAGCCAAGGAACCAGAGTACACGAGATTACACTGCCCTGGAACCAGAGTACACGAGATTACACTGCCCTGGAAACAGAGTACACGAGATTACACTGCCCTGCAACCAGAGTACACCAGATTACACTGCCCTGGAACCAGAGTACACCAGATTACACATCCCTGGAACCAGAGTACATGAGATTACACTGCCCTGGAACCAGAGTACACCAGATTACACTGCCCTGGAACCAGAGTACACGAGATTACACAGCCCTGGAACCAGAGTACACCATATTACACTGCCCTGGAACCAAAGTACACGAGATTATACTGCCCTGGAACCAGAGTACACGAGATTACAGAGCCCTGGAACCACAGTACACCAGATTACACTGCCCTGGAACCAGATTACACCAGATTACACTGCCCTGGAACCAGAGTACACGAGATTACACAGCCCTGGAACCAGAGTACACGAGATTACACTGCCCTGGAACCAGAGTACACGAGATTACACTGCCCTGGAACCAAAGTACACGAGAATACACTGCCCTGGAACCAAAGTACACGAGATTACACTGCCCTGGAACCAGAGTACACGAGATTACACTGCCCTGGAACCAGAGTACACGAGATTACACTGCCCTGGAACCACAGTACACCAGATTACACAGCCCTGGAACCAAAGTACACCAGATTACACTGCCCTGGGACCAGAGTACACGAGATTACACTGCCCTGGAACCAGAGTACACGAGATTACACTGCCCTGGAACCAAAGTACACGAGATTACACAGCCCTGGGACCATAGTACACCAGATTACACAGCCCTGGAACAAGAGTACACCAGATTACACTGCCCTGGGACCAGAGTACACGAGATTACACTGCCCTGGAACCAAAGTACACATAGAGCGAGGCCCCATTCTGCGATAATAATGTGTAATAAAGTATAATAATGTGTAATAAAGTACAATAATGTATAATAATGCGTAATAAAGTGTAAAAAGTATAACAATGTAGAAGAAAGTGTTACGTTTGGGTCATAATGTCAGTTTCATAACAAATGGACATGCCCATACCCGATCGCATCAAAGTCAATTTTGCATTTGCAATATCTATCTATACAAACATAATTCGTCGTTAATCATTTATCGGAGCTAAAATAAATTAAAGGTATATTACAATTTATTCAAAATAAGTTTGACAACCACGACTACAAAAGGACTGTAAATCACTGAGAGGTAGGCCGAGGTATGCCCAAATATGGAATTGTCGACACGTTTGGAATACTGAGATTATACCCCTGCAACTCTCGTATCACCGATACTTTGACATGGGCGGCAGTCGTGGCGCTGTGATCGCTTTGTGAAACGCCCCCTGGTGGGCTATATAACCCCGGGACAACTGCTTAGCGCTGGTGACTCATAGCGGCAGAATTTCTGCTTGACCTCGGCGTCTGCTCTACGACAGCTGTATCATAGCGACATTGAGGACGAACATCACCAAGGTAACCATCAAATACTTTATCAACGTATAATTGTGTGACGATATCAACCATTTAACTGGAGGATGGATACTTTACTCTGGGCTCACAATTTTTTTCAGAACTGAGGCATTCGTCACTACTTGTGTTTGCAAATTATGAAAGACTCTAGCGGAGCCGAAAGGAACGGAATGGTGTAAGGGCTGTAGAACTGCGTGTGTTGTTCAAGCAGTGTCAACAAAATGGCCCAAAATGGCCTGAACAAAAGTCACACGAGTCAGGGACAAACAGAACATAAGTATCAGTAGTATCACACAAAGGGAAGGAAGGAGAGGAGCTTCCTGGAGTACCTTCAAGGTCAGCCATCAGGAGGGAAGCTTCCTGGAGTACCATCAAGGTCAGCCCTCGGGAGGGAAGCTTCCTGGAGTACCTTCAAGGTCAGCCTTCAGGAGGGAAGCTTCCTGGAGTACCTTCAAGGTCAGCCCTCAGGAGGGAAGCTTCCTGGAGTACCTTTAAGGTCAGCCCTCAGGAGGGAAGCTTCCTGGAGTACCTTCATTGCAAGCCCTCAGGAGAGAAGCTTCCTGGAGTACCTTCAAGACCAGCACTCAGGAGGGAAGCTTCCTTGAGTACCTTCAAGACCAGCCCTCAGGAGGGAAGCTTCCTTGAGTACCTTCAAGACCAGCCCTCAGGAGGGAAGCTTCCTGGAGTACCTTCAAGGTCAGACCTCAGGAGGGAAGCTTCCTGGAGTACCTTCAAGGTCACCCATCAGGAGGGAAGCTTCCTGGAGTACCATCAAGGTCAGCCCTCGGGAGGGAAGCTTCCTGGAGTACCTTTAAGGTCAGCCCTCAGGAGAGAAGCTTCCTGGAGTACCATCAAGGTCAGGCATCAGGAGGGAAGCTTCCTGGAGTACCATCAAGGTCAGCCATCAGGAGGGGAGCTTCCTGGAGTACCTTTAAGGTCAGCCCTGAGGAGGGAAGCTTCCTGGAGTACCTTCAAGGTCAGCCAAGAGGAGGGAAGCTTCCTGGAGTACCTTCAAGGTCAGCCCTCAGGAGGGAAGCTTCCTGGAGTACCTTTAAGGTCAGCCCTCAGGAGGGAAGCTTCCTGGAGTACCTTCATTGCAAGCCCTCAGGAGAGAAGCTTCCTGGAGTACCTTCAAGACCAGCACTCAGGAGGGAAGCTTCCTTGAGTACCTTCAAGACCAGCCCTCAGGAGGGAAGCTTCCTGGAGTACCTTCAAGACCAGCCCTCAGGAGGGAAGCTTCCTGGAGTACCTTCAAGGTCAGACCTCAGGAGGGAAGCTTCCTGGAGTACCTTCAAGGTCACCCATCAGGAGGGAAGCTTCCTGGAGTACCATCAAGGTCAGCCCTCGGGAGGGAAGCTTCCTGGAGTACCTTTAAGGTCAGCCCTCAGGAGAGAAGCTTCCTGGAGTACCATCAAGGTCAGGCATCAGGAGGGAAGCTTCCTGGAGTACCATCAAGGTCAGCCATCAGGAGGGGAGCTTCCTGGAGTACCTTTAAGGTCAGCCCTCAGGAGGGAAGCTTCCTGGAGTACCTTCAAGGTCAGCCCTGAGGAGGGAAGCTTCCTGGAGTACCTTCAAGGTCAGCCCTCAGGAGGGAAGCTTCCTGGAGTACCTTCATTGCAAGCCCTCAGGAGAGAAGCTTCCTGGAGTACCTTCAAGACCAGCACTCAGGAGGGAAGCTTCCTGGAGTACCTTCAAGACCAGCCCTCAGGAGGGAAGCTTCCTGGAGTACCTTCAAGACCAGCCCTCAGGAGGGAAGCTTCCTGAAGTACCTTCAAGGTCAGCCCTCAGGAGGGAAGCTTCCTGGAGTACCTTCAAGGTCAGCCCTCAGGAGGGAAGCTTCCTGGAGTACCATCAAGGTCAGCCCTTGGGAGGGAAGCTTCCTGGAGTACCTTTAAGGTCAGCCCTCAGGAGAGAAGCTTCCTGGAGTACCATCAAGGTCAGGCATGAGGGAAGCTTCCTGGAGTACCATCAAGGTCAGCCATCAGGAGGGGAGCATCCTGGAGTACCTTTAAGGTCAGCCTTCAGGAGGGAAGCTTCCTGGAGTACCTTCATTGCAATCCCTCAGGAGGGAAGCTTCCTGGAGTACCTTCAAGACCAGCCCTCAGGAGGGAAGCTTCCTGGAGTACCTTCAAGGTCAGCCCTCAGGAGAGAAGCTTCCTGAAGTACCTTCAAGGTCAGCCCTCAGGAGAGAAGCTTCCTGGAGTACCATCAAGGTCAGCCATCAGGAGGGAAGCTTCCTGGAGTACCATCAAGGTCAGCCATCAGGAGGGGAGCATCCTGGAGTACCTTTAAGGTCAGCCTTCAGGAGGGAAGCTTCCTGGAGTACCTTCATTGCAAGCCCTCAGGAGAGAAGCTTCCTGGAGTACCTTCAAGATCAGCCCCCAGGAGGGAAGCTTCCTGGAGTACCTTCAAGACCAGCCCTCAGGGGGGAACCTTCCTGGAGTACCTTCAAGGTCAGCCCTCAGGAGGGAAGCTTCCTAGAGTACCTTCAAGGTCAGTCCTCAGGAGAGAAGCTTCCTGGAGTACCTTCATTGCAACGCCTCAGGGGGAAGCTTCCTGGAGTACCTTCAAGACCAGCCCTCAGGAGGGAAGTTTCCTGGAGTATCTTTAAGGTCAGCCTTCAGGAGGGAAGCTTCCTGGAGTACCTTCATTGCAAGC
This sequence comes from Haliotis cracherodii, assembly GCF_022045235.1. Lineage (NCBI taxonomy): Eukaryota > Metazoa > Mollusca > Gastropoda > Lepetellida > Haliotidae > Haliotis > Haliotis cracherodii. The sequence continues at coordinate 1,010,932 of NW_027266341.1, read as the reverse complement.
CCTCAGGAGAGAAGCTTCCTGGAGTACCTTCAAGGTCAGTGCTCGGGAGAGAAGCTTCCTGGAGTACCTTCATTGCAAGCCCTCAGGAGGGAAGCTTCCTGGAGTACCTTCAAGAGCAGCCCTCAGGATGGAAGTTTCATGGAGTACCTTTAAGGTCAGCCTTCAGGAGGGAAGCTTCCTGGAGTACCTTCATTGCAAGCCCTCAGGAGAGAAGCTTCCTGGAGTACCTTCAAGACCAGCCATCAGGAGGGAAGCTTCCTGGAGTATCTTCAAGGTCAGCCATCAGGAGGGAAGCTTCCTGGAGTACCTTCAAGGTCAGTCCTTAGGAGAGAAGCTTCCTGGAGTACCTTCATTGCAAGCCCTCAGGAGGGAAGCTTCCTGGAGTACCTTCAAGGTCAGTGCTCGGGAGAGAAGCTTCCTGGAGTACCTTCATTGCAAGCCCTCAGGATGGAAGCTTCCTGGAGTACCTTCAAGAGCAGCCCTCAGGAGGGAAGTTTCATGGAGTACCTTTAAGGTCAGCCTTCAGGAGGGAAGCTTCCTGGAGTACCTTCATTGCAAGCCCTCAGGAGAGAAACTTCCTGGAGTACCTTCAAGACCAGCCATCAGGAGGGAAGCTTCCTGGAGTATCTTCAAGGTCAGCCATCAGGAGGGAAGCTTCCTGGAGTACCTTCAAGGTCTGTCCTTAGGAGAGAAGCTTCCTGGAGTACCTTCATTGCAAGCCCTCAGGAGGGAAGCTTCCTGGAGTACCTTCAAGGTCAGTCCTCAGGAGAGAAGCTTCCTGGAGTACCTTCATTGCAAGCCCTCAGGAGAGAAGCTTCCTGGAGTACCTTCAAGACCAGCCATCAGGAGGGAAGCTTCCTGGAGTACCTTCAAGACCAGCCCTCAGGAGGGAAGCTTCCTGGAGTACCTTCAAGATCAGCTCTCAGGAGGGAAGCTTCCTTGAGTACCTTCATGGTCAGCCCACAGGAGGGAAACTTCCTGGAGTACCTTCGAGGTCAGCCTTCAGTCTTCAGGAAAGAAGCTTCCTTGAGTACCTTTAAGGTCATCCCTCAGGAGGGAAGCTTCCTGGAGTACCTCCATTGCAAGCCCTCAGGAGGAAAGCTTCCTGGAGTACCTTCAAGACCAGCACTCGGGGGGGAAGCTTCCTGGAGTACCTTCAAGATCAGCTCTCAGGAGGGAAGCTTCCTGGATAACCTCATGGCCAGGATTAAGTCTTGATCCTTGCACACCTACAGTGGAAATAGTCAAAACAGAACTATTAAGCTAGGTCTGCTTTGTCAGTCTTTCAATTAGCTGTTGAAGGTTACCTAGTTTGGCAACATGCCTTAGATAAGAGCCCGGTGTTCAGCATCGTGGGATAGAGCTTGACTCTAAGGGCTTACAATGACGAGCCAGCATTGTGTGTCACTGGGTGAAGTCAGGTTTGTCAGCAGAGAACAGCCACTTGGAGGAAGGATGACACATGATCAAATCTACCCCTGGGTTATGTGAAACATCACAACCTGTTCCCTCTCCAGCAAGATGGGTCCCCAATGTTATAGGCGAAGCCGGCCTTGATACTACTGTCCACAAGGCCCACTCTGTCTAAGGCTTTTACTAGAGGGACTTCAATATCCGAAATTTTGAAGCTTGGAAACTGGATGAAAGCTGAAACCTTTAAGAGGTTTAATCTGAGAGACATAGATGTCTCCGATTGTTTTGCCTTGAACTACCAATATCACATCCTCTGCGTCTTATGATGTGAAATTGGTAATTTCGCCAGCACATGTAGTATGTGCAGTGAAAATATTATTTCATTAGTAAAACGTAGTAGATGTGATATTCCCTTCCTTCCGTTCCCGTAACTACTTCATGGGTTGTAAGTCATGGCATACACATTGTGAGATCATTGATGACACTGCATGCTTCTAGATGTACAGAGTACGTAACACACTCATATTTACGTTCAGGTGGCATGGAAGACGTCTGGAGGATGATGGGAACCAAGGTTTCATTGATTTGAATATGATTCTTGAAGTGTGTTAAAGCTCTTTTGCTTTCTTTGTAAAACAGTTAAACATTCCGACAATTCCGTCCATGGAGATTAAAAAATATTGAACTACAATACTTTTTTGTATGGTTTATGCCCTTATGAGGGATCAGTGGTGAGATTTCGCTTACTTTTTAAATGACCTACTTTCGGTTATCAACTACTACGTTTCACTACGTGTGCTTGTGAAATTTCCAATTAATGTTCGTGTTCTTATCGAGTTACCTCCCCTGACGTCCTTCCACCCAGGATGTAGTAGATCGGAGCCAGCAGTGGCGAGCTCCGCAGCATGGTTAGCGCCTCTGAGTAGGTTTCGGCCGTCTCGAGGACGGTGCGCGTCAGGAAGCCCGTGAAGGTTCCGTTCCTCATGTCCAGCAGCCACTGCAGGAACCCTGTCCAGGAACAACCAGGAACAACCAGGAACAACTGTCAGGTCAGATCAGGACAGGACGCGGATTTATAAAGGACGCTACCGCTAAACAAAGATTTGAGGACATTCCATTACAGGTCACGTCAGAACTACCTTTCGCGAACTTTGACCGACCAATAAAATTACTAACAAGAAGTCGAAATTAACCAATCAGAAAGCAGCTTTCTCGAGAACTAATTTCAAATTAGAGACTTCCATTTCAGACCAAGCTTTGAAAAATTGTGATTCAAAATTTAAAAACTGAACAAAAGAAAATTCTGGAATGTCTAATAAATGGCTGAGATTGTATGGCGGTCTTCCCACGGGCTTATGTCTAACATATACTTTCTTTTGCCCGGCAGTGTATTACAATACGGTGTAAGCAGGTATGCATTTACCACGAGGTGGTGTGGGTTTAAAGTAAACCATTAACCTGTACGCATTTAAACCTGTATATAACAGTTTCCAATTATACTGACCAACGACACCCCCTCCACCGTCCCCGGTACGAGAGTTCTCCGACACACTGAAGCCTTTCTGTGGAGTAGATAGTAGACAGTACGTCAGCACACGTGACAGCTGCACGTGACATTCATATCTACTCATATACGTACATGCGATTAGCGTCTATCCTCAGTTAATAACTCGCGTGGGTTATAAGTTTAGACAGTCAGGCATATTTCTAATTTCACAATGTGATATATACTGACGGAAATAAATAAAGGAACGCCATTAGGGCAAGTGTTTGGCATGACACCAAATACTGGCACTGTACCATGAGGTGAGTTCCAGTGTATTCCCTTATTTTCCCCATCAGTATATTGATAAAGGAATACTGAAAAAACACCTTCACTGAAGTGTATAACGATAAAATAAATACACTGTTATGTGAAGCTGTGACGTTGAAGGACCAGGGTTATTACATACCGTGTATGGTGTCAATATGGACCAGGGTTATTACATACCGTGTATGGTGTCAATATGGACCAGGGTTATTACATACCGTGTATGGTGTCAATATGGACCAGGGTTAACACAAAGTCTTATAAAAGTGATTCAGAGGACCCGCTCTTACCGGCTTCATCCCCGTCACCACGCCCACATAGCCAGCATAGTGAGCCGCCCTAAATACCAGGTTACCTCCCCTCATGTAATTGATGTTCACCAACAGAGGGCGCAGATTTTCCGAAAGAAACCATGTCCTGTTTTTAATGTCATACCTGAAAAATATCATTCAAAGGCTTGAACAAAATAATTATGCTTCATATTGTTAGAAATTTAGAAATTGTCTGCCACAAAAATAAAATTGTTGCAAAGCGTTTCGTAGAAAGAAAAGTAATTAATTAATTATCTGGTTTTGCAGCTTGGGTGACAAAATTATCTGGTGCTCAAGGGACGCAACTCTGAACATCAAATTGCGGGGCCACAGTACCCCCTCTTGATGGGATGAGTTTGTTATAGATTAAAGGAAAGAGGTGGGCATGTTGGTAGATGGTTTAATCTCGGGGCTGTTATTATCCCCCGCCACGAAGTGGAAGGGGGAATATAAGAATGGGTGCTGTCCTTCCGTCCGTCCGTCCGTCCGTCCGTAACGTTTCGTGTCCGGAACAGAACTAAAAAAAACCATGAGAGACATCTTAACCAAACTTGGCACATAGATAGGTCTAGTTGTAAACTGGTGCCTTTTGATACTTTGGGATTTAAAAAAATTACATTTTTCGAGTTTCAATAGCAACGACATTGACTTGGAATGCAAATGGCGGTAGTGCTCGTTTAGGGAACAGATCTTGAAAAACGTACAATATTTCTTGTACAACCAGACATGTCATATTGCCGGGGCCCTACCCTTCTCCAAACTCAAAGTCCATGTTCCTGGCGTGGTAGAGTTCCCCTGCAACACAACGTTATCATGTCTCACTGTACCTAGACGACGCCATATACAGGATCTGAGTGTTTACCAAAATAGGCACCAGCAGTTACCGCTCTGTAGGCACCAGTAGATACTGTTCTGTAGGCACCAATACATTATTGATGTTCATCGTTTTATTGCTACACCGTGGTAATATTGGCAATCCCAAACTCATTCACTCATTCACTCACTCACTCACCGAGTATAATCCTTACTATAGAAATCAGAACATGAATACTTCTAATTCCTTGACTTTGAAGCTGACCTTTACTGTCCTCGGCGACAATGGATGTGCAGAACGTGGACAGCTCGTAGAAGATGTTGTACAAAACGGTATCGGCTGTAACGACACAACATATTACCTGTCTTGACGACTCTGTCGTGATTTTCTAACGTACATGTGTGTTCTCGGATATTGTGCAAATATGACACAATGGCGACAACTGATAGAACGCGGGTGCTGTGAATCTACACGACTAGGGATCCATGGTCTACTGTGGCACCATGGCAACGACGACCTCATGATTGATGAGTTTCGAGGATCTTCAATACAACCGTGGCCTTTTATACAAACAGTACATGTTAACTCAATGCATGAACTCGTTTTTATGAGAAAAAGGATAGAAATGATTTGATTCCGATTCCACAAAAAGAATTTGCATCTTAAATGTATACTGTCGTTAAACGCTAATTTGATTAGAGTCCTCTAGGTAGCTTACCCAGCGACATGCCTGTAGCGTTCGCAATCCCTGCTATCTCCCCAGCAAAAGGCTGGGGCAAGCGCTCATCCAGTCTCCCCTTCAAATAACATATAATGATTATACAAAAATTGTCATGTAAAAGAAACTGCAAATCAATTTTTTTTAAATTTTCTATTTGAAAAAAAAGAACAACTAATTTAGTAAGCAAACTCTTTAACATCAGTCTCCACTGTTCAAAGTCGTCGATTTTGTTTCACGTGTTTTAGATAATTTTTAGCATCTTTTTGCTGAAAAGGCAAAATGTAAAAGCAAAACCCGAAGGATGTAGGGATTTTATGACTCTTCGGACGATTGTCATTTCTTCCTTAATGAATTAGGCAGAATGGCGTGTGTTCGTTATTTTCGTCCGTGAGTATATATTGCTGCCTACCATGTTGTTCTCCACCCAGTCTACCACCAGCTTCATGTCACGCCCATACTGCTCCAGACTTGACTTGAACTTGTCCAGCAGCCGGCGAATCTGGGGGAGACCCGGGGATGAGTGACTGACGTTTACCAGTAGGGCGTGGCTTAACCAAGAGCCCGGGTATAATCCTGGCAGCGCAACGATCCTATGCTATAATCCACACACACACACACACACACACACACACACACACACACACACACACCAGAGTGAAATGGGGTTTAACGTCGAGTCCAAAATGATTGCATCTCTATATAGGGTGTGTATGTGTATGTGCTTGTACCGTTCCGGACTGATGCCGATTTTGTAGCGCTAGTCCACTGAGATACCATGCCGCAGTTTAACATGACTACTCCACTCAGACACACTTTACGGACTCCGAGCGGACCAGACCTTGTTTTGGCCCCTGAATGCCGAGTGCAGACAGGGTAACAACAAATACCATCTTTTGACGTGTTTTGGTGTAACTCGGCCGTGGATCGAACCCCCGACCTTCCGCTCTCCGGGCGGACGCTCTACCACTCGACCACGGAAGCGGTCTGGCCGAATAGAAGTCAAATCGCACAAGAAATCCGGTCTTTTGGTTTAACACTGTTAAATTAGTATTCCAGTTGTAACACGGCGCGTCAGCTTAATGTGGGTGGAAAGTCTCAGACGTTTACCTCTTTGGTGAAACCCACGAGAATATGTATGGTGCTGACAAACCTAAGATCATAAACAGAGCCGATCATGAGAGGTGTAACGAACTTTCGATGTATAAGTGTCCATAGGCTGGGGGTATTTCATCGATGACAAGTAATAAAATCAATTTATTACATACCGTTTTTCTGAAATTGAGAAAAGTGATATTTTCATTGCAGTGAACATAACACTTCATATTTCAGTGCAGTGAACATAACACTTCAATCTCATTAAAATCAGACCTCAGTTCTTGCTACCCCTAAAGACTATGTCGGCTATGTTTAGCTGTAGCGAGAACTAAGATTTGATTTTAATGAGATTACATAACCCTTTGACGGAACTATTGTCATACAAGAGTTACTTCCCCTTTTATTGTCTCCCTTTGTCGAAAGGGTCAAGCTTAGTTCCATATTGACGAGGCAAAATAATGACGGAAGGTCATTTATGGAGTTAGTATCATTTCTAGTCGTTTATTCTTTTCTCGAAAATGTTTCGTTATTCATTGAAAATCTCTCATTTAACTGGTCAATCGAGACTGTTCCATTTGCAAAGCGCCATTTTTGTTTCTTGACAAGCGTGTATTCTTTCGCTTCTAACAGCGGTCTCCTAGTATTAAAGAATATTTTTTGTTAAAGTTGATTTTGTATTTAATCATATCGAAAAGTATGATAAAGAATTATTGCGACCCTAAATATTTGTTTACTTTTGTTTAGATTTTGCAAGATTTTGCAAACACGAAACTACTTTTTAAGTCGCAAATACAAGGGGTGGTGAACCGTCCCTGTGTGTCAGGTAGGGAGAATTTACATTTCAAGGATTTAACATTTGTAATGAACCAGTTCAATTTTCCGGTAGACAACTGCACAAAAAATATATAATAAATAGGATATTCCATGTGTCTCGTGATAGTTCATGTTTCCGGCCCCCCTTGACACGCACGTGTATTCACTCACCTGCATCGTCTTCGGCTTCACGACGTGAGCCCATCTTTGCTCGGGGGGAAGATCAAGGTCAACAGTGAACGTCTCAACGCCAGTCCTGGAAGAAGACACGTGTTCAAGACAGTTTCTGGCGTCTGTGAAGTGCCCCACCCCGCTGCTATGTCCAAATACCACCACAGAGAAAATGAATGCGACAAAACCCTTTTCACAATCATAATAAAACACAAAATAAAACAGCCGAACCACTGGAATGTCCAAATACGTATAGACATGCATAATCTTCTGCATCAACTGTGACAGGTCTAGGAGGGATTCGTCACAAGAGTCCATGCGCGCACACCGATATAGCGTCTGGATAAGGAGTGGTGGGCGGGGTGTTGTCATCATAACTTAGTATACACTCAAGCAGAAATTTTAAAGTAACAGTACATGAATATATTTCACCTGTTTCTGATTACAAATAGAGTCCCTCAACACCCATAAATATATCGGTACAGTCCCCCAAACAATATGCTTCAGAACCCCACCCCACGACACCCATCCCACCACCCACCACATCCCTCTCACTCCTCTCGCTCTGACGCCATAATGATGTTGCGGAATGGGACTTGGAACTACTCACTTTTGGGGAGGGGGGTAGACATTCTTTTCACAGGTGACGTTTTCCTGAAACATGGAACCCGATTGATTGAAATACTACAGTGACGGGCAAAAGAAACTTTACCAAAGTTGTTAATCACGTGAGTCTAAATAACCACAAAAGATAAAGATACGTTAAGTTTAACGTTTTGAAAAGACAGACATACAACATCCGATATTGCCATGACAGTACCAGAATTGGCTGGAGGATGTGGTCGTTGTCGAACACGACGATCCATGACATCAAAGATGCGTTCTACGGGAGACATGTGTCGGGAGCGTACAGGCCACGGCAACACGTTGACGTTGTTAGCTGCAAGGAAGTTCTGTACGATTCGGGCTGTAAGGGGGTTTGGCGTTGTCATGGTGATAAAGGACACCACGTGGCAGCTGTTGTAGAAATGGTAGGACAATCGGGCGAAGAATGTCATCCATGTAACGCTAAGGTGTCAAATGTTCGTTAACGATGACGAGTGATGTTCCCCCCTTCCCTACAACTTGGGCCACTCCAGGATGTTTAAAGTAGTTTCCTGGTTCAAGTCAGCTTACGTCTGATTGGTCTAGTTCAAATTCTAATCTAGCACTCAGCATTTCACCTTCAGACGAACCGTTACACCTTGACCATCTTGACGGACCACAGCCGTCCTTTGCGTGGCGCTGAAGTGGTAAGACTTCCGCCCGTTTCCCCCCCCCCTCAAAAATATTTATAATTAAAAGGATTGGGCGGCAATGCATACATATATAACTTTTGGAGGGGGATACGGGCGGATGTCTTTCCGTGTAAATAGCTCAGAGCGGTCCTCATACTGTGAGGTCCGTATTTGGTGTATCCAGTCCGCGCCCAGTGTCCGCGGGGCATTTGTCCTAGCTATTGCAGTCCAAGCACGCTGCCTCGGATGCCATCGATCAGGCTGCAATGCATATGAGAGCCTCCGTTGCAATGAGAGCTGGCTCTAGCTCTATCCGCTATACATCATCAACCAAGGATTTACTTTCGAAGTTCTAAGCATCTATGGCACAGTTAGGCGCCGGCATCTATGGCACCTCTAGTCAACCCAGAGGGATAAAGAATATTTTGCTAGTTGGGGCTGCCGCCTGGAACACCTCCCATCGGATAAACTGTTTGTTTGTTGTTTGTTGTTTAACACCGCACTCAGCAATATTCCAGCTATATGACGGAGGTATGTAAATAATCGAGTCTGGACCAGACAATTCAGTAAATGAAATCATGAACATCGATCTACGTAATTGGGATACGATGACATGCATCAACCAAGTCAGCGAGCCTGACCACCCGACCTCGTTAGTCGCCTCTTACGACAAGCATGGGTTGCTGAAACTAAATTAAACCCTGATCTATAGGATCCCTGAGGTTATGTGTGTATTTGTTGGAGTAAAAGGGAAAGCAATACATCAACATGTCTTCTTTCTTTAAAAACTGCAAAATTGTTTAAGAATTCACAATTTTCCTAAATATTATGCCCACCTTCATTCAAAACAGTCATTGATGAACACAATTTTTTATGGAAAAAATATAAATGTGCTTCTGAAATCATAAAATGGTAACTTTACAGATATGCACTTCCGTTACGTATGCCCCTTTGTAAACATGCATCAATGGCCATTCATCTCACACAAAGTTTGATACCTACACCGAGAGCGAGTGACGCCGACGTCAGCAGCAACAACACACACACCACCGTCGACATGTTTTGGGGGAATGCCGGCTTATCATGTGGCAGAGGTCCGACTTCAAGGGTCCAGTCTCGTATCTTGATATCTGATACAATGTGTTATTGACAGGCCCAGATACAACCGAGATTGATAACCCTGTAAGATATAGGTGATAACCTTGATACCACGTCTCATGACATACTGCAAGTTAGCAAAGATACTGGTCACATCAGTATCGGTCAATATTGTCTGGTAGAAAATATAATACATCTAACATTATGTTTACTGGTCATTATTGTACAAATAATTACTCTTGACGAGGTCAATATGCGAACACAAGAACCCGAAGATCCAACCCCTTAGTAGGCCTGACCGGACCGAGGCCTCAAACGATCTTTGGTCCAGAACCACGAGGTGTGAAATTGGGTATAACATCGCGTTCAAGATTATTGCACGTATGTAGGGACGTGCATACCCTACACAGACCCAGTATACTGACTCCGAGCCGTCATTGTTTTATCCACTTAACGCCGAGCGCCAGGCAGAGCAACACGTGCATCTTTAGTGCCGTTTGGTGTGACGCTAGCGGGGATCGAACCACCGACCTTCTCCTATACGGGCGAACGCTCTATCCACCACACCACGGCAGTAGTCTCCATTAGTCATGACAGGGAAATATCGGGTTCACAGAGGGCACTGAAGCCTACATGAGACGACTCATAACTATATATGTTTTGGCTTTGGAATTTAAGGAGCAGGTTAGAATCAAACCATTCTAAACCCACTTTGTTTCTACGAACTCAACTGTCATTCTGTATAGAATCTATGTCGACCCTCTTAAAACAGAGTCTAAGTTTCACTAATGACACCAAATAGGTCTGGTCTTACACACCAATTACAACATCCACACCTAAAATGTGAAAATGCCAAGTCTGTCGAAGCCAGTGAGGGAATCTCACAGGAAGATCTCAGTGTGGATATAGCGTGACTTACAAGCTGATAGCCGAACTTTAAATACTGCCCCTTCCATCTCTACGTGTTGCTTTTCTTACATCCTGAGTGCTGCTTTTTAGCTTCTAAGCAGTTTTTTCAAGTTTAGTGCTGCTTTCACACGTTCAGTGCTGGTCCAAATGGGATTTCAGGGTAACCGTACCCTGTAACCCCAACTCACCAACGTAAACCAGGGTAGAAGGTACCCAATACCCCGTTTGTTTGTTTGTTGCTTAACGCTGCACTCGGCAATATTCCAGCTATATTATGGCGGACTATAAATAATCGAGTCTGGACCTGACAATCCAATGATTGACATCACGAAGAAGGGTGTGTGGCTTCTTGACCCAATCAGATCTTATCTTCCTAAAACTATTCAACTTTATTTCATTACCGCCTTAATTTCGGGTGTATTATACATCCACAATAATTAGGTATGGCCTTCATCTACTCTCAAAAAGGGAAAAAAAATTTTTTTCGGGGGGGGGGGCTATAGAAATCATACCAGCTGGTCTGAATGTTTCGTGTAATTTAGAAGGTCTCCACGATGATTGGCTAAGAAATTTCACCTAACATGACCTATTGCAATTTACAGGCAAATGCTATAGAGCTGGATTACTGCTGGTGTGGTAAAACCTTTTTCTCTGATGTCCAATGCTGCATAGCGTATGTCCAATGCTGCCTAGCGTGTGTCCAGTGTTGCATAGTGTATGTCCCATGCTGCATAGGGTATGTCCCATGCTGCATAGCGTATGTCCAATGCTGCATAGCGTATGTCCCATGACGCATAGCGTATGTCCAATGCTGCATAACGTATGTCCAATGCTGCATAGTGTATGTCCAATGCGGCATAGCGTATGTCCAATGCTGCATAGCGTATGTTCAATTCTGCTTCTTGCATGTTCAATTCTGCTTCTTGCAAGTTCAAAATTAATTCTGACAGTGGTATTCATTTTGTGTTCAAATTGCTCAGTTTTTACACCAGTGGCAGAATAACACTGAGAAGGCCTTTCCTGTCCCTTGATCAATGTCGCAGCAATATTACGAGGGAACACAAGACTGAGTTGCACACTGCAGGAATGAGGGGAATGATCCCAGGGAGGAAGAGAGAAGGCTTTGTTCACGAAACAAAACACGGCCTTGTAACTGTAAGGATGTAACACTTGTGAAGATCCGAGTAGAGAATAGGTCTTCAGCAACCCATGCTTGCCTCCAGCTGTGAAGATCAGGGCAGATAATAGGTCTTCAGCAACCCATGCTTGCCTCCACCTGTGAAGATCTGGGTAGAGAATAGGTCTTCAGCAACCCATGCTTGTCTCCACTTGTGAAGATCCGGGTAGAGAATAGGTCTTCAGCAACCCATGCTTGTCTCCACTTGTGAAGATCCAGGTAGAGAATAGGTCTTGAGCAACCCATGCTTGTCTCCACCTGTGAAGATCCGGGTAGAGAATAGGTCTTCAGCAACCCATGCTAGTCTCCACCTGTGAAGATCCGGGTAGAGAATAGGTCTTCAGCAACCCATGCTTGTCTCCACCTGTGAAGATCAGGGTAGAGAATAGGTCTTCAGCAACCCATGCTTGTCTCCACCTGTAAAGATCTGGGTAGAGAATAGGTCTTCAGCAACCCATGCTAGTCTCCACCTGTGAAGATCCGGGTAGAGAATAGGTCTTCAGCAACCCATGCTAGTCTCCACCTGTGAAGATCCGGGTAGAGAATAGGTCTTCAGCAACCCATGCTTGCCTTCACCTGTGAAGATCAGGGTAGAGAATAGGTCTTCAGCAACCCATGCTCGTCTCCACCTGTGAAGATCCGGGTAGAGAATAGGTCTTCAGCAACCCATGCTTGTCTCCACCTGTGAAGATCCGGGTAGAGAATAGGTCTTCAGCAACCCATGCTTGCCTTCACCTGTGAAGATCCGGGTAGAGAATAGGTCTTCAGCAACCCATGCTTGTCTCCACCTGTGAAGATCCGGGTAGAGAATAGGTCTTCAGCAACCCATGCTAGTCTCCACCTGTGAAGATCCGGGTAGAGAATAGGTCTTCAGCAACCCATGCTAGTCTCCACCTGTGAAAATCCGGGTAGAGAATAGGTCTTCAGTAACCCATGCTAGTCTCCACCTGTGAAGATCAGGGTAGAGAATAGGTCTTCAGCAACCCATGCTTGTCTCCACCTGTGAAGATCCGGGTAGAGAATAGGTCTTCAGCAACCCATGCTAGTCTCCACCTGTGAAGATCCGGGTAGAGAATAGGTCTTCAGCAACCCATGCTCGTCTCCACCTGTGAAGATCCGGGTAGAGAATAGGTCTTCAGCAACCCATGCTTGCCTTCACCTGTGAAGATCAGGGTAGAGAATAGGTCTTCAGCAACCCATGCTTGTCTCCACTTGTGAAGATCCGGGTAGAGAATAGGTCTTCAGCAACCCATGCTTGTCTCCACCTGTGAAGATCCGGGTAGAGAATAGGTCTTCAGCAACCCATGCTTGTCTCCACCTGTGAAGATCCGGGTAGAGAATAGGTCTTCAGCAACCCATGCTCGTCTCCACCTGTGAAGATCCGGGTAGAGAATATAGGTCTTCAGCAACCCATGCTTGCCTTCACCTGTGAAGATCCAGGTAGATAATAAGTCTTCAGCAACCCATGCTTGTCTCCACTTGTGAAGATCCGGGTAGAGAATAGGTCTTCAGCAACCCATGCTTGTCTCCACCTGTGAAGATCCGGGTAGAGAATAGGTCTTCAGCAACCCATGCTTGTCTCCACCAATGAAGTTCCGGTAGAGAATAGGTCTTCAGCAACCTATGCTTGTATCCACCTGTGAAGATCCGGGTAGAGAATAGGTCTTCAGCAACCCATGCTTGTCTCCACCTGTGAAGATCCGGGTAGAGAATAGGTCTTCAGCAACCAATGCTTGTCGTAAGGAAAACTAACAGGATTGGATGGTCAGGCTTGCTGACTTGGTTGATGCATCTAATTGTATCCCAATTGCGTAGATTGATGCTCATGATGTCAATCACTGGATTCTCTGGTCCAGACTTGATTGTTTACAGACCGCTGTCAAATAGCTGAAATATTGCTGAGTGCGGCGTTAAAGAACACACAAACAGTAAAGCTGGATTAGGATCAAAACATACTCACAAATTTTATATCAGAAATAATTTATTTACAATACAAAACAATATGTATACAACCCTCATGGTCCACTGGTAGAAGGGAAATCTCAAAGTGGTTTATAACAAAAATGAAAATACTTTTTTTTATTTCTGTAATTTTCCACAAGTCAAGAATATCTCCCTACACAACAAGGGCAGATCACAATCTGTCCTACAATTTCTCTGCTTGAATGTAGGTGTAATGTTGGAATATGTGATGTTTTATAAACAATTTTTGGTCTCAGACTGATATTAATGTGTGTGCATTGATTTTACTGGCAAAAGAAAAAGGACCTCTTCCATCATGTTATGTTTCTTTAACTGGAAACGGGGACCAAATCATTCAGATACTTCCATAATTTACATCACAAAGTCAAAATATACAGACAACTTAACAGACAAGTTCCCTCTCGATTGCCATGTAAAACAACATTTGCTGACAAACTTATACACAATTACATTTCACATGGAAATTCCCCACTCTCTCCATGAACACCGTACACAGGTCGGCTCTGCGAATCACATCTCATTTCCCCACGAAAGTTTTGTGCATCTCAATGTGACATTACCTGCTCGACTTTACAGATGACGTTTCACGTCCCTAACAACTTAGAAACAACATAATATGCCTTATTCTGTATATTGCACAACTGTCAGTGTCCATGTCCAAAACAAACTCAGAGCAGACAGAACTATAGCTACACATTTTGTCATGTTGATGGCAACTGTACAATAAACTATTTTCATATTAGCACTCATTCAATTAGCACAGACCTTGAATATCACATATGATTGCATTGGTGGTATATAGACATGTTTCTATGGAAACACTTCAGTCTTCATCCTCAACAGTCTGGAGCCAGTATCTAGAAACTTCTAGAAACAGTTAACAAAACTGATCATTTCCCCACATCAATCAAAAATAATTCGGACTAGCTGACAGAAAGGAAGGGTAGAGACTGATGGTTGCCAAGGGAACAGTGACTCCCGGAGGTGGCCCGTTACCAGGGGAAACAGGGGTCCTTGCAGTACTGTATCCAGGTTTCAAGATGGCCGCTGTCGACCTGCATCACAGCCGTGTACGTTGTCAGCTGAAACAGAAACATGAGATAGACTGTGAGTGAGTGAGTGAGTGAGTGAGTGAGTGAGCGAGCGAGCGAGTGAGTGAGCGAATGAGCGAATGAGCGAACGAGTGGATTGGGCCACTTTGAAGAGTATTCCAGTTATATGACAGTGAGTCAGCTTTATGTGGGAGGAAAGTCTGACGTGGTGCAGGTCTTACACATGGACCATTCAGGTAAAGCCCATGAGCACTGGCGTGTGAGACGAACCAAGAAACATGATCTGGATTAAACAGACTTGAAACCCACAATCATAAGGGAGGCAACTAGGCACTGCAACTTCTGGCAGCAAGTGTCCACATTCAGTCAATAAAAAGATGAAACCCTGGTATGAAGTAAACTTCAACAGAATCTTGCCAGCATGGGAGACTCATCAGAAAACGTCAGGTCAAAGTTAAAGTTAAGAAAACGGGGCCAGCACTGAGACTAGGGTACCAGTTACAAACTTTCAACTATCTCATGCAGTATAACTTAGCACATGGTACTGGCAAACAAGGGCTACATGGACCGCATGGCATGTAGACCAACCTTGTTCAGGACTGGTATGGAAGAGAGCACATCAAACAGGCCACTGACGGAGACATTCTGCAACACAGATGATTACATGAACATGTGGGTGATAACCATGTAATATCACATAGGATAGTAGGACATAAAATATTCTGCAACAGAGATGGTTACATGAACATGTAGGTGATAACCATGTAATATCACATAGGAAAGTAGGACATAAAATATTCTGCAACACAGATGGTTACATGAACATGTAGGTGATAACCATGTAATATCACATAGGAAAGTAGGACATAAAATATTCTGCAACACAGATGGTTACATGAACATGTGGGTGATAACCATGTAATATCACATAGGATAGTAGAACATATAATATTCTGCAACACAGATGGTTACATGAACATCTGGGTGATAACCATGTAATATCACATAGGATAGTAGGACATATAATATTCTGCAACACAGATGGTTACATGAACATGTGGGTGATAACCATGTAATATCACATAGGATAGTAGGACATATAATATTCTGCAACACAGATGATTACATGAACATCTGGGTGATAACCATGTAATATCACATAGGATAGTAGGACATATAATATTCTGCAACACAGATGGTTACATGAACATGTGGGTGATAACCATGTAATATCACATAGGAAAGTAGGACATATAATATTCTGCAACACAGATGGTTACATGAACATCTGGGTGATAACCATGTAATATCACATAGGATAGTAGGACATATAATATTCTGCAACACAGATGGTTACATGAACATGTGGGTGATAACCATGTAATATCACATAGGAAAGTAGAACATATAATATTCTGCAACACAGATGGTTACATGAACATCTGGGTGATAACCATGTAATATCACAAAGGAAAGTAGAACATATAATATTCTGCAACACAGATGGTTACATGAACATCTGGGTGATAACTATGTAATATCACATAGGATAGTAGGACATATAATATTCTGCAACACAGATGGTTACATGAACATGTGGGTGATAACCATGTAATATCACATAGGATAGTAGGACATATAATATTCTGCAACACAGATGGTTACATGAACATGTGGGTGATAACCATGTAATATCACATAGGAAAGTAGAACATATAATATTCTGCAACACAGATGGTTACATGAACATCTGGGTGATAACCATGTAATATCACATAGGATAGTAGGACATATAATATTCTGCAACACAGATGGTTACATGAACATGTTTGTGATAACCATGTAATATCACAAAGGAAAGTAGAACATATAATATTCTGCAACACAGATGATTACATGAACATCTGGGTGATAACCATGTAATATCACATAGGATAGTAGGACATATAATATTCTGCAACACAGATGGTTACATGAACATGTGGGTGATAACCATGTAATATCACATAGGAAAGTAGGACATATAATATTCTGCAACACAGATGGTTACATGAACATCTGGGTGATAACCATGTAATATCACATAGGATAGTAGGACATATAATATTCTGCAACACAGATGGTTACATGAACATGTGGGTGATAACCATGTAATATCACATAGGAAAGTAGAACATATAATATTCTGCAACACAGATGGTTACATGAACATCTGGGTGGTAACCATGTAATATCACATAGGATAGTAGGACATATAATATTCTGCAACACAGATGGTTACATGAACATGTGGGTGATAACCATGTAATATCACATAGGAAAGTAGAACATATAATATTCTGCAACACAGATGGTTACATGGACATGTGGGTGTGATAACAATTTAATACCACATAGGAAAGTAGAACATATAATATTGATACCGGAACATCAAAATGTTTGCTTCATGGGAGAGTGACCCCAGTAGCTGGACACTGACTGCTTTCAGCAGCACCTACAAACTGAGGGTTTATAGATTGAACACTCACAGGACACTGAACCTTAGTTTTTGACATTCTGGGGAGACAAGCATAGGGTATTGGGGACTTATTCTGACCCTGAATACTCACAGGGAGACAAGCATGGGGAACTGGTGACCTAGTCTATGCCAGAATCTCTACAGGGAGACTAGCATGGGGTACTGGGGACATATTCTACCCCAATACTCTACATAATACTCTACATGAAAGGGAAAGACTTCGGCCCGATTCCCCCCTTAAAAAGTACTGTGTGTATGCATTGCCGCTCAATCCTTTATATCATATATATTTGGTAGTGGGGATACGGGCGGAAGTCTTTCCAAAGAAAGAAAAGACAGATGACATCTGTGATAGGGTAAGTGTCTACATAATTCCACCAGTGTCCAATGGGTGAACGTTTGAGTACACATGTACCTGCTTGGTGAGTTTGCGCATGCATTTGTTGGCCGGGGTGCGTCGATCATCAAGCACCATGGGTTTCTCCCAGTGGTCGTAGTTCGTCTCCAAGATGTACCAACCTCCCGCTGACGCCATCGGCCACACGTCCAGCGTCTTCTCCCTGGCCCTTGTGATCACGCAGGCCTACAACACAGGAGGTGAGGTCAGGAGAAATGGGGTTTAACGTCCAAGATACTTGCACTTATATAATCTGATTGCCCCCTACAGACACAGAATGCTGACAAACAGCCGTGCAGTCCTTGTTTTAGCTCCTTAATGCCAAGCACCAGACAGGGTAACAACAAGTATCATCTTTATACGTCTTTTGGTATGACGCGGCTAGGTATCGAACCCCAGGCCTTCCGCTCTCCGGGCTGACGCTCTACCACTAGACCACGGAGGTGGTCCTACATACAGGAAGTCATACTGTTATCTGAATGTAAAGTATTAATGTCTGTAAATAGGGACATGTTCACTAACAAACCATATGCTACTATAACAACAAGCGTCCTGGTACGTGTGATCACACATGCCTACAACACAGGAATTTGTTGAATCATCTCATCTCAAAATGTAGAGACTATAGTCCTGAACACACAGAAAATATCTCCAAAATCAAAACATAAGTGCTAAGCCCCCCCACCAACTGCACATGTACTGACTGACATTACATTCTGAACAGAGGTGTCTGAGAAATGACCAGAAATAGTTTTCAAGATGGCTGCTGTGCTGGCAATTTTGAAAATCAGATTGGAACAAATTGGTGTCATCATTACATGCACTAGTGTGAACAATGATGTTTTATTTGTTTGTTTGTTTGTTTGTTTGTTGTTTAACGCCACACTCAGCAATATTCCAGCTATATGACGGCAGTCTGTAGATAATCGAGGCTGGACCAGACAATCCAGTAATTGACATGAGCATTGATCCACACAACTGGGATACGATGACATGCATCAACCAAGTCAGCGAGCCTGACCACCAGATCCAGTTAGTCGCCTCTTACGACAACCATAGTCGCCTTTATGGCAAGCTTGGGTTGCTGAATACCTATTCTGACCGGGTTCTTCACGGGTCTGGAGCAAGGATGTGAATGTCCAGCTTCTCAGGATATGTTTACGCCCGACAACCATGCCACGGCATAAGTACACTTGACTTTCAGTCAGGTGAGCTGAAACAATACACAAACCTCGTATGGATCTTCTTCCCCCGTTTTGTTTCTGACACTCACCTCCCCTGACTGATTGCCCCCGAGGATGAAGTACGCTGGGGCCAGCATCTCAGTCTGTGTCAGCCAGTCACGCGCCTCCTCATAGCTGGTAGCGTTCTCCATCACGCGGCGGGTCAGGAAGCCCATCCACGAACCACTGTGATCCCCCAGCACCCACTCCATGATCCCTATGACATAGGAGAAATAGGCATCATGTGAAACTGCCGCCCCATCAATCTGGTTACATTGATACAGGACAGTCCAAGACTAATGTGACATGCCTTCATTTTCACACAACTTCCGTGTCAACCTATACATTCCCACCGCTTGGAATTGCTCACTTCGTGACCTGGTTTATGGACTCAGCGTGCATGCGCCATTTATAAAAGTCCTCGACCCACCGTGCTACTCTACTAAATGTGTTGGCACATGCTACAGCCATACCTTTGTTGGCATACTGTAAATCTTGAAATTAATGTGGGCGTGAACTATATGCCAAAAATGTGAGTGGTCTTTGCTCGTATTAATTCACTTTGCATTTATTCCCCCAAATGACTATCAACAATAAGATGGCCTCACTGCACACTTTGGTGATGGAAATGCCTACTTGAGTATATAACAATGTCAATCAAACAATAGGAATTACACAATCGGCATCTGGTGAGTTATCACTGCTTCTCCTCATACCAATCAGTGAACTGTTGGCTAATAAGCGGTGCTTGTGCTGTTTGATTGGATTAAGATAAGGATGTGTATCATTCCACTGGGGATGGGGTGGGGGAGTCGCATTGATATTGAGTCACATTTTTGGCTAGGGGTCAGCAGTTGTAATAATTTGGAGATGCATTAATTCCAGATTTACAGTATGCTGCAGTTTACAGCCATACCTTTGTTGGCATACTACCACACCAACTTCACTAGGAATACCATCAAAAAACATCATGGGTTTGTGTTCTGTCTGGATGCTGAATTCTTTGTTATTTCCATACACAGTTGCCTGTAAACAATCGAGTCTGTATCACGCCATATAACGGCGGCCTGTAAACAATCAAGTCTGTATCAGGCCATATCACAGTGGCCTGTAAACAATCAAGTCTGTATCACGCCATATCACGGCGGCCTGTTAACAATTGAGCCTGTATTAGGCCATAACACGGCAGCCTGTAAACAATCAAGTCTGTATCACGCCATATCACGACAGCCTGTAAACAATCAAGTCTGTATCAAGCCATATCACGGCGGCCTGTAAACAATCCAGTCTGTATCAGGCCATATCACAGTGGCCTGTAAACAATCAAGTCTGTATCAGGCCATATCACGGCGGCCTGTTAACAATTGAGCCTGTATTAGGCCATAACACGGCGGCCTGTAAACAATCAAGTCTGTATCAAGCCATATCACGGCGGCCTGTTAACAATTGAGCCTGTATTAGGCCATATCACGGCAGCCTGTAAACAATCAAGTCTGTATCAAGCCATATCACGGCGGCCTGTTAACAATCAAGTCTGTATCAAGCCATATCACGGTGGCCTGTAAACAATCAAGTCTGTATCAAGCCATATCACGGCGGCCTGTAAACAATCAAGTCTGTATCAAGCCATATCACGGCGGCCTGTTAACAATTGAGCCTGTATTAGGCCATATCACGGCAGCCTGTAAACAATCAAGTCTGTATCAAGCCATATCACGGCGGCCTGTTAACAATCAAGTCTGTATCAAGCCATATCACGGTGGCCTGTAAACAATCAAGTCTGTATCAAGCCATATCACGGCGGCCTGTAAACAATCAAGTCTGTATCAGGCCATATCACGGCAGCCTGTAAACAATCAAGTCTGTATCAGGCCATATCACAGCGGCCTGTAAACAATCAAGTCTGTATCAAGCCATATCACGGCGGCCTGTAAACAATCAAGTCTGTATCAAGCCATATCACGGCGGCCTGTAAACAATCAAGTCTGTATCAGGCCATATCATGGCGGCCTGTAAACAATCGAGTCTGTATCACGCCATATCACGACGGCCTGTAAACAATCAAGTCTGTATCACGCCATATCACGACAGCCTGTAAACAATCAAGTCTGTATCAAGCCATATCACGGCCGCCTGTAAACAATCAAGTCTGTATCAGGCCATATCACAGTGGCCTGTAAACAATCAAGTCTGTATCAGGCCATATCACGGCGGCCTGTTAACAATTGAGCCTGTATTAAGCCATAACACGGCGGCCTGTAAACAATCAAGTCTGTATCAAGCCATATCACGGCGGCCTGTTAACAATTGAGCCTGTATTAGGCCATATCACGGCGGCCTGTAAACAATCAAGTCTGTATCAAGCCATATCACGGCGGCCTGTTAACAATCAAGTCTGTATCAAGCCATATCACGGTGGCCTGTAAACAATCAAGTCTGTATCAAGCCATATCACGGCGGCCTGTAAACAATCAAGTCTGTATCAGGCCATATCACGGCAGCCTGTAAACAATCAAGTCTGTATCAGGCCATATCACAGCGGCCTGTAAACAATCAAGTCTGTATCAAGCCATATCAAGGCGGCCTGTAAACAATCAAGTCTGTATCAAGCCATATCACGGCGGCCTGTAAACAATCAAGTCTGTATCAGGCCATATCATGGCGGCCTGTAAACAATCGAGTCTGTATCACGCCATATCACGACGGCCTGTAAACAATCAAGTCTGTATCACGCCATATCACGACAGCCTGTAAACAATCAAGTCTGTATCAAGCCATATCACGGCCGCCTGTAAACAATCAAGTCTGTATCAGGCCATATCACAGTGGCCTGTAAACAATCAAGTCTGTATCAGGCCATATCACGGCGGCCTGTTAACAATTGAGCCTGTATTAGGCCATAACACGGCGGCCTGTAAACAATCAAGTCTGTATCAAGCCATATCACGGCGGCCTGTTAACAATTGAGCCTGTATTAGGCCATATCACGGCGGCCTGTAAACAATCAAGTCTGTATCAAGCCATATCACGGCGGCCTGTTAACAATCAAGTCTGTATCAAGCCATATCACGGTGGCCTGTAAACAATCAAGTCTGTATCAAGCCATATCACGGCGGCCTGTAAACAATCAAGTCTGTATCAGGCCATATCACGGCAGCCTGTAAACAATCAAGTCTGTATCAGGCCATATCACAGCGGCCTGTAAACAATAAAGTCTGTATCAAGCCATATCACGGCGGCCTGTAAACAATCAAGTCTGTATCAAGCCATATCACGGCGGCCTGTAAACAATCAAGTCTGTATCAGGCCATATCATGGCGGCCTGTAAACAATCGAGTCTGTATCACGCCATATCACGACGGCCTGTAAACAATCAAGTCTGTATCACGCCATATCACGGCGGCCTGTAAACAATCAAGTCTGTATCAGGCCATATCACGGTGGCCTGTAAACAATCAAGTCTGTATCAGGCCATATCACGGCGGCCTGTTAACAATTGAGCCTGTATCACGCCATATCACAACGGCCTGTAAATATTCCGAGTCTGTATCAGGCCATATCATGGCGGGCTGTAAACAATCGAATCTGTATCAGGCCATATCATGGCGGCCTGTAAACAATCAAATCTGTATCAGGCCATATCATGGCGGCCTGTAAACAATCAAATCTGTATCAGGCCATATCATGGCGGCCTGTAAACAATCAAATCTGTATCAGGCCATATCACGGCGGCCTGTAAACATTTCAGTCTGTATCCAAGATGAGCGTTCATGTATGCACTTGTACTAGTCCGGATTGATGCCGATTTATAGTGCTAGCTCACTGAGATACCATGCCGCAGTTTAACATGAATACCCCACTCAGATACTGTATACCGATTCCCAGCCAACCAGTCCTTGTTTTAGCCCCTTAATGCCCAGTGCCAGACAGGGCAACAGCAAGTACCATCTTTTAACTTCTTTTGGTATGACGCAGCCAGGGATCGAACCCCGGACCTTCCGCTCTACCACTAGACCACGGAAGCGGTCGCATCTTATGTAGTTTATGTTGTATATGAATACTCAGCATTGTTAACATGATGTGTTCAGTTTGTGTAGACATATTGTCAATAGAAAATTACGTCAGATTGAGGGACAGATTGATTATTTCCCTACCAATAAATCCACCATCAGCATTAAACCTCTCATCCATAGACAGTGTAAACAGGGTCTGAAGTAGAGAAAGGAAACAATTATAGACAAACAGGTTTGGACATCACATAGGAACATACAGACAATCCCTCCCAGAGTCCTTTCATATCAAGTAGATCTATAGGACTCGAAAAAAGTGTAAAACTGTGAGGCTTGCGGAGGAGTTTTAAACTTTTATCAAAGAGTGTTGATGTACTGCAAACCATGACATTAATGTGAAAAATGTGGCCATTAGTAGCTTGTATTAATAAAATGCTGCATTTTTATTACGCATTTCGCCATCAAAATTCACTTTTCATTCGCGATTACTCATTTTTCAACTTCACAAATGAGCAGACCGTGACTGATTGCGTTTCCACTTACTCAAAAACTCATGTGTGCTGCTTTGGAGTACGATGTGTTGTTTCAAGGAAAACGTCATCTTGTAAGATGTCAGATGAGAGAAGTGTTCACCCCAATAGCAATCCACTGTGTGTTTTTTTTGTACTTTATCATGCTTTTAGTAGTATTATCGTCTGAACAAGACACCTTTTCGGGAGTAAGGTGTCTCCCATTAATCATGTGATACATAATGCTTTTTGGGGTGCTCGCATTATTTTCATCGCGCATTAATTTCATGATTGTCAGCATTAGACATAAAAAAATATAAGACATGAGAGTGAGATTCTATTTATCTTCAAAAATCCTGCTCCCATCTTTCTCAGTTTGTTAAAGGTATTAACCAGTGTCTTGTGTCTTGTGTCTAATTAAGTATAGTTAACCAGACTCAGTGCCAGGGACTAGTGACGTCATTTGATTGTGATGTCATCATGGCCATAGCAACTGATGATGTCATAATGCTCTGCAAAGCATTCTGATGCAAATACAAAGTAAGCAACATACAAGTAGCCCCTCATATAAGTGGTCCCCTAACTGTGGCCAGTAAATAATGAAGTCTGGGCCAGACAAATTAAGGGTTGATATTATGAGCAATGTCCGACGCAGTCAGGGTGTGACAAAAGTTTGACATTCAAAGTCTGTGGATAACTCACAGGCTTGACGGCGGTGAGGATTCCAACATAGCCAGCGAAGTGGACGCCCTTGAAGAGGGTCTTGCCGCCGCGGGTGTACTCGATGTTGACGATGAGCGGGCGCAGGAACTCGGAGATGTCCCACGTATTGTTCTTGATGTCCCAGCTGGGAGGGGAGGACAAACAGTGAAACCCTGTTAATCAGGACGCTACCATTCCCAGTGACACTGTCCAGTTTATCCAGTCATTGGTATATTGTTATGATCTTAACTAATACAGGTATCTGTCCAGGGGATGTAAGGTTTCCAGATAACCAGGGTCTGGGGTAGAGAGGTCTCATTGTACACAAGGTCAGCATGTTTTTTTATTACTGTAAACTATGTTTATAACGAACACGCTTATAACGAACTGACGGATATTATGAAATGTGTTTTGATCCCATCAGTTTGCTGTATATTTGCTGTATATATGCTTATAACGAACTACGGTTATAACAGTGTATAATAAATTAAAATTAGTGATCCTTAGAGTTCATTATAACCGTAGTTTACTGTAATTATTTCTAGGCCGATTCTAGATGATCATTTTCTGCTACAGTACTGAACACCAAACTATAGTCAAACAAATAATGAGTCTGGGAAAATCTCATCAACTCGGCTAGGCATGCTCTCGGATCTGAATGTGCGGACACCTTCACCATGTTGAACCTCTTTCACTCCACATGGACGTCCCCACACACCACCTCTCACAGACAGGAACGACACTCACCCTGAGGACAGGCCGAACACCTCCTCTCACAGACAGGAACGACACTCACCCTGAGGACAGGCCGAACACCTCCTCTCACAGACAGGAACGACACTCACCCCAAGAACAGGCCGAACACCTCCACTCACAGACAGGAACGACACTCACCCTAAGAACAGGCCGAACACCTCCACTCACAGACAGGAACGACACTCACCCTAAGAACAGGCCGAACACCTCCTCTCACAGACAGGAACGACACTCACCCTAAGAACAGGCCGAACACCTCCTCTCACAGACAGGAACGACACTCACCCTAAGAACAGGCCGAACACCGCCTCTCACAGACAGGAACAACACTCACCCCAAGAACAGGCCGAACACCTCCTCTCACAGACAGGAACAACACTCACCCCAAGAACAGGCCGAACACCTCCTCTCACAGACAGGAACAACACTCACCCTGAGGACAGGCCGAACACCTCCACTCACAGACAGGAACAACACTCACCCTGAGAACAGGCCGAACACCGCCTCTCACAGACAGGAACGACACTCACCCTGAGAACAGGCCGAACACCTCCTCTCACAGACAGGAACAACACTCACCCTGAGAACAGGCCGAACACCTCCTCTCACAGACAGGAACAACACTCACCCCAAGAACAGGCCGAACACCTCCACTCACAGACAGGAACGACACTCACCCTAAGAACAGGCCGAACACCTCCTCTCACAGACAGGAACGACACTCACCCCAAGAACAGGCCAAACACCTCCACTCACAGACAGGAACGACACTCACCCTAAGAACAGGCTGAACACCTCCTCTCACAGACAGGAACGATACTCACCCTAAGAACAGGCCGAACACCTCCTCTCACAGACAGGAACGACACTCACCCTAAGAACAGGCCAAACACCTCCACTCACAGACAGGAACGACACTCACCCTAAGAACAGGCCAAACACCTCCACTCACAGACAGGAACGACACTCACCCCAAGAACAGGCCAAACACCTCCACTCACAGACAGGAACGACACTCACCCTAAGAACAGGCTGAACACCTCCTCTCACAGACAGGAACGATACTCACCCTAAGAACAAGCCGAAGTCCAGGTTCCGGGCATGGAATAACTTCCCTATAAAACAACCCAGCGATGTACAGCGTCATTAGCGATGTCAGTTGTCACAAATTGATACATGTCTCAGTAGCAGGGCTACACATCATTAAATTAACAAAGAAGTTGATCACCATAAAACTATAATAACTAATATTCAAACTAATCAACAAAGGGTCAGTCCTCATAAAGTTTCAAACATACACTGAATTTAAAATGTAAACCACCCCAAAACTTTCCAATTCCAGGATCCACGTCTAGGTTTAGCATCTGGTCTGAAATGTTGGTCCTATCATGTCAAAGACAATCACAGTGCTATGATACTTGGTGAATGCTAACATCAAGGTGTCTCCTATCAAAGAGTCTGGAATCTGTTGTGTGGGCAGACCGCCAGCCACGTACCTGTGGGGTCCTCGGCCACGATGGAGGTGCAGACTGTGAAGAACTCGTAGAACAGATTGTACAGCACGACCTCCCCTGACATGGAGATTAGAATACAGGTTACCATGGTTACCGACATTCTCATCAATGTCAACTTGTACACCTACTATTGAAATCAAGGCATATCTGGTATAGGAAAGCTGTGATATTGCTGGCCTACTGATGAGTGTTAATCAAAACTTGCCCAAACTGGGCCCCTTTGAACACAGTGACTGTAGCGCTACGACGATTGTAGCTTTAACATAGACTTACCAAAGTTGCAGCATTAGGAGTGCTGTGTGCAAATGGCCCCTTGTTTGAACGCTTGGGATGAAAGTTTTCAAGAGTCAGAAATATAGTTGTTCTTGAATTTTTTTTGTCCAGAAGTAATTTTTTTCCCCTGTATATTTAATATCTCGCAAACACAGAACCAACAAGACACAAAAAGTCTAAGTGAGTACCAAGTTTCAGCCCCGATGCCTTAGAGATGCCCGTCATCTCCCCGGGGAATGGGTATGGCAGCGTCTTGTCAAACGTGGGCTGCAACAGTCGTGAGACAACCATCAACAGGGGGAAAAGTTTAACAATCCTTGCAGTGAATAATAATTATCACAGGGAATAATAATCATCACGGGGGAAAAGGAATAACAATCAACATGGGGAATAACAATCATCACGGGGAAAAGGAATAACAATCATCGCAGGGAATAACGATCATCACGGGGAAAAGGAATAACAACCATCACGGGGAAAAGGAATAACAATCATCAAGGGGAAAAGGAATAACGATCATCTCAGGGAAAAGGAATATATCAATCCTCATGGGGAAAAGGAATAATGATCATCAAGGGGAAAAGGAATAACAATCATCAAGGGGAAAAGGAATAACAATCAATACGGGGAAAAGGAATAACGATCATCACGGGGAAAAGGAATAACAATCATCACGGGGAAAAGGAATAACAATCATCATGGGGAAAAGGAATAACAATCATCACGGGGAAAAGGAATAACAATCATCAAGGGGAAAAGGAATAACAATCATCACAGGGAAAAGGAATAACAATCATCACAGGGAAAAGGAATAACAATCATCACGGGGAAAAGGAATAACAATCATCAAGGGGAAAAGGAATAACAATCATCATGGGGAAAAGGAATAACAATCATCACGGGGAAAAGGAATAACAATCATCACGGGAAAAGGAATAACAATCATCACGGGGAAAAGGAATAACAATCATCACGGGGAAAAGGAATAACAATCATCACGGGGAAAAGGAATAATGATCATCACGGGGAAAAGGAAAAACAATCATCACGGATAATAATCTACTGATCAAATCTTGAAGACAGATGACTGTGAATGCCTTGTTTACACTGAGAATAGATGCACAGCTTCACTAAGGCCCTCTAAAAGCCATTGCCTTAAAGATACATTAACCCAACCATGTATTTTAAGAAGAAAAGTAAAGTATTTTATGGGCTGCTTGAATTCCTGATAAATAAAACACAAAATGAGACAGACCAAGTTGCTACTGTTACTTAATAAAAAATATACTCAGTTCTCAAAGATCATCATAGTCACACACTTCTGTCAGTAAGTTCATTTTTCAAAATATCAAAAGGTGTGCATCTTTCAATATAAAACTGGTCAGGAGCAGCATACCATTTTGATTTGTTAAAGAATATTCTCGAATATGTCACATGCTCAGACCGAAGGATCACATGACTGCAAATACCCCAAGTCCGTGAAGAATTAATTGCACTAAAAAATACACAACTGTCGGGCACTGGTCATCCAGAAGGATTGTAACTTACGAAGTTTTTGTCTACCCAGTCAATGACGCCCTGTGCCTTCGGCGACCAATCCAAGGCATATTTCTTAAACTCTGCAAGGATATTCCTTATCTGAGGAGTAAACACACATGTAATGAGAAGTTACAATGTCATCTCCTGGTTCTCTACGAGGGTATCGCAGTTGGAGACTTACACAGAGAATTGGACTGGGTTTTTGTCATTACTAGTTTTGTAATCACATTTTTATCTGGATTTGTAATGAGTTTACAGAACAGCATATTACTTCAAGATTTGTAGAATTTTCCTATTCGGAATATTCTATAAGTAATACGTTACCACTGTTATACCGAGGCTGTTGTCTCCCACAACTGCTGCTATAGCGAAATCTACCACAGAGATCTCAATTACCTCATGCAGCACGTGCGTAGCCACCTAGCTGCCATGTGACACCCTTCACTCTTGTCTCCTGCGAGAGCAAGTGCTCGGGGGGACGGACGGGCGGGCAGCAGCCCAGTGGTAACGTATTACTTATAGAATATTCCGAATAGGAAAATTCTACAAATTACATTAAGTAATACGTTACCACTGTTATACCGAGGCTGACTACCACAGTAGGCGGTGGGGAGCACCTACAACCCGAATCCTGACTGCTAGCGTTCCTTCCGACCAGCGGAAGTAAACACCAAGGCGGAAGCACTCGATGCGCATGCACCTAGCTAGGCGTTACCCTATAGGAATACCAAAGCACTGTCAAGCGCATACCGTAAGGCTCAATCGTCATTGCCAAAACGATTGGTGACTCCAAACGGCCCCACTGGATAGGTATTTCATCGCCGCAGCGGATGAGAACACTGTATCCGCGTGAGCTTAATCTTAGATCAGGTTAAACAGTCGAAAAGAGGGAAATTAATTTCCTTCAGACCGTATATCCCAGAGCAAGCCTACTTAAAGTATGCATTAGGCGCGTGACCTAATTCCAGTATTCGTAAGCATGTATCACAAGGTTGGAATACACGACAGACAATTAAAGGAATAATTGTCAAAATACAAATAAGGATAAAACACACAAAAAGCCGCCTCACCTGTGGTGTGAGTGCGCTGGTTTGCTGGACCCCCACTCCTGTACCCACGGCGTGGGAACATTGGAGACGACCCAGATTGACCACCGTGCAAGGACTGACGACTGCGGAGTTTGGAATTGCGCTGGACACACCCCCTAGATGACCGCTTGTGCCGCGATCAGCGGCCCAAGACGGTGCACCCCCTCCACGTCTTCATCAGAAACCTTTCTGAGGTAATGATTGGCAAAAACCGAGTCAGAACGCCAGTAACAACCTCGTAATATTCTGTGAACAGAGATATTCGAGTGTAGGGCAAATGTTGCCGCTAGCGCCCTGATCTCGTGCGGGTTTGACCCCGCTACCGGTAACCCCCGAGACCGGTACGCCAGATTGATGACAGAACGAAGCCACAACGCAATCGAGTTGCGAGTTATGTCAACCGTGCGATTAGGGTTACACGATATGAACAGACGGTCACGCCCTTGTCTACGTTCATTCGAAGCCTTAAGATAATACTTAAGGGCCCTAACCGGACACAGCGCTCTGTCCTCAGTATCAGCAGGATGTAAGATTTCTTTGAGGGATCTTACAGTGAATTCTCTCTCCGT
Organism: Haliotis cracherodii; assembly: GCF_022045235.1. Taxonomy (NCBI): domain Eukaryota; kingdom Metazoa; phylum Mollusca; class Gastropoda; order Lepetellida; family Haliotidae; genus Haliotis; species Haliotis cracherodii. The sequence continues at coordinate 981,190 of NW_027266341.1, read as the reverse complement.
TTGCCCGACTCTCTGATTCTTGGCGACGAAGCCCATGAGCAGGCCCAGGCGGACCGCTCCTTCGTCACCCCTATCGAATCGTACCTTGGCGACATCGAGTGCATGAATTTCGGATACACGTGCCGCCGTGGCAAAGGAGAGGAGAAATGCTGTTTTCCAAGTCACATGCCGGAACGAAGCACTATGCAAGGGTTCATACGGAGCTTCCGTAAGTGATTGCAACACTAGGGAAAGATCCCAGGCCGGTGCCCGAAGGCGGCCCTTCTTAAGATCGTGCTGTTTGAAACCCTTGATAATACCCCGTATCACCGGCTCTTTGGAGAGACTGGTACCCATAGCAACGTCCCGTACCGTAGCAACGGACGAAACATAGTTGGCAATGGAACCCCCGGAGAGTTTCCGGGTCTCTCGCAAGTGAGACATGAAACGAGCAATATCCTGCACAGATACCTTATCTGGCGAATGAATGTGATGTTTACAACACCACTTCGTGAAAATAACCCAACGTGCATTATACACCTTCTGGGTAGAATCACGATGCATACTAACGTATGCCCGAGACGCCCGGCGAGAAAAACCTTTACTCCTCAGACGCTCGGTGACAACATCCACGCGTGCAGATTGAACTGCCCTGCGTTTGGATGAAGCTGACGGGTGTGAGGGTGGATCAGGAGATCCGGTCTCACAGGCAGTGGGAGTGGCGACTGCGTGACCTGGGTCAGCAAGTCGGGGTACCACGATCTGTTCGGCCACATGGGCGCGATCAGTAACATTCGACAGCGAACTCCTCGAAGCCGGCTTAGAATGTGTGGTATCAACGCTGTCGGCGGGTAAGCATAAGCGTCCAAGCCCGTCCAGTCTAACGCGAGAGCATCGTGATCGATGGCCCTCGGGTCCGGGACTGGTGATACAAACAACGGGAGTTGATTGTTGAACCGTGTTGCGAACAGGTCGACCATCGGACGACCCAAACGTTCGCACAGCCACTGAAACACTACTGGGTTCAGCATCCACTCTGTGGGGCTCGGATCCTGAGGCCTCGATAGAGCATCGGCCAGTACGTTCCGCACACCTGGGATGTGACGGGCGCGTATCTGGCACGGGACACTGTCCACCAGAGCGTAAAACTCGAACGTGAGATCGAGTAGCGAGTGACTGTGGGTTCCCCCCAGCTTGTTCACATAGGACACTACCGTCGTGTTGTCGGTCGCCAGCATGAGCCGGGCGTCGACGAGACGATGCTTCCAGTGATTGACTGCGTTGATCACTGCCTTGAACTCGAGACAATTGATGTGAAGACCTAGTTCGTCTACGCACCACAGCCCCGAGCTCACCTCCCCCTCTAGATGGGCGCCCCAGCCCACTAGAGAGGCGTCTGTATACAGGTTCAACGTGGCCCGGTAGGGCCGCATAGAGACTCCTGATAAGACATTGTAAGGGAGCGTCCACCACTCCAGATGCGGTCGGAGCCGATCCGGGAGGGCGACGGTCGCACTGTTCACCTCCGTTGCTAACAACTGGATTAAAAACCGTTGCAGCGGGCGGAGTTGGAGACGACCCCGTTCGGTGCAGTCCTGGGCTGATACAAGTAGCCCTAACAGCTGTTCCCAAAAGTGAACAGTCTGTTGCACCGCTAAGACTTTGGCAATCATCGCCTGAATTTTGTGCCACCGGTCTGGGGGGACAAATAGGCGATGGGACACCGTGTTGAACCGACCTCCGATGAACTGCAAGTTCTGAGAAGGGGTTAACTCGCTCTTGGGGAGATTGACAATCCACCCCAATTGCTCCAAGAGCCGACGTGCGAAAACGAGATGGCGTGACAGGGTGTCCGTCATTCGATTTGCTACTAGCGAGTCGTCCAGGTACGCGAAGTACCGGACACCCCTCCGGTGGAGGAACCCCACTATGGGGGTGGTTAACCGGGTGAACAGCCAGGGAGCGGATGAAAGACCGAATGGGAGTACAACCCACTCGTAGTGCCTGCCTTGAAAGACAAACCTGAGATACTTGTGATGATCCGAGTGAATCGGAACATGCAGATAAGCATCCTTCAGGTCGATCGAAGCTAGCCAGTCGGCCGGCATGATCAGTGCTTTCAGGTCCGTCAAGCTCAACATTCTGAACTTGGGCGGCTTGCGCAGGTAGAACTCGTTGAACGATTTCAAGTTGTGAATCATTCTGAGTTCGGCACTGTCCTTCTTGGGAACGAGAAATATCCTGGAGTAAAACCCCGGTGTTATTTCTGGTAGAGCTAACTCCCGAACTGCCCTCTTCTCCACCAACCTGCCGATGGCATCGGCGAGGAAGGGAAGATCGGTTTCCGAATAGAAACCTGCCGACGGGGCAACGGTGAGCGGCGGATTCGCTTTGAGATCGAGCCGATAGCCGTACCGAATCGTGTTGACCACCCACAGGTCGTCGAACACTTGTTCCCAATTCTCCCAATAAGTCTGGAGTCTGGCTCCCACTGGGGACAGAGAGGGGGGCCGGACAGGCTGCGGCAGGCGCAACTGTCCAGGGCCAAGTGACTCGGGTTCGCCTACGGGCCAACCGAAGTTGGCGCTGTCGGCATACGAACCCCTCCAATGAGAGTCACCTGGAGGGGCCCTTGCCGTCCTTAGACGACTTGGGCTTCCCCCAGTTCCCCTTCTTCCCGCGAAAGGGCTGCTGAGAACCCTTACCGGAGCCCTCAGAGCGGGGCTTCTTCCCGGAGGAAGAAGGACCCGACCCCTTAGGCCTGCCGGACGCAGCATCCTGGGGCGCGCTCCGCTTCGGAGCGGCACCCAGGCGCCTATGCAAGGACCCCACAAGATCCAGTGTGTGCCGAGAGGCATCGGCAGACACAGCGGCCTGTTGTTCCTTCAGAACCCCAGGGATCTTGTTATTAAACAGGGTCCGAGCAGACCAAGGCTGCGAAAGGAGCACCTCCTGATTGGCAGCGTCCAACCCTGAAGCAGCCAGATACGACTGGCGCCGAAGAAAATGGCACGTGCCGGAAACAAAGGCCGAAGCCCCGGCAACGTACTCCAGGGAAGCATTCAAACCGAGCAAGCAGTTGTAAATGCGCTGGTCTCGGTCCGTAGGAGAACCTTCGACCAGACTGGCCGCTGCAGCCAGGTATGTGTCTCCGTGAGACAATGCCAGCATGGAGTGTCGAGCGAGGGTGTCCAGCTGTTGCAAGGTACCTTGTGGTACCGTGGCAACCGGTGGGGCACGGACCCCCAAACGCTCCACATGGGCTTCCGCAGAAGGACCAGCCTCGGGAAAGGCAAGGTCATGTACTGGGAAAGACCCTTTTCTCCACGACGGGGGAGGTAACGGGAGACCCCGACCGGAGGCAGCCGTGAAGGCCTTCTCCAAAGAAGGCTTAATCCCGCGCAGCAAGGTTGATGCCGGGAAAGCCTTGTCGAACGTCTCGTCGTATACCTCGGAGGAACCCACCGAACCGTGGATTCCCCGCGGTAGCGGCAGGGGCTTTGGCATGTCCTCGAAGAGGTCATACACCATGGCCACGCGGTCCTTAACCGATAGCGGAAGCAACGGTTCGGGGGAAGGACCGGTAACCACGGCAGCCGCCGCCGTACCGGTGGACCCCGCGTCCGAACCCGCGGCCACCGAAGAGGCCGGGGACGGAACAGCCAGCGGCCTATCTTGCGATAAGGCCGCCAGCTTGGAGTCCACAAGTTTCGACAACAATGCGGCGACGGAATCCCCAGACAGCCCGAGGGCCGCAAGGGGATCCGCCGCAGCCGAGGAGGTGGTACCCGCACGGGGACCCCGACCGGACGAACCGGCCACCACAGGGGTGGAGACGGACTGTACGTACAGCCGGTACCGCTCAAACTCCGCAGGCCCCAGACCTTCGCACAGGGTGCACCGGGTGTCCCCGCAAGGAACCCTGCACCGCGGGCAACGATCGTGGGGATCCCGGGACGACAAAAACTTTCTGCACACCCCACAACTCCGAGGAGCAGGGGTAGAGGGGGTGGATACTGGGGACATATACATGTCAGACATTGATTGTTTGCTATAAACAAAGAACAAAACATGGTTACAACGCACGCACCACAATGATTCACAAACGAGCATTTTCACAAGAAAATAAACGAGCAATGTGAACATATAACATACACATATAACTTTTATTAAAGAAATAAGTGATGTTACCCCCAAAACATACAAGAACAGGGGAAACGTAAAACACAACGTGCATACGCGAACCCCGCAAGTATATAGAAAAAAAGGGCGGGAAAAATTTTCCGTTTGGCGGGAAAATTATAACCAAGCGGAGCTACCGCAACGCCCCATAAAAGCACAGTTTATTAGAGAATAAACTATAATAAATATCACCAAATCTTCAGGAACGCTTCAGCAGGAGAAAACACGTCTTGCTTAGCAGACGAAAGAGACAAGAGTGAAGGGTGTCACATGGCAGCTAGGTGGCTACGCACGTGCTGCATGAGGTAATTGAGATCTCTGTGGTAGATTTCGCTATAGCAGCAGTTGTGGGAGACAACAGCCTCGGTATAACAGTGGTAACGTATTACTTAATGTAATTAAAGAACAACTTGATTACAACACACTCATCAGCATGGAGAAACAAAAGGTTATCGTATTCTTTTTCACGACTGCTTGAATACACCTAGAAAAAACTAACAAAGGATCACAGCATACAGCGGGCGGAGTTGGAGACGACCCCGTTCGGTGCAGTCCTGGGCTGATACAAGTAGCCCTAACAGCTGTTCCCAAAAGTGAACAGTCTGTTGCACCGCTAAGACTTTGGCAATCATCGCCTGAATTTTGTGCCACCGGTCTGGGGGGACAAATAGGCGATGGGACACCGTGTTGAACCGACCTCCGATGAACTGCAAGTTCTGAGAAGGGGTTAACTCGCTCTTGGGGAGATTGACAATCCACCCCAATTGCTCCAAGAGCCGACGTGCGAAAACGAGATGGCGTGACAGGGTGTCCGTCATTCGATTTGCTACTAGCGAGTCGTCCAGGTACGCGAAGTACCGGACACCCCTCCGGTGGAGGAACCCCACTATGGGGGTGGTTAACCGGGTGAACAGCCAGGGAGCGGATGAAAGACCGAATGGGAGTACAACCCACTCGTAGTGCCTGCCTTGAAAGACAAACCTGAGATACTTGTGATGATCCGAGTGAATCGGAACATGCAGATAAGCATCCTTCAGGTCGATCGAAGCTAGCCAGTCGGCCGGCATGATCAGTGCTTTCAGGTCCGTCAAGCTCAACATTCTGAACTTGGGCGGCTTGCGCAGGTAGAACTCGTTGAACGATTTCAAGTTGTGAATCATTCTGAGTTCGGCACTGTCCTTCTTGGGAACGAGAAATATCCTGGAGTAAAACCCCGGTGTTATTTCTGGTAGAGCTAACTCCCGAACTGCCCTCTTCTCCACCAACCTGCCGATGGCATCGGCGAGGAAGGGAAGATCGGTTTCCGAATAGAAACCTGCCGACGGGGCAACGGTGAGCGGCGGATTCGCTTTGAGATCGAGCCGATAGCCGTACCGAATCGTGTTGACCACCCACAGGTCGTCGAACACTTGTTCCCAATTCTCCCAATAAGTCTGGAGTCTGGCTCCCACTGGGGACAGAGAGGGGGGCCGGACAGGCTGCGGCAGGCGCAACTGTCCAGGGCCAAGTGACTCGGGTTCGCCTACGGGCCAACCGAAGTTGGCGCTGTCGGCATACGAACCCCTCCAATGAGAGTCACCTGGAGGGGCCCTTGCCGTCCTTAGACGACTTGGGCTTCCCCCAGTTCCCCTTCTTCCCGCGAAAGGGCTGCTGAGAACCCTTACCGGAGCCCTCAGAGCGGGGCTTCTTCCCGGAGGAAGAAGGACCCGACCCCTTAGGCCTGCCGGACGCAGCATCCTGGGGCGCGCTCCGCTTCGGAGCGGCACCCAGGCGCCTATGCAAGGACCCCACAAGATCCAGTGTGTGCCGAGAGGCATCGGCAGACACAGCGGCCTGTTGTTCCTTCAGAACCCCAGGGATCTTGTTATTAAACAGGGTCCGAGCAGACCAAGGCTGCGAAAGGAGCACCTCCTGATTGGCAGCGTCCAACCCTGAAGCAGCCAGATACGACTGGCGCCGAAGAAAATGGCACGTGCCGGAAACAAAGGCCGAAGCCCCGGCAACGTACTCCAGGGAAGCATTCAAACCGAGCAAGCAGTTGTAAATGCGCTGGTCTCGGTCCGTAGGAGAACCTTCGACCAGACTGGCCGCTGCAGCCAGGTATGTGTCTCCGTGAGACAATGCCAGCATGGAGTGTCGAGCGAGGGTGTCCAGCTGTTGCAAGGTACCTTGTGGTACCGTGGCAACCGGTGGGGCACGGACCCCCAAACGCTCCACATGGGCTTCCGCAGAAGGACCAGCCTCGGGAAAGGCAAGGTCATGTACTGGGAAAGACCCTTTTCTCCACGACGGGGGAGGTAACGGGAGACCCCGACCGGAGGCAGCCGTGAAGGCCTTCTCCAAAGAAGGCTTAATCCCGCGCAGCAAGGTTGATGCCGGGAAAGCCTTGTCGAACGTCTCGTCGTATACCTCGGAGGAACCCACCGAACCGTGGATTCCCCGCGGTAGCGGCAGGGGCTTTGGCATGTCCTCGAAGAGGTCATACACCATGGCCACGCGGTCCTTAACCGATAGCGGAAGCAACGGTTCGGGGGAAGGACCGGTAACCACGGCAGCCGCCGCCGTACCGGTGGACCCCGCGTCCGAACCCGCGGCCACCGAAGAGGCCGGGGACGGAACAGCCAGCGGCCTATCTTGCGATAAGGCCGCCAGCTTGGAGTCCACAAGTTTCGACAACAATGCGGCGACGGAATCCCCAGACAGCCCGAGGGCCGCAAGGGGATCCGCCGCAGCCGAGGAGGTGGTACCCGCACGGGGACCCCGACCGGACGAACCGGCCACCACAGGGGTGGAGACGGACTGTACGTACAGCCGGTACCGCTCAAACTCCGCAGGCCCCAGACCTTCGCACAGGGTGCACCGGGTGTCCCCGCAAGGAACCCTGCACCGCGGGCAACGATCGTGGGGATCCCGGGACGACAAAAACTTTCTGCACACCCCACAACTCCGAGGAGCAGGGGTAGAGGGGGTGGATACTGGGGACATATACATGTCAGACATTGATTGTTTGCTATAAACAAAGAACAAAACATGGTTACAACGCACGCACCACAATGATTCACAAACGAGCATTTTCACAAGAAAATAAACGAGCAATGTGAACATATAACATACACATATAACTTTTATTAAAGAAATAAGTGATGTTACCCCCAAAACATACAAGAACAGGGGAAACGTAAAACACAACGTGCATACGCGAACCCCGCAAGTATATAGAAAAAAAGGGCGGGAAAAATTTTCCGTTTGGCGGGAAAATTATAACCAAGCGGAGCTACCGCAACGCCCCATAAAAGCACAGTTTATTAGAGAATAAACTATAATAAATATCACCAAATCTTCAGGAACGCTTCAGCAGGAGAAAACACGTCTTGCTTAGCAGACGAAAGAGACAAGAGTGAAGGGTGTCACATGGCAGCTAGGTGGCTACGCACGTGCTGCATGAGGTAATTGAGATCTCTGTGGTAGATTTCGCTATAGCAGCAGTTGTGGGAGACAACAGCCTCGGTATAACAGTGGTAACGTATTACTTAATGTAATTAAAGAACAACTTGATTACAACACACTCATCAGCATGGAGAAACAAAAGGTTATCGTATTCTTTTTCACGACTGCTTGAATACACCTAGAAAAAACTAACAAAGGATCACAGCATACATCATACCTTGGGGGCCATGTTATTACATACATTAATGGAAAATGTAAACTTTTAAAAACACACAAAGTATTATGCCGTCCGATAAGAAGCAGGAATTTATCAAGAATTCCAAACTATGTCCCCTTGGCAGGCAAATCGGGGAGAAACTGAGTGATTCTTTTCACAATTGGAAATATTTACCGTGAATGACTGAAGAAATATGAAATTTTTAATTCAAATCAGGAATTTTTACTGACAGTTGCTGCAGACTTGGGGCTGAATACCAGCATCTGAGCATATCCTTTTATTGCCACCAAATGTACATCTTCCAGGTTGATAATGGAGGATTACAAATGACAGAACAACATGAATGGAGCGTTATGGTCGGCACAATCACCAGATAATATTGCGAATTGGTTCCTTTTGAAAAGCATGCTTCAGAGACATGGACAATATATATGAAACAAAGTTGAAGAGGAACCAGAGATTGGAGACATCTGTGACTGTATCCCATCAGAATATATTAGGAATAGCTACAACACAAGTCCAACACATATGTTGTAAATATTGGGTCAAATAACCAAATATTTAGTTAAGAAACACAATATTTATTATTCTATCTCACTTTGAATTTTTCTCTTGTCTGCTATGATGAAGATGCTGATCACTTTGGCAGCCATGTTTCTACACAATAATATGGCCGGCCACCTGCTGAAACTTTGTATTGGCTAAAATAATCTAGATTACATTACTCAATCAAATTTCTAGTAAATGTAAATTATGACAAAAGCTGTATAATAATCCACACATACCTACAGTCGAGATGAGCTAAATAGAAGGAAGCAAACAAAAACCCAGGTGACCTAACAAACCCGGTGTAGTAGCTTAAGTGCAGGTTGGCTAACCATAATTCAGTTGAGCTAACAAAAGTTTAGTTGAGCAAACTATAGTCCAGTCAAAGTAGCTTTAGTGCAGCTACATTAACCATAATACTGTGAAGCTTACAATAATTCAAGGGAGATAACTACAGTTCATGTGAGCTAACTAAATGCACCTATACCCAGGTGAGCTAAGAGTAACCTTTACCTGTACTGCCTTGTCTTCAACAACATGCGTCCACCTCTGTTCTGGGGGAAGGTCAAGGTTAACGACATAGGTTTTGACCTTCTTTCTGGAAATGCAAGGTCATAGAGCTAATAAATGGCTCTCAGGCCAGTAATTGTGAAGCAGTTCTTGTCATCTTACTGTCATATCACATTCATTAAATTATCTTTGTGTTCAAAATCAAGCATTAAAGTCAAGGGGTCTTGTCATAACCCTAATGATAACAACTGTCCATTAAGGGGATCCCTACATCCAACATTATAACTCCCCCACTCTTCTATACATACACTTGATGATCAGCAATAACAATATCATGACTTATGACAGGCCATAATCTTATCACATAATCCTGATAATGTGTTATAAACATTGACCTGAGACTCATTTGACATCCAGATGTTACAGAGAAGAGGTACGCCCATTGGCATCTAGTTGACAACATAGATAGTGCATGTGATCTACTCCCCTTAGCAAAAGCATGAATATCATTATGAGCTCAGAAAGAGCTTTCCCACCAATATCTAACTGTAATTCTGACCAAACCATCATCTAATACAAAACAGACAAATTTTACTCTTTAATTAGGACAGACCAATTGTTTTCCTGCATTACAGATCATCTAACTGATTTTCCCTGATTGTTTCAAAAAACAAAATTAATTTGCCAAGAACACTTAAATAGCAGAAGAGTTCTCAATGGAAGGGAAGTAACTCTCTGTAAATTTCACTTGCCGTCTGCATAAGTGATAACAATGTCATTGGATGACTGTTGTGTCTCTGCAAATCCAATCACTGCTTTCCGAACTGAGACTAGTGCCTAGTGGGGATCACTTGTAGTTTGGAAAGTTATTGTGGGAAAAACTTGTATCCTGATTTGCCATCTAACGTCACAGCCATTTCAGTACAAAGAATGTGTTATAGAAGAAAAACATTGACCTGGCCTAAATAAACATTCCAGAACTTAGAGATTTTTTGTATTAATCAAAACACATTAGGAATCCCTGCTTATATTCTGGAATATATTCAATTTTTTCCAACGTAGATTATCTTGATGAGAAGTCTGCCGACTCGTTCTTACTCAGGTGAGGGAGGGTAGGTTCCCCGTACACAGCTCTCATTGTACTGAAACAGAAATGCAACACTGTTACAGCAGGTGTGTGTGTGTGTGTGTGTGTGTGTGTGTGTGTGTGTGGGGGGGGGTTAACATCCTGTTACAGATGTCACACAAACACAACACTGTTACAGCAGGTGGGGGAGGTGGCATGGGGTTTAACATCCTGTTACAGATGTCACACAAACACAACACTGTTACAGTAGCTGGGGTAGGTGGCATGGGGTTTAACCTTTTCGCCCTGACTGCCCGATTTATCGGGCAGCATAAACCGTGTCCCAGTACCCGGCTGCCTGAAAAATCGGGCGGCTACTGTCCAAGCCCCACACACGGCTGCCGATAAATCGGGCGGCACGACCGTGTTTACAAAATCGCTCTTTCTGCTTCCTTTCTCGTGTGTAATCTCGTTCTAAATATGGAAACGAGATCTACACATGATTGACACGTCATTCGTTGGAATTTCCCTGTCTTTTGGTGCGAAAATCGCGGATGTCACCTGTTTTCGCGACAGGTATTTTTCTCGCTTGAATCGTAAATCTAGCGTAATGGCGGCCAACTACGATTCGGATAGCGATCAGATGACTAACAACGACTCTATCGGGAATAATAATGTGTTTGATTTGAATAATTTACGCGAAGGGGAGGTGGAATTTCGTGAATATTTTGTGGAATATTTTGACGGTTTCCACGAGGTGGCCTCCCCCCCCCCCCCGCCAACTTTCAAGAATGGGAGTGGCAGAGGGACCACAACAGTGGAGACATGAGGGATTTTGAAGAGGCGACCGGACTCAAGAATATATATTGACACGGTGAGTGAAGTATCGTGCTATTGATTTTTTCCAACTGTTTTACAATGATTCTGTGTTTGAACAGATTATCAGTGCGACGAATGAGAATGCAGCCTACAGGTGAACGAGCAATCACAACAACAACAAAGGTGAGTGGCATGACGTATCTCTTTCTTTTTTTTTAAATATAATTTTCTGATTGCAATCCAAATTATAGTTTGCCGGTTTGCCGTATGTCCTTATATTTCGCTCAATTTGAATAAAATTTATTTCCATATTCATGTTTGTTTTCTTGTTTTTAACATCTTAATTTAAATTTTAGTAACTGTAATAATTATTTATTTATTAATTGATGTAATAAAGTACTGATTTAATTTATTATGCAATTGTAAATAGCAGTGTATTGTAAATATGTTATCACAACTTGTATATTTGCAGAACTTGAATTTACGATCTTTCCGTCCTTTTACAATCTTTCCTTCCTTTCAGATCAATCTGTGATATCTTCTCTGTGATGTCATTGTTATAATAGCTGTGGTTCAATGTTCAGGTAATGTGATAAATTACTATTTAAAAACTTAAAAACTTAATTTTTGTTTCAAATCCTGAAAAAGAACAAAATAAATCAAATATTTGTGTTTTTACCTGTGTTAACGAGTTTACCTGCGTTAACAAGTTTAACTGTGTTAACGAGTTTACCTAAGAGGCTGTAAGTGTATCATAAGTAATATGTGACATCAGTATAGAAAACAAAGTCAGTACCAATAGTTGTAAACTTGTTTATTTGTTTACAGATGTGCATGAAGAGAATTTACCTGTAACACCTGGGATTACCTGTGCCGTCCAAGATGACAAGACCACTGTGTTATGTTTACCTTGTATCTGTGATTTAATTTTGTGATTTTTAATACAATTTGAGCCAAAATTCATTGTCTTTTTTCATTTTTTCAGTGTTTTCAAGTTTTATTTCACTTGTTAACACCTGTAATTAGAAAATAACAAACAGACAATAACAACAAAGAATATTACAGTATACTTAATCCTCTTTACAATGGTATATGAAAAACGTATATTAAAAGCAAGTTTCTGGTAGAAAAAGTGCATCAAAAATGATAGATAGTGTGATTTTCCAATAATACTGCCAGGTAGGCCAGTGTGCAGGCCTTGTCAGTGTCAGGGACTACAGGGTTTCAAGGGACATAACTCTGGGGCAGCCAGTGATGAAAGAGTTAACATCCTGTTACAGATGTCACACAAACACAACACTGTTACAGCAGGTGGGGGAGGTGGCATGGGGTTTAACATCCTGTTACAGATGTCACACAAACACAACACTGTTACAGCAGGTGGGGGAGGTGGCATGGGGTTTAACATCCTGCTACAGATGTCACACAAACACAACACTGTCTAGCCATGTTGCAGTAATTCTATACTACCAGCTATCCTCAAATTACTACATATTTCCATACCCAACTCAAGCTACACTACAAGTCAACAACACAGGCCAGAGATGAAACCAGCTTATTCCCTCACAATCTCGCAATTGATAAATTTCCAAATTCTGGAATAATATGAACAGTTTGAGTAAACTATGTTTTTCTGGACAAATTTATTAATTGAGGCCTACTTACCAAAGCGATACTTCTACTAGATAAAGCTCATTCCTGCATCACTTCGGGCTTTCCTCCCACATTTAGCTGACATGCCGTCATATAACTGGAATACTGTTAAAAGCGGCGTTCAACCCAACTCACTCACTCTAATGTCACTAACAATAGTAACTGCTTATTTCATCATGATCATTACAATCTGTAAACCAAACAATCATCCGAGCTACCACACTCTCACTTTTATTACACATAAAAAGCCTGGTCACGTGTAGCAATTGTTCACAAGAAGCATCCATGTAGATTGTTGCACGTCACTCACAACGCAGACAGTATTTGTATTCAATCCCAATTTCCTTCAACCTGACATAAGAGAGAACTCTCGTCTGCACCAGGATGTAGGACAGAGTCAGCTACAAGGAAGCCAACACCATGTTTGATTTATAGTTGACCCTGACAAACTGTAAACTTGGTAATGTAAACAAAACACTCTCACACTGGTAGTCCTCATGATGATAGTGTCAAATGAACAAATTATTGATAAATACGGATAGTTTCACACTGGCTTCAACTGGACTGGACTTGTGTAGGCATGATTGTCAGGATGTTAAAAGTACAATTTGCAATGAAATACCGAAATCACTCATTAATCAGTCTCGTTAATCCGACACAGTGATCAGCGTACTCCGTGGTCATCTGCCCGCGAGTACACAGCCAGTGTTTTGATGCGAGGCGAGTCGGCTGGTAGCTGCATATTACAAAGCTGCAGCGATAAACTTGCTTAACAATAAACAATTAATGCTTTACATAAAGAAAACAGGATAATTCACATGCTTAGATTACCTCAATCTTAATAAGAACAGATACAAGTTCTCGCTATCGACGAGGACATCCCATTACAAGTCACGTCAGAACAACCTTTCGCGAACTATGACCTACCAATGAAATGACTAACAGGAAGTCGAAGTAAGCCACTTAGAAAGCAGCTTTCTTAAGCTTTGGGTACCAGTTTCAAAATTGCGACTTCCATTCCATACTATGCTTTTTAAAGTATTTTGAATCTGTCAGTTGTTTTGTGTTAAACTTTAGAGGTTGAATGATTAGAAAACATATTCCGCCAACAATTTAACATAACAATATGAATATATATTTTATATTTTTTATACAGTGTTTGAATCCTTATCTATCGTGTAGTTGTCCGATTTTCGATCACGAACGTTGATACTACTAAATTTCGTTTATCCGACAAACTCGTTAATCCGACACAATCATATGCAACCATCGATGTCAGATTAACGGGACTTGACTGTATATGGTTATAACGAACTACAGTTATAATTAACTAAAATAAGAGGTCCCTTTGAGTTTGTTTTAGCCGTAGTTTACTTATCACCCTGTATCAAAGTTGTCTTATGTGAGTGAGTGAGTTTGGTTTTACGCCGCTTTTAGCAATATTCCAGCAATATCACGGCGGGGGACACCAGAAATGGGCTTCACACATTGTACCCATGTCGGGAATCGAACCCGGGTCTTCGGCGTGACGAGCGAACGCTTTAACCACTAGGCTACCCGACCGCCCCAGTTTTCTTATGTCCTTTTGCATCCCGGTTTTGTTTTTGAGACCACCCCTATACCTTTTTTGTTTTACTCATCATTCCGTAGACTTGTTGGTATGAATTAAAAAACCCATAGCTTGGGCACTTCTGTAATTCACCCTATATAAATTAATAAATGGTTTCCCTCTATCTCTCTAAAGCGTTAAGAACTTGTATTCATTTCCCAGTACAGACTCCATGTCGTGTACCATGGTTATGGCTATGCAAGTGTAATGTAACATGCATCATGGGAGCAGTGTTGACAAAACAAACGCGGTGCCATTTTGTCATTTTAGAAGATGCACAACTAGAATTTTCTCCAAATGATTTTTGTGTGTGGATTAAATGTTTTATGAAGACTACACTATTATCATTGTAACATGCTCATATTTCTATAGTCCCTTTCAGACTTAAAATAAATATGAACTTCCTGCTTTCGTTCGAATTTGTCTCCTGTAAACTTGTTGATAGGACACCTTGTGACTAAAATACCTCAATCCACAGGTAGGTCGATTGGTAGTTACTCGATATTCCAATAACAACAGTCTGTGAAAAATGATATCCTTTTTACAGGCCAAAAGCTTTTTTCTAGCATTTGTGACAGTACTTTAGGCCCAATGTCTATACTCTTTGCAACAATATAAATAGTTTCTTATTAATTATTTCTTACCAACCTATTTTTTTAGCAACATAAGAATCTCAGGATCCCCACATTTAAAAGATTTAAAGGGGCACTAATCTAACGTCATTCCCCGGACTGGTTGTTGCCTTTGTTATTGTTTTTTCCCCCGTGAGTACCCGGATGATACGCAACGCAACTGAGCGTGACCAGAGACTGGGCTACCGTCTTCAAGGACAGCTAAATAAACTTGGAGGCTGGAGGCAATATTTGTTTTACGACATTTTTGCATAAACACTGATTGGTTAACTGTTAATCTATAAAGATTTCGACAAAGGGCGCATGTTAATTAATTTCTTCAGCCTAAACAAACAGACAAAAAGAACAGCGGAGCTCATCAGATGTCATTTGGAAATACCCCAGATGGTTATAGTTTAATACTAAAAAGAGTATCCATGCAGTGAAAGGATTTTCGGATTTCGGCTTGCGTCGATAATACGATTACTACTACCTTGTTGTCATCCACGTTTTCTGGTATAACCCTACACTTTTGTATTTGTAGTCATTCACTTGATGCTCAGTTAATGAATTTATTACAGGTACAATTAGTGGTACCACCACTTACATTACCTGACAAAGGTTCCCATTTGGCATTTATTGTGTCTGGGGTAATTATTCAATCTAAATCCAGGCTTGAAGTGAGGTGAAATGTGTGTTATGTAATATGCACGTGGCAGCCCAGCAAGAGATGAATGATCAGTTGATTTACTTTGTTTTGTAAATCAATGGATCGTTCCTAGTCATCAAAGGATTAACAGAAAATACGTTGATTGATTAATCACTGTTATCTTGCACAGTGGATATGTCAAGAGTGAGTGTTTACATGTCTAGGTTTACTAAAACAAAGGGAATACACTCATATATTGGCGTGAAATGCCGATGTAAAAACAACATACTTTGTTCAAAGGGTTATCTGATAATACGTTGATTGATTGATCATTGTTATCTATCACTCAATGGATTTTTTAGGAACCGTGGACGTTATGAAAATAGTTGTCACGTGGGCTTTCTCAGCCGACCATTGAGACGTGACACCTATGTAAAACACCTGAAACAATCCAAGTGATCAGTAGAGAAACGAACACGGGTTATAATATCCCGAAACGATATATATCTTTTAAAATATTTGATTGTTAGTGAGACACGTGACATCGAATAAGTTTCTTTGTACAGCTGCAGACGAGTGGGATATTGTTCCTTTGTGTGGATATTCACGGATACATTCCTCGAACAAGGAAGCTGCCTAAAATTTATACACATAAATTTGGTAGGTTGTAATTATGATATTTGCATTTTGTTTTCCTTCTTTTAAACCGATTCGTTCTTGTTTCTCTACGTCTTGGTTGGGAAATTCTTCAATGCGCGATAGACGTTATTTTCACAGGTCTTTTCCTTTGTAAGCTCGTATATATTACCGTGAATTTGTAAAATGTGATTCTCTCAGGCAATTTATAAAATGTGTAAATATTTCAGTCATTTCGACTAAAAAATCTGTCCAGATTGATTAAGACGATCAAAAAGGCCTACAAACATCACAACAGATTATTATGTAGGATTAGCAGCTTTTCAACGTAACATTTTCAGTCTCTTGGTGATGACATTAAACATCAAAATGTTTGGAATTTGTTATCATGATAATACAGATAGAAATGTTTTTCAGTCACTTTGTAAAATAACTGAATATTTAGACGTTTAATAAATGTGTTACACATTTGACAGTAAAAAAAATATAAACACTATAAAAAAGCAATGCTCAGGTGAAATATTTACTTTGTGTTGCAAGTCAAAATAGTGTAAACGAAAATCGCAAAATTACCAAGCAAGTGACTTCGTCACCATTACCGATGCTATTTCATTTTGTTGATCAATGTGACCATACGCCCTTATTACTAACAATAAAAGTGACTAATGCGCTTACGAATGGCGCAGCAGAGGTCGCGAACTAGTCTAGATTTCTGCTATACATCCGGGTACTCACTGGGGAAAAACAATAACAAAGGCAACAACCAGTCCCGGGGAATTGCGTTAGATCAGTGCCCCTTTAACATATCAATTATGCATGAAAGGGGCAAACGTGAGATGAAAGAAAAACATGAACTTTCATAAACAATTTCATAAAAAGAAGAAGAAATTTCCAGTTTTAAATTACCATGCTGATATGCATACTGACATTGTCATGCTTCCTGTAATAAGAATGGGATGACAAAGCTTATTTGGCAAATTATTTGGTTCTGAAGGGTCGTCCACATGCAAATCTCGCCTCCACCTCGTCACCAGCCTTACATTACCACAGTTACCGCAATTTGCTTTGCCGCAAATTAAGGAAACTTCATGACAGTTCACATTACCTTGGGAATCTGTGCCACCGAAATGACAGCGCATCCCATCAACACGACAACCGTCCAAAGCATCCTTTCCTCAGAGTGTAAACTTGTGTAGTGACAGCTGACCAGCGCTGAAGCGTCACTGTCACATGCGTCACATGACAACATGTGCACGCTTCCCCTGCTTCCGGGTTTATCGCGCATGTCCATACGGTGTGAGGAAACACGAACTGGTTTCTCGATTTCAACATAGAACATTATGGACAATCTTGAACCGGTTTAATGTGCTTACACATCCGGGATCAGCGACCAAGCTTGTGATAAACTCCGTCTTCCCCATTTACACGAATTATTTTGAATCAATTTCAATATGGCTCAAGTAAGTCACCACATTTTATGTCGGAACGTGAGATTTTCTGAAATATTTAAATTAGATTAATAGTATCGATTCTACCCGCTGTAAATCCTGATATGCTGAATATAGAGTCGTCTCGGCCTGAATCTGATGTCTGACTGTGAATCGTCTGATGTTGAATCATGCTGTGATGCACACCAGCTGCACAGATGTTAGCTTTAATGGACTCAATCGGTCAACAAGTTGCCACGTGTTGTTTAACATGTTTACGAACAAGCTTCTTGATTTGAATGCTACCGGCTCTTCTTTTCGAACATTGTCGAATATGGGAGTTTGTTCACGAAACATTTGAAGAGAAGTCTATGTTCCTCGTGTACTGTGTCATCATGCAAAACTGTCTTCCACAAGAGATCTCCAAGATTTACTCTATACTTTCATTGCAGTGAAGATTACACTTGGACAGAACTATTGTCATACATGAGTTGTCTCCAATCAAATTGTCTCCCTTTATCTTAAGTGTCAGGCCCGTACACAAGCTGTTGAAGTCCATTTTACGTTAGCTGCACATTGACAAGGCGAAATAATGACAGATAGAATTTATGGAGTTCATATCACTTCTTGTCGTTTGTTATTCTCCTGAAAATGGTGGCACGGGTGGCCCAGTCGTACAAACTGCCGCGATTAGCTGTGCAGAGTTGCGTCCCTTGGGCACACCAGAAACCTTTGATTGTGGGTTTGAATCCCAGTCTGACCCGATTATGTTTCTAGGTTTGTCAGCACCATACCCATGCTTGTGGGTTTCACCAAAGTGGTAATGTCTGAAACTTGCATTACTTCGTGCTTTCCTCCCACATTAAGCTGACACGCCATGATGTAACTGGAATAATGTTGAAAGCAGCGTTAAACCCAACTCACTCACTCTCTCGGAAATGTTTTTTGTTATGAACTGTAAATTTCTTATTTAACACGTCAATCAAGTTGTTATTTTTGTCTTCCTGGGGGAAGGGAATTAACTGACTATGAAAGTCCATTTTCCATCCTTGCTGAACTAGGCTGGATTTATGGAGTTAAATTTTGGCTGGACTAATGAGTCTATGCATAGTCCAATCAAAATCGCGTAATGAAATCGACATCCAGTTCGTAAACTGCCGTTCAGATTTTGGTCGATTACAGGATTATGCAAAGCATGTGTACCGCCAAAACAGATATTTTTCAAATCTTTTCATGTTTTTAATCAAGGTGCTCACTTGATTTGATGCATTATGTGAAGTAAGACTCGTTTTATTACAAAATAGACTTTGATTATTGATAAGATAGTCTTGACTTGGCGTGGCCATTTTGTGGTATGAGAGGTCGTCACTTTTGTATATATTTTTTTAGATTTTGCAAACATGAAATTTCTTTTTAAGTCAGAAATATGTCCCTGTGTGTTAGGTAGTGAAAATTTACGTTTCAAGGTTTTACATTTGTAATGAAAGAATATATAAGTATATAACAAATAGGATATTCCATGTGTTTTGTGTAATATCAGTGTTCCCTCATCTCGTGACGGGGGGAAAAGGAGATGAGAGAAATATTAATTCACTCGACACATGAAGTATCCTCTATCTCCATATCTCCAAGGAGTTATTGCTACAATGAAATCGCATCACACTGCTTTGCAGACAATTGTGACATCATCAGTTACTGTGAAGTCACAGTAAAATGACATCACTAATGTCTGCTGCTGAAGCGGGTTGGCTGTGCTTTTTACACTCCAGGCACTGGTTACAAACTGAAATAGGTGGAAGAATGATTTTGGATGATAAATAGAATCTCACCTTTATGTCATCCAAACTCAAATATGTCAAGCCCCATTAGTAAAAATATCCTCAGCAAGCCTCAGATATTTGTAACTGCTGTCAACTTGTCTTGATATATTTGACCTCAGAAGACACTCAGGTGAGATTCTCAGTGTCACCACTTTTGTTGCCACATTGGGAAACACTTGAACCACGAACAATCTTAATCATGCTAATAATACAGTTCGCACCATCCTTGAGCTACCTAACTACACCATGTACATGGCTCCCACAGATTCAGAACACTCCAACCTTATACTTTTGACTATGCATTCCTTGTTTTGGCAAGATGGGTAGGTGACTTCCTTAGAAAAGTGAGAGTTGTTTTACGCCGCTTTTAGCAATGTTCCAGCAATATCACGCAGGGGGACACCAGAAATTGGCTCCATACATTATACCCATGTCTGGAATCGAATCCAGGTGTTTGGCATGAAAATATGGCGAAATATGGGAGAATTCTCTCATCGCCTGCATCCATTCATTGACAACAAGGACATTGCTCCACCATTTTTGAGAGAATAACATAAGTTTTGGGGGATGTTTACGTTGTTCGTCCATGTCTCGTGTTCTGATCCCTGCACCTGCTGGTTGTGTCCCACAGGTGACCCACGTCTTCACCATGGCGATGACCTGCGAGGGATGCTCGGGAGCAGCAGAGAGGGTACTCAAGAAACATTGTAAGTTGTCTTGTAACCATGGAAACAATTGTACAATTTCATGACAATTCTCAAAAAGTTGATAATACCTTTCTGTTGGCCATGTGAACATGGTGAATGAGCAGATGGTAAAATATAATATGTTCAATGTAGATTTGCATTGCAGTCTGAATGATTGAACACTAGTGAACATGTATGAACATTGAGTGTGCATATAAAGAGAGTGCTGCCACAATTATGGATGTCAATCAGCATCTCCTGTTCGAATCCTTATCGTCCAGTTACTTTTTGGTGTATTGGTGCTTAGATGTTTCACTCAATCACTCCACTTGATGTTCTACAGCGGAAAACAGTGACATCACAACAGACTTGGAAACAAAGAAGGTGACAGTGACGTCCACGCTCTCAGCCGACGAACTCCTGGAAATCCTGAAGAAGACTGGCAAGGAAGTCAGTTACGATGGGCCGAAGTAGGAACAGCAGGTGACAATACTTCTGCCACTGGTCCAGACACAATCATCCGCTGGTCCAGACACAGTCACCAACTAGACCAGACACAATCACCCACTGGTCCAGACACAATCATACACAAGTCCAGACACAATCATACACAAGTCCAGACACAATCATACACAAGTCCAGACACAATCACCCACTAGTCCAGACACAGTCACCCGCTGGTGCAGACACAGTCACCCACTCGTCCAGACACAATCATATACTATTCCAGACACAATCACCCACTAGACCAGACACAATCACCCACTGGTCCAGACACAATCATACACAAGTCCAGACACAATCACCCACTAGTCCAGACACAGTCACCCGCTGGTGCAGACACAGTCACCCACTCGTCCAGACACAATCATATACTATTCCAGACACAATCACCCGCTAGACCAGACACAATCACCCACTGGTCCAGACACAATCATACACAAGTCCAGACACAATCACCCACTAGTCCAGACACATTCATCCGCTGGTCCAGACACAATCATATACTATTCCAGACACAATCATCCACTAGACCAGACACAATCACCCACTTGTCCAGACACAATCATCCACTGGTCCAGGCACAATCATCTACTGGTCCGGACACAATCATCCACTGGTCCAGACACAATCATCCACTGGTCCAGACACAATCATCCACTAGTCCAGATACAGTCATCCACTAGACCAGACACAATCAGCCACTGGTCCAGACACAATCATACACAAGTCCAGACACAATCACCCACTAGTCCAGACACATTCATCCGCTGGTGCAGACACAATCAGACACAGTCACCCACTAGACCAGGCACAATCACCCACTGGTCCAGACACAATCATACACAAGTCCAGACACAATCACCTACTAGTCCAGACACATTCATCCGCTGGTGCAGACACAATCATCCACTGGTCCAGACACAATCAGACACAGTCACCCACTAGTCCAGACACAATCACTCACTATTCCAGACACAATCATCCATTACTCCAGACACAGTCACCCACTAGACCAGACACAATCACCCTCTTGTCCAGACACAATCACCCACTAGTCCAGACACATTCATCCGCTGGTGCAGACACAATCATCCACTGGTCCAGACACAATCACCCACTTGTCTTGTTTCTTAAAAACATATCTGTGTTGAGGAAGAGTGTTTGTGTCACATACCATCTTCCCGAGAGAGTTTACCAACTATGAAAGTCCAGTTTCAACCCTTGCCATACTAGGCTGGAATTTCTGAGTTATTCTTTGGCTGGCCTAATGAGTCTATGCATTGTCCAATCAATTGCTTAACAAAATCGACATCCTGTTTGTAAACAACATGGCTATAACCGGGCAGATTTCGGTCAATTGTACCATTTGCAAAGCCGGTGTACCATCAACTGGCCATTGAAAGATATTTTCCCTATCTTTTCATGTCTTTGACCAAGTAGCTCGAATGATTTGATGCACTTAGCGGCAAAAGACTCGTTTTATTACAATATAGATCTTGATATTTTTATCAGATCGTCTTTGACTGGGCATTGCCATTTTGTTTGAAGAAAATGCAAATGATATGGGAGGTGGAATCTGGTAAATAGAATGGACATAACTTGCAATAGCCACTGGTGGCTCTTCGATCGAGCTTTGAAATTCCGGCCTAGTTCGGCATGAAAGGTAACTGGACTTTTAATGTCAGTGAACTCCCTTGCCTCGAGAAGATGGTTACAAACGTACGTTTTTTCATCCAAAGAGAAAACATTACGGAATTTGTGGAACACACAAGTTTACTGTGGACATATGCTAGTTTGTCCTGTTATTAAATTTCATTTTGTTGTTTTGGTTTTTTTTAATCAATTTCTTTAATGTCACAAATAAGTTCATGATTGTGGGTATTGGTGATTTAAGCAAGTTGTCTGTGAACTGACTTCAGATTGCACTACCTTTGTTTACAGCAGCCACGACCAGAATATTGCTGTTTATACCCTGAAAGTAACTTTGTTGTCACAGAATGAATCCTAAGTCACTAATGCCATACACTGACTGCTACCAAGTCCTAGATGTTGCCACTCATTCTCTCCTAGATGTTGTTACTTGATAACTGGAAGTCAATATATCGTGTTGCCACTCATTCTCTCCTAGATGTTGTTACTTGATAACTGGAAGTCAATATATTGTGTTGCAACTCATTCTCTCCTAGATGTTGTTACTTGATAACTGGAAGTCAATATATCGTGTTGCCACTCATTCTCTCCTAGATGTTGTTACTTGATAACTGGAAGTCAATATATTGTGTTGCAACTCATTCTCTCCTAGATGTTGTTACTTGATAACTGGAAGTCAATATATTGTGTTGCCACTCATTCTCTCTTAGATGTTGTTACTTGATAACTAGAAGTCAATATATTGTGTTGCCACTCATTCTCTCCTAGATGTTGTTACTTGATAACTGGAAGTCAATATATTGTGTTGCCACTCATTCTCTCCTAGATGTTGTTACTTGATAACTGGAAGTCAATATATCGTGTTGCAACTCATTCTCTCCTAGATGTTGTTACTTGATAACTGGAAGTCAATATATTGTGTTGCCACTCATTCTCTCCTAGATGTTGTTACTTGATAACTGGAAGTCAATATATTGTGTTGCCACTCATTCTCTCCTAGATGTTGTTACTTGATAACTGGAAGTCAATATATTGTGTTGCCACTCATTCTCTCCTAGATGTTGTTACTTGATAACTGGAAGTCAATATATTGTGTTGCCACTCATTCTCTCCTAGATGTTGTTACTTGATAACTGGAAGTCAATATATTGTGTTGCCACTCATTCTCTCCTAGATGTTGTTACTTGATAACTGGAAGTCAATATATTGTGTTGCCACTCATTCTCTCCTAGATGTTGTTACTTGATAACTGGAAGTCAATATATTGTGTTGCCACTCATTCTCTCCTAGATGTTGTTACTTGATAACTGGAAGTCAATATATTGTGTTGCCACTCATTCTCTCCTAGATGTTGTTACTTGATAACTGGAAGTCAATATATTGTGTTGCCACTCATTCTCTCCTAGATGTTGTTACTTGATAACTGGAAGTCAATATATCGTGTTGCAACTCATTCTCTCCTTGGTGTTGTTCCCCAAGGTCAAGGCTGAGCGGTGCTGGAGAAGAAGCTGTGTGAAGTGATTCTCCATCGACATCTTCTTTGCTACCATCTCTTTACCTGGCATAAGGATATCTCACACATACATGTTAATCAGAACCAGTTGTAATTATTGTACCAACAGGCTGTACCCAGGGTATCCGAATAGTCGACTAATGTATCACAATCATGTCAAAGTCAGATGAAATTGTCTAACAAATCTAGAATGAAATTGATAATGATATTGATGATCAGCTTACAATATTTCTGATGCTTGATACAGTTCTGTACATAATGCTGCCTGTTCTGTAGGAATCCCTGTGCACATTCGTCCACCGTGATATGTTAAGCACATGGCAAGCACCACTGTACATGCTCTCTCTCTCATGTATAATACTCATGGGAGAAAGAAGTAGACACATGTAAACTAATTGCCGCAGTCATATTATCATGATATATATGCTTCCTAGTCTGAGAATGGCGAAGTAAGTGAAGTAGCACCGGTTATCTGCAGGGTACATCAGCGTCAGCCAATCCTGTGTGTCAATCTGTCAATTTCTTTCCATCAGTATAGTTAAATGGAAAGTCTTCTTATGGTGGATATATGTGTTTAACATTCCTACTGAAATACTCATGGCAGAACCATAGCATGCAGAATGGCTGAAACGTCACAGATGAAGCGTCACAGATGTTTCAAACTGTTTTTAAAACGTTGACAAGTAATTCTGTGAATCTCAATATTGTTCATTTTTGGAGGGAAATGTTATATTTTTTAGTGTTTTATATGGCAGGTGCTGTACTGATTCCATCCTGTTAGCTCTGACCACATCTGAGTAGCCACAGAGAGTCAAACACCAGGTGTAGCATCACAGCCAGTACTCACACAATCAAACACCTGGTGCAGCATCACAGCCAGTACTCACACAATCAAACACCTGGTGCAGCATCGCAGCCAGTACGCACACAATCAAACACCAGGTGTAGCATCGCAGCCAGTACTCACACAATCAAACACCTGGTGCAGCATCGCAGCCAGTACTCACACAATCAAACACCAGGTGTAGCATCGCAGCCAGTACTCACACAATCAAACACCTGGTGCAGCATCGCAGCCAGTACTCACACAATCAAACACCAGGTGTAGCATCGCAGCCAGTACTCACACAATCAAACACCTGGTGCAGCATCGCAGCCAGTACTCACACAACCAAACACCTGGTGCAGCATCGCAGCCAGTACTCACACAACCAAACACCTGGTGCAGCATCGCAGCCAGTACTCACACAACCAAACACCTGGTGCAGCATCGCAGCCAGTACTCACACAATCAAACACCTGGTGCAGCATCACAGCCAGTACTCACACAATCAAACACCTGGTGCAGCATCACAGCCAGTACTCACACAACCAAACACCTGGTGCAGCATCGCAGCCAGTACTCACACAATCAAACAGTTGGTTTCAAGCAATCATAGAATTGCAATGGGTGTCTTTAGGATCTTCATCAAACAAAATTCTTACACTGTTTATGAAAACTACTTTTTTCATTATTCATCCCCAAATGTCTGTGAAAATGTCCTGACCTGAAGGATGCATGTCTGGTTTCCAAGAAGCAACAATAGACGACCATCAGTATGGTGTGGAGCTTTGTTTTTGTTGCTATCTGGGTTATTACAACTCTTTGTTACAGCATGTGATATAAGTGCTATATTTACTGTATGTCTGCATTGTGCTCCCCCTAGTGGACAGTTCAAACAAGGGACATAACTTGGTATTTGCAACATCTGCCATTCCCATTGGTTGTGAGGATGTTTTATCTGTCCAGTGTCCATTATCTGTATGCTTGATTAGGTATCTTACAGTATTCATCACCAGCCCTGACTCAGCATCTACAATTGCTATCATCCAGTGAAAGTGCTATGTATCAGAATTAATAAGTATCTTACGACAGACCATATACGGGTATGTGGTCTCTGATATTATCATATTACCACTATACTGAAGCTGCTTTGGTTACCATATTTGACGTAATAAGCACCCAGGGCGCTCTCAAAATTAGAAATAGGGGGCGCTAATTAGATTATAATTTTGGTGCGTATTATACTTGAATAAATAAGTTTCTGTACACTGAGCATTCGGAAGGGCGCTTATTGGGATTGTTCACTTGCCAATATAAAAACAAATATTGCTATGGGCGCTTATTACATCGGATACAGTAATAGGGTCTCTTTATGGGAGTTAGAGCTTGCTTTTATGAAATTATGAACTTTATGATTTGTTTAGCAAAGTTGTTACCATGGTTACTGGATGTTATGATGGAATGTCTGGAGTACATTCCCAGTGGTTTCACAGTGTCTATGTCTAACTGATATTCACATGTTTTGTCTCTGTAAAGCTCATACCTGTCCAGCAGTCAAAGAAAGTAAATAAAAAAACTATTTGATCATATCAGACATTGTTTTGGAGTTATCTGTGCCAGTTGTCAGGAATACGGCTCACCTGCTGCCACTGTCAGGCAACGGTTCAGGAGCCATCTTGGAGTTATCTGTGCCAGTTGTCAGGAATACGGCTCACCTGCTGCCACTGTCAGGCAAGGGTTCAGGAGCCATCTTGGAGTTATCTGTGCCAGTTGTCAGGAATACGGCTCACCTGCTGCCACTGTCAGGCAAGGGTTCAGGGGCCATCTTGGAGTTATCTGTGCCAGTTGTCAGGAATACGGCTCACCGGTTGCCACTGTCAGGCAAGGGTTCAGGAGCCATCTTGGAGTTATCTGTGCCAGTTGTCAGGAATACGGCTCACCTGCTGCCACTGTCAGGCAAGGGTTCAGGGGCCATCTTGGAGTTATCTGTGCCAGTTGTCAGGAATACGGCTCACCGGTTGCCACTGTCAGGCTACGGTTCAGGAGCCATCTTGGAGTTATCTGTGCCAGTTGTCAGGAATACGGCTCACCTGCTGCCACTGTCAGGCAACGGTTCAGGGGCCATCTTGGAGTTATCTGTGCCAGTTGTCAGGAATACGGCTCACCGGTTGCCACTGTCAGGCTACGGTTCAGGAGCCATCTTGGAGTTATCTGTGCCAGTTGTCAGGAATACGGCTCACCTGCTGCCACTGTCAGGCAAGGGTTCAGGGGCCATCTTGGAGTTATCTGTGCCAGTTGTCAGGAATACGGCTCACCTGCTGCCACTGTCAGGCAAGGGTTCAGGAGCCATCTTGGAGCACATTTCCTCCTATAGTTCAGCAGGTCGGGCAAATAGCTACACTTTGATCAGTGGAAACATGACACATGCAGCAGGCAGCACGGTTCCATTAAGTAATTAAACTAATTTTAGTCGGACACAAAATCAGTACAAAATTATCCACATCTCTGGATTACGACAAGCCAGTCCCCACGTTACACGGAATTCCCACAATGGAGACAAAAATGTGGGGGTCTGTTCGAAGGATTTTGTCTCAGAATAAAAACCAATCTCTTGTCACTAAAAAAATCTTGGTGCCTTGAACACCAAAAGTTATTGAATGGGAGTAACGATTAAGTAAGGATAAGATATATGGATGAACAACTTCTTTATTACAATTAGGAGCGACGTTTCACTTGCTTGATAACAGTGTTAGAACCAACACCGAAACGTTGCTCCTAATTGTAATTAAGAAGTTGTTCATCCATATACCTTATCCTTACTTAGTACTCCAACTTCTAAATGCCTCTCAAAGAAGAAAGTAATGATGATAATAATAATAATAATACAGTAAACTACGGTTATAACAAACTCAAAGGGACAGCTAAATTTTAGTTCGTTATAACCATATATACAGCAAATGGTCTGGGGAAAAAATAGGTTTATTATATCTGTCAGTGCGTTACAAGCGTGTTTGTTATAAATGTAGTTGCAATGTGTCTACTTATATTAGCCTCCATACACTTGGGGCATGCTCAAATGATTGTTTTGGAACTAAATCTCCCTTTCAACAAGCAACAATTACCACAAACATCAGTAATAGATAAAAACAATTTATTATCACAGTGAACAGTGAGTGACACTTGGCATTCACAAGACTCTGAAGCTGCATCCATGACATGTGGACACGGAGAGAATGACGGAGATCTGTTCCGACCAAGTTTCTTGTCTAGTTTCCCTAAATCTATAAACATTATCTTAGTTGACACAGATTAAAAACAGATTTTGACTTACCGGTACCCATGACCAAGTACAGGCTTAGAGGCTGACATGGGGATTGTGGGGTAGACAACTTCCCAAGTTGTTAAGTGGTCTCGTGGTTAAAACGCTACTCACATTGGAGATACCCATGAAGATCCGGGGTAGAATAGATCTTCAGCAACCCATACTTGTCGTAAGAGCGACTAAAGGGATCGGGTGGTCAGTCTTTCTGACTTGGTTGATGGATGTCATCGTATCCTAATTGATTGATTGATGCTTATGATGTCAGTCACTGGATTGTCTGATCCAGGCTAGATTATTTACAGACTGCCATAATATTGCTGAGTGCAGTGTTAAACAACAAAAAAACAAAACAACCAAAGATCTGGATTTGATTCTTTGTACAATGTTGGTTTATTTCTTGTTTAACGCCACACTTGGCAATCTTCCAGTTATATGATGGCAGCCTTTCAAAAATCAATCTGGACAAGACAATCCAGTGAACGATATTGCGAGCACAGTCACCCATGATCCATTTGGTCGTCCTTACGACCATGAGAGGTTGCTTGGGGATCAATTCCATCCTAGATCCAGGGGGGTCGTGTGAACAATGTGTGAACAACGCGTGAAGCACATTCTGGAGTTCACCACCAGGACGCTGATGGAGTAGTGTTAAAACTCACTTCACACTCACCCTTTTCACATAAAAAGAAATTATTTGTGTGTTCTTAGTGAGGGTGAGCAATTTTAGGGTTTAAATTGCTTTCACAGTTACATGACGGGGGCCACTTAATGTGCGGGGAAGGACAATTTGCACTTGAGTGGACCCACTGGTCTAGTTTGTGATGACACACCATGGATCGTAATCAGGGCGAATTTGGGAGTGAAGCCCAGTACTGTATTGGCAGACCCTGGTACAACTAAGGGAGGTAACTCTGATGGAAAAGATCCAGCTTGGATAGGAACAGTTCTCCACATGATGAGTAAATTTAGTATTGCCATGTGGACCAACAACAAAAGCAGTTCACATAATACGCTGACGAAATCAGTGCCTTCGCCGCTGTCAGATCACACCGAGGAACAAATCTTTGAACAATTATTGATGTCAAACATCAAAGACATGATTTCTAACAGGCTCAAGAAAAACTTGAATTTAAGATACAAAGTGTTGTGTCCAGGTACCCTGCTCAACAACCAGATCTTAGCGCTAATATGATTTTAATTCCCAGTCTAACACAGCGCTAAGATTGCTCTCAAAACAAGGGTCCAGGATTAAGGCTTCCTCCACTTCATTTCACATGTGCTAATGCTGATTAACAATCATTACATGGGGATTATCAGATTGTTGCTTGACTCTATCCATAGTAACAATGATAAATACGTTGTATCTTTTGACAACTGTTTCTGCGAAAGCACTGAAATGGTCAGCTGATCCTTGAAAGACTGGATTTGCTCTTAACTAGCACAACGTGTAGAACATTTAGCAACATCTGGGTACACACGGACAGAAAATCATAGTTCTACATCAAAACAAATCAACATGAAAAATAAATAAAGACGCAATGATTTAAACAAAATTTGATTTTATATTAAGCATTGTTTTTGTTGTGAAGGAGAAGGTTTGATTTCAAGACTGGTATTTGATTCCTAATGTCTTAAGTTTCACTCATCGCTGACGCTAAGATGAACGGGGGATCAGGAACATGGTCTCATGGTGCTTTGTTAAACTGTTCTGTGAAACAAGCCCTGGCTTCTAAAGGTTTGATTCAGTTGATTGACTGATTGATTGATTGAATATTATTTAACGTCAGTCTGCAATATTCCAGCTATAACAGAGGTGTTGACAGACTGATTGATTGATTGACTGATTGATTGAATATTAATTAACTTTCACCCTGACATACCTGAATGGGATCTGGTAATAACACCTTGTTCCCTTGTACCTACAGGCAGGAGGGGTGAAGCGAGACACAGTGAGACTGTTGGGAACTGACTTCCATGCAGGGCTACAGTTAGTGAGTGGGGGTGAAACACGGCCTTGAACAATGCTTCAGTTCCATCATGCTGTGTCGGCTAAACATGGGAGGACAGATTAGAGAGTTACAGGTCAAACAGGGTCACCCCAAGTGAAACCCAAGAGCCAAGTGGACTAAAACCTATAACAGCAGATCCTGGCTGCAAGGGGAGACAACTCTGCACATGTTCCTAGTCTGAGAAGTGCTTGCATATTTATGGATATCTTGTTTATCGTCTTTGTAACTTTACCTTAAGACTGAGTGACGGACATATTGTCATGAGACGGAATGTCTTGGTCCAAGTGCTTTGATTGCAATGTTTTACAAACAGAAAAACAATATAATAAATTCTACAACGACAAGGAGCACTAAACTCATACAGCAAAACTCCACAATAGTTTAACAAAATAAATTATACGACAAAATTTACAACAAAATATATTACACATTTCAATTTTCATAAAAAATATTTCACAATCATAAAACATTTAAAAGTTTCCCACACATGATAAATTATACATTGATCTTTGTTAAAAAAACAATATCCTAAATCATAAAGACAAACCCAACGTTTCTTTCACAAAATTATTTTAACATTGCATCCTAGCCAGAAAGTTGGTATGCACCTCAGAAGGATTGTTTTCCTTGAACAACATGCTCAAGGAAGTTGCTGTAGCATAAAACAAACTATAATGATAACAAACATACCTATTACTAACATTCCAAATACTAATATTTGATTCACAACCAATATCTAAAGCTAGGTTTACTATATATCTGTAAGTAAAAACATAATTGGATCTTCTAGCCGAAAATAATTCCTATCTGGTAGTAATATATCTATCAAGGTAAGTAGAGTATCTATCAAGGTAAGTAGAGTATCTATCAAGGGCATGACCTCCAGTGTCGGAACGGAGAGCAATGTTGTGATGCACCAGTGCACAGTAGCAAGATTTAAAATGGACATGGAACACTAACTTAGTGGCACTAGTTTTGAGATCGTCCTAACAATTTCATTGACTTTTTCATCAACTCTAGAAGACAACTTTTTTTTCTTATTTTGATAATAATTTCTAGAAAGAGCAACAATAAGAATCTATCCATGCCAAACAATGGCTACAGCCAGGCTTGTCCTTACCATGGTTACATGGTCATGTCTCAAAAACCTGATTTTGAATGGTGTCTCAAGCATACTGAAACATGATCAGTCATTCTTCGGGATACCATAGCTAACTGTATAGCTGTCCTAAATATCAACATTTCTTAAATCATGAATGTAAAAATGACATTTTTCTTTAGAAAATCAATGGAAGTATAAAGATATGTGTAGATGAGAAGCAAGATAACTGAACCACACATGATGTACATAGCTCAGAAAATGTGGGAACGGTGATCAGTCTTCAAAATGGCCGAATTAACATTATATAGTTTAATACCACACGTTGCTGCTATCTTGTAGCTCACTGGGCCCTTATCAGGGCAACTACGGTAGAAGGCAGGAGAGGTAAGGCTGTAGATTGCACTATGTTCATATATACCAACTGACAGCAGAGCCCGAGGTACTGCAGCTCACACAGTCAAGTAAGCGATTACCCGGGTAGGTCACCATAACCCATCACACTGTTACAGTTGGATCATGATTCTGTGACACTGTTACAGTTGGATCATGATTCTGTGACACTGTTACAGTTGGATCATGACTCTGTGACACTGTTACAGTTGGATCATGATTCTGTGACACTGTTATATTTCGATCATGATTCTGTGACACTGTTACAGTTGGATCATGATTCTGTGACACTGTTACAGTTGGATCATGATTCTGTGACACTGTTACAGTTGGATCATGATTCTGTGACACTGTTACAGTTGGATCATGATTCTGTGACACTGTTACAGTTCGATCATGATTCTGTGACACTGTTACAGTTGGATCATGATTCTGAGACACTGTTACAGTTGGATCATGATTCTGTGACACTGTTACAGTTGGATCATGATTCTGTGACACTGTTACAGTTGGATCATGATTCTGTGACCCTGTTATAGTTTGATCATGATTCCATGAGATCGGAGATGGGCCATAAGGACACCTTCTGTCACTGACTTCACAACTCACACTCACATACGTTCACTTTGACCTGTGGCTGTAAACCTCCAGTGACGTCATCCTATTGTTCTCCTGTCGGGTTAAAAATCTCATAAACAGGGATGTTGTAATATCCCCAGGATTTTATTAATACAACTTCCCTTTATATTTTAACATATGAATGTTTCTCGCTAGAAATTTATTTAGCATTTGTACACAATGTAACGAAATGTAAAATCAAATGACAAATGTTTTCGTTATATTCCCGAGGATCGAACATGTAACCTTCATATCTTTAGCGCAATGAGTGTACCATTAGGCTACAGAGGCGCTGATAAATCACAATGCTTTTGAGAATGTCTTTTTCAAATACGCATAAGCCAGTAACAGATATTTTACGCCAGAAACAGATATTTTACGCCAGCAACAGATATTTTACGCCAGGAATAGATATTTTACGCCAGCAACAGATATTTTACGCCAGGAACAGAAATTTTTTGCCAGCAACAGATATTTTACGTCCATTTCCTAAGGTTCATGGAAAGAATGTTTGAAACACAGAAATGTTGATAAATGTTGTTTTAAGTTTCTTTTTTTCGGTTAATAAGTTAAATAAAACACTTCCCCTCGGGCTTTTATTCCTTGGGTTCGGGTTTTCAATCTCATAAAAACCTCTGACACGTTTTATCCTACACTCAAAGGGAGACAAAAACTGTGCTCCTTGGAGTTGGCAAAAAAAATATGGTGATATTGACACTATAACCCACACTGGCGACTGAATCACAAGCTTGAGACAGAGAAGATGGGACTCACATCTCTTCATGGATGGAAGGTCGGTGCATGCAGACAGATGCTTGTAACCATGGTGATATAATGAGTAATGAGCTGATGATACGAGTGATATACAAGAGAGTGGGGATATAGGACATATACATGTAGTCCACTTCAGTAACACCTTGATCTGCTCGCGAGGTAGAACTTCACTTGCATGACAGGAAACGTGTGAAGTAAAAAGGTAGACAGGTGAACACGGGAACCATGGATACCGTATATTCAGTATGGCACAGGTAGCGTATCGCAAGCCACTTATGTTGACTTAACCCCCTCAGATTGGTATTAACTGGTCTACAGATTCTGGTGAAACATATTAAAAGTTTGTGTCACACAACCAGATGCAATGTTGTTCCAATGAAATATGTTCCCAACAAATATGTTCCCCATAATATGTTCCACACAAAAGTTCTGCAAGCAATGGACCAAACCGCAAACGGCAAGGCTACTTAAAGTTAGAGAGATGCTGAACAATGCACACATAGCAATATATTCCGATAACATTTTTCTCTACTTCCTGATTACGATTATTTACACAATAAACCAGGAAACAATTGTCTGGCCTCACAGAGCATCTCTAGATCCATGTATGTTGGAAACCTGTATGGGAACCATCTTCCTGAGGCAAGAGAGTTAACTGACTTTAAAAGTCCAGTTTCCACCCTTGCTGAACAAGGCTATTACGAGTTATGTCCCTTCCATACCTCTCCTATGGACCAATCAGATTCCACCTCTCGTATCACTTAGCATTTGCTTCAAACAAAATGGCGGCGCCCAGTCAAGACGATCTGATCGATAATCAAGATCTATATTGTGATAAAACAAGTCTTACATCGCAAAGCGCATCAAAACATGTGAGCACCTTGATTAAAAACATGAAAAGATTTAGTAAATATCTGTTGAAAACAAGTTGGCGGTGCACATGCTTTGCAAATCCTGAAATCGACTAAAATGGTCATGACAGTTTATGAACCGGATTTTGATTTTGTTGCACGATTTTCATTGGACTATGCATAGACTCATTAGTCTAGCCAAAATGTCCAGCCAAACTCCATAATACCAGCCTAGTTCGACAAGGGTGGAAACTCGACTTCTATAGTCACTTAACTCCCTTGCCTCGGGGAGATGTGTTGGAGCTAGCTGCATGAGGAACATGAGAAGATGGCTTGCAATAGAAACACAACGAGGTCAACATCACGCTGCATCCTGCTCCATGCCACCACTCAGCTTTCTCCATTCCACTTCCTCAATGAAAATGTTGCAATATTCTGTGATAAAAGTTCTCAGGTGCAAGTAAAACAGACTGGTTCCATACAAGACAACAACATGAGCTGCCGCTCTCGCTTAGACAGAGATTCTAAAATCTTGATTATTGCTGAAAAGTAGCAGGGCTGTAGTACTTCAGCCATGTCCCAACACCTTGTAACAATGGGTATGTTTAGTGTTATGAATTTCTTCCTGAAGTCAATGAACATAAGAGTATACTATTTGGTGAAATAAGTTAAATTTTGTGGCTTTTCAACTTGAAAAATGTGCTAAAAAGTATGGTAACTTTGTGTCTACAGTAGAACTATGTGTCTACTGTAGAACTATGTGTCTTTGGTGGAACTTTGTGTAGACCATTGTGTCTACTGTCGAACTTTGTGTCTACTGTCGAACTTTGTGTCTACTGTAGAACTATGTGTCTATGGTGGAACTTTGTGTCTACTGTAGAACTATGTGTCTGTCTACTGTAGAATTTTGTGTCTACTGTGGAACTTTGTGTCTATGGTGGAACTTTGTGTCTACTGTAGAACTATGTGTCTATGGTGGAACTTTGTGTAGAACTATGTGTCTATGGTGGAACTTTGTGTAGACCTTTGTGTCTATGGTGGAACTTTGTGTAGACCTTTGTGTCTATGGTGGAACTTTGTGTAGACCTTTGTGTCTATGGTGGAACTTTGTGTAGACCTTTGTGTCTATGGTGGAACTTTGTGTCTATTGTGGAACTTTGTGTCTCCTTCATTCTGTTGTCGGCTCCTGACTTTGTACTTTGTTGACCTTATAAATGGATATATCCCAAAGTAAGTAGCAATAAAGGGCAAGGTCACCTGTTTGACCCTACGTATGTGCTTCCATAAACATGTTTGGTTTATCTCCAATACAGTAAAAACATCACCATGGCAACCTAAATCATCCACATCTGTCGTACCTATCAAAATGTTGATACTGTGATTATATTATTGTTGTTTATTTAGATTCTGAAGAACAGAATAATCTCAGTCCTTCCTCGTTACAGCACTGGGAAATAGGAAGCTACACCTGTGTACAGATATATAGATAACACTAGAGTATGTACATGGCTGACCCGCAATAGAAGCACATTCATGGCAGAGTATAAATGTTAGTCCAGCTAGTACAGTATTAACACATATTCCCACTATTCCAGCTAGTACAGTATTAACACATATTCCCACTATTCCAGCTAGTACAGTATTAACACATATTCCCACTATTCCAGCTAGTACAGTATTGGCACATATTCCCACTATTCCAGCAAGTACAGTATTAACACATATTCCTACTATTCCAGCCCGTACAGTATTAACACATATTTCCACTATTCCAGCCAGTACAGTATTAACACATATTCCCACTATTCCAGCCAGTACAGTATTAACACATATTCCCACTATTCCAGCAAGTACAGTATTAACACATATTCCTACTATTCCAGCCCGTACAGTATTAACACATATTCCCACTATTCCAGCTAGTACAGTATTAACACATATTCCCACTATTCCATCCAGTACAGTGTTAACACATATTCCCACTATTCCAGCTAGTACAGTATTAACACATATTTCCACTATTCCAGCTAGTACAGTATTAACACATATTCCCACTATTCCAGCCAGTACAGTATTAACACATATTCCCACTATTCCAGCAAGTACAGTATTAACACATATTCCCACTATTCCAGCCCGTACAGTATTAACACATATTCCCACTATTCCAGCTAGTACAGTATTAACATATATTCCCACTATTCCAGCTAGTACAGTATTAACATATATTCCCACTATTCCAGCCAGTACAGTATTAACACATATTCCTACTATTCCAGCCCGTACAGTATTAACATATATTCCCACTATTCCAGCTAGTACAGTATTAACACATATTCCCACTATTCCAGCCCGTACAGTATTAACACATATTCCCACTATTCCAGCTAGTACAGTATTAACATATATTCCCACTATTTCAGCCAGTACAGTGTTAACACATTTTCCCACTATTCCAGCTAGTACAGTGTTAACACGTATTCCCACTATTCCAGCCAGAACAGTGTTAACACATATTCCCACTATTCCAGCCAGTACAGTATTAACACATATTCCCACTATTCTAGCCAGTACAGTGTTAACACATATTCCCACTATTCCAGCCAGTACAGTATTAACACATATTCCCCCTATTCCAGCCAGTACAGTGTTAACACATATTCCCACTATTCCAGCCAGTACAGTATTAACACATATTCCCCCTATTCCAGCCAGTACAGTGTTAACACATATTCCCACTATTCCAGCCAGTACAGTGTTAACACATATTCCCACTATTCCAGCCAGTACAGTGTTAACACGTATTCCCACTATTCCAGCCAGTACAGTGTTAACACATATTCCCACTATTCCAGCCAGTACAGTGTTAACTCATATTCCCACTATTCCAGCAAGTACAGTGTTAACACATATACCCACTATTCCAGCTATCATCTACAACACAAACAGAAGTCATGACAACATGTACCTGACATTCCTGTGTTGCTGGGCAACCTAACATTTCTACTGATGCTCTTTTCAGGTAGTCACTGGTTCTCAAATCGTAACTAAAATGTTCAATTCATTGTAATCATTGTGATATAGTTATAACAAATGCTGTGGCTTGTAGAGGTGACAGATATTTCCCTGATCACAGAACCAGTCCAGAGGAGGGCGCATCAATGCTTACTTTTTCATCATAAAATGTTAAAATACCTCATAAGTAAGAAAAATATGAACATGTAAAAAATCCCTTCTGTGTTGTTTTACTGGCTATAGGTGAAGATATGAAAACATTTGAAAACAACGAAGCAAAAACACAATGTGTAACTCCTTGATGACAGTCATCCTCCGTGTAGAGCTCCTTCCACAATATCAACATGGTGTGGAAACCGTGTCTCATTGATGACAGTCATCCTCCATGTAGAGCTCCTTCCACAATATTAACATTGTGTGGAAACCGTGTCTCATTGATGACAGTCATCCTCCATGTAGAGCTCCTTCCACAATATCAACATGGTGTGGAAACCGTGTCTCATTGATGACAGTCATCCTCCATGTAGAGGTCCTTCCACAATATCAACATGGTGTGGAAACCGTGTCTCATTGATGACAGTCATCCTCCATGTAGAGCCCCTTCTACAATATCAACATGGTGTGGAAACCGTGTCTCATTGATGACAGTCATCCTCCATGTAGAGGTCCTTCCACAATATCAACATGGTGTGGAAACCATGTCTCACTGATGACAGTCATCCTCCAAGTAGAGCTCCTTCTACAATATCAACATTGTGTGGAAACCGTGTCTCATTGATGACAGTCATCCTCCATGTAGAGCTCCTTCCACAATATCAACATGGTGTGGAAACCGTGTCTCATTGATGACAGTCATCCTCCATGTAGAGCTCCTTCCACAATATTAACATGTTGTGGAAACCGTGTCTCATTGATGACAGTCATCCTCCATGTAGAGCTCCTTCCACAATATCAACATGGTGTGGAAACCGTGTCTCATTGATGACAGTCATCCTCCATGTAGAGCCCCTTCTACAATATCAACATGGTGTGGAAACCGTGTCTCATTGATGACAGTCATCCTCCATGTAGAGCTCCTTCTACAATATCAACATTGTGTGGAAACCGTGTCTCATTGATGACAGTCATCCTCCATGTAGAGCTCCTTCCACAATATCAACATGGTGTGGAAACCATGTCTCATTGATGACAGTCAT
This sequence comes from Haliotis cracherodii, assembly GCF_022045235.1. Taxonomy (NCBI): domain Eukaryota; kingdom Metazoa; phylum Mollusca; class Gastropoda; order Lepetellida; family Haliotidae; genus Haliotis; species Haliotis cracherodii. The sequence goes on along the minus strand of NW_027266341.1, from coordinate 943,566 downwards.
CCTCCATGTAGAGCTCCTTCCACAATATCAACATGGTGTGGAAACCCTGTCTCATTGATGACAGTCATCCTCCATGTAGAGCTCGTTCCACAATATCAACATGGTGTGGAAACCGTGTCTCATTGATGACAGTCATCCTTCATGTAGAGCTCCTTCTACAATATCAACATTGTGTGGAAACCGTGTCTCATTGATGACAGTCATCCTCCATGTAGAGCTCCTTCCACAATATCAACATGGTGTGGAAACCATGTCTCATTGATGACAGTCATCCTCCGTGTAGAGCTCCTTCCACAATATCAACATGGTGTGGAAACCGTGTCTCATTGATGACAGTCATCCTCCATGTAGAGCTCGTTCTACAATATCAACATGGTGTGGAAACCGAGTCGTTATGCTGTTGCCAAGCAACACTGGGAATGCTAATGAGATCAGGCTGAGTGGGACAGTGGAACATCTGATTCTGTTGGAAGATTCCAGTCAACATCAGCTACCATCATGGAGAGTTGCTACATGAGGGTCACGAATTAGGCCTGAGAAATGACTTTACACATAACCGAAGCCTAGCATGATGAGGTGGCAGAAATCTAGCGTGCTGAAATTCTACTTCTCCTAATTGTGTGTCACTAAAGTAATGAAATTTGTACATGGATACAATACTATGACGAGGCCGGAATGTTGAGATGAAATGTCGAACAATGGGACAAGGACGATCAGCAGTGACAGTTGATATATACATCAGTCGGTACACAACATGGAACAATGGATACAACACTGGAATATGTATGTAATCTCTGAAGACAGCACTTGCTCAATAGGAGGATCATTATTCATATTATTATAGTTGTTATGAGTCACTGTGCTGTCAACAACATCCATGACGACAGTAATAATATGCAACAATGACAATGGTGGAAACATTGTCGACGGGAACAGTGGACCATGAATTGAGACCAATATGGCTGAAGTTTCACTAGTATAGACATGCTCGTACAACCAACAAGCATCACAAGCAGCCCGCACTTGCCAACAACATGATTACAGCCAGCGAAGACAACACTACACAATGTTCTCATAGCAAGACTTCTACAACTGACTTTAAGCCTCAAAACAGCTGTTTGGAAAAGGGGCGGGGCATTCTTAACTGACTATGTGGGAAGCACATCCCACCCCATGCTTATGTAGACTTGCACATAGTCTCACAAGTAATTGGATGGATACAAATAATGCTTGAACCTTGACTGTGGCCTTGAGGTACAATGTGAGACAAGTTGACGAGCTTGACACCTCATATCTAACTTCTGCAACACAGAGAGAATCTCACCTGAGTGTCTAGTGATATGAAATATATCACCACGAGTTGCTAAAAGTGGAAAAAACTCTGAGGCTTGCTGTGGAGTTTTTCCACTTTTGTCAACGAGTGTTGATCTATTTGATGTCAAAAGACACGAGGGTGAGATTTTGTTTATCATCCAAAATCATTCTTCCAACCAATGACGTCACAATAGTTTGCAAAGCATTGTGATGCAATTTCATTTCATTGCTTGATCTCACCCAAGCGATATCTCCTGTGGGAGCCAGTTTGGGATGATAAAAGTGCTTAACACCTGCAAATGACCTTAAGAGTGAATTTGACCCTCAACAAAAGTGATTAGTATGTAAAAATATTCCAAAAGACTTTTAAGTAGATTAACTAAATATGACATCCTGTATTGCCTGTGGAATATTCAATGTCACGGTATGCCAAACATTAGTCACTGAAAGTAGGTCACAGTGGCCTACCCCCGGAATGACAAGTTTGTCGTAATGATGACCCAGGTCTTTGAAGGTCACTGACCTATGAAGCACCTGTTTTCTGTTTCCCATGTAGGTCTAGTCCAAGCTCCTTCCCAGTGAGCGACAACTTTCTCGTAACCTCCCATTGTCATTATTGCCACCAGTGTGCAAGCAGCCATTACAAGAATCTTGAAAATTTTCCCTCTAACCCTAAGCGTAATGAAATTTATATTTTTGCGTAGGTCTTTTGGAATGTCATTCTAGTCAATTGGGAAAAGATTTACAACTGATTTACTATTTATCAGATGAATATATGTTTGTTTGTTTAATCAGATGGGTTCGATATTGCAGATTGTAAACATAACGATCAGTCAGATATCAACGCAGTGGGGACCAGTGACTGGTGGCCGCAATAGCGTAGAGGCCTCCGTGAACAACTGTCACTGTTAGGAGCTTGGGACGAGACAATGTCAGTTGTGCCAAACTGGGACATCATCTCTATCGGAAACCATTAACAGTTAGAATGATACATATTGTAAAACTGAGTCATGATACCAGGGGAGACAAGTATTAGGTTTGCTGGGAGTGTCATCTGCCCCGGCCATGCCACCACAATCGTCATGATACAAGGGGAGACATGTATTAGGTTTGCTGGGAGTGTCATCTGCCCCGGCCATGCCACCACAATCGTCATGATACAAGGGGAGACAAGTATTAGGTTTGCTGGGAGTGTCATCTGCCCCGGCCATGCCACCACAATCGTCATGATACAAGGGGAGACAAGTATTAGGTTTGCTGGGAGTGTCATCTGCCCCAGCCATGCCACCACGATCGTCATGATACAAGGGGAGACATGTATTAGGTTTGCTGGGAGTGTCATCTGCCCCGGCCATGCCACCACAATCGTCATGATACCAGGGGAGACATGTATTAGGTTTGCTGGGAGTGTCATCTGCCCCGGCCATGCCACCACAATCGTCATGATACAAGGGGAGACATGTATTAGGTTTGCTGGGAGTGTCATCTGCCCCGGCCATGCCACCACAATCGTCATGATACCAGGGGAGACATGTATTAGGTTTGCTGGGAGTGTCATCTGCCCCGGCCATGCCACCACAATCGTCATGATACCAGGGGAGACATGTATTAGGTTTGCTGGGAGTGTCATCTGCCCCGGCCATGCCACCACAATCGTCATGATACCAGGGGAGACATGTATTAGGTTTGCTGGGAGTGTCATCTGCCCCGGCCATGCCACCACAATCGTCATGATACCAGGGGAGACAAGTATTAGGTTTGCTGGGAGTGTCATCTGCCCCGGCCATGCCACCACGATCGTCATGATACAAGGGGAGACATGTATTAGGTTTGCTGGGAGTGTCATCTGCCCCGGCCATGCCACCACAATCGTCATGATACAAGGGGAGACATGTATTAGGTTTGCTGGGAGTGTCATCTGCCCCGGCCATGCCACCACAATCGTCATGATACCAGGGGAGACATGTATTAGGTTTGCTGGGAGTGTCATCTGCCCCGGCCATGCCACCACAATCGTCATGATACCAGGGGAGACATGTATTAGGTTTGCTGGGAGTGTCATCTGCCCCGGCCATGCCACCACAATCGTCATGATACAAGGGGAGACATGTATTAGGTTTGCTGGGAGTGTCATCTGCCCCGGCCATGCCACCACAATCGTCATGATACAAGGGGAGACATGTATTAGGTTTGCTGGGAGTGTCATCTGCCCCGGCCATGCCACCACAATCGTCATGATACAAGGGGAGACATGTATTAGGTTTGCTGGGAGTGTCATCTGCCCCGGCCATGCCACCACGATCGTCATGATACAAGGGGAGACAAGTATTAGGTTTGCTGGGAGTGTCATCTGCCCCGGCCATGCCACCACGATCGTCATGATACAAGGGGAGACATGTATTAGGTTTGCTGGGAGTGTCATCTGCCCCGGCCATGCCACCACAATCGTCATGATACCAGGGGAGACAAGTATTAGGTTTGCTGGGAGTGTCATCTGCCCCGGCCATGCCACCACAATCGTCATGATACAAGGGGAGACATGTATTAGGTTTGCTGGGAGTGTCATCTGCCCCGGCCATGCCACCACAATCGTCATGATACATGCAGAGATTCCCCTAGGGTCATGTGGAACCTATCCATGGGATAGTCATGGCAATAATCTTTGTAAAGTATACAAAAGAACAACCTAGAGTCAAATTCTTGCAAAACATTAGAGCAGTTCGTTTCATGAGGACAAAATATGTCACTTCTCCCAAACCATCGTGTTCATTCATACTGGCTTGTCGCCTGAGAAAGATGCTGACATAAATAATATAACTGTAACTCTTCAGTATTTCGGGGAATCATTACGCTTCTTATGCAAGTCTAGTAGAACCATGCGTTATCAATAAATATCTCCTCATCAATTAAACAGATAGCACAAGCCTTGTGTTTGTAGATACATCTAAAACAATGACATACATCGCCTGTGTATTGATACATCTGAAACACCGACATACATCGCCTGTGTATTGATACATCTGAAACAATGACATACATCGCCTGTGTATTGATACATCTGAAACACTGACATACATCGCCTGTGTATTGATACATCTGAAACACTGACATACATCGCCTGTGTATTGATACATCTGAAACACGGACATACATCGCCTGTGTATTGATACATCTGAAACACTGACATACATCGCCTGTGTATTGATACATCTGAAACACTGACATACATCGCCTGTGTATTGATACATCTAAAACACTGACATACATCGCCTGTGTATTGATACATCTGAAACACTGACATACATCGCCTGTGTATTGATACATCTGAAACACGGACATACATCGCCTGTGTATTGATACATCTGAAACACTGACATACATCGCCTGTGTATTGATACATCTGAAACACTGACATACATCGCCTGTGTATTGATACATCTGAAACACTGACATACATCGCCTGTGTATTGATACATCTGAAACACTGACATACATCGCCTGTGTATTGATACATCTAAAACACTGACATACATCGCCTGTGTATTGATACATCTGAAACACTGACATACATCGCCTGTGTATTGATACATCTGAAACACTGACATACATCGCCTGTGTATTGATACATCTACACACAACAGGATAAATGCATTTTGGAACATACTGCAGTCTGCCATTCACTTTACATATTGGCACATGTGATGCTTGTATCTAGACACCATCAAACCTGTCCGTCATATTTACAAAGGTACGAAAATATCCTCATCCCATGATCGTTATCATTGCATACACACAAGTTATCTCCCTTGTCTCAAGGACACAATACCATTATGATAAAATCCATCCATTCAACCAACATACAAAAAATAAACTTGCATTCATGAAAACATGAAAACAAATAACTATGCTGTAAATATCGAATGTTAACAGCCGTATCCTACCAGCTGTTGTTTTACATGCAGCCATGGCACAACCATGTTATAACCAGATTTTGTCTCTGCTAGGCTAGCCCCAGCTCTAGAAACGTTGACTCCAATAACTATTTTTATGTTAAAACATTTCATGTAAGTATTTGCCAAGGCAGCCATACAGCTATTGCAAACAGACATTACCTAGGTAACACAACAAAACTGTCTGCCCGTTCTTTACACAAGCTCTTCTGCTGGTCCTTGCGTCCCAATGTGTCTGAATTCTTCTTCATCGTCATTATCATCATCATCCTCATCTTCGTCATCATCCAATTCCTCTACGTCTCCATTGGTCGATGGGTCAGTGGGTACAGCCCCTGCCCCTTGGTCCTCACTTAAACTAGTTACCTCCCCTGATATGTCTTCTGCTGGAGTTGCTTCCCCTTGTTCCCCTTGCAGAGTGGTCTCCCCTTGCTGTCCCCCCTTCTGCCTCACCTCCTCCTCGGCGTCCAGACAGTGCTGTAGACCGGCACAGTAATGCAGCAGCAACATCATCATGGCCTCGATCTTCTCGTCAGATTTGCTCACTTGATTCTCCAGGAATCGGCGCTATAATCAGAAACATAAGTCAGCAAGAGGGTTAATGAGTGAGTTGCACCTTTCAGTCACAACCGTGTGTTGGAATGACCGGAGCGGTCACAGAGGACTGTTTGGATAACTAGGGTTTCATGTAGCCTAAGGCAAGTAAGTCACATCACAGCCAGGGGGCACCAGGCGTGGGCTTCACAAATGATGTTTTAAAAGAATGAGAGAGTGGCTTGAAGAAATGAAAAACATGGACATTGCTCTTGAAAACATTCAGAAAACCTTACAGCCATTTTCTTCTCCGAATCATGGGGACTTTGCAGCAGTGTATCTGATGGTATGCTCCTTGTTGTGATGGACATGAAGCAAACAGTAGAACACAAACTTTAACATTATCTGGCAAAGTTACAGTGGTAGCAGATCAGGGGCAGGATTACCATGGTAGCAGCTAACTAACAAGGTTACCATGGTAGCAGACTAAGGGCAAGGTTACCATGGTAGCAGCTAACTAACAAGGTTACCATGGTAGCAGCTAACTAACAAGGTTACCATGGTAGCAGCTAACTAACAAGGTTACCATGGTAGCAGACTAAGGGCAAGGTTACCATGGTAGCAGATCAGGGGCAAAATGACTGTGGCAGCAGATTGGTGTGAGGTTACCATGGTAGCAGTTAACTAACAAGGTTACCATGGTAGCATCTGTGCACTTTATCTCACCTGGATTTGGTCGGTGGTCTCCTTCACTGCTCGGCACAAGGCGCCCTTGTTGTCTGTCTCATGATCAATCTCCTGCTGCAGCTTGGACACCTATGTAAGATAAGAGAGTGTTACACCACCATCGTAACATCTACATTTCCATGGTTACAGAAGAGAGTGTTACACCACCATTGTAACATCTACATTTCCATGGTTACAGAAGAGAGTGTTACACCACCATTGTATCATCTACATTTCCATGGTTACAGAAGAGAGTGTTACACCACCATTGTAACATCTAAATTTCCATGGTTACAGAAGAGAGTGTTACACCACCATTGTAACATCTACATTTCCATGGTTACAGAAGAGAGTGTTACACCACCATTGTAACATCTAACATTTCCATGGTTACAGAAGAGAGTGTTACACCACCATTGTAACATCTACATTTCCATGGTTACAGAAGAGAGTGTTAAATCACCATGATAACATCTACCCTTTCATGGTAACAGAAGAGAGCTTTACATCACCATGGTAACATCTATTATCCTCAGAGCCTGTATTTCATCTCAAACCTCTGTAATATATCTCAAACCCAAGCTCTCAATCCCTTATAGTTGATAAGTTTCATGTCTCAAACTCAACCAATCAAATCCAACAATGTTCTCCATGTTACCATCTGATCCAGCTTCTGCTTCCGCTCCTCCACCTCCAGCTCCACGAAGAGTTCCCGACCCATCTGTTTGGCGGCCGTGACGACCGTCTCGTCCAGATTGTTGCCCTTGACCTTGGTCTGCTGGTCATGTATCATCTTCAGGACACTCTTCTTCTCCTCATCCGACTCCGAGGAACTGTCAGCCGCATCCCGCGCATCCTGGGAACACAAACTTAGCCTGAAGAATGGTGTTCCCAGTAAGGAGTATTGGTCTTACATGGTGATTAGGGGGCAAAGTGTGTCCCCAGAAGGACATTGCTGTCTATACTGTGACTGAAGGAAGAACACATTAGCCTGAAGAATGGTGTTCCCAGTAAGGAGTATTGGTCTTACATGGTGATTAGGGGGCAAAGTGTGTCCCCAGAAGGACATTGCTGTCTATACTGTGACTGAAGGAAGAACACATATTTTGTTAAAGAAAACCAAATTTGAACATTAGATGCAACTTCTTGATGTAAGAATTGGTATCCAGTATTCCATAAATCAGGAAAGTTTTGTGCTATGAAATTGCTAGAAGTAGCTAACAATAGCCTTAACTGCGTCTGGAATGTTTTGCGACCTCCTGCTACTCTTGCAGGTGTTATATGTGTAAAGAAGGAAGCGTCATGATGAAATGGTAACTCTGTGTCAGTCGATGTTTTTCAAACTATAGATGCATTGAGTCCGGATTACGATGTCACCACTATACAAGATGTGGCAGGTTAGTGAACTTAGACTTATCAGACTATTGACACTAAGTGGCAATATGTAATTAGGGAAACAGAATGTGGGGGATTCTTGGTTTAATCATGTACTGGTTGGTTTGATGTGTGATGTCTCCTTATGTCTTTTGTTTGTTATTTGGTCTGCCAAAATGAAACTGTTGTGAGTGTGTGTCACTTGCAGTTTTCGAAGTACTTTCCTGCTCACAAACTTACCAGAGTTTTGGTATTTGTCTCACATGACGATTATTATATGTGGCAGAATGTGTGACAGAGAATGTTTGACAGAGAATGTTTGAGATGGAATGTTTGACAGAGAATGTTTGAGATGGAATGTTTGACAGAGAATGTTTGACAGAGAACGTTTGTCAGAAAATGTTTGACAGAGAAGTTTGAGATGGAATGTTTGACAGAGAATGTTTGAGACAGAATGTTTGACAGAGAACGTTTGTCAGAAAAAGTTTGACAGAGAATGTTTGAGACGGAATGTTTGACAGAGAACGTTTGACATAGAATGTTTGACACAGAATGGGTCACAAGGGGCGCATTAGTTACCATGGACCAATGCTTGACTCTTTTCCTATTGCCCCATGCGTGTCATGGCCACACAAACAGTCAACTTTGTCTTGGTTGATTCCATGAGCCGACCAGCTCCGAGCCCCACCCATTGCCCCCGGCATGTCACCATCATGTACCAATGACAACTTCATATAACCTCACTCACTCACGCAACTATTCGCTCACTCAACCGCCAACCTAAGTCCCACCCAACTGTTCCTTGGCAATCACCCTCGATGAATACTGCTTGGCAACCACACCTCAGCCTCTCCCTGACAACCACTCCCTGGCACCCACACCTCAGCCACTACCTGACAACAACTAGTTGACAACTGCTCGAAGACAACCTCCCTGGCAACTGCTCCCTGGCAACAGCTTCCTGACGACAACTCCCTGGCAACCACTCCTTCACAACTGCTCCCTGGCAACGACACCTCAGCCACTCCCTGACAACAACAAGTTGACAATTGCTGCAAGGCAACCACGCCCTGGCAACTGCTCCATGGCAACCACCCCTCAGCCACTCCCTGACAACAACTAGTTGACAACTGCTCCAAGACAACCTCCCTGACAACCACTCCTTTGCAACTTTTCCCTGACAACCACTCCCTGGCAACCACTCCTTGGCAACCACTTACTATTGTAGAGTCCGGATCTTGTCTGAAGAACGGCAGCCTCCTAAGTGGGGTAGGACTGGGCCGGGGAGAGGGTCGTGGGGAGGGTCGTGGGGAGGGTCGGGGGGAGGGGCGTGGGGAGGGGTTAGGCGATGTAGCTTGATCCGTCATCTTCCGACCTAACACAGGGCTAGCACTTGGGCTTTTGGCTGAAATGAAAACATTTAAAATACAGAATCCTAAATACACCAGGAAGCCTTGTTCCCCTTCTGGGACCAAGCATCTTCCCAAGGCAAGGCGCTAACTGACAATAAATGTCCAATTTCCACCCTTGCAGAACTAAGCTGGAATTTGCAGGCTCGAGCAATGCGCCACCAGGCATTACGAGTTATGTCCCTCCTATTGACCAATCAGATTCCATCTTTCATATCACTTGCATTTGCTTCAAACAAAATGGTGGCACCCAGTCAAGACGATCTGATTGATAATCAAGATCAAGGTCTTACCTCGCGAAAATGCATCAAATTACTTAAGCACCTTGATTAAAAATATGAAAAGATCTGTCAACGGCGAAATGAGGTTACACATACATTGCAAATGCTGTAGTCGACCGAAATTTGCACATTGAAATCCATGTTGTTTATGAACCAGATGTCTAGTTTGTTACGCGATTTTGACTATGCATAGACTTGTTTGTCTGTTAATTACTTAACAAGGGTAAGATGTTCACTTACAATGTTGTTCTATCTTGGGCGCCAGGTTGGATGTGTCCTTGTTGCGGAACTTGCTGAGGAGGCGCCCGGTTCGACTCTCCTCAGACGCGACTTTCTTCCGCACCGTCACGGGCGTCTTCCACTCCTCCGTTGGCTGGCTGCGCTTCTTGGCACCCTCCCTGAAACAGCCACAGGGTTCAGACAAACCGTTAAACACGCTCAGGGTTCTGACAAACAGTTACACACACTCAGGGTTCAGACAAACAGTTACACACACTCAGGGTTCAGACAAACTGTTAAACACGTTCAGGGTTCAGACAAACAGTTACACACACTCAGGGTTCAGACAAACAGTTACACACACTCAGGGTTCAGACAAACCGTTAAACATGTTCAGGGTTCTGACAAACAGTTACACACACTCAGGGTTCAGACAAACAGTTAAACACACTCAGGGTTCAGACAAACCGTTAAACACGTTCAGGGTTCAGACAAACAGTTACACACACTCAGGGTTCAGACAAACAGTTACACACACTCAGGGTTCAGACAAACCGTTAAACACGTTCAGGGTTCTGACAAACAGTTACACACACTCAGGGTTCAGACAAACAGTTACACACACTCAGGGTTCAGACAAACCGTTACACACACTCAGGGTTCAGACAAACAGTTACACACACTCAGGGTTCAGACAAACAGTTACATACACTCAGGGTTCAGACAAACAGTTACACACACTCAGGGTTCAGACAAACAGTTACACACACACAGGGTTCAGACAAACAGTTACACACACTCAGGGTTCAGACAAACAGTTACACACACTCAGGGTTCAGACAAACCGTCACACACACTCAGGGTTCAGACAAACCGTTACACACACTCAGGGTTCAGACAAACAGTTACACACACTCAGGGTTCAGACAAACCGTTACACCCACTCAGGGTTCAGACAAACCGTTACACACACTCAGGGTTCAGACAAACAGTTACACACACTCAGGGTTCAGACAAACAGTTACCCACACTCAGGGTTCAGACAAACCGTTACACACACTCAGGGTTCAGACAAACAGTTACACACACTCAGGGTTCAGACAAACCGTTACACCCACTCAGGGTTCAGACAAACTGTTACACACACTCAGGGTTCAGACAAACAGTTACACACACTCAGGGTTCAGACAAACCGTTACACACACTCAGGGTTCAGACAAACATTTACACACACTTAGGGTACAGACAAACAGTTACACACACTCAGGGTTCAGACAAACCGTTACACACACTCAGGGTTCAGACAAACCGTTACACCCACTCAGGGTTCAGACAAACCGTTAAACACACAAACAGATGCTCAGGGTGCAATCCAGACAAATTCTATTAGAAGCATTGCACAGAAATATGACTGACGATTTAAAATAAAATCTGGTAGTTATAGAAAACAGTTGATACCCACTCAGCATTAGTGATGAATGACGTCCTACAGTATTGTGGTTGTAGTGGGATAGCAGGATGGCCACCTCCACTGTACTACACATCTCAAACAAGAAATTACGTATCTGACAAGTTTAAAGTTGATGTGCAGCGTAAGGTCAAAGTCAGGGTCAGATTGACTTACTTTGTGCAAAGTGTCTCGTTCTGACACTTTTCAACACATTTCTTGTGGCAGATCAACGAGCAGGTCCGACACTGGTAAGCCGTCTTCATCCAGATCTGTGTCCAACAGACAGTCATGTGAGTGATTGTAACAATGTCTACAGACAGTCATGTGAGTGATTGTAACAATGTCTACAGACAGTCATGTGAGTGATTGTAACAATGTCTACAGACAGTCATGTGAGTGATTGTAACAATGTCTACAGACAGCGGTGGATGGGAGAATGTCTCATCTACACACTAGACTTCCGAGATAGTTCATGTGTTACCATAGTTACATGCTCAATGAATATTGAAAAACATTTTCAAAACATGGCTTTAACCATAGTTTGTATATTCTTGAGAATTACCTGCCCTAAAATAGAGCACTGAAACGTATTTATATATTCCAATATTACAGTGATTGTTTTCTGCAACATCCAGATATTAAGATAAAAGATAACAGTTACAACAGAAAAAAACCCTGTTTATCCTGTGGATGAATCTAAAGTTTTGAAACCAGAATGTCACAGTACCAGGAAGGAGGACAAGGAAGTCAACAAACCTTCTTCCCACAGAAGTTGCAGTAGGTGGCCGACTGAAACTGGGTCAAGGTCATACTGTGGAGACCTTCAGATGGACTGTGAAAGGAAGGTCAAGAGGTTAAATCTGACTCTATCACGTGAAAGGCATCATGTCTGTCATGTTAAAGTACTGACCAATGATGATGAGACAACCCAAAGTAGCATGAAGGACCACCTAATAGCTGCAACTCTGCCTCAGTGGACCCACCCCCTCTCAATGTCAGTGCATCAGTGGACCTGCTCCCCATGACCCCCTCATCAGCATCAGTGGACCTGTCCCTCCCAACCCAAACATCCCCCTCCCAATGTGGTGAGTGAGTGAGTTGGGTTTTACGCTGCTTTTAACAGTATTCAAGTTATATCACGGCGCGTCAGCTTAATGTGGGAGGAAAGCCTGAAGTGATGCAGGTCTCAGACGTTTACCACTTCGGTGAAACCCACGAGCATAGGTATGGTGCTGACAAACCTAGAAACATAATCGGGGCGAACCAGGATTCGAACCCACAATCATAGGTTTCTGGCATGCCCAAGGGACGCAACCCTGCACAGCGAATGGCGGCGCCTGAGACGACTGCCCCCCGTCCCGATGTCAGTTAGTGAAGGAAGATAAGGCAGCAGGTGCCTGGTGATTGGACCTGACAGTTATGATGACAACTCACAGCTTGGTGGTCTGTGGCACATCTCTGACAACATCGTCTACGATGGCTTCCTTGGCACTTAGGCACTCAACAACACTGGGGTCGACGGACTCCTTGGGGATCCGGCAACGGTCCAGGTCCGACAACTTGAGGGGGGTGAAGTGGAGCCCGAGCTTGATGTCCCCGTAACACAGGTCCGGCTCAAACCCGGGGTGGTTCGCCCAGTTCTCCGACTTGGGGCGGCTGAAGAACAACATGAGAACATGTGAGACATGCGGTGAATGTATAGTTGTAGTTATGCTGTGAATGTATAGTTGTCATAATGCGGTGAATGTATAGTTGTAGTTATGCGGTGAATGTATAGTTGTAGTTACACGATGAATGTATAGTTGTAGTTACGCGGTGAATGTATAGTTGTAGTTACGCGGTGAATGTATAGTTGTAGTTAAACGGTGAATGTATAGTTGTAGTTACGCGGTGAATGTATAGTTGAAGTTACGCGGTGAATGTATAGTTGTAGTTACGCGATGAATGTATAGTTGTAGTTACGCGATGAATGTATAGTTGTAGTTACGCGGTGAATGTATAGTTGTAGTTATGCGGTGAATGTATAGTTGTAGTTATGCGGTGAATGCATAGTTGTAGTTACACAATGAATGTATAGTTGTAGTTACGCGGTGAATGTATAGTTGTAGTTACGCGGTGAATGTATAGTTGTAGTTAAACGGTGAATGTATAGTTGTAGTTACGCGGTGAATGTTTAGTTGTAGTTACGCGGTGAATGTATAGTTGTAGTTACGCGATGAATGTATAGTTGTAGGTACGCGGTGAATGTATAGTTGTAGTTACGCGGTGAATGTATAGTTGTAGTTATGCGGTGAATGTATAGTTGTAGTTACGAGATGAATGTATAGTTGTAGTTACGCGGTGAATGTATAGTTGTAGTTACGCGGTGAATGTATAGTTGTAGTTACCCGGTGAATGTGCTGGTAATTGTTCATGATTCTGATAATGTACCACTGGTGATTGTTCATGATTCTGATAATGTGACACTTGTAATTGTTCATGATTCTGATAATGCACCACTGGTGATTGTTCATCATTCTGATAATGTACCACTGGTGATTGTTCATCATTCTGATAATGCACCACTGGTGATTGTTCATGATTCTGATAATGCACCACTGGTGATTGTTCCTGGTTCTGATAATGTACCACTGGTGATTGTTCATGATTCTGATAATGCACCACTGATAATTGTTCATGATTCTGATAATGTACCACTGGTAATTGTTCATGATTCTGATAATGCACAACTGGTGATTGTTCATCATTCTGATAATGTACCACTGGTGATTGTTCATGATTCTGATAATGCACCACTGGTGATTGTTCATCATTCTGATAATGCACCACTGGTGATTGTTCATGATTCTGATAATGTACCACTGGTGATTGTTCATGATTCTGATAATACACCACTGGTGATTGTTTATGATTCTGATAATGTAACACTGGTAATTGTTCATCATTCTGATAATGTACCACTGGTGATTGTTCATGATCTGATAATGTACCACTGGTGATTGTTCATGATTCTAAACAATGCACCACTGATAATTGTTCATCATTCTGATAATGTACCACTGGTAATTGCTCATGATTCTGAAAATGCACAACTGGTGATTGTTCATGATTCTGATAATGTACCACTGGTGATTGTTCATGATTCTGATAATGTGACACTTGTAATTGTTCATGATTCTGATAATGCACCACTGGTGATTGTTCATCATTCTGATAATGTACCACTGGTGATTGTTCATGATCTGATAATGTACCACTGGTGATTGTTCATGATTCTGATAATGTGACACTTGTAAATGTTCATGATTCTGATAATGTACCACTGGTGATTGTTCATGATTCTAATAATGTAACACTGGTAATAGTTCATGATTCTGATAATGTAACACTGGTAATTATTCATGAATCTGATAATGTGAGACTGGTAATAGTTCATGATTCTGATAATGTAATACTGGTAATTGTTCATGATTCTGATAATGTATCACTGGTGATTGTTTATGATTCTGATAATGTAACACTGGTAATTGTTCATGATTCTGATAATGTACCACTGGTGATTGTTCATCATTCTGATAATGTAACACTGGTGATTGTTCATGATCTGATAATGTACCACTGGTGATTGTTCATGATTCTGATAATGCACCACTGATAATTGTTCATGATTCTGATAATGTACCACTGGTAATTGTTCATGATTCTGATAATGCACAACTGGTGATTGTTCATCATTCTGATAATGTACCACTGGTGATTGTTCATGATTCGGATAATGCACCACTGGTAATTGTTCATGATTCTGATAATGCACAACTGGTGATTGTTCATGATTCTGATAATGTACCACTGGTGATTGTTCATGATTCTGATAATACACCACTGGTGATTGTTTATGATTCTGATAATGTAACACTGGTAATTGTTCATCATTCTGATAATGTACCACTGGTGATTGTTCATGATCTGATAATGTACCACTGGTGATTGTTCATGATTCTAAACAATGCACCACTGATAATTGTTCATCATTCTGATAATGTACCACTGGTAATTGTTCATGATTCTGAAAATGCACAACTGGTGATTGTTCATCATTCTGATAATGTACCAATGGTGATTGTTCATGATTCTGATAATGCACCACTGGTAATTGTTCATGATTCTGATAATGCACCACTGGTGATTGTTCATCATTCTGATAATGCACCACTGGTGATTGTTCATGATTCTGATAATGCACCACTGGTGATTGTTCATGATTCTGATAATACACCACTGGTAATTGTTCATGATTCTGATAATGCACCACTGGTGATTGTTCATGATTCTGATAATACACCACTGGTAATTGTTCATGATTCTGATAATGCACCACTGGTAATTGTTCATGATTCTGATAATGCACCACTGGTAATTGTTCATGATTCTGATAATGCACCACTGGTGATTGTTCATCATTCTGATAATGCACCACTGGTGATTGTTCATGATTCTGATAATGCACCACTGGTGATTGTTCATGATTCTGATAATACACCACTGGTAATTGTTCATGATTCTGATAATGCACCACTGGTGATTGTTCATGATTCTGATAATGCACCACTGGTGATTGTTCATGATTCTGATAATGCACCACTGGTGATTGTTCATGATTCTGATAATACACCACTGGTGATTGTTCATGATTCTGATAATGCACCACTGGTAATTGTTCATGATTCTGATAATGCACCACTGGTGATTGTTCATAATTCTGATAATACACCACTGGTGATTGTTCATCATTCTGATAATGTACCACTGGTAATTGTTCATGATTCTGATCATGCACCACTGGTGATTGTTCATCATTCTGATAATGCACCACTGGTGATTGTTCATGATTCTGATAATGCACCACTGGTGATTGTTCATGATTCTGATAATGCACCACTGGTGATTGTTCATAATTCTGATAATACACCACTGGTGATTGTTCATCATTCTGATAATGTACCACTGGTAATTGTTCATGATTCTGATCATGCACCACTGGTGATTGTTCATCATTCTGATAATGCACCACTGGTGATTGTTCATGATTCTGATAATGCACCACTGGTGATTGTTCCTGGTTCTGATAATGTGACACTTGTAATTGTTCATGATTCTGATAATGTACCACTGGTGATTGTTCATGGTTCTGACAATGTAATATTGGTAATTGTTCATGGTCAAGAAGCACAGAGATGACGATGCTTGATGCTGGTTACCTCGCTCCTGCTTTCATCTCCCCCGGCAACAGGTACACCGTCTGTTGCGTGTCCCCCTGCATCGTCATCAGACAGTACAGCGTGATGTCAGACAGCGGCAGACTCACCTGTGTGTAAATAGCGGGTGAGTTAACAATACACACGGGTGAGTCAAAACACCTACCTGGCCATGAAGCAAACACAAACATCTTTATTAGCTTCAAGAACGATCGAGTTGTGACTGACGAAGCTTGAAACAGTCACATGACATAAGGTTCTACAATTGGCATGGTAAATACAAACTGACAAAAAGATTCCACGTCATTACATCCCCCACTCACTGAAGCCAGTATATCACACTATCACACTCTGCTTTGGCCAGTATATCACACTATTAAAATCTGCTTTGGCCAGTACATCACACTATTTAACTCTACTTTGGCCAGTATAACAAACTATTAAACTCTGCTTTGGCCAGTATATCACACTATTAAACTCTACTTTGGCCAGTATATCACACTATTAAACTCTGCTTTGGCCAGTATATCACACTATTAAACTCTACTTTGGCCAGTATATCACACTATTAAACTCTGCTTTGGCCAGTATATCACACTATTAAACTCTACTTTGGCCAGTCTATCAAACGATTAAAGGCTGCTTTGGCCAGTATATCACACTATTTAACTCTACTTTGGCCAGTATAACAAACTATTAAAGTCTGCTTTGGCCAGTATATCACACTATCAAACTCTGCTTCGGTATATTACACTGTGTCATCACCTGTAGGAGCACTGCCCAGACAGACACAGGTTGTGGAATCTGATGACAAACCAAGGATCATAATCTAGTTAACGCTCGGATTGGAGCCTTTGTTCAGTGATGTCACAGACAAAATGGCCTCCCCGACCCAGGCTACCAATCATTGCCAATCCACCTTGAAATAGGAGAGGATACAGTTATTTCAAACTGAGATTCATTTCCCCACTCACATGTCCGAGCAGCAGGTCCCTTGTGGCCTTGATGACCCGGTCACTCTTGTCCACCTTCTCCGGGATCTTGCAGCGAACACAAACATTCAGGTAGCGCTGCTGCTCCCCAAGGTCAAAGGTCACTTCCTTGTTCCACTTGGGGTTCTGGGAAATAGTTCAGGCCCTAATCAAGCAGCTATTTCACACTTTCAGTGAGCTGCTTCAGTCACTGGACAGGAGACAGTCATACATCTTAAAGGTGGTGGAAATAATTGTGTAATTCTAATTCATAATTTTCTTGTTAAAGAAATAATCTGATTGACACCTGTAAGGTGAGCAAATGATTTCATGATCAATCAGGAGATGTTCAAATGTGTAATATGAGACAAGTTATCAGGTTTCAGACAGAGCTGAGACTGTCTAGATGTAACTGTGCTATATGTAGTCTTGTGTTACCATGGTTACAGAACATGATGCTGATATTCACCTTGCATGCCGGCACCTCCGGAATCTTCTGTACATTGTAAAGATCGTCATCACTATCGCTGTCAACATCACCGCTGTTTACACTGTCAACATCATCGGCTACGGTCTGGAGAAAAACACAGTAATGTTAGTCTGGTGTATTTCTGACACATCTGTTGGCCGGCCTGTTCAATGATTTCAACACAAGGTGGAGACTCAATGTAACTAGCAGACTTCGGAGTAACATACATTTGGGGCAAAATGATTTCATAATATTAAAATAAGTAGGGATATGAATACCATAATATCTTATCTGTGATTATTTCCATGTACTATGGCTAGAAGTGCATGGATGTCGTGGCTGCCACTGAAAAGCAAATCAGACTCTCTTGCACAACTTGGAATGAAGAAGAAGAGATGCATTTGTGAGAAGAAGTCGGTGACATAAGGAATTGCCCAACGTTTGTCTCAACTTACAGGTCTCTTGCAGGAAAATGTGTGTCGGTAGGTAAAACAACCAAAGAAAGAAAATAAAGCAACATAGATTGTATAAGATTGGAATTCCTACTAACACAGAAAAAACAGAAACAACCATGCCAGGTCGGCAAGAGAATTAGAGTAACCTCCCTTCCCTAATTTAAGGATTAACTGTGGATTTGTTTCGGTTCATTGAGGTATGAATCGAAAAACTGATGTGCAACCTGTATGATAGGCATGCAATCTGATAGGCATGCAAAGTTTGGCAGAGAAATATTTAATGGTTTCTGAGTTATGCTCTGGAAATGATTTCAGGACGCACACACACACACACACACACACGGACGGACAGACGGAACACATTTCAATATCCCCGCCAACTTCGTTGGGGTGGGTTATAACAAGATCTGAAGTTGTAGAGAACTGTAGAATGCTCTTTATTATAGGGGTTGGATATGGACTCCATTGACAGTGATGTTAAATTGTAGTAGAAAAAATTGTCAAATTGAATGAGCTCGAGATTACTTTGAAACCTTGAAACCTATATCCATTGCCCTGACTGACCTTCATTGCAAACCCTGGATCACTCTCGGCTCTCTCCCGCCGTGGAGAACCATCACGTCGAGTTGTCTCCCCTGTCTGCAGGCGTGGATCGGACTTGCGCTGTCCGAGCCGTACAGGACTACTCTCAGCAGAGTGTTGTGACGTGGAAGTCTTGGCGCGCTGTCGGAACTCACTCTGTGCGGGCACAGACAGACTGCTGCCGCCAGACAGAGCCTTATCTAGCTTCAGAGATTTCACAGAACTGGAGTCGGAGTCTTGTGTTGTTTTGAAACTGATGTGGACAAAATCTTCGCTGTCTTCATTCGACTGCCCATCTTCTAGACCATCTGTCTCAGTCTCCTGTTCAGATTGAAAGCATTTGTTTGTGACACAGCCATGCTAAATATTGGGTTTGTTTGACAACACTTGTTTCTTGTTTATCTGCACACTCAGCAATATTCCAGCCATATAAGGGCAGTTTATGAATTATCGAGGACCAGACAATCAAGTGATTGACATTATGAGAATTGATCTACACACTCTGGGTACAATGACGTGCATCAACCAGTCAGCGAGTCTGAACACCTCATCCTGTTTGTTGCCTCTTACGACACATGTGGGTTGCTGAACACCATTTCTAACCTAGGTTTTCATGGGGGAAGACAGATCTGTCAGATTTAGTACTCTCGTCATATCTGGATAAGTCCTTCAAACCGACTGTTACATCTCATTCAAGTGATAACTCAGGGGACCAGGACAAGAGTTTCTACTTCTCCAGAGTTCTCGCTGTCCTCTTTAAGATGTTTAAAGCCCTACCCTGACTATAAGTAGCCCGCAAGGTGGTGGTGTTTCAGTTTAGAACAATGACTGACAATGTAAACACAACCGAGTGTCTGAAGACGTTTTTTGAAAACCATACGGGAACGAGATCACCACTGACCGTCAAACTTCGTATCAACTTGAATGACAAACCATGGATACAACAAATGGCTCCATATCAAGATATAAGTCAATAAATTTTCTGTAGTTTTATCCTAAAAAATCGAATCGATCGTGTTTGGTGTCTGCATTTTGATTGAGAGTGAATTGGGAAAAATATTTCAGGTGTATCCCAGTATTTCAGTTGAAAATTGGAGGGATTCAACCCAGCGCCTCCCTCGTCTTCAAACAGTTGTATACACATCTCTATATCACCCGTGAACATGTAAGGCTGTGATGCAGTGTAACCGGGATGCAGGTTTTTGTCCGATGATGAAACGAGGCTGAGAATAGCTGATGGAAGTCAACCGTATCCCTCCTGCTGGAACCAGGCTACTAATTGATTCCCTGCCAAGAGCTAGAGCCGTCACTGCAACATGGCTCTATGTAGTCATGTGATGGAGAATATGATGCATGTAATCCTGTGAAGTATTGACAATGTATTCACAAGTAATGGAGACTGTGGCTTATATAAACTCCCACCTTGTAGGGTAAGGTCTCCTCGAAGAACTTCACCTCTTGTGACATCTTCAGTTGTGGTCTTTCAAGACGTACGGTAAACCTGAAGCAGAGACAACACATGGCTGGCTCACTGACATGACTGCTGCCAGGCGACAGAAGTACTATATCGCAGTGAGTTAGGTGTAACGCTGCTTAGAAGAGTACATCATCAACATCACTGTGGGTCAACTTCATGTGTTTTATGTTTGTTGTTTAACATGTTAAACAAATGTTAAACAACATGTCTGAATTGAACAACATGTCTGAACTGAACAACATGTCTGAACATGTCTGAACTGAACAACATGTCTGAAGAGAACAACATGTCTGAACATGTCTGAACTGAACAACATGTCTGAACAGAACAACATGTCTGAACTTGTCTGAACTGAACAACATGTCTGAACATGTCTGAACTGAACAACATGTTTGAACTGAACAACATGTCTGAACAGAACAACATGTCTGAATTAAACATGTCTGAACAGAACGACATGTCTGAATTAGACAACATGTCTCAACAACAGTGTGGAGGGGGTACATGTACATGTTACAGTCAGTGGTAAATAAGAGAGTATATTAGTAAGGAGTAAGTATATACTACAAAACATTGTGTTCCTCATTATAAAGATGCTGACATCCATATTTTCTCTCTTGAATGTGTATCACTTCTAAATGCCATTCAAAGACTGCATGTGTAAAATGACAACTTTTCACTCAGGCAACTTTACATATTGACAGTAACCATGGTTACACACATGGACTTGGGGTCAATGGGGAAATGAACCTCACCTTCTCTGGCTGAGTTAGCACTTGAGAGAAAGTTTGGTTTTCAAGTCATAAACAAGTTCAGATACAATAAACTTCTGTAGTTCTGTATCTGTTACGAATGTTCCAACAATAAAGGGGAGTTCGGGTAGCCTAGTGGTTAATGTGTTCGCACGTCACACCGAGGACCCGGGTTTGATTCCCCACATGGGTACAATGGATACACATGTGAAGCCCATTTCTGGCATTCCCCGCCATGATATTGCTGGTATATTGCTATAAGCAGCGTAAACAGTACTCACTCACTCACTCCAAACCCCATCTTGCAGCCAGCAGCAGGCTGACATTCAGTGTTTGTCCAGAGACTGACAGACCTGCTGCTGATGCTGTGACAGGATACCTAACTATATCCTGTCCTCCAGGCAATGTACATCTTTACCTGTCTGTTTCAATCACACTACCTTTCTCCAGCATTCCGCAGTAGTTTGGCAGCCTGCTTGCAGGATGTTATCTTTGTTGTTCCCACAGCAACCAGCACATCATTCTACACAAACATAGATAACACCTATGTCACAGTTTGTATTCTGTATCAGGGAATACCAGTTCATCAACAGATAACACCTATCTACGTTATATCAGGGTATAACTGTTATATACTACATCAACAGATAACACCTATGTATGTTATATCAGGGTATAACTGTTATAGAGTACATCAACAGATAACACCTATGTATGTTATATCAGGGTATAACTGTTATAGAGTACATCAACAGATAACACCTATGTATGTTATATCAGGGTATAACAGTTATGGAGTACATCAACAGATAACACCTATGTATGTTATATCAGGGTATAACTGTTACATACTACATCAACAGATAACACCTATGTATGTTATATCAGGGTATAACTGTTATAGAGTACATCAACAGATAACACCTATGTATGTTATATCAGGGTATAACTGTTATGGAGTACATCAACAGATAACACCTATGTATGTTATATCAGGGTATAACTGTTACATACTACATCAACTGATAACACCCATGTATGTTATATCAGGGTATAACTGTTATATACTACATCAACAGATAACACCCATGTATGTTATATCAGGGTATAACTGTTATATACTACATCAACAGATAACACCCATGTATGTTATATCAGGGCGTAACTGTTATATACTACATCAACAGATAACACCTATGTATGTTATATCAGGGCGTAAGTGCTATATACTACATCAACAGATGTTATATCACTGTCCAGCAGCTATAAAAGGTCAGTGATGATGGAGGCAGCGCTCACCCTCTTGATGTCGGCCATGGATGCAGGACTCTCCGGTGAGACGCTGTCCACCATGACGACCAGGTCAAACCTGGCCAGCAGATTCTCCTGAAGCACATGGAACATCAGTATTACAAGTCTGTCACATTTCACTTCCCGACATAAATGTCTGTTTGTTGTTTACTGGTGCACTCAGAAATATTCCAGCTACTTCAGGACAGCCTGTAAATGATCAAGTCTGGACCAGACAAACCAACTGATATGAGCAACGATCCACGCTCCCAGTGTTCAATGAAATGCAATATTCCAGATCAAGTATGGTTTTTCGTTAATGCAAGCAAATTTCAAGGAATATCATGGCTGGGAACCGGACCTTCACACACTGTTCTCATGTAGGGAATCAATGTAGGGAATCAAACCCGGGCTTTTGACGTGATGAGTGAAACAACCAACCTACCCCACCACCCTCGGGCCAGACAAAGCAAGATTACTGAAATAATTGGAGTATCAAGAAGAATTGATTACAAAGACGTATTTTAGTAAACATCTTTAACAATGTAGTGCACCTCTCTGAACGTCATGCCGATGGATGTAGCAGCGCCCTTGATGACCTCGACGTCATGGGACACCCAGACCCGCTGATGCCGGTTCACAAGTTCCTTCCACTCGAGTTCATCTGGTACACATGGAGAGACAGAGAAGCTAGATAAATGATTTTATGTAGGGAATATTGCAGCAATTGCATCACAATGCCATGCACACCATTGTGACATCAACAGTTACCATGACATCACAATCAAATGACATCACTAATCTCTGCCACTGAAGCTAAGTATCAGTACATTTACACTTAAGACTCAGACTATTAGTGTTACAAACTGGAAAAGTTGAAAGAATGAGTTTGGATGATAAACAGAACCTCATCCGACTGTCTTTTGATATCATATATATCAACACTCGATAAAAGCTTAAAAGTCCTCTGGAAGCCACAGAGTTTTAGATTTTAATTGAGTCGTATGGATATATTTGATCTCAAAATGGTAAGATTCTCTTAAAGTAACATGAATACATCTCAAGCAGCAGTTGACATTAAATGATATACACATCATAGACGCCTAGCACAGGTCTTGTTTTGACAGAGGATCATAACCTTCGTAATTTGTGACAACCTCCACAGAGTGAGTGAATGTTCTTCTATGCCAGCATCAGCACTACTCCAGCTGTATCAGGCCAGCCTGTACAGAATGGAGTCTGGGCCAGACAAACCAGTGATGGAAAGCATGAGTATCAATCTATGACATCGGCGCACAATGACACCCCATCAGCCCAGTCACACAGTCTCACCACCCCATCAGCCCAGTCACACCACTCCATCAGCCGAGTCACACAGTCTCACCACCCCATCAGCCCAGTCACAGTCTCACCACCCCATCAGCCCAGTCACACAGTCTCACCACCCCATCAGCCCAGTCTCACCACCCCATCAGCCCAGTCACACAGTCTCACCACCACATCAGCCGAGTCACACAGTCTCACCACCCCATCAGCCCAGTCACACAGTCTCACCACCCCATCAGCCCAGTCTCACCACCCCATCAGCCCAATCACAGTCTCACCACCCCATCAGCCCAGACACATAGTCTCACCACCCCATCAGCCCAGTCACACAGTCTCACCACCCCATCAGCCCAGGCACACAGTCTCACCACCCCATCAGCCCAGTCTCACCACCCCATCAGCCCAGTCACACAGTCTCACCACCCCATCAGCCCAGTCTCACCACCCCATCAGCCCAGTCACACAGTCTCACCACCCCATCAGCCCAGTCACACAGTCTTACCACCCCATCAGCCCAGTCTCACCACCCCATCAGCCCAGTCACACAGTCTCACCACCCCATCAGCCCAGTCACACCATCCCATCAGCCCAGTCACACAGTCTCACCACCCCATCAGCCCAGTCACAGTCTCACCACCCCATCAGCCCAGGCACACAGTCTCACCACCCCATCAGCCCAGTCTCACCACCCCATCAGCCCAGTCACACAGTCTTACCACCCCATCAGCCCAGTCTCACCACCCCATCAGCCCAGTCACACAGTCTCACCACCCCATCAGCCCAGTCTCACCACCCCATCAGCCCAGTCACACAGTCTCACCACCCCATCAGCAGAGTCTCACCACTCCATCAGCCCAATCACACAGTCTCACCACCCCATCAGCCCAGTCACAGTCTCACCACTCCATCAGCCCAGTCTCACCACCCCATCAGCCCAGTCACACAGTCTCATCACCCCATCAGCCCAGTCTCACCACCCCATCAGCCCAGTCACACAGTCATACCACCCCATCAGCCCAGTCTCACCACCCCATCAGCCCAGTCACACAGTCTCACCACCCCATCAGCCCAGTCACAGTCTCACCACTCCATCAGCCCAGTCTCACCACCCCATCAGCCCAGTCACACAGTCTTACCACCCTATCAGCCTAGTCACACAGTCTCACCACCCCATCAGCAGAGTCTCACCACCCCATCAGCCAAGTCACAGTCTCACCACCCCATCAGCCCAGTCACACAGTCTCACCACCCCATCAGCAGAGTCTCACCACCCCATCAGCCCAGTCACACAGTCTCACCACCCCATCAGCCCAGTCACAGTCTCACCACCCCATCAGCCAAGTCACACAGTCTCACCACCCCAGTCACACAATCTCACCACCCCATTAGCCAAGTCACACAGTCTCACCACCCCATCAGCAGAGTCTCACCACTCCATCAGCCAAGTCACACAGTCTCACCACCCCATCAGCCAAGTCACATAGTCTCACCACCCCATCAGCCCAGTCACAGTCTCACCACCCCATCAGCCAAGTCACACAGTCTCACCACCCCATCAGCCCAGTCACATAGTCTCACCACCCCATCAGCCCAGTCACACAGTCTCACCACCCCATCAGCCCAGTCACACAGTCTCACCACCCCATCAGCCCCCCAGTCACACAGTCTCACCACCCCATCAGCCCAGCCACACAGTCTCACCACCCCATCAGCCCAGTCACACAGTCTCACCACCCCATCAGCCCAGTCACACAGTTTCACCACCCCATCAGCCCAGTCATAGTCTCACCACCCCATCAGCCCAGTCACACAGTCTCACCACCCCATCAGCCCAGACACATAGTCTCACCACCCCATCAGCCAAGTCACACAGTCTCACCACCCAATACTGATAACTAGGCTCTTACAAAAAGCAGGCCCTATTTGACACGGAATCACAACAGCCCATGTACAGGCGACCATGAATACTGTGTACATCACACTTACCCACAGATATCGTACAGTACAGTTTGGCATCTTTCGGTGTTTTAAGTAGTCTTGAGCATTCTATGACATTCACCCGGAGTCGGCCAACGCTGATGTTCTGCCCGCTCACACGGAACTCTCTCAGGGGACGGGACAGGGACGGTTGGAGAAAGAACGGTTTGAATCGCATCTTGAAGTTCGGGAGTGTGTGTTTCTTCCTAATACTGCGTCTTATCTGGATGAAGGATAAAGTCAGTCACTTATATATCTGTAGATATTGATTTCATTCTACCTCACCTTACATCTATGTCACCATCCCCAAGTCCTGAAACTGTAATCAGATATTGAGTACTTATGTCAGTACAGTGCGCCATCAGTACAGAGCGCCATCAGTACAGAGCGCCATCAGTACAGTGCGCCATCAGTACAGTGCGCCATCAGTACAGAGCGCCATCAAACATCTTTCAATCACCCACCCTTCAAGCAATATTGCAGCTATATTACAGGGTCAGTAATATTGCAGCTATATCACAGGGTCAGCAATATTCCAGCTATATTACAGGGTCAGCAATATTGCAGCTATATTACAGGGTCAGGAATATTCCAGCTATATTACAGGGTCAGCAATATTGCAACTATATTACAGGGTCAGCAATATTGCAGCTATATCACAGAGTCAGCAATATTCCAGCTATATTACAGGGTCAGGAATATTGCAACTATATTACAGGGTCAGCAATATTGCAGCTATATCACAGGGTCAGCAATATTGCAGCTATATTACCGGGTCAGCAATACTGTAGCTATATCACGGGGTCAGCAATATTGCAGCTATATCACAGGGTCAGCAATATTGCAGCTATATCACAGGGTCAGCAATATTGCAGCTATATCACAGGGTCAGCAAAACTAACAAAGCATATATTGTTTAGCATGATTTCTGCACAAAACATGACACCACTCAACATGATAACACTTGTGCCACAACCAGGGCAGCCCAGATCTTACTTGATTTATGATGAAGTTGGTTATTTGGGGCAGTCCTTTCCCCTCGAACTGCGACTCCACCTCGAACTCCACCTCGGGATCCTGGGGTCAAGAACATCGAGAACATCAGGAACACTTGGCTAAATGATCAATGATATAACTTCCAAATTAAACTGCATCCTCCACCCACGTAAACATCTCCAATCATGCCCCAACTTCTCAATCCCAAATCAAACATCTCCACCCCACCACCCTAACATCTCCACCCCACCCTAACATCTCCAGCCCCACCCTAACATCTCCATCCCACCCCACATAAACATCTCCAACCCACCCTAACATCTCGACCCCCTCCCTAACATTTCCACCCCTTACCCACATACACATCTCCACCCCACATAAACATCTCCAACCCCACCCTAACATCTCCACCCCCACCCTAACATCTCCACACCCAGTGTGTGTAACACCCCACCTACCTCACAGAAGGAGAAGGACCAGTGTGTGTAACACCCCACCTACCTCACAGAAGGAGAAGGACCAGTGTGTGTAACACCCCACCTACCTCACAGAAGGAGAAATACCAGTGTGTGTAACACCCCATCTACCTCACAGAAGGAGAAGGACCAGTGTGTGTAACACACACCCATCTACCTCACAGAAGGAGAAGGACCAGTGTGTGTAACACACCCACCTACCTCACAGAAGGAGAAGGACCAGTGTGTGTAACACCCCCACCTACCTCACAGAAGGAGAAAGACCAGTGTGTGTAACACCCCACCCCCACCTACCTCACAGAAGGAGAAGGACCAGTGTGTGTAACATCCCAAACCCACCTACCTCACAGAAGGAGAAAGACCAGTGTGTGTAACACCCCACCTACCTCACAGAAGGAGAAGGACCAGTGTGTGTAACACCCCACCTACCTCACAGAAGGAGAAGGACCAGTGTGTGTAACACCCCACCTACCTCACAGAAGGAGAAGGACCAGTGTGTGTAACACCCCACCTACCTCACAGAAGGAGAAGGACCAGTGTGTGTAACACACCACCCCCACCTACCTCACAGAAGGAGAAGGACCAGTGTGTATAACACCCCACCCCCACCTACCTCACAGAAGGAGAAAGACCAGTGTGTGTAACACCCCACCTACCTCACAGAAGGAGAAGGACCAGTGTGTGTAACACACCACCCCCACCTACCTCACAGAAGGAGAAGGACCAGTGTGTGTAACACCCCACCCCCACCTACCTCACAGAGGGAGAAGGACCAGTGTGTGTAACACCCCACCCACCTCACAGAAGGAGAAGGACCAGTGTGTGTAACACCCCATCTACCTCACAGAAGGAGAAGGACCAGTGTGTGTAACACCCCATCTACCTCACAGAAGGAGAAGGACCAGTGTGTGTAACACCCCACCTACCTCACAGAAGGAGAAGGACCAGTGTGTGTAACACCCCATCTACCTCACAGAAGGAGAAGGACCAGTGTGTGTAACACCCCACCCCCACCTACCTCACAGAAGGAGAAGGACCAGTGTGTGTAACACACCACCCCCACCTACCTCACAGAAGGAGAAGGACCAGTGTGTGTAACACCCCACCTACCTCACAGAAGGAGAAGGACCAGTGTGTGTAACACCCCATCTACCTCACAGAAGGAGAGGGACCAGTGTGTGTAACACCCCATCTACCTCACAGAAGGAGAAGGACCAGTGTGTGTAACACACACCCACCTACCTCACAGAAGGAGAAGGACCAGTGTGTGTAACACCCCACCCCCACCTACCTCACAGAAGGAGAAGGACCAGTGTGTGTAACACCCCACCCCCACCTACCTCACAGAAGGAGAAGGACCAGTGTGTGTAACACCCCACCCCCACCTACCTCACAGAGGGAGAAGGACCAGTGTGTGTAACACCCCACCCCCACCTACCTCACAGAAGGAGAAGGACCAGTGTGTGTAACACCCCATCTACCTCACAGAAGGAGAAGGACCAGTGTGTGTAACACCCCATCTACCTCACAGAAGGAGAAGGACCAGTGTGTGTAACACCCCACCTACCTCACAGAAGGAGAAGGACCAGTGTGTGTAACACCCCACCTACCTCACAGAAGGAGAAGGACCAGTGTGTGTAACACCCCACCTACCTCACAGAAGGAGAAGGACCAGTGTGTGTAACACACCACCCCCACCTACCTCACAGAAGGAGAAGGACCAGTGTGTGTAACACCCCACCTACCTCACAGAAGGAGAAGGACCAGTGTGTGTAACACCCCACCTACCTCACAGAAGGAGAAGGACCAGTGTGTGTAACACACCCCACCTACCTCACAGAAGGAGAAGGACCAGTGTGTGTAACACCCCCACCTACCTCACAGAAGGAGAAGGACCAGTGTGTGTAGGGTTTTCGAGTCAGCTGGAGTCGAGCTGGCCCCTTCAGTTTCTTCACAACGACCGACAGGTAGGCGGACTTGTTGAACAGCAGCAAGATGTCTATTGCGAGCTGGAAGCCTCCCGCGTAGTCGATGTCCACGCCCAGGTCCAGCTCCTGGAACATACACCTCAGTACATGGGACCTTGATGCAGCAACCGTGACGGTAAACTACAACAACATTGCAGACAACCTCTCCCGCTGACTGCAGATGGTGTCTAGGAAGCAGGATGCACAGATTGCAGCTGAGAGTGGTCTCCCCTGGTCCAAGTATTATTTATGCCCTACAGTCGTTGTGGAATTCAATCCCAATGTTTCTGCACAGACTGAGCGTAACTAAAAATACCATTCCCAGTGAAAAAGTGAGTGAGTGAGTGAGTGAGTGAGTGAGTGAGTGAGAGTGAGTTAGTTGGATTTAATGCTTCTTTTAACAGTATTCCAGTTATATCAAGGCGTGCCAGCTTAAAGTAGAAGGAAAGCCAAAAGGGATGCAGGTCTCAGACGTTTACCAGTTTGATGAAACCCACGAGCACGGGTATGGTGCTGAGAAACCTAGAAACATAATTGGGGCGAACCAGGATTCAAACCCTCAATCATAGGTCTCTCGCATGGCCTAGGCACCCAACTCTACACAGCGAATTGCGGTCACCTATAGATGACTGGGCCACCCGTGCCCCCCTAGTACACCCATACACCAGGTGATCTTTGACTGACTGAGAGTCACAGGACAGTCAACAGACACAACGTGTCTAATTATGCTGTGAACAGTTGCTTGCCTCTCACAGCTTATATGCTTATATGTGATATAACCGAAGTACTGTTAAGAACAATGAGATACACACATGTGTAATACACCCTCCAAGTAGCAACCAACTGGCTGCATTTGCAACCTAAATTACCATTTTGCAACCTGTATTTATTGCTTGGTTGCCAGTTGGCTCCCATCATAAAATTAGCTTGCCGACTAAAATATTTCACATATTGAAAGAAACTGGAGTACAGCGTTGCTTGTCTGTATCGACTTGAAGACGTCCCTGTTCAGGGTGGAGTATGACACCTTACAGTGATACTGAAGCCTATCTTGCTTCTGATGCTGTCATCTGTCCTACTACAAGGTGATGTATTTCTGGTCATGCACACATTTCTCACTTTACTTTCACAATGGTGGCTTGTTCAAATCATAGAAGAATATTTCGACATGTTTTCAAGAGCCATCGCTAAGCCAAACCGTCCATCACAGAATGATGACGTGAATGACAAACTATGGCTACTTTTGCCAGCACTCCTACAAGGCCTTTCTTAGATGCAGATGTGGGTGGGCACAGTGGAAGCAGAGGACTCAGCATCGGGATGCGAGACAACCGAGATTACTTCATCTGCTCTGCATGTGTCTGATAGCAATAAATGAATGGAAATCCAAGCGAATGCATAACAACATACATTGGAATAAGCACAAAGGCAGCAGCAGTGTTGTTTCAGGTAATTGGCTAAGCAAATTCCAGTGATTGTCTTTTGATGGGGGCAATTGTTCAATGACTTGTCTTTATTGCAGCAAATTTTGTTGTTCAGACACATAAGAACAATAGGAATGTTTTCAAGCTTGTCTTGTCTTAATATTTAATTTCTAAAATAACAAATTCTTTGTCAATCTAAATCAATGAGTCGCCTTAACTTTGTCTGTGCTCCTAGAGTTTGCTATTGCCAGGAGCCTAGTGGCTCCAACAAGGGAGGATCGACGTAAACTACCTACCTCCGTCCCATCATCGCTGATGGAGACATTCCGCACTCGGACGTTGTTGACGACCGGGAAGTTGTTGCCAAGACTGAAGTTTTGCACCTGAAGAGGTCATGTGACAGTGTTACCAGAGGCAGGGTGAGGTGAAACGGGGCTGAACATAGGCAGGGTAACAACAAGTACCATCTTTTTAACGTCTTTTGGTATGACGCAAACCACTACCTTCTGCTCTCACAGAGAACGGGGGCTGTCTTTGAAGCAAGGGGGTCATGTAACGTTATAACACATGAGGCAGGGGGTCATGTAACATTACAATACACCAGGCAGGGGGTCATGTAACATCATACATCAGGCAGGGGGTCATGTAACATTTTAATACACCAGGCAGGGGGTCATGTAACATTATAATACACCAGACAGGGGGTCATGTCACATTATAATACACCAGACAGGGGGTCATGTAACGTTATCACATATGAGGCAGGGGGTCATGTAACATTATAATACACCAGGCAGGGGGTCATGTAACATTATAATAAACCAGGCAGGGGGTCATGTAACGTTATCACATATGAGGCAGGGGGTCATGTAACATTTTAGTACACCAGGCAGGGGGTCATGTCACATTATAATACACCAGACAGGGGGTCATGTAACGTTATCACATATGAGGCAGGGGGTCATGTAACATTATAATACACCAGGCAGGGGGTCATGTGACATTATACACGAGGCAGGGGGTCATGTGACGTTATTATACACGAGGCAGGGGGTCATGTAACATTATTATACATGAGGCAGGGGGTCATGTGACATTATTTCACACCAGACAGGGGGTCATGTGATGTTATAATACACCAGGCAGGGGGTCATGTAACATTATTATACACGAGGCAGGGGGTCATGTAACATTATTATACATGAGGCAGGGGGTCATGTAACATTATTTTACACGAGGCAGGGGGTCATGTAACATTATTATACACGAGGCAGGGGGTCATGTAACATCATTATACACGAACAGTCAAACATAACAACAGCATGTATGACAGTCTTTGATATCTTCATTTGTCTGGTAGCCATGGAAACATATAAACCATATGACATGGGGCAACATAACATAACAACTGATTTATAATTCATAATTCAGTACATCCATTTAATCATTGACACAATCTTGCTTCATCAAATCAATAGCATTAGGCTGTGTTGTCAGAATCCCCTCCTTTCTGTACGGTGACTGATCATGTTCATGTAGGTGACAGTACAGTGAGACCTCGGAACTACTCACCGTGATCTGGTCCACGAACTTCCCTGACATCGTCTGCAGCAGCTCCGCAAACTCCAGATTCATCTTCTTCATCAGCCACCTGACAGGGGAGATAACTCAGTAACATAATAACAATATATTCAATTGCTGACGACAGACGATTCTTATTAAGTCATTTTGGCTGAGCTACAAAGACTGGAGAACTAGACTCTTATCATCTTTTATATCTGACCCAACCAAATCCTGATTTACTTGTCAGGATGTGACTCCGCCAGAGTTATTAACTACTGACAACGGGAAATACTAACTACTGATTTAACAATGCCTAGGCAATAACAGACACTAGTGACACAACCTGTTAACAATGCTAGGGAATAACAGACCCTAGTGACACAACCTGTTAACAATGCTAGGGAATAACAGACACTAGTGACACAACCTGTTAACAATGCTAGGGAATAACAGACCCTAGTGACACAACCTGTTAACAATACAAGGCAATAACATTGCTTTTTGGTTTTTATTTATTTGTCGCCATTTGTTTGGATGATGACCAGTCGCAGACGTAACTTGTACACGAGACGGGCGACCAAAAACATGTATATAGTCTAGATGATATACTTTTCTTGATTTCTGTGTAGTTCTTAATGCTATCACATTATTATTCTTGACCAAAACGTAGTTGCCAAAGTCAATTTTATACAAGCCGCTAACAAGTGACTGACCCAAATATATCGGTTGCGAAATGCAAAATTGAATCATCATGGTGACCAAAGGACTGAGCGTGGTGTTACATATGTCAATAAACATGACTGTTTTGCTTCACTAATAAGCAGGTTGACATAACATTCACCACAGGACTTCGAATAATCAGTTTGAATTAGAACATCATTTGGATGTCCAGATGCAGTCTACTGATTCTTTGTTGACTATTATTAGTTCTACCACACATCACATGTGATGGGTCCCTTGGCAAGACAGAAACCTGTGATTGCGGGTTCGAATCCGGGTTCACCCTGATTATGATTCTAGGTTTATCAGCACCATACCCGTGCTCTTGGGTTTTACCAAAGTGGTAAACGTCTGAGACCTGCATCACTTCGGGCTTTCCTCCCACATCAAGCTGACACGCCGTGATATAACTAGAATACTGTTCCAACTCACTCACTCACACATGATGGTCACCTCAGCATGGTCCAGATATCGACCCAACTCATCAGAGCCTGCTGAGGTGTGACAAACATGTGTTTTGTCTTCACGATGATATACAGTGATCAACATAGAAGTTTTACAGTCACCACTGAAACATGGACGTAATTGAACCTACAGTTTTGACTCGTCCCATGTCAGCTGTGACCCACATGTCCACAGCTTGAGGCAAACTGTAAGTCCATGTTCAGACTCAGCTCTTGTTATATCACCTAACTTCATGGTCGGCCAGGAAAGATTTAAAATGTGTTTATAAGAGAGGATTCATGATAAGTTGTTTAAATATGGGGAAAACATCAACTACCGGTAAGTTAATCTAGGCAGCCTCAGGTGGACAAATACTGACCAGTGCATAATGGGCACCCACCCTCCTGCTTCACTGACCAGAGGTCATTTCCAAGACTTTATCCATTGTTGATCAGACATTACTCTTCATGATTGCCATGATTGGTAACAATCTGTCAGACATTAAACATGACAATCTATGGCCCAGAACCTGAACAAACCTGGAGCCCTGAACAACACACGGTCAGCCATGTCACACATCGTTACCAGTCAATTAGGATTCATAATCAGCTCTTATGACATGTTTGATACAGAGCAAGGCTAGACATCTCTGGGAATAGTGTCACCATGGCTACTACAATGCTAGTCTGATATGTGGTGAACCCATGCAGTGTAACCATGGCAACACAAATCTAGTCTGACATGAGGTGTTGAGCTGTGTGAAGTTAGGGTGATGAGGTCTAGCCTTGCAGTGTTACCATGGCAACACAAATCTAGTCTGACATGAGGTGTTGAGCTGTGTGAAGTTGGGGTGATGAGGTCTAGCCTTGCAGTGTAACCATGGCAACACAAATCTAGTCTGACATGAGGTGCTGAGCTGTGTGAAGTTGGGGTGATGAGGTCTAGCCTTGCAGTGTTACCATGGCAACACAAATCTAGACTGACATGAGGTGTGGAGCTGTGTGGAGCTGTGTGAAGTTGGGGTGATGAGGTCTAACCTTGCAGTGTTACCATGGCAACACAAATCTAGTCAGACATGAGTTGTGGAGCTGTGTGGAGGTGGGGTGATGAGGTCGAACCATGCAGTGTTACCATGGCAACACAAGAGGGAGATGACAGTACCTCCTAACTTCCTGCGTATCCCGAAGTTCTTGGAACAGGAAGTGGGTGACGAGGTTGAACCAGAGGCACGGCTCCTTCTGATGGGACAGGTCCTCTCGACCGCATTTCTCCTTCACACTCTGAATAACATACAAACATACAATTAACATACAAACATACAATTAACATACAAACATAAAAGGAACCTACAAATAACCGAAAAACAACATACAAGGAACCTACAGACAAACGAAAAACAACATACAAGGAACCTACAGACAAACGAAAAACAACATACAAGGAACCTACAGACAAACGAAAAACAACATACAAGGAACCCACAGACAAACGAAAAACAACATACAAGGAACCTACAGACAAACGAATAACAACATACAAGGAACCTACGGACAAACGAAAAACAAAATACAAGGAACCCACAGACAAACGAAAAACAACATACAAGGAACCCACAGACAAACGAAAAACAACATACAAGGAACCTACAGACAAACGAAAAACAACATACAAGGAACCTACGGACAAACGAAAAACAACATACAAGGAACCTACAGACAAACGAAAAACAACATACAAGGAACCTACAGACAAACGAATAACAACATACAAGGAACCTACGGACAAACGAAAAACAAAATACAAGGAACCCACAGACAAACGAAAAACAACATACAAGGAACCCACAGACAAACGAAAAACAACATACAAGGAACCTACAGACAAACGAAAAACAACATACAAGGAACCTACGGACAAACGAAAAACAACATACAAGGAACCTACAGACAAACGAAAAACAACATACAAGGAACCTACAGACAAACGAAAAACAACATACAAGGAACCTACAGACAAACGAAAAACAACATACAAGGAACCTACAGACAAACGATTAACAACATACAAGGAACCCACAGACAAACGAAAAACAACATACAAGGAACCTACAGACAAACGAAAAACAACATACAAGGAACCTACAGACAAACGAAAAACAACATACAAGGAACCCACAGACAAACGAAAAACAACATACAAGGAACCTACAGACAAACGAAAAACAACATACAAGGAACCTACAGACAAACGAAAAACAACATACAAGGAACCTACAGACAAACGAAAAACAACATACAAGGAACCTACAAATAACAGATTAACAACATAAAAGGAACCTACAGACAAACGAAAAACAACATACAAGGAACCTACAGACAAACGAATAACAACATACAAGGAACCTACGGACAAACGAAAAACAAAATACAAGGAACCCACAGACAAACGAAAAACAACATACAAGGAACCTACGGACAAACGAAAAACAACATACAAGGAACCTACAGACAAACGAAAAACAACATACAAGGAACCTACAGACAAACGAAAAACAACATACAAGGAACCTACAGACAAACGATTAACAACATACAAGGAACCCACAGACAAACGAAAAACAACATACAAGGAACCTACAGACAAACGAAAAACAACATACAAGGAACCTACAGACAAACGAAAAACAACATACAAGGAACCCACAGACAAACGAAAAACAACATAAAAGGAACCTACAGACAAACGAAAAACAACATACAAGGAACCTACGGACAAACGAAAAACAACATACAAGGAACCTACGGACAAACGAAAAACAACATACAAGGAACCTACAGACAAACGAAAAACAACATACAAGGAACCTACAGACAAACGAAAAACAACATACAAGGAACCTACAGACAAACGATTAACAACATACAAGGAACCCACAGACAAACGAAAAACAACATACAAGGAACCTACAGACAAACGAAAAACAACATACAAGGAACCTACAGACAAACGAAAAACAACATACAAGGAACCCACAGACAAACGAAAAACAACATACAAGGAACCTACAGACAAACGAAAAACAACATACAAGGAACCTACAGACAAACGAAAAACAACATACAAGGAACCCACAGACAAACGAAAAACAACATACAAGGAACCTACAAATAACAGATTAACAACATAAAAGGAACCTACAGACAAACGAAAAACAACATACAAGGAACCTACAGACAAACGAAAAACAACATACAAGGAACCTACAAATAACCGATTAACAACATAAAAGGAACCTACAAATAACAAAAAAACAACATACAAACAACATAGAAAAAACATACAATTACAAACAACATAAATTACATACAAACAACATGCAAGGAACCTACAAATAACCGAAAAACAACATACAAACAACACAGAATTAACCTAAAAACAACATACAAACAACATAGAAAAAACCCAAAACATACGATTACAAACAACATACAAAAAACACACAAATAACATACAAACAACACACAACCAACATAATAACAACACACACATAACGTACAAACAATACAAATAGTGTGTGAGTGAGTGAGTGAGTGAGTATGGTTTTACACTGGTTTTAGCAATATTCCAGCAATATCACAGCGGGGGACACCAGAAATGAGCTTATCACATTGTACCCATGTCGGGAATCGAACCTGGGTCTTCGGCGTGACGAGTGAACGCTTTAACCACAAGGTTACCCGACTGCCCTTAACAACACAAATAACATACAAAGAACACACAAATAACATACAAAGAACAAACAATTGGTCCAACATATTTTTTCATGGCTTGATTCAAGTGACAATAGACTCTTAATTATCAGTCGATTGTTACGTGGCACCCTGTTCAAAACTTCAAATATACCACTAAATCAAATGGACCATGTCGACATCACAGATATGTTTTCAAATGCCATACTAGGAATCATGGACACAGACAAGCTCTGTAACATGACAAACCTTTCAAATATTATACTTGTCATACTTGTTAAATATTTAGCATGTTATAGATATTTAAAAAAAAAGAAATAAGACTCTACACGATCCTGGTGAGTGTTCAGAAATGATGCAGTGTTTGACCTCGATAATCAGCCAGGTGAGGCGTTGCTTGCTGTCAACTCTCAGCCAGGTGAGCCGTTGCTAGCTGTAGCAATCAGCTGATGACAATGAATCACCTGCCCCATTACTGGGGCCAACTCAGTCAGAATGATTATCCATAACAATATACTTATAAGAAGTGAAATCTGTTGTGCTCCCATTGCCATCATGATCAACAATTAGGGTAAATGTAGGCACTGGGATACCACTGTCTGTCACACATGGCTAACTAACCCCGTCACATAACTTCTCACATTAGAACACAAATGTGTGCTCAGTCATCACGAGGGCATTAACTTGGGAAGAATGTCAATAAATTCTGCCTCAACAAGTGCTTCAAGTCAATGTTAAGCTCCTTGGATCAGGGGACTCACTACAATCTCTGTCCATTTCTAATTAGACTGGAGAAATAAAACTTGAGTTTTCCAGGATGCTGATCATCTCAGGACGTTATCATGTTCTCCAAGACCTGCTCAGAGGCCAATATTCAGTCCCATGTCTGCAGCAAATGACAGTCAAAATTCCCAATTTGAATTGATAATATTCCAATTCCTCTGATTTACGAAACTAAGAAAGATCAAATTTTAAACAATACCTTGTTTTTTCCCCAATTTACCTGCCAAGAAGACCAAGCTTGGAGTCCTAGATAACTCCCTGCATCTCTAAACTCTATTGGGGACACGGGTGGCCCAGTCGTCTAAGGCACCGCGATTCACACGCCAGAAACCAATGATTCGAATCCCGGGTTTGCCCCAGTTATGTTTCTAGGTTAGTCAGCACCATACCTGTGCTTGTAGGTTTCACCGAAATGGTAAACATCTGAGACCTGCATCACTTCGGGCTTTCCTCACACATTCAGCTGACACGGCGTAATATTACTGGAATACTGCTAAAAGCGGCATTAAACCCAACTCACTCACTCTAAACTCTTTCTAAATTATAAGCATGATTAGGCTTCAACTACAAATTAGCTTTGTTACAATATTACCCCTGACTTTCCAAGTCTTTTAGTGTTACAACTCATCAGCTGTAGATTGCTGAGGTGATGTGAATCAGTGAATTGGTCTGATCAGGACTGGTTATACCAATGGAATTGTGGCTTTTAAATATTGACATGTGCCCCGAATCTTCAAGTTATCGAAACACCACAACCATACAAAGTAGAGATAATTTATGGATAACAACTTCTTTATTTACTGCAAAGGCGACGGTTCGGTATAGATCCTTATACCGTTGTCAAGTAAATCATCTCTACTTTGTCATTCATCAACTTCTAAGTAATGGCCGCCAAACAATTCACCACGACCATAGTCTCGCACTAAGATGACAAGCATCAAGAAATAAGTTGTCAAAACCTTTCTGAAAACAAGCTGTTACCATAGTTACAGTGTGCAAGATGAGTGAGTGAGATTTGTGTAGTGCTGCTTTAAGCCTGAGGGTAGATGGCTACAACACGTGTTGGTATGACAGATGTTACAGGTTCGGCAGCCCTCATGGTTAGGCGGGGAAAGGGAGGTCACTCTGGGTAGGTGCCTTCTAATAATTACGTGGCCACGGATCTGCTGCCCCAAGTTATAACAAATGGTACCGAAACTGTCCGACTCCTCTGAAGCCTGAACAGTCTGATCCTGCCCTCAGCAAGTCCACTTTCACTATATAACTTCAGCCAGGGAATGAAAGCTTTTTTTCAGAAATCACTATTACCATGTTTAACATATTTAATAGTTTTTAAATAATATATTGCAATTTTAACTTTTTGGTTTTGGTAATTGCTCTGTAATAACTATTCTACCAACTAAAAAATACAAAAAAAGCCTTATCATGTCTATGTAGCTTAATCTAGTTCAGGTGTACTCATGATTGCAGTAATAGGGTCATACATTTAATTCTCCGTCAGATATAACCATGGTGACACATTTCAATTCTATATCAGTATCCTGAGGTACCCTGATTTTAAGCAGTTAAGATGGCATTGCTGATATTTCAATGGACGAGTGAAACAAAACACAAATTTCTGCATCATACCAGTAGGTGATGTCTTTAACAATAGAATTCAGCTATATTCCAAAAGACAAAAAATCCTTCATGGCCTCGCTGCACTCGAGTGATATCACCTATTTTCGAACACCTGATTGGTTTTCATTAATGAACGGACGTGTTTTGGCGCACAGTTCTCACCATAATTCTTGCAGGTCCACATTAAAAATAATGTTATTGAAAGTCTGAAAGCTAATAACAAAATATGAATATTTGTCAGATAATAGTGTTCACACTATTTTACTCTTCCTTTTTATCAAGACATGGAGACCTGAATTTTGAAAGACGACAGAATTTTCCAAAAGGCATACAGTACTTCACGTGAAGCAATGTTGACAGGCCCATCGTGTGCACTCTAAAGTCAGAAGCTTTGATGACATCACACCCCTTGTTATAATCTGACAAATCACTATCAATCATGACCAATATAGTTATTCGAAAATAGGCGTTGTTCGAAAATAGGGTACTCAATGATGATTGATATTCCCATCAACAATAATGTTAACCGCTGCTTTTTGGACGTAAAAAGAATGATTCATTAGATTTACAGCCATAATATTACTCATAATAAAATCTTACATTGGTTTATTCTACTTATCCCTGCATGACTGAATTTGAATGTATTGATGAAAATCTGAGAGGCCAACATCTGTTGACCATTACAAGGAAGGTATATTGACGTTTGTGTGGAATCCTAGTGTCTAGCTGGGGTTGTTGGGTCTACATACATTCTGAGATGGAGATCATAAAAATGATGAATTGTCTGCTAAATGAAACTCAAATAATAGTAACCTTGCACTTAACACCCCAGTTACTATCGAGTTATTAAAGCAATCAACATATTTCTGTACACCAAAATCAATCTTTCGTCAACAACATACAATCGGTAACAGCTGACGCATTGATTCTCTCCACACTATCAGCGACAAGCCACTTACTTGGGGAATCTGAACTTTTGGGAACTGATCCTTGACAGGTGGGGGCAAGGAGGGCAGCTGACCAAGCTTGCTCTTCACCCACAGAAACTGTAGAACCAGGGTCAGCGCTACCCCCAACAGCAACGACAGGATAGCGACCTCCAGCATATTTCAATCTCGCTGTGGGGTCTCCGCCTGTCAGTGAGTCAAGCTGGCGAATGTCACTCGCCCCGCCTGGTCGATGGGTTGCATCTCAACTCTCAATACTATTGCCATTACTTGGATTGGTTTCATTGACAAACGGATCTGGGTGGATTTCACGGAGACCACACCATTAGTCCCGTATTTACACCCATTTCAAGATCAAAACAATCCCATTCATATGTACGGCGCCATCTTGATTTTGATAGGAAATGGGAGTTACCTCCCTTCAAGCACCTGTTTCTGGAGTTTTATTCGCGGCAAATATGAAATATTACAGTACTCTGAAAAGAGTATATGTTTACTCTAGTGGCATGGATTTAACTAAATCTATCAATGTTAGGGTCCAGAGGACGCTCAGTTATAATGTCTGGAGATCGAAGACATGAACACGGGATCCCGGGACTTGATTTCCATGAATTATTCACCCGCTCAGAAACCTTAGATCTGGTGCGGTTTTCAATGTTGAAGAAAACGAATCACTGATATTCTTAACTTTAAATGTATTTGTTACCAGAGTAGAAACGACAGACATGGCAAGCTGGTTTGGTTCAAGCTATAGGCAGGCTTTTGTGTTACACCTCAATGTCACAGTTAATTGTTGTAGCATATCAATATGATTTTGCTCAACACTAAGTAAAGCGCACCCCCAAAAGCTTGCATTAGGTCTGTCAGTCCTTATTTCATAAAAATTGCCTTTGTTTTACGAACAAGACAAAAGTCCGGTCACGTGAAAAGCCTACAATCGCGGTGTGCTCACCATGGCCACTGGAGCTGAAAGTTTCGCGGAATACTGCGAACAGAGCCGAGCAAGCTCGGGTGTTATCATCTTCCCGAGGCAAGAGAGTTAACTGACTTTAAAAGTCCAGTTTCCACCCTTGCCGAACTAGGCTGGAATTTCTGGGCTCGATCATAGCGCCACCAGTGGCTATTACGAGTAATGTCCTTTCTGTGCCTCTCCTATTGACCAATCAGATTCAACCTCTCGTATCACTTGTATTTGCTTCAAACAAAACTGTGGCGCCCAGTCATATGGGCGGCCACTCGGTCAAAAAATACAAAGTTAAAAAAAAAGGACAAAAGTTCGCAATTAAGGTCAAATATTACGAATACAGAACTAATGTTACTACTAAAGGTCAAAATACAATATTATTAGTCAAATGTTACGAAAAGACGTCATAAGAAAAGAAAGAACAATGTGTACGAAAGAACGTCAGTGAGCACGAAAGGACGTTTTCATAAAGAACGTCAATGAGCACGAAAGGACGTTGACAATAAAGAACGCCAGGTAGCGCTGCAATTTGTAAAACATTCCGAGTTTAATCGGCTTGTTCCGCCGTGTATATGATAACTGCATGCCGAGATGCACACTGTATTACGTCATTCCTCGTGCACTCACCGTTACTTTTGTCCTTTTTTTCAACTTTGTATTTTTTGAGCGAATGGCCGCCCATACAGTCAAGACGATCTGATCGATAATCAAGATCTATATTGTGATCAAACGAGTCTTACATCGCGAAGTGCATGGAATCACATGAGCATGTTGATTAAAAACATGAAAAGGTTTGGAAAATATCTGTTGACAACGAGTTAGCGGTGCACATGCTTTGCAAATCCTGCAGTCGACCGAAATCTGTTTACAAACAAAGCTTCAGAACGGTGGGCGTACTGGCGGATGGCGAAGATCTTTTCTCTGCATTAGTGAACAGTGGACAGAATGAAAGTACAATGTAACTACTATTAAACTACAATGATTGTTAAATACAATCGTACAAATTCTGCTCACCAATACTTACCAATAATTATCGATGTTAATTGTTTTGTTTGTCCCTTATAAGGTGAGCTTTAGAACAAAATGTTGACACCTTCGAAGTGTACTTTGGTTAATGCAGTAGAACAGACATGTGGAGGAGGTAGGGTCATGACCTTATTTGGCCTACTGGATAAGTCAGTGTTAATTTTATGTAAACCATTAAAACATTGGTGTGAAACTTGTCGGTCATGTTCGACTGGTGGACAAGTAGCTTATTATATTTTGCACACGTGCAAGTTTTGTTAGTTATGGCACCATCAAGAGCACAAACAGCCCAAAATGGCGATATGAGTTAATCTGGCCGATGTTTCGAACTTCAAGAGATAATCCAAATGTGGGCAAGTCTTAACCCCATGATAACCACATGTTTGTAATGTATCTATCTGCACCTCTTAAGAAACAAATCAGCTTGGGTCAAAGAATTGTTTCAATTAATAGAAAAACGCACACTGAAAACCTCTAAAATAATCTTTTATGAAAAACTATCTACCTTACCTATATGCATTTAGTGTTGTCCTAAGTGCCAAGTCCCCTTAACGCTGATCACCTGGCAGGGCAACAACAAGTACTACATGTTTACGTCTTTTAGTATAACGCGGTTGAACCACCGACATCTACACAACGGGGGCGGTCGTCGTTAATACAGTAACCAGGGACGGATCACTGTCTTCATACAGACATATAGATTTATTATTGTTTATGATGCGGAAAGTATCCATTTATTATATTTTTTAATGAAATTTGAAATAAGGTAAATTTCCTGGTTACAGAGAGAGAGAAGTTATTCCTAGGAACCCCTCAACTCGTTCAAACACACCCGTACGTCAGCTGACCGATAGACAAGCTAAGTTATCAAAAGGCTTATTCCGAGACATGTTAAAGGTTAGTGATCATTATAGACATATTTACACAACCGTAACAATCTCGCATTTTTTAAATACTAAAATCGTGAACAATGTCACCCGTGAAACGAGCATTTGAATAGTCCGAAATGAAAGAGATGTGATTGTTTGTTGTACACAGAGGGCTAGTTTCATTTAAATCTATGCGCAATTAGAGTTAATAATTAGACAATAGGCGCATGTGTTAAAATGAAACGCAATAAAGTAATATATTCGTCAATATTTACGTCTGAATGAACTCATGAAATCTAGACCGTCAGAATAATGTTTTGGATATATATGTTGACACTGTTCGAAATATGAATGTAAGCAAATTAAACAATATGTCGAAATACAAGTTGAGTGCGTTAGTTTAAGGTCGCGCTCTGGTGGGCATTCAACCAATGAAGTTCGTTATTATATGACATATTGATTAAACCGACAGGCTAAAATGTTTTGGAAATAACTGAGTGAGTGAGTTGTGTTTGACGCTGCTTTTAACAGTATTCCAGTTATATCACGGCGTGTCATCTTAATGTAGGAGGAAAGCCCGAAGTGATGCAGGTCTAAGACGTTTACCACTTTGGTGAAACCCACGAGCGCGTATATGGTGCTGACAAACATAGAAACATAATCGGGGCGAATCGGGATTCAAACTCACAATCATAGGTTTCTGGCGTGCCAAAGGGACGCAACTCTGCACAGCGAATTGCGGCGCCTCAGTCGACTGGGCCACCCATGCCCCACTGGAAATAACTGTGACCTAGTGGGCCGACTTATGTATACGGGTCAATCAGTGTACTTGGTTGTTGTTGTATACGTGTCAGGCAATGTAGAGTAGAACATGGATATTACGAACCACAAGGAACCCG
Source organism: Haliotis cracherodii (assembly GCF_022045235.1). Classification (NCBI taxonomy): domain Eukaryota; kingdom Metazoa; phylum Mollusca; class Gastropoda; order Lepetellida; family Haliotidae; genus Haliotis; species Haliotis cracherodii. The sequence continues at coordinate 899,308 of NW_027266341.1, read as the reverse complement.
AGAAATCAGTTCGTTATGTACGTTGTTCGTTATATACGTTTTCGTTCGGAATCGTCCTCCATCTTAGATAAAAGGAAACACAATGCTCGTAATTGTAGCATTGACTCGTATTAGCAGTGATCACTTCATAGCAAGCAATTCATAACATTTCACAACATTCATTTAATAACATTAAATTCATAACTTTTTAAAAACATTGTTCATCATGTATGTATTTAGCGTTTCATGATTCACATACGGGAACGCGTGTAGTCGGCTGTTGTCGTTGTGCGTGGGTCAGCCAGTGTATTGGTTGTCATTGCGTACGGGTCAGCCAGTGTATTGGTTGTCGTTGTGTACGGTTCAGCCAGTGTATTGTTTGTCGTTGTGACGGGTCAGCTAGTGTATTGGTTGTCGTTGTATAGGGTCAGCCAGTGTATTGGTTGTCGTTGTGACGGGTCAGCCAGTGTATTGGTTGTCGTTGTGTACGGGTCAGCCAGTGTATTGGTTGTCGTTGTGTACGTTCAGCCAGTCTATTGGTTGTCGTTGTGTACGGGTCAGCCAATGTATTGGTTGTCGTTGTGCACGGTCAGGCAGTGTATTGGTTGTCGTTGTATACGGGTCAGCCAGTGCATCGGTTGTCGTTGTATACGGGTCAGCCAGTGTATTGGTTGTCGTTGTGTACGGGTCAGCCAGTGCATCGGTTGTCGTTGTGTACGGGTCAGCCAGTGTATTGGTTGTCGTTGTGTACGGGTCAGCCAGTGCATCGGTTGTCGTTGTGTACGGGTCAGCCAGTGTATTGGTTGGCGTTGTGTACGGTCAGCCAGTGTATTGGTGGTCGCTGTATACGGTTAGCCAGTGTATTGGTTGTCATTGTGTACGGGTCAGCCAGTGTATTGGTTGTCGCTGTATACGGTTAGCCAGTGTATTGGTTGTCGTTGTGTACGGGTCAGCCAGTGCATTGGTTGTCGCTGTATACGGTTAGCCAGTGTATTGGTTGTCGTTGTGTACGGGTCAGCCAGTGCATTGGTTGTCGTGTACAGGTCAGCCAGTGTATTGGTTGTCGTTGTGTACGGGTAAGCCAGTGCATTGGTTGTCGTGTACGGGTCAGCCAGTGTATTGGTTGTCGTTGTGTACGGGTCAGCCAGTGCATCGGTTGTCGTTGTGTACGGGTCAGCCAGTGTATTGGTTGGCGTTGTGTACGGTCAGCCAGTGTATTGGTGGTCGCTGTATACGGTTAGCCAGTGTATTGGTTGTCATTGTGTACGGGTCAGCCAGTGTATTGGTTGTCGCTGTATACGGTTAGCCAGTGTATTGGTTGTCGTTGTGTACGGGTCAGCCAGTGCATTGGTTGTCGCTGTATACGGTTAGCCAGTGTATTGGTTGTCGTTGTGTACGGGTCAGCCAGTGCATTGGTTGTCGTGTACGGGTCAGCCAGTGTATTGGTTGTCGTTGTGTACGGGTCAGCCAGTGTATTGATTGTCGTTGTGTACGGTCAGCCAGTGCATTGGTTGTCGTTGTATACGGGTCAGCCAGTGTATTGGTTGGCGTTGTGTACGGTCAGCCAGTGTATTGGTGGTCGCTGTATACGGTTAGCCAGTGTATTGGTTGTCATTGTGTACGGGTCAGCCAGTGTATTGGTTGTCGCTGTATACGGTTAGCCAGTGTATTGGTTGTCGTTGTGTACGGGTCAGCCAGTGCATTGGTTGTCGCTGTATACGGTTAGCCAGTGTATTGGTTGTCGTTGTGTACGGGTCAGCCAGTGTATTGGTTGTCGTTGTGTACGGGTCAGCCAGTGTATTGGTTGTCGTTGTTTTCGGGTCAGCCAGTGCATTGGTTGTCGTTGTGTACGGGTCAGCCAGTGTATTGGTTGGCGTTGTTTACGGGCCAGCCAGCGTATTGGTTGTCGTGTACAGGTCAGCCAGTGTATTGGTTTTTGTGTACGGGTCAGCCAGTGTATTGGTTGTCGTTGTGCGTGGGTCAGCCAGTGTATTGGTTGTCGTTGTGTACGGGTCAGCCAGTGTATCTGTTGTCGTTATTTACGGGTCAGCCAGTGTATTGGTTGTCGTTGTTTACGGGTCAGCTAGTGTATTGGTTGTCGTTGTGTACGGGCGGGTCAGCGACTGTATTGGTTGTCGTTGTGTACAGGTCAGCGGCTGTATTGGTTGTCGTTGTGTACGGCCAGCCAGTGTACTTGGTTGTCGTTATAGCCTTCGTCTAATCAGAATAATATAGATTCTTGAACACTGGTCAGAAAAGGGGCTTGAAGAATGAGTTAACAGGAAGTAGAGGATATCCATAAACCGATACCAGTGTTAGTGGTGCAGCCAGGAGCAGGGACAACCACACATGGAACGTTGTTCAGCTCATCTGGAAATATATTGCGAGATGGCTGTACGTGATATTGTTGTGACACCATGTTGGTTTGGATTGTTTGTGGGACTTATCAACGATGGCGCATGATTCCTGTAGGACTCGAGTCGGGGATATGTTTTCAGTTGGAGGACGGGCGGACGGGCACGTACAGCGGTGCACAGCTATCTGCAATCTTCTTCAACATTTATGAACATCAGTGTTCAGTAATTACGTGGAATAGTTTCCGTGTATTATTATATTAACTGGACACAAGTGGGTAGCTTCGCAACAGGAAACAAACAGGAAGTACGTACTCTAAAATACCACTAAAACCGGATGTTCTGCTTTGTTCAGCGCGTTGTTTGAGCCACATGACGGGTGTCCTGTTCTGGATGCGGTAAACCATTGTGATTAATTTGGTTTTACAATCCGCTATAGATAGTAGTTAAGGTCACCTTGAAGGAACGTCTTTACAACTCCCTCCCTGAGTCTACTTCCCAATACGTTTAGACTTGTTTTACTGAAGCGTGGATGGTTTTGTACACAAACATGGCTTCCAATCAGTTGACTCCATCACAACTGAGACAGTTCACTCCAGCGTTGTATTAATACTCAGTGTCTAAGGTGACATCTGAAACATGGAGTATTTTAAGAATAATATTACATGACACACACATTACTTGGAGTGTTTCCGCATCGTAAATATCGTATACCAGGACTATACAATAAGTATTATGATCGCAAAAGGGTCACATGGAACGGTTGTTCTTCCTTATATAGGACATTTACTATACGGCAGCACACTCGACTAATAATAAATTTCTATGTACCTCAAAAAACGCCAACAGATGAGAACCTTTGTCGATTTGATTCACAAGATATTAGCGCTGTATAATTAAAGGGGGTCTGAGCTCGGACAACTGACAGTGCTGTATAATTAAAGGGGATCTGAGCTCGGAAAACTGACAGTGCTGTATAATTAAAGGGGGTCTGAGCTCGGACAACTGACAGTGCTGTATAATTAAAGGGGGTCTGAGCTCGGACAACTGACTGACAACAACTGAGAAGACTTTGCAATCGGTGTCGCTGATTTCTTGTCAATCGTGGCATGTGGTAGCAATTCAATAACGAATGAATGTTATCCGATCTGGGTGGATTTTTATAGGCCAAGAAAGGTGGGAACGCATGTGCATTTCAATTTGCACGGAACTAACGTGTATCGGGTTACCATGGCCGTTGCTGTGATGCGTTTGGGCCATCGCTTTTATTGTCATCTGCTTTGTTTTTTCATCATCAAATTTTATTTTTCCGGACAAGGTAATGTTAAATTTTAGAAACTTTGACAACAATTACGCAGATATTTAAATGGCAAGTTTTCATGCAATGTTTCTTTTGCGGTTCAATATATTCTGGAAGATCCTTTGGCGTGTTTGTATCGTTGTTGTTTTGAGTATAATTTCCTTTTCAGAATATCTCCCCAAGATGTCTCTTCGTTGTGTCGGTTGAACCGGCGTGTATATTCTGAGATTAAGAAATAGCAAGTTTGCGTCTGGATATGATGGCCGAGCGGGACATCGCTTTATCGACTTCAACCACGGCACGCGATAAAGCGAGACGAGAAAGCGATGTATCCAACATAATGCCGTCTTTTCTGGTATTCAGTGATCCATTCTTATAGTTCTCACAGTACACTAACATATAGTCTGTGAAATCTTTTATTACATAATTTAATACATTTCTCTCCTAAAAAATTGAAACAATTTTCCTTATATTGATTTCACGTGGATAGAGCTGTCTTAACTTGCATTTACATTAATCTAGATTGGGTTTGTTTTCATAAGATTATTTTTATTAATATAAACTGTATTTTCATATACTTATCCTATCTCACACTATGCATTTCTTATTCTTCTTTCAATCCTATGTGGAAACGTGCTCGGGTGTTATTTTACTTCGTTTGAGTAGTATATATTTAGATTTTAACCTGATTTATTTAGACTCTTTCCTTTGACCCACCACGCGCCCACGGCGTGATTGTCCTACAAAACCCCAACCTAGGGCCATTCAGTTAACGTTCGTTAGTTTTCGCAGCAATCCACGTGTACAGTTATGTTTCAGCGCATAGCGAGAACATTTCAACATTTCTTCCATAGGTAGAATTTAATGATAATAGTGGGTGAGTGAGGTTTTACGCCGCTTTTAGCAATATTCCATCACGGCGGGGAACACGAGACACGGGCTTCACACATTGTACCCATGTCGGGAATCGAAAACGGGTCTTTGGCGTGACGAGCGAACGCTTTAACCATTAGGCCACCCGACCGCTCCTCATGATAATGTGTGGTTTAACAAGTCGTTGCTATTGTTTTATGTATATATTACGTGTTATCACTTTCTTGTTTCATGCTATCGCTTTCTCGTGGCCGTAATTGAAGGCGATAAAGAGCGCGATGTCCCCTCTCGGCCAGATATTATCGACAACCATCCACGCCGTCAGGGTACAGCGACACTGTCAAGCGAGTCCCGAGCCATATGGTCTGACCTAGTTCTCAGGTGACTTGTGTGAAGGGAAACATATGTCATCGGTTGTTCAATATATATTCTATATACATTCTTTAGGGGCGAGAGTGTTGATCTATGGGACTTATGGCTTTGTTTGTTGTTTAACGTCGCACTCAGCAATATTCCAGCTATATGACGGCGGTCTGTAAATAATCGAGTCTGGTCCAGACAATCCAGTGATTGACATCATGAGCATCAATCTACGCAAATGGGATACGATGACATGCATCAACCAAGTCAGCTGTCCTGACCACCATATCCCGTGAGTTGCCTCTTACGACAAGAATGGGTTATTAAAGACCTATCCTAACCCAGACCTTTACGTGTAGACTATGAATATTTGAATGGGAAATAAATGAATTATCTATTTGTTCAACGTGTGTCTAAATATCTTTTGGCTTAACGTATGGTTATATGTGTAGAGTCTATGAAATATATCAAGTATGTTATAAAATACGCCTTGAATTCCAGCATTTGTGTGACACAACAGGCCTCATTTATGAGGGAGACATTTGACCCTGCAGCCACTTCGTGCAAGAAAACATTTTACGTTCGTTTCGGTGACTAGATATTGAAGAAATTACAGCGGGACAGTGAGGGAATAGTAAGGGACAGTGAGGGAATAGTATGGGACAGTGAGGGAACGCTATGGGACAGTGAGGGAACACTATGGGACAGTGAGGGAATAGTAATGGGACAGTGATGGAACGCCATGGGTCAGGGAGGGAATAGTATGGGACAGTGAGGGAACACTATGGGACAGTGAGGGAACACTATGGGACAGTGAGGGAAAAGTAATGGGACAGTGAGGGAATAGTATGGGACAGTGAGGGAACGCCATGGGTCAGGGAGGGAATAGTATGGGACAGTGAGGGAATAGTTTGGGACAGTGAGGGAATAGTATGGGACAGTGAGGGAACGCTATGGTACAGTGAGGGAATATCGGAAAGTGAGGGAATAGTAGGGGACAGTGACGGAATGCCATGGGGCAGTGAGGGAATAGTATGGGACAGTGATGGGACAGTGAGGGAATAGTATGGGACAGTGAGGGAATATGGGACAGTGAGGAAATAGCATGGGACAGTGATGGAACGCCATGGGACAGTGAGGGAATAGTATGGGACAGTGAGGGAATAGTATGGGACAGTGAGGGAATAGTATGGGACAGTGAGGGAATAGTATGGGAGTGATGGAACGCCATGGGACAGTGAGGGAATAGTATGGGTCAGTGAGGGAATAGTATGGGTCAGTGATGGAACGCCATGGGACAGGGAGGGAATAGTATGTGACAGTGAGGGAACGCTATGGTACAGTGAGGGAATAGTATGGGACAGTTAGGGAATAGTATGGGACAGTGAAGGAATAGAATGGGACAGTGAGGGAACGCTATGGGACAGTGAGGGGATATGGGCCAGGGAGGGAATAATATGGGACAGTGAGGGAATATGGGACAGTGAGGGAACACTATGGGACAGTGAGGGAACGCTATGGTACAGTGAGGGAATAGTATGGGACAGTGAGGGAATATCGGACAGTGAGGGAACACTATGGGATAGTTAGGGGACGCTACGGGACAATTAGGGAATAGTATGGGACAGTGATGGAACGTTATGGGACAGTGAGGGAACACTGTGGGACAGTGAGGGAACACTATGGGACAGTGAGGGAATAGTATGGGACAGTGAGGGAACGCTATGGGACAGTGAGGGAATAGTATGTGACAGTGAGGGAATAGTATGTGACAGTGAGGGAACACTATGGGACAGTGAGGGAACACTATGGGACAGTGAGGGAATAGTATGGGACAGTGAGGGAACGCTATGGGACAGTGAGGGAATAGTATGTGACAGTGAGGGAACGCCATGGGACAGTGAGGGAGCATTATGGGACAGTGAGGGAACATTATGGGACATTGAGGGAACGCTATGGTACAGTGAGGGAATAGTATGGGACAGTGAGGGAACATTATGGGAGAGTGAGGGAACGCTATGGTAGTGAGGGAATAGTATGGGACAGTGAGGGAACGTCATTCGACAGTGAGGGAATATTATCAAACAGAGAGGGAACGTCATGGGACAGTGAGGGAACATTATCGGACAGTGGGGGAATATGGGACAGTGGGGGAACACTGTGGGACAGTGAGGGAACGTTATGGGACAGTGAGGGAACGTTATGGGACAGTGATAGAACGCTATGGTACAGTGAGGGAACGCTATGGGACAGTGAGGGGACGCTATGGGACAGTGATGGAATAGTATGGGACAGTGAGGGGAACGCTATGGGACAGTGATGGAACGCTATGGTACAGTGAGGGAATAGTATGGGACAGTGAGGGGAACGCTATGGTACAGTGAGGGAATAGTATGGGACAGTGAGGGAACGCCATGGGACAGTGAGGGAACATTATGGGACAGTGAGGGAACACTATGGGACAGTGAGGGAATGCTATGGGACAGTGAGGGAACATTATGGGACAGTGAGGAAACGCTATGGTACATTGAGGGAATAGTATGTGACAGTGAGGGAACGCCATGGGACAGTGAGGGAATATTATGGGACAGTGAGGGAACATTATGGGACAGTGAGGGAACATTATGGGACAGTGATGGAACGCTATGGGACAGTGATGGAACGCTATGGGACAGTGAGGGAACATTATGGGACAGTGATGGAACACTATGGTACAGTGAGGGAATAGTATGGGACAGTGAGGGGAACGCTATGGTACAGTGAGGGAATAGTATGGGACAGTGAGGGGAACGCTATGGTACAGTGAGGGAACATTATGGGACAGTGATGGAACACTATGGTACAGTTAGGGAATAGTATGGGACAGTGAGGGGAACGCTATGGTACAGTGAGGGAATAGTATGGGACAGTGAGGGAACATTATGGGACAGTGAGGGAACGCTAAGGTACAGTGAGGGAATAGTATGGGAGAGTGAGGGAACGCTATGGTAGAGTGAGGGAATAGTATGAGACAGTGAGGGAACGTCATGGGAAAGTGAGGGAATATTATGGGACAGTGAGGGAACGTCATGGGACAGTGAGGGAATATTATCGGAAAGTGGGGGAATATGGGATAGTGGGGGATTATTATGGGACAGTGAGGGAATAGTATGGGACAGTGAGGGAATGCTATGGGACAGTGAGGGAATATGGGACAGGGAAGGAATAGTATGGGACAGTGAGGGAATAGTATGGGACAGTGAGGGAATATGGGACAGTGAGGGAATAGTATTGGACAGTGAGGGAATAGTATGGGACAGTGATGGAACGCCATGGGACAGTGAGGGAATAGTATGGGACAGTGAGGGAATATCGGACAGTGAGGGAATAGTAGGGGACAGTGATGGAATGCCATGGGGCAGTGAGGGAATATGGGACAGTGATGGAATGCCATGGGGCAGTGAGGGAATATGGGACAGTGAAGGAATACTATGGGACAGTGAGTGAACGCTATGGTACAGTAAGGGAACACTATGGGACAGTGAGGGAACGCTATGGGACAGTGAGGGAATGCTATGGGACAGTGATGGAACGCAATGGGACAGTGAGAGATTAGTATGGGACAGTGAGGGAACGCCATGGGACAGTGAAGGAACGCTATGGGACAGTGAGGGAATGCTATGGGACAGTGAGGGAACGCTATGGTACAGTGAGGGAATAGTATGGGACAGTGAGGGAACATTATGGGACAGTGATGGAACGCCATGGGACGGTGAGGGAACGCTATGGGACAGTGAGGGAACATTTTGGGACAGTGAGGGAATTGTATGGGACAGTGAGGGAATAGTATTGGACAGTGAGGGAATTGTATGGGACAGTGAGAGAATATAATGGGACAGTGAGTGAACGCTATGGGACAGTGAGGAAACGCCATGGGACAGAGAGGGTATAGTATGGAACAGTTAGGGAACGCTATGGTACAGTGAGAGTAAGTGTGTGAGTTGGGTTTAACGCCTCTTTTAACAGTGTTCCTGTTATATCGCGGCGTGTCAGCTTAATGTGGGAGGAAAGCCCGAAGTGATGCAGGTCTCAGATGTTTACCACTTCGGTGAAACCCACGAGCACGGATATGGTGCTGACAAACCTAGAAATATAATCGGGGCGAACCGGGATTCGAACCAATGCCCAAGGGACGCAACTCTGCACAGTGAATCGCGGCGCCTCAGACGTGCCCCCTGGTACAGTGAGAGAATATTATGGGACAGTGAGGGAATGCTATGGGACAGTGAGGGAATAGTATGGGACGGTGAGGGAATGCTATGGGACAGTGATGGAATAGTATGGGACAGTGAGGGAATGCTACGGGACAGTGATGGAATAGTATGGGACAGTGAGGGAATAGTATGGGACAGTGAGGGAACGCCATGGGACAGTGAGGGAATGCTAAGGTAATGCTTTGGGACATTGAGGGAACGCCATGGGACAGTTAGGGAGGGAGCGATTGAGTTGTTGACAGCTTTTGACAGTATTCCAGTTATATCACGGCATGTCAGCTTGTGGGAGGAAAGCCCAAAATGATGCCGGTGTCAGACATTTACCACTTTGGTGAAACCCAGAAGCATGGGTGTGGTGCTGACAAACCTAGAAACATAAATGAGGGAATGCTATGGAATAGTGAGGGAACATTGTGGGACAGTGAGGGAACATTGTGGGACAGTGAGGGAACGCTATTGGACACTGGGAGAACCAGGAAGTATAATGAGAGTTGCTATGAGACAGTGAGCAAATGAATTGGGACAGTGAGGAAACACTGTGGCAGTGAGGGAACACTATGGGACAGCGAGGGAAACAGGAAGTATAATGAGGGAACACTATGGGACAGTGAGGGAACCAGGATGTATAGTGAGGTAACGTTATGGGACAGTGAGGGAATGCCATGGGACAGTGAGGTAACGATATGGGTCAGTGAGGAAATGCTATGGGATAGTGAGGAAACACTATAGGACAGTGAGGGAATATTTTTGGACAGAGAGGGAACATTATGGGACTGTGAGGTACGCTATTGGACAGTGAGGTTATTGCGAGGAATCAGGGTATGTATGTATGCCAGGGTACATCGAGGGAACTTCATATCATTCAGTTATGTAAGCTACAGTCTCATGGAACTAGGTTTTATGAATAAATGTCCTTGTTTAGGTTATATTGTACACACTGTATTACGGGAGATTGGGAGGAGATGTGAAGGTGTAGGAGATGACGATGATGATGGCCACTGTTATAATGCAGCAGACATCACAAAGATTGTGTGAATTTTATGTCTTTTATTGTCTCTGTGACTGTCTCATATAACATACAGTTTTCAAACATACACTACACTCTCACCCCCACTGCAACCAATAATACCTCAACAGGGTTCCACATCATGCCAGGCAACGAGAAGAAGGATCAAAATCAGGATGGTGAGTCAGTAAACAGGGCAAATAATACAAGACAAGATACGGGCAACAGGAGTGAAAAGTTATTGTATATAATAGATGTTTATCACCTATGTCCAGCAAATCTTCTTTGTGAAGTGATTTAGTTAGGCTCAATGATGGGTCCAGCTGCACAGAGCAACCTCAGTTACAGTTGATCTTAGGCGCTAACAATCAACTTTACAACCGCCATACCCAAGTCTTATTCCACTTGTACAAACCGATCTAAGTGTGATTGTAAGATGACTTGAATCTAAGATTGAGATCTTAGCTCATATACAGGAGCTGATCTTAACCTGCAACGCTTTCGGCAAGTGGATGGCTATTGTAGCCTAAGATGGTGATCTTGTTGTAGCGCCAAGACTGCATTGTGCATGTGTCTTGTTGGCCAGCTGGTATAAAACCCTGGCGAAGGATGCATGCAGCGCCCCCTGGAGCTGAGTATTGTTCTGGTTGTACACCACTTCCACCTCATGCATCAGACCACTCGTACACACAATAAAACACATGTATACACACAATCAGATCATTTCCCCCCTAAAACACACACTGTTGTAAAACTAATTGAAACCAATCTAACATTATCTCTGTATACAACCCTGTAGACCGTATAGTACAAACAGCATGTACACTTGTCTCTTCACAAGTACTAACGGAAGGCGATTCCACATACACTTTCTTTCATACACCATATCTGATTATATAACATGATAATAAAAAAAATGTCAAAACTTTGATTTAACATTTTTTAGTTATAAAAAATGATACTTATCATATCAATGTGACATATTCTGTGAGTGCAACATCAATGTAGAGCCCTCACTGACAACAAGCAGAACATCAAAGTGATTAAAACAGTACAGAATCAACCAAAGGTAAAATGACACAGCTGAGCTGGTAAAAATTCTGATAAAAAACAATATTATGCAATTGATAAATTCAGTGATATTGAATTGAAATCAAAACATTGATTAAGTAAAATTAGAGATACATAGATATGCAATACAAGCGCCAGCACTGCCTTAAGCATTAAACCTGAGCACTACACAGCTGAGCTAGCACTCAACACAACTGCAGCCAAACAACATGCTTGTTAAACCATTGCTCAGCTTTCAAAAATATAAAAATGTATATACATCAACTACATAGAAAACATAACATTCAGTGTGTCGACTGTGAAACACAGGAACAGAAATCACAGACTGAATTGAAGTCATCCTTGATGTTGCCTACAAACATAGAGAACGCACAATCCTGAAGCTGAACTATCACAAATCTTGTGTCAGCCTTCTCCTTGTTATTATGTACCAGTAAAAAAGTAGCTGTTTATGTCTGGCTGTGTTGTCGGTTAAATCACATTAATAGTTTTCCTTTATACAAAGGTGTCCACTGTTGTCAGCGTCAATCATTGAAGCCTATGTAGCAGAGGGTTGTCTGTTGACAGGAGATTCAACGAAGTCATTTTGAATCAACACCAGTCACTGTGGAGTTCCCCCAAACTCCCCTCAGTCAACACAACACCTGCATCTCCAACCATGTCACACCTGTCTCTGTACAACCATGTCACACCTGTCTCTGTACAACCATGTCACACCTGTCTCTGTACAACCATGTCACACCAGTCTCTGTACAACCATGTCACATCACTAGTGGCTGTCCATAGCATTCAAGTACTTGCTATCAATCAATTTGGGGATGATTTTGTGTCTGAAAAGAGAAACATATAGAATATAATAAGTCTTTGAAAGGCATTTAGAAGTGATACACATGAGGAAGAGAATTCATGGATGTCAATCATAAATTAAGAAGTTAACATTATAAATTCTCTTCCTTTGAATATAATACACTTGGAAAAAAGTTTTGTGAGGCATGTTTGCTGGGTATAAGGACATATTGATGTAGGGAGTATAGCTAAGTATTACCTGGTGGGTATAAGGATATATTGAGGTAGGGAGTATAGCTGGGTATATCCTGATTGGTTTAAGGACATATTGAGGTAGGGAGTATAGCTGGGTATTACCTGGTGGGTATAAGGACATATTGATGTAGGGAGTATAGCTAAGTATTACCTGGTGGGTATAAGGATATATTGAGGTAGGGAGTATAGCTGGGTGTTACCTTATGGGTATAAGGACATATTGAGGTAGCGAGTATAACCTCATATTACCTGATGGGTATAAGGACATATTGAGGTAGGGAGTATAGCTGGGTGTTACCTTATGGGTATAAGGACATATTGAGGTAGCAAGTATAACCTCATATCACCTGATGGGTATAAGGACATATTGAGGTAGGGAGTATAACCGTGTATTAGCTGATGGGTATAAGGACATATTGAGGTAGTGAGTATAACCTCATATTACCTGATAGGTATAAGGAAGAAGATAAGGACCGGGAAGAACATTTTCAGGTAGGGCCAGGTGGAGAAGCCGAAACCACACAGGACAGCCAGCTGGAACAACTGAGTCAGGGTGAAGATGTGCATCTTGCGTTGTGGCACCCGCCGGATGTAGTGGTACGGGGGGTAGGCAGCCTGTGAAGAACATGGCAGTCAGACGTGCATCATACTGTGTTGTCAGTTCAATATAGGAAGGAATGAGAAGGATGTACTTGTTCTCAACTAGTTTCTTTCTGTCACTATATTTAGGAGGAGGTAACTTATTTCTGTGTTGTGCCAAAACCATGTCCAAATCTTAAAATATTTAATAAATGATAAGAAATCAGAGAAGCTGCAGCCTGAGAAGAAGGAAATAATTCACTAATTTGACAGTCTGAGTCAAGGACTATCTGCCAAACAGAGTCATGTAAAGTTCTATCTGACATTCCTTCAATCTACATCTGGGACACTACTAGTCTGTTTAAATTTGGACTAACCTGTTCAGTAAAGAAGAGCAGGATTCTCTCGAACATCTGGTTGCCATAGAGCGCGGTGACGGCCACGTACAGGAAGAGGCCGTAGAGGACAGGGGTCGGGATGTACGCCAACACTGGCATGAACAGCAGGCTCAGGCCGATCAGGATGTGGGAGAAGATTGCTGTCAGTCGAGTTTCTCGTACCCTCACAATACTGAAACATCACATCACAGCAAGATTTAACCTCAATAGAAGAATACCCTTACAACACTGAAACATCACATCACACCAAGGTTTAACCTCAATAGAAGGATACCCTGACACACTGAAACATCACATCACAGCAAGGTTTAACCTCAATAGAAGGATACCCTGACACACTGAAACATCACATCACAGCAAGGTTTAACCTCAATAGAAGGATACCCTGACAACACTGAAACATCACATCACAGCAAGGTTTAACCTCAATAGAAAGATACCCTGACAACACTGAAACATCACATCACACCAAGGTTTAACCTCAATAGAAGGATACCCTGACACACTGAAACATCACATCACAGCAAGGTTTAACCTCAATAGAAGGATACCCTGACACACTGAAACATCACATCACAGCAAGGTTTAACCTCAATAGAAGGATACCCTGACAACACTGAAACATCACATCACAGCAAGGTTTAACCTCAATAGAAAGATACCCTGACAACACTGAAACATCACATCACAGCAAGGTTTAACCTCAATAGAAGAATACCCTTACAACACTGAAACATCACATCACACCAAGGTTTAACCTCAATAGAAGGATACCCTGACACACTGAAACATCACATCACAGCAAGGTTTAACCTCAATAGAAGGATACCCTGACAACACTGAAACATCACATCACAGCAAGGTTTAATCTCAATAGAAGGATACCCTGACACACTGAAACATCACATCACAGCAAGGTTTAATCTCAATAGAAGGATACCCTGACACACTGAAACATCACATCACAGCAAGGTTTAACCTCAATAGAAGGATACCCTGACACACTGAAACATCACATCACAGCAAGGTTTAACCTCAATAGAAGGATACCCTGACACACTGAAACATCACATCACACCAAGGTTTAACCTCAATAGAAGGATACCCTGACACACTGAAACATCACATCACACCAAGGTTTAACCTCAATAGAAGGATACCCTGACACACTAAAACATCACATCACACCAAGGTTTAACCTCAATAGAAGGATACCCTGACACACTGAAACATACAGTGATGGAGACATGAGAGACTTACATCCGTGAGATGTGCCCCTGTTCCACCCTCTCCTCCACATCGGCCAGGGCCAGCACGTGCAGGGGGCTGTGGGGCAGGGCAGCGTGCACCCACGGGAAACACACCAGCGACAGGGCCGCATTCACAGCAGCAATCACCAGCAGGTCCCAGTGATAGGCCGTCCCTTTCTTCATCCTGTGAACAGTAGGTGAAGCTATATAGTATGACTGCCATACAAGATACACACAGAATTATATAGTTATTCTTCTCCAACTTCACTGCTAACATGTTCAGGAGGGGGTGGTATGTTAACTGACATGTTCTTTGATGGAGGAGGGGTTGGTATGTTTACTGACATGTTCTGTGATGGAGGGGGTGGTATGTTAACTCACATGTTCTGTGATGGAGGGGGTGGTATGTTTACTGACATGTGTGATGGAGGAGGGGGTGGTATGTTTACTGACATGTTCTTTGCTGGAGAAGGGGTTGGTATGTTTACTGACATGTTCTGTGATGGAGGGGGTGGTATGTTTAATGATATGTTCTGTGATGGAGGGGGTGATATGTTTACTGACGTGTGATGGAGGAGGGGTGGTATGTTAACCGACATGTTCTGTGATGGAGGAGGGGGTGGTATGTTTACTGACATGTTCTTTGATGGAGGGGGTGGTATGTTTACTGACATGTTCTGTGATGGAGGAGGGGTTGGTATGTTTACTGACATGTTCTGTGATGGAGGGGGTGGTATGTTAACTCACATGTTCTGTGATGGAGGGGGTGGTATGTTTACTGACATGTGTGATGGAGGAGGGGGTGGTATGTTTACTGATATGTTCTGTGATGGAGGAGGGGTTGGTATGTTTACTGACATGTTCTGTGATGGAGGGGGTGGTATGTTAACTCACATGTTCTGTGATGGAGGGGGTGGTATGTTTACTGACATGTGTGATGGAGGAAGGGGTGGTATGTTTACTGACATGTTCTTTGATGGAGGAGGGGTTGGTATGTTTACTGACATGTTCTATGATGGAGGGGGTGGTATGTTTACTGATGTGTGGTGGAGGAGGGGGTGGTATGTTAACTGACATGTTCTGTGATGGAGGAGGGGGTGGTATGTTTACTGATATGTTCTGTGATGGAGGGGGTGGTATGTTTACTGATATGTTCTGTGATGGAGGGGATGGTATGTTTACTGACATGTTCTTTGATGGAAAAAGGGGGTGGTATGTTTACTGACATGTTCTGCGATGGAGGGGGTGGTATGTTTACTGGCATGTGTGATGGAGGAGGGGGTGGTATGTTTACTGACATATTCTGTGATGGAGGAGGGGTGGTATGTTTACTGACATATTCTGTGATGGAGGAGGGGTGGTATGTTTACTGACATGTTCTTTGATGGAGGCGAGGGTGGTATGTTTACTGACATATTCTGTGATGGAGGAGGGGTGGTATGTTTACTGACATGTTCTGTGATGGAGGGGGTGGTATGTTTACTGACATGTTCTTTGATGGAGGCGAGGGTGGTATGTTTACTGACATATTCTGTGATGGAGGAGGGGTGGTATGTTTACTGACATGTTCTGTGATGGAGGGGGTGGTATGTTTACTGACATGTGTGGTGGAGGAGGGGGTGGTATGTTAACTGACATGTTCTTTGATGGAGGAGGGGGTGGTATGTTTACTGACATGTTCTGTGATGGAGGAGGGGTGGTATGTTTACTGATATGATCTGTGATGGAGGGGGTGGTATGTTTACTGATATGATCTGTGATGGAGGGGGTGGTATGTTTACTCACATGTTCTGTGATGGAGGAGAGGGTGGTATGTTTACTGATATGATCTGTGATGGAGGGGGTGGTATGTTTACTGATATGATCTGTGATGGAGGGGGTGGTATGTTTACTCACATGTTCTGTGATAGAGTGGGTGGAATGTTTATTGATATGTTCTGAGATGGAGGAGAGGGTATGTTTACTGATATGATCTGTGATGGAGGGGGTGGTATGTTTACTGATATGATCTGTGATGGAGGGGGTGGTATGTTTACTGACATGTTCTGTGATGGAGGGGGTGGTATGTTTACTGACATGTTCTGTGATAGAGGGGGTGGAATGTTTATTGATATGTTCTGAGATTGAGGAGAGGGTATGTTTACTGATATGATCTGTGATGGAGGGGGTGGAATGTTTACTGACATGTTCTGTGATGGAGGGGGTGGTATGTTTACTGGCATGTGTGATGGAGGAGAGGGTGGTATGTTTACTGACATATTCTGTGATGGAGGGGGTGGTATGTTTACTCACATGTTCTGTGATGGAGGGGGTGGTATGTTTACTCACATGTTCTGTGATGGAGGGGGTGGTATGTTTACTCACATGTTCTGTCACGGAGGAAGGGGTGGTATGTTTACTGACATATTCTGTGATGGAGGGGGTGGTATGTTTACTGACATGTTCTGTGATGGAGGGGGTGGTATGTTTACTCACATGTTCTGTGATGGAGGGGGTGGTATGTTTACTCACATGTTCTGTCACGGAGGAAGGGGTGGTATGTTTACTGACATGTTCTGTGATGGAGGAGGGGGTATGTTTACTGACATGTTCTGTGATAGAGGGGGTGGAATGTTTATTGATATGTTCTGAGATGGAGGAGAGGGTATGTTTACTGATATGATCTGTGATGGAGGGGGTGGAATGTTTACTGACATGTTCTGTGATGGAGGGGGTGGTATGTTTACTGATATGATCTGTGATGGAGGGGGTGGAATGTTTACTGACATGTTCTGTGATGGAGGGGGTGGAATGTTTACTGATATGATCTGTGATGGAGGGGGTGGAATGTTTACTGACATGTTCTGTGATGGAGGGGGTGGTATGTTTACTGGCATGTGTGATGGAGGAGAGGGTATGTTTACTGACATGTTCTGTGATGGAGGGGGTGGTATGTTTACTGACATGTTCTGTGATGGAGGGGGTGGTATGTTTACTGGCATGTGTGATGGAGGAGGGGGTGGTATGTTTACTGATATGTTCTGTGATGGAGGGGGTGGAATGTTTACTGACATATTCTGTGATGGAGGAGGGGGTATGTTTACTGACATGTTCTGTGATGGAGGGGGTGGTATGTTTACTGGCATGTGTGATGGAGGAGGGGGTGGTATGTTTACTGATATGTTCTGTGATGGAGGGGGTGGAATGTTTACTGACATGTTCTGTGATGGAGGGGGTGGTATGTTTACTGGCATGTGTGATGGAGGAGAGGGTATGTTTACTGACATATTCTGTGATGGAGGAGGGGGTATGTTTACTGACATGTTCTGTGATAGAGGGGGTGGAATGTTTATTGATATGTTCTGAGATGGAGGAGAGGGTATGTTTACTGATATGATATGTGATGGAGGGGGTGGAATGTTTACTGACATATTCTGTGATGGAGGGGGTGGTATGTTTACTGACATATTCTGTGATGGAGGGGGTGGTATGTTTACTGACATGTTCTGTGATGGAGGGGGTGGTATGTTTACTCACATGTTCTGTCACGGAGGAAGGGGTGGTATGTTTACTGACATGTTCTGTGATGGAGGAGGGGGTATGTTTACTGACATGTTCTGTGATGGAAAAGGGGGTGGTATGTTTACTGATATGATCTGTGATGGATGGAGTGGTATGTTTACTCACATGTTCTGTGATGGAGGAGAGGGTGGTATGTTTACTGATATGATCTGTGATGGATGGAGTGGTATGTTTACTCACATGTTCTGTGATGGAGGGGTGGTATGTTTACTCACTTATTCTGTGGTGCGTTGACAAGGGCAGCAGAAATGTTTTGGTCCATGAAGAAGAGGAGGGATAGACAAAACCCGAGGCCCATGGCACCAAAGATGGCACCAACTGTTAGCTCATTCATTTCTACCAGCTTGAAAATTCCTGGCTCACTCTCAGAGTTAAAACTGAAGCCCACTGAAATCAAATAATAGTTATTAGTGTGTATAACTCTAAAAATACTACCTCTATTACATCATTGCCAATATTCTGAATAAATGAATAGTGCTTTAGCTTCCCTACCTTTTTACAAACTACAGTACTGGAACAGAGAGACAGTTGAAACAGACTATAGCCCATGCCCCAATATCCAGGAGTTATGCACCTTTGCCCGTACTCCCTCATATTATTCACCGTTTGACAGCAGGCGCAGTATACACAGTGGTACCAGAACAGTCAGATCAAGGTGGTGGATGCAGTCCGGATAGGTCTAAAGGTGTAGCCTCAGGTAAGTATAAAAACATTGCATTTATTCAGAAATGCCCATGTTTGACCATACCTGACACTACATAGTGATGTGTTCAACTACTGAGGAAAAACAGTGAAAGAGTCAGGCAAGAATCCCTCCAGGCGGCAGCAAAGCCATCCATGGCAGTCTAGGGGATAAGATGTAGGTCAAGCCCTCTTGGAACAGGTTGGTGGTCTGAAGGTTTAGAGAACATCATAAGACAATGTGCAAAGGCACGCATCTGGCTCGAGAGAGGGGAAAAACGGTACCAATACTTTACCAGGTACCGACGGAACAGTATCCAGCAACCCAGAATGGTTATTGAGGAACTGGTGTGGTCCTACCTTGTCAGCAGGTCCCAGCGGGGCTAGTACTACAGTAGGGCTGAAAGCAACCTTGTTCCTTGTAACAGGGCACAGTCAATGCCATTGGGGGTTGGTCAGCTGCTGGGCCAGGATAAGTGGACCAAAGCTTTGAGTTTCCAACATATGATTTCCTCTGTTGAGACAGATGGGACGGGAGACTGCTTAAGAAGAGCCGAGTGATGAGCAATGGTTATGGAGCCAAAGCAATACTGTCATTGCTGCCACTCCAAAGCAGAGAGAAGGCAGCTTCATATGGGTGCTTGTCTTAACAGTCTTGCATGGCCGCGGTGGTGGATGCCACTGCCAACAGAGGATACAGAGAGTGGTGGTTGAGCATTAATCCTAGGAATTGCTGAACTTGGTTTAGAGGATCTGACAAGCAGACGAACGTCCTCATCTACAGGAGGCAAGAGTTTAACGAGTAGTGTTCCTTCCTGACCGAGGTATCTGAACAGAATTGAGTGAGTTGTGTTTAACGCCGCTTTTAACAGTATTCCAGTTATATCATGGCATGTCAGCCTAATGTGGGAGGAAAGCCTAAGTGATGCAGGTCTTAGACGTTTACCACTTTGGTGAAACCTACAAGCACAGATCTAATGCTGACTAACCTAGAAACATAATTTGGCCGAACCCAGATTCGAACCCACAATCATAGTTTTCTGGTGTGCTCTGCACAGCAAACGGCAACGCCTGAGACGACTCGGCCACCCGTGACCCAACTGAATAGAAGGTTGAAGTTGGAGGGCAGTAAAGGCAGCATCCAGAGATTGAACAGATGATATACAGATGATGAATAGATATATACAGATACATAGATGAATGGGGTGCAACTGAGGAACCAGTTCGCTAGAGTTGAAGGAGGCAATGGGCTGACCAGGTGAAGGGACCTGGCGTTGGTGATCAGAAGTATGAGGCGATGGTACAGCCTGGTCAATGTACAGCGAGAGTTGAAGGAGGCAATGGGCTGACCAGGTGAAGGGACCTGGCGTTGGTGATCAGAAGTACGAGGCGATGGTACAGCCTGGTCAATGTACTGTGAGAGTTGAAGGAGGCAATGGGCTGACCAGGTGAAGGGACCTGGCGTTGGTGATCAGAAGTATGAGGCGATGGTACAGCCTGGTCAATGTACGGCGAGAGTTGAAGGAGGCAATGGGCTGACCAGGGGAAGGGACCTGGCGTCAGTGATCAGAAGTACGAGGCGATGGTACAGCCTGGTCAATGTACGGCGAGAGTTGAAGGAGGCAATGGACTGACCAGGGGAAGGGGCCTGGTGTCGGTGATCAGAAGTACGAGGTGATGGTACAGCCTGGTCAATGTACGGCGAGAGTTGAAGGAGGCAATGGGCTGACCAGGGGAAGGGGCCTGGCGTCGGTGATCAGAAGTACGAGGTGATGGTACAGCCTGGTCAATGTACGGCGAGAGTTGAAGGAGGCAATGGACTGACCAGGGGAAGGGGCCTGGCGTCGGTGATCAGAAGTACGAGGTGATGGTACAGCCTGGTCAATGTACGGCGAGAGTTGAAGGAGGCAATGGACTGACCAGGGGAAGGGACCTGGCGTTGGTGATCAGAAGTATGAGGCGATGGTACAGCCTGGTCAATGTACGGCGAGAGTTGAAGGAGGCAATGGGCTGACCAGGGGAAGGGACCTGGCGTCAGTGATCAGAAGTACGAGGCGATGGTACAGCCTGGTCAATGTACGGCGAGAGTTGAAGGAGGCAATGGACTGACCAGGGGAAGGGGCCTGGCGTCGGTGATCAGAAGTACGAGGTGATGGTACAGCCTGGTCAATGTACGGCGAGAGTTGAAGGAGGCAATGGGCTGACCAGGGGAAGGGGCCTGGCGTCGGTGATCAGAAGTACGAGGTGATGGTACAGCCTGGTCAATGTACGGCGAGAGTTGAAGGAGGCAATGGACTGACCAGGGGAAGGGGCCTGGCGTCGGTGATCAGAAGTACGAGGTGATGGTACAGCCTGGTCAATGTACGGCGAGAGTTGAAGGAGGCAATGGACTGACCAGGGGAAGGGGCCTGGCGTTGGTGATCAGAAGTACGAGGTGATGGTACAGCCTGGTCAATGTACGGCGAGAGTTGAAGGAGGCAATGGACTGACCAGGTGAAGGGGCCTGGCGTTGGTGATCAGAAGTACGAGGCAATGGTACAGCCTGGTCAATGAACGGCGACGGATGGCAATGTCCCAGCAACTGCTGGTGACTCCAGCGACATCTGGCAACAGCACTTGCCAAAGGCATCAGGGAGGTCATCAGGCGTTCCAGAAGGCAATTAGAACCTACAGACCAGGGGGAAAATTGTCCGACAAAGCGTAGGAACGGCGATCTGGCGACGGTTGGGTGTTGGCGACATCAGTGCTAACAGGCAGCAAACTAGGTCGTCAGGGTGATGTTGAAGCAGTTGTTCCCCAAAAGCACGGATGGAAGCAGGATTTAAAACATGGCAACTAAAAGGGTGGCAACTAGGCCCGAAGAGATATATATATATATATATATCTACACACAAAAAAGAGGTAAATGTTCACACGGTGTACATGTAATATATAATAAAATAATAAAGTCCGCGTTAGGCCATCATCTTCTTTATATCAGTTTAAACTGATATAAAGAAGATGATGAACTAACGTGGACTTTATTATTTTATTATAGATAGATAGATAGATAGATAGATAGATAGATAGATAGATAGATAGATAGATAGATAGCAGGGAAAGGATATATAGAGGTAGCTCCATCTGAAAGTCACCAACTGATGACAAGGTAAGGTAAGTAAAAACTGTTCCATTAACATGTCTGTGGAGGAAAGTGGAGAACTCCTGGATATCGGGGCACAGGCTATATTCAACTGTCTCTCTGTGCCAGTACTGTCTCTCTGTGTCAGTACTGTCTCTCTGTTCGAGTACTGTCTGTTTGTGAAAGGTTGTGAAGTTAAGCACTGTGAAGAGTCAGCTAAGGTCAACATACATCATTCAATATCTCAAACAAATGTAGGAGTGTATAGGTTTCAGATTATTTCATTGAAGGTTCTTCCTTCAATACTGAACAATTTCTCTGCTATACCAGCCTCCCCTGTTATTGGACAATAAGACAATCCTTCACATGTAACAGCCTTTACTTGTTAAACACAGTTGTCCAACAATGCTCTATGTATTACTCTACTAATTCCCGTACCTTTCCATTGGCTTATACTTGAGACACTAACATCACACTGTGTTTTACAGGAACTGATGTAACAAGAAGCAAATCCATCCCAGCCAGTGAGTTGGGTTGAACGCCACTTTGATTCAGTTTCAGCTGTTTCAGTAAAAGCCACAAGCACGGGCATTGTGTTGACAAACACAATCATAACCAGTGCAAACCAGGATTCGAACCCACATCAATAGGTTTCTGGCACATCTAGGGATGCAGCACTGTCCAGAAAGGTGCACTACCTTCATGTGTTCCTCCTCAATACGAAGCACTGTCTTATGTATCCTCTTGTACTGTGATTTTCAGCCCCTAAGAAGTATTTCTGATTACTTGTCTTATGACAATCGCAATACACTTAAATTATGTCTTTCCTTTGAAAATATTTAAAAAGATTTTGAGGTATATTTTCGTGGCAAGTGGCGAACACTTGGATGTCTTCGGTGGGCTTTGAAGCGTCTACCTTGATTACGTTTATAAGCATGTTGTTACGTATAGTTTAGGGGCTCGGAAAAGGGTAAGGCTCGAAACCATGTGACGTGGAGATACTGTGCTGCTACTTACTGTTGACGTCCCGGAAGACATAGGCGCCGAAGAAGGCCATGATGATGACAGCGACGGGAAGGGAGTAGTCAGCCAGAATCTCCCGCTTCCCCAACGTCAGGTACGGACTGGTAGAAAAACACACAGGTAACTCAGGGTCACACAACTAATAATGTGAAAGCTTCAAATACTACACTCAGCAATTTTCCAACTTAATGATAGCGGCCTGTAAAGAATCAGGTCTGGAATCGAAGATACAGTGATTGATATTGCGACCAACGATATACTGCGGGGTTAGGATGATAAGAAGGTCACCGAGTCTGACCACCCGATCAGTGTGGTTGTGTCTCATGACCAGCCGAGGTATACGGGGGACCTATTCTTACCCGGAATCTCCACAGTGGTAGTCATTGGAGGAACGTAGTGCATACAAATATAAAAGATATATAGATGATTCACAGATGATACACAGATGATATACAGATGATATATAGATGATATATAGATGATACACAGATGATATATAGATGACACACAGATGATACACAGATGATATATAGATGATACACAGATGATACACAGATGATATATAGATGATACACAGATGATATATAGATGATATACAAATGATATATAGATGATGGTTCAGCTGCGGTCACCCTCAAAGATTTATGTTGACCATTTACACGACTTTGTGATGAAATTTATTTTAAGTCACATTTATTTGAATGTTAATATTATCTTGAATGTTGAGATTATAAAACATACAGTGACTTGTGTCTATGTAACTGGCAAACAGTACTTCTGAATCTTACTTGTAGTTACCTTTAGTCTGCTTTAATAAGAAATCAGCCTGGCATTTCATCAGATCATCAGGATCTGGGGCGTTGTACTTACGTATTTTTAAAGTTGAAGAGAGTCACACCAATCCAGACTGTTCCAAACAGCAGCACGAGGTACAACATGCTGATGTCCCTCCGGCACACTTCCTCTGGTGCATGCTGGGCCAGGTCACTCAGTGTAGTGCTCATGTTGTCTGCGACGGTGGTTGTTACTGATGTGACGGTGGTGGTGGCTGCGGTGGTGATGTTGAGAAGCGTGGAGTTGTCTGAGTTGCTGCTGCTTGCGTAACATGCAGGGACAGAGTAGTAATCCTCAAAATCTGAAAATTTTGAACAAAATATTGTTTTGACTTTTTATATAAATGCAAGCATATACGAGAAAACATTTATGCATACAGCTGGCAACATTACACTACAAAGTATTTACAGAAGAAATGAAACATCGCTATACACAAACGCTGAGCATGCTACAGATTAACAAGAGACTGAGGACAAGGTGTAATTCTCACTGCCAGCACAGTTCTTGAAGGCGTCCACGGCGAAAGCAATAGAGATGAACAGGGCGAATATTTCCTCGGAGGACCTGAAACAAAATCTTTCAGCATAACATCGCTTGACAGTATTTTAGATTGCTGGGGACCTCTTCTAACCAGGATCCCCATGGGTTTCTGGGGACCTGTTCTAGCCAGGATCCCCATGGGTTTCTGGGGACTTCTTCTAACCAGAATCCCCATGGGTTCCTGGGGACCACTTCTAACCGGGATCCCCATGGGTTTCTGGGGAACACTTCTAGCTAGGATCCCCATGGGTTCCTGGGGACCACTTCTAGCCAGGATCCCCATGGGTTCCTGGGGAACACTTCTAGCCAGGATCCCCATGGGTTCCTGGGGAACACTTCTTACCTAGCATCTGGTGTAAAGCATCTGGTGTGAAGTCTCTAGTGTGTGGTCTCTTGTGTGAAGTCCCTGGTGTGTGGTCTCTTGTGTGAAGTCTGGTGTGAAGTCTTGTGTGAAGTCTCTGGTGTGTGGTCTCTTGTATGAAGTCTGGTGTGAAATATCTAGTGTGTGGTCTCTTGTGTGAATTCTGGTGTGAAATCTCGAGTGTGTGGTCTCTTGTGTGATGTCTGGTGTGAAGTCTCTGGTGTGTGGTCTCTTGTGTGAAGTCTGGCGTGAAGTTTCTAGTGTGTGGTCTCTTGTGTAAAGTCTGGTGTGAAATCTCTTGTGTGTGGTCTCTTGTGTGAAGTCTGGTGTGAAGTCTTTGGTGTTAAGTCTAGTGTGAAATGTCTGGTGTGAAGTCTCTTGTGTGGTCTCTGGTGTGAAGTCTCTTGTGTGAAGTCTCTTTTGTGAATTCTCTAGTGTGTGGTCTCGTGTGAAGTCTCTCGTGTGTGGTCTCTTGTGTGAAGTCTCTTGTGTGTGGTCTCTAGTGTGAAGTCTGGTGTGGTGTCTAGTGTGAGGTCTCTGGTGTGAAGTCTCTAGTGTGTGGTCTCTAGTGTGAAGTCTCTTGTGTGTGGTCTCTAGTGTGAAGTCTGGTGTGGTGTCTAGTGTGAGGTCTCTGGTGTGAAGTCTCTAGTGTGTGGTCTCTAGTGTGAAGTCTCTTGTGTGAAGTCTCTTGTGTGGTCTCTAGTGTGAAGTCTCTGGTGTGAAGTCTGGTATGAAGTCTCTAGTGTGTAGTCTCTTGTGTGGTTTCTGGTGTGAAGTCTCTAGTGTGAAGTCTCTGGTGTGAAGTCTCTGTCTCTGGGGTACTGAAGGTTACCTTGTGGAGAACTGCATGAGGATGCTGAGATCAAACACGGAGAAGACCACGAGGAAGAAGGCGTTCCAGAGTCCGACACAACAGAACATGGGCTGGAAGGGCAGGGAGAAGTCCTCGCAGATGCTGTAGATGACTGGAAGAGAGGACAGGTGTGTTAGATCTGGCTCACCTTGTTAATAACAAAGTCAGCTCATCCAATGACCTCCTAAAGATGACACATAACTAGTACACACATCTGGAATTGTGTTTGAAAGCATGATGACTGACTCACACTGTCGGGCTAGGGTGCTGGGGGACCTTGAGGGAAGAAACAAATTGGCATCCATGTATAGATGTAGACAAAGCAATTTTTTTCCCTTGCTCAGCGTACTACAATGAGGGCGGGTTCAGTTACAAATGGAGAAGATGACAGGATTGACACAGGCACTTCCATGTACATGAACCTAGGACTGAAAGACAAAACAAAAAAACGAGTCTAAACCTGTGTATATATGTGTAGATACTATACAAAGTCCTACTTTTAGTGAAGAGGGCCAGTGGAGCCGTGGTGAGCAGCACAATCTGGGGAGTTCCCCCGAACACCGCAAACAGCATCCCCCCAAACATCTGGGAGTACAGGACCTTCTCCACCGCTGAAACACAAGAAAGCTTTCATAAGAATGATGATGAAAATGGAAAATCATTCTCATCTCCCTGGGGAATATACAACCCAAGATACTGTATGTGCCGGGCTAGAAATTGGCACTGTAGTCCTTGACAAACTGCCCAAAAGTACCATAAGGACAAGTAGAAATTTGACCTTTTTAAGGATTTTGCTATGTGTTATCATTATTAGACTAGCAGACAAAAACTGTTCCTACTGGGTACCCATCCACTGCTGGGTGACCAGAGGCATGCTTAGAACCAAGTTCTCCTGCCTGTCTCTGTATGGAGCAGGAGTGAAGCTCATTCAAGTCAAGCTTGCTGAACATGGTTAACCATCCACACATTCTCCATGACCAACCTTATAGATCCCATCTCCCAGACATACTAATCAATAAGACAAAAGATATGTCTACATAGTCTTATAGATGGCCTTGAACTATTTTATTTAAGTAAATCTGTCTTTACCTATATTTGAATAACATTCAGCAAATACTTCAATTTAGACTTATTAAAGATTAGCCCCCATACAAGCTTGTCTATAGTGATACCATAATCTCTTTCCAAGCACCCAGTAAATATGTCAACAAGATTAGTGCCAGTCCAACAGCACTAACAGGATAAAGTATTCCCCTCTGTCTGGCCATTCATTAACTATAGGGCACACCCCATTGTGTATCAACCAATCATATTCCTTTTTATTGTTCTAATTCTTGTTAAATATGTAACAGAAGCCAAATGTTAAGCAGAGGGGGTTTGACGCTCATACCAAGCAGATCTCTCTCCCACAGCCCAGAGGGTTGTTCCGAATCTCTGAGGCATCAACAGCTATATTTTGAGATATTGTAAATTGTTCATTGTTAATTGTTCTTGTAAATAAAATTGTGATTAGTCTTCTGTGACTCTTTGCTGACTACTTCCCCCATGAAAACCAGCATGCCATTTGAACAGAACCATAATTATAACATAACATGCTGGACCACTACTTACAAATGTGTCTCAATATATCCTACCAATACTTCCTGCCAGTAACTATTTTCAAGTCATTTTATGAGTGAATGACCTTTAAAGTGACCTAGACATTTGACATAACTATGGCATGTGACAGGTACAGGGTAAATATCATAAGTCTATCTTAAATGATTGGAAAATATATACATTTTTCATGAATTAATCTAAACTTTCTGGAAATTTTAATGTCTCAGTTTTGAGTTCTAGCGACCTTGACCTTGTATTTAAAAGAACATGTGACCGAGGCTGAGCCAAGTTCAAGCAACCACAAAAAGCACCCCTTTATAAACTACACCAGCAGGGCATGATGGACAAAAGTCAGTTCATTAATCGACTCGTACTTTAAACACTTAGGCAGCAGACAATATAGACCAGTAACAGCTAAAATATAAGTTGGAGTGTTTCTTACTTAGAATCTGATGAGTGTTGTCGGAGTTGAGAACACCAAAGGCAATACACGGCAGGATGCAAGCGAAGTAGAGGAACAGTGTGGTCGACAACGTCTTCAGGATGCTTTTCTTGTCCGCAACACCTACACAACACCAACAAGGTCACACTGTGGATAAACATATACCTGTCATTGTGTCCAGAATGTGTCACCAAGTACAGCCGTAAGACCTGGAATAGTGGACTCAATGAACTTGTGGACTCAATGAAACAGTGGACTCAATGGAATAGTGGACTCAATGAACTTGTGGACTCAATGGAAGAGTGGACTCAATGGAATAGTGGACTCAATGGAATAGTGGACTCAATGAACTTGTGGAATCAATGGAATAGTGGACTCAATGAACTTGTGGACTCAATGGAATAGTGGACTCAATGAACTTGTGGACTCGATGGAATAGTGGACTCAATGGAATAGTGGACTAAATGAAACAGTGGACTCAATGGAATAGTGGACTCAATGAACTTGAGGACTCAATGGAATAGTGGACTCAATCAACTTGTGGACTCAATGGAATAGTGGACTCAATGGAATAGTGAACTCAATGGAATAGTGGACTAAATGGAATAGTGGACTAAATGGAATAGTGGGCTAAATGGAAGAGTGGGCTAAAATGGAATAGTTGACTAAATGGAATAGCGGACTCAATGAAACAGTGGACTCAATGGAATAGTGAACTCAATGGAATAGTGGACTAAATGGAATAGTGGACTAAATGGAAAAGTGGGCTAAATGGAAGAGTGGGCTAAAATGGAATAGTGGACTAAATAGAATAGCGGACTAAATGAAACAGTGGACTCAATGGAATAGTGAACTCAATGGAATAGTGGACTAAATGGAATAGTGGACTAAATGGAATAGTGGGCTAAATGGAAGAGTGGGCTAAAATGGAATAGTTGACTAAATGCAATAGCGGACTCAATGAAACAGTGGACTCAATGGAATAGTAGACTAAATGGAAGAGTGGGCTAAATGGAAGAGTGGGCTAAAATGGAATAGTGGACTAAATGGAATAGCAGACTCAATGAAACACTGGACACAGTGGAATAGTGAACTCAATGGAATAGTTGACTAAATGGAATAGTGGGCTAAATGGAATTGCGGACACAATGAAACAGTGGACTGAATGGAATATTGGACACAATTGAATAGTAGACTCAATGGAAAAGTGGACTCAATGGAATAGTGGACAAAATGGAATAGTGAGCTAAATGGAATAGTGGACTAAATGGAATAGTGGGCTAAATTGAATAGTGGACTAATAGTGACATTGTCCCCCTGAACTATTCTGTAACACATTTTGATCAGGGCCCTGTTCCGTGTGAGGTAAAATCTGTTCAGACAATCATAGTTCTGCGATCGCATTGTGAAACGTCCCGGTGTTGGCAAGGCAATCTGTACATGAGGCTGTTTTCTCATTGGTTAATCAATGCCTGGGTCACAGATTGTCTACACCACAAGTCCCTTCTCAAGGAGCTGCTTTATCATATTGATGGTCAAATGAGCTGCCAAGTTTGAACATACCGTCCTTGTAGTCGGAGAAGTAATGCGGTAAACGTCTCTTCAAGTCATCCTTTATGCCGCGGAGGAAGCCACATCGCATCTTGGGCTGAAACACAACCAAGCATCACATAGTCAGGTTGAAAATCTTCTCACATCCTCATGGCTCCAGATAATTCTTTAAGCCATAGAGTATTTATTCACATGTCATCATTCACGTTGGGTATTGTTAGTTCTCTTTGGTATTCAATGTCTTGGTCCAGTCTATTAGGCTCAGAAGGCTAACTGATCAGAAGACATTTGTGAAAATAATTCTCCTTTTCCACTGTTTCAGGTAACTTGTAATAGGAAGTGTCCTTGTGCTGCTCCACTTGAGTCCCCTGACTCACAATCTCATGACAGTGACACATGGCTACGTTACAACACGAGAGATGCTGCACATCTGTGCATCCTTCACTGTAGTAGCCTTTATACATGATGTCTACATTCAGTTACCTGTACAGACATACGTGAACACAAGCTGAACACTACATTGCGGAACTACACACAGTTACGATGACTTAGTTTATGTATATTATGCAAATTGGCAGCTATCTGGAGCTCTGCATCTAAAGCTCCATAACATGAAGATTGTACATCTCATAAAGCTATAGAGAGTCATTGAGAGAAAGAGTTACTGTGATTAACAGATTTGACTTCAGAGTAGTCAATGTCAAACTAAATGGATACAAGTATCATAATATTTGGTCATGTACCTATACAAAGTTACACTAGTATATGAAAGAATGTTGAATGGTTTCTGACAAGACTCAAAGTTCAACAAATCTGTCTTGGTTGGGCATCTGTTCAAGTTCTTATGCATTTGATTGTGTGTGACATCAGCATCCTACTCTTGACACTAAGTGTGTGGTAACAGCTTTCATTCTATGGCAAAACAATTCATAAATGTACAATCAATTTCTAAAGGGGAACAATTGATACAATCTAATTCTTTTGTTGTTCTTCTTTAAAAGATGAAAATATTTCAGGTTTGTCACATGTTTCAAGTTGACATAAAATATAGTCTAAAACATACAAATTTATAGACCATTTAACCTATAACATGTTGTTCTGAAGCAGTACCTTCTCCTCTTCGCTGTCAAAGACGGCCATCTTGGTCTCTGACAGTTTCTGCTTCTCCGACAACTTATGGGTCTCCTTCTGCAAGATTCCCTTGAAATGCTCCTCGTCCGGCGCCCCCATCAATTCCAGGCGGAAATCTATGTCCGAGAACATTGTTGCAAATGTCCTCCCAGTCTCGAGCTCACTCTTCGTGCCTTTCTGTAACCAACCACATTGCTTATAAACACTGACACAAGGAGGAAACCTCATTCATCCATTGACACATCCAATCAGGAGCTAGAGCGTGCTCGGCTTGTCCAGTGGTTTGCCTTCATCAACACACCCCCACACAAGCATGCACTTGTTTTTTTCGAAAATGCTTACACAATAACCATTATGCACTGTTTCTATCATTTTACTATTAAAACAGGTGTAAGTCCAAAGAAAGTTTTTTCAAATACATTGTACCAGTATTGTTATCACTTATTGTTAGTCATGCAACCAGTAGCTTTGCTTCACCCTTGTAAATTACAACCTGGCCACTGGCAAACAAGTCCTGTGGAACATGATGTTTTGTAAGTCATTTATTGTTAGCTTGGTGGTAACAGGTAATGAAACATAAATCACAAATTACTACCCCCCCCCCCCCCCCCCCCCCCACAATAAAAGCCGATTCCTACAGTGTTCCCTTCTCTGGTGCAGGAGAGGAGTTTTATTGGTAACAGTGGTGCTGTGGTACTACCTACCTCCTTGGTCGGGGTGAGGATGACGATGACGAAGTACACTTCCTGGCACGTCATGCCGAAGTTGGCGGGTGTGGCGAGGCGGGCAATGCCCACATAGCCCTTGGTGATGGAGGGGATGCTGCACCTGGAGTGGAGATGGATGAGATTACGATTGGTCCAACAGTAACTGATTGGAAAACAGTGACATAGGCAATGAAACACAGACAGTGAGAGACAAACAGTGAGAGACAGTGAGAAGCACAGACAGTGAGAGGAACAGGCAGTGAGAGGCAGGCAGTGAGAGGCAGACAGTGAGAGGCACAGGCAGTGAGAGGCAGACAGTGAGACACAGTGAAAATCACAGACAGTGAGAGGCAGACAGTGAGAGACAAACAGTGAGAAACAGTTCGAAGCACAGACAGTGAGAGACAAACATTGAGAGACAGTGAGAAGCACAGACAGTGAGAGGAACAGACAGTGAGAGGCACAGCCAGTGAGAGGCAGACAGTGAGAGACAAACAGTGAGAAACAGTTCGAAGCACAGACAGTGAGAGGAACAGGCAGTGAGAGGTAGACAGTGAGAGGCAGACAGTGAGAGACAGACAGTGAGACACAGTGAGAAGCACAGACAGTGAGAGGAACAGACAGTGAGAGGAAAACAGTGAGAGGCAGACAGTGAGACACAGTGAAAAGCACAGACAGTGAGAGGCAGACAGTGAGAGGCATAGGCAGTGAGAGGCACAGTGAGAAGCACAGACAGTGAGAGGCAGACAGTGAGACACAGTGAAAAACACAGACAGTGAGAGGCACAGGCAGTGAGAGACAGACAGTGAGACACAGTGAGAAGCACAGACAGTGAGAGGCAGACAGTGAGAGGCACAGTGAGAAGCACAGATGGTGAGAGGCAGACAGTGAGAGACAGACAGTGAAACACAGTGAGAGGCAGACAGTGAGAGGCACAGGCAATGAGAGACAGACAGTGAGAAGCACAGATGGTGAGAGGCAGACAGTGAGACACAGTGAGAGGCAGACAGTGAGACACAGTGAAAACACAGACAGTGAGAGGAACAGGCAGTGAGAGGCAGACAGTGAGAGGCACAGGCAGTGAGACACAGTGAGAGGCAGACAGTGAGAAGCACAGATGGTGAGAGGCAGACAGTGAGACAGTGAGAGGCAGTGAGTGAGAGGCAGACAGTGAGAGGCAGTCAGTGACAGGAACAGACAGTGAGAGGTAGACAGTGAGAGGCACAGACAATGAGAGGCAGACAGTGAGAGGCAGACAGTGAGAAGCACAGATGGTGAGAGGCAGACAGTGAGACACAGTGAGAGGCAGTGAGTGAGAGGCAGACAGTGAGAGGCACAGACGGTGAGAGGCAGACAGTGAGAGGCACAGACAGTGAGAGGCACAGACAGTGAGACACAGTGAGAGGCATAGGCAGTGAGAGACAGACAGTGAGACACAGTGAGAAGCATAGGCAGTGAGAGGCAGACAGTGACAGACACAGGCAGTGAGAAGCACAGACAGTGAGAGGCAGACAGTGACAGACACAGGCAGTGAGAAGCACAGACAGTGAGAGGCAGACAGTGACAGACACAAACAGTGAGAGACACAGGCAGTGAGAAGCACAGACAGTGAGAGGCAGACAGTGAAAGACACAGGCAGTGAGAAGCACAGACAGTGAGAGGCAGACAGTGAAAGACACAGGCAGTGAGAAGCACAGACAGTGAGAGGCAGACAGTGACAGACACAAACAGTGAGAGACACAGGCAGTGAGAAGCACAGACAGTGAGAGGCAGACAGTGAAAGACACAGGCAGTGAGAAGCACAGACAATGAGAGGCACAGAGAGTGAGAGACAGACAGTGACAGACACAGGCAGTGAGAGGCACAAACAGTTAGAGGCAGACAGTGACAGACACATGCAGTGAGAAGCACAGACAGTGAGAGGCAGACAGTGACAGACACAGGCAGTGAGAGGCAGACAGTGACAGACACAGGCAGTGAGAAGCACAGACAGTGAGAAGCAGACAGTGACAGACACAGGTAGTGAGAGGCACAGAGAGTGAGAGGCAGACAGTGACAGACACAGGCAGTGAGAGGCAGACAGTGACAGACACAGGCAATGAGAGGCACAGAGAGTGAAAGACAAACTGAGAGACAGGCAGTGAGAGGCACAGGCAGTGGTTTTTTTGTATTTTTTGTTTGTTTTGTTGTTTAACGCCGCACTCAGCAATATTCCAGCTATATGACGGCGGTCTGGAAAATAATCGAGGCTTGACCAGACAATCCAGTGATTGACATCATGAGCATCGATCCACGCAATTGGAATCGCTGACATGCATCAACCAAGTCAGCGACCCTTACCACCCGATCCCGTTAGTCGCCTTTTACGACAAGCCTAGTCGCCTTTTACGGCAAGCATGGGTTGCTGAAGACCTATTCTACCCCGGAATCTTCACGGGTTGACACAGGCAGTGAGAGACACACACAGTGAGAGGCACAGACAGTGAGAAGCACAGACAGTGAGACACACAGTCAATGAGACTGAATATCTTGACAACAGATCTGCATCATCCATCTGGTTGAGGATGCTGGAGATATGAGTGCTTAAAATGGATCCAATTTTGTACTTTATCTGATGAGATCCAAAATCAATTCTATCTGGTCAAACTGAGAGAGACCAGGGGCCCGTTCCACAAAGTTATCTTAGCGCTAAAATGATTGTAACTCCCCTACTTTTACAGTGACTTACGACAGTTGTAATACTACGAGCGCTCTGTTGATTTCCCTGATTCTCCGATGGAAACACTCACATGGCACAGACCCAGTTCTGATCATAGTCAAAACCTCCTCCGTCATCAATCTTCACCGAGCTCTGGATGGTCCTGCTCAGCTGATGCACTGCACGACACAAACACATCAGCAAATACACTTCTGTCACTTGTATCAGTACACTGTCTTAAAGAATGTCAGCCTGCATGAATACTAAACAGAAATTGTGCAACTCTGGTAAATGTCAACAAGTATTCACTGCATGGCAATAGTATAGGTAGACATACTCTGTTCACCACAAGGCGATACTACACTCCATGGATATACCATAGGTACACATTCCTATGTTCACTACACAGTTATATTATAGGCAGGCATTCCTATGTTCAGTACATGTATACACCATAGGTACACATTCCTATGTTCACCACACAGCTATACTACAGGTAGACATTCCTACGTTCACTCCATGGATATACCATAGGTACACATTCCTATGTTCACTACACAGCTATATTATAGGCAGGCATTCCTACGTTCACTACACAGCTATACTACAGGTAGACACTCCTACGTTCACTAAATGGATATACCATAAGTACACATTCCTATGTTCACTACACAGCTATATTATAGGCAGACATTCCTATATTCACAAGACAGCTCAACGATAGGCAGACATTCCTACGTTCACTACACAGCTATACTACAGGTAGACACTCCTACGTTCACTAAATGGAGATACTATAGGTACACATTTCTATGTTCACTACACAGCTATATAATAGGCAGACACTCCTAAGTTCACAACACAGCTATACTACAGGTAGACATTCCTATGTTCACTTCACAGCTATACTACAGGTAGACATTCCTACGTTCACTTCACAGCTATACTGTGGCATTGAACATGAAATAACACCTACCACAGTCGGTGGTGAAGAGAGCGGACTTGGCCTGGTCGGAGCTGATGGGGGAGTCTGTGCCAAGCATCTTCTTGAGGATGTCATCCACAATCACGTCCAGGTTGGAGTGATGGATGTCAAGCAGCAGCACCGTGTTGTTGAGGAACTTCTGCACGTCCATCGTGGCCCGCACCTCGTTGGTAAAGTCCTTGAATGGCACCCTCTGTACACAATAGGACGTCACTTTTAGCGTACAGAGTGGTACATTATGGTACAGGGCTATCAATAGGACGTCACTTTTAGAGTACAGAGTATTACATTGTGGTACAGGGCTATCAATAGGACGTCACTTTTAGAGTACAGAGTGGTACATTGTGGTTCAGGACTATCAATAGGACGTCACTTTTAGAGTACAGAGTGGTACATTGTGGTACAGGGCTATCAATAGGAAGTCACTATTAGAGTACAGAGTGGTACATTGTGGTTCAGGGCTATCAATAGGACGTCACTTTAAGAGTACAGAGTGGTACATTGTGGTTCAGGGCTATCAATAGGACGTCACTTATAGAGTATACAGTGGTACATAGTGGTTCAGGGCTATCAATAAGACGTCACTTATAGAGTATACAGTGGTACATAGTGGTTCAGGGCTATCAATAAGACGTCACTTTTAGAGTATAGAGTGGTACATTGTGGTTCAGGGCAATCAATAGGACATCACTTTTAGAGTACAGAGTGGTACATTGTGGTTCAGGACTATCAATAGGACGTCACTTTTAGAGTACAGAGTGGTACATTGTGGTACAGGGCTATCAATAGGACGTCACTATTAGAGTACAGAGTGGTACATTGTGGTTCAGGGCTATCAATAGGACGTCACTTTAAGAGTACAGAGTGGTACATTGTGGTTCAGGGCTATCAATAGGACGTCACTTTTAGAGTATAGAGTGGTACATTGTGGTACAGGGCTATCAATAGGACGTCACATTTCTTGTACAGACCATTTGTTTGTCATAACTCATATACAATGCCAGAAAGGGATATCTGACATTGTAGCCTGTAGTCTCCATGAAGAAGGACATTACATACTTAACTCAGAAACTGGCGATAAACACTACCCAGGATTTTTTGTGGTTTTCAGTGTTCTCACAAATGCATACAAACACAGTCTGAGTCAAAACATGTTCACCAAGTTTGGATCTTAGGACCAGTTTCAGGAGAGGAGGGGTTGGCAATACCTGATGTATGTATTTTCTATCTTAATGAAAAATTCATTCCCAAACAAGTATCGACAAGAAGTATTGAATCATGAGAATGGAGTGTAAAGCTACCATTGTGGACAGAAAGCAGAGACACGTTCATGTTTCATGAGTGTTTGCAAAACAATCTGCCCACAAAAAACATACAAAATTCACAGTGCAAACTGATGTTGCACCGTTAGATCACCGGTAATTAATTTGAAAAAATCTTTTTTGGCAAAACAATTTACTACAGTGGGTCGTAAAGAGGTTCATGTGTTTAGACAAGTATTTTTAATTCAATAAGTGCTGGTTTACTGATGTTACAGAACAATGAACAGATCTACTTCCATCAGAGAAGACTCTGCTCTGACAAGGTGCTTACAATGGCCAGTCGCTATACAAAGCATTACATCATTCAAAACAATTCAAGTACTTTTTTTTTATTCATGAAGCTGTATCTTTTAATTCTTTTACATTTTTTATGGTACTAAGACATTGTAAATTTACAGAATGTGATGACTGGTTAACATTTAAATTCAATTGTTGCTGTATTAAAATCTCCCTGATAGATACAAATATCTCCTTGATACTAAAGGTTTGATGTCCCTGACACCCTCTGACAATCTATCACATGTACATAACACATTACAAAATTATCAAGGAAATATTGATCAATAACCACATTTACCTAACTTTTTGTGGCTTAAGTGACTGTGGCTTTTTGCTCCTGTTCACTGAATCCACAAACCAAGAAATCCAAGTTTGGTCTACAGACATGGCAGAACAAGTACTCACCTCATGTCGGGAATAGATGAGGCTGAGGCCGGACTCGTCTGAAACACAGGAGGATGTCAGAAGCTAGTCTTGATAAACCAGTGAATCAACGATAAATACTTCAAATTAAACAAACATGGAATGTAGGAGACAAAGTCCTGATGTGGTCATTGTTGATTGTATCTGGCATGACAACAAATGTCCACAGTACTGATATTTACCAGGTAGACCCAGTAGTGGGCAGGTCTTGTCCATGGCCAGGTTCAAAGACTAAAAATAAAATAATAAAATACCAGCACAACCAATTCAACAATTTAGTTGTTAATTAGCAGAACAAATTGAAATGAAATATTCATGTTTCATAATTTGAAAACATTTCTATACAGGAGATGACTAACAGGTTGCAGTATGACAAAGAAAACCACTATCCACAGTTGCCTAGCAACATAAACAAAATAACAACAGCACCTGTGAAAAACAAATTAATATTTCTAACATTCATCCTGTAATAAAAGAAAATATAACATGTAGTTCAATTGAGGCATATCATTGCTGAACAACCTCAGAAACACACCTGCCTTCCCACTGCCCATTGTGCACAAAGTCATATTCAGACGAACCCCAGCACATTGGAGAAAGTTCTCCACACAAGTTCAATTGCACTCAACCAACTCCTTCTGAAAAAAACTAATAACGTCACACATATTGTTTAGAAACTAAAACAGCCAGCAGCCCATCAATGACCTGACACAATGTTTTAGTGTTGATGTAATCCTTGTCTCTATTATCTTGATGCAGCCAGGGATTCTTGCCTCACACCTGTGGCGTGGGATGTCAGAGATGCTGCACAGAGATGCTAATGGGTTCTCACACGTTATAGAATTACCTGGCACTGAACACCAAGATCACCTGATTGGCTTGATCTATCGAAACATTTTTGCACGAACCTCACACATCATCTGCAAAGGCAGATTCAGCTGATGTCTCTCACGTAATGCTGATTTATTTGAAAACCAAATGTCTATCTGAAGAATATGAATACATTATGAGATTTTGTCTGTCTGTTATCCAAAATATGTAGATTGACTGAATGACATATTTGCTGCCAAGGTAATGAGTTAGGGAAGTGTCCAGACACAGGAGGTATGGAAACAGCACACCCTCCTGACACCAGTAGATGTGGAAACATCACACCCTCCTGACACCAGTAGATGTGGAAACATCACACCCTCCTGACACCAGTAGATGTGGAGATATCCCACTCCTGACACCAGCAGATGTGGAAATATCACACCCTCCTGACACCAGTAGATGTGGAGATATCCCACTCCTGACACCAGCAGATGTGGAAATATCACACCCTCCTGACACCAGTAGATGTGGAAACATCACACCCTCCTGACACCAGTCGATGTGGAAACATCACATCCTCCTGACACCGGTCGATGTGGAAACATCACATCCTCCTGACACCGGTAGATGTGGAAACATCACACCCTCCTGACACCGGTAGATGTGGAAACATCACATCCTCCTGACACCAGTCGATGTGGAAACATTACACCCTCCTGACACCAGTAGATGTGGAAACATCACATCCTGACACCGGTAGATGTGGAAACATCACACCCTCCTGACACCGGTAGATGTGGAAACATCACATCCTCCTGACACCGGTAGATGTGGAAACATTACACCCTCCTGACACTGGTAGATGTGGAAACATCACACCCTCCTGACACTGGTAGATGTGGAAACATCACACCCTCCTGACACCAGTCGATGTGGAAACATCACATCCTCCTGACACCGGTCGATGTGGAAACATCACATCCTCCTGACACCGGTAGATGTGGAAACATCACACCTTCCTGACACCGGTAGATGTAGAAACATCACATCCTCCTGATACCAGTACATGTGGAAACATCACAACCTCCTGACACCAGTAGATGTGGAAACATCACATCCTCCTGACACCGGTAGATGTGGAAACATCACACCCTCCTGACACCGGTAGATGTGGAAACATCACATCTTCCTGACACCAGTCGATGTGGGAACATCACATCTTCCTGACACCAGTCGATGTGGAAACAGTCAATGTTCAGGTAGCCAGGATCACCGGTGTCACCTGTTCAGGTAGCCAGGAGGACCAGTGTCACCTGTTCATGTAGCCAGGAGGACCAGTGTCACTAGTTCAGGTAGCCACAAGGACTAGTGTCACTGGTTCAGGTAGCTACAAGGACCAGTGTCACTAGTTCAGGTACCCACAAGGACCAGTGTCACTAGTTCAGGTAGCAAGGAGGACCAGTGTCACTAGTTCAGGTAGCAAGGAGGACCAGTGTCACTAGTTCAGGTAGCCACAAGGACCACTGTCACTAGTTCAGGTAGCCAGGAGGACCAGTGTCACGTGTTCAGGTAGCTACAAGGACCAGTGTCACCTGTTCAGGTAGCTACAAGGACCAGTGTCACTAGTTCAGGTAGCGACAAGGACCAGTGTCACGTGTTCAGGTAGCTACAAGGACCAGTGTCACTATTTCAGGTAGCCAGGAGGACCAGTGTCACTAGTTCAGGTAGCCACAAGGACCACTGTCACTAGTTCAGGTAGCCAGGAGGACCACTGTCACCTGTTCATGTAGCTACAAGGACCAGTGTCACCTGTTCAAGTAGCTACCAGGACCACTGTCACTAGTTCAGGTAGCCAGGAGGGCCAGTGTCACTAGTTCAGGTAGCCAGGAGGACCAGTGTCCCTAGTTCAGGTAGCCAGGAGGACCACTGTCACTAGTTCAGGTAGCCAGGAGGACCAGTGTCACTAGTTCAGGTAGCCAGGAGGACCACTGTCACTAGTTCAGGTAGCCAGGAGGACCAGTGTCACCTGTTCAGGTAGCCAGGAGGACCAGTGTCACTAGTTCAGGTAGCCAGGAGGACCACTGTCACTAGTTCAGGTAGCCAGGAGGACCACTGTCACTAGTTCAGGTAGCCAGGAGGACCAGTGTCACTAGTTCAGGTAGCCAGGAGGACCAGTGTCACTAGTTCAGGTAGCCAGGAGGACCAGTGTCACCTGTTCAGGTAGCTACAAGGACCTGTGTCACTAGTTCAGGTAGCCACAAGGACCACTGTCACTAGTTCAGGTAGCCAGGAGGGCCAGTGTCACTAGTTCAGGTAGCCAGGAGGGCCAGTGTCACTAGTTCAGGTAGCCAGGAGGACCAGTGTCACTAGTTCAGGTAGCCACAAGGACCACTGTCACTAGTTCAGGTAGCCAGGAGGACCAGTGTCACTAGTTCAGGTAGCCAGGAGGACCACTGTCATTAGTTCAGGTAGCCAGGAGGACCACTGTCACTAGTTCAGGTAGCCACAAGGACCAGTGTCACTAGTTCAGGTAGCCAGGAGGGCCATTGTCACTAGTTCAGGTAGCCAGGAGGACCACTGTCACTAGTTCAGGTAGCCAGGAGGACCAGTGTCACTAGTTCAGGTAGCCAGGAGGGCCACTGTCACTAGTTCAGGTAGCCAGGAGGACCACTGTCACTAGTTCAGGTAGCCAGGAGGACCACTGTCACTAGTTCAGGTAGCCAGGAGGACCACTGTCACTAGTTCAGGTAGCCAGGAGGACCACTGTCACTAGTTCAGGTAGCCAGGAGGACCAGTGTCACCTGTTCAGGTAGCCAGGAGGACCACTGTCACTAGTTCAGGTAGCCAGGAGGACCAGTGTCACTAGTTCAGGTAGCCAGGAGGACCACTGTCACTAGTTCAGGTAGCCAGGAGGACCACTGTCACTAGTTCAGGTAGCCAGGAGGACCAGTGTCACCTGTTCAGGTAGCCAGGAGGGCCACTGTCACTAGTTCAGGTAGCCAGGAGGACCAGTGTCACTAGTTCAGGTAGCCAGGAGGACCAGTGTCACCTGTTCAGGTAGCCAGGAGGGCCAGTGTCACCTGTTCAGGTAGCCAGGAGGACCAGTGTCACCTGTTCAGGTAGCCAGGAGGACCAGTGTCACCTGTTCAGGTAGCCAGGAGGACCACTGTCACCTGTTCAGGTAGCTACAAGGACCACTGTCAATAGTTCAGGTAGCCACGAGGACCATTGCTACAGAAATACCACAGACAGTTTGCTGTACAAGTACAACAGACGTCACACAAACATATGTCACAACTTTCTCCTTTTCATGCTGTCAAAAGCAAACAAAATAACATAAATGACATTTCATACATTCTGCTGATCAGTCTGACTTTGTTGACATGAATTATTGATCCTACACACTGATGTTGACAAGAGTTTGTGGACCATGGTTATTTGTCAAACACTCAAGGTCGACAGACCAGAAACAGAGCCCGTGCTTGAGGCCTTGCATGGACATCTGTGCAAATACCAGTGATTCAGCTGAATTCAGTATTTAAGGATAACAGGTGGTTGTACTATCACATAAACTCTTAAACCAAGGGTTGCTGTCATGGAGAAGATAGAGGCGAAATGTTGCTGAGTGCGCCAGGCCCACTGTCATCAAGTGGAATATTGTTGAATGCAGTGTTACGACAAAATAGGACAAGAAAAGATTACAATCATTACAATGATTATAATCAGAACAAGAGTGGGAACCCCAGGTCACAGGATCCTGGCAGGTCTAGGGGACATAACTCTTAACAGTGCCCAAGTTCAGACTTCAGCTTAGTGATACATGAAATCATCATCATTCAAACTTGGGAGCTGGTTTTACCATTGTGCTGTTACAGCGTAACAGTTTTCCACAATGTATGCTCCCTGGCTGTCGGAACTCTCCTGTGCATGAGTCAAATTTGTTGTTGCGTAAAGGTAAGAGAGATAAACCTCGCCGTTTGCTCTCGCAATAAGGAAAATTAGGTCTTGACCACTTGTGACACACCACATTTATGATAGTATGGTTATGATTGTTTGTGTACAGTTTAATTGGGCTGTCATAGGATAATATGTCATGAATTCGCTTTGACAAGCCTTGTAATGTGACTAAGTTTTCGCATGTTTTTTTTAAATACGCTGTCGCATTCAATTTATGTGTTCGATTTATCGTATAATTTATTGTCGCATAAGGTTATATGTAAAAGGATATTTCTTACGTTGTTTAGGTGCGTCTTTAAACTCTGTTTTAAAGCATTTTGGACAAAAAGTTGTTATTTTTGTTGTATAGCAAATTACCGTAATTATCTTAAAATGTGGACACTTTTTGTTAAACACATGATATCATATGCTAGCGACCAGGTTAAGTAACCATTTGTGTTTGTATTTTTTACAGCCTTTTACCCTTTATAAGAACATCCATCCACAGAATAAACACCTTCATATCTGATGACACTTGTACCATCATTTCTTGAATGGAAGAGGTTCGGGGTTATCTGACTTGTAGCTCGCAAGGGTGATGAAAGTACAACCATATTGCACAGCTGTTTTATTCAATAAGGTAAAGTGCTGTTGAACTACAGGGAATGGTGACAAGTTACGACTGTTATTGGTGGGCAAGGTTCCTGCTTAGGAATAAGTGAAATATGCTAAACAATGGAAACAGAAAAATTGCACCCTTTGGACTTGAGCTGAATTGGTTAACACATCATTTAGACATCTATAATTTGGGCATGAAAAAATTCATTTGGCTTCTAGTTATGTAAAAGTGTAATGCAGCATCCATGCATATTTTGTGCATTGTACACCAGGTCAAACAGCGTGACCGCCAAGTCTCATTGTTGAGGTATGGTGAGATATGTGATCAGTATGTGTACAAGGCATCCACACACGGGTCTTTCCTGTCCATCAATACCTGGCTTGTCAGATTAAAGAACTGTGCTTGCTCTTACCTGTGAAGGAGTCTTCAAACTTGCCCTCACTAACTGAGCTGCGCTGACTTTCGATGGATGTTTTCTTGTTGACATTGCTGTTAGACGACCCCCCGGAGGACATCCTCATCCGGACCCTGGTGCTGGCTTCTGGGTTGGGCAGACTCTGTGCATTGCCATTAGTCTGGTCCGCGACAGGGGTGCCGTTGTACGGAGGAGGGGGCCCATTACTGACCTCCACTACAAATGAGGGATTCACAAACTGACCAGTGTTGTCTGAGTTATGGAAGTTGGCAGACTGTAGCCGCACCATCCCACTGTCGGCGCTGTCAGAGGTGACATCCATGTTGCCGGCTCGTCTGAAACAGTGAGTGAATGAGTGAGTGAAGGAGTGAAGGAGTGAGTGAGTGAGTGAGTGAAGGAGTGAAGGAGTGAGTGAGTGAGTGAGTGAAGGAGTGAAGGAGGAAGTGAGTGAGTGAGTGAGTGAATGAGTGAAGGAGTGAGGGAGTGAGAGTGAGTGAAGGAGTGAGTGAGTTAGTGAGTGAAGGAGTGAGTGAGTGGGTGAGGGAGTGAGTGAGTGAAGGAGGGAGTGAGTGAGTGAAGGAGTGAGTGAGTGAAGGAGGGAGTGAGAGTGAGTGAAGGAGTGAGGGAGTGAGTGAGTGAGTGAGTGAAGGAGTGAGTGAGGGAGTGAGTGAAGGAGGGAGTGAGTGAGTGAAGGAGTGAGGGAGTGAGTGAGTGAGTGAAGGAGTGAGTGAGTGAAGGAGGGAGCGAGTGAGTGAGTGAGTGAAGGAGGGAGTGAGTGAGTGAGTGAGTGAAGGAGTGAGTGAGTGAGTGAAGGAGTGAAGGAGGGAGTGAGTGAGTGAGTGAGTGAAGGAGGGAGTGAGTGAAGGAGGGAGTGAGTGAGTGAAGGAGTGAAGCAGGGAGTGAGTGAGTGAAGGAGTCAGTGAGGGAGTGAAGGAGTGAGTGAAGGAGTGAGTGAGTGAAGGAGTGGGTGAGTGAAGGAGTGAGTGACTGAGTGAGTGAGTGAAGGAGTGAGTGAGTGAAGGAGGGAGTGAGTGAGTGAAGGAGTGAGTGAGAGTGAAGGAGTGAGTGAGTGAGTGAAGGAGTGAAGGAGGGAGTGAGTGAGTGAAGGAGTGAGTGAGTGAAGTAGGGAGTGAGTGAGTGAAGGGGTGAGTGAGTGAAGGAGTGAGTGAGTGAAGGAGTGAGTGAGAGTGAAGGAGTGAGTGAGTGAGTGAGTGAAGGAGTGAAGGAGGGAGTGAGTGAGTGAAGGAGGGAGTGAGTGAAGGAGGGAGTGAGTGAAGGAGGGAGTGAGTGAGTGAAGGAGTGAAGGAGGGAGTGAGTGTAGTCATATAGAGAATGGAGAGAGACATGACACATAGAGATGAAAAAAACTGAATCTGCATGAAAAGAAAAATTAGGAACCACTTTCCTAACCTGTGGTCCTTAAAGAAAAAGGAGAAATGATGTAAGTTGTTATATACACATCAAAGCTGTCAGCATATCGATATACATGGGCCTTGTCATAATACACTGATTAATTGATATACATGGGCCTTGTCATAATACACTGATTAATTGATATACATGGGCCTTGTCATAATATACTGATTAATTGATATACATAGGCCA
Organism: Haliotis cracherodii; assembly: GCF_022045235.1. Taxonomy (NCBI): domain Eukaryota; kingdom Metazoa; phylum Mollusca; class Gastropoda; order Lepetellida; family Haliotidae; genus Haliotis; species Haliotis cracherodii. Next base: position 855,345 of record NW_027266341.1, on the reverse strand, counting down.
TGTAATGATACAAAGATAGAAATCTGTCGATATACAGTGTTTCATATAACTTGTCATCATACAACACTGGAGAGAAGGCAAAGGAGAAGAGGAGGGGGAGTGGAGAGTGAGTGAGCTGGGTTTAATGCCTCTTTCAACAGTATTTCAGTTATATCATGGTGTGTCAGCTTAATGTGATGCAGGTCTCAGACGTTTACCACTTTGGTGAAACCCACAAGCACCGGTATGGTGTTGACAAACCTAGAAACATAATTAGGGCGAACTGGGTTTCGAACCCACAATCATAGGTTTCTGGCGTGCCCAAGGGATGCAACTGCACTGCGAATCACGGCACCTTAGACAACTGGGCCACCATAGGAAAAGGAGAAGGGGAAAGGTGGAGAAGGGGGAGGGGAGGGGAGAGGGAGGAAGGGGAGCAGAGGAAAAGGAGAAGGAGAAGGGGGAGGGGAGAGGGAGGAAGGGGAGCAGAGGAAAAGGAGAAGGGGGAGAATGGGGAGGGGAGGGGAGGGGGAGGAAGGGGAGAGGGAGGAAGGGGAGCAGAGGAAAAAGAGAAGGGAAAAGGGGGAGAAGGGGGAGGGGAGGGGAGAGGGAGGAAGGGGAGCAGAGGAAAAAGAGAAGGGGAAAGGGGGAGAAGGGGGAGGGGAGAGGGAGGAAGGGAAGCAGAGGAAAAGGAGAAGGGGAAAGGGGGAGAAGGGGGAGGGGAGAGGGAGGAAGGGAAGCAGAGGAAAAGGAGAAGGGGAGAAGGGGGAGGGGAGGGGAGAGGGAGGAAGGGGAGCAGAGGAAAAAGAGAAGGGGAAAGGGGGAGAAGGGGGAGGGGAGAGGGAGGAAGGGAAGCAGAGGAAAAGGAGAAGGGGAAAGGGGGAGAAGGGGGAGGGGAGAGGGAGGAAGGAATGTGATCAGAGGAAGAGACGGGAGGAGGGGAAAGGGGAAGATGGGGGGGAAGAGAAGGAAGGGGAGCAGAGGAAGATGAGGAGGGGAATGGGGGAGAATGGGGAGGGGAGAGGGAGGAAGGGGAGCAGAGGAAGAGAAGGGAAGAAGGGAAAGAGGACAGGGGGAGCAGATAAGGGGGATGGAAGGAAAGGAGAGGGGGAGGGTGGAAGGGAAAAAAAGGAGAATGTAGAAGGGGATACACTTGGACATGAACAGTGAGCATGTAGTGGACAAAACTGGACATACACTATACTATTTCTCACAAGTGCTGTGACAACATTTCCTAAATTGTGAACAAGGATGTTATGAAGAGTGTCCCTCCTAAAATGAGAAAAAAACTGACAGACGGACAGATGACAAAGACCCATAAGCTCACACTGGCGATGTCACCATCCCTAAACCATCTGTAATTTTATGAAGGTCAAAGTTAAATTTAATTACTTAATGAAATTACATTTAAGCCAACCAATCCCTGTTTTGATCATTACATATCCACAAATAAAATATGTAAATATTTGTCAAAGCAACTCAAGACTTCCTAAGTGTCTAACAATGTCTACTTACTTGAGGAATCTCATTGTGAATTGTTTTCAGTCGGTGCCTGCCAAGGCCACATACTGTCATATGAACCAATCCACCGAGATAACAAGTCCCTTTTCACATCTCCACCCTAATTACTATAATTACTCTAATAATACTCTCTCAAGTTACCAGCACTGAAAAGTGTATCACTTTCTAATCCACAAACTTTCTCTTTAACATGTCGTATGCGATGTCACTACATGATACAGAACACAGAAGTGGATACTGGAATAATATAGCATCTAATTACATCTTATTATGTAAATCAGTACATTCAAAGTGAACAAAAATAATTAACAGTCAGATATGTATGTATATATGTGTGTATGTAGGCCTGAGTCTGATGAAAGGAAGCTAAAGTTTGACAACAATAGCCAGGCATGACCAGGATGTACGATGGCTGTAGTTCAAGTATTATCACTGCAGATGTGTATTTAAAACACATCTGTGATGACATTCTATTGTTTGAATGCTCCATTATTTTAGAGTTGATAGTGCTCTCTGCTGCTGTTGCCCGTTCTCTGTCGTGAACTGATCTTCACAATACAGGTTTTATGGCTCTTTAGAATGTTTAGTTAAAGTTTGAGAGTTGAGATGTGTTTTAAGTAAGGGAATATCCTCATAACTCTCCATTCCTTAACAATAATGGGCCTTGGTCATTGTGCACTTAAGTGAAGTCTACAGGCCGTGTGTGCTGTCTGACATATCAGATAACCCCTTGGATTATCCAATATAAGTATTGGCAATTAAGATTTTTAGAAATTTTATGGTGACAAAGGTTGTCCATATGAACCTTGATGACGGTAAAACCCAATCTTCATTCCCCACAACGGCTGTGCAATACTCTCCATGCCTGTCATACATGTGAGTCAAGTTTAAAAAAAGATAGTAATTGATATCCACACCCTTTTAAATATGTGCATACAATCACAAAACATAATGTCATCTACTTCATTATACAAAAAGATGTTACCGTAATCGATGTAATAAGCACCCACAGCGATATTTGCTAAATATATTAGCTAGTGAACAATCCCAATTAACACCCCTTCTGATTGATCAATGTACACAAGACTTATTTATTCGTGTATAAATCGCACTCGTTTGTTATATGCACCCACAATTATGGTCAATTAAATTCTGGAAAATATATCTGTCGTGTATAACACGCACAGATTTTATTTTTGTATCATTTCAGGCTGTCAGCAAAAACCACGAAATGTACAATCTTTCAACTCTGTTTTTTCTCTCACCAAACTTCTAATAAGATTCTAATAAGAACCCCCTATTTCTAATTTTGAGATCGCTCTAGGCGTTTATTACGTCGAATACAGTAATACTAAAGATTGTAGCAATGTGTTCGATTACGCATAATGTTTGAAAGCGCACGTAAAATCTCCAAATCATCATCAAAGATTGTATGAAAATATTCCTGAAATAGCAAAAGGCACCAGTTCAGTGTATGGCTCATGTGTATACAATTTACAAAGTTTCACGAACAAAAATATTGAATGTTTTTTTTAGTTATGCTCCAGAAACAAAACATGACGGATGTTTCTACATCCTGCAAAACTTTGTTTGGAGGGGGGTAATAATGTTTGAGCATTATCCACTCAAAACATGGAACTCATTCAACAACAAAGAGTTCCTGTTTGATTTCGGATAGTACAATGGAGAAAAACATGCTGTGTTTTTTTCAATACAGAACTAGGTTACCTTGTTAGATATAGTTTATGTCGGTAACGTTACAGATAGATTCAACTGATGCTGTTAAATCTGCAGGTAACCTGGCATATACTCTTGAAGCACAGATGATTGATTATCTTATAAGTAAATTCTTATGCTCAGGAAAAGGCATATGAAACAGCTTTGTGTTATCTGAGACATGATGATGAAACTTACACTGTACACTACATTATTATGGGATATCAAACAAGCTTCCCATTAAAATAGGAAGTTAATGTCAGGAGCGGAAAAAAAATTCATCTGTCCCAAACTTTTGTGACTGACTGAGAAAACCTTTTTCCGAAGGTGCAACACTTCCTGCATGGATACATGTGAACTCGAAACTACTGAATTACGAGGGGAATCAAACCTAACAGCCCACTTTTGTCACATTATAGCTGTCTTTCACGCCCCTATTGTGATATCTGCATCTCTCACATCCATAAGCCTTGATCTCCGTTCAGCCTTGAGTAAGAGAAGTAACTCACACTATAGACATCAGCGTTAGAAATTGGCACTAGTCTATAGTCCTTGCCAAACTGCTCAATAGTTAAGGTGTCATAAGGACTAGTAGAATTTCGCCATTATTAAGGATTTTGCTGTATGATATCATTATAAGGACTAGTGGACTAAAACAGTCTACCATTGCTGCAGTAGTTGACCTACGGTACATGTATTAGCTCACCCTATAGACATCCTATTGAAAGTTGTCTATCACTGCTGCTCTAGTCAACCCACAGCACATTACTGTGACATACTGTCACCAATGTAGAAATCCCTCTCTTCTTCACGGTAGAGCTGTCACAAACTTTCAGACCAGGTTTACACAACCACAAAATATGAACTCAACATAATCTTCACATATATTTTCTTTGTTATATCACAATCCTGTAGTGTTATGTCGACCAACAGGTGGCTCTCCAGTGAAAGGTTGTGGCTACTGATGCGATGCGAATGGCATTCCAGTGCCTGTGTATTCAAAGGACAGCCCAGGAGACCATGACACACAATCATAGGTTCTGTCCCTTTCAGAGAACAACATCACGTCACTGATGTTCTGAGGTAACATGAGTCATTCAAATATATATATGACTTTGTTCAGACATGATCGAATTTAATCTCTGCATCAAAGACAACATTGAGAAAGTAAGGATAAGATATATGGATGAACAAGTTCTTAATTACAATTAGGAGCGACGTTTCGGTGTAGGTTCTAACACTGTTACCAAGCAAGTGAATCCTAATTGTAATAAAGAAGTTGTTCATCCATATATCATATCCTTACTTAGTACTCCAACTTCTAAATGCCGCTCAAAGGAACATTGAGAGAGATGTTTACTTGCAAACCCTCATGCAGACTGCCAGATCATTAAGAAGATGAATGCTAGTTGGGATAGAAATATCAATGATAGTGAAAATAAATATAACAATCACCCCAATTCTATTCTCACCCCTTTTCAGCTCCATCAGCAGCCTTTGTGCGTCCCCTTTTCAGCTCTGACATTAGAAGAGTTGAGGGATTCTTATCACCTTATAGAACTACTTTTATTGAACCTTCTAGCTGACTATATTCACACATTAGACCAGTGTCACAACTTGGAGTGGTGTCTGCTGCTGTCTATATCAGATCTCTCAGCTGACAGGAAGGAAATCAACACTCAAGTCTTTACCCTTCATGATGACTTCACACGATTGTTGTTGCAGTTGATTCTGAGCCAGGAATAACCCCTTCTGCATAGACAAATTGATCTCACAACAGTACGGAGTGGTGGGGTAGCCTAGTGGTTAAAGTGTTCGCTCGTCAAGCTGAAGACCCCAGTTCGATTCCTCACATGGGTACAACGTGTGAAGGCCATTTCAGGTGACCCCAGGGCGGTAGTTTAGCCTGGTGTTTAAAGTCTTCGCTCGTCATGCTGAAGACCCGGGTTTGATTCCTGACATGGGTACAATGTGTGAAGGCCATTTCTGGTTTCCCCTGCCATGATATTGCTGGAATATTGCTAAAAACGGTGTAAAACCATACTCACTCACTCGGGTGTCCCCCGCTGTGATATTGCTGGTATATTGCTAAAAGTGACATAAAAACATACTCACTCACTTGGCGGTCTGTAAATATCGAGTCTGGACCAGACAATCCAGTGATTGATATCATGAACATCGTTCCACGCAATTGGGATCGATGACATGCTTCAACCTCCTGATCCCGTTAGTTGCCACTTACGACAAGCATAGTCGCCTTTTATAGCAAGCATGGGTTGATCCATGTCATCGCATCCCAATTGTCTGAAACTAATGATGTCAATCACTGGATTGTCTGGTCCAGATTTGATTATTTACAGACCGCCATCATATTGCTGGAATATTGCTGAATGCAGCGTTAAACAACAATCAAACAAACATCAGATACAAGTTCTCACTACCACTGAAGACATTCCATTACAGGTCACGTCAGAATGACCTTTCACAATCTTTAATCTTTCACAAACCAATAATGACTACCAGGAAGTGGACATTAGCCACAAAGAAAGCAGTGTTCTTGAGCTTTGCGACACGTTTCAAACTTTCATTCCAGACTATGCTTTTAAAAGTATTTTGAATCAGTCATACAGCCCGTAACAGTAGTTCTGTGTTAAACTTTGTAGGTTGTATGCTTACAAAACATAGTCCACTAACAATGTAATATAACAATATGAATATTTCCTTTTTCTTTTTTCTATTACAAAGTGTTTGTTATCTATCGTGTAGTTATACGATTTTCGATCACGAGCGTTGATATAAGGGTAATGCTATTTTTCAGGGCATTATCATTTGCAGAAGCCTGAGGTCTTCTATCAACTGCCCAACGAAGGAGGGCAGTTGAAAAGACCGAGGGCTTCTGCAAATGATAATGCCCTGAAAAAGAGCGTTACCGTTATTATAGCTAAAATGGATGGAATTTGTTATCAAATAAAAAGAAACAATAACATCGGTTTTGAAACATTTACTGCAATCAACACGAATGTCACTGACCACATTTTACAAATATGGAAACGTCATAGAACAAACTGGATGACGTCACTATAATGCGTGACGTCATTTTCTCTACCCTATGACGTCACCTAACAACGGGCTTGATAATGGCCCGTCGTCAAGCAATATGAGGGCATTATCAAGTTACAGTGGCCCGCTCATTTCTGATAACGTGCGGGCGGTTTAATGATAATTCTATCCATTTTAGCTATAATACTACTTAATTTAATTCATCCGACATACTCATTAATCAGACATGATCATATGCAACCTGCCATGTTGGATTAACGAGACTGTATTATATAGGGGCTTGACACTTATGTGCCCCATCGTAATACACACCTATAATACATCATTGAAAAGGGAAAAGAGATGATTCTTCCAAGATCAGGTTCTTTATCAGTGAAACAAAAACAAATCTGTGCAATAAAACATAAACTTGTATATTGTATGTTTGAGTATGATGCCGTATTGTGTATCCCACCAAGTGAACTGTTCCCCAGGAGCACAGCATGCATGACTGGACAGCCTCCTCAGGTTGCAGTCTGAAGCTCAGTGACCTTCATCTCAGGAACACCTGGTATGATGATGATGCTTGTGTAACAGTGAAAGCCCCTGAATCTCAGCTGTTTCTAACCTTGCCACTGTTATCTCACCTTACTCCTTGGTCTACTTATACTATACCAATTTCCACCTCACCCCCAGGCATCCCCTGTATGCCCCCACACCTCCCTGGCCATCTGTATGCTCTACCATTTCCACCACCGATACACACCTCCCTGGCCATCTGTATGCTCTACCATTTCCACCACCGATACACACCTCCCTGGCCATCTGTATGCTCTACCATTTCAACCACCGATACACACCTCCCTGGCCATCTGTACGCTCTACCATTTCCACCACCGATACACACCTCCCTGGCCATCTGTATGCTCTACCATTTCAACCACCGATACACACCTCCCTGGCCATCTGTACGCTCTACCATCTCCACCACCAATACACACCTCCCTGGCCATCTGTACGCTCTACCATTTCCACCACCGATACACACCTCCCTGGCCATCTGTATGCTCTACCATTTCCACCACCGATACACACCTCCCTGGCCATCTGTACGCTCTACCATTTCCACCACCGATACACACCTCCCTGGCCATCTGTATGCTCTACCATTTCCACCTCACCCCCTGCCATCTCCCTTACCCCCATACACCCCTCCCTGGCCATCTGTACACTCTACCATTTCCACCTCACCAGCAGCCATCTCCCTTACCCCCATACACACCTCCCTGGCCATCTGTATGCTCTACCATTTCCACCTCCGATACACCCCTCCCTGGCCATCTGTACACTCTACCATTTCCACCTCACCAGCAGCCATCTCCCTTACCCCCATACACACCTCCCTGGCCATCTGTATGCTCTACCATTTTCACCTCACCAGCAGCCATCTCCCTTACCCCCATACACTCCTCCCTGGCCATCTGTATGCTCTACCATTTCCACCTCACCAGCAGCCATCTCCCTTACCCCCATACACCCCTCCCTGACTATCTCTATACTCTACAATTTCTAACTTACCCTGGCCATCTCCAATGACCCCTGTATACCTCTATCCCATCAAGATACCCTTCAATAACAAGTTGTCACATGATAGATTTTAAGGAAGCCAAGTGATATACCAACTAACCATCCAAGCATGGTGCAACAATGGGTGCTCCACCCAGCCCCTCGACAAGCAGTTCCTCCTAGACCTGGTAGTACCACGGCACAACAACATGCGCTCCACCCTGACACTGAGAGGCAATTCCTTCTGTACCTGCTGGTACCATGGCTGAGACTCACTATGACCATGAAGGCAGCCATTATCTGACCAGAGGCCACCACCACATCACTCCTACATCAGCCTCAAGTATCATAAACTAGTGCTTTATTGACACTTTGGAGAAACGTCCCGTGAAAGGAATTGTAGGGAACCTGCCACACTGATGTATTCCATGAAACTCATGCTAGTTTACTATTCAGCGTTCTGCTTCAGGGTATGTGAACAGCAGTGTTCAGTATGGGCAGAATGACAACCGTGAGGTCATGACCAAATGATGACCAAAACATCAAAATGAAAAACTGAGGGGGTCCCCAGATTCAATTACTGCAACAAGAAGCCTCACAGATCCTGGGACCCCGTTAATTCTAACACTGCAAAAGCAACATTGTGAAACAGTTGTGGGTCATATATGGATGCTGACCCAGTGTTGTTCACATTAAACACAAAGGATGAAAGTCTTGTGTGTGTAGCCATGATAAAAAAAACCTGTGAAGATCCGGGTTAGAATAGGTCTTCAAGAACTCATGCTTGCTGTAAGAGGTGACTAACAGGATCAGACGGTCAGGCTCGCTGACTTGGTTGATCCATGTCATCGTATCCCAATTGGGTGGATTGATGCTCATGATGTCAATCACTGGATTGTCTGGTCCACACTTGATCATTTACCGACCGCCGTCATATAGCTGGAATATTGCTGAGTGCAGTGTTAAACAACAAACAAAATCAGAATTCATGAAAAAAAAGAGTAAAATACATGGAGGACCAAAGGATCATTCTTGTATCTGACCCTCAGTCTTTTTATCTATGCAGCTTTTATGTATTTAGAGGGGTACAAAATATCTGAGATTCCAAACATTTATTTATCTCAACAAAACAGTGACAAATCTGTACATTTTAATATTTTATCGTGTCTGGTAACTTTGCAATGTTGCCAGTCTGGTTGTCTGACTGAAATTTTGGGAAAATTATACATTGTCTGTTAGCTTGTATTTGTTCTATATATTGAGTGTGAAGTGATGACAATCAAGGTACAATGTATGACCTACTAATGTTAGCCTGACCTGACACTCCAGATGTACACTGAGCCATCACCTACTGATTCAGACACACGTTACTGTCATTCCCTTCATATATATAATCATAACCTTCCAGGGCGGTTCACCTGGTACTTCCTTTGTTGTGCCACTGTGACTGGGAGGTCATTACAGCAAGGGGGTGGTCACAGGTGTACCCAAGCCGCACACTGAAACCTTGTTTCTTTGGAAACCCAGTAATCCAGACAATTAATGCTGTGATAGGTTTTAATATACCACCCAAACTAAGTTAAAGAACACCACATTAATGTCACATGCAGTCTTCCCGCTGGCTTTTGAAACTGAAACTTTTGGCAAATCTAAATATTACCAGTTCCCCCCAATTTTTTGTCAGTCCAAACTTTCAACAAATAAAAAATCGTATGAAAATTACCTTGTTTTAATTCTTTCAACATCATGTTCAATGCACTGATGCCATCTCTGTAGTAACATACTAAGATCTACACGTCATTCACACAAAGTTCTGTCACAAGTTTTGTTTTTTAATATTTCGAGGCTGAGTCGCTACAAATATATATTTAACCCCGAAGCAAAGCAAAATGTTATTCCCCCCTCAAAATCGAAAAGAGGAAATCCTGATGGTAACCTGACTTCGTTTGAAAAATATACTTACATGAATATCACTGATGTCTTGTTCAACAACAAAGATTTACAAGGTACTTTATTTGCCTGTCCACAGGAACTGGCAGTCACAAGAAGTACTGGTCCAAGCCGATTAAAAATTTGAAAATGGAACAAATGAACATTCTGGAATGGCTATACGACAGATTGTATGGATTCAGTCATAAATCCCATCACCCTCATTCGGAATGCTCTGTGTTAACACATTCATGGTTGCATGATCATAAAATCACATTCTGACTGTCACTTTCATGGTCTGGTAAGCGACGCTCTGATTGGTTGGATGAAAGGTCGTTTTGACATGACCCGTAACGGGATGTCTTCAGATCTTTGATCCGATTTTAATGAGATTGAAATATAGTAAATATAATTGGAAAACTGTCAGTTTCAATTAGGGAACTGTCACCAACATTTAGAGATGTGGCTGAATATCGACAACCTAAAATACCTGGCTCAGTCGCTGGTCAAACCGTGTTATGCAAGACAACTGTCACATCTTATTAACTAGTGAAGGAGAACAACTTATATTTTCAATTCTGGTAAAGAAGGAAAAACAACTTCAAGTGTATCGTGATAAATCTGGCGTAATGTTCTAGTTTTCTTTGCTTGTTTGTTCTGTTCGGGGGTCAGCGAGCCCAGATCTCCCTGACTGAAGTCTGCTCAGTGTGTGAACACCAGGAATTCTCCTTCTCATCAATTATTACTCAATGATGGGAATGTGGGGATCAGGCAGCCATGGGTCAGTGGTCAGGGCAGCCATTGGTCAGTGGTCAGGGCAGCCATTGGTCAGTAGTCAGGGCAGCCATTGGTCAGTAGTCAGGGCAGCCATTGGTCAGTGGTCAGGGCAGCCATTGGTCAGTGGTCAGGGCAGCCATTGGTCAGTGGTCAGGGCAGCCATTGGTCAGTGGTCAGGGCAGCCATTGGTCAGTGGTCAGGGCAGCCATTGGGTCAGTGGTCAGGGCAGCCATTGGTCAGTGGTCAGGGCAGCCATTGGTCAGTGGTCAGGGCAGCCATTGGGTCAGTGGTCAGGGCAGCCATTGGTCAGTGGTCAGGGCAGCCATTGGTCAGTGGTCAGGGCAGCCATGGGTCAGTCAAACAATTACTTCTAATCTCCAACCATGCTGACAAAGTACTGCCCATCACCATGTCCTACCAACACACTTTCTCACTTATTACTTCAAACAATGCTGACTTGGTTGATGCATGTCATTGTATCCCAATTACATGGATCGATGTTCATGATGTCAATCACTGGATTGTCTGGTCCACACTCAATAATTTACAAACCGCCGTCATATAGCTGGAATATTGCTAACTGGGAGTTTAACAACAAACAAACACACAAAACAAACTTGAAACAAACACTTTTCTGGCCAAAGTCTCGCTCACACGGTCAAGATCAGACACCCCATCTTACACAAGATGTATCTGTCTGTGCGCCTCCTTCACAGTGAGACCGCCTCCGTGGTCTAGTGGTATAGCGTCTGCCCGGAGAGCGGAAGGTCTGGGGTTCGATCCCCGACCGCATCATACCAAAAGACGTTAAAAGATGGTACTTGTTGTTACCCTGTCTGGAGCTCGGCATTAAGGGGCTAAAACAAGGACTGGTCGGCTCTGAGTCAGTATACTGTGTCTGAGTGGGGTATTCATGTTAAACTGCGGCCTGGTATCTCAGTGAGCTAGCACTATAAATTGGCATCTGTCCGGACTAGTACAAGCAGCCACACAAACACACGCACGTACATGTACATGCACGTCGCTATATAAGTGCAATAATCTTGGACGCGACGTTAAATCCCATTTCACCTCACCTCACCTTCACAGTGACTGACCCAAGCTTGTCAGGCTGTAGAGATCATCATGGGACTACCGCTGCTCTCAACAGTATTTCAGTTATATCATGTCAACATAACGTGGGAGGAAAGCCCAAAGTGATGCATGTCTTAGACAATTATCCCTTCGTGCAACCAAGGTACAAGTATGTTACTGACAACCAAAATACAATATCAGAGCTAACTGGGATTTGAACCCAGGATCACTGGTTTCTCGTCAATCATCAATCATCTGGTCTAAGAGAGGCAACTCTGAAGAGCAAACAGAGGCGCCTTACATGTCTATGTCACCGTAACCCATTAATCTATGACGCTATCTACACAAAACCTTGTTAGTTTTGTGTCTTTGTGTCTTGAGTGAAATTGAAAGTCTTAATGCATATCTCTGCTCAGCTGAACTGAGAACAGGCTTTCCTTTCTGCATGGGAATTGATAATTGTGTTGTTGGCTATTAAAACATAGTGATATGTTGGTGTGTTTTCAACTTTTTATTACAGCATTACCCTACCCCTAAGAAATTACAGTGAATCAGGAGCACAATGTCCAAAAACTTAACCCTACTTCTTTACGGAGAGTATAATGTCATAAGCTCAGCTGTAATTCTTTACTGATGCTGTTTAACATGGTACACATACAGGTTTTGCTTGTTCACATTTCCATGACGAGGTGATGTCACAAACATCCTCTTTGCAAAGCTGTAGACAAATCATGCAGATGAGGTGGTAAGTAATCCCCCTTGCTGTGCATTCAATTTTCTAAAAAGCCACTGATCACCAATGTTGATAAACACAAGATAATGAGTGAGTGAGTGAGTGAGTGAGCAGAGTTTGATTCTGCCTTTAGTAATCTTCCATGAAGATCATGGCAGGTGACACTACGAAGGGGGCAGTGTTAAGGGCTGGATAATAGTCATCAACGTCAAGGAAGTATGATCATGGTGATTTACAAAATACAAAATAACAAAATCCCCAAAGTGAACTACGTCAGATTTATAGGAAGTGTAAATCTAAAAGTTTTTTCTGTCCAGTAACGATTCAATTTTGTATTGACGTCATCAGCTTTACTGATATGGAGTCTTTGATGACACCTCCCTGAAGGCCCCCGGGTCAGTGACAAGGGGAACACAAATAACCAGTCGTTGACTGGAAACATCATAAATAAATCCTACGTCTAATAAGTTGGATATTTATAATTCGATGGCCCATGGGTTTGTATACCCAAGTCCTTCACTGGTGGGATTCGGGTACACATCTGACTGAATCCAGGGTGCAGCACTGCCTTGAACTGTACCTGCCATACGTCATCAGTCAGTCAGGTGAGGTGATAAGGGGTTTGCATTCAAGACTATTGCACCTCTGTGCGTGCTCGTGTGAGTGCCAATACTAGCATGGAGGAGCACTGACTTGAACTCTAATGCATGCCACTGACTGCACCAAATAAGGTGGTGGTAGCCTCGTGGTTAAAGGGTTTGCCTGTTCTCTAAGGCCCTGGTTCGAACTCCCACATGCGTAAATTGTGTATTGGTGTCCAACAGTGACATTAGTTAAATATCGCTAAAAGAGGCTTAATGCTCAACTCATTTGGAATACAAGAAAACTTGTAGTTCACTGAAAATGTTGAATACCTCAATTTGAACAATATATTGCCTGTTTGTGTAGAAAAGATAACTGATCATATTTATTTACTGATGATAATAAAGAAAGAACATGTATCTAAGTAAACCTACAAGATGGATAGGGTATAATGTTCAGATTCCAGATTCCACAGTCTGTGCATTATCATGATATTGTAATAGAGTTTCAGAAAGGAGCAAACCTTCGGGAAAACATATCTCAATATTCATGCCACATTACAGCTGAGGACAAGATCTTTGTTTGTTTGTTTGTTTGTTTGCAGTATTCCTGCTGGCTTTTTAAACTGCCAGTCCACCAGGACTGGCAACTCTAAAAATTACCAGTTCCCCCTAATTTTTGTCAGTCCCAACTTTCAACAAATGAAAAAACGAATGAAAATTACCCGGTTTTACTTTTTTCAACTCTCTTTTTTGGAATATTTCGCGACTAAATCGCTCCAGATATATATTTAACCTTGAAGCAAAGCAAAATATCTTATTTAATAGCACTAAAAATAGACAAGGGGAAACCCAGATGGCAACTGACAAGCTGACTTTATTAAAAAAATATACTAATATGAATATCGCCAATGTTTTGTTCAGCAACATAGATTTATAAGGTACTTTATTTGCTGGTCCACAGGGACTGGCAGTAACATGATTACCGGTATAAGCCTAATGTTACCGATAAAAAACTGGTAATTACCGGTAAACGGGAACACTGGTTTGTTTGATTGTTTAACGCTGTACTCAGCTAAATTCCAGCTATATGATGGCTGTCAGTACATAACAGAGTCTAAACCAGACAGTGAGAGAGTTTGATTATACGCCGCTTTTAGCAATATTCCAGCAACATCCAGGCAGGTAACACCAAAAATGGGCTTCACACATTGTACCCATGTCGGAAATTGAACCCAGGTTTTCACACTTCACACATGAATTTGCCGAAATTATGTAGAAAATATTGAATGAAGTTTTGAATAAATCTAATAAAATAGATTACTCACATAAGTCCATATATACAATGAACATTTTTTTATAACCAGAGAGTGTAATAACAGGATTAAATTGCGTACTTCCATACAGATTTGTTGACATGGTATTTCTGGTGTTACATGCTCATGGTAATGTCATTAGTTTGTGTGGGGGAAAAAAACATCAAAACTCATTGTGGTGTGTTTATGGAAAAAAGGTTTGCAGTATACTCAAGAAAACACAATATATTTTATGAAAGTGACCCTTGATTTTATTCTTTTATTATTATATTTATACATGCACGTCCACTGGTAACTGTCAAATATGAGGTAGACGTGAACCAAATTACAAATATACTACTCAAAATTTGATAAGGATCGTAGATATTTTTCTTAATAAAAAAACAAAATAACTGCATAACTGGCAATATTGTGTTCAAGTGAAATCAAAAACGTCTCCAACACACGTGCACGTGCATTTCATGCCATGGCAAATGCGTTTCACATCACAGTTCATGCTTTTGCTACCATTGCACGATTTCCAATCAGGCAACGGTGTCTGATTCATTCTGAAACTGTAAACTCAATTGAGTGTTTACACTACGTTTATCTACGCAATGCCCCCTCAACGTGTAAGGCGTCGCCTGACGACAGAACAACTGGGCAGATGTATTGGAATGCTTGATGCTGGCTATTCACAACGTGACGTTGCCAATGCACTAAACGTCAGCCAGAGCGTTGTAAGCAGGGCCTGGTCCCGACAGCAAAATTTTGGTACAGCAGCACACCAACATGGGGGTGGTCGTCAGAGGTCGACAACCCAACGCCAAGATCATTTTGTGGCTCTTCAGGCACGACGTCATCCCTTCTGGACAGCAACCAGCCTACGTAACGACCTCCTGAACGCCTCGGGGGTGAATGTGTCCACTCAGACAATACGGAATCGTCTTCACAATGCAGTGTCTCTACTCGAGAAGGGCATGTGTCCGAATCCCCCTGACTGTTCGACACCGGCGGGAGCGATTGGAATGGGCTGAAGATCATGTCTCTTGGACACGGAACGATTGGGTTCCAGTTCTGTTCACCGATGAGTCCAGGTATTGTTTGGACTTTACAGACAGGAGGCAGCGGGTGTGGCGACGACAACGTGAACGTTTCCATGATGCCAACATCAGTGAACATGACCGTTATGGTGGTGGTTCCATCATGGTCTGGGGTGGAATCAACAGAGATGGAAGGACAGATCTTCATGTCCTGGAGAGAGGAACAATGACGGGGGTGAGGTACCGGGATGAGATCCTCGATGTTTACGTCAGACCCTACGCTGGTGCTGTTGGCCCTGAGTTCATCCTGATGGATGATAACGCCCGTCCTCATTGCGCCAGGGTGGTTGAGCAGTACCTTGAGCAGGAGACAATTGTCCGCATGGATTGGCCAGCGCGCTCGCCGGACTTGAACCCGATTGAGCATGTCTGGAACATGCTGCAGGTTGCCCTTTCACGCCGTAGTGCACAACCCACGACTTTGGCAGAGCTCGGACATGCCCTCGTGGAAGAGTGGAACAACCTTCCCATTGGGAACATCCGGGTGCTTATTGACAGCATATCTCGACGTTGTCAGGCCGTCATTGATGCAAGGGGAGGTCATACTCGATATTGACACTTCATCAACTAAGTGTAATGATGGACTATCCCTCATAACTGTGTAATTCTTTCTCTTGTTTGCTGTTCACATTTTTTAATGAAATGCCTTTTGGTGTTTGCAGATTTCAAACATTCCATATTGATACAAGTTCATGCCGTTCATGAATTTTCATTCATAACATGATTAAACACGTTTCTGAGTCAGAGTCATGTCTTTTGTTATGTTTGTGGTAACTTACACACATATCACCTAGTGATCCTTATCAAATTTTGAGTAGTATATTTTCGGATCCCTGCATATACACATATCGTATTCGACATAATACCCCCACGGCGACATATGCTAAGATATTGGCAAGTGAACAATTAGCACCCCTTCCGATTGATCAATGTACACAAGACTTATTTATTCGCGTATAATACACACTCATTTGTTATATGCACCCTAAATTATGGGCATTTAATCGTGGAAAAATATATCTGTCGCACATAAACATTTCAGGCTGTCAGCATAAACCACGAAATTTATCTTTCAACTCTGTTCTTTTCACCAAAATAACATTCTAATAAGAGCCCCCTATTTGTAATTTTGAGAGTGCCCTGGGAGCTTATTACGCCGAATAAGGTAAGTAGTTTCTGGCTACATCCATCTTTGAAAACCACAAATTGAGTTTGAAACACATACTTTCCATCTGACTTATTCACAAAATCATTCATAATCCATGCAAAAGCTATTGTTATTTAATTATGAACTTTATGAAAGGTCCAATTAGTTAAAGCTAGAGGATGTTTCCCTGTCAGCGACTGATGGACCAATGGACCACAGTCCACACTGACTGCTGCTGGACAGGGATCCTGGGGAGGTCCCGCTTACAGAAGCACAAGTGATGGCCGGGTGCACAGCGGACCCTGAAAGTCTTCAAGTCCCTACTTGAATTACAATACAACACTCAACACAACCTTGGGAAGACACTCTCTCACTCCTGCCTTCAAACTATACCTGATTTATATTAATTCAGAAAACAGCACAAACATGTAAGTGTATTTTTAGACTAACGCTTAGTCTCTGAAATTATATAACTGTGTTAGAACCAAATAACTCCATTTAAACTGAACATGAGTCCTGGAGAGATAGGAGATTCAGACTTTGAACCTGAGGACTTGATGACTTTTGCACCACAGAAAGGGCTGGGCGGAAGGGAAAATAATATGGTTCAGGGACTGTGAGACAGACTAGTATATTTCCAATATATTAAATCGGCACAAAACCATACTCACTCACTCACTCATGAATTTATTGAATATGTTTATCTTTTATCTCAAACACCTTTTCTAACTATCACACTTCACAGTGTGCGACAAACACTTACTGTCGGAAAGCACACGCTAAATATCCAATATAAGTAAGTAAGTCACACTTCTGTCACAAAAATAAATGTCTAATCATTCTTTGTTTGTTACATCATTAACCCAAGTAAGTGATGTATAACAATATAATCACCTGGAAAAAACCTTAAAGGGTCTGAACATAAAATCAATTTGCTAATCTCCAAAAATCATATTTTAATTTTCACAGCATATATCATGAATATAAAAGACAGAGTAATAAAATATTTAAAAAAGTAAAAGAGATAATCCACTTACTTTGGCATGACTGTAGCGTAATGATGCTAACCTTGCTCCAGTGTAACAAAGTGATGAGGCTGTACAGACAAGGTTACTAGGAGCGTGCACAGCGCTACCTCAGGGGCAGGGAAGGACGTACACAACCAGCCTATCAGCTGATAGCCAGCACTGTCACTCAAGGCCTGGGAAACACAGCCTTTGTCATTCCAATACCAAGCCATTCTATTACAGGTGTAAGTGAGATTGTACGATGTACACGAGCTGGGGGGACAGCCTTGGGCTAAGTACAACAAGTGAAATGAACCTTATATGTAGCCGGTAAGTAGCATCACTGGAGGGTGTCTATCACAACATGTGTGTACCACAGGGTATGGAGCGGGGTAGGGAGGTGTCACGTCCCGGCCCCAGGGACAACAAAAGCTACATCATGTTTGTTATGTAACACATGGTCAATTAAACAGTGAGAGTTTACACAGAACTCCATCAACTTTGAACATACATGAAAACGGATGCAGTGTTATGACCATGAGCTACTTGCTGCAAAACATTTAGTAAAATACAATATATGAGGATAGGATTTTGCTGAAACAATTTATCATAAAAAAACTATAGACTATAAAGTGGAAAGTTATAAACAAGTTTTAGTACATTTTTTCTGGAAAAATACAAACAGTTTAGTGTTTGCAGAATGAGATGTACAGTGTATGTGCAGTAGTACTGTTAGGATCAGGTATTTGAGAAGCATTGTGAAGGACTGAGTCTTGAGTGAGATAGATGGAGCAAGAGTGCCTTGAGTGAGATGAGTGGAGTAAGAGGGCCTTGAGTGAGATGGGTGGAGTAAGAGAGCCTTGAGTGAGGTGACTGGAGTAAGAGAGCCTTGAGTGAGATGAGTGGAGTAACAGGGCCTTGAGTGAGATGAGTGGAGTAACAGGGCCTTGAGTGAGATGAGTGGAGTAACAGAGCCTTGAGTGAGATGAGTGGAGTAACAGAGCCTTGAGTGAGATGAGTGGAGTAACAGAGCCTTGAGTGAGATGAGTGGAGTAACAGAGCCTTGAGTGAGATGAGTGGAGTAAGAGAGCCTTGAGTGAGATGAGTGGAGTAACAGAGCCTTGAGTGAGATGAGTGGAGTAAGAGAGCCTTGAGTGAGATGAGTGGAGTAACAGAGCCTTGAGTGAGATGAGTGGAGTAACAGAGCCTTGAGTGAGATGAGTGGAGTAACAGGGCCTTGAGTGAGATGAGTGGAGTAACAGAGCCTTGAGTGAGATGAGTGGAGTAACAGAGCCTTGAGTGAGATGAGTGGAGTAACAGAGCCTTGAGTGAGATGGGTGGAGTAAGAGGGCATTGAGTGAGATGACAGGAGTAAGAGAGCCTTGAGTGAGATGAGTGGAGTAACAGAGCCTTGAGTGAGATGAGTGGAGTAACAGAGCCTTGAGTGAGATGAGTGGAGTAACAGAGCCTTGAGTGAGATGAGTGGAGTAACAGAGCCTTGAGTGAGATGAGTGGAGTAACAGAGCCTTGAGTGAGATGAGTGGAGTAACAGAGCCTTGAGTGAGATGGGTGGAGTAACAGAGCCTTGAGTGAGATGAGTGGAGTAACAGAGCCTTGAGTGAGATGAGTGGAGTAACAGAGCCTTGAGTGAGATGGGTGGAGTAAGAGGGCCTTGAGTGAGGTGACAGGAGTAAGAGAGCCTTGAGTGAGATGAGTGGAGTAACAGAGCCTTGAGTGAGATGGGTGGAGTAAGAGGGCCTTGAGTGAGGTGACAGGAGTAAGAGAGCCTTGAGTGAGATGAGTGGAGTAACAGGGCCTTGAGTGAGATGAGTGGAGTAACAGAGCCTTGAGTGAGGTGACTGGAGTAACAGGGCCTTGAGTGAGATGAGTGGAGTAACAGAGCCTTGAGTGAGATGAGTGGAGTAACAGAGCCTTGAGTGAGATGGGTGGAGTAAGAGGGCCTTGAGTGAGGTGACAGGAGTAAGAGAGCCTTGAGTGAGATGAGTGGAGTAACAGAGCCTTGAGTGAGGTGACTGGAGTAAGAGAGCCTTGAGTGAGGTGACTGGAGTAACAGAGCCTTGAGTGAGGTGACTGGAGTAACAGGGCCTTGAGTGAGATGAGTGGAGTAACAGGGCCTTGAGTGAGATGAGTGGAGTAACAGGGCCTTGAGTGAGATGAGTGGAGTAACAGAGCCTTGAGTGAGATGGGTGGAGTAAGAGGGCCTTGAGTGAGGTGACAGGAGTAAGAGAGCCTTGAGTGAGATGAGTGGAGTAACAGAGCCTTAAGTGAGGTGACTGGAGTAAGAGAGCCTTGAGTGAGGTGACTGGAGTAACAGAGCCTTGAGTGAGATGAGTGGAGTAACAGAGCCTTGAGTGAGATGGGTGGAGTAAGAGGGCCTTGAGTGAGGTGACTGGAGTAAGAGAGCCTTGAGTGAGATGAGTGGAGTAACAGAGCCTTGAGTGAGATGAGTGGAGTAAGAGAGCCTTGAGTGAGATGAGTGGAGTAAGAGAGCCTTGAGTGAGATGGGTGGAGTAAGAGGGCCTTGAGTGAGGTGACTGGAGTAAGAGAGCCTTGAGTGAGATGAGTGGAGTAACAGAGCCTTGAGTGAGATGAGTGGAGTAAGAGAGCCTTGAGTGAGATGAGTGGAGTAAGAGAGCCTTGAGTGAGATGAGTGGAGTAAGAGAGCCTTGAGTGAGATGGGTGGAGTAAGAGAGCCTTGAGTGAGATAGATGGAGCAAGAGAGCCTTGAGTGAGGTGACTGGAGTAAGAGGGCCTTGAGTGAGATGAGTGGAATAAGAGAGCCTTGAGTGAGATAGATGGAGCAAGAGGGCCTTGAGTGAGATAGATGTAGCAAGAGGGCCTTGAGTGAGGTGACAGGAGTAAGAGGGCCTTGAGTGAGATGGGTGGAGTAAGAGAGCCTTGAGTGAGATGGGTTGAGTAAGAAAGCCTTGAGTGAGATGGGTGGAGTAAGAGAGCCTTGAGTGAGATAGATGGAGCAAGAGGGCCTTGAGTGAGATAGATGTAGCAAGAGGGCCTTGAGTGAGGTGACAGGAGTAAGAGGGCCTTGAGTGAGATGGGTGGAGTAAGAGAGCCTTGAGTGAGATGGGTGGAGTAAGAGGGCCTTGAGTGAGGTGACTGGAGTAAGAGGGCCTTGAGTGAGATAGATGGAGTAAGAGAGCCTTGAGTGAGGTGACTGGAGCAAGAGGGCCTTGAGTGAGATAGATGTAGCAAGAGGGCCTTGAGTGAGGTGACAGGAGTAAGAGGGCCTTGAGTGAGATGGGTGGAGTAAGAGAGCCTTGAGTGAGATGGGTGGAGTAAGAGAGCCTTGAGTGAGATGGGTGGAGTAAGAGAGCCTTGAGTGAGATGAATGGAGTAAGAGAGCCTTGAGTGAGATGGGTGGAGTAAGAGAGCCTTGAGTGAGATAGATGGAGTAAGAGAGCCTTGATTGAGGTGACTGGTGTAAGGGGGCCTTGAGTGAGATGGGTGGAGTAAGAGAGCCTTGAGTGAGGTGACTGGAGTAGGAGAGCCTTGAGTGAGATAGATGGAGTAAGAGGGCCTTGAGTGAGGTGACTGGTGTAAGGGGGCCTTGAGTGAGATAGATGGAGTAAGAGAGCCTTGAGTGAGGTGACTGGTGTAAGAGAGCCTTGAGTGAGATGGGTGGAATAAGAGAGCCTTGAGTGAGGTGACTGGAGTGAGAGGGCCTTGAGTGAGATGGGTGGAGTAAGAGAGCCTTGATTGAGATGGGTGGAGTAAGAGAGCCTTGAGTGAGATGAATGGAGTAAGAAAGCCTTGAGTGAGATGGGTGGAGTAAGAGAGCCTTGAGTGAGATGGGTGGAGTAAGAGGGCCTTGAGTGAGATGAGTGGAGTCAGAGAGCCTTGAGTGAGATGGGTGGAGTAAGAGGGCCTTGAGTGAGATGGGTGGAGTCAGAGAGCCTTGAGTGAGATAGATGGAGTAAGAGGGCCTTGAGTGAGGTGACTGGAGTAAGAGGGCCTTGGGTGAGGTGACTGGTGTGAGAGGGCCTTGAGTGAGATAGATGGAGTAAGACGGCCTTGAATATGGGTGGAATAAGAGAGCCTTGAGTGAGGTGACTGGAGTGAGAGGGCCTTGAGTGAGATAAATAGAGTAAGAGAGCCTTTAGTGAGGTGACTGGAGTAAGAGGGCCTTGAGTGAGATGGGTGGAGTAAGAGAGCCTTGAGTGAGATGAGTGGAGTAAGAGGGCCTTGAGTGAGGTGACTGGAATAAGAGGGCCTTGAATCAGATGGGTGGAGTAAGAGAGCCTTGAGTGAGGTGACTGGATGAGAGGGCCTTGAATGAGATGGGTGGAGTAAGAGAGCCTTGAATGAGATGGGTGGAGTAAGAGAGCCTTGAGTGAGATGGGTTGAGAAAGAGAGCCTTGAATGAGATGGGTGGAGTAAGAGAGCCTTGAGTTAGATGAATGGAGTAAGGGAGCCTTGTGAGAGATGGGTTGAGAAAGATAGCCTTGAATGAGATGGGTGGAGTAAGAGAGTCTTAAGTCTTGGGTTGATTATATTTGAAACAACACTTCCCAAGTAAAGTACAAATTCTAGTACTCTGTTGGGTTCATACAAAACAACCTCTATTAATAGGGGTGGATGGACTAAATCAAAACAATTTCTGTTTATTAAGGGAAGATGGCAGATGTCAAAACAATTACAGTTTATTAGGAGCCAATAGGAGATATTATTACACACGATCCTGCATCCAATACACATACAAATTGAAAAAGGACGTATTTCGTATGTGCGTGCGTTCAAAATCACTCGCTGCAACTGTAAACAAAAGGTATGGAACAATGATTTATCCCACTTTTACTACTTCCACAAGATACAAAATGACTTGGCCCAACATGCCTCCCCACATCAAGTGAGTGGAGTTTTACACCCATGTCATGAGCACCTCAAGTGTATTCTCACGTCAACCAGCATTGTGCAATCAGCCCTGCTCTACACTTCAAGTAACTAACTTGAGCATTCAACCTTGATAAGCAAAATATTATTTTTTCAAAAATGTTTGGGGACAATTTATTGTTTCTGAAAAAATCCAAGCCCTCTCCCCGCAGAATATGACTCGGTTGGCCCCTTACGCAATCTTGTTGTGTTTTACCAACCATCTTGCACTGGCCACCATCTCAAATTTTCCACTTGCTTGTACAATCAGTAAATTCTTGTTTGCTTGTACAATCAGTAAATTTTTGTTTGCTTGTACAATCAGTAAATTCTTGTTTGCTTGTACAATCAGTAAATTCTTGTTTGCATGTACAATCAGTAAATTCTTGTTTGCTTGTACAATCAGTAAATTCTTGTTTGCTTGTACAATCAGTAAATTCTTGTTTGCTTGTACAATCAGTAAATTCTTGTTTGCATGTACAATCAGTAAATTCTTGTTTGCTTGTACAATCAGTAAATTCTTGTTTGCTTGTACAATGAGTAAATTCATGTTTGCTTGTACAATCAGTAAATTCTTGTTTCACGCTAAGTAATGTTTCATCATAATTTTACTTTAGTTTTATAGCAAAATCCCAGTCAATAAAATACATTAAGTCCTTTATTTTATGTTTCACCCTCTTTGTAAACTTTGAGAATGTGAAAAACTTTGCCAAGGCTAAACAGGAGATACACTTAACATAATTCCACTGAGATATCTAAAGAGCTGTTAGTAAGTTAAACAAAATGTGGAATGTCACGAAAGCCTGGATCAGTCCATCTCCACAAAGCCTGGATCAGTCCATCTCCACAAAGCCGTACCATTGAACATCCCCTCAAAGAAGAGTCGATGATAGCACAGTGGTGCCAAAGACAACTTGCCCTAGGAAACCAAACACCTGGGGATAAGGATACATGAGACGTGAGCTGATACCTAGCCTGTCTGCTGTCAGGGTCTGGTGCTGCACAAGGAGGTCAGGGAAACAAAATACACATCCACTTGATCCACTCACCAAAACCATAGTGGTTGTAGGTAAAGATGTTGTGTCCCAAAGTCAAACACTTCTGATAGCTCACAGAAGCAGTTAAAGTCTGATAGTCCTTATAAACATATGGCAAAACCCTTAAAAAGGGCAAATTTCTACTTGTCCTTGTGAAACCTTAACTATTGGGCAGCTTTGCTAGGACTATAGGACGAGGGCCAATTTCTACTGCAGCAAAACATGATCTGTAACTGACCCACAGGGGCTTTAATCAGTGACTCCCTCTGTTAGAACTGGAAGTATTCATTGTATGTTTAATATGTTCACATAGGTATGATGCCAGTATACCAATGATAATAATCAGGGCTCATCTGGGACTCAAACCTTGCTCAGTAGATCCTGGCATGTCTAAGGGAAACAACACAAGCCTGCCGGTATGAGAAATGCTTGCTTCCGGAAGGACTAGTGACATACTAGTGACTAGTGACATGCATCAACCAAGTCAGCGAGCCTGACCACCTGATCCTGTTATTCGCCTCTTACAACAAGCATAGTCACTGCTTACTGCAATCATGGGATGCTGATTCTAACCTAGATCCTAACCTGGATCTTCAAGGGTCTATATACCCTTGTGGACTACCATCTTTAACATCAGGTAGATGGCAGCTGTGTAGCAGGTCTAGTGATATATCCTGAGTAGTTTGTTTCATTACCAGTCCTCAGTGCAGAAAGTAATTTAAGTAAAAAGAAAGCTTTTGCATCAATGATGGAAGAGCAGGGGTAGAAACTAGTCCACTTGTCCTAATAATGATAACATATACCAAAACCTTTAAAAAGGGCAAATTTCTACTAGTCCTTATGATACCTTAACTATTAGGCAGTTTGGCAAGGACTACAGGACTAGTGCCAATTTCTAACGCTGAAGAGGATGACTGAAAGTGATTGCAGGTAGCACAGCTTCCAACGATGCTGCTTCCATATCTGTTATCCCCAGCATGACTAATACTAGTAATAGGAGAATCTAGTTTTATGGATTTTCCAGACAAAGATGGAACACAGGAGAAAGGAGGTCAAGACTGTCTTCTGATGGTGACGAGCAAATGCCAAGGCGTATTCTAAGTGGAGTTTATTCAGAAAATTGTCTGCAAACAAAATCTTGTAGCTGTAGGCCTCTAGACTTGTGTATAAATCGTTCAGCTTGCAAAATCGTAAACACCCAGCTCGTGACCCATGTAACAGATTCATAAATTACAAGTTCATATGTTTCAGTGACCACATAGATCTATGTGGTGACCTCCATTGGACTTTCCAGGGATGTGAGCAGGTTTTCCCGAAAAAAGAGGAAAAGTCTCGGGGGGTCTGGGGGCATGCCCTCCCAGAAATTTTTTAAACATTTGATTGCATTTTAAGCAATTTCGTGCAGTTTGGACAACATTCACACAAAGAAATGTATTAAGTCATGGGCAAAAGTCAAATAAACAAGATGGCAGACGCAGTAAAATTTCGAAGTTAAATCAGTACTTTTAAAAAATCGGGCATAGCTTTCGCGCATCTGGCTACCCGCCAGGTCTGGGAGCAATACTGCCATAAACTTCAACCCCCATCCCCCAGACACAAGGACAACTGTCACAAGTGTGCAATGTCTGACCCTTTCCCCATGTTGAAGCATATTGAAAAAAACTTACCTTGTACTTACCTTTTGATGAAAAAAACAAAACTCCATTGCAAACATAAGACAATAATACAACATATATCCCCATGTTATGGGGTTTTGGACGCTGAAGAAACATTCATAGTTTTCTCGCTAATCACATGAACAACTGTAAAACATCTCATTCACTTACAGGCTAAAAGTCAACTTTATCTTAAACACAAACCATCAGCTGACTCTGAGTATTTACTATTTCTGTGTGACGCCACACCCCACATTATAATGCAAGTATTCGTGATAGAAAACGTATGATGTCCGAAAACCTATGCTGGTGAAAGCTCTGATCGAAAACAGGACAATCCGAGACGCTTGTCCGGTTTTCCATCATATTTTTCGGAGTGTTTTTTTTTTTAATTTTTGATTAAATTTTTACACGGAAGATGATTTTTTCCCGAGGACTACTGTTTTAAAAAACGCGATTTTCCGCGTTTCCGCGGAGATTTCACATCCCTGACTTTCAGTGACATATGTGTGTGTCCTATAGATCTGTGTGGTGACCACCATTGGACTTTCAGTGACATTTGTGTGTGTCCTATAGATCTGTGTGGTGACCACCGGTGGACTTTCAGTGACATATATGTGTGTCCCGTTGATCTATGTGGTGACCACAGGTGGACTTTCAGTGACATATGTGTGTGTCCTATAGATCTGTGTGGTGACCACCATTGGACTTTCAGTGACATTAGTGTATGTCCTATAGATCTGTGTGGTGACCACCATTGGACTTTGAGTGACATATGTGTGTGTCCTATAGATCTGTGTGGTGACCACCGGTGGACTTTCAGTGACATATGTGTGTGTCCTATAGATCTATGTGGTGACCACCATTGGACTTTCAGTGACATTAGTGTGTGTCCTATAGATCTGTGTGGTGACCACCATTGGACTTTCAGTGACATATGTGTGTGTCCTATAGATCTATGTGGTGACCACCGGTGGACTTTAAGTGATATTTGTGTATGTCCTATAGATCTGTATGGTGATCTCCATTGGACTTTCAGTGACATTTGTGTGTGTCCCATTGTTCTATGTGGTGACCACCGGTGGACTTTCAGTGACATATGTGTGTGTCCTATAGATCTGTGTGGTGACCACCATTGGACTTTCAGTGACATATGTGTGTGTCCTATAGATCTATGTGGTGACCACCATTGGACTTTCAGTGACATTAGTGTATGTCCTATAGATCTGTGTGGTGACCACCGGTGGACTTTCAGTGATATATGTGTGTGTCCTATAGATCTATGTGGTGACCACTGGTGGACTTTCAGTGACATATATGTGTGTCCTATAGATCTATGTGGTGACCACCATTGGACTTTGAGTGACATATGTGTGTGTCCCGTTGATCTATGTGGTCACAAATATTGGACTTCCACTATTGGACTTTGAGTGACATATGTGTGTGTCCTATAGATCTATGTGGTGACCACCGGTTGACTTTCAGTGACATTTGTGTGTGTCCTGTAGATCTATGTGGTGACCTCCATTGGACTTTCAGTGACATTTGTGTGTGTCCCGTTGATCTATGTGGTCACAAATATTGGACTTCCACTATTGGACTTTGAGTGACATATGTGTGTGTCCTATAGATCTATGTGGTGACTATCGGTGGACTTTCAGTGACATTTGTGTGTGTCCTGTAGATCTATGTGGTGACCTCCATTGGACTTTCAGTGACATTTGTGTGTGTCCTATAGATCTATGTGGTGACCACCGGTGGACTTTCAGTGACATATGTGTGTGTCCAATAGATCTATGTGGTGACCACCATTGGACTTTCAGTGACATATGTGTGTGTCCTATAGATCTATGTGGTGTCCTCCATTGGACTTTCAGTGACATTTATGTGTGTCCCGTTGTTCTATGTGGTGACCACCGGTGGACTTTCAGTGACATATGTGTGTGTCCTATAGATCTATGTGGTGACCTTCATTGGACTTTGAGTGACATTTGTGTGTGTCCTATAGATCTATGTGGTGACCACCATTGGACTTTGAGTGACATTTGTGTGTGTCCTATAGATCTATGTGGTGACCACTGGTGGACTTTCAGTGACATATATGTTATCCTATAGATCTATGTGGTGACCTCCATTGGACTTTCAGTGACATATGTGTGTGTCCTGTAGATCTATGTGGTGACCATCGGTGGACTTTCAGTGACATTTGTGTGTGTCCTGTAGATCTATGTGGTGACCACCGGTGGACTTTCAGTGATATTTGTGTGTGTCCCGTTGATCTATGTGGTGACCACCGGTGGACTTTCAGTGACATATGTGTGTGTCCCGTTGATCTATGTGGTGACCACCGGTGGACTTTCAGTGACATATGTGTGTGTCATGTAGATCTATGTGGTGACCACCGGTGGACTTTCAGTGATATTTGTGTGTGTCCCGTTGATCTATGTGGTGACCACCGGTGGACTTTCAGTGATATTTGTGTGTGTCCCGTTGATCTATGTGGTCACAACCATTGGACTTCCACTATTTGACTTTCAGTGACATTTGTGTGTGTCCTATAGATCTATGTGGTGACCACCGGTGGACTTTCAGTGACATTTGTGTGTGTCCTGTAGGTCTTTGTGGACTTTCAGTACTGTCACTCAAAGTGTGCCAAGGATCAATTTTGACGTGACGAGAAAACAACGTCAAACATTCTGACTTCACCATATCCACACAGGCCTGCCAGGGAACTTGTATTTTGTCTTTTACACGACAGCAACTGGACAATAAGATACCTATATTCTAAAATGAGAAATGATAATTTCTTTACCAAAAGGCTCCTGAAATTAACCAAAAACTATGAACAATATTGAAAGTGGTTGTTTAAAGGAATCTCAATTCATACTAATTCAGTATTTTGTTCTCACTTGTTTACATTTCTGAGACATTTACCCATAAAACACAAAAACAATTGGTATGGGGGTCTAGAGCCAAACCCCATGCACCCTGGTGAACAGACCAGCCTTGGACCTCTTCATGATATAAAGACAGATTCAGCCGACCCAGTTTCCAAACAATTACCTCCAACATTGGCAGGCGGTTGATAGTGGCTGTCACAACAGCTTCTAGTTTCTGTCAATACAACTCAACTTGAACAAATGATAATAAATCTAACACAAATACTCTCTATCTTGTCTGTGGCAGCTGTGTCGGGGAACACAAAAGATATCAAGCTGTTATTACATCTTTATGTAGTTCTTACTTTGGAAACTGTTGTTGATTGTTAGCAGTTAACGATTGTGATGTCCATTGGATTCATCATGTTCATACTCACCATATTGTTGGATGGTCATGGAATTTATTCTCGATAACATGTGATGTTTACCAACTAGAAACAGGTCAAAATCTACCATCTTCCCAAGGCAAGGGAGTTAAATGACTTTCAAACGTCCAGTTTAACCCTTACAGAAATCGGCTTGATCGTAGCGCCACTAGTGGCTATTGCGAGTTATGTCCCTTCTATGAACCACCTCTCATATTACCTGCATTTGCTTCCCCCCAAAATGCCGGTGCCCAGTCAAGACAAACTGATCAGTAATCTAGATCTATATCGTAATAAAATGGATCTTACCTCGCGAAGCACATCAAATCACTTGACCATGTTGATTAAAAACATGAAAAGATTTCGAAAATATTTGTCGACGCACAGTTGACAGTACACATGTTTTGCAAATCCTCTAATCAACTGAAATCTGCATTGCAGCTGCTATGTTGTTTACAAACTGGATGTCGATTTTGTTACATGATTTTGATTGGACTATGCATAAGCTTCCACCAATAGTCCACCAAAATATAACTCAAAACTTTTCGTCCAGTTTGGGAAGGGTGGACTTTTATAGTCCCTTGCCTCGGGAAGAATTAGATGATATCTACCAATATATGTTTCATAACCACATAGTATTTGAATGGCCATGGCCAGTTGAGCCAACATCTCTCTACCTACTACCATACATCTGCTAATGAAATGACCGGGGAGTTGGTGTGAGAGAACAATTTGATGCTGCTTGTAGCACTATTCTATGACAGCAGTTGACACAGACAAAGGTATCACTGTGGAACATGTAACCTGGGTCACAATGTGGGAAGTATTGAAAAAATAGCAAGGCCTTACCCTTGGAAATGTAAACATGATTTTTGGGCCTAGCGATCTCCTTGATTGTCCTAAGTGCAAACTGGGAAGGCATATACAAGTAAATGTATATACAAGTAAATACACATTGTCTGATCGAGCTAGATTGCAAAATAAACAGTCTAATGCTGCATAAATAGCAACTAGACAAGCATGACATAATCTCAGTTGAACCTAGTTCAGTGTGATTGACCCTACGTACTAACATATTAGGTCAGTTTATAAAATATCAGAATACATGCCCTCGGCTGCATACATTCCAAACTAATGGTGATTCAGGGCATTTTCTTTTCAGTTTGAGATTTTAGATAATGTGTGTCACTGTACTGTTTTTATCCTCTCACAGGGCTGGTCGAGGCGATCTTTTCATACAGGTGGTGGAGGAGATCCTCTCACAGGGCTTGTGGTGGAGATCCTCTCACATGGCTGGTTGAGGAGATCTTCTCATACAGCTGGTGGAGATCGTCTCACATGGTTGGTGGAGGAGATCCTCTGACCGGGCTGTTGGAGGAGATCCTCTCACATGGTTGTGGAGATCTTCTCATACAGCTGGTGGAAGAGATCCTCTCACATGGTTGTGGAGATCTTCTCATACAGCTGGTGGAAGAGATCCTCTCACATGGTTGGTGGAGGAGATCCTCTGACAGGGCTGGTGGAGGAGATCCTCCCGCATGGTTGGTGGAGGAGATCCTCTCATGTGGTTGGTGAAGGAGATCTTATACAACTGGTGGAGATCCTCTCACATGGTTGGTGGAGGAGATCCTCTCACATGGTTGTGGAGATCTTCTCACAGGGCTGGTGGAGGAGATCCGCTCACATGGCTGTGAAGATTTTCTCACATGGCTGGTGGAGGAGATCGTCTCACAGGGCTGGTGAAGGAGATCTTATACAACTGGTGGAGATCTTCTCACATGGTTGGTGGAGGAGATCCTCTCACATGGTTGTGGAGATCTTCTCATACAGCTGGTGGAGGAGATCCTCTCACAGGCTTGGTGCAGGAGATCCTCTCACATGGTTTGTGGAGGAGATCCTTACATACTGCTTGTGGAGGAGATCCTCTCACCTGGCTGGTGGAGATCCTCTCATGGCTGGTGAGATCTTCTCACATGGCTGGTGGAGGAGATCCTCTCAAATGGCTGGTGGAGGAGATCCTCTCACATGGCTGGTGGTGGAGATCCTCTCACATGGCTGGTGGAGGAGATCTTCTCACATGGCTGTGAAGATTTTCTCACATGGCTGGTGGAGGAGATCTTCTTACATGGCTGTGAAGATTTTCTCAAATGGCTGGTGGAGGAGATCGTCTCACAGGGCTGGTGGAGGAGATCCTCTCACATGGCTGTGAAGATTTTCTCACAGGGCTGGTGGAGGAGATCTGCTCACATGGCTGTGAAGATTTTATCACATGGCTGGTGGAGGAGATCCTCTCACATGGCTGTGAAGAGTTTCTCACATGGCTGAGGAGATCTTCCCACACAACAATTCGAGGAGATCATCACACGTGGCTGTGGAGATCTCACACAACCAGTGGAGGAGATCGTCTCACAGGGCTGGTGGAGGAGTTCTTCTCATACAGCTGGCAGTGGAGTTCCTCTTACAGGGCTGGTAGAGAAATATTGTTTTCCAAATGCCTTCGGCCAATTTGTCAGATGCAGAAGGAATAACCAAAATAATATTGTCACAAACCGATGCAGCATATTGAACTTAGAATATTTTCATATGATATGTCTACATAAATAAATAAACCATATCAGCTAAGATTCCTCAATTGGAAATAATATCAATGTAAACCGAAGCTGAGAATCCTTTGTTTGAGATAACAACTAGGTAATCTTTACATTTACTTTTTCCTAAAAGGCCTTATCCCAGGTATGAGGTTTTACTTTTTCCTCGGAAGACTTGATGAGTTGCGTTGTAGATGAAATTTCTACTTTGTGTTTCAAACGTCCAATGTTCTAAAATCGAAGACAATAAATAAAAGTTTTCATTATGGATGACAGAATCAAACATGTAACTTCACATGTCGTGTTTTGTAACCCACAGTTTTCCCACTAAACCACCGGGGCAGGTGATGAAAAGTTGTTAAATTTTACATGTCACAAATCCAGTTGGTCCATGCTGCATGTCTTTTTTCTGTCGCACGCTTTGATTGAATTCCTTTTTACCCCAACACACATTATTGTTTCACTATAACTTCAAGGTATCTTGGTATTTTCTTATTTTTTCTGGTATTTCTTGCATTTAGGCGGTTGATAAGTGAGATAAAGCACAATAAAGTCAGCCGAGTCTGGATTAGCCAGTGTGTATGGCACAATGGCAATCTTTCTTTATACTCAGTTTAAATGAAGAGGAATATGATATTCACATCCCCATGTCATATTTTCACATTTTGAGAAAACCATTATTGGAAAGACAAATATTCCTATGCCAAGAATAGCTGGAAGATCCTGTGCCTTTAATCCCACTTAACAGTGTGTTCCATTATAAAGCCCATCTGACTGCAGCACACAATCTACAACAGCTCCATCCTTATCTTCACCCTTGTCCAGTGAGCTCGAGCATGAGTTCAAGGACTGCAACCAAGTGTCAATACCCTGTTTCACTTGACACAGACTACTGTGACTCGCCCATCCAAACAAGGTAGAATCGGAAATAAAGCTGACTTCAATCACCACCAACATCCAATCCATCAGTCAGTCCATCGCTAGTACCGTGTCACCTCGTTTACCATTGATGACATGATATTGTCCCTGATGCTGTGATCTTGGTGGAACATACTTGGCTCATCCACACAGCCCTGGCTGGATGTCTGGTGTTATCATGTACACAGTTGTCTGAGGCTGACTCGGCTGTGATATTAACCTATCAGTTTGTCATTTAGACAGAATGTGCCTGAATCACATGTTTCAATCTCATGGCAAGGTTCACTTCATCGGAGGACACAAGTTATTACTAAACAGTGAGATGTGTTTGTACTGCTCTGTTGGCCTGTTTGTTTCCCGCTTCGTCCCATCACTGACCAGTCCTCGCTGACATGTTCTTCCAAGAACAGCAGATATCACTTCTAAGACAAGAAACCAATTTATCCAAATTGGTCTTAATTGTCAAAATAGATGCAAAAACAATTTATTTATGAGCGAGAGAGGATATTGTAGGAGTATTGATAAAAGCTTGGTATCACTCACTCACGATTGCCTTCTCCAGTTGTTTTCGAGTAAGCTTACATTAGTGTAGAAAAACATTTTTTTTAACATATAGATAAGCTATTGCAATTCCTGCAATATGAAAAAAAGCATGATGAATAATTCAGGATATCCCCAGAAAAAGTATGTAATAACTTACTCATTTGTTGATCCCTCCTCCCCTGTGACAGCAGCAACAGCAACTTCATCAACAGCTACAGTCTTGTCATCTACGTCACAATTGTTTTTCATTGCTTCGATTCTTCACTATTTGCAGATATCACGTGTTCCTGAATAATCCACGTCGTGTTTAGTGTCACCAAGCAGTCTGTGTATTGCTGTTCTCATCTGTATCAGGAAAATGAAGCACATGACTGACTGAGTTTGTGACTGTGTGTATGAGTGGATGATGAACATCATTTCAGTCAGATCAAAGCATGTGAACTTACTGTGGGAGGAAGCTTTACCACTTCAAAATGCCACTGAAAATCCTAGGATCATGACAGGGATGAGTCGCGGACTCAAAGCAATGACTAGTGGATCCTGGCAGCATTAAGGGACATAACTCTGCACAATGATTAACCATGACATAAGGGACCTTATGAGTGAAAAATCACATTGTGACTTCTCATATATGAAAACTACAGTATCCTAGGACTACAAAAATACAATTCATAACCTTCAATTCATTTTTGTTACAGAGATATGTGGCATGAAACATTTTCTGAAAGTTCCATTTTCAGACTCATAGCTGTCTATGTAGTGATTGCATTTTATAGAAAGTCTGCACACATGGCGATTAAGTTGATGTCAAACGTCTTTTTCTTTATGACGTCACAGCACAATTGAATCCTAACACCCATAAGGTTCCTCTTCTCCTGGTGGGTCATATATGATGACCTTCTTAACTTAATCTCATTCAATTAAACCTGTCTTTGATGCCTGTGTATGCAGAGTTTCACAAAGATTCAAGGGCCCACCATTGCATCCTCCACTCTCTGAGGGGATTGTTTGTTGTCTCAGGCCACACTCAGAATCATTCCAGCTGTATGACGATGTTAATAACAGGAGGGAAACAATACATCGGTGCATCAAGAGTTTTCATGAGACAATACGAAAAGCGATATGTTTTTTCATGAATCGATACAAGACTATTTGTAAAATGTTTTTGCTAGTTAAATATTGCAAAATGTGTTGTAATTAGCATTTCAAGTTCACTACTTAAAATAGCCGACACAAAAATGTATCTACGGCTAGCTTTTCCTCTTAAACCTGCTCTGAAATATTAATAGTCACAAAGTTTCCATGTGATTTGACGTAAATATGCGTATCGCGATACGTAGCATATCTGGACCAGTAAAACGACTGATATATGCAGCATCCCTTTCTGATGGAATACGATTCTAACCGGGAATCGTCCTTGTTCTCTTGGAATAATAATGTGACATCACATTATCTGTCATGTATGGCCTGAAGAGGCTCTTTAGAGCTGAAAGTACTTGCCTATAAATGCAATAATGTACTCCAAGATTAAGTTCTACCTGTATAGTGCCTGAGAGTTTTTTCCATAAACATAGTATGCTTACATTATTTGAAAAGGCCATTGACTGTAGTGAATTACAATCTTCCACACAGTGCACAGAACATAGGCGACCTCCCATGATACACCAATACATGTTGTCCATATACCGTTAAACTATTTGTTAAATGTCACCTTCACTTTTTTATCTCAATTCAATGGATGGCCTCCATTTCCAAACATTGTCATTGACTGGTCAACTGGAAGTAAGTCAGCCATTCATGAGTGTCTCAACCTGGGAAAGGTAATGCCATCCAATTTACATGGATGACAAGTTCTTTATTTACATAGTTGTGATGTTTCGGTGCAGATAATAGACCTATACCTATCTTTGATTTTGTGCAAAATAATAGATTTATCATTGTGGCATACTGTAAACTACAGTCAAACACAGATCTGAAGGAAATATCCATGCATTCATCTAGGATTCTAAACTAAGTAGCAGTCAAATTGGGAAAAAAAAATTAATTGGGTTCAAAATTAGGAATTTTTAGAAAGGTTCTTATTTTCATAAATTCAGAGGTATTTTAACATCAAATTTGATCATGTATTCAATGCAATAATATAAAACTAAGCATGATACAATTTTAAATGGATACCCCACTCAGACACTATACCGATACTAACTCTGAGCAAACCACACCTGTATTTACCCCTTTAATGACAAGTGCCAGGCAGGGCAACAGCAACTACCTTCTTAATATCTTTGACATGGCCAGGGATTGAACCAACAACCTTTCAGCTGGACCACAGATGCAGTCAGATCAATACTGTAAATCTTGAAATTAACGCAAGCGTGAATTAAATGCAAAAAATGTGAGTGGTCTTTGTTCGCATTAATGAACTTCGCATTTATGTCTCTAATATATATATATCAACAATAAGAAGGCCTCACTGCACACTTTGTATAGTGGAAATACCAAAGTTTCTTGAATATATATACACAAACCACAGTTTATTGAGCAGCAGGTGTAACAAGCTTACCGGAAAATCAATACAATGCAGTTCCCTTCAAATATCCAATATATGTTACTTTCTTTGCATACGAATATGAATGTCTCAGTATGATCTTACACACACCTGTTATTCACAGGTATTCGCATTCTCTTCGAATTTCCCAGTCGTTCTACTTTGTTGTGGAAATGTGCAATCGCTCTCTGCTTCCGGCGCAGAGTCTCGTTCTGAAATTGTTGCTGGAAGTGGCGTTTTCGATCAGATAGAAAAAAAATCTATTTTCTTGCGCTGGAACAAAAGTATGTTAGGCGTTAATCGATTTCAACCATGCAGAGGGCGTTGATATAATGGTCACTGCGTTCAGCGCTAGTGAGTGAGTGAGTTTGTGTGTGTGTGTGTGTGCGCGCGCGCGCGCGTGTATGTGTGTTGTAAGACGTAGAGGTCACTTTTTATGTCACCTCAATTCAGTATAAAATATTGCGTGTCTCCAGTGATAAGAAAATAAAAGGCATTTAATAGATACCGTAAAACATCTTGTTGACGTGAGGATGAAATATATGGTCATAATACACACCAGCATTAGAATCAGAGCACCTAGATCTAAATATTCAACGGATAACTTATATCCTTGTTCCCTATAATAAGAAACAGTGGGAGGAATTGGGGCTGACCGCTTTTTCAGCGCCTGCTAAACGCCTTGTAATAGGCGGCTTTTTTTTATTAAGTCAGGCAACTCACGCAAGCAGTAGTGGGTACCTAAAGGTCGGAATAACGTTTCGATCTGCATCTAATTTCTTGCAAGTCGTTATCAGGCCCAAATGAATTCTGCGGTAATGTTGTCAAATTATGCGTCCAAAATTGTACAATTCTGCGGTAAACTCAGCGATAAAAACTATTTCTCCCTTCTCCTGCAATGCGGTCCCCCAGACGTGCCAGAATCCTATGATCGTTGGTTCGGACCCCATATCCGCCACGGTTATGATTCTGTGTCGGTCAGCGCCATACCCGTGCTCGTGGGTTTCACCACGGTGGTATAAACGTCTGAAACCTGCATCACTTCAAGCTCCCTCCCTCCCTCGCGAAGCAGGCACGCTGTGATGTAACTGAAATACTGCGATAAACCCAACTCACTCACTCAAGCAGCTATGAGTAGAAGGCGACTAACGGAGTCGGGTGGTCAAGCTCGGTGAAATGGATCGATGCTCATGGAGTCAATCACTGGATTGTCTGATCCAGACTATTATTTACAGACCGCCGTCATATAGCTGGAATATCGCTGAGTGCGGCGTTAAACAACAAACAAACATACACTCACTTACACTTCTGTATCGCCATTAGATCTCCAAAACTGTGGCATATGCTCAAGCGCACTTACACGCACAATTCTAACAGCAGCATATCAGAAGAATTAAAAGTGTTTTGTCACTTGTGATACATGTTTTCGTGAAGCAGTCCACCTAACCGTGCCTGATTGGATCTAGCTCTCGTGGCGCCCACCCATTGTCCCATCCTCATCTCGTCGGGTAGTGTTCCACCTGATCTCTACTGCACGTGTGTAGAAACACGGTTCCAGATGGGTGCAGGAAGTGTAGAAACTCGCGCCATTGTCTCCCCCCTTAACCCAAGCCATCGCCACAAGGAGGGTTCACACAGCGTCATGGGGATCAGTTTCGGGGGATAATTGGGTGTTAACTGAGCTTCTATAACTGTTGTTCTGGCCTTATCTGGTTATCATTCCATCTGAACAGGTCATGCCCAGGTAGTATTCCCCTGTCTGAGAGGATATATTTGAATGCCAACTAGGCACAAGACGAATGTGGAATTATGTCTCATCCACGACACATTGTGTAGTTTACATCTGAAGCAATCTGTTGAATATAGATCTGTATATCACATGGTTCTATATGTCATTAAGCATGCTCGTTTAGGGTCGAATAACTCCAGACAATAGCCCTGGTTCGGCGCATAGTTGCACAGACATACTATATGTGTACAATTCAGTTACAGTGTAGGGAATAAAAGAAAATGGAGACGTGGATGTGTCGCATGACCTTGT
Source organism: Haliotis cracherodii (assembly GCF_022045235.1). Taxonomy (NCBI): domain Eukaryota; kingdom Metazoa; phylum Mollusca; class Gastropoda; order Lepetellida; family Haliotidae; genus Haliotis; species Haliotis cracherodii. The sequence continues at coordinate 818,339 of NW_027266341.1, read as the reverse complement.
GTTTTTAAAAAATGTAAATTGATCTTATCTGGGTTTTAGTAATTGAATGACGACATTGTGTCAGTGGGATCTAGGTGCACGTGACCTTCAACACGGACGATGACGTGGTCAAGTGGACATTCAAGCAAGTTCAAGTACAACGCCACTCTTCTCTGTACATGCACTGTATATCCCGTGTGATGGGTAACATGTACCATGTGTGATGGGTAACATGTACCACGTGTGATGGGTAACATGTACCATGTGTGATGGGTAACATGTACCACGTGTGATGGGTAACACATACCACGTGTGATGGGTAACATGTACCATGTGTGATGGGTAACATGTACCACGTGTGATGGGTAACACATACCACGTGTGATGGGTACCACGTGTGATGGGTAACATGTACCACGTGAGATGGGTAACATGTACCATGTGTGATGGGTAACATGTACCACGTGTGATGGATAACATGTACCACGCGTGTTGGGTAACATGTGTCACGTGTGATGGGTAACATGTGCCACGTGTGATGGGTAACATGTGCCACGTGTGATGGGTAACATGTACCACGTGTGATGGGTAACATGTACCATGTGTGATGGGTAACATGTACCACGTGTGATGGGTAACATGTACCACGTGTGATGGATAACATGTACCACGTGTGATGGGTAACATGTGCCACGTGTGATGGGTAACATGTACCACGTGTGATGGGTAACATGTACCATGTGTGATGGGCAATATGTACCACGTGTGATGGATAACGTGTACCACGTGTGATGGGTAACATGTGCCATGTGTGACGGGTAACATGTACCACGTGTGATGTCCAATATGTACCACGTGTGATGGGTAACATGTACCATGTGTGATGGGAAATATGTACCACGTGTGATGGGTAACATGTACCACGTGTGATTGATAATATGTACCACGTGTGATGGATAATATGTACCATGTGTGATGTCCAATATGTACCACGTGTGATGGGCAATATATACCATGTGTGCTTGGCAATATGTACCACGTGTGATGGGTAACATGTACCATGTGTGATGTCCAATATGTACCACGTGTGATTGATAATATGTACCACGTGTGATGGGCAATATTTACCACGTCTGATGGGCAATGTGTTCCATGTGTGATGGGTATCATGTACCATGTAAGATGGGTAACATGTACCATGTGTGATAGGCAATATGTTCCACGTCTGATGGATAATATGTATCACTTGTGATTGGTAACATGTACCATGGTGATGGGTAACATGTACCATGTGTGGTGGGCAATATGTACTAGGTGTGATGGGCAACATGTACCACGTGTGATGGATAATATGTACCATGTGTGGTGGGCAATATGTACCACGTGTGATGTACCACATGTTACCCATCACACATAGTAGATATTGCCCATCACACGTGGTACATATTACCCACCACACATGGTACATGTTACCCATCACACATGGTACATATTTCCCATCTATATGTACCATGTGTGATGGGCAATATGTACCACGTGTGATGGGCAATATGTACCATGTGTGATGGATAATATGTACCATGTGTGGTGGGCAATATGTACCACGTGTGATGTACCACATGTTACCCATCACACATAGTAGATATTGCCCATCACACGTGGTACATATAGATGGGAAATATGTACCATGAGTTAGACATAGTTACGCAATATATGATTCGCGTTGAATTCCACGTAAGGATGGTGTATAACACAAGGTGAAGGTGAGTGCAAAAGGTTGAAGGATGGTTCAAGGTCCAAACTCCAAGGTCGTTTTTAGATATCAAGGTCAAGGTCACAACACAAACATTCTTTTTTCGGAGACACGGGGGTTGAAAGGACATTTTGCACACTAATTAATTGACTGTCAACAATTAAATATGGTTATATTCCAGGTATGAAGGTATTCCATCTGTTCGCCACGGAGCTTGTCTGTTCCACACAGAAGGGTAATTGTTTACGCCTTACATGCATCGCTGGCCACCATTCCGCCGGGGATTGGCGAAAGACCTTGCAACAAGATGCCGTGATACTGTACATCTAAGACAACCGCATTCCAACCTTTGTTGTTTGCCTGGTGACACGAAAACCAATTTCACGGTGACATTGAATCTATGAAACCAGCTGTAATTTAAACAGACACCACGTTGAGGGAAAGCGACCCCTATCCACGTGCCAGATGAGTGACAAGAGCTACCATCACCCTGTACTGCCTCTTCCCGAGGCAAGAGCGTTAACTGACTATAAAAGTCTAGTTTCCACCCTTGCCGAAATAGACTGGTATGGAGTTATATTTTGGCTGGACTAACGAGTCTATGCATAGTCCAATCAAAATCGCACAATGAAATCGAAATCCGGTTGGTGAACTGTCACGCAGATTTCGGTCGATTGCAGGATTTGCAAAGTATGTGCACCGCCAACTCGGTGTCAACAGATATTTTCCAAATCTTTTCATGTTTTTAAGCAAGGTGTTCACGTGATTTGATGCACTTCGCGAAGTAGGATCCGTTTTATCACAATACAGATCTTGATTATCGATCAGATCGTCTTGACTGGGCGCCGCCATTTCGTTTGAAGCAAATGCAAGTGAAACGAGGGGTGGAATCTGCTTTGTCCATAGGAGAGGCATAGAAAGGACATAACTCGGATTAGCCACTGGTGGCGCTACGATCGAGCCCAGCAATTCAAGCCTAGTTCGGCAAGGGTGGAAACTGGACTTTTAAAGTCAGTGAACTCTCTTGCCTCGGGAAGATGCCTGTACTGGTGGCAGCAATCTCATTAGAATCAGATCTTCGTTCTCGCTACCGCTAAACAAAGATCTGAGGACATCACATTAGGGGCCACGTCAGAACGACCTTCCATCCGACCAATCAGAGCGTCGCTTTCAAGATCATGGAATGTTATAACATTTCTAATCATGAAACCTCGAAAAAGTTTAACACGGGGTATTCCGAACGATAGTTACGGGCTTAACGACTGAATCGATACAATCTAGACCATCTATTAGCCATTCCAGAATGTTCTTTTGTTCAGGTTTAAATTTTTTTACGAGGAAGCTGATTCTGGTCGGCTAATGTCGACTTCTTGTCAATCATTTCATTGGTCCGTTTTAAGTTCTCGGAAGGTCGGTCTGACGTGACCCGTAATGGGATGTCCTCAGATCTTTGTTTCGCGGCAGTGAGAACTAAGATCTGATTTTAATGAGATTACTGGTGGCAGATGAGTGACGAGGGCTACCATCACCATGTACTGGTAACAGATGAGTGACGAGGGCTACCATAACCTTGTACTGGTGACAGATGAGTGACGAGGGCTACAATCACCCTGTACTGGTGACAGATGAGTGACGAGGGCTACGATCACCCTGTACTGGTGACAGATGAGTGACAAGGGCTACCATCACCCTGTACTGGTGACAGATGAGTGACGAGGGCTACAATCACCCTGTACTGGTAACAGATGAGTGACAAGGGCTACCATCACCTTATACTGGTGACAGATGAGTGACGAGGGCTACCATCACCCTGTACTGGTGACAGATGAGTGACGAGGGCTACCATCACCCTGTACTGGTGACAGATGAGTGACAAGGGCTACCATCACCCTGTACTGGTGACAGATGAGTGACGAGGGCTACAATCACCCTGTACTGGTTACAGATGAGTGACAAGGGCTACCATCACCTTATACTGGTGACAGATGAGTGACGAGGGCTACCATCACCCTGTACTGGTGACAGATGAGTGACGAGGGCTACCATCACCCTGTACTGGTGACAGATGAGTGACAAGGGCTACAATCACCCTGTACTGGTGACAGATGAGTGACGAGGGCTACCATCACCCTGTACTGGTGACAGATGAGTGACGAGGGCTACCACCACCCTGTACTGGTGACAGATGAGTGACGAGGGCTACCATCACCCTGTACTGGTGACAGATGAGTGACGAGGGCTACCACCACCCTGTACTGGTGACAGATGAGTGACAAGGGCTACCATCATCCTGTGCTGGTGACAGATGAGTGACGAGGGCTAACATCACCCTGTACTGGTGACAGATGAGTGACGAGGGCTACCATCACCCTGGGCTGGGGACAGATGAGTGACGAGGGCTACCATCACCCTGTGCTGGTGACAGATGAGTGACGAGGGCTACCATCACCCTGTACTGGCGACAGATGAGTGACGAGTACCATCACCCTGTGCTGGTGACAGATGAGTGATGAGGGCTACCATCACCCAGTGCTGGGGACAGATGAGTGACGAGGGCTACCATCATCCTGTGCTAGGGAGGGATGAGTGACGAGGGCTACCATCACCCTGTGCTAGGGAGGGATGAGTGACGAGGGCTACCATCACCCTGTGCTGGTGACAGATGAGTGACGAGGGCTACCATCACCCTGTGCTAGGGAGGGATGAGTGACGAGGGCTACCATCACCCTGTGCTGGTGACAGATGAGTGACGAGGGCTACCATCACCCTGTGCTAGGGAGGGATGAGTGACGAGGGCAACCTTCCCCATGACATGCAGTCAGCAGGATCTATCCCCGCCGTTATCGACTCAATCAGTGAATGCGTGAATGAATATTACTCACCGCCGCCCTATCAGAACACCCCCTTCATCCGTCCGTGGCAACAGACCTCCTTACCTGTGGATGCCTTAAAGTCGCATCCGCATCCACGACGACACTAATGGTGGCAACGTGAACAAGAGGAAGTGCCCTGCTATGCAGGAATATTGGCAAGACGGTGACACAATGTCATGATCAGGGCAGGGGCTTCTCCTACAGGGGGTTGTGGGTGTGTGGGTGTGTGGGTCAGTAGGGTCACAACATGAACTGTGTTCGCTGCATGGAGGGACGCTGAAGTACCCGGCGACCTCCCCTCAGTCTCATGCCCCTCGGCAACATGCACGTGCGCAGTGACGTTATATACTACCTGTTACATCTTCTAATCAAGTATGAACTCATTTGAAAGCAGCACCCCGTAAAACACTGTTGATGCAGATCTGTCGTGTTGATGTGATCAGCTGTCATGTATCAGCCATTGCTATTGATTCAGTGAAGAAACACTCGATCACTGAGGCAGCCACACATAGCCGGCACGCAGAAAGGATTGAGGAAGGGAAGATCGAACCAGGATATATTTTTGCTGTCCCGATTCGTCTTTTTACCTCAGTAGTGCAGCGTCTTGCGGGTGATCAATGTTGTAACCGGTCATATACTCTGTAGACTGGAGCTAACTCCATTTTGTTATAATAACATGTGAATAATGCTTTCAAAACATATAAACGAAAGTTGTAAAATAAAGACTTCCAGAGTTTTTCATGCATTCGGATTACTTATTGAAAATAATTACATTGCAATGGAAGAAGGGGACTGCATCCAGTCAAAGTTATAACCACAACTGTCAACGCATAGCGGTCACAACGCACACACGCACGCTCGTACACACGTACACACGTACACACGTACACACGCACGCTCGTACACATGTACACACGTACACACACAGGTATCCGCTACGCAATATTTTAATGGATCAACTATGTTTTAAGAAAATAAGCACAAATCTACAGTTTGTAATCTTCATCGCACAGACCAAAAGGTGTTACATAAAATGAATCTGTCCAATGTGAACATTGTCAGCGTAGCTCCAGATGTTGTTGTACCTGGCGTGTGAGTGCGACAGAACTATTGCTGTGTATGCTATACCATGTATACGCCACTTACAGATTATTGCTGTGCATGCTGTAACATGTATACGTCACTTACAGATTATTGCTGTGTATGCTATACCATGTATACGCCACTTACAGATTATTGCTGTGCATGCTGTAACATGTATACGCCACTTACAGATTATTGCTGTGTATGCTGTAACATGTATACGCCACTTACAGATTATTGCTGTGTATGCTATACCATGTATACGCCACTTACAGATTATTGCTGTGTATGCTATAACATGTATACGCCACTTAAAGATTATTGCTGTGCATGCTATACCATGTATACGCCACTTAAAGATTATTGCTGTGCATGCTGTAACATGTATACGTCACTTACAGATTATTGCTGTGTATGCTATAACATGTATACGCCACTTACAGATTATTGCTGTGCATGCTGTAACATGTATACGCCACTTACAGATTATTGCTGTGCATGCTGTAACATGTATACGCCACTTACAGATTATTGCTGTGCATGCTGTAACATGTATACGCCACTTACAGATTATTGCTGTGCATGCTGTAACATGTATACGCCGCTTACAGATTATTGCTGTGCATGCTGTAACATGTATACGCCGCTTACAGATTATTGCTGTGCATGCTGTAACATGTATACGCCACTTACAGATTATTGCTGTGCATGCTGTAACATGTATACGCCACTTAAAGATTATTGCTGTGTATGCTATACCATGTATACGCCACTTACAGATTATTGCTGTGTATGCTATAACATGTATACGCCACTTACAGATTATTGCTGTGTATGCTATACCATGTATACGCCACTTACAGATTATTGCTGTGCATGCTGTAACATGTATACGCCACTTACAGATTATTGCTGTGCATGCTGTAACATGTATACGCCACTTACAGATTATTGCTGTGCATGCTGTAACATGTATACGCCGCTTACAGATTATTGCTGTGCATGCTGTAACATGTATACGCCACTTACAGATTATTGCTGTGTATGCTATAACATGTATACGCCACTTACAGATTATTGCTGTGCATGCTGTAACATGTATACGCCACTTAAAGATTATTGCTGTGTATGCTATAACATGTATACGCCACTTACAGATTATTGCTGTGCATGCTGTAACATGTATACGCCACTTACAGATTATTGCTGTGTATGCTATAACATGTATACGCCACTTACAGATTATTGCTGTGCATGCTGTAACATGTATACGCCACTTAAAGATTATTGCTGTGTATGCTATACCATGTATACGCCACTTACAGATTATTGCTGTGTATGCTATAACATGTATACGCCACTTACAGATTATTGCTGTGTATGCTATACCATGTATACGCCACTTAAAGATTATTGCTGTGCATGCTGTAACATGTATACGCCACTTACAGATTATTGCTGTGTATGCTATACCATGTATACGCCACTTACAGATTATTGCTGTGTATGCTATACCATGTATACGCCACTTAAAGATTATTGCTGTGTATGCTATAACTTGTATACGCCACTTACAGATTATTGCTGTGTATGCTATAACATGTATACGCCACTTACAGATTATTGCTGTGTATGCCATAACATGTATACGCCACTTACAGATTATTGCTGTGTCTGCTATACCATGTATACGCCACTTAAAGATTATTGCTGTGTATGCTATAACATGTATACGCCACTTAAAGATTATTGCTGTGTATGCTATAACATGTATACGCCACTTACAGATTATTGCTGTGTATGCTATAACATGTATACACCACTTACAGATTATTGCTGTGTATGCTATACCATGTATACGCCACTTAAAGATTATTGCTGTCCTCAGATCTTTGTTTCGCGGCAGTGAGAACTAAGATCTGATTTTAATGAGATTACTGGTGGCAGATGAGTGACGAGGGCTACAATCACCATGTACTGGTAACAGATGAGTGACAAGGGCTACCATAACCTTGTACTGGTGACAGATGAGTGACGAGGGCTACCATCACCCTGTACTGGTGACAGATGAGTGACGAGGGCTACGATCACCATGTCCTAGGGGTAGATGAGTAACAAGGGCTACCATCACCCTGTACTGGTGACAGATGAATGACGAGGGCTACAATCACCCTGTACTGGTGACAGATGAGTGACAAGGGCTACCATCACCCTGTACTGGTGACAGATGAGTGACGAGGGCTACAATCACCCTGTGCTGGTGACAGATGAGTGACGAGGGCTAACATCACCCTGTACTGGTGACAGATGAGTGACGAGGGCTACCATCACCCTGGGCTGGGGACAGATGAGTGACGAGGGCTACCATCACCCTGTGCTGGTGACAGATGAGTGACGAGGGCTACCATCACCCTGTACTGGCGACAGATGAGTGACGAGTACCATCACCCTGTGCTGGTGACAGATGAGTGATGAGTGATGAGGGCTACCATCACCCAGTGCTGGGGGTAAGAGTATACGCCACTTACAGATTATTGCTGTGTATGCTATAACATGTATACGCCACTTACAGATTATTGCTGTGTATGCTATAACATGTATACGCCACTTAAAGATTATTGCTGTGCATGCTGTAACATGTATACGCCACTTACAGATTATTGCTCTGTATGCTATAACATGTATACGCCACTTACAGATTATTGCTGTGTATGCTATACCATGTATACGCCACTTAAAGATTATTGCTGTGTATGCTATAACATGTATACGCCACTTACAGATTATTGCTGTGTATGCTATAACTTGTATACACCACTTACAGATTAATGTGTGCATGCTATACCATGTATACGCCACTTAAAGATTATTCCTGTGCATGCTGGCTGTAACATGTATACGCCACTTACAGATTATTGCTGTGTATGCTATAACATGTATACGCCACTTAAAGATTATTGCTGTGCATGCTGTAACATGTATACGCCACTTACAGATTATTGCTGTGTATGCTATAACATGTATACGCCACTTACAGATTATTGCTGTGTATGCTATAACTTGTATACACCACTTACAGATTAATGTGTGCATGCTATACCATGTATACGCCACTTAAAGATTATTCCTGTGCATGCTGGCTGTAACATGTATACGCCACTTACAGATTATTGCTGTGTATGCTATAACATGTATACGCCACTTACAGATTATTGCTGTGTATGCCATAACATGTATACGCCACTTACAGATTATTGCTGTGTATGCTATAACATGTATACACCACTTACAGATTATTGCCGTGTATGCTATACCATGTATACGCCACTTAAAGATTATTGCTGTGCATGCTGTAACATGTATACGCCACTTACAGATTATTGCTGTGCATGCTGTAACATGTATACGCCACTTACAGATTATTGCTGTGTATGCTATAACATGTATACGTCACTTACAGATGAACAGATGATTGCTGTGTCCGCCGAAGCAGTAAAAGGTCGATGGGTGTGTGTCTAATATCATGAAACATCCCCGATATATCAACAATTCGTGCAGGCACCTGGCCATAGATTTTGTCCAGGCGCCATTTTGAATAATCATGTAATATTGCAAAGGTTTAAACAAATACTTATTGCCTGTGCTATATACGGGTGTTAGTCAGTCTATGTCAAGCACTGGTCTGTTTGGTCCAGACTATTAGCAGGCCGCCGTGAAACACCGGAGTATTGCTTACAGCGGTTCAACCAATACCCACGAAGTCACTTCGCTCGCCACGATGGTACCGGGGGCACATCCACCTGAATTTACAGGAAGGTGTGTGGCATTTTAAGTGCGCTTCTAAATGATCCCCCATGGACATGCTTGTTTGTCGTTATTTGTCTTTAACGCCACAAAATGACGTCGGTCTTTAAAAAATAGAGCGCGGACCAGGCACAACAGTGATTGATATTATGAGCAAGTCACCATGCCGCCGGGCTCCGATGGCACGCAATCAACCAAGTCACCGAGTCTGACTAGTGTGGCAACCCCACTAACTGTGTCGCCCCTCACTCCAGATATAGGTTCCTCTGGGCCTATTCTAACCGACCCGTGAAGATAGGGGTAGAATAGGTCTCCCTGTATACATGGAGATCTTGTTGATAAACCATCTTCGGCTGACGTTTCAAATACTCTGAAAAACGTAAATACCGCACTGTTCCATTCCCTTCAACCAGGAACTGAGTCGTCCTATTCCACTATTCCATCCCCTTCAACCAGGAACTGACTCGTCCTATTCCACTGTTCCATCCCCTTCAACCAGGAACTGACTCGTCCTATTCCACTGTTCAAACCCCTTCAAGCAGGAGCTGACTCGCCCCGTTCCACTGCTCCATCCCCTTCAACCAGGAACTGACTCGTCCTATTCCACTATTCCATCCCCTTCAACCAGGAACTGACTCGTCCTATTCCACTATTCCATCCCCTTCAACCAGGAACTGACTCGTCCTATTCCACTGTTCAAACCCCTTCAAGCAGGAGCTGACTCGCCCCGTTCCACTGCTCCATCCCCTTCAACCAGGAACTGACTCGTCCTATTCCACTATTCCATCCCCTTCAACCAGGAACTGACTCGTCCTATTCCACTATTCCATCCCCTTCAACCAGGAACTGACTCGTCCTATTCCACTATTCCATCCCCTTCAACCAGGAACTGACTCGTCCTATTCCACTATTCCATCCCCTTCAACCAGGAACTGACTCGTCCTATTCCACTGTTCAAACCCCTTCAAGCAGGAGCTGACTCGCCCCGTTCCACTGCTCCATCCCCTTCAACCAGGAACTGACTCGTCCTATTCCACTATTCCATCCCCTTCAACCAGGAACTGACTCGTCCTATTCCACTATTCCATCCCCTTCAACCAGGAACTGACTCGTCCTATTCCACTATTCCATCCCCTTCAACCAGGAACTGACTCGTCCTATTCCACTGTTCCATCCCCTTCAACCAGGAACTTACTCGTCCTATTCCACTGTTCCATCCCCTTCAAGCAGGAAGTCCATTGCACTATTTTTTTATTTACCTAAAATACACAACAATTTCCAAAATGACTGTGTAGTACACAACATGCATCTTTAACATGTATCATGGAATCAGGATTAGAACAGGTCCTCACAACCCTCGGCAAACGATGGTTTGCCTGGTCCAGACTTGATTATTTACGGGCCAACGTCAGAGAGTTGGAATATTTTTGGGTGTGGTGCTAGATTGGTAACAGACAAGCTATAAACAAGAGCATAGTTTAACTTTACGTGAAAATGTTCGAAGCGGCATGCCAATCAGCATATATCTAGGAACGATAACTCGTGTGTGTGTTGTGACGCGTAGCCTGCTAAACTGACACCAGTGAAAGCGACTGCCCACAAACTGGGAGGGCGGATCGATCGCAAACGATTGATGTATTTATCAGGATCGGTCAACAGACTATGAAAACAAAGGGATCGCATCCTGGAGAGAAGACGTTTTCCTTCCTGAAATAAGTCGCCAAAATATGTTTCCGTACCGTCAAGGGTCTTGTGCCGATGTGTAACCGTGAAGAAGGAAACAGACGACAGGCCCCGAGGCTGACCAACTAAAGCACAACATGGCACACAGACTAGGTAAAAAGATCCAACCATTTGACCTTACAATTAACAATTTTATGAAATGGACTAAATCGATAAAAAAGAATCGAAAATCGGACAATCATGAGACTTTTACGGTCAAGTCAAAGCTTGCCCTGTCGGCCTTTGTAAACAGCTTGATCAAAACCCACAAAACAGAGCTAATTCGAGCAAACGGAGTAACTTGTACCAACTATACACACAATTCCTTGTACATTGCTTTAAGACTGTGCTATGAGCTAGATTTGAGATCTCAAAAAGTTGTGAGTGAGCTTATTCGAGAAATTTTTCTGTGTGAAGGAAATCTTCACGCTATTTTTAGCATCATCAACGAAAGTCACGTGACTAGGGGATTCCCAAGAAGTGGGTCACTGAATATCCACACTTTTACGTTGTATCCGAGAGCAACTTCTAGCAACTTCAGTGACATCGTCATTCCAGCATTGACATATTATGTTCAAAACATTGTTATTCTTGAGAAGGATAAACGGGAACAAAACATATCACAGTACAACTACAAAGCCTGTTCTCTCTTAACTAAACCCATGGGAGAAGATCAGACTTTGTCACCCTTAATGGCCGCTGCCATGAGAAAGGATCCTGAATTGGTTTTGATGCTACTGAGGTATGGTGCGGATCCAACGGTTGCTACAGATCCAGACAATGATTCCCCGACAGTCAATCCAATTCAGTACATTGTCACATGTCTCAACAGTTTCACATCAATACGATCTTCATCTTGGTTGGAGAAGTACCACTACACACACAATCTGAAAGCTGATGCTGAGAGATGCCACACAATATTAGAAATGTTTCAGCGATCAGTTCATCACATCTGTCTGCAAGTCTCCTCGGGAGTGTTGGGAGATAACGACAATGATCTTGCTTACTACCTGCATCCCAAACTGACGAGTGTAGTACCCCAGAGTACCACACCCACACTGCAACATGTGTGTCGCTGCGCCGTGCGCAGGCATTTAGCGGAAGTATCATGTGAAACAATTCCAGACTCAATCAAATGTCTTCCTATACCACAACTTATGAAGGAGTTTTTAGATTTGAAGAGCTAACCATGTTTTAGACACTTCCTGTAGAGGTTAGCAACATTCCCAGGAAGACTTACTCCAGAGATAAAGGGGTGGTCGGGTAGCCTAGTGGTTAAAACGTTTGCTCGTCACGCAGAAGACCCAGGTTCGATTCCCGACATGGGTACAATGTGTTGAAGCCCATTTCTGGTGTCCGCTGCCGTGATATTGATGGAATATTGCTAAAAAAGGCGTAAAACCATACTCACTCACTCACTCATCCTGTGATAAAACACCACTTAAAGAGATTACAGAGCATTTGAATTACTTTTAGTATTTGCCATTTCATAAAAGTATGTATCCATGCCTTGTACAAACTCAAGCAGTGACAGCTTGAACCATCACATGCTGAGAACACAGAGTCCCTTGTGTCTTCAGTGTAGTGTACAGGAAGGCTCTAGCAGTGACAGCTTGAGCCCTGACCTGCTGACAACACAGAGTCCCTTGTGTCATCAGTGTGGTACAGGAAGGCTCTAGCAGTGACAGCTTGAACCATCACATGCTGAGAACACAGAGTCCCTTGTGTCTTCAGTGTAGTGTACAGGAAGGCTCTAGCAGTGACAGCTTGAGCCCTGACCTGCTGACAACACAGAGTCCCTTGTGTCATCAGTGTGGTACAGGAAGGCTCTAGCAGTGACAGCTTGAACCCTGACAACACAGAGTTCCTTGTGTCATCAGTGTGGTGTACTGGAAGGCTCTAGCAGTGACAGCTTGAACCCTGACGTGCTGACAACACAGAGTTCCTTGTGTCATCAGTGTGGTACAGGAAGGCTCTAGCAGTGACAGCTTGAACCCTGACAACACAGAGTTCCTTGTGTCATCAGTGTGGTGTACTGGAAGGCTCTAGCAGTGACAGCTTGAACCCTGACGTGCTGACAACACAGAGTGCCTTGTGTCATCAGTGTGGTGTACTGGAAGGCTCTAGCAGTGACAGCTTGAACCCTGACGTGCTGACAACACAGAGTGCCTTGTGTCATCAGTGTGGTACAGGAAGGCTCTAGCAGTGACAGCTTGAATCCTGACGTGCTGACAACACAGAGTGCCTTGTGTCATCAGTGTGGTACAGGAAGGCTCTAGCAGTGACAGCTTGAACCCTGACGTGCTGACAACACAGAGTTCCTTGTGTCATCAGTGTGGTGTACTGGAAGGCTCTAGCAGTGACAGCTTGAACCCTGACGTGCTGACAACACAGAGTTCCTTGTGTCATCAGTGTGGTGTACTGGAAGGCTCTAGCAGTGACAGCTTGAACCATGACGTGCTGACAACACAGAGTGCCTTGTGTCATCAGTGTGGTACAGGAAGGCTCTAGCAGAACATTCATGTACACATCTTCACCTTCATCTCAGGGAGGAAGAAAGACATTTGCAATCAAGGGATGCACATGAGCATTCCCATGTAACAAATTAATCATTACAAATTCAAGTCATAACTATTTATTTTAGGGACAAATAGTTTTGTGTGACTAGTATGGTAGATATGTCATACCAGTTGGCTCTCGGTATGGTAATTCAAAGTGTGAACACAATCAGTAACAATAGTCTGACAAGTGACATCAACTGAATACATTGTATGTTTTTTGAAAAGTCAGTGACTGCCCACTCAGATAGCTAGACTTAATGTAGAGTTCAATGAAAGTATTCTATTTTGAGCAGCCATTGTGGACATCCATGCAAAACATGCACTGAGCCAAATTAAAGATATTCAGTGAACTTTCATCACAATTTCTGTGGGTTGAATAATAACGAAATACATGCATAGCATGTATGCTTGACACACATAAGGCTAACATTGGTTGGTAGGTACGCTGCACTCAGCAGTATTCCAGCTATATGACGGTGATCTGTGAATAATCCAGTCTGGAACAGACAATCCAGTGATTGTCATCATGAGCATCAATCCATGCAATTGGGATCGATGACATGCTTCAATCAAGTCAGCAAGCCTGACCACCCGATCCCGTTAGTCGCCTCTTACAACAAGCATAGTCGCCTTTTATGGCAAGTATGGGTTGCTGAAGACCTATTCACGGGTCAGAAGGCTAACAATACACTTACACACATATGAATGTTCGAGCAACAAGAGTGTTTTCATTGTAATGTATTAATAAATTCCACTGTTTAAGCTGCTCACCCTATGTGGCTGCAATCTTTCTGTCTGAAGATGTTCAGCGCAACCTGCACCTGTTACTGCTGCTCAGTGGAAATGTCATGTTGAAGGAAGACTACTTAAAATACATGTTGTCATTTTTATGAATGTTATTTATGTGAATAATTTATTCAAGATTTTGTTATTGGTATTTTGTATGACATTTTTTATCTGAAGTTTCATGTAACCATGGTAACAGAGGTAGAAAAAATTTGTCATATCCAACTAGCCCACAGCTCATTTCGGACTAGTGGTTATGTAAAATGACTAGATGTTGAGAAAAAACAACTTGTCCATCTAAATTTTCGCTAGCCTTGGACAAACAGACCACTGGCTGTGTCTTTCCCTGACACTATTTATTTGCTATTGTTTTTAATAATGATAATTGTAAACATCATCATTTTTTAGGCAGCTGTTGCTTGGTAACCATGGAAACATGTATGAATGAACCCCCTGTTTACTAGTCTCTTTACTAGTCTGCAAAAATGATTTTCTTCAGAATTAAGTTGGGGTCTGCCACAAGGAAGTGTCACCAGTCCCACAACCTAACACAGTTGATTCAATACCTTGGATAAAGACTCATCAGGGCCTGGTCATTTATGATGTATGGTAGGGGGTGGGGGTGGGGGTTGTGGGGTGGGGTTCGGAGTAGAGGAGGGGGAAGGTGTCATAAAAATTGACACACATTTGAACTTGATATAGGGACTGGTCAGTTAATATAAAGAGGGGGTCGTGTGTGTGATGAATCTTTTTAACATGTATTGCAGGGGGGTCATGCTACTCATAACTACAGTACTCATTCTACTCTCCTGTGATAATGAGAGAATGTTACAAATATCTTAAATGAAGGGTTATTAAATACAAAGGCTTCCTGTGCAAGGCCTAGCCTGACTACACGTGGAAACATGCACTGTGACTGCTGTAGTGCTATATGAAAGTTGGTATGATCTGCCCATGAAATATACACCTGGAAAAAGGTTCAGCACAATTTCTCCTCTCTTTTTTCCATATCCTGGACTTGGATGTATTTAGTTGTAGTATCTACATCTGCCATTGATCTCACATACATAAATGTCTAAGATCCCACGACACTTCTGTGGCAGTTTCTCCAGAAGGTAATCTTCCCGAGGTTAGGTCATCAGCTGACTATGCAAGTCCAGTTTCCACACTTGCAGAACAACGCTCGAGTTTCTGGGCTCGATTGTAGCACCACCAGTGGCTATTTACAAGTTATATCCCTTCTATGTCAAACCCAACTGACCAAGCAGATTCCACCTCTCATATCACTTGCATTTGCTTCAAACACAATGGCGATGCCCAGTCAAGATGATCTGAGAACTGGACTTTTCTAGTCAGTTAACTCCTTCCAGATGATATGAAGCACAGGATACAAAAGGCAGAGGCAGGATGTGAGAGGGTCGTCAAATAACTGTTACATAGCAGTAACTGATTAGATTATCAAGTCTGGGTTCTGTAATTCAATTTGGCTATATCATTTGTAAAAAAAAATATATGTGTTTTGTGATAAATTTTAGAACAGATTGGAATAAAGTAAGGAGTGCTTTCCGTTTTTGCAGGTGTATATATGGTGTTTATGTGTTGTGTGTGTTGTCCCTGCATGCCTGTGTCTTGAAGGTGATGTGGACTGTTCATGTATTTTTATCAGCATGATCAGTTTTAGTTGGAATAACTTATTGCTCTGAATCAATATATTTACCCAAAGGATTTATTTATGAGTGTAATTGTGTGCTTGTTTCAATATTCATCATAGCGCCTTTACAACATTTTACAGAATTCTACCATATTAATGAAAAGCAATTGTACATATTACTGAGATGAAATGTGTGACAGTGTAAATGTTGATGTTGTGTATCAGAAATACAATATCTGAATGTCTCCATTCCTGTCTGAATGCCACTGTTCCTGTCTGAAAGCCATTGTTCCTGTCTGAATGTCTCTGTTTCTGTCCATTCCCATCTGAAAGCCTCTGTTCCTGTCTGAATGTTTTTGTTCCTGTCTGAATGTCTCTGTTCCTGTCCATTCCCATCTGAAAGCCTCTGTTCCTGTCTGAATGTCTCTGTTCCTGTCTAAATGTCTCTGTCCCTGTCTGAACATCTCTGTTCCTGTCTGAATGCCTCTGTTCCTGTCCATTCCAATCTGAATGCCTCTGTTCCTGTCTGAATGCCTCTGTTCCTGTTTGAATGTCTGTTCCTGTCTGAATGTCTGTTCCTGTCTGAATGTTTCTGTTCAATGTCTGTTCCTGTCTCTTCCTGTGAATGCCTGTTCCTGTCTGAATGCCTCTGTTCCTGTCTGAATGCCTCTGTTCCAATCTGAATGCCTCTGTTCCTATCTGAATGTCTCTGTTCCTGTCTAAATGTCTCTGTTCCTGTCTGAATGCCCCTGTTCCTGTCTCAATGTTTCTGTTCCTGTCTGAATGTCTCTGTTCCTGTCTGAATGTCTATGTTCCCATCTGAATGCCTCTGTTCCTGTCTGAATGTCTCTGTTTCTGTCTGAATGTCGTATGTCTATATTCGTATCTGAATGTCCATGTGAGTTTCTGTTCCTGTTCGAGTCTTCCTGACACAGTGTTTGCAAGTTCACTCGTATTGCTGTCTTTTCAGGATTGTCATATTTCCATGTAACTGCCAACTTAATTCTATACACATGTTACTGCCAATGAATTTGCTGTGCAATTTAATGTTTGAATAAAGATTGTTTTCATGTGATGACAGTTCTTTGTCTCCTTGTTGAGATCACAAGACTGTGAGACAGTGTGATCAGTGCATCATGATGATTGTTATGAGTGTGTGTGAGTGCCTGTGTGAGTGAGTGTGTGTGTCTGTGTGTGTGTGTCTGTGTGTGAGTGAGTGTGTGAGTATGTGCCTGAGTGAGTTTGTGTGTGGGTGTGATTGTGTGTGTGTCTTTGTGTCTGTGAGTGTGTATGTGTGTGTGTGTGTGTGTGTGTGTGTGTGTGTGTCTGCTTGTACTAGTCCAAATTAATGCTGGGTTTATAGTGCTAGCCTACAGCAGTTTAACATTGATACCCCACTCAGACACAGTATATTGTCTCCAAGCTAACCAGTCCTAGTTGTATCTTCTTCTCCAGTACCATCTTTTAACGTCTTTTTAACGCCTTCTGGCATGATATGATCAGGAATGGAACCACCGACCTTCCTCTCTCACAGCAGATTCTGTGTCCCCCCAAATGAGGCAGAGCAACAAGACAGACAAGCAGACAGGTCCTTCATGGTGATGAAGGAGAGCTTTCACCTCTGTATGGGCTTACCCGCCATCTTGTCCTATAAAGAAGTGTCACTACATTCCTTATGCATCTTGTGGGGAATAAATGTTGTGTCTGATGGAAAGATAAACATATCGCAATCAACATGATCGAAGGGGGAGTAGTATATATCATATGTCTTTCAAAATCCATCTGTGCAAGTTCAGTGAAAGTTTTTAAGGTTCCCAGTTTATGCAAATTCTGACTTTAAACATCTTGTGTCCTTCAAGGAGGGGGTGAATGCTGTTGAAGGCCCCTGAGTCATCAATATTAAATCCATCTTCTGGAGGCAAGAGAGTTAACTGACTTTAAAAGTCCAGTTTCCACCCTTGCCGAACTAGGCTGGAATTACTGGGGTCGAGCGCCACCAGTGGCTATTACCAGTAATGTCCCTTCTAAGCCTCTCCTATGGACCAATCAGATTCAACCTCTCGTATCACTTGCGTTTGCTTCACACAAAATGGTGGCACCCAGTCAGGACGATCTGATCAATGATCAAGATCTATATTGTGATGAAAGGGGTCTTTCATCGCGAAATGCATCAAATCACGTGAGCACCTTGATTATAAACATGAAAAGATTTGGAAAATATCTGCTGACGAGTTGGCGATGCACATGCTTTGCAAATCTTGCAATCGACCGAAATCTGCACGACAGTTTACGAACCGGATTTCAATTTCGGTGCGCGATTTTGATTGGGTGAGTGAGTGAGTGAGTGAGTTGGGGTTAACGCCGCTTTTAACAGTATTCCAGTTATATCACGGCGTGTCAGCTTAATGTGGGAGGAAAGCCCGAAGTGATGCGGGCCTTAGACGTTTACCACTTCGGTGAAACCCACGAGCACGGGTATGGTGCTGACAAACCTTGAAACATAATCGGGGCGAACCGGGATTCGAACCCACAATCATAGGTTTCTAGCATGCCCAAGGGACACAACTCTGCACAGCGAATTGCGGCGCCTTAGACGACTGGGCCACCTGTGCCCCCCGATTTTGATTGGACCATGCATAGACTCGTTAGCCCATCCAAAATGTAAGTCCATTATACCACCCTAGTTCAGCAAGGGTGGAAATTGGACTTCTATAGTCAGTTAACTCTCTTGCCTCGGGAAGATGTATTAAATCTGTATCACAGCAGTTGTCTGCAAACCAATTACTGAAAACATGTGCAACAAGGGTGTGATGTCACACAGTCAGCCAAGTGTGTGAGTGTGTCTGTGTGAGTGAGTGTGTGTGTGTGTGTGTGTGTGAGTGAGTGAGTGTGTGTGATGTCACACAGTCAGCCACGTCACCGAGCCTGACCACCAGATCCCTCTGTTGGTCCAGCAGTGGGCTCTAGGACCAATTCTGCTCCGTTCTACAAAGCGCTAAGATGATCGTAACTTGAAGACTTACAACACTTGTACTGCTGATATCACTTTGTAGAACGAGGTCCAAAACCGTCACTGCATCTTCATCCTTTAAGTATTCTCCAGCAACTAATGAAGTAGGAGGACAAACTTGTCATCCAGTACACAATAATCAATACCATCCGAACACTTCCAAAACAAACCCGTGAAGATCCGGGGGAGAACGGGTCTTCAGCAACCCATGCTTGCCGTAACAAACGACTAAGCTTGTCGTAAGAGGCGACTAACAGAAAAAGGTGGTCAGGCTTGCTGACTTGGTTAATACATGTCATCGTGTCCCAACTGCATGGATCGATGCTCATGATGTCATTCACAGGATTGTCTGGTCCAGACTCGATTATTTACAAAACTTTAAAATCACCTTGAACAAAACACAGTTGGCAAGAATATCATGACATTCAAAGTGACCTTGACCTTTTACTGAGGTCATCTACAAACATCAGGTGGAGACACTGCACTGAGAGGTGACAAGTCCAGAGAGTATTTTTACTCACACTTTCCAATCTTTTTGTAAACAAAATATTTATAGGATTTTAGGGGGGCTCAATACTGCACACCTATTCCCCTGCACTTATGTTTCTTTCTCCACTTTGAGGGTTTGACTGAGGAAATGGCAGGCATTGCCTACTTGGGGTACTCTGCCAGTGTCAGTCAACAGATTGCGAGGTACCAAACCCCAGGCACCGAGAACAATGGGATGCAAGCATGACATTTTGAAAGCGAGGTCTGAATATTTGCCATGTTTTTCCTGAATCTTGTCAATCATATTTGTGTCAAAAAGGACAGAAAGTCAATAATATAAATGATTTCATTGGAAAAATGACAAGATCAGGATTGTTGGCCTAGATATGTCTGAGGCTTTACACAGGCCTATTCCAAAGAATTTTGTATTCATAATTTCCAATAATGCCCTCTACATATTCTGGGTCATACCATGGATGGACCTCTGTTTCAAAACCACGATCATGGCAAAGACGGTAATTATGTAACCTTAGGTTCCGGGTACTTTACCCTTCTACCTATGGTCACTTCTACTTATCAACTACTCCTTGGTTCTAGGGATGATGTAGCTCTCTTTCGAAATCACAAGTCAGATGGTTTGCTCCAGTCCTTTTTATTTATGATAGAGTTAATCATAAATACACACACATGGTCCTCAGATATATTCTTGTTGTTGCCTGATATAGATACAACAGATACCTAGATGATGGTTGAAGAGCCTGATGGTTTTTCTGATGAACGTTAACTCTACTTCTTTTCTGACTCGGGATCCCCAAACCTACAGAGAACCTTTCTGTTCAGCTGTATGCTCCCGACTCCCCGCACCACTCTCGGACAACTAACAAAATACTATCGATGATAATTTTAGCTCCTCCCTCCAAATTCACATTTGACATCATGAGAAATGAGTCATAATGGTCATTCCCCAATTTCCATAGTAATTAGTTTTACCATCAAGCTTTTCGGACAAACCAATTTGATTACCTCTTTAAGTCATTGGTCAACTTGGACATACTCATCTTATCAAATTCCCTCAGCTACTTCTGCCAGACTGGAAGACCGAAAAGATACTTAATCCTGTTATTTAGACATTCCAGTCAAGCAGTAGTATTCATAAATATTTGATCACCACTAATCTAACAATTTTGTTCCATCCATCTATTTCTTCTGACATTTTTATTGCAAGACCGAATTCTACTAATCTCACAATAGTGACTAATAAAAGCAAAATCCATAATCACTTGCCCTGGGGGTTATGCCCTCACCCTGTTCAATCACTTCTCTCATATGCGTCTATATGTTACCCAAAAGCTTAGTTTAGTAAACTACATTTTAAGTAAATACCAAAAAACCCTTTTTCTAAAATACCCTTGTTATAATAATATGGTCGAGCCACACAATTGTGTTGCTTAGTTACTGTGTTTGTGCCACTGACAATGTGTTGGACAGTCTCATTAGATTCACTGCATATTTAACATTTCATATTTACATTTTGATGCAAAATCACACATTGACAGTTTCGAGTGGGAAGTGACTGGTCCTGAGCAGCTTACAGAAAGCCTTCGGTTTCACTTTTCAGGCCAGCCGTCTTCATCCAAGTGAAGGACTCTGCAGTGTTGCTGATCTTCTCAACACACTGCACATAAACTTGATGCAGTGGTCGTTCTGATAGCCTCTCCTTGAAAAACTGAGTCTGGGCCGATTTGATATGGCACTTAACTTGGTTGACACACATTTCTGTACCGTCCAGCAGTTCAGAACCATCAACCAATCTCATTGCAATCAGATCTTAGTTCTCACTACCGCTAAACAAAGATCTGAGAACATCCCATTACAGGTCATGCCAGACAGACCTTGCGCGAACTTTGACCGACCCATGGAATGACTGACAAGAAGTCGACATTAGCCAATCAGAAGGCAGCTTTCTCATGCTTTACGGCACTAATTTCAAATTGGTGACTACGCTTCGAAACATATTTTGACAAATTCTCGATTACAAATTTGAAACCTGAACAAAAGAACATTGTGGAATGGCAAATTGATGGTCTTTGATTAAACTGATATAATTAAAAAAAGCCTAGTCCCCCTCATAACTGTAATAACTGATCATCATGGATCCATTGCCCAGACAGAAACCACGGAAATATAGTAAAAAGCAAAGGTATAATAACTTACCATTACAGTCTAATCTTTAAAACAAATATTGTACCTTAGAAAATTCATCCACTTGGCTTTCAATTGTGAGGATCAGACGACCACCTGGATCAAGCTGTGAAGGGAGGATAACTCTTCCTGGTGTTTGATTTGTCTTTCAGTCACTTCGTGTCCCACGCCCCCTGTTGACACCACCATTCTTTGTGTGGACAAGGGAGGGCCAACTCTTTGAAATGTTGCAGATACCATGCAAACCATTCATAATCGCAGATCCAAAATGAAGCCTTGACTATGGAATTTCAATCTGTTGATTATGCTGTTCCAACACTCACTGTATACAAGTTATGTAGTGACAACACCAAACAATACAACCACCGTAGTTGTATATCTCCATGATAACAGACCTCACTGTACATCTAGGTTTGTGGGGACTGATACCTGTGTGAGATCAAATGTCCCATTTTTTTCCTTCATGGTTATATTTGAATATGACCAGAAACCTTCTCAATATAGTGAATACAGCAGTACATGGCTGTCCTGTGTCGTGCTATTGCCTAAAACCAAAATGACGTGACAAGTTGACTCTCTATATACAGTAGTGGTAGCAGTAGTTGTAGCCATAGTTGTAGCTGTAGCTGTAGTTGTCGTAGTTCTGGACATGAACTACCATAGTTTCTTGAGTATAGTGCGCACTTTTCCCCCAATAAAACACCCCCGTTCATTTAGCAAATTCGCTGAAGGGGTACGGTGTAATTTTTTTCTACGCATAATATTCATTTGTTTTATAAAAAATACTGAATCCGTTAGAGGGGGGTGCGCATTATACTTGGATGCCCACTATACTCAAGAAAATACGGTACTGTTTGTAGTGGTAGGTGTTGTGGTTGTCATGGTTGTTGATTAGTTTGTCGTGTAGTGTTATTGTTGTTGTTGTTGTGCTGTTGTTTTTTTGTAATAAATGTGTTAGTTATTGTAGTCGTGTAGTTGCAGTAGTTGAAATGGTCCTGCCAATGTGACTTTTGGTCAACATGGTCTGTGACATAAACTGCAAGGCATGTAAATTTAGAAATTATTATCTAACTTTTAACTCGACATGTATCAAAAGTATACAATATTTCCAAAGATTCCTTTAATCCATTGTCCCCGACATCCCACTGTTTCAAATCAAAAGGCAAGGGCAGAGTCAGACACAGACACAAACAATAAACCGTTGATCCAAATGAGAGGTCCGCCATGGCCACAGTGGCTGATCATCACAATAATACCTCTGACAACATACAAAACACAGGGCAATATCATCTGTACATTTATTCAGCAAATGGGTCACTGTACAAGTTCCGTGACAATGAGTGAGTGAGTTGGGTTTAACGCTGCTTTTAACAGTATTCCAGTTATATTGCGGTGTGTCAGCTTAATGTGGGAGGAAAGCCCGAAGTGATGCAGGTCTCAGACGTTAACCACTTCGGTGAAACCCATGACCACGGGTATGGTGCTGACAAACCTTGAAACATAATCAGGGTGAACCAGGATTCGAACCCACAATCATAGGGTTCTGGTGACGCAACTCTGCACAGCAAATGGAGGCACCTCAGACGACTGGGCCACCTGTGCCCCCTCCATGACAATGAGGTCACAGCTTCAAGTTCCTCTTCCGGCCGCCCCTCCTGGTGACGGGCTTGGACTCTGTGGGCAGCTTCAGGGGCAGCTTCAGCACCACCAGCGGCTCTCCCTGCTCCTTCTTCTTCTGGGACGCCACAGCGCAGCCGAGGGCGCGGTAGAACTGAGACACCCTGTAAATATCAACAGTTGAAACTCAATCAGAACTTGTAGATAAACAATAGCCTAAGGCTATACATTTCTTGTTAAGGTTGGTGAAAATGTTGGTACCTGATCAAACTGGGTAGCCATGGTAGGTGTGAAAACAAATTGTTCAGGTTAGTTGGTTACATTTCGAAAAACTAGAAAGTTGTTTGCAAGAAACAGAAGCAGCCTTGCCTCCATTTCTAGATGATCCCCAAAATCATTTCACACCACCATGACGTCCACTATGACCTCCTACGACATGTCCCTCGCCTCGCCACTCATGATGAGGAAGCAAAAGGTATTTCCAGTATTGTGACATGACTTCCAAGTCTAATGACAACGTAGTAAAACAGGGCTTTACAGAGGTACACATCAAGTTATTTTTTAAAACAGCAATGTTAGATCTTTGTAGTCATGTCTGTAAATTTTTCTGATCAATCAAAGATACAGCCCTGGAGTACAAATGAATAAACTTATTCTTATTTTACTTCCAATTGTAAAAACATGGCCAGGTACAGTGCAGAGCCTCCTACCTCCTGTCTGCCACTGCCAGGTCCTGCACCAACAGCGACGGGTCAAGTCTGGCGTGTTCTATGATCAGCGACACAGCAAGAATGTACAACAGCAGCTTGTCCTTCAAGCGAGCAGGGAAATATCTGCAGACAAGAACAGGAACTGATGACATGGATCATCTTCCCGAGGCAAGAGTGTCCACTAAGCTATACTGAAGTCTAGTTTTTACCCTTGCCTTTTCTGTGTGAACAGGCTCCCTTGGGCGAGGTCTATTACACAATCCGATAGTCCAACCAGAACATTTCACTAAATATTTTCAGGGTCTTTCCAAGTTTTCAGTCAAATTGTCCTAGTACTTTTATATTTTTAAGTGTAAACTTTGTTGAATTTTAACCAGAAATGTGGCTTATTGCAGTGACTGAGATGCTACTTGTAGGTGACCCCATCTAGATTGTCTGTAGGTGACCCCTGCTGAGTGTATCACGTGCAGTGCAGTGTTACTTGTTGCTGTGTAGTCCGTATGCCTCTGTTATTGTAAAGCAAAACGCTTCAGTAAAAAGTATTTTTGTGGTAGCAATCTGTCATCTAGATTGTCTGTCAGGTTTGTAATATTATTGATCAGGTAGTCTGCTGTGGTATTAGTCATCTTTGTGAAGCCATTGGTAATGAGACCAGCAATGAATGGACAGGTCATAACAAGGGACACAATTTGTGCCCTACATGGGGTGGCACCACAATCAAACTACGAAAAATAGGCTTGAAAGGACAAGGGTGAAAACCAGGCCTTGCTATAGGTTAGTGGACGCAGATGCTGACGCTGATGTCCCTGACTGAACCACTATCCTCCAGGACATCACTTGCAAAGAATATTTCGAACCAAAATAACAGGAAAATATTCCCAAATTTAAAAAACCCAAATGCTTCTTGAATCTGTAGCCACCTGGTTGCTTTCTGAGCCTTGTTGCCCACGGACATGGTAGTGAACTGGGACAACAGCTGCTTCTTCACGACCTCGGGCCACTCAGCAGGCAGACAGTCTGAAACACAGAGACGGACACTCAGCAGGCAGACAGTCTGAAACACAGAGACGGACACTCAGCAGGCAGACAGTCTGAAACACAGAGACGGACACTCAGCAGGCAGACAGTCTGAAACACAGAGACGGACACTCAGCAGGCAGACAGTCTGAAACACAGAGACGGACACTCAGCAGGCAGACAGTCTGAAACACAGAGACGGACACTCAGCAGGCAGACAGTCTGAAACACAGAGACGGACACTCAGCAGGCAGACAGCCTGAAACACAGAGACGGACACTCAGCAGTCAGACAGCCTGAAACACAGAGACAGACACTCAGCAGGCAGACAGTCTGAAACACAGAGACGGACACTCAGCAGGCAGACAGTCTGAAACACAGAGACGGACACTGAGCAGGCAGACGGTCTGAAACACAGAGACAGACACTGAGCAGGCAGACAGTCTGAAACACAGAGACAGACACTCAGCAGGCAGACAGCCTGAAACACAGAGACAGACACTCAGCAGGCAGACAGTCTGAAACACAGAGACGGACACTCAGCAGGCAGACAGCCTGAAACACAGAGACGGACACTCAGCAGTCAGACAGCCTGAAACACAGAGACAGACACTCAGCAGGCAGACAGTCTGAAACACAGAGACGGACACTCAGCAGGCAGACAGTCTGAAACACAGAGACGGACACTCAGCAGTCAGACAGCCTGAAACACAGAGACGGACACTCAGCAGGCAGACAGTCTGAAACACAGAGACGGACACTCAGCAGGCAGACAGTCTGAAACACAGAGACGGACACTCAGCAGGCAGACAGTCTGAAACACAGAGACGGACACTCAGCAGGCAGACAGTCTGAAACACAGAGACGGACACTCAGCAGGCAGACAGTCTGAAACACAGAGACGGACACTCAGCAGGCAGACAGTCTGAAACACAGAGACGGACACTCAGCAGGCAGACAGTCTGAAACACAGAGACGGACACTTGTGACGGTGCTGAGACCTGACACTCAGCAGGCAGACAGTCTGAAACACAGAGACGGACACTCAGCAGGCAGACAGTCTGAAACACAGAGACGGACACTTGTGACGGTCAGAGCCTTACAGCCACGTGTGCTGAGACCTGACACCAGATGGAGGGAGGTTAATAAGGAGATCAAGCCTGATATATACATTACATATGGAGGATGTCTGACAGCCAGTGACAAATACACTGCATGTCTTATTGATGGATATAGATATTATTACTATTTTCAAGAGTGGCTTACTTGCCCATGTTGAGAGAGACATCAACAGTTAGATAAAGCTAGCTTGAACTCACTGTGTTTCTTGAAGTTAGCTGGCTTGTACTTGTAGAGCGTCAACAAGTACTGCAGATACACCAGGCACTTCGCCTTCTGCCAGCGCCGGCCATCGTCAGATGGCATCACCTTCAACTGTTCCAGGATGTACCACGGGTACCTACACAGAGAATTGTGGGTAATACCTAGGGTACCTACAGAGGGAATTGTGGGTAATACCCAGGGTACCTACAGAGGGAATTGTGGGTAATACCCAGGGTACCTACAGAGGGAATTGTGGGTAATACCCAGGGTACCTACACAGGGAATTGTGGGTAATACCTAGGGTACCTACAGAGGGAATTGTGGGTAATACCTAGGGTACCTACACAGAGCCTTGATGGTAATACCCAGGGTACCTACACAGAGAATTGTGGGGGTTGCACAACACCAAAACAGCTGCCTGCACACTACCCCGTGGCCTGGTAGTTATCTAGGGAGGTCAGTAATCTTTCAATCCCTCTATTCTGCCTGTCTTGTAACTTCTTCTTTTTAACCTTAAAGTCTGAACATGCAATTCAATATGAACAATGTGCTAAACGAATCTCTCTCATTGCTTTTTTCCCCCTATTGGCTAAACAATTATGGTACCTGGGTTTTGTATAAGAATATAGAAAAAAACAGTATTGTACAACTCCTATTGCACCTATTAATGGTAATTCAGTTTTCAGTTCGTACTCTTGAAATGAGAACCGCTAATCTCTGCTGTAGTATAGTGTTAGTGGAAGGTTTGGTTTGATGTTTAACGCTTCACTCAGCAATATTTCAGCTATATGACGGTGGTCTGTAAATAAACGAGTCTGGACCAGACAATCCAGTGATTGATATCATGAGCATCGATCTACACAATTGGGATATGATAACATGCATCAACCAAGTCAGCGAGCCTCACCATCCAATCACGGCAAGCATGGATTGCTGAAGACCTATCCTAACCCAGATCCCCACGGGTCTGTTAGTGAAAGGTAACTAGCTCCCTGGCCAGTTTGATTTTGACTTGTGTCATTCACCGGTGTTGCACCATAGGTATATAAACAGAGCATTGTGGGTACTGCACGACAGGTATCTCAGCACACCAGAACTCACTCTTTCGTGTCCGTCCATTCAGCTAGCTGGGCCTGGGTACGTGTGAAGAACTTCTCAGCTGGAGATTTCAGAGCCGTCAACAGCTGAGGGGTTATCACTGAAATTACAACCAAGCCTGATCCATTTCACTACTACTAAAATATGTCAAGGGGAGGTAACTCCTGTATGACTCGCTGAGCCTGTAATTATTCCCTGGTGAAGCAGATGGAATTTTTCATTCCAAAATTTGATTCTTGCAATATTTCTAAAAATTTTGAATAAACTGAATAATTAAAGACATAAATAAATTACCGATTTATCTGACTGATATATCTTTGTGATGTATTTTACTCAGATATCTTACTGATATTTAGTACACGGGGGACAAGCATGGGTTGCTAAAGACCTATTCTACCCCGGATCTTCATGGGGGACAAACATGGGTTGCTGGAGACCTATTCTGACAGGAGACCTGATTGTAACTCACATACCTTAACATAGCCTCACGACAGTAGTAACACTTAGTGGTAAGATGATCGTAGCCCCATACTTTAACATAGCCTTACAACAGAATTAACACTAGGTAGTAAGATGATCGTAGCCCCATACTTCAACATAGCCTTACAACAGAATTAACACTAGGTAGTAAGATGATCGTAGCCCCATACTTCAACATAGCCTTACAACAGAATTAACACTAGGTAGTAAGATGATCGTAGCCCCATACTTTAACATAGCCTTACAACAGAATTAACACTTAGTGTGCTAAGACGATCATACCTCCCATACTTTAACCTTGCCTTATGACAGTAGTAACACTTAGTGGTAAGATGATCATAACTCTCATACATAACCTCTGGACAGTCGGACAGTCGCAGCCATGGGCTCGTCACTCACCTGCATCAGCTGTGTAAACATTTTCTGGACAATCAGCGTTGCGGTCATACGGTGGAAGGATGGTTTCCGATGAAGAAGGAATGGCAACTAAAAGATGTGAGTTCGTGTGAAAACATTGGGAGCCGAAAAATGTATTTATTTAGAGTTAACATATCATTTACTTATCCTAACTCAAACTAATTGCCTATCTCTCTCTATTTCCTGAAGGTAATGTTGTTTCCAGTGCATATGCGTTGGCCAGGGGTGCATTTGGGTGAGCTGTTTTTCTGGAACACAGTTCAGGAAGTTTCCACTACCTTTTAGAACTTAGAGAGAAATAAGCAATTAGTATGAGGCATGATAAGGTAAAATAACACTTTTACAATACACACAAGTCACTTTGGCTAATTTCCCATGTGTTTTTTGTTCACTGCAAATCTTCCCTTGGCTAGAGTGTTAACTGACTGTAACAAATCTATGCATAGTTCAATCAAACATCACATCTGGTTTATAAAACTGCCACACAGATTCCGGGCGATGGAAGGATTTGAATAGCATGAGTACTGTCAACAGATATTTTCCAGATCTTTTCATGTTATATTACAATGTAGAATTTGATTATCTATCAGATTGTCTTGTCTGAGCAGCACCATTTTGTTTCAAGCAGATGCAAGTGAAATGAATGGTGGAATCTGATTGGTCAATAGGAGGGACATAGGTGGTGGTGCTAAGATCGAGCCCAGAATTCCAGCCTAGTTCCACAAGGGTGGAAACTGGACTTTTATAGTCAGTTAACTCCCTTGCCTCAGAGAGATGTTCATCACATGACATGACACACCCACCTGGGGAGTCAAGTACGTCCGACTGAGTGACCGCATGTCCGATGGCATTGTCCATTGAGGTGTTGAAGGCTTCACCGGTCAACTCGTTAAACTTCTGTTTGGCTTTCACAGCTCGTTTCTTTTTTGTTGACCCGAAGGCTGCATTCAGTCGGTCATTCTGCACATGCACATTTGACGATAATGTCATTAGCAGTGTACACCCATTCCAGCAATAATTGCATTGAACTGGGAGTCTAACAGTGTTATAGAGCGACAACTGAGCTATATATGCTGTGGCCATGCTTGGATGGACGACATCTTGACCTCAACTTATATGATTTGTCAAAACTGAAGCTTAATTCTGTACCCTGATATGGTACGACCTTACAACATGCACAATGTAACATGTACAATGGATGGAGTTTGTAAATCTCATGAGTGTCTTATTGACATATACAACTCTAAAGAAGTTAAAGAACACTTCAAGCTTTTGACGAAAGTTAATCTGTGATGATGAAAAACTTGGAAGTTCCTTAACCTCTTTTGAGTAGTATATGTCAACATGCCCCCTTGTTAAGTGCACTAGAACTAACTTCTCTGCCAAGATGTGAGGTTGATACATAGTGTCGAATGAGCACCTGCCACAAACATGAATAAAATATTCTCACCTGCTGGACAAATGAGAGAGGGGTGTCAAATACAAGCTCTTCTTTCTTGCTATCTGTGGGTAGCAAAAAAGCTTAACTTTAGGTTGGGAAAGACAAAACATAAATAAATCATTATATATGATGACCTTCCACCTATTTATTTATTATAAATCATTTTCAGAAGGTAATTTAAAAAAAAAAAGAATTTAAAAAAAATAAAAATATTTTTTTTCCCCAGCAAGGCCCACTCAAGTGAACATGAAGATGCAGTCTCTTATCATAAGAAACCAATTGTGATATTTCAATACTGCAAGCATACACAAGAACTGTAACACCTTAATGCACATCACTGACAAAACGACCAGGTCAACCTCAGTTTAACAGGTCAGACTGACCCACCTTGATAACTAACAGGTCAGAAAACACCTTCTGAACAAAAAGGATTATGTCCTAAAAATAATATAATGCTGGTGTTAATATACACTATCTTTGGGCAATAGCTGTCTGATGCTACACTGCAGTGACTCCATGCCTTACTCACCTTCAAATGTCGGCTTCATGTGAAACATTTCGGCATCATGGATCGTCAGTTTCCCTGTTCTTGTGTCCAGACATCCCAAGTAGTACCTAGCATACACATGACACTCTGTCAGACATGCAACGTGGTGTTAGAATTATCTGTTAAAAACAGCAAAACCACCCACAGTGACATCTGTTAAAATCCTACAACACACCACAATTAGCATCTGCTACGTCAGCACTCTCAGTCATCATGACGATGCCAGAGGTAAGACATTTGATATGTGAAACCACGAAGTTGATTTTCCAGCTTTCAGATATACACATCTCAATGCTAAATCCCATACTCAATTTGTCATATTATTACAAAAAGTCCATGATAATAATAATTGAAAAACTGACACAATGGCCACAAAACCTGTTTAACATTGATATGACTCCAAGTTCATTTGTGTTATGAATTATCTCCCTTTCAGCATTTCAGATGGCTGTCAGTAACCAATAAAATTTCAATTCAACAGATGGTTTGCTTAAGTAGTCAGTCTTTTGACCGATAGAAATGCTAAGGAAGGCGTCACATGTTTCACAATTTCATAATTAAAAAGAAAATAGTAAGAATTAGTCCTACTTGCAGTATCGATTTAATAAAACAATGCACAGCCATCAAAAAGAGTAATTGAAATTCTGAGCAGCGTATGTCTTTGCCTCATACTTTCTATATTATAGGGAAACCATCAGGAGCTATAGTGACTTGGTCAAGCACTTTTCTTATCACGACGTTCATTGGCCAGATTGTATATATATTCCTCTACCACAACATCATGTGCCTTGGTCCACCCTCTACCACAACATTCTGGTGTCCCCCGTCGTGATATTGCTAAAAGCGGCATAAAACCATACTCACTCACTCTACCATGACATCATGTGCCTTGATCCACCCACTACGACATCATGTGCCTTGATCACCCTCTACCACATCATGTGCCTTGATCCACCTTTATCACGACATCATGTTCCTTGATCCACCCTCTACCATGACATCATGTGCCTTGATCCACCTTTATCACGACATCATGTTCCTTGACCCACCCTCTACCATGACATCATGTGCCTTGATCCACCCGCTACCACGACATCATGTGCCTTGACCCATCTTCTACCATGACATCATGTGCCTTGATCCACCCTCTACCACACCATGTGCCTTGACCCACCCTCTACCATGACATCATGTGCCTTGACCCACCTTCTACCATGACATCATGTGCCTTGATCTACCCTCTACCACACCATGTGCCTTGATCCACCCTCTACCATGACATCATGTGCCTTGACCCACCCTCTACCATGACATCATGTGCCTTGATCTACCCTCTACCACACCATGTGCCTTGACCCACCCTCTACCATCACATCATGTGCCTTGATCTACCCTCTACCACACCATGTGCCTTGATCTACCCTCTACCATGACATCGTGTGTCTTGATCCACCCTCTACCACGACTTTATGTGCCTTGACCCACCTTCTACCCTGACATCATGTGCCCTGATCCACCCTCTACAACAACATCATATGCCTTGACCCACCCTCTACCATGAAATCATATGCCTTGACCCACCCTCTACCACAAAATCATGTGCCTTGATCCACCCTCTACCACCACACCATGTGCCTTGACCCACCCTCTACCACCACACCATGAGCCTTGATCCACCCTCTACCACCACATCATGTGCCTTGATCCACCCTCTACCACCACACCATGTGCCTTGATCCACCCTCTACCACCACATCATGTGCCTTGATCCACCCTTTACCACACCATGTGCCTTGATCCACCCTCTTCCACAACACCATGTGCCTTGATCCACCCGCTACCACAACATCATGTGCCTTGATCCACCCTCTACCACCACACCATGTGCCTTGATCCACCCGCTACCACAACATCATGTGCCTTGATCCACCCTCTTCCACCACACCATGTGCCTTGATGCATCCGCTACCACAACATCATGTGCCTTGATCCACCCTCTTCCACAACACCATGTGCCTTGATCCACCCGCTACCACAACATCATGTGCCTTGATCCACCCTCTACCACCACACCATGTGCCTTGATCCACCCGCTACCACAACATCATGTGCCTTGATCCACCCTCCACCACACCATGTGCCTTGATCCACCCTCTACCACAACAATATGTTGTTACTCACTTGGATGCTGAGTCCTTAGTCTTGCTGTTGCTATGGCCGACATAAGACAGCTTCTCCTTGGCTGGTATTGTCTGACAAACAACAACAACAACCAAAAATAAACAAGGGATAATAAAAAAACTGATCAGGATTCTGTGTCATTGGATTGGAAAACTAATTTCTTCTGCCCACCTACAACACCAATGGGCGGGGCTCTCTAAATACAATGTTCATTCCTAATACAGGATATTTACCATCCCCAAACACACTTGCGTGATAACCTTTATATAAGAATGTGTAATGTGTAAATGTATAATGTAGGAATGAATCAGGGTTTTACTATTACATTTTAGAAATGTTTTAAGTTACTCTGTAATAACACTATGTATCTGTTTGTAGTAATATTGCTGCTATCAGATTGGTCTGCACAGTGTGTATATATATTCATTTATTTGTGGTGCAGATGTAGCTGTATTACTCGAGCAGAGGTCTGTGTCTGGACTGATGAACCCAGGTCCACACACTTGGTGGGTTTACTAGGTTTTATATAGATTTCTCATATATTGTATATTGTATGTAAACATGATAGTAAATGTATCATTGCACGTTTATGTTACTCTATTTATATGACATTCATATATATGTATATATGCAGGTTAAGTATGTTTATGATACAGGATTATTTAAGTGTTGATGTAATGTAAGTTTATCTATTAGCAGTTATAACATGATGTATAATATTTGATGTC
The DNA here is from genome assembly GCF_022045235.1 of Haliotis cracherodii. NCBI lineage: Eukaryota > Metazoa > Mollusca > Gastropoda > Lepetellida > Haliotidae > Haliotis > Haliotis cracherodii. The sequence goes on along the minus strand of NW_027266341.1, from coordinate 784,867 downwards.
AGCATATATTTATATTTTGTCTAATGAATGTTTTACAATTGTTTCAGGGTTTAATTCATCGGTAACTAACTTGGCTGTAACTGCCATCAACACCTGTGTCTGTCCTCCATGTCATGAAGCAGTCTCAGTTTCATACACAATGGAAGGACATCCAACTACCCTGGTCTGGTGACAAGTAGCCGTTGTGAACACAGATACAAGTCCTTAATAATATGACTAGAATTGAAATATCGGTACATCGGTACAAATGCTATTAGGTATATCTAACCACAAAAAAAATTTCAGCATACAAAATGTATCAAAACCCATTGTCATGATGAGTGGTTGCGTGCACCACTTAAGACTATATATACATGTTCCTATTCCTACTTGACTCCTGATGTATATATTTATCATATAATGGGTAGGTTTCTCGGCAGGATAAAGCCAACGGATAAAAACGATATTCGTTGAGATAGAGATAGAGATGCAAATATCGAAGGTCAAGTAGGACTACTTTCACTGTTTATAAACAAACATGGCGTTGCCCTCGTCATTCGGCGATCGAGTCAGAATTGAACATCGGGAATCTGGATAAACTACAGGGATAATTGCTATCATTATCAAAAGAACAGTCTAATACACTGAAAATCAGTGTCTAACTGTGATGTAGCTAAGGAATTTTATAAGTTTTGGCAACTTTGGAGATATAAATTTCGAAACAATTTTGCGAAGGTACGAGGCCTAGCCAAGCGGGATCTGTAGCCATATCTGTGCTTGTTGACCTCTGCAGCTTGAAACCTTCTCCACAAATTAAAATAGTTGGATTTGGCCGAAATGTTTGAATTGTTACCTTGTTTCGTTTTGTCGCTGTGTGTACATCTGACTACACTTCTTGTTTTTGACAGGCCTACTTTCAAAAACGTTGTAGATATCGCTGCAATGAAATTGCATCACAATGCTTTGCAGACCATTGTGATGTCATTGGTTATCATGACGTCACAGTCAAATGACATCACTAATGGCTCTGCTACTGAAGCTGTTAGCAGTATCTTTTACACTAACACACTGGTTTTTATTGTCTACAAACTGAAACAGTTGGAAGAATGATCTTGGATGATAAATAAAATCTCACCCTTGTGTCTTTTGATATCAAATATATCAACACTCAGATTTTTTCCACTTTTATCAACTCGTGTTTATATATTTGATATCAAAAGAAAGGTGAGATTCTCTATCTGTTCCCAGCAATGTGATCCAGTGACAGGGTGTTGGCAGGTTGCCTTAAACCAAGACTGTCCTGTTCAGATGGCTTACAAATAGGGATATCAACATGGCAAGTCTCACCAAGATCTTCTGTGTTGCCTCCCTTGACTGGGAGTCTCTGTCTGCCATCTCTCTGTAGCTGTAGTGAAGCTTCTTAAACATCCCCTTCTTTAGGTGGACATGCTCAAACTTGGCTATAAAAAAACAGTAATTTACCTTCAATAATACAAATACTATAAGTCTGGAAAGTATCCATTGTGACATTGATTAAAACGTTTTTAAAAGCTTAAAAGTGTACACATGTGTGTGTGTCTGTGCTAAAGTGTTTGATTGTCACACTGAAGACATGGGTTTAATTCACCACATGGCTACAATGAGTGATGCCCATTTATGGTGTGATATTCCTGGAATATTGGGAAAACTACTAAAAGCGACGTAAAACCCAACTCACTCATTCAATAACATTGCAAGATGATCACAGAACGGCGCCAATAATTGGAGACAAAATGGTAAATGTTTCACAGCTGATATATCGTAAATAAGTGTTTGTTTTACCGAATGCGGTAAGAGACATACTCCGATTGATGTATATAACTTCGAGTGACTTTATTTCCCAGATCCGCGGACCTGTTGACTGTGATCACAGACTTACAGGCAACTGTGAGAGCTGCAATGACCATTTCAAAACTCGCTCACCAGCTATGATTTTCGTCGAAGGTTTTCCATCTTGTGGCCGTACCAGTCTCGCCTCCATAGTGTGCCTCTTCTAATAAATGTAGCCGGTAAAAAAAAATAACAACATTTAACTCGTCAGCAATTGCACATGCTGATACCGACTCGACTGCACGTGGAGCAAAATCAAAACATTCAGCGCGATGTTCTCTATATGTAATTTGTTGGGACTTTATAAAATATGTTATAACTTTGCTTATATAACTATTCATGTTTGAATTATGTTCATGTAGACTAGATGCTTTAGTGGACAAAAATCTCAGAAATATATGCATTCAATGTGGAAAAAAATGTTTTCTTTATTTTAGGACATCATGCTTTAGAAACGGAACTACTCTTCTGCCCCCTGTCGTAAATAACGGAGAGGTAACTCTCAATGACTAACGTTTGACAGGTGCGCGATAGATCGATACAGGCGGTGTGAGAGGCATATTGACTTTTACCAGGTGCTGGAAACCATCAACAGCTGTTGTCGTCAGGTAAGTTTTTCTATCAGAAATGACACATTGCCTTTTACGAGATATTTGATAGGAATGTATGTTGTAGACATAACTATACATACCCATATGGATTGCTGAAGCGGCGCACAGAGCGTTGCCGTTGGCGTAACCGCTGTTACTAGTGTGCACATTAACTTCATCTAGAATCTACTTGCTGTGAAAAGTGTACTCGTTTTGAAGTTCAAGGTAAATGGGAAAAGAGTGGAGGATGGTTACACAAGCAAGGACGTTATGTTTAATTGTAGACTTCAAATCAATTATAGTATTTGCCTTTCGTCACTGGTATTGTCGCAGCGACCACGTCAGTCGATCTATAGTCATAAATAATTCATCATATTTCTGTTTACATGTATTGGTCACGTTGATAAGATAGTTGTCTGGTGTTGATGCATTAAAAATAAGGAGTATCCATATACAAAATATGTCATGAACGATGTCCCACATGCAACATGACAATGGACATTTTAACACTGGTCAGTAAATGTGCTACAACATGCATAGTTGTACATGACAGTGAATTATTCATCTCAGTAACTATACTCTGAAATGCAGTTTGTATACATTCAGCAGTAAAAGTATAGAACCTAAACTTACTAACTTGATCCAGATGAACATAGTCAAAATATTTGTGAATGAAATTCAATAACCCTGTTTCTTTTTGCTGAAACTAAAGTCTCTCTGGACTATATTTTGAATGCATATCAATATGTTTAACATGTCAGTAATTTAGAGATTGGGTTCTTCCTCAATTGCTGAGAAACCAAAGTAATTAACTAATTAAGTAAAATTACAAATCATATGTGGTTGTGTATGTTGTGTTGTGTTGTGTATCATATGTATGCTTGTAATGTTGTGTCTGTAGAATTTACCCACCAGTATATGCATGGGTCTGTCATTGATATATCTCACAATATACAGTGGAAAGTGGGACTCCTGACAGTGATACTGTCTAGATATTTATGGTTGAAATATTGATAAAAAATATTTTTTTCCCTTTGAATGGTGGTCCTTTTGAATGTGTGAATCAGTGGGACTAAGTGGGAGCGAGGTCTGTGTGGCCAGACTAGTGGGGTGTGAGTCTTGTTGTCAGAAGTCAGGGTCTGTGTGGCCAGACTAGTGGGGTGTGAGTCTTGTTGTCAGAAGTCAGGGTCTGTGTGGCCAGACTAGTGGGGTGTGAGTCTTGTTGTCAGAAGTCAGGGTCTGTGTGGCCAGATTAGTGGGGTGTGAGTCTTGTTGTCAGAAGTCAGGGTCTGTGTGGCCAGACTAGTGGGGTGTGAGTCTTGTTGTCAGAAGTCAGGGTCTGTGTGGCCAGATTAGAGGGGTGTGAGTCTTGTTGTCAGAAGTCAGGGTCTGTGTGGCCAGACTAGTGGGGTGTGAGTCTTGTTGTCAGAAGTCAGGGTCTGTGTGGCCAGATTAGAGGGGTGTGAGTCTTGTTGTCAGAAGTCAGGGTCTGTGTGGCTAGATTAGAGGGATGTGAGTCTTGTTGTCAGAAGTCAGGGTCTGTGTAGCGAGATTAGAGGGATGTCTGTCTTGTTGTCAGAAGTCAGGGTCTGGTTGGCTAGATTAGAGGAGTGTGAGTCTTGTTGTCAGAAGTCAGGGTCTGTGTGGCTAGATTAGAGGGATGTGAGTCTTGTTGTCAGAAGTCAGGGTCTGTGTGGCCAGACTAGTGGGGTGTGAGTCTTGTTGTCAGAAGTCAGGGTCTGTGTGGCCAGACTAGTGGGGTGTGAGTCTTGTTGTCAGAAGTCAGGGTCTGTGTGGCCAGATTAGTGGGGTGTGAGTCTTGTTGTCAGAAGTCAGGGTCTGTGTGGCCAGACTAGTGGGGTGTGAGTCTTGTTGTCAGAAGTCAGGGTCTGTGTGGCCAGATTAGAGGGATGTGAGTCTTGTTGTCAGAAGTCAGGGTCTGTGTAGCTAGATTAGAGGGATGTGAGTCTTGTTGTCAGAAGTCAGGGTCTGTGTAGCGAGATTAGAGGGATGTCTGTCTTGTTGTCAGAAGTCAGGGTCTGGTTGGCTAGATTAGAGGAGTGTGAGTCTTGTTGTCAGAAGTCAGGGTCTGTGTGGCTAGATTAGAGGGATGTGAGTCTTGTTGTCAGAAGTCAGGGTCTGTGTAGCGAGATTAGAGGGATGTGAGTCTTGTTGTCAGAAGTCAGGGTCTGTGTAGCGAGATTAGAGGGATGTGTGTCTTGTTGTCAGAAGTCAGGGTCTGGTTGGCTAGATTAGAGGAGTGTGAGTCTTGTTGTCAGAAGTCAGGGTCTGTGTAGCGAGATTAGAGGGATGTGAGTCTTGTTGTCAGAAGTCAGGGTCTGGTTGGCTAGATTAGAGGGATGTGAGTCTTGTTGTCAGAAGTCAGGGTCTGTGTGGCCAGACTAGTGGGGTGTGAGTCTTGTTGTCAGAAGTCAGGGTCTGTGTGGCCAGACTAGTGGGGTGTGAGTCTTGTTGTCAGAAGTCAGGGTCTGTGTGGCCAGACTAGTGGGGTGTGAGTCTTGTTGTCAGAAGTCAGGGTCTGTGTGGCCAGACTAGTGGGGTGTGAGTCTTGTTGTCAGAAGTCAGGGTCTGTGTGGCCAGACTAGTGGGGTGTGAGTCTTGTTGTCAGAAGTCAGGGTCTGTGTGGCCAGACTAGTGGGGTGTGAGTCTTGTTGTCAGAAGTCAGGGTCTGTGTGGCCAGACTAGTGGGGTGTGAGTCTTGTTGTCAGAAGTCAGGGTCTGTGTGGCCAGATTAGAGGGGTGTGAGTCTTGTTGTCAGAAGTCAGGGTCTGTGTGGCCAGATTAGAGGGGTGTGAGTCTTGTTGTCAGAAGTCAGGGTCTGTGTAGCTAGATTAGAGGAGTGTGAGTCTTGTTGTCAGAAGTCAGGGTCTGTGTGGCTAGATTAGAGGGGTGTGAGTCTAGTTGTCAGAAGTCAGGGTCTGTGTGGCTAGATTAGAGGGATGTCTGTCTTGTTGTCAGAAGTCAGGGTCTGTGTGGCCAGACTAGTGGGGTGTGAGTCTTGTTGTCAGAAGCCAGGATCTGTGTAGCTATATTAGAAGGGTGTGAGTCTAGTTGTCAGAAGCCAGGATCTGTGTAGCCAGATTAGAGGGATGTGAAAATCACATCATATATCTTGTGTATCATATCTGTGTTCTATTGGGTAACCCCTAACTTCTAGCTCCAATAACTTACAAGCCTTATTAAAATGTCATGAAACTAACTTACTGTCCAGTCAAATTACACAGAAGAGCGTGATAGCAATCCTGGTCTAAGTTGGGAGAGGTTGTGGTGGTGACATCACTTTGGTGATGATTGAATGCTGAGTATTTATCATAATAGAAATTACCAGTCTTCAATTACAGCTATGATATGGGGTGAATTGACTTATATATAACAGTTCTAAATTTCTGGACTTGTTTTAACATTTATCAAATTTGTATTGTTTGATGCCAAGTTCAACATGATGCTGTAGACACATTAGAGGATCAAAGTCTAGACTTAGTGGTAATGAAAAACACTTGAATCGCCCAACATGTCCATGTTGGAAGCATGCTGTTTGCTTGGTCCCTTGCGTTGACAGACAACAGTTAGATTATGAGAGCCGAGCTGGATACTGTAACAGTAAGTACAGGGCTGGACAAGGGGACTAGAGCACTCACAAATGGGGGGCATTATTTTTTCACATGGGTCATTGATGAGTCTGTCGTGGTAATTTGAAGCAGGGGGTAATGTGTTGCTTGAAGGTATCGGTAACATGAAGCTGTGAGTTGTTCAGCATGAAATGAGCTCTGTGTTCTGCATCTTGTTGGTCATGTGTCTATTCAGTATATTCACTTGAAAACTGCAAAATGGCTGTCAGAATGCAGTACTCTTTCATATCTTTGGCAAGGCCAAATGTTCCAAATCAGTGACATCAAAATATCCTAACTTCATGTCAACTTTCAACATGTTCAAACCCTGTATGGATTCTTGTGATAAGTAAATGAGGCAACTGTATGGATTTTGTGGTCAGACTCGGTGACTTCACTGATTTCCTGCCATTGTATCCGACACTGTGATGTTGCTCATGACATCTGTCACTTGTTTGTCTGGTCTGACCGATTATTTACAGGCCATGTCATATAGCTTGTAATTCATGGAGTGCTGCGTTATACAACCAGCACAAATAACCATCTTCCTGTTCAGTGCATCAAGGGGGATAACTCAATCTGTGGCTGGCAGGGTCAGGTGGTGATGAACTCTCATTCTGGGAAGCGTGTGATGAGGGGCTTTGTGAAGCTCATGAAATACAGGGATGTGAAATCTCCACGGAAACGCGGAAAATAGCATTTTTCAAAAGAGTAGTCCTTGGAAAAAAAACATCTTCCTCGTAAAAATATAATCAAAGATTAAAAATAAACACTCCGAAAAATATGATCGAAAACTGGACAACCGTCGCGGATTGTCCTGTTTTCGTTCAGAGCTTTCAGCATCATAGGTTTTCGGACATCATACGTTTTCTATCACGAATACTTGCACTATAACGTGGGGTGTGGCGTCACACAGAAATTGTAAATACTCAGAGTCAGCTGATGGCTTGTTTTTAAGATAATGTTGTCTTTTAGCCTGTAAGTGTATGAGTTGTTTTACAGTTGTTCATGTGATTAGTGAGAAAACTATGAATGTTTCTTCAGCGTCCAAAACCCCATAACATGGGAAAGTATGTTGAACTAATGTCTTATGTTTGCAATGGAGTTTTATTTTTTTCAACAAAAGGTAAGTAAGTAAAGGTAAAAAAAAATTTCAAAGACATTGCATGCTTGTGACAGTTGTCCTTGTGTCTGGGGAATGGGGGTTGAGGTTTATGGCAGTATTGCTCCCAGACCTGGCGGGTAGCCAGGTGCTCAGAAGCTGTGCCCGAATTTTTAAAGGTACTGATTTAACTTCGAAATTTTACTGCATTTGCCATCTTGTTTACTTGACTTATTGACTTTTGCCATTGACTTATTATATTTCTAGGTGTGAATGTTGTCCAAACTGCACGAAATTGCTTAAAATGCAATCAAATGTTTAAACCCCCCTAGACGTTTCCTCTTTTTTCAGGAAAACCTGCTCACATCCATGCAAATAACCTGAACTACCTGATTGAAAACATGAACAGATTTGGAAAATATCTGTCAACGCCCATTTGATGGTATACATGTTTTGCAAATCCTGCAATTGATTGAAATCTGCACATTGATATCCATACTTTTTATGAAGCTGATGCCTGATGGTCATTGTAGCTTGTTATACTATGCATAGACTCGTTAGTCCAGCCAAATGATACTCTGGAACTCTGGATTTCCAGTCATATTCGGCAAGAGTGGAAACTGCACTTTTATTGCCAGCTAACTCTCTTTTCTCAGGGAAATAGATGAGAGTGTACAGGCTACAGGGTCACCGACATTACTTAACGGAAGGGCTAGAATTGTATAGTGGTCCTGGACGGGTTAGACTTGTATACTGGTCCTGGACGGGTTAGACTTGTATACTGGTCCTGGAGGGGTTAGACTTGTATACTGGTCCTTGAGGGGTTAGACTTGTATACGGGTCCTGGACGGGTTAGACTTGTATACTGGTCCTGGATCGGTTAGACTTGTATACTGGTCCTGGATGGGTTAGACTTGTATACGGGTCCTGGACGGGTTAGACTTGTATACTGGTCCTGGAGGGGTTAGACTTGTATACTGGTCCTGGACGGGTTAGACTTGTATACTGGTCCTGGATGGGTTAGACTTGTATACGGGTCCTGGACGGGTTAGACTTGTATACGGGTCCTGGACGGGTTAGACTTGTATACGGGTCTTGGACGGGCTAGACTTGTATACGGGTCCTGGACGGGCTAGACTTGTATACTGGTCCTGGACGGGTTAGACTTGTATACTGGTCCTGGATGGGTTAGACTTGTATACGGGTCCTGGACGGGTTAGACTTGTATACGGGTCCTGGACGGGTTAGACTTGTATACGGGTCCTGGATGGGCTAGACTTGTATACGGGTCCTGGACGGGTTAGACTTGTATACGGGTCCTGGACGGGTTAGACTTGTATACGGGTCCTGGACGGGTTAGACTTGTATACGGGTCCTGGACGGGCTAGACTTGTATACGGGTCCTGGACGGGGTAGACTTGTATACGGGTCCTGGACGGGTTAGACTTGTATACGGGTCCTGGACGGGTTAGACTTGTATACGGGTCCTGGACGGGGTAGACTTGTATACGGGTCCTGGACGGGTTATACTTGTATACTGGTCCTGGATGGGTTAGACTTGTATACGGGTCCTGGACGGGTTATAATTGTATACTGGTCCTGGATGGGTTAGACTTGTATACGGGTCCTGGACGGGTTAGACTTGTATACGGGTCCTGGACGGGTTAGACTTGTATACGGGTCCTGGACGGGTTAGACTTGTATACGGGTCCTGGACGGGCTAGACTTGTATACGGGTCCTGGACGGGGTAGACTTGTATACGGGTCCTGGACGGGTTAGTCTTGTATATGGGTCCTGGACGGGTTAGACTTGTATACGGGTCCTGGACGGGTTAGACTTGTATACGGGACCTGGATGGGTTAGACTTGTATACGGGTCCTGGACGGGCTAGACTTGTATACGGGTCCTGGATGGGCTAGACATGTATACGGGTCCTGGACGGGTTAGACTTGTATACTGGTCCTGGACGGGTTAGACTTGTATACGGGTCCTGGACGGGGTAGACTTGTATACGGGTCCTGGACGGGTTAGACTTGTATACTGGTCCTGGATGGGTTAGACTTGTATACGGGTCCTGGACGGGTTATAATTGTATACTGGTCCTGGATGGGTTAGACTTGTATACTGGTCCTGGACGGGTTAGACTTGTATACGGGTCCTGGACGGGTTAGACTTGTATACGGGTCCTGGACGGGTTAGACTTGTATACTGGTCCTGGACGGGTTATACTTGTATACTGGTCCTGGAGGGGTTAGACTTGTATACGGGTCCTGGACGGGTTAGACTTGTATACGGGTCCTGGACGGGTTAGACTTGTATACGGGTCCTGGACGGGTTAGACTTGTATACTGGTCCTGGACAGGTTAGACTTGTATACGGGTCCTGGACGGGGTAGACTTGTATACGGGTCCTGGACGGGTTAGACTTGTATACGGGTCCTGGACGGGGTAGACTTGTATACGGGTCCTGGACGGGTTAGACTTGTATACGGGTCCTGGACGGGTTAGACTTGTATACGGGTCCTGGACGGGTTAGACTTGTATACGGGTCCTGGACGGGTTAGACTTGTATACGGGTCCTGGACGGGTTAGACTTGTATACGGGTCCTGGACGGGGTAGACTTGTATACGGGTCCTGGACGGGGTAGACTTGTATACTGGTCCCTTGACCTGGGGGTGCAACAATACATCGGTGCACCGGTGCACTGTGAGTTTTCATGTGCGAAACGTTTTTCTCTGTATCAATACATGATGATACACTTGCTGAAATATATTACTTCCTACTCGTTAAATGACCCCTGGCGTTTTTGTCAGATATAGCAAAATGTGTCGTAATTAGCGTTTCAAGTTCACTACTAAATATAGCTACTTTGAACATGTGTCTACAGCTAGCTTTTCCTTTTGAACTGCTCTGAAATATTCATTGTCAAGACGTTTTAATGCAATTTGATGTAAATATGCATATGACGATACGTATCATTTCGTCTTGTTTCTCCCCGAGCTGGAACCATTGATTTTTGTGTCTCTTCAGCAGTTTTTCTCAGTTGTTCCACAATTGTTTGAATCACTACCTGAATGACGGCCTGGGCCAAAGTTTCAAAGTGAATTCATATTTGTTTCATGGCTCACATTTAAGACAAAAAAGCCTTGAACATTTTGAAACAATGCTTACATGGCTTATACCAGACGAGTTTGCTACTAATTTAATGGACATTTATGAAAAAGTAATTAAGAACAAAAGTTTGAGTTAAATATGACCATGCTTACATGGCTTATACCAGACGAGTTTGCTACTAATTTAATGGACATTTATGAAAAAGTAATTAAGAACAAAAGTTTGAGTTAAATAGAAACAGTTTATATTCTGAAATATGCTTTTGGTTTTCTGAAATTTATCTAAAGAGGATTTCTTTAATGAAATTAACTTCAAATGAACCCATGTAAATTGTTTTTTGGACTTTTCTACCTATCTTTACATATAGATCAAGGATATCATTTAAAAATGAAACAAGATTCAGTCCATTCTTACTTGGGTATTTTGCTTGCGAATAGCTGCAATATTGCTGATTTGACGTTAAGCAATAATCACTGACGCCATACTTTCTTTGTTGCTAGGCAACATACATGCTGTACGCCACAAAGCCACTTACATGATCTGCATATGTCATGTTTGCTCTGGTCTAACGGTGGTCATGTTTGCTCTGGTCTAACGGTGGTCATGTTTGCTCTGGTCTAACGGTGGTCATGTTTGCTCTGGTCTAACAGTGGTCATGTTTGCTCTGGTCTAACGGTGGTCATGTTTGCTCTGGTCTAACGGTGGTCATGTTTGATCATGTTTGCACACACACCGGACTGCACCCATGCTGGCCTCCATGAGGAAGTGTGCCTTAGTATTGACTGTGTGTTTCATATGCTGTGACTGAGAAAGTGTCATACCTCTGTTATAGCACGATCAGTTTCTGTGTGATGTATCCATTGCATTGTCAGCTGATGTGGGATACACAGTTTATAACATTGTCAGCTGATGTGGGATACACCGTTTATAACATTGCCATCTGATGTGAGATACACAGTTTATAACATTGTCAGCTGATGTGAGATAGACAGTTTATAACATTGTCAGCTGATGTGGGATACACAGTTTATAACATTGTCAGCTGATGTAGGATACACAGTATATAACATTGTCATCTGATGTGAGATACACAGTTTATAACATTGTCAGCTGATGTTGGATACACAGTATACAACATTGTCATCTGATGTGAGATAGACAGTTTATAACATTGTCAGCTGATGTGGGATACACAGTTTATAACATTATCAGTTGATGTGAGATAGACAGTTTATAACATTGTCAGCTGATGTGAGATAGACAGTTTATAACATTGTCAGCTGATGTGGGATACACAGTGTATAACATTATCAGTTGATGTGAGATAGACAGTTTATAACATTGTCAGCTGATGTGAGATAGACAGTTTATAACATTGTCAGCTGATGTGGGATACACAGTTTATAACATTATCAGTTGATGTGAGATACACAGTTTATAACATTGTCATCTGATGTGAGATACACAATTTATAACATTGTCATCTGATGTGAGATAGACAGTTTATAACATTGTCAGCTGATGTGGGATATACAGTTTATAACATTGTCAGCTGATGTGGGATACACAGTTTATAACATTGTCATCTGATGTGAGATAGACAGTTTATAACATTGTCATCTGATGTGGGATACACAGTTTATAACATTGTCATCTGATGTGGGATACACAGTTTATAACATTGTCATCTGATGTGAGATAGACAGTTTATAACATTGTCAGCTGATGTGGAATACACGGTATATAACATTGTCATCTGTGGGATACACAGTTGATAACATTGTCAGCTGATGTGGGATACACAGTTTATAACATTGTCATCTGTGGGATACACAGTTTATAACATTGTCAGCTGATGTGGGATACACAGTTTACAACATTGTCAGCTGATGTGGGATACACAGTTTATAACATTGTCAGCTGATGTGGGATACACAGTTTATAACATTGTCAGCTGATGTGGGATACACAGTATATAACATTGTCATCTGTGGGATACACAGTTTATAACATTGTCAGCTGATGTGGGATACACAGTTTATAACATTGTCAGCTGATGTGAGATACACAGTTTATAACATTGTCATCTGATGTGAGATACACAGTATATAACATTGTCAGCTGTGGGATACACAGTTTATAACATTGTCATCTGATGTGGGATACACAGTATATAACATTGTCAGCTGTTGTAAGATACACAGTTTATAACATTGTCATCTGTGGGATACACATTTTATATAATGTGGGATATTTGTCAGTATTAATTCCTAAAGCTGCACTGAAGTTGTCAGTTGTTTACATGTTATCAGTGAGAGGCTTCTGAGTAGGATGTTGGTGTAGTGAGACTGGTAGCTGTGTTCTGTCCTGGAGTAGCAACCATGTTGGGAGAGTGTCTACCAGGTAACTGGGTTGTATGCATAATGTGACAAATCACCTTCTAACTGCTCGTCACTCCCGTGTTTCCACTGTACAGACAACAGTGGCAGTCAGTGGAGGCCGACAACTTGGTACAGGAAGCATAAGGGGAATATTGATCTGTGGCCATCTGGCTGTGGTTTAATTGATGAGAAATGTGTTGTCAAACATAACCTGTTTTCATCATGTTTAATTTTATTAATGTTCAGTTGATACAGTTTCACTTTGATTGTGAAGGAGTGTGACCTCATGTTGGAGTGTGACCTCATGTTGGGGTGTGACCTCATGTTGGGGTGTGACCTCATGTTGGAGTGTGACCTCATGTTGGAGTGTGACCTCATGTTGGGGTGTGACCTCATGTTGGAGTGTGACCTCATGTTGGGGTGTGACCTCATGTTGGAGTGTGACCTCATGTTGGGGTGTGACCTCATGTTGGGGTGTGACCTCATGTTGGAGTGTGACCTCATGTTGGAGTGTGACCTCATGTTGGGGTGTGACCTCATGTTGGAGTGTGACCTCATGTTGGAGTGTGACCTCATGTTGGGGTGTGACCTCATGTTGGAGTGTGACCTCATGTTGGAATGTGACCTCATGTTGGGGTTTGACCTTATGGGTGTCACAGTTTAACATCAGTGCATAGTTGTAGTGCTTTCAGTGTTTGGTATAGCGACCATGACGATCCTGTAGTAATATATTAGAAGATTATCAGGTCTTATGTCCTAGTTTCTATTCCTGCTGCAAACCACCTCCATCATCTAGTTGGTGGAGCGTTTTCCCAAAGTTGAGGGTCAGGGGTTCGATTCCCGGCTGTGTCATTTCAAGACGTTAATTAGATGGTACTTGTTTCTCTGACTGCCACTCGGCTTTAGTGGGATATAAAACATTAAGATCGGAGTCAGTATACAGTATTTGAGTCTGGTGTCCATGCTATCAGACTGTATGGCATCTCAGTGGGCTGACTATGAAATTCTGTGACACACTCACACAGACTTCGAGACAGCTCTAGGCCAGTCCTGCAGACTGGTTCTCCTACTCGGTGATCATACTGCAGCCACTGTTCCATCTGACTGTCAACCACTGATGCAGCATGTGCTAGTTCCGATATGAGTATGTACCAAGCGACTCCCAGCAGTTATAAGCACGTCCACAGAGGCCTCTATGCTCAGTCTTTCCATTTACTGGCTATAACCAGTTACCGGTAATTCATGTGACTGCCAGTCCCTGTGGACCAGGAAATAAAGTACCTTATATATCTTTGGTGTTGAAGAAAACATCTGCAGTATTCATAGAAGTATATTTTTTGAGAAAATTGAGACTGAACTTTGTGTGAATGACGTGTAGATCTAACTATGTTACTGCAGAGGCCCAACCACCTAATTTGAAACTACTGACACACTAGGCGGGTCGGGGGTATTACTGAGCCATGCTCACTTTTACTCTTGTTTACTTTATTTTGTTCAAACTTGTGATTTTTGAAAGTTCTTATTGTTTTGAAGTCACATTCTAAGAATGTTAAACTAAACACTTAGCCTTTTCCCCTTTGCTGGTCTTGTTATCAGTGAAGTATCAACGCGTGTCGGTCCGACGTTGATTAATGAACGATTTGCATACTCGTATATGCAAGGGGCCGACGTATGGTTCCTGTAGGAAGTGACAACTTGGAGACAATGGCTTGCAGTATATACAGTTTTACTTTATACATGTAGATATATACATACAAAAGACACTATGTGCCTGGTCAGCACATAGTGGTAGTGCTTGTTGTCTTGGTGACCCGGAGAACCCAGCCTAACCCTAGCTAGGCTAAGGGTAAGACCTTTCTTTTCCTCTATTCTCTCTGGACCAAGGCTTATATAGCCAAGGTCACCTGACATTTAGTAAGTAATAAATATAAATGTAAACAGTAAATCATCAGCGACATACTTGCACATCCTGTTCAGGATGGCAGACGGTTGATGTACACAAAAATGGGGATTAACAAATAGGATTAGCATCTTATAAATAACAGCAATTAAATGTTTCAAGGCATATAGATGTCATGGCTCCAGGGTCATGAGCCTTTGATATCAAATGTTCTTCAGACAATGGGTGTCGTAAATCAGTCACCATGACAGAAGTACAAGTCTCTGCTACAAAGCCCTGATATTAGATGGGACCAGGGCAACATGCACGGGGAAGTTGTACTGCCACTTCCTGCAGACAGGGCCGGAGATGATAAATCCTTGGCATCACTTGAGTACCTCCAAACCTAATTTGAAAGTGGAATATGTTTTTACCTATTGTAGGATAAGAATTTGAACTTTCTGCAGGTATTTATGTGAGAGACCTGACATATAAGTGATGTTCACCAAGTGTGCACTCCATCGCTGGCGGTATTAGGTCCATAAACCCACAAAATGTCAGGTCTTGAGTGTCAAACAGTCACATAGTTGGGAATAAAGGCTAGCACACCATCGTTCTCCCTGCATCTCGAAGTTTTCTTAGTTTTCTAAGTCCTCTACAGGTTATCTACGGATCACGAGGATGATTGTGCAGCCAATCAGAGGCCTCACAGGAGATGCCGTCATTAGTGTTGCAGGTCTCACAACTCACAAGAAGAGTGGACCCATGAAGATTCTGGAGTAGAATAGGTCTTCAGCAAGAGAGGTGGAGAGACAACAACAGCAGGAGAATTATAAGCAAAAGGAGCATGGCTTCAGGGTTTTTTAACCTTTTTGAATGTGACATATTGGACAATGGTTGTGTGAATTGGATACCATGATAGACCTACAACTAGTGTACATCATAGAGTTTTTAATTCAGTCATACTGTAGGTACTTACCTAATTAGGTAGAGAGATTATTCTATCAAAAATATTTTAAATTAGAGGACACTTGAAACAGCAAATGTGGCCAATACTGTTGACATTATTTTGAACCAGGACAGAGAAGTTAATTCAATTTCTATTTCCAAATCCTGTCCACCATTACGTTCGCACTGAATGAAAATGGAGTTGTCTGCCTCAACTGGGCATTATTGTCTTGTATATACATTTACCATTCCTTAAGTCTGGTGGTCAAGGCAACAGTGACTGGCCAACACTTTTGATATATTCTGTGTGACCTATTTGTATGCCGGTAGCTCAGTTGAATAAAAAGCAGCAAGGATGGCATCGTTCATTGATTGCTGCTCATTATCTACTGCTGCTATTTCACTCTGTGTTGATCACAGGGTGATTGGAGAAATCAATACGTCTGATTAAAGAATAATAAGGGTCATTTTAAAAAAGAATTTGTCTCTAAGGTGTTATTAATTTAATAGAAGTCTACTGTGCCAATTTCTTGTGTCTATTATGGAAAGTGATTTTTTTTTATGAAAGATTGGAAATTGTCAATGTGATGCATTTATGTTTGAGTGTAATTCCGTTCCGCGTGTGATGTCTGCTGTATGGAGGGGAAGAATTAGCAGCTCATTATGGAAACCAAGAATACCGTTTCCTGATTCAGCCTTGTGGGGAGTGGAGTCTGTACTCATTACAATAATGGATCCGTGAAAGGTTGTGGCGATGCTCTTTTGGAAATTATGCTGTAAGCACAAGACTTTTGTCCACCTTCATGTTTCATGGTGAGGTTGTATCACTTACGCAGTAATCTGTACTTTATAATTACCAAAGTCTTTGATGGTGAGGTTTTATGAGTTTATGCATACTGAAGCAGCAATTTCTGCAGTTGTACAATGTAACCATGGTAACTGTACAATGACAGCAGCACAAAGATAAGGGAACTAACAACCGGGATGACAATGACATTGGTGGCAATATTGATAAAAGAAATGTCACCTAAGATATGTTTCACAAACTTGTTTAATAATTATTAGTGTTGGGAACTGGTTGTAAAATCAGGATTGATGATTGGATCATCCCAACCGATGGACCGATGGACCGATGGATCATTGAAGTGGATCGGTCGGTGTCATTTGGTGATTTTCAATCTTAAATTCAGTGAAGCAAGATTACATTTATCAAAACAGACACAAATATTTACTTTAGCACTTTATTTTAACAATATGACACTGGCTTCAGTCTTTCTCATTTTATTCTCCACGTACTACGCAGTATGGGGCACGGGTGGACCAGTCATCTAAGGCGCTGCGATTCGCTGTGCAGAGTTGCGTCCCATGCCAGAAACCTATGATTGTGGGTTTGAATCCCGGTTCGTCCTGATTATGTTTTTAGGTTTGTCAGCACCATACCCATGCTAGTGGGTTTTACCGAGGTTGGTTAACGTCTGAGACCTGCATCACTTCAGGCTTTCCTCCCACATGAAGCTGTCACGCCACGATATAACTGAAATACTGTTAAAAGCGGTGTTAAACCCAACTCACTCACTCACTATGCAGTAATTAAGATGGGAAGAAACCTTGACAGGAAATCTGATGCTGTTATACTGTGAAACACTAGTGTGACCTTCTGTTGGTTTGTTGTTTGTGAGACTGATCAATACTTGTGACGTAACAAGGTAATAATTGTCATGTAGCAGGTTGATTAGTGTCAGCCAAGACATCAGGTCACGGTGTCAGCAACAAGCATGGCGGTGCAGGCTAGTTTCTGAAGTGTTTGCTTGTCATGGTTATATCTAGGTTGTCATGGTTATATCTATGTTGTCATGGTTATATCTAGGTTTGATTCCCCATGGGTACTATTGAGGAAACTCTTTCTTGGTGTCTCCTGCTCTTGCACAAATATTGCTGAAAGGACAATACAACTTTTTAAGGTGATCCTGTGAAAATAATTGTCAGTTGTAGAAAAAGTATTGAAAACTGAAGAGCTGTTTAGCATGGATCAGAATGCTGTTTCCCTAACTACATGTCCTGTGACTACCTGCTGGGGACCCGTGAAGATCCGTAGTAGAATAGGTCTTTAGCAACCCAAGCTAGCCGTAAAAGGCAACTTACTATGGGAACGGGATCAGGTGGTCAGGTTCGCTGACTTGGTTGATGCATGTCATCATATCCCAATTGCGTGGATCGATGCTCGTGATGTCAATCACTGGATTGTCTGGTGCAGACTCGATTATTTACAGACCTCTATCATATAGCTAGGATATTGCTGAGTGCGGCATTAAACAACAAACAAACAAACAAACCTACTGGGAGGTTTTCAATACTAAATGAGTGTCAGAAAGAAATCAGTTATCAAAATCAGATTTGGCTCAACAAGTTTGAAAATTAAGCACTTGTCTAGGTCTGCCAATCCTTAAATCCAGGTTACTAAAAAACTGCCAAAGTAGGGAAACTAACTGGTCTTTGAAACCCCCCACCCCCCAAATATATGAACATGTATTCACTGTTTCATCTGTTATTGATCGTTAGACAAAAACCCAGTGATGGCCACTAACACAAGGCATCAGTTGAGACAATCCCAGTGATGGCCGCTGACACAAGGCATCAGTTGAGACAATCCCAGTGATGGCCACTGACACACGGCATCAGTTGAGACAATCCCAGTGATGGCCACTGACACAAGGCATCAGTTGAGACAATCTCAGTGATGGCCACTGACACAAGGCATCAGTTGAGACAATCCCAGTGATGGCCACTGACACAAGGCATCAGTTGAGACAATCCCAGTGATGGCCGCTGACACAAGGCATCAGTTGAGACAATCCCAGTGATTGCCACTGACACAAGGCATCAGTTGAGACAATCCCAGTGATGGCCACTGACACAAGGCATCAGTTGAGACAATCCCAGTGATGGCCGCTGACACAAGGCATCAGTTGAGACAATCCCAGTGACGGCCACTGACACAAGGCATCAGTTGAGACAATCCCAGTGATGGCCGCTGACACAAGGCATCAGTTGAGACAATCCCAGTGATGGCCACTGACACAAGGCATCAGTTGAGACAATCCCAGTGATGGCCGCTGACACAAGGCATCAGTTGAGACAATCCCAGTGATGGCCACTGACACAAGGCATCAGTTGAGACAATCCCAGTGATGGCCGCTGACAAAAGGCATCAGTTGAGACAATCCCAGTGATGGCCGCTGACACAAGGCATCAGTTGAGACAATCCCAGTGATGGCCACTGACACAAGGCATCAGTTGAGACAATCCCAGTGATGGCCACTGACACAAGGCATCAGTTGAGACAATCCCAGTGATGGCCGCTGACACAAAGCATCAGTTGAGACAATCCCAGTGACGGCCACTAACACAAGGCATCAGTTGAGACAATCCCAGTGATGGCCGCTGACACAAGGCATCAGTTGAGACAATCCCAGTGATGGCCACTGACACACGGCATCAGTTGAGACAATCCCAGTGATGGCCACTGACACAAGGCATCAGTTGAGACAATCCCAGTGATGGCCACTGACACAAGGCATCAGATCAGTTGACCAACAGTTCTGAAAATCAATATTTGAGTTGAATTTATGCATACAGTGATCTTTCGCTACAACGCCACCTTCGGGGTCCAAATAATTGATGAGTATTATAGATGATCAGGAGTTTAATGAAGGTCGAGTCGTAGGTGGTAGATGACCAATAACACAGTATACATGTTCTGCCTACCTAACACGATCTACCTTTACGTTTCAGAGTTTCAAAAAAGTTTAGAAAAGTTATTTGTGATTCATTGTGTAAAAAAAGATGTATCTCATGTTAATATGCGCTTTAAAAATACCCCATGTGGTATCCCTTCAGCGAATTCAGGTGAATAAACAGCTATAACAAACTTGGTCAATAAAAGTATGAAATTTGATATAAAACATCACTAGACATGATGATTTAAAATGTATTTCCTGCTCTCCAGGTATTGTTATCCCCCTGACATATAATGACGGGGGGATATAGCCATCAGTATGTCTGTCTGTCCATCTGTCTGTCCGTCTGTCTATCTGTAATCATTGTTTGTCCGGATCATATTTCCTAAACCGTACAACTTAGCTTCACAAAACTTGGTACACTTACCAGTCAGGCTCAGTAGTAGTGCCTTTTGCTATTTTTAGATTTTTAGATTTTTTTATTTTTGTCATTTCCATGGAAATATGATGAACTTAGGAAATTTGAGGGTAGTGCTCTTGTCCGGACCATATCTCCCGAACCATACAACTTAGCTTCTCAAAAGTTTTTACACCTATCAAGCAGGTTATGTAGTGGTGCCTTTGCTATTAACAGATTTTTCTTTTTTTATCTTTTTTTCAATTTAAATTTAAAATTGATGAACATAGGGTAATGTCCTCATCTGGAGCATCTAGAGTGGAGGAGAGTGGAATATATCTATGTATTGTTCTCTGCTTCAGGGTGGAGTGGAAAAGAGTGGAGTATTTCTATGTCTTGTTCTCTGCTACAGGGTAGAGTGGGGTGTATCTATGTATTGTTCTCTGCTACAGGGTAGAGTGGGGTGTATCTATGTATTGTTCTCTGCTACAGGGTAGAGTTGGGTGTATCTATCTATTGTTCTCTGCTACAGGGTAGAGTTGGGTGTATCTATGTATTGTTCTCTGCTACAGGGTAGAGTTGGGTGTATCTATGTATTGTTCTCTGCTACAGGGTAGAGTGGGGTGTATCTATGTATTGTTCTCTGCTACAGGGTAGAGTTGGGTGTATCTATGTATTGTTCTCTGCTACAGGGTAGAGTTGGGTGTATCTATGTATTGTTCTCTGCTACAGGGTAGAGTTGGGTGTATCTATGTATTGTTCTCTGCTACAGGGTAGAGTGGGGTGTATTTATGTATTGTTCTCTGCTACAGGGAAGAGTTGGGTGTATCTATGTATTGTTCTCTGCTACAGGGTAGAGTGGAGGCGTGTGGAGCGTAATGGCGGACACTGGATCACCGGTGGATGGGCCGATGCCAGTTCCAGGAGATGTCACAGAGAAGGATTTTGAGGAGCTGAAGGACAGATGCAAGGTAACCATGGTAACACATCTACCAACCACTCATCTGCTGACAGGGCAGACCAACTGTACATGTATACCACCTGACCCTATGTCAGAACCTGTGTCCAGTTGTCTCCATGGTATACGGATGTAAGGGGTGATATACAGATGTAAGGGGTGATATACAGATGTAAGGGGGTGATATACAGATGTAAAGAGTAATATACAGATGTAAGGGGCTGATATACAGATATAAGGGGTGATATACAGATGTAAGGGGGTGATATATAGATGTAAGGGGGTGATATACAGATGTAAGGGGTGATACACAGATGTAAAGAGTAATATACAGATGTAAGGGGTGATATATAGATGTAAGGGGTGATATACAGATGTAAGGGGTGATATACAGATGTAAGGGGTGATATACAGATCTAAGGGGTGATACACAGATGTAAGGGGTGATATACAGATGTAAGGGGTGATATACAGATGTAAGGGGGTTGATATACAGATGTAAGGGGGTTGATATACAGATGTAAGGGGTGATACACAGATGTAAGGGGTGATATACAGATGTAAGGGGTGATATACAGATGTAAGGGGTGATATACAGATGTAAGGGGGTTGATATACAGATGTAAGGGGGTTGATATACAGATGTAAGGGGTGATACACAGATGTAAGGGGTGATATACAGATGTAAGGGGGTTGATATACAGATGTAAGGGGTGATACACAGATGTAAGGGGTGATACACAGATGTAAGGGGTGATATACAGATGTAAGGGAGTGATATACAGATGTAAGGGGGTTGATATACAGATGTAAGGGGTGATACACAGATGTAAAGAGTAATATACAGATGTAAGGGGTGATATACCGATGTAAGGGGGTGATATACAGATGTAAGGGGTGATATACAGATGAAAGGGGTGATATACAGATGTAAGGGGGTGATATACAGATATAAGGAGATGATATACAGATGTAAGGGGGTGATATACAGATATAAGGGGGTGATTTTCAGATGTAAGGGGGTGATATACAGATGTAATGGATGGTATACAGATGTAAGGGGGTTGATATACAGATGTAAGGAGGATATACATATGTAACCCGTAATTGGATGTCCTGATATACAGATGAAAGGGCTGATATACAGATGTAAGGGGTGATATACAGATATAAGGGGGTGATATACAGATATAAGGGGGTGATATACAGATATAAGGGGGTGATATACAGATGTAAGGGGGTGATATACAGATGTAAGGGGTGATATACAGATGTAAGGGGTGATATACAGATGTAAGGGGGTTGATATACAGATGTAAGGGGGTTGATATACAGATGTAAGGGGTGATACACAGATGTAAGGGGTGATATACAGATGTAAGGGGGTTGATATACAGATGTAAGGGGTGATACACAGATGTAAGGGGGTTGATATACAGATGTAAGGGGGTTGATATACAGATGTAAGGGGTGATATACAGATGTAAGGGGTGATATACAGATGTAAGGGGTGATATACAGATATAAGGGGGTGATACACAGATGTAAGGGGGTTGATATACAGATGTAAGGGGGTTGATATACAGATGTAAGGGGTGATATACAGATGTAAGGGGTGATATACAGATGTAAGGGGTGATATACAGATGTAAGGGGTGATATACAGATATAAGGGGGTTGATATACAGATGTAAGGGGTGATATACAGATGTAAGGGGTGATATACAGATGTAAGGGGTGATATACAGATGTAAGGGGTGATATACAGATATAAGGGATGATACACAGATGTAAGGGGTGATATACAGATGTAAGGGGGTTGATATACAGATGTAAGGGGTGATACACAGATGTAAGGGGTGATACACAGATGTAAGGGGTGATATACAGATGTAAGGGAGTGATATACAGATGTAAGGGGGTTGATATACAGATGTAAGGGGTGATACACAGATGTAAAGAGTAATATACAGATGTAAGGGGTGATATACCGATGTAAGGGGGTGATATACAGATGTAAGGGGTGATATACAGATGAAAGGGGTGATATACAGATGTAAGGGGGTGATATACAGATATAAGGAGATGATATACAGATGTAAGGGGGTGATATACAGATATAAGGGGGTGATTTTCAGATGTAAGGGGGTGATATACAGATGTAATGGATGGTATACAGATGTAAGGGGGTTGATATACAGATGTAAGGAGGATATACATATGTAACCCGTAATTGGATGTCCTGATATACAGATGAAAGGGCTGATATACAGATGTAAGGGGTGATATACAGATATAAGGGGGTGATATACAGATATAAGGGGGTGATATACAGATATAAGGGGGTGATATACAGATGTAAGGGGGTGATATACAGATGTAATGGATGGTATACAGATGTAAGGGGGTGATATACAGATGTAATGGATGGTATACAGATGTAAGGGGGTTGATATACAGATGTAAGGAGGATATACATATGTAACCCGTAATTGGATGTCCTCAGATCTTTGTTTAGTGGTAGCAAAAACTAAGATCTGATTTTAATGAGATTGTAAGGGGATGTTTTACCTCTTTCTCCAGTGACTGAGAGTGTTTGGATTGTGTTTGTCACAATGGTAAAACCTTTGTAGAAACACGGTAACTTAGGCTCAACAGAAGGGTCGGGAGAAGCGTGAGAACATTGCCTTGTCAGCATCACACAATGCAGTACTGCGAATCAATTTAATGATAAAAAATATGGAGACAATGTTTCTGTAAACACAGTTCTTGTGATGCTGATAAATAACTGTTCCTCTCATATTGGGTTCAGAAGTCTGGAGTATATTAAAAATTGCTGTAACATAACTTGGAGTCCTGACAATGTTTCACGCATACGCCTCGTTTGTTTAATGCAATAACTATGTTGGCACATCGACTGTTGCCATTTTCAATTGAAGATTTCTGCTCTGGCAGTGTTTACCGGAGTGAAGTCTTGCAAAGAATCTGATTAGAAGCCAGGATAGTGTTCTCATTCCCCCACATGGTCGGGACTATTGATTCCTGCCCTTGTTCCCTCGACCACCATGTCCCGAGTGATTGTCTCCACATGGTGTGGGAGAAATAGTCACCAGTAGGCTGTTTGTGGATTATAGACAAGTTGATCATGATGGTACAGAATTGATTAAGTGCTCGGCTCTGATGAGCACTTTTAGAACATTTAAGAAAATGCAGCGATTTCACAATCAATTAATCACCCAGACTTTATAAAAATGGCGAAAATGGTCTAACTACTACGTTAGAAATTGGCACTTGTCCTATAGTCCTTGCCAAACTGCCCAATAGATAAGGTATCATAAGGACAAGTAGACATTTTCCATTTAAAAGGGTTTTGCTATAATTTATCATTATAAGGACAAGTGGATTAAAATGCTAGTTTAATGTGTATTTTGTAATTAGTTTAATATGTATTTTTAATTTGAAAATTACAACTTCTTGCTTTTTGGAAGTTAAAGAATATATCTGTTACAGCAATGGCTGTCATTGTATATATTCCAAACTCTTTGCCTCTGTGGTCTCGTTGACTCTGAGATGTCCAAACATGTGGTCTTGTCATTTTGTTAAATTTGTATTTTGAATTTAAACTTTCCTTGAATCTATGTCATGTTAAGACTGTAAACATGAGGGACCTTAGGTATTGGTTCACTTGTATGTATAAATACATTGGCGCCAACTTGCATGCAGCTTGGCGCTGATGGAGTAGAGACCATTGTAATTACACTGCCATGCGTTATTTGTGTGGTGAAGACTGCGAGTTAGGTCATGCTGGAATACAGACCAATCTACAGTGAGTGAGTGAGTGAGTGAGTGAGTGAGTGAATCCGTGCTGGCATGGAAACAATTGTTATTTCTATAAAATTGTGAACCTCAATCTCATTCAAATCAGATCTTAGTTCTCTCTCCCGCTAAACAAAGATCTGAAGACATCCCATTAAGGGTCACGTCAGACCGGTCTTGCGCGAATTTTGACCAATCAATGGAATGATTGACAAGAAGTCGATATTAGCAAATCAGAAGACAGCATTCTCGTGGTTTACGGCACTAATTTCAAACTGGTGACTACACACTAAAAATTTCATAACGGAACAAACAAACATTCTGGAATGGCTAGTAGATGGCCTAGATTGTATGGATTCAGTCATAAAGCCTGTAACTGTCATTCGGAATACCCCGTGTTAAATGTTTTTGAGTTTGCATGATCAGAAATCACATTCCGACTGTCACTTTCATGATCTTGTTAGTGACGCTCTGATTGGTTGGATGAAAGGTCGTTCTGACGTGACCCGTGATGGAATGTCCTCAGATCTTTGTTTAGCGATAACTAAGATCTGATTTTAATGAGATTGTTGTAAACCTTTCTCTCATTGAAACTGAACGGCTGACACGTATGAGAGAGCTGGCCTGTTGGCGGGATATGTAGCATTACTGGTGTTTCTAGTTTCTGGGTCCTGCCCCACCCTTAAGCACATGGGTGTCTCCTTAGGCAAATGACTGTTTGAAATGTGCCTCTGTTCACCCAGCAGTGAATGGGTACCAGGTAGGATGGTAGGATGCACCTAACAGGCAACTTGGGTTGTATACTCCCCAGGGAGCTGAGAATGATTCGTGAGTGCACACTGATCGAGTGACCGGAGTAATCATATTGCTTTGAGCATGCCCCTGAGTGGTGTGGAAATATGCGCAATATAAATGGCCTCATTATTATTATTATTATTGTGATGATGACGACGATGATGATGATGATGATGATGATGATGATGATGATGATGATGATGATGATGTAGAGATTAAGAGATAATTGCAGCAAAGAGGGTTTGGGTGATCCTGGTACAGTCAGGCTGGTTAAGCTCATCATCAGCTCAGGGCCCTTGCCCCCTCTACACGCAGCCCAGACAGCGAATGGGACTTCTCCCAGGAAGCGCTGCCTTGTCAAACCCACCCAGATTTTTTCGGATAATGTGAAGACTCCCCAACACTACAGCCTTCTGCATTACCCAGATTGTCAGAAGGGCTGTATTCCTGGTAGCAAACCCGGGTACTCTCCCAATGTCAGTCAACAGATTGGGAGGTACCAAACCTAAGGCACTGAGATCAATGGGGAGTCAGACAACTTGGTACTTGACATTTTGAAAATGAGGTCTGCATATTTGCCATGGTTTTCCTGAATCTTGTCAATCACATTAGTGTCGAAAGGGACAGAAAATTCAATAATATATATAATTTCATTGGATTTATCAAAAAGGATAAGATCAGGTTTGTTGGCCTGGATAAGTTTGAGGCTGTATACGGGCCTATTCCAAAGAATTTTGTATTTATCATTTTCCATGACGCCCTCAACATATTCCGGGTCGTACCATGGATGGACCTCTGTGTCAAAATCACAAGCATGGCGAAGACGGTAATAAAATGTTCGAGCTACACCATCATGTCGCTTTAAGATACTGTGTTTGTGCCAAAGCTGGGCATCCACTGACAATGTGTTGGACAGTCTCATTAAATTCATTACATAATCTACATTTCATATTTACATTTTGATGCAAAATCACACATTGACGAGTGGGAAGTGACTAGTCCTGAGCAGCAAAAAGAAAGTCTTCTGTTTCACTTTTCAGGCATCATTATTGTTACAATGGTGCTCAGATTTAATCATGAAAAGAAACTTTCATTTTTAGGAATATCACACTGATTTGTACAGATGAGGATATCAGCACTCTCTGCCAGTCTGTGTGATTTTATGATCTGCCATTGTTGGTAATTCTTCAAAAATGAAATATGTATCTCAGAAACTGCTTGAATGAAATGCAGTGCTGCTTTACATAAATGTTCCTTAGAACAATTGCTCAAATCACAGGAATATGTCTTTGAGAACTCACAGTCACCTCCAACATGACACAGCCACAGTCACACCTCATCAACTTTAGGACTTATGATATCAGGGTGTGCACCTCACTGTCATACTCTTTTCACATCTGAAACTTGTCATCAAGAAAGCTCATCAAACACAACTTGATGAAATCAGTGGTAATTTATGACACCAAGTATTGACCTGTATCTATGGATGGCATCATGCAAGTAACACAAGGTGTGGTAGTCTGACATCAGCTATGCAACATCTCTGACAGGTGGGTGGTCACCTTGCTGGCCGACATTTGACAGTCCACTCTGCTCAATGCTCAGATATCGACTTCCCTCGGAGAAACAGACGCTGAGGCCAACCATGTTATTCTCATCACAAGGCAGAAAAATATGATTGGTTCTTATAATAACTGTTGATATCGTCAAGTGGTGTCTTGTGTTTAGTCCACCCACACACAGCCCTGGCCCAGATTATGCGTGTGCCACTTCTGGAGGTAATCTGGGGCACTTCCTCTAGGAACAGACACACAGGCTTTTAGCTGATGAATATCGGGGTTTATGCATGATAAACACTGGTGATTAAGTCAATCACTGTAATGATGTGATGATGACCTGTTATTGATATGGCGAGGCGGTCGGTGGAGAGACTGCCATGTTCTATGTGGACACCGCCACAGCTGAGCAGGTTTATAACCAATGTTGTGTTTCTTCATTGAGATCATAGAAAATAATCGAAAGTCACATCAAGAAAATAATACCAGTCGTTAAAAATGAGAAGTGACTTAATTAAAAGACAGGTTCATGATTCATGTTTCATTGTCTTTTGCAATTATTTCAAATATATTTAATGAATTGATCAAATTAATTAATACAGTAAAGATGTTATAACTATGTATATTGATATACTGCATATATCAGTAGTTATTATTTAAATAAGGAAGGTTGTCTGAAGACGTTTTTGATTTGGGTGATTTTTCTGAATACTGGTAACATGAAAGAATTCCCTGAAATTGTTTGAAATTCAGCAGGGTGAAGAAACGTCAGGCACACTGCCTCGGAGTAGTTGGTTTATTGGCTTGTGATAAACTCTATCAGTTGCACGGAGGATGTTTTCTGTCATGGGAATATCTTGGCCAATCTATAAGCACACTCAGACTGCCTTGCTCAATCCATCACGCTCTTGAGAGTCCCTCCACATGCAGCTTTCTGATCAGTCAGGGCTGTGCTGGGGTATTGTTCATAAATAACTCTGGCACAGTCAACAAGTGAACGCTGGGAAGCTGTGGTAGTTTAACAATGGCAAGATCCATGTAAAGAGGGGACGTTTGTAGCAATCTTTTAGAAATAACTTACATTGACCAAGAGGGGCAGTCACAGTCACAGATGTATGTACAGTCACAGATGTATGTACAGTCACAGATGTATGTACAGTCACAGATGTATGTACAGTCACGGATGTATGTACAGTCACGGATGTATGTACAGTCACAGATGTATGTACAGTCACAGATGTATGTACAATCACAGATGTTTGTACAGTCACAGATGTATGTACACTCACAGATGTATGTACAGTCACGAATGTATGTACAGTCACAGATGTATGTACAGTCACAGATGTATGTACAATCACAGATGTATGTACAGTCACAGATGTATATACAGTCACAGATGTATGTACAGTCACATATGTATGTACAATCACAGATGTATGTACAGTCACAGATGTATGTACAGTCACAGATGTATGTACAATCACAGATGTATGTACAGTCACAGATGTATGTACAGTCACAGATGTATGTACAGTCACGAATGTATGTACAGTCACAGATGTATGTACAGTCACAGATGTATGTACAATCACAGATGTATGTACAGTCACAGATGTATATACAGTCACAGATGTATGTACAGTCACGGATGTATGTACAGTCACGGATGTATGTACAGTCACATATGTATGTACAGTCACAGATGTATGTAAAGTCACATGTATGTACAGTCACAGATGTATGTACAGTCACAGATGTTTGTACAGTCACAGATGTATGTACAGTCACGGATGTATGTACAGTCACGTATGTTTGTACAGTCACAGATGTATGTACAGTCACAGATGTATGTACAGTCACAGATGTATGTACAGTCACGGATGTATGTACAGTCACATATGTATGTACAGTCACAGATGTATGTAAAGTCACAGATGTATGTACAGTCACAGATGTATGTACACTCACAGATGTATGTACAGTCACGTATGTTTGTACAGTCACAGATGTATGTACAGTCACAGATGTATATACAGTCACGGATGTATGTACAGTCACGTATGTATGTACAGTCACAGATGTATGTAAAGTCACAGATGTATGTACAGTCACAGATGTATGTACAGTCACAGATGTATGTACTGTCACGGATGTATGTAAAGTCACAGATGTATGTACAGTCACAGATGTATGTACAGTCATGGATATATGTACAGTCACATATGTATGTAGTCAGAGATATATTTATTGTCACTATCTTCGATATTAACAATACCTAAGCACTCTTTTTGCATGTGGGACTTGTCATGGAATCTGATTTATGTTGTACCAGTTGCAGGTGTTGAATTGGTATTGCAATAAGCATTGCATTGGGTAGTAAGAAATTTATCGGTTGCTGTCGTTCAAGTTCAAATTTCTCATTAATTCATCTGATTCCCCTAGCTTGGTTTTGATAACCACAAAGGCCGTTCCCCATTCTATAGTGATGTTATAGTGGGAGCCAAAAATACAAAGTTGAAATATAGGTCAAAAGTATGCAGTAATAGTCAAATGTTACGAATAAAGTATTAAACGCTACTATTAAAGTTGAAAATACAAAACAGACGCCGGTTAAAAAATACAAAGTTGAAATAAAGGTCAAAAGTATGCAATATAAAAGTCAAATATTAAAAAAAGACGTCATATGAAAAGAAAGAACAATGTGTACTGAAGAACATCAGGGTTCATGAAAGGACACGAAACTGCTAAAGGACAATGTTGACAATAAAGAACACCAGATGGCGCTGCAATTTGTAACACATTCTGAGTTTAATCGGCTTGTTCCCCAGTGTATATGATAACTGCATGCCGAGGTGCAAACATCACAGCCAGCTGATTGTTTAATATCGTTATGTCGTAAATTACTGACATCCACCATCTTCTGTATACTGTTGACAGTCACTGTAGATCTGAGAACACGCGAGGCTGTTAATCTCCCATGTCAATGCAGAAGTCTCAGGATACACTTGATCACAGTTGTGTAATTGACTCTAATGCTGTGCGGGGATGTTCTTTTGGGGTACACTGCTAGCAACACACAGCATGCAATGGACACTTGAATCCCACTGATCCACACACCGCTTACAACACACAGCATACAATGGACACTTGAATCCCACTGATCCACACACTGCTAACAACACACAGCATGCAATGGACACTTGAATCCCACTGATCCACACACCGCTAACAACACACAGCATACAATGGACACTTGAATCCCACTGATCCACACACCGCTTACAACACACAGCATGCAATGGACACTTGAATCCCACTGATCCACACACTGCTAACAACACACAGCATCCAATGGACACTTGAATCCCACTGATCCACACACCGCTAACAACACACAGCATGCAATGGACACTTGAATCCCACTGATCCACACACCGCTAACAACACACAGCATGCAATGGACACTTGAATCCCACTGATCCACACACCGCTTACAACACACAGCATACAATGGACACTTGAATCCCACTGATCCACACACCGCTTACAACACACAGCATACAATGGACACTTGAATCCCACTGATCCACAGAACACAAACAACCCACAGCATGCAATGAACACTTGAATCCCACTGATCCACACACCGCTTACAACACACAGCATGCAATGAACACTTGAATCCCACTGATCCACACACTGCTTACAACACACAGCATGCAATGGACACTTCAATCCCACTGATCCACAGACCGCTAACAACACACAGCATGCAAAGCACACTTCAATCCCACTGATCCACACACCGCTAACAACACACAGCATGTAAAGCACACTTGAATCCCACTGATCCACACACTGCTAACAACACACAGCATACAATGGACACTTGAATCCCACTGATCCACAAACCGCTTACAACACACAGCATGCAATGGACACTTGAATCCCACTGATCCACAGACTGCTAACAAACACACAGCATGCAATGGTCACTTGAATCCCACTGATCCACACACCGCTTACAACACACAGCATGCAATGGACACTTGAATCCCACTGATCCACAGACTGCCAACAAACACACAGCATGCAATGGACACTTGAATTCCTCTGATCCACACACCGCTTACAACACACAGCATGCAATGGACACTTGAATCCCACTGATCCACACACTGCTAACAACACACAGCATGCAAAGCACACTTGAATCCCACTGATCCACACACTGCTAACAACACACAGCATGCAATGGACACTTGAATCCCACTGATCCACAGACTGCTAACAACACACAGCATGCAATGGACACTTGAATCCCACTGATCCACACACCGCAAACAACACACAGCATGCAAAGCACACTTGAATCCCACTGATCCACACACCGCTAACAACCCACAGCATGCAAAGCACACTTGAATCCCACTGATCCACACACCGCTAACAACACACAGCATGCAAAGCACACTTGAATCCCACTGATCCACACACCGCTAACAACCCACAGCATGCAAAGCACACTTGAATCCCACTGATCCACAGAACGCAAACAACACACAGCATCCAATGGACACTTGAATCCCACTGATCCACACACCGCTTACAACACACAGCATGCAATGGACACTTGAATCCCACTGATCCACACACCGCTTACAACACACAGCATGCAATGGACACTTGAATCCCACTGATCCACAGACTGCTAACAAACACACAGCATGCAATAGACACTTGGATCCCACTGATCCACATACTGCTAACAACACACAGCATGCAATGGACACTTGAATCCCACTGATCCACACACTGCTAACAACACACAGCATACAATGGACACTTGAATCCCACTGATCCACAAACCGCTTACAACACACAGCATGCAATGGACACTTGAATCCCACTGATCCACAAACCGCTTACAACACACAGCATGCAATGGACACTTGAATCCCACTGATCCACAGACTGCCAACAAACACACAGCATGCAATGGACACTTGAATTCCTCTGATCCACACACCGCTAACAACACACAGCATGCAAAGCACACTTGAATCCCACTGATCCACACACTGCTAACAACCCACAGCATGCAATGGACACTTGAATCCCACTGATCCACAGACTGCTAACAACCCACAGCATGCAATGGACACTTGAATCCCACTGATCCACACACTGCTAACAACACACAGCATGCAAAGCACACTTGAATCCCACTGATCCACACACCGCTAACAACACACAGCATGCAATGGACACTTGAATCCCACTGATCCACAGAACGCAAACAACACACAGCATGCAATGGACACTTGAATCCCACTGATCCACACACCGCTAACAACACACAGCATGCAATGGACACTTGAATCCCACTGATCCACAGACCACAAACAACACACAGCATGCAATGGTCACTTGAATCCCACTGATCCACACACCGCTAACAACACACAGCATGCAATGGACACTTGAATCCCACTGATCCACAGAACGCAAACAACACACAGCATGCAATGGACACTTGAATCCCACTGATCCACACACCGCTAACAACACACAGCATGCAATGGACACTTGAATCCCACTGATCCACACACCGCTAACAACACACAGCATGCAATGGACACTTGAATCCCACTGATCCACACACCGCTAACAACACACAGCATGCAATGGACACTTGAATCCCACTGATCCACAGAACGCAAACAACACACAGCATGCAATGGACACTTGAATCCCACTGATCCACAGAACGCAAACAACACACAGCATGCAATGGTCACTTGAATCCCACTGATCCACAGACCACTAACAACACACAGCATGTAAAGCACACTTGAATCCCACTGATCCACAGAACGCTTACAACACACAGCATGCAATGGACACTTCAATCCCACTGATCCACAGACCACTAACAACACACAGCATGCAATGGACACTTGAATCCCACTGATCCACACACCGCTAACAACACACAGCATGTAAAGCACACTTGAATCCCACTGATCCACAGAACACAAACAACACACAGCATGCAATGGACACTTGAATCCCACTGATCCACAGACCACTAACAACACACAGCATGCAATGGACACTTGAATCCCACTGATCCACAGACCACAAACAACACACAGCATGCAATGGACACTTGAATCCCACTGATCCACAGACCACTAACAACACACAGCATGCAATGGACACTTGAATCCCACTGATCCACAGACCACTAGGTTGGGGGAGGGGGAGGCATTGATTCCTCCGCCTGCTTTCCAGATTTCCAGATTTCCAGATTTCCCCTGACATGCCCCCAGACGCTGGAAGGGGGAATTCAGAAATAGATGTAGATTGACACAAATGTGTCTGGAGATATTTGTAGTTGGACTGAGGAGGCTGCCTGGATGAGGATGGTGTCGAGGGCAGTAATAGGATGTGTGGTACAGCAAGTGCTGCTGAGTTAGAGGAGGATGTTATCAGTTGTCAGATGGTATACATCAATACCTGGGCCAAGCAGAAAAACATTTGCTAAACAGCCAAAGTGATAGAAATATATGATACTTATGTGATCAATGTAATTCATTTGAGATTATTTCTGTTATATAGAGGGAAAAGGTAAGGATGTGGTGATGCTTTTCACTCTGAGGGATTCAACTCTATGACACTTTTATAGCCTGATGGCAGTGGTAGATCTTGGATGTCTAAGGGCTGTAAGGGTTTAGGACAGATGCTTGTCTCTCTCTCTCCATGAGGAGTTCTTCTTCAGAATGACGAGCTGTACAGCTCCTTTCCTTCAAATATGGGCCATCCAGGAAGGAGATATTGAGATAGTTGTCACACCACTGACATATCCCTCCTTTTTGTTGAGCTGTATTGATTGATGTGTATTTATGTCAACCTCATTTATTCTGATGATTAAACCCCGTAAGTAGACGGAAACATGCATCTTTCTCCTTTGTTGAGGTTTGGCAGAAACACAGATCAATATTCAAGCTGTATGCATAGAAAGTCCATTAGAACAAGACAAGATGGATAGTTAGTTTGTAGATCAATGTTCAAGCTGTATGCATAGAAAGTCCATTAGAACAAGACAAGATGGATAGTTAGTTTGTAGATCAATGTTCAAGCTGTATGCATAGAAAGTCCATTAGAACAAGACAAGATGGATAGTTAGTTTGTAGATCAATATTCAAGCTGTATGCATAGAAAGTCCATTAGAACAAGACAAGATGGATAGTTAGTTTGTAGATCAATATTCAAGTTGTATGCATAGAAAGTCCATTAGAACAAGACAAGATGGATAGTTAGTTTGTAGATCAATATTCAAGCTGTATGCATAGAAAGTCCATTAGAACAAGACAAGATGGATAGTTAGTTTGTAGATCAATATTCAAGCTGTATGCATAGAAAGTCCATTAGAACAAGACAAGATGGATAGTTAGTTTGTAGATCAATATTCAAGTTGTATGCATAGAAAGTCCATTAGAACAAGACAAGATGGATAGTTAGTTTGTAGATCAATATTCAAGCTGTATGCATAGAAAGTCCATTAGAACAAGACAAGATGGATAGTTAGTTTGTAGATGAATATTCAAGCTGTATGCATAGAAAGTCCATTAGAACAAGACAAGATGGATAGTTAGTTTGTAGATCAATATTCAAGTTGTATCAACAAAGGTCCATTAGAACAAGACAAGATGGATAGTTAGTTTGTAGATCAATATTCAAGTTGTATCAACAGAAGGTCCATTAGAACAAGACAAGATGGATAGTTAGTTTGTAGATCAATATTCAAGCTGTATGCATAGAAAGTCCATTAGAGCAAGACAAGTTGGATAGTTAGTTTGTAGATCAATATTCAAGTTGTATCAACAGAAGGTCCATTAGAGCAAGACAAGATGGATAGTTAGTTTGTAGATCAATATTCAAGCTGTATGCATAGAAAGTCCATTAGAACAAGACAAGATGGATAGTTAGTTCGTAGATCAGTATTCAAGCTGTATGCATAGAAAGTCCATTAGAACAAGACAAGATGGATAGTTAGTTTGTAGATCAATATTCAAGTTGTATCAACAGAAGGTCCATTAGAATAAGACAAGATAGATAGTTAGTTTGTAGATCAATATTCAAGTTGTATCAACAGAAGGTCCATTAGAACAAGACAAGATGGATAGTTAGTTTGTAGATCAGTATTGAAGTTGTATCAACAGAACGTCGATTAGAACATAACAAGATGGATAGTTAGTTTGTAGATCAGTATTCTAGTTGTACCAACAGGAGGTCCATTAGAACAAGACAAGATGGATAGTTAGTTTGTAGATCAGTATTTTAAGTTGTATCAACAGAAGGTCCATAAGAAGGAACAAGACAAGAAAGATTGCTTGTTACCTAAGGAAAAACGCCATTCCTTGATCCATGGGGCTTTTTATACAAAGTTTGGTTGCCATAGACACATATCTGTCTTCAGAGGTTCAGGATAATTAGCCAAGATTGAAAGCAAATACATTCTGAAGATTACTGAGAAAACAATCCATGCTTGTTGGTACAGGATTGGGTGGTCAGCCTGGCTGACTTGGTTGAAACATGTCATTGTATCTCAATTACGTAGATCGAGGCTCATGATGTCAATCACTGGATTGTCTTGTCCAGACTCAATTGTTTACAGACCGTTTTCATAAAACTGGAATATTGCTGAATGCAGTGTTTGACAGCAACAAACAAACAAACAAACATCAGGACCAGACAAGATGGATTGCTGGTTTGTGGACAACTATTCCAGTCATGATTACAGAGTGTACAAGATGGATTCTAGTTTGTAGATAAGCAATCAAGTGGTATCTATAGTGTTCTTTAGGACAAGACATGATGGAGTGACGAGTGTGTTTGAAGTCTGGCACATTCCGTAGCTTCACAGTTGCTCAGATACCATAAATGTTTAATGTGCTGTGTGTTGTGTATTGAGTTTTGGGAAGATTTGTCCTACAAAGTGGAACAATGATATTTACTCCACCCAATCTTCACTTTGATTTTTCCAGAAATAGTGAGTGAGTGAGTGAGTGAGTATGGCTTTTTGCCACTTTTAGCAATATTCCAGCCATATTCCAGCAATATCACAGCCAGAAATGGGCTTCACATTTCCAGAAATAGGAAAGATTTGTGCCACTTGGTGTTCTTTTGTTTTTTTAGGCAGGACACTTGTTTGGTCCTTTGAGTGAAAAAGAATAAATATTTTTTTTCAAAATGGAGAGAAGACTTCTACTTGTCCTACTGGGCACCTCACACTAGTGTTGTACTGACGCTTGTGAGACAATGGTTGGACAAAGCTTTGATATTGTTGATGTAGTGAAGGCAGAACTGACCAATGACCACTCCATCAGGACCATCCGCCGTTTTGCAGAAATTCTGCCATCATGAAGGAAACAATATTATACAATATCATACATGTGACAAGAGATGTGGTCCTCCATTCCTGTCAGGCACCATGTGGGGACTCTGGGTTACTCCCCAGCAACCTATGCCAGCAGTAGGAGGTGACCAAATAGTTGGAATGTCAGGCTCGGTGCCTTGGTTGGCAATGTGTCATCGTAGCTCGATTGCGGCGATTGTCGCTCACAATATCATTCACCGAATTGTCTTGGTCCAAGGATGACTATTTGCAAACCTTGGTCATATAGCTGGAATATTGCTGCATCTAATGCAGGATGATTGGGAAAAGCAGTTCTTTTTCTTTCATGTCTCTTCTTATTTTTGTTTTCGCTCAATCAAGATGTAGTTTTATGTATGCAAATCAAGAGCCACTGGGAATAAAAGTACAGGATTTATCACATCTGACTATGACATAACTGTGTCGAACTACGATTTGAACCATGGCTCCTTTGTGTAAAGGCAGAGATCAGATAATTGATTGTTTGTTGAAAATCTCTTAGCTAAGAGGAAATGTTTTTTTATATTTAAATTTGACGAAAACGTGAGTTGCCTTAGCAAATGGTGGCAGAAATCAGGTGAGATTAAGCAACATCGGTTGCGAAGATGGATGAACGCATTCAGCAGCTTGGCTCCTGAGAGTTTCTTGGACTTCGGTCATGCACCACTCAAGCATATGTAGCAGATGTGGTGTCTCCTTGGGCAAGTGACTGTAATGTGTTCACCCAGCAGTGAATGGGTACCAGGTAGGTTGAGATGGCAATGTGATGGTTAACCTTCTAGCACCTAGGAGGCAGCTTGGGTTGTATACTCCCCAGGGAGCTGAAAATGATTGAGTTCACATTGATCAAGTGACCGGGGTAATAAAAGCGCTTTGAGCATGCCCCTGAGTGGTGTGGAAATATGCGCAATATAAATGGCCTATTATAACATTCTTGCTGATGTTACTGCATGGACTACAGTGAATGTACTATCTCACAGAAAAGACATTTTGGAAAGTTGTTTGAAGAAAAATACCACTTTATACCATGTGTTTGAGATGTCCAGTGAGACATCGAAATATACAGAGCTGAAGATGTGTAACTTGCAGAAAGCCTGATGAAACTGGTCATGTGAAACATCTGTAACAACGTATGACCAAAGGTGTAACAAGTAGGTATGTGGCCAAGGCCCAGTCTGACAAGTAGGGGTGTGACTAAGGCCCAGTCTGACAAGTAGGGGTGTGGCCAAGGCCCAGTCTGACATGTAGGGGTGAGACCAAGGCCCAGTCTGACATGTAGGGGTGAGACCAAGGTCCAGTCTGACATGTAGGGGTGAGACCAAGGCCCAGTCTGACAAGTAGGGGTGTGGCCAAGGCCCAGTCTGACATGTAGGGGTGAGGCCGAGGCCCGGTCTGACAAGTAGGGGTGTGGCCAAGGCCCAGTCTGACAAGTAGGGGTGTGGCCAAGGCCCAGTCTGACATGTAGGGGTGTGACCAAGGCCCAGTCTGACATGTAGGGGTGAGACCAAGGCCCAGTCTGACATGTAGGGGTGAGACCAAGGCCCAGTCTGACATGTAGGGGTGAGACCAAGGCCCAGTCTGACAAGTAGGGGTGTGACCAAGGCCCAGTCTGACCTTTCTTGAAATGTACATCATAGCTACACCACAGGCGACTATGCATGTCGTAACAGGCTATGATGTTTATCGTCACAGGCGACTATGCATGTCGTAACCAGGCGACTATGCATGTCGTAACAGGCGAGTTTGCTTGTCATAAGAGGCGACTAACAGGATCAGATGGTCAGGCTTGCTGACTTGGTTGATGTATGTCATCGCAATTCCAATTGAGTGGATCGATGCTCATGTCAGTTACTGGATTGTCTGGTCCACAATGGATTATTTACAGACCCCTGTCATATAGCTGGAATGTTGCTGAGTGGGGTGACAAACAAACAAACAAACAAACAAAGAATATTGGATGTGTCGTTCACAGTGAAACGAAATGGGGCAGGTAGACATTGTCAGTGCTGGGGGCTACCCCAGAACACTGTGCAGCCGTATGGTCTGGGGGCAGACGACTGTGATGGCATCACACCCTCCACGGCTTCTCTGTACATAGGTTGTGGCCAACATGGCAGAACAGATCAGATCAATCAGCAAGTATTGCTTCAATTAGCCTTATTCCCATTGGACAGGACATAATCTTCACAGCTGATGGTAGTAGCAGTGTTGTGTATTGTCAAGTGTTATCCAAGTTGGAATACTGCTGCAGGGCCCTGTCCTACTGCTTGACAGCCCTTACTGTGGATATGTAATACATGTACTTAGTACCTTCAGCCATCTGTCCCATCTGACCATGCTTAATTTTAAAAGGGAAGTATGTGAAATAATTCTCAATAGGGGCCCAGCATCGCAGGTGACTAGCCCTAATCATGGATAGGTAGTATTTGCATCTGTTTCCTGCTGTGTTGTAATGATTACTATGTAGTTGAACGTACTGAACCATGCAGAGAAATGTTGTAGTTCTTGAAAGGAGTTGCACACAATGGTGTGAGAATGATGTGTGGGATCCTGGGGGGAGGGGAGGGGAGGGGGTTGAGTTGTCTGGACTTTTCTATGTGATGTGAACCAACATATGTTTGGATCTACTCTGAGAGAAAAACATAAATTTCAGCGTGTCATGTGATCAGGAATGTGTGTGTGTGTGCTTGTATTAGCCGGGAATAATGTCGTTGTGTTAGTGCTAGCCCACTGTGGCACCATGTTGCAGTTCAACATGAATACCCCACTAAGACACCGTGTACTGACATGGAGCTGACCAGTTTAACATGAATACCCCACTAAGACACCGTGTACTGACATGGAGCTGACCAGTTTAACATGAATACCCCCACTAAGACACAGTGTACTGACATCGAGCTGACCAGTTTAACATGAATACCCCCACTAAGACACCGTGTACTGACATGGAGCTGACCAGTTTAACATGAATACCCCACTCAGACACAGTGTACTGACATCGAGCGGACCAGTTTAACATGAATACCCCCACTAAGACACCGTGTACTGACATGGAGCTGACCAGTTTAACATGAATACCCCACTAAGACACCGTGTACTGACATCGAGCGGACCAGTTTAACATGAATACCCCACTAAGACACCGTGTACTGACATCGAGCTGACCAGTTTAACATGAATACCCCACTCAGACACCGTGTACTGACATGGAGCTGACCAGTTTAACATGAATACCCCACTAAGACACCGTGTACTGACATGGAGCTGACCAGTTTAACATGAATACCCCCACTAAGACACAGTGTACTGACATCGAGCTGACCAGTTTAACATGAATACCCCCACTAAGACACCGTGTACTGACATGGAGCTAAACCAGTTTAACATGAATACCCCCACTAAGACACAGTGTACTGACATCGAGCTGACCAGTTTAACATGAATACCCCACTAAGACACCGTGTACTGACATCGAGCTGACCAGTTTAACATGAATACCCCCACTAAGACACCGTGTACTGACATGGAGCTGACCAGTTTAACATGAATACCCCACTCAGACACAGTGTACTGACATCGAGCGGACCAGTTTAACATGAATACCCCACTAAGACACCGTGTACTGACATCGAGCTGACCAGTTTAACATGAATACCCCACTCAGACACCGTGTACTGACATGGAGCTGACCAGTTTAACATGAATACCCCACTAAGACACCGTGTACTGACATGGAGCTGACCAGTTTAACATGAATACCCCCACTAAGACACAGTGTACTGACATCGAGCTGACCAGTTTAACATGAATACCCCCACTAAGACACCGTGTACTGACATGGAGCTAAACCAGTTTAACATGA
The DNA here is from genome assembly GCF_022045235.1 of Haliotis cracherodii. NCBI lineage: Eukaryota > Metazoa > Mollusca > Gastropoda > Lepetellida > Haliotidae > Haliotis > Haliotis cracherodii. Next base: position 744,809 of record NW_027266341.1, on the reverse strand, counting down.
ATACCCCCACTAAGACACAGTGTACTGACATCGAGCTGACCAGTTTAACATGAATACCCCCACTAAGACACCGTGTACTGACATGGAGCTGACCAGTTTAACATGAATACCCCACTCAGACACCGTGTTCTGACATCGAGCTGACCAGTTTAACATGAATACCCCACTAAGACACCGTGTACTGACATCGAGCTGACCAGTTTAACATGAATACCCCACTAAGACACCGTGTACTGACATCGAGCTGACCAGTTTAACATGAATACCCCACTAAGACACCGTGTACTGACATCGAGCTGACCAGTTTAACATGAATACCCCACTAAGACACCGTGTTCTGACATCGAGCTGACCAGTTTAACATGAATACCCCACTAAGACACCGTGTACTGACATCGAGCTGACCAGTTTAACATGAATACCCCACTAAGACACCGTGTACTGACATGGAGCTGACCAGTTTAACATGAATACCCCACTAAGACACCGTGTACTGACATCGAGCTGACCAGTTTAACATGAATACCCCACTAAGACACCGTGTACTGACATGGAGCTGACCAGTTTAACATGAATACCCCACTAAGACACCGTGTTCTGACATCGAGCTGACCAGTTTAACATGAATACCCCACTAAGACACCGTGTACTGACATGGAGCTGACCAGTTTAACATGAATACCCCACTAAGACACCGTGTACTGACATCGAGCTGACCAGTTTAACATGAATACCCCACTAAGACACCGTGTTCTGACATCGAGCTGACCAGTTTAACATGAATACCCCACTAAGACACCGTGTACTGACATCGAGCTGACCAGTTTAACATGAATACCCCACTAAGACACCGTGTACTGACATGGAGCTGACCAGTTTAACATGAATACCCCACTAAGACACCGTGTACTGACATCGAGCTGACCAGTTTAACATGAATACCCCACTACGACACCGTGTACTGACATGGAGCTGACCAGTTTAACATGAATACCCCACTAAGACACCGTGTTCTGACATCGAGCTGACCAGTTTAACATGAATACCCCACTAAGACACCGTGTACTGACATGGAGCTGACCAGTTTAACATGAATACCCCACTCAGACACCGTGTACTGACATGGAGCTGACCAGTTTAACATGAATACCCCACTAAGACACCGTGTACTGACATCGAGCTGACCAGTTTAACATGAATACCCCACTAAGACACCGTGTTCTGACATCGAGCTGACCAGTTTAACATGAATACCCCACTAAGACACCGTGTACTGACATGGAGCTGACCAGTTTAACATGAATACCCCACTCAGACACCGTGTACTGACATCGAGCTGACCAGTTTAACATGAATACCCCACTCAGACACCGTGTACTGACATGGAGCTGACCAGTTTAACATGAATACCCCACTAAGACACAGTGTACTGACATGGAGCTGACCAGTTTAACATGAATACCCCACTAAGACACCGTGTACTGACATGGAGCTGACCAGTTTAACATGAATACCCCACTAAGACACCGTGTACTGACATGGAGCTGACCAGTTTAACATGAATACCCCACGAAGACACAGTGTACTGACATCGAGCTGACCAGTTTAACATGAATACCCCACTAAGACACCGTGTACTGACATCGAGCGGACCAGTTTAACATGAATACCCCACTAAGACACCGTGTTCTGACATCGAGCTGACCAGTTTAACATGAATACCCCACTAAGACACCGTGTACTGACATCGAGCTGACCAGTTTAACATGAATACCCCACTAAGACACCGTGTTCTGACATCGAGCTGACCAGTTTAACATGAATACCCCACTAAGACACCGTGTACTGACATGGAGCTGACCAGTTTAACATGAATACCCCACTCAGACACCGTGTTCTGACATCGAGCTGACCAGTTTAACATGAATACCCCACTAAGACACAGTGTACTGACATGGAGCTGACCAGTTTAACATGAATACCCCACTCAGACACAGTGTACTGACATGGAGCTGACCAGTTTAACATGAATACCCCACTAAGACGCCGTGTACTGACATCGAGCTGACCAGTTTAACATGAATACCCCACGAAGACACAGTGTACTGACATCGAGCTGACCAGTTTAACATGAATACCCCACTAAGACACCGTGTACTGACATGGAGCTGACCAGTTTAACATGAATACCCCACTAAGACACAGTGTACTGACATCGAGCGGACCAGTTTAACATGAATACCCCACTAAGACACCGTGTACTGACATGGAGCTGACCAGTTTAACATGAATACCCCACTAAGACACCGTGTACTGACATGGAGCTGACCAGTTTAACATGAATACCCCACTAAGACACCGTGTACTGACATGGAGCTGACCAGTTTAACATGAATACCCCACTAAGACACCGTGTACTGACATGGAGCTGACCAGTTTAACATGAATACCCCCACTAAGACACCGTGTACTGACATCGAGCTGACCAGTTTAACATGAATACCCCACTAAGACACCGTGTACTGACATCGAGCTGACAAGTTTAACATGAATACCCCACTAAGACACCGTGTACTGACATCGAGCTGACCAGTTTAACATGAATACCCCACTAAGACGCCGTGTACTGACATCGAGCTGACCAATTTAACATGAATACCCCACTAAGACACCGTGTACTGACATGGAGCTGACCAGTTTAACATGAATACCCCACTAAGACACCGTGTACTGACATGGAGCTGACCAGTTTAACATGAATACACCCACTCAGACACAGTGTACTGACATCGAGCTGACCAGTTTAACATGAATACCCCACTAAGACACAGTATACTGACATCGAGCTGACAAGTTCTTGTTTTTGACCTTGAATGCCGAGAGCAAGGCAGGGTTACAAAACAAACCATCTTTTAATGTTGTTTGGTATGATGCGGCCGGAGATCAAACCACCATATATGTTGTCAATTGTTGTTTTGATAGACCACACTTATAGTATATGTTACCTTCTGATTTTGTATTCAGATTCTGTTTGAAGCAGATCCATCACAGGTAAGTTTAATCTTTTGCACCCACCTTACTGTCAATCCTTTACATGGACTGTATTGTCGATAATTTGTATCTGCCTTACTGTCAATCCTTTACATGGACTCTCTTTTTTATCCTTTGTATCTGCCTTACTGTCAATCCTTTACATGGACTCTATTTTTGATCCTTTGTATCTGCCTTACTGTCAATCCTTTACATGGACTCTATTTTTGATCCTTTGTATCTGCCTTACTGTCAATCCTTTACATGGACTCTATTATTGATCCTTTGTATCTGCCCTACTGTCAATCCTTTACATGGACCTTATTGTCGATAATTTGTATCTGCCTTACTGTCAATCCTTTACATGGACTCTATTTTTGATCCTTTGTATCTGCCTTACTGTCAATCCTTTACATGGACTCTATTTTTGATCTTTTGTATCTACCTTACTGTCAATCCTTTACATGGACTCTATTATTGATCCTTTGTATCTGCCCTACTGTCAATCCTTTACATGGACCTTATTGTCGATAATTTGTATCTGCCTTATATCTTACCTGTATGTGTTGCCTTCAGCTGAACCCTTATATCTATGCTACTGTTATACACTGTATCTGAGTGAAGGACTGTCAATCCCTTTAATCTGCCCGACACTCCGTCCTTCATATATTATATGAAACTGTTAATGTTCTCTGTTTTTGCCTTCCTTTTATCTGTGATCATGTTCATTTTATCCTATTGCTCCTTAATATCTTTTCAGCTGTCCCAAATTAATACATCCCTACTGCCAATCTGAGTTATCTCTTATGTCTTCCCCAGTGCCAATCTGAGTTATCTCTTATATCTTCCCTACTGCCAATCTGAGTTATCTCTTATATCTTCCCTACTGCCAATCTGTGTTATCTCTTATATCTTCCCCAGTGCCAATCTGAGTTATCTCTTATATCTTCCCTACTGCCAATCTGAGTTATCTCATATCTTCCCCAGTGTCAATCTGTGTTATCTCTTATATCTTCCCCAGTGCCAATCTGAGTTATCTCTTATGTCTTCCCCAGTGCCAATCTGTGTTATCTCTCATATCTTCCCCAGTGCCAATCTGTGTTATCTCTCATATCTTCCCTAGTGCCAATCTGAGTTACATCTTACATCTTCCGTAGTGCCAATCTGAGTTATCTCTTATGTCTTCAATAGTGCCATGTTTTCCCCAGTGCCAATCTGTGTTATCTCTTATATCTTCCCCAGTGCCAATCTGTGTTATCTCTTATATCTTCCCTACTGCCAATCTGAGTTATCTCTTATATCTTCCCTACTGCCAATCTGAGTTATCCTTTATGTCTTCCCTAGTGCCAATCTGAGTTATCTCTTATGTCTTCCCCAGTGCCATGTTTTCCCCAGTGCCGATCTGAGTTATCTCTTATATATTCCCCAGTGCCAATATTTGTTATCTCTTATATCTTCCCCAGTGCCAATCTGTGTTACCTCTTATATCTTCCCTACTGCCAATCTGTGTTATCTCTTATATCTTCCCCAGTGCCAATCTGAGTTATCTCTTATATCTTCCCTACTGCCAATCTGAGTTATCTCTTATATCTTCCCTACTGCCAATCTGAGTTATCTCTTATATCTTCCCTAGTGCCAATCTGAGTTATCTCTTATGTTTCCCCAGTGCCATGTTTTCCCCAGTGCCGAAAGGAGTTATCTCTTATATCTTCCCTAGTGACAATATGTGTTATCTCTTATATTTTCCCTAGTGCCAATCTGTGTTATCTTTTATGTCTTCCCCAGTGCCAATCTGAGTTATCTCTTATATCTTCCCTACTGCCAAACTGAGTTATCTCTTATATTTTCCCTACTGCCAATCTGTGTTATCTCTTATATCTTCCCCAGTGCCAATCTGAGTTATCTCTTATATCTTCCCTACAGCCAATCTGAGTTATCTCTTATATCTTCCCTACAGCCAATCTGAGTTATCTCTTACATCTTCCCTAGTGCCAATCTGAGTTATCTCTTATATCTTCCCCAGTGCCATGTTTTCCCCAGTGCCGAAAGGAGTTATCTCTTATATCTTCCCTAGTGCCAATCTGTGTTATCTCTTATATCTTCCCTAGTGCCAATCTGAGGTAGCTCTTACACCTTCCCTACTGACAATCTTAGTTATCTCCTATATCTTCCTCACTGCCAATCTGAGTAAGGGAGCACGGGTGGCCCAGTCGTCTTAGGCGCCGCGATTCGCTGTGCAGAGTTGCGTCCCTTTTTTATCCACCCTTCTGTTTATACTTTATATCCACCCTTCTGTTTATACTTTATATCCACCCTTCTGTTTATACTTTATATCCACCCTTCTCTTTATACTTTATATCCACCCTTCTATTTATACTTTTTATCCACCCTTCTGTTTATACTTTATATCTGCCCTTTTGTTTATACTTTATATCCACCCTTCTGTTTATACTTTATATCCACCCTTCTGTTTATACTTTATATCCACCCTTCTGTTTATACTTTATATCCACCCTTCTGTTTATACTTTATATCCACCCTTTTGTTTATACTTTTTATCCACCCTTCTGTTTATACTTTATATCCACCCTTCTGTTTATACTTTATATCCACCCTTCTTTTTATACTTTATATCTGCCCTTTTGTTTATACTTTATATCCACCCTTCTGTTTATACTTTATATCCACCCTTCTGTTTATACTCTATATCCACCCTTCTTTTTATACTTTTTATCCACCCTTCTGTTTATACTTTATATCCACCCTTCTGTTTATACTTTATATCTGCCCTTTTGTTTATACTTTATATCCACCTTTCTGGTTATACTTTATATCTGCCGTTTTGTTAATACTTTATATCTGCCCTTTTGTTTATACTTTATGTCCACCTTCTGTTTATACTTTATATTCACCCTTCTGTTTATACTTTATACCCACCCTTCTGTGTATACTTTATACCCACCCTTCTGTGTATACTTTATATCCACCCTTCTGTGTATACTTTATATCTGCCCAGCTGTCAACATAGGGGTTATAGTTTGCAGTTCATCATTAGAGACGTAACTTGAGCCCATGTTTTCCCAGGCTCACACAGACTCCTCATTACGACGGTTCCTGAAAGCTTTTGGTGACGTTGATGTTGCGTTCAAGCAGTTGTTGAAGTGCAATAAGTGGCGCCGAGAGTTTGGCGTGGCGAAACTGACACCGGAGGATGAAGATGTCATGAATGAACTCGCCGCAGGCAAAGTGCACATCCTGCGACAGAGAGACTCCAAGGGGAGGTAAGCAGCTTCTGGTGTCGGTGATGTCCTTTTGTCTTACAGCAGAGATAGTTGTTGAAGATTTGAAATGTCTTCTTGTATTGTTTGGAGGTTTACGAGGATTCTCTGATCAAAGAAATACTTCATTGGTTTGAATGATTTGATGAAAGGGACAATATATACTGAACAACAAAAGTTCCTGTGACATTGAATAAGATTTAATGGGAAGTTATGTTTTTTACAGATAAAAGACTCCTGTAAGTGTTCAAATGGTTTAATTTGCCATACTGACTTCAGAAAATGCGTGATTTCATAAAAACATGAACATGCCTAAATGTCAATTTACAAATCAATAGCGTGTGTGTCCACCTCTGGTTGTGATGCAAGCAACACATCTTCGCCTCATGGAATGGACCAGGCGTCTCAGAAAGTCCTGTGGGATATCTGTCCATATCTGCTAGAGCATGTTTCGAAGTTCCTGGAGTGTCTGTGGATTACATGGTTGACCTCGAAGGCGCTGATCCATCTCATCCCACATGTGCTCGATTGGTGAGAGATCACGGGAGCAAGCCAGCCAGGGGATGACATTCACGTTGTTTTGTTGAAGAGAACCCTGAACAAGTCGAGCAATATGAGGCCGGGCGTTGTCATGTTGAAAGGTAATGCCTGGGCCATGACGACACAAAAATTGTAGAACAACAGGTCTGATGATCTTGTCACGGGAGCGCTGTCCATTGAGATTTCCCTCTACCACTATCAAACGGGTCCTCTGTCTTGCTGTAATCCCACCCCATACCATAATGCTGCCGCCCCCGAACTGATCTTCTTCCATGACACAATGATTGACGTAAAGTTCACCTTGATGTTGGTACACTCGAATCCGTCCATCGCTGTGGCTGAGGTGAAAACGATAGAACTTGTCCCCACTGCATGGCCGTCCAGCGTAGACGCTGTCTGCACCACTGTAGACGTGCTTGATGGTGGTTTCCTGTCAAAATGGGACGTCTGGCGGGTCTTCTGGCGACAATCCCTGCACATCTGAGGCGGCGACGTACGGTTTGTGAAGATATTCGTCGAAGGCCAGGGATGCTTCTTGCAGTCACTGTTGCTGGCTGGAATCAATTTCGTAGGTGTGTAGTTCGAATCCAGTTGTCTTGTCGATTATTGGTTACGTGTGGCCTGCCACTCTGAGGATGGTCTCTGACTGCATTCGTCTGTTGCCAACGTTGCCATAAACACCAAATGGTGTTTTTGTGGACGTTAAATTGTCTTGCAACATCACGTTGACTCGATCGTTGTTGTTTTTCTGAGCGGTTAATGTCAGCTCGATGCTAAACAATGCATATGGAATCCCGTTAATGCACATGTTTTGATACCCATTCTTGGGTAGTGAAATGGGCTTGCATAAAAGTCAACTTTTGCATGGAATGCATGCTTTTCTGTAGCTGTTGCCTTTTTTGTGACTTGATTCCATATATATACCAAACTTTACTTGTTTGAAAAATACACTAAAATATTGGTGTCACAGGAACTTTTGTTTTTGAGTATATATTATCAGTTATAGTTCTGCAGTAAGGGGTAGACCAATGTAATAAGTGACAGTGTAACAGTGTAACAGTGTGATGTGTGACAGTGTGATGTGTGACCGTGTGACAGTGTGATGTGTGACAATGTGACACTGTGATGAGTGACAGTGTGATGTGTAACAGTGTGATGTGTGACAGTGTGATGTGTGACAGTGTGATGTGTGACAGGGTGATGTGTGACAATGTGATGTGTGACAGGGTGATGTGTAACAATGTGACAGTGTGATGTGTGACAGTGTGATGTGTGACAGGGTGATGTATGACCGTGTGATGTTTGACAATGTGATGTGTGACAGTGTGATGTGTGACTATGTGATAGTGTGATGTGTAACAATGTGACAGTGTGATGTGTTACGGTGTGATGTGTGACAGTGTGATTTGTGACAGTGTGACGTGTGATGTTCGACAATGTGATGTGTGACAGTGTGATGTGTAACAATGTGACAGTGTGATGTGTAACAGTGTGACAGTGTGACGTGTGATGTGTGACAATGTGATGTGTGACAGTGTGATGTGTAACAATGTGACAGTGTGATGTGTGACAGTGTGATGTGTGACAGTGTGATGTTTGACAATGTGATGTGTGAAGTGTGATGTGTGACAATGTGACAGTGTGATGTGTGACAACGTGATGTGTGACAGTGTGAAGTGTGACAATGTGACAGTATGATGTGTGACAGTGTGACAATGTGACAGTGTGATGTGTGACAGTATGATGTGTGACAGTGTGATGTGTGACAGTGTGATGTGTGACGTGATGTGTGACAATGTGACGGTGTGATGTCTGACAGTGTGACAATGTGACAGTGTGATGTGTGACGTGATGTGTGACAGTGTGATGTGTGACAGTGTGATGTGTGACAGTGTGACAATGTGACAGTGTGATGTGTGACAGTGTGATGTGTGACAGTGTGATGTGTGACAATGTGACAGTGTGATGTGTGACAGTGTGATGTGTGACAGTGTGATGTGTGACAGTTCGATGTGTGACAGTGTGATGTGTGACAGTGTGATGTGTGACAGTGTGATGTGTGACAGTTCGATGTGTGACAGTGTGATGTGTGATCATGTGTCATTATGAGATTTATCCAACATGAGTCCTAGAGCTTGCCTTGTATCATATCATGTGTTCAGTATTGGGAGTTATGGATGCCATGAAGTAGGGCAGAGGAAGAAGAAACGTCAGAGAAAGGAAACTTTACACATGGATGTTACTGGTCAGGTTATGGCCCTTTGCTTCGTGCTTTTCAACTTCGTGAATACTGCATGAAGTGGGGACAACTTAGTGAATACTGCATGAAGTGGGGACAACTTAGTGAATAATGCATGAAGTGGGGACAACTTAGTGAATAATGCATGAAGTGGGGACAACTTAGTGAATACTGCATGAAGTGGGGACAACTTAGTGAATACTGCATGAAGTGGGGACAACTTAGTGAATAATGCATGAAGTGGGGACAACTTAGTGAATAATGCATGAAGTGGGGACAACTTAGTGAATACTGCATGAAGTGTGGACAACTTAGTGAATAATGCATGAAGTGTGGACAACTTAGTGAATACTGCATGAAGTGGGGACAACTTAGTGAATACTGCATGAAGTGGGGACAACTTAGTGAATAATGCATGAAGTGGAGACAACTTAGTGAATAATGCATGAAGTGGGGACAACTTAGTGAATAATGCATGAAGTGGGGACAACTTAGTGAATAATGCATGAAGTGGGGACAACTTAGTGAATAATGCATGAAGTGGGGACAACTTAGTGAATAATGCATGAAGTGGGGACAACTTAGTGAATAATGCATGAAGTGGGAACAACTTAGTGAATAATGCATGAAGTGGGGACAACATTTCCCTGAAACTACTCGAGTTACTTGAGTAAAAGTTTTATGCAAGACTAAGTTCGAAAATTGGTAAATTATTTCTTTATGGACCTTGATCCAAGTTATTTTACTTAGTGCAAGTTTGCTATTCAAAGAGATACGCATCAAGACTGAGTTATTTTTTCCAAAGAAGGAACCTTTTGTGTGTATTAATTTCACATTTAATAATTTTTTCTGATGACATAAAGCATTCCAAGTGCCTATTTTTTCTTGAAGCGTTAAAGGACTCTTTTTTATAGTTTATATTCACTGCTAATCAAACAAACAAAATTGTAATGTGCCCCATGGTAGGAGATAGTGATAACACTGTTTTCTAGTTCTAAGTTGTATTGTCAGCAGCATACTTATGCTTTTGGTAAACCTCTAGACCTGCATCACTTGGGCTTTCCTCCTGCATCGATCTGACACTGTGACATAGTGTATAGTGTTCAAGGCTGTGTTGACCCATCTCACTCATATAAATGTCACATTGTGACATAGAGTTCAAGGCTGTGTTGACCAATCTCACTCATATAAATGTCACATTGTGACATAATGTTCAAGGCTGTGTTGACCCATCTCACTCATATAAATGTCACATTGTGACATGAGTTCAAGGCTGTGTTGACCCATCTCACTCCTATAAATGTCCCATTGTGACATAATGTTCAATGCTGTGTTGACCCATCTCACTCATATAAATGTCACATTGTGACATAATGTTCAAGGCTGTGTTGACCCATCTCACTCCTATTAATGTCACATTGTGACATAGAGTTCAAGGCTGTGTTGACCCATCTCACTCCTATAAATGTCACATTGTGACATAGTGTTCAAGGCTGTGTTGACCCATCTCACTCATATTAATGTCACATTATGACATAGAGTTCAAGGCTGTGTTGACCCATCTCACTCCTATAAATGTCACATTGTGATATAGTGTTCAAGGCTGTGTTGACCCATCTCACTCATATAAATGTCACATTGTGACATAATGTTCAAGGTTGTGTTGACCCATCTCACTCATATAAATGTCACATTGTGACATAATGTTCAAGGCTGTGTTGACCCATCTCACTCATATAAAGGTCACATTGTTACATAATGTTCAAGGCTGTGTTGACCCATCTCACTCATATAAAGGTCACATTGTGACATAATGTTCAAGGCTGTGTTGACCCATCTCACTCATGTAAATGTCACATTGTGACACTGTGTTCAAGGCTGTGTTGACCCATCTCACTCATATAAATGTCACACTGTGACATAGTGTTCAAGGCTGTGTTGACCCATCTCACTCATATTAATGTCACATTGTGACATAGAGTTCAAGGCTGTGTTGACCCATCTCACTCCTATAAATGTCACATTGTGACACTGTGTTCAAAGCTGTGTTGACCCATCTCACTCATATAAATGTCACACTGTGACATAGTGTTCAAGGCTGTGTTGACCCATCTCACTCATATAAATGTCACACTGTGACATAGTGTTCAAGGCTGTGTTGACCCATCTCACTCATATTAATGTCACATTATGACATAGTGTTCAAGGCTGTGTTGACCCATCTCACTCCTATAAATGTCACATTGTGACATAATGTTCAAGGCTGTGTTGACCCATCTCACTCCTATAAATGTCACATTGTGACACTGTGTTCAAAGCTGTGTTGACCCATCTCACTCATATAAATGTCACACTGTGACATAGTGTTCAAGGCTGTGTTGACCCATCTCACTCATATTAATGTCACATTATGACATAGAGTTCAAGGCTGTGTTGACCCATCTCACTCATATAAATGTCACATTGTGACATAATGTTCAAGGCTGTGTTGACCCATCTCACTCCTATAAATGTCACATTGTGACATAGTGTTCAAGGCTGTGTTGACCCATCTCACTCATATAAATGTCACACTGTGACATAGCGTTCAAGGCTGTGTTGACCCATCTCACTCATATAAATGTCACATTGTGACATAGTGTTCAAGGCTGGGTTGACCCATCTCACTCATATTAATGTCACATTATGACATAGAGTTCAACTCTGTGTTGACCCATCTCACTCATATAAATGTTACATTGTGATATAGTGTTCAAGGCTGTGTTGACCCATCTCACTCCTATAAATGTCACATTGTGACATAGTGTTCAAGGCTGTGTTGACCCATCTCACTCATATAAATGTCACATTGTGATATAGTGTTCAAGGCTGTGTTGACCCATCTCACTCCTATAAATGTCACATTGTGAATTGTGTTTCAGACCCGTTGTGCATGTCGCTGCCAGGAAACACAATGTGTACGAGAGAGACATCGACAAGTTTACACGATTCATCGTCTACATCCTGGTACGTATGACACCTTGTTCATCCTCACATTGCAGTTTCCTGCGTTTCCACCAAACACAAGGTGGGTTGGTTCAGCTGGTTGAGCACAACAAGCCACCCTGTATGTGTGAAGTGTTCTCAATGTTATATCACTTAATTTTGGATGATTTTCTTCTGATGCGATTGAGATTAGGACAAGAGATGTGATAATTCCTACACCGATTGGTCAAAAGTTGTTCAGGGTTAGAGCATTCAAGTTCTCAGTAACGCTTTCAAAATGTTTTGTATTAGACATGTGGAGGACATTTCCAAATTTGGCTCATCAGTGACAAGAATGACGTCCGACGCATTTTCCCTATTTCAACTTCTATCGCTTGTGGGTTCAGGTAAATAATTGACTTGGCTTTGCATGTGTTTGTGATAGGATACACCCACCTCTGCACGAGCACCTGGTGTTATGAGTCTTGGTAGTCAGTCATCGTCCCCTGTTTATGATACAATGGGAAGTGTGCAATGGACTCTGCTGACATCAGAGATTTTATATGATTACTTGAAGGGACTTTGTGGTTTGTTCAGAAATGAATGTAGCCGATGGGAGCGACACAGACGAGGCCCCAGCTCCTGGATCAGGTGATAAGGGTTGGTGGTTGATGGTGTCAGTGTTCCCCGACGGTGTGGGATATGGCTCGTAACAGCCAAGGTCACTGTGGGAAATCTGGGTTGTCGCTGACTTGACTTAAAACAACAACAATAGCAATGTGCAGCATGTGTGTGTTTCCAGGGCATAAGACAACAACAATAGCAATGTGCAGCATGTGTGTGTTTCCAGGACATAAGACATCAACAATAGCAATGTGCAGCATGTGTGTTTTTCCAGGGCATAAGACAACAACAATAGCAATGTGCAGCATGTGTGTGTTTCCAGGACATAAGACAACAGCAATAGCAATGTGCAGCATGTGTGTGTTTCCAGGACATAAGACAACAACAATAGCAATGTGCAGCATGTGTGTTTTTCCAGGGCATAAGACAACAGCAATAGCAATGTGCAGCATGTGTGTGTTTCCAGGGCATAAGACAACAACAATAGCAATGTGCAGCATGTGTGTGTTTCCAGGGCATAAGACAACAACAATAGCAATGTACAGCATGTGTGTGTTTCCAGGGCATAAGACAACAACAATAGCAATGTGCAGCATGTGTGTGTTTCCAGGGCATAAGACAACAACAATAGCAATGTACAGCATGTGTGTGTTTCCAGGGCATAAGACAACAACAATAGCAATGTACAGCATGTGTGTGTTTCCAGGACATAAGACAACAACAATAGCAATGTGCAGCATGTGTGTTTTTCCAGGAAACAGCCTGCAAGAAGTGTAATGAGGATGTCATTGACAGTCTGTGCATCATCTTCGACCTCAAGGGCTTCACCCTCAGCTGCATGGACTACCAGTTCATCAAGAACCTCATCTGGCTCCTCAGCAAGAACTACCCCGAGCGTCTCGGCATCTGCCTCATCATCAACTCCCCCATGATGTTCTCAGGCTGCTGGGCTGCTATACGACCGTGGTACGTAACGTGTTGCTATGACGACAGTCACATGGGCTATATGACCGTGGTACGTAACGTGTTGCTATGACGACAGTCACATGGACTCTACGACCGTGGTATGTAACGTGTTGCTATGACGACCTTCACATGGGCTATATGACCGTGGTATGTAACGTGTTGCTATGACGACAGTCACATGGGCTATACGACCATGGTATGTAACATTCTTGTGTAGCTATGGTGACAGCCACATGGGCTATACGACCAAGGTATGTAACATTCTTGTGTAGCTATGGTGACAGTCAAATGGGCTATACGACCATGGTATGTAACATGTTGCTATGATGACTTTCACATGGACTATACGACCATGATATGTAATGTGTTGCTGTGACGACTGTCACGTGGCTAGTCACATGTGAGTCATCTGACTGACTGGTTAGTCACATGTGAGTCATCTGTCTGACAGGCTAGTCACATGTGAGTCATCTGTCTGACTGGCTAGTCACCTGTGAGTCATCTGTCTGACAGGCTAGTCACATTTGAGTCATCTGTCTGACTGGCTAGTCACATGTGAGTCATCTGTCTGACTTGCTAGTCACATGTGAGTCATCTGTCTGGCTGGCTAGTCACATGTGAGTCATCTGGCTGGCTGGCTAGTCACATGTGAGTCATCTGTCTGACTGGCTAGTCATATGTGAATCATCTGTGAGGCTGGCTAGTCACATGTGAGTCATCTGTCTGACTGGCTAGTCACCTGTGAGTCATCTGTCTGACAGGCTAGTCACATTTGAGTCTTCTGTCTGACTGGCTAGTCACATTTGAGTCATCTGTCTGACTGGCTAGTCACATGTGAGTCATCTGTCTGGCTGGCTAGTCACATGTGAGTCATCTGTCTGGCTGGCTAGTCACATGTGAGTCATCTGTCTGACTGGCTAGTCATATGTGGGTCATTTGTGAGGCTGGCTAGTCACATGTGAGTCATCTGTCTGACTGGCTAGTCATATGTGAGTCATCTGTCTGACTGGCTAGTCATATGTGAGTCATCTGTTAGGCTGGCTAGTCACATGTGAGTCATCTGTCAGGCTGTATAAAAATGTGTATAGGCCCAATTTGTCCCCTTAAGAGTACTGCTATATAACTTTCTTGTTGTCATGGTAATTATCCCATACAGTCTTCCTGAGATGTATCGATTTCTCAATTGATTGTGTTGTCATGGTCACTATCACATAAGCTGTTTCTTGAGATATGTCAATATCTAACATTTTTATGTTGACATAGCAACATTAATACAGAGTCAGAGTTTCTGTCTGCCATGATGACCTGATTCAAGATCTCTTGGAGATACTTATGTATCACAGATTTGTTGCCATGGTGACTGCATGACTTTTTTTACTTTTATTCAGGCTGAATGATGTCACCGCCAGCAAGGTGCGGTTTGTAGCAGATGACCTTGACCTTTGTAAGTTCGTCCATCCAGATGCCCTTCCTCCAGATGACTGATTCTACCACTAGGTGGCGCTAGTGGCGGTCCGTGCCGTCCTCTTGGAAGGAGGTGTCACTATAGGAAATAATAGGAAGTATATATATATTACCCGGACTCACACAGAACCTTTCTGTCCGCACTGGAGAACCGTATCTACCATTCAGGAACATTCCCTGTACATTTATAGTGATAGTTTCAGCCAGGTTGTTGCCGATGGCGATCTTTCTGAAGTCTTTGTCAAATCATGGGTTTTGATATTTCATTTTTTGTGTCAGATATCTTGTTTTATTTATGAAAGTTTCTTCTGAATGAGCAATTTGCCTTTTTTGTGCAGATAAGTAAAAGAATATTGGTTTGCTATGTGATCTCTAGGCAGTAATAACTTTTAAAAGGATTGACATAGTGGTGTGACAATTGTCAGATGTGTTCAGGGAACAGCTCTTATCACATGACCAACATTTACTCACATCAGTAATTTTACACATGTGTAATATGTGAATATGTGAATTTATTATGCGTTCACATGAAAAGCATCTTAGGTGTGTAAATAAAATATGTAAATTGTGTAAGACACACATATTCATCAGTCTGTTCACGACTTTCAACACAAAACACGTTGTTTTCCAAGTTGAATGAGAAGAGAGTTACTTCACCAAAATTTTTTGCAAGAAGCAACGTGTATGATTTAATTTGTACACAAAATTTTGACTCCTTGAAACCAAAAGAAAACACCGTCCACTCAACTCTGTATATACACATAAAAGTTAGCAACTGTTGGCAATTTGTTTGGTGTTTGCAAAAGAACAGATATCAATTAGATCATCCTCTTACATTAACATAAACATTCACATTGCAACATATACACACAGTGCAAATTTACATTTATATTTGCACCTGCTCCAGACATGATGCGGGGCGGTCGGGTAGCCTAGTGGTTAAAGCGTTCGCTCGTCACGCCGAAGACCCGGGTTCGATTCCCGACATGGGTACAATGTGTGAAGCCCATTTCTGGTGTCCCCCGCCATGATATTGCTGGAATATTGCTAAAAGCAGCGTAAAACCAAACTCACTCACTCACTCACTCCAGACATGATGCAAATTATCTCCTGGTGTAAATATACACACATGAGTAAAAGCGTTCACATGACAAGTATACTCACGTATGTATTTCCACACACGTATGCACATATACACACATGTATAGCGGCGCGTGTGAACGGGGTATAAGTATGAACAAGCCTGTGAACCAAGGTGAGTTTGTGCCATATGTACAGTCGTGCCCCGCTTATACGGACTTCAGATATCCGGAAACCTCGGTTCCCGGACGATTTTCATTCAAAACGAAATAATGACTATATAAATTTACCCGTATATCCGGAAATTCAGTTTCCGGAACCGGACGGTCATTTTCATACACAAAACACTGAAATGCACACAAAATTGTCTCACTTATCCGGACAATACACTTCCGCTGGTGGTAATCCTTCCGCTGATGGTAATCCTTTGACTCGTGAGAAGTCAATTAACAAAGTGACACTGAGTTACGTTTGAGACGAGCTTGTTTATTGTACATGTAATCCCCAAGCACAAGTTCGTGGCTTGAATAGAGACCTTGATTACCTATTACGAGAACACAGGCGATCTGGACAATTTGGATTTATTGTTTAAAATTCAAACCTCAAAATGTGGTAAAGTTCAAACTTCCATGACAGACTTCCAGTAAGAAGCTGGTTTCAGTTATACGGAAATTCGTTTATACGGACGAATTGTGAAGTGACGCAAGTGTCCGTATAAACGAGGCACGACTGTACCGGTATGTACTGTTTTTATGTACATCTCCTCTGAAAATCAACGTTGGTCAAAGACTAGCTGATGCAGTATTAGAAAAGAATTTCCGGAAAACCTCTAAATTCCCTCCTTTTGACACAGTCTATGTTTGGTTAAGTATTGAGTGTCCCAAACATGCGACTATTGAAGTGAATAAAGTCTGTTTCACATTTATGTGAACTATCTTATAACTTTCACAACAATATCTAAAGGTTTTACTCAGTTGTCTGAGAACACCACTGCTGCTGGCCACACAGGGCCCTCCTCCTGTCTCGGTCCAGGTACAAGATGTAGCTTGTCCCTGTGATTCAAGCCTGAAGCCAACAGTAAGCTTCTTTCACTGGATAGAATTTGGCTCTGATGACGTTATATTACATTGTTTACTTTCATATATATGCAATGTGTTGTACAGGTGGTTTTGAATAGCTAGCTTGGTACACAAATGTCTGGTGTGTCTAGAGACAACCAGTCACCTCTACTGGACAAACTCATACCTTTATGGAAAACAATTCTTTCAAGAACAATTAAGAAATTGAAATGTCTTCTTCTTTTTTTGACCATCCAGGGTTTTCCCCACAGAAATGTGGAATCCAAGAAATACAAACATCTGGGCTTAGTTGAAATGCCTACACATGGTTATAGATTTGGGATAATTTGGCACAAAGTTAACAAGAAAATGTTGACACCTGAAAGTGGAGGGTTCAGAGAATGCTGTTGTCGTGATGTCCACCGGCTGCTTCACCTACACACAGACACGGGGACATCGAGTTTGCTGTAGAGTTCCTGACATGATACTCCTTACTTTTCACTCATTGTTTGAGGACTGTTAGTCAAGATTCAAGATGTTTGTTGGCCATGTGGCCCGTTTATACATAAGGAATAAGTAATAAGTTACATTATATACAGAAAGTGTCGGCATCACCTGAAGTGCATATTTGTCTACAAACATTTTGTACTCCAAATGACTGCTATTACCATGGTAACCAATCCATATACACATGATCACATGTATCAGATTGTTCATGTAGCCGCAGACTCCCACGTTAGACTCCACTCACTCACTCCAGCATCCCAGTACACCCACATATAATGAGTACACCTGCATGTATCAAGTACACCTATATGTATCGAGTACAACAAAATGTATTGAGTACACCTACATGTAGCGAGTACACCTACATGTAATGAGTACATCTATATGTAGCGAGTACACCTACATGTAGCGAGTACACCTACATGTAATGAGTACATCTACATGTAGCGAGTACACCAACATGTAGCAAGTACAAATATATGTAATAAGTACACCTTTATGTATCGATTACAGGTACATGTAACAAGTACACCTACATGTAGCAAGGACACCTACATGAAACATGTGCACCTACATGTAAAGAGTACACCTTCATGTATCCAGTACACCTGCATGTAGTGAGTACACCTACATATAGCATGTACACCTACATGTAAATAGTACACCTACATGTAACCAGTACACCAATATGTAGTAAGTACACCTATATGTAGTGAGTACACCTACATGTAACAAGTACACCTACATGTAACAAGTACACCTACATGTAATGAGTACACCTTTATATAACAAGTACACTTATATGTAGCGAGTACACATACATGTAACGAGTACACCTACATGTAATGAGTACACCTACATGTAGCGAGTACACCAACATGTAGTGAGTACACCTACATGTAGTGAGTACACCCTTATGTTGCAAGTACACCTACATGAAGCAAGTACACCTACATGTAGCGAGTACACCTGCATGTAATGAGTACACCTTTATGTTGCAAGTACACCTACATGAAGCAAGTACACCTACATGTAGCGAGTACACCTACATGTAATGAGTACACCTTTATGTAGCAAGTACACCTACATGTAGTGAGTACACCTGCATGTAATGAGTACACCTTTATGTAGCAAGTACACTTATATGTAGCGAGTACACCTACATGAAGCGAGTACACCTACATATAACGAGTACACCTACATGTAATGAGTACACCTTTATGTAATGAGTACACTTATATGTAGCTAGTACACCTACATGTAACAAGTACACCTAGATGTAATGAGTACACCTTCATGTAACGAGTACACCTACATGTAGTGAGTACATCTTTATGTTGCAAGTACACCTACATGAAGCGAGTACCCCTACATGAAGCGAGTACACCTACATGAAGCGAGTACACCTACATGTAATGAGTACACCTTTATGTAACGAGTACACTGATATGTAGAGAGTACACCTGCATGTAGCAGAGGTAACCAATCTGGAACCAGCCCAGCAGGTCTTATGTTGTGACATGAAAGGAGATACAGATTGCTACATGCTTTGAGGATCTAAGGTTGTCTTTTTCTCCACGGTAGGTGTATTCCCAAGGTGAAGGTTGTACGTTATGGTCACATTGGACAGGCATTCATTGTACAAGGTTCACCATGTTTATTATTTGTTGAATTTTTATGTTTTTAATTGTTTGGGCAGCTCTTTGATCAAAATGTTCTTGGAAACAGTTATCTGGTGTATCATGTTGATCTCAGTTGTTGTGGCGTGGAAGAGAGAGGATCTGATGGTCTGTCAGCTGGTGTAAGCCGTCGTCTGTCATCTACTGCTCCGGCCCACAGAGGCCATTGTGCCACAGTGTTCTGTGACACTATGCTCTGTAACATTACCATTGTTCTGTGGCACAATGTTCTGTGACATTACCATTGTTGTGACACAATGCTCTGTGACATTACCATAGTTCTGTGACAAAATGCTCTGTGACATTACCACTATCCTCTGACATTACCATTGTTCTGTGGCACAATGTTCTGTGACATTACCATTGTTCTGTGGCACAATGTTCTGTGACATTACCATTGTTGTGACACAATGCTCTTTGACATTACCATTGTTCTGTGACACAATGCTCGTTGACATTACCACTATCCTCTGACATTACCATTGTTCTGTTACACAATGTTCTGTGACATTACCATTGTTCTGTGGCGCAATGTTCTGTGACATTACCATTGTTCTGTGACACAATGCTCTGTGACATTAGCATTGTTCTGTGGCACAAT
Organism: Haliotis cracherodii; assembly: GCF_022045235.1. Lineage (NCBI taxonomy): Eukaryota > Metazoa > Mollusca > Gastropoda > Lepetellida > Haliotidae > Haliotis > Haliotis cracherodii. The sequence continues at coordinate 724,779 of NW_027266341.1, read as the reverse complement.
GTTCTGTGACATTACCATTGTTCTGTGACACAATGCTCTGTGACATTACCATTGTTCTGAGACATTACCATTGTTCTGTAACATTACCATTGTTCTTTGGCACAATGTTCTATGACATTACCATTGCTCTGTGGCACAATGTTCTGTGACATTACAATTGTTTTGTGACATTACCATTATTCTATGACATTACCATTGTTCTGAAGCACAATGTTCTGTGACATTACCATTGTTTTGTGACATTACCATTGTTCTGTCTCACAATGTTCTGTGACATTACCAGTGTTCTACGACATTACCATTGTTCTGTGACACAATGTTCACTGTCATTACCATTGTTCTGTGACACAATGCTCTGCGACATTACCATTGTTTTGTGACATTACCTATGTTCTGTGACATTACCATTGTTCTGTGGCACAATGTTCTGTGACATTACCAATGTTCTGTGACATTACCATTGTTCTGTGATACAATGCTCTGTGACATTACCATTGTTCTGTGACATTACCATTGTTCTGTGATACAATGCTCTGTGACATTACCATTGTTCTGTGACATTACCATTGTTCTGTGATACAATGCTCTGTGACATTACCATTGTTCTGTGATAGGATGCTCTGTGACATTACTATTGTTTGGAGACTGTAGGGCAGTGCATTTCTCTTTTGTTCCATGTTCTGTGACTGTCATTGTTCTGAATACTGTGCCATTGTACTGTGGTGGTAGTGTGCCATTGCCATTGTGACATGTTTTGTGACATGTTTTGTGACATCTAGTCATTGCTCTGTGACAATTCACATTGTCTGACATTGTTGCTTCTAATCAGATAATTGTTTGGGAAAGGGTTGGGATTTTATGTGTGCTTCAGTTATTGAGTAAGCACTAGTGTCTCATTGTATTCATCTGATTGTGTCTCATACAACTGACTGCACAGGTTGTGCATGCATTTTGTATATTTTATGACTTGGTTTGATAGGACAGACTATATACTACTCAGGCTGTGGTGGGGACCTTTCTGACATTCCTGTGTCTTTTATTGAAATAATATCCCTACCATTGACATACAATAGTCCTCCTATTTACAATAAACCATGGCCATGGTGATATCTAAACAGACCTATGTTATGATTTTTAACATTTCCTTTCCTTATTCTTTTGGTGGGTTAATTATTTTATAATTTATTTTATTTATTAATTTCATCATTTTTTTATGAACACGATCATGTTAATATTGTATCTTCTGTGTTTCTCTTTCTCATCAATGCAGTATGACTATTGTGTATTTGTTGATTGTAATGCACCTGATGCTGGGTTTATTGGCTAGATGCTCACCATCTTGGGCAGAGAAGGTGACGAAGTAGCCGGAAAAGGTAGTGTATCTATCTTCCTGCTCCTGGATAAATGGAACATTGTTTTGGCTTAGTTTTGTGTTTTTCATAAAAGTGGCCTGACAGGCGGTGTTTCTGGATAAGTCAGTGGTGTAGTAACAACTACCCCTCGTAGTGTTGTACTGCTACAAGCTGGTCCAGATTGAGCCAGGCATGCCCAGCCAACCAACAACAAACTCAAGTGTTAATCAGCAACCACTGTCATCAGCAGCAACCACTGTCATCAGCAGCAACCAATGTCATCAGCAGACTCCAATGTCATCAGCAGCAACTGGTTCACGTGTTCTTGGGCTGATTTCAGCATGGGTTAAACTGGTCTTTGGACTGTTTATTACAAAATTTACATCTTTATGTTGAATACACTTCCCTTTTTTATGTACACACAGTTTGCTAATTCGGCAGTTTGATTCATTCTCATTGATTCTCTAGTATTGCTTACAGTTATTTCATCAGGTTTCACAAATATGCAACATCTCTCTTGCACCACGTTGTGTTGCCATGGTGGACCAAACACTGGAAAATTAATTTGTTATGAAATAGGACTGGTATTATATTGACTGTTTTGTTGAATATATTGATTTTTGTGTGTGCATTAGTCTTGGTCTATAGTGTATTCATTCATTTACTTTGAGTTTTTGGCATCAGCATGTGACATCAACCTGTTTGTATGTGGTAAAATTATTTTTGTTGTGACAAATAAAATTTATTTTAAAACTTCCCATTGTTTGAGTGATCATACAGATAACCCAGGAAGCTGTGCAGAGTTGCATCCCTTGTCAGTGCCTGGATCCACTGGGTTTTCCCAGGTTGTGTTGAGTGTTTGATTTAACATTTCAGAGGAACCATCTTAAGCATCCTGTTTCCTATCTTCAGATCAGGTTAATAGACAGTAGACTGGGATATCAAAACAATAGTTATCATTGTTAATAATTCTAAGAATACTACCTCTATTACATCTTTGCCATAATCCTGTATTTTGGCTGCAATCACACAAAACTGTTTCACTGTCAATATATTATTAGTCGTATCTGTAATAGCACTTTGGACTACCTCTTCCATGTGCAAAGACGGGAAAATCCTCTCTTCTTCGGAAACATTAATCACTGGAGGCATGTTCGGGGAGGTGGGAGGGAGAAGTTCAGACGTAGTATCTTTAGAATTAGTAACAATGATAACTATGAACACACAATGCCATTAGGAAAGTGGTCAAATGTAACAAATGTTATATTTGGGATAACACTTTTCCTAGCCAAGTACAGATTCTCGTACATTTTTGGGTTGAGTCCCGTCCGGGTTTCGAACCCACACCGCCAGAGTGATGCACCTAATCGCTAGCACACAAAGTCAGCGATCTAACCCACTCAGCCACTGCGGCTTCCACAAAAATGAAAGTCTAGCTTTGTGTACCCCTCTGACAAGTATAAAATGGCACGTCCCCCATGGCTGAAAGCAGGACTCAACCCCAAAAAGTACGAGAATCTGTACTTTACTAAGAAAGTGTTATCTCAAATATAACATTTGTTGCAAATGATAACTATTGTTTTGATAATTCTTATGGATCCTCTACCTCTATCACATCATTGCCAGAATATGCCAGAGGGAAAGGCGGCTCTGCCTCTAGTACACTCCCTTGGATAGTTACAGTAACTCATTAGGATTATATATTATATTCTAATTTCCTTGGACTGCTTCAGATCCTAATGAGGTGTCATCCTATTCTTCAAAGGACTTGAAAATCGTTCAACAGAATAATTAGACAATATGTGATACCTTCACTTAAACTAAAATAATATTGCTGATATTTTTGTTAATGATTGCCTCCAGAACCTTCTTAGACATCATTATCTGGTTAATTTAAGTTCTGACGTCACTTCTGGTCCCATTCTTACGGGTGTAACCACTTCTGGTCTACATGACGCCATTTCCATTCCAGATCTCATTTCCATTTCCATAATGACGTCGCTTCCGGTCTCCAGGATGTCACTTTCGGTCCAACTTCCGGTATATTTTGTGTCATTTATGACGTAACTTTTGGTATCAATTCTTCCGATTGTGACGTTATTTCCAGTCACTCGGTGATACATGTGGACATATGAGGTGTTCTTCTAGAGCTATTAAATAAATGTGTACTGACCTTGAGTAGCTGCTGGTAAAATCCTCACCTCATGTAAGGAGGGAAAACCTATGCCTTAACTACAGCCAGTGGAGCTAATGAAACTATCCCCTAAAGTGCACATCTCCTAGATGAAAGTGAGTGAAGGCATTATGCAACTCATTGGGCATCCCGCAAAAACCTGTTCAGCGGAAACAGAAGTCCAAGATCCTGAAGGTAACCAGAGCTCTTATCTCAGTCTCTGAACAAAAACCCAGGATAGGAGGAGTATCTTGTGCTTGAAGATAGCTTCTTTTCCGTCGAAGTGCAAGAGCCTTGGATCTCGAGATCATCCATTTGGGCTCCCCATCCAAGGCATCTGTTGACATAGATATGTCGGGACACTAAAGTGTACAGATATAGGTACCGTACGTCATTGATCAACGATTGAAGAGGGCGTAACTGCAGTCTGCCCCTATAAGTCATATTCTGAAGTGAGGTTAATTTCCCGAGCACAGACATCCACCATTAGATCGAAAGACGTGGCTGAGACAGGGCCTTGGCGATGTCCAGAGGAGAGAGATATCCCGTGTTCAGTATGAAACAAGCTCCGATGTAGACGATGTCTTGCGTAGGTGTCATTTCCAGAGGAGAGAGATATCCCGTGTTCAGTATGAAACAAGCTCCTATGTAGACGATGTCTAGCTGAGACAGCGCCTTGGTGATGTCCAGAGGAGAGAGATATCCCGTGTTCAGTATGAAACAAGCTCCGATGTAGACGATGTCTTGCGTAGGTGTCATTTCCAGAGGAGAGAGATATCCCGTGTTCAGTATGAAACAAGCTCCTATGTAGATGATGTCTAGCTGAGACAGCGCCTTGGTGATGTCCAGAGGAGAGAGATATCCCGTGTTCAGTATGAAACAAGCTCCTATGTGTAGCAGAATTATGTGTGTGCATCGATAAATGATGTCAAAAACACAGCTACGGGTGTGATTCGTTTATTAGATGACGAGTGGTATACCCTTTCTTTCACACCCTGAAATGCACAATAACACTCAATAAGAATCTTGTAAATCATGACAATTAAAATGAGAACATGATGCTTCATCAGGATTACCTTATACATATATAGAGGATATGTATACGTCCTAACATGCTAGATCATTAGAATTACATTATACATACATATAGTATATGCATACATCAAATCAAAATACTTCTTAGGTGGTGTAAAACGTGATCAATAGATAGACATCATAATAATAATATATATTTACATGTGGTGATTAGTAAACATACCAGAAGTATGGCCTCTAGGTGTAGGTGACACTTTAGTCTGTCACGACTACATGGTCAGGGCTACAGTGACATCAAAGTACCTATAAATATGGAAGTTATTCTAAATGTACAATAAAACTAGCTTCCTTACACAATGCTCTTGCGCGTGTGGACATTATTATCAAATCAGTGCTATTGTTTATACATATTTACAGATCTGAACAAAGCACTACCATAAAACACAATAAATTACTAAACATCCTAAAACTATCATAAATGTCCACACACTTACAATACATTTAACACATATATGAAAATATCCTCATAAACATAGTCAAACAACACTCTGTCCAGGAGAATCAGACATTGACTAACTCACACACATCATAACAAATACCTTATTTAACGTACACCTATTTATATAATCTTATTTATGAAAAGATAGATTTATATATGCTTGAGTATTAAATTGGAAACATACCTTGACTTTACAAAATCTGTAAAAAATGTGCCCACTTGCTGTTGTCTGTCAGTGACTTGTCAGTGTAGTGACTGAGGTGCAAGTGAGGGTTAAAAAGCATGCAAAGCTGACCCTAAGGAAAACAATAGGGTCAACCACTCAACCAGAACATTTGCCCTGGCTGACACAAAGGAGCTGATAGGGTAGTGACTGACCCAAGCATAACTAAGTTAAAAGGAATAGTATCAAATCTTCATTAAAATCCCTAAAACCCATACTGCAAACTAATACTAAATACTAATACTAAATACTAATATTAAGTACTAATACTAAATACTAATATTAATAATAATACTAATGCTAATACTAACTACAGTATCTATTATTTACACTATATACTAATACTGACACAAATAACTAATGCTAATATTAATACTAATACTAACTACACTATGTATTATATACACTATATACTACTGGTATATTACTGGTTAGTTGACAGTTAAACAAATCCTGTAACTGCCACACACTTCCCCTCCCTGTTTAATGACGTCCTCGTCATTCTTGCTTACCAGCTACCAAGTTGACCAACGCATCCAGTGCCTTCTCTGATCTGCCTGCAAATACACCCTTAGCCATTAGGGAGCTGAGGTACTCTGCACGACCAAGCCAGTCTGATGATGGTGATGGTGATGATGATGATGGAGATAATGCAGACATTACATAATCTCCTCTGGTCTGCCATGCTGGTCTTGTTCTCTCTCTGGTAGATCTCCTTGGTGCTGGTATAGGTGGGACTGCGACCTTGGGTTGGGTCTGTGTGTCACCAGGACCGTCTTCAGGAGTCTGTGATTCGTTCTGGTTGGATACGCCTGTGCATATCTGGTGAAGTGATCGGTGACTACAAGAATATGTTGTTGTCCGCCCTTGGATGGTTCCAGTGTCAAAAAATCCATACAGACTAATTCCAGAGGTTGTGATGTTTGTATGTTCACTAATGGGGCTCTTCCTGGGGTAGTCTTGCGTCTAGTACACCGTTCACAATTCTGTACATGTCCCTCTATATCCTTTGTCATCCCTGGCCAGTAGAATCTTGCTTTTATCAATGAAGATGTTCGATCTCGACCAGGGTGACCCACATTGTCATGAAGACTATGCAGCGCTCCTTTACGGCATCTTGTTGGTAGCACTAACTGTTCCTGAACCTCTCCATTGTCTTGGATTACTCGGTAGAGCACACCTCTCTTCAGCTTGAAGTGGTCAAAGCTCTTCAATAAAGTAATCATCTCTGTGTTTCCAGTGTAGTCTGTGTAATGTGGTCTTGTCCGATTCCTGAGATGGGTCATAATAATGTCTAGAGCTGGATCTCTTGCTTGGGCTCTCCGCCAGTCTGTAGCATTGATGGAACAGGTTTCTTCAGTGATGTTTAGTTCTTCATCAGGTAGAGCATCTGCTGAAAAACAAACACATTCCAACAGATTTGTAGGTAAAATCGTGCCACAAATAGCATGTACGGAGTCTTGAGAAATCACATCCACTTTCTCGTTTACTTCACTGGACTCTGGCAGCCTAGATAGTATGTCAGCATCGACATTGGCTTTTCCTGCTCTGTATTTGATGTCAAAGTTGTACGATGCAAGGGCAGCTAACCATCTGTGTCCGGTGGCATCCAGCTTGGCACTAGTGAGGATATAAGTGAGTGGATTGTTATCCGTCAGTACAGTGAACTTCTGACCATAAAGATAATCATGGAACTTCTCACAAATGGACCATTTCAAGCACAAAAACTCAAGCTTGTGGGCAGAATAGTGGCGCTCTGACTTGCTAAGTCCCCTGCTGGCATAAGCAAGCACTCTTGGCTGTCCATTCTGTTGCTGGTATAGCACTGCTCCAAGACCATGACTGCTGGCATCTGTGTGCAGTTCAAAGGGGAGAGAATAATCCACATAACCAAGAACCGGAGGTGTAGATAGACACGTCTTGAGTTCTTGAAAGGCACTCTCTTGAGTCGGTCCCCACTGCCACTGAACTTGCTCCTTCTTAGGAATGTGAGATTTCTTTCGATGAATCTTTGGCATTAGTTCTGAAAGAGGCTTGGCAATTGTGGAAAAGTTCCTCACAAACTTCCTATAGTAACCAGCAAATCCAAGGAATTTTCTGACGTCTTCTGGTGTGCAAGGTGTGGGCCAGTCCTGAATCTTGTTTATCTTTTCTGGATCTGCCTCAATGCCATCTTCAGATACTATATATCCCACATATTTAACTCGTCTTTTGAAGAATTGGCATTTCTTTGGGGCCAGCTTCAAACCACATTCCCTCAATCTCTGTAGGACACGTTCCAGTCGCTCCAGATGTTCCTCAAATGTTCTTGAAAAGATAATCAGATCGTCAAGGTAGATTAAACATATATCAAGATGTAATCCAACGAGACACTGTTCCATTAGACGTTGGTAAGTCGCCGGTGCATTGCACAAACCAAATGGCATACGATGGTATTCAAAGAATCCAAGAGGTCCAACTGTGAATGCTGTACGCTGCTTATGGTCCTCCTCCAACTCAACCTGGTGGTAACCACTCTTCATGTCCAGGACACTGTAATATTTCATCCCTCTGAGACAATCCAAGAGTTCTTCAATCCGGGGAAGAGCATAGGAATCCTTGATGGTCTTACGATTCAGCTGTCTGAAGTCGACACACATCCTCAGCTGGCCTGACTTCTTCCGTGCTAATACAACATTCGATGCCCATGGGCTATGAGAATGTCGTATCACTCCAGCAGATAAGAGTTGTTGAAGGTGTGTCCGGACTTCATCATACATGGCAGGTGGTATACGCCGGTGTCGCTGTTTAAAGGGGACATCATCAACCAGATCTATCCTATGCTTGACAGCATCTGAATGGCCTATGTCCTCCTCACCTTTTGAGAATATATCACGAAACTTCATGATGACTTGTATCCCTCTCTCAAACTCCTCTGGTGTTAGGGTACTGTGTTCAATCTCAACTTGCTCTGTCAATGCAACTCCTTCAAATGGCTTGCCAATGGATGGATGTTGTAAAGTAACTGGTTGGAGTTCACAAAGAATCGCTCTCGGTTGTATCACAACAGTTCGTGTGGTAACATTAGCAATATGCACGTCTATGTATCCAGGATAACTGCTGTCATAATCAATAATCGTAGGGGCTATGTCCAAATCTGTAGGAATGGATGAACTGTTTGTTGGCTGTAAAAGGGCACAAACTCTTGGACATCTAACTCCTTTGGTAACGTGGCCTCTAAGCACCGCACGGCTGTTGGCTGGTATGGTAACTCTGGAACCTTCAGCGTTGTATACTAGTCCAAGTCTCCAGTCATTCTTCTCCAAGTTCTTCTCACATAAAGTAATGGTTCTAAAAGCAAGGTACCAAGGCGTTATTAGGTTGGCATGCTGCAAGAATCTGGCACCATGTCGTACCTTGCAATCCTTCAAGAAGTGGGTAAGCACATTGGTTCCTAATAGCACAGGCACTTTCCCATTGTACTGTGTATCTGGTACCACCAGTAACAAACAAGGAATAGCTTCACTAGTACCAGAACCTATTGCATTGACCTTGACCTCAATGAAACCATCGTAAGGTAATGTTTCGCCATCCGCACATTCGATATCCAATAGATCTCCTAAGGGCTCAATAGGAATACTTGAGAGATGAGAATTGTAGAAGGACCTAGACACCAAAGATACTGATGCTCCTGTATCCAACAATGATCTGACCTGTGTATCTCCCATATATAACTCAACCTCATTCGTATTCCCAACTAATCCCTCAGGAACTCTGTTCCTGGGCTGTCTTGAAGGACCTATGGCTTGCCCCTGCCCATAGGCCTGCATGAGTTTAAAGTCCTCCCACGACGACTGTGTTCGAGTCTCACTCGGCATCCATACTGGTAATGGCCTCTCTGTCCACATCGCCAACACTCTGGATCAGCTGCTTCACTTCCTGCTCGTTGGGATGAATAAGGCGAATATTCAGAATGGCCTTCTGGTCTTGGGTTAGAATAGTTGGAGGGCTGTCGACTCCTCCACTGGTTATCTCCCCTTGGCGCTTGTCGATAGTCCTGGGATGTTCTCCAACTCTGTCCTCTTTGGTTTTTCATGTCGGCCATGTCTGTAGTAAGTTGGTGTAGGATAGTCTTCATATCAGACATTTCCTTCTTCCACTCTGGTTCAGACTCCATGGCTCTCTTGACGGTACAAGCCTGTTTCTCTTGGCGAGCTGATGTGGCGCTATGTTGATCTGCCTCGATTTCACGTAGTGCTTCCAGTAAGTCCACAAAGTTATGGATGCTGTCAAACTTGTGGCCAGATATATTTTTCAAAGAGGGTTTAAGCCCAGTCCACAGCATATTATGGAGCATCTCATCCCGTGTCTCATACGTGATGGAGTTATCCCTCATGGCCCTTGAAAGAAGATCCTCTAGTCTACAACTCCATACAGATACATCCTCTTTCTCTTCCTGTCGAGCGCTGTAGAAGAGTGCCATACTGCACTCTCTCCTCTCCACAACACCAAACACGCTTTTGAACTTCCTAAGTAAGTCAGTGGTGCTGGCATCTGGTTGCATGTGAACGGCAATCTTGGCCGCCTCCCCCTTTAAAGAATCCCTTATAGCTTGGTCCTTAGCTTCAGAGGAATAAACCTTGTTGTTAATGAGACAATCTACATGGTATCTCCAGACTTCATAAGATGTGTCTTTGCCAGATTTGTCACCGCTGAAATTTGGAAGTCTGGGGAACTTCTGATACATGTAGGTAGGCATGCCTGATGGTGGCTGTGGAGCTGTAGCTTGGGCTATTCCCTCCTTGGATTCCTTCTCTGATTCGACTGCAGAGTATTCATTCATCCATGTTGCAAAGTCCTCTGGGGTGTCTGCTTTGGGTTTAACACCTAACTTCTTGAAAGCCAGGACAATATTCTTCAATTCATCACCGGTGAGTTCCATCCTTATAAATAAATATTCGTCCAAGACTCAGAATGAATTGTTCACAATGACTATCAGAGTAAACAACTAAAACAAACTGAAAACCATTCTAAGTGTAGAACGGATACAACTGTCGTTTTATAAACGTACAGTGAAAAACAGTTACAACTGTCGTTTTGTTGACACACGGTGTGTATGTGTGTACGGTTTGGGTTTAAATTGGATTAGATGGTTTAATTTTGGTTTGAATTGGTTTAAGTAAATATAGTTGTCGTCCAACTATACAGCAAAGTACATTGTACAGTGTAAGTATAGAACAGTTTAGGTGAAAGCAGTTTCAAAAGTTACCTTTTCTGACCCGATAATACTACCTCTAAATGAACTATCACACAATTACACTGTCACTTAATAACAGCAATTACTTCACCTCACCACCCTCTTGTGGTTAAGGAAGTGTAATACAGTTATACCTGTGACAGCAACACATTGTACTTATTGTATGATAACTGAAACGGAAACACAATCTAAGGTAGGTATTAGTAGTACTAAGTAACTGTATAAGAATAAGTAACTTTAATTACTTAATGTGACTAAGTTACTTCATGGCTACTACAAGGTTAAACTATAAAACATTAATCCTATCAGAAATACATGACCCAAAACAATACTAAATTACTAAATAGCAAATGTTAGTATGCAGGGTGAGTGATTAATACGTGCTCTATTGTCTGTTCAGTTCAGTGTTCTGTCTGTTGTCAATGAAAAAAACAATAAGGAAACCTACTAGCCTATATATAGGTGAAGGTATAAGTGTTTACGTAACTTTAGGGTAAGTTAGGTTTATGTTTCTTTGGAATGAAAGTTAATAATTTATTTACTCTCCCTCACAACACAAGATTCATTCACACTAAACTTGAAACTGAGATTGAATATGCCAGCATGACTAAACTAAACCATGGTATACCAAAGCATGAAAACAACAGGAAATATATTTCAAATGGATCAAATTAAATAAACAACACAATCAGTGATCACCGGTATATTTGCAAATCACGACAACACGGCGCGTCAAGGGGATCCCGCGATCTGTGAAAGTGGCCAAGCATCTCGTTTCCACGTACTTACAACGAATAGTCCGAACATATATTTCACGAATGTCACCATCAAGAGTCACTAATCATGCCACGATAAACATGATAACGCGTAGGCCTATATGACAATACGTATATTAGATAACGTGAAAGGCTGAATTAATCAACTATTCAAGCACTATAGCATCCCGGGCAAACCATCACTGTTCATTCCAACATGTAGACGTCAGATCCACTCTCAATCATCAAGGTCCTCACTGGGGGCTCCATTTTGTAGCAGAATTATGTGTGTGCATCGATAAATGATGTCAAAAACACAGCTACGGGTGTGATTCGTTTATTAGATGACGAGTGGTATACCCTTTCTTTCACACCCTGAAATGCACAATAACACTCAATAAGAATCTTGTAAATCATGACAATTAAAATGAGAACATGATGCTTCATCAGGATTACCTTATACATATATAGAGGATATGTATACGTCCTAACATGCTAGATCATTAGAATTACATTATACATACATATAGTATATGCATACATCAAATCAAAATACTTCTTAGGTGGTGTAAAACGTGATCAATAGATAGACATCATAATAATAATATATATTTACATGTGGTGATTAGTAAACATACCAGAAGTATGGCCTCTAGGTGTAGGTGACACTTTAGTCTGTCACGACTACATGGTCAGGGCTACAGTGACATCAAAGTACCTATAAATATGGAAGTTATTCTAAATGTACAATAAAACTAGCTTCCTTACACAATGCTCTTGCGCGTGTGGACATTATTATCAAATCAGTGCTATTGTTTATACATATTTACAGATCTGAACAAAGCACTACCATAAAACACAATAAATTACTAAACATCCTAAAACTATCATAAATGTCCACACACTTACAATACATTTAACACATATATGAAAATATCCTCATAAACATAGTCAAACAACACTCTGTCCAGGAGAATCAGACATTGACTAACTCACACACATCATAACAAATACCTTATTTAACGTACACCTATTTATATAATCTTATTTATGAAAAGATAGATTTATATATGCTTGAGTATTAAATTGGAAACATACCTTGACTTTACAAAATCTGTAAAAAATGTGCCCACTTGCTGTTGTCTGTCAGTGACTTGTCAGTGTAGTGACTGAGGTGCAAGTGAGGGTTAAAAAGCATGCAAAGCTGACCCTAAGGAAAACAATAGGGTCAACCACTCAACCAGAACATTTGCCCTGGCTGACACAAAGGAGCTGATAGGGTAGTGACTGACCCAAGCATAACTAAGTTAAAAGGAATAGTATCAAATCTTCATTAAAATCCCTAAAACCCATACTGCAAACTAATACTAAATACTAATACTAAATACTAATATTAAGTACTAATACTAAATACTAATATTAATAATAATACTAATGCTAATACTAACTACAGTATCTATTATTTACACTATATACTAATACTGACACAAATAACTAATGCTAATATTAATACTAATACTAACTACACTATGTATTATATACACTATATACTACTGGTATATTACTGGTTAGTTGACAGTTAAACAAATCCTGTAACTGCCACATATGTAGACGATGTCTAGCTGAGACAGCGCCTTGGTGATGTCCAGAGGAGAGAGATATCCCGTGTTCAGTATGAAACAAGCTCCTATGTAGACGATGTCTAGCTGAGACAGCGCCTTGGTGATGTCCGGAGGAGAGAGATATCGCGTTTTCAGTATGAAACAAGCTCCTATGTAAACGAGGTCTAGCTGAGACAGCGCCTTGGTGATGTCCAGAGGAGAGAGATATCCTGTGTTCAGTATGAAACAAGCTCCGATGTAGACGATGTCTAGCTGAGACAGCACCTTGGTGATGTCCAGAGGAGAGAGATATCCCGTGTTCAGTATGAAACAAGCTCCGATGTAGACGATGTCTTGCGTAGCTGTCATTTCCAGAGGAGAGAGATATCCCGTGTTCAGTATGAAACAAGCTCCTATGTAGACGATGTCTAACTGAGACAGCGCCTTGGCGATGTCCAGAGGAGAGAGATATCCCGTGTTCAGTATGAAACAAGCTCCTATGTAGACGATGTCTAGCTGAGACAGCGCCTTGGTGATGTCCAGAGGAGAGAGATATCCCGTGTTCAGTATGAAACAAGCTCCTATGTAGACGAAGTCTAGCTGAGACAGCGCCTTGGTGATGTCCAGAGGAGAGAGATATCGCGTTTTCAGTATGAAACAAGCTCCGATGTAGACGATGTCTAATTGGATGGTTGTGTGGCTGCTAGTTTGGCTGCTGTATCTGCTGATTGGTTTCCATGTATGCCAGTATATGCAGGTACCCAGATTAATGTTATTGTTTTGTTGTTTGTTGTAAGGTGGAAGTTATGTCTATAATGGTATTTATGATGTCTGGACGGGATTTTGAGTTTTTGTTTTGAATTTGGGTTATTGAGCCTAAAGAGATGATTAATGATTAGATTTTTTTTATTATAGGAGAGTTTAATTTGATGGTAAGCGCATTGTATGGCTAGTAGTTCAGCTGTGTTAGTGTGTGTATAGTTGGTATAGTGGACGTTTGAGGTGATTGGTTCTGGTTGAGTGACTTGTATGCCTGGCCCTGTTATGTTTTGTTTGTTTGTGAAGCATCAGTGTATATGTGTGTATGTTTTGTTTGTTTGTGAAGCATCAGTGTATATGTGTGTATGTTGTTGTTTGTTTGTGAAGCATCAGTGTATATGTGTGTATGTTTTGTTTGTTTGTGAAGCATCAGTGTATATGTGTGTATGTTGTTGTTTGTTTGTGAAGCATCAGTGTATATGTGTGTATGTTTTGTTTTTGAAGCATCAGTGTATATGTGTGTATGTTTTGTTTGTGAAGCATCAGTGTATATGTGTGTATGTTTTGTTTGTTTGTGAAGCATCAGTGTATATGTGTGTATGTTGTTGTTTGTTTGTGAAGCATCAGTGTATATGTGTGTATGTTTTGTTTGTTTGTGAAGCATCAGTGTATATGTGTGTATGTTGTTGTTTGTTTGTGAAGCATCAGTGTATATGTGTGTATGTTTTGTTTTTGAAGCATCAGTGTATATGTGTGTATGTTTTGTTTTTGAAGCATCAGTGTATATGTGTGTATGTGTTGTTTGTTTGTGAAGCATCAGTGTATATGTGTGTATGTTTTGTTTGTTTGTGAAGCATCAGTGTATATGTGTGTATGTTTTGTTTGTGAAGCATCAGTGTATATGTGTGTATGTTTTGTTTGTTTGTGAAGCATCAGTGTATATGTGTGTAAGTTTTGTTTGTTTGTGAAGCATCAGTGTATATGTGTGTATGTTGTTGTTTGTTTGTGGAGCATCAGTGTATATGTGTGTATGTTGTTGTTTGTTTGTGAAGCATCAGTGTATATGTGTGTATGTTTTGTTTGTTTGTGAAGCATCAGTGTATATGTGTGTATGTTTTGTTTGTTTGTGAAGCATCAGTGTATATGTGTGTATGTTTTGTTTGTGAAGCATCAGTGTATATGTGTGTATGTTGTTGTTTGTTTGTGAAGCATCAGTGTATATGTGTGTATGTTGTTGTTTGTTTGTGAAGCATCAGTGTATATGTGTGTATGTTTTGTTTGTTTGTGAAGCATCAGTGTATATGTGTGTATGTTTTGTTTGTTTGTGAAGCATCAGTGTATATGTGTGTATGTTTTGTTTGTGAAGCATCAGTGTATATGTGTGTATGTTGTTGTTTGTTTGTGAAGCATCAGTGTATATGTGTGTATGTTTTGTTTGTTTGTGAAGCATCAGTGTATATGTGTGTATGTTTTGTTTGTTTGTGAAGCATCAGTGTATATGTGTGCATGTCTTGGACAGTTTTGTTGTATATAGTTGTTTGATATTGTTGCTTTGTCTGAGTTTGTGAGCTCGGGTTGGTTGATGAATGTTTTATGTAGTATTGTGTCTGTTTCAGGTGGGGGTTTATCATTTGTATATGTGTTAGTGAGTGGGGTGTGTTTGATGTTTTCTAGTTTGTGAGTTTTCATGAGTTTGTAGAGCTGGGTGAGATAGGGGCTAAGTTGTGGTTGTTTTTGAACTTTTTGTGTGTTGCAGGCCTTAGATTTAGGTATTTGTTGGTGATTTGTTTGTAGATTGGGTTATGTTGGGCCCCAGCCCAGGAAATTGAGCATTGTAAATTTTTATTCTTAACTGTATGGATGTGATGCCTGATATGATTTGGAGTGTATTGAGGGAGGTACCAGTTCTAGTCCCCAGGGCTGTCTTGGGGGCTTTATATTGAATGGTGTTCAGTTCTTTATCTAGATTTTCTGTGATACAGTGGAGGACCGGAGCAGCGTAGTCTATTTTGGGTTGGATAAGTGTTTTATATATTTTAAGCAATGTTTGTTTGTCAGCGCCCCAGTCAGAGCATCTTCCCGAGGCAAGAGAGTTAACTGACTTTAAAAGTCGAGTTTCCACCCTTGCCGAACTAGGCTGGAATTCCTGGGATCGATCGTAGCGCCACCAGTGGCTATTACGAGTTATGTCCTTTCTATGCCTCTCCTATTGACCAATCAGATTCAACCTCTCGTATCACTTGCATTTGCTTCAAACAAAATGGTGGCGCACAGTCAAGACGATCTCATTGATAATCAAGATCTATATTGTGATAAAATGAGTCTTACATCGCGAAGTGCCTCAAATCACGTGAGCACCTAGATTAAAACCATGAAAAGATTTAGAAAATATCTGTTGACAGCGAGCTAGCGGTGCACATGCTTTGCAAATCCTGCAGTCGACCGAAATCTGCATGACACTTTACGAACCGGATTTCGATTTCGGTGCGCGATTTTGATTGGACGGACTATGCATAGACTCGTTAGTCCAGCCAAATGTAACTCCATAATACCAGCCTAGTTTGGCAAGGGTGGAAACTGGACTTTTATAGTAAGTTAACTCACTTGCCTCGGGAAGATGCAGTCAGACCCGCTGATGGCTCTCTTTAGGTTGAGATCTTTTTGACAGGAGTTGCCCAAGTTAAGAATGTGGGGAACCATTGTGAGTTGTTGGTCAAAAGTGATTCCCAGGAATTTTGCTTCTATTTTGAAGGTGATAATTTCAATGTTAAGTGTTAGTTTGGGTGTTAAATTTGGCATGTGTCTGTTTTTGAAAAGTATAAGCCAATAGTTTTTTGGGTGTTAATTTTGAATCCCGACTGGGATGCCCAATATTCTAGGTCACTTAGTAGAGGTTGGATTCTTTTTTTTTATTTCTTTCAGGGATGTTGACGACGTCCAAAATGAAATGTCATCGGCGAATTTTGCTGTAGTGATCTTATTTATTGTTTATGGGAAAATGTCGTCAATCATGAAATTGAAAAGAATTAGGGATATAATGCTTCCCTGTGGGGTGCCATTTTCTAATGAGTGTGGATCAGACAATGTTTGATTTGATTTTACTGTGATGTTTCTGTATGTTAAGAATGAATGAATTAAATTTAGAATTCTTCCATCTTTGGCCTTTTCTTTTAGTTTTTGAATAAGCCATTATGCCACACCGTGTCAAAAGCTTGACATAAAGATTTGACATAAAGCCACTCTGGTCCTCGTTAAGGAGGTTTTGGGAGGTAATTTGAAATTTTAATCTGTTGTTTATAATGGATTCCATAATTTTACAGATGTGGGAGGTTAATGAGATGGGGCGATAGGAATCCGGTTCTTTAGGGAACCGGTACCACAAGGGCTGATTTCCATGTAAGGGGTATATTTCTGGAGGTCAAAATCTGGTTAAATAGTCGTAGTAGAACATTTTGAATTTTGATGGGTATTGGGTTGGGTATAATGTAGCTAATGTTGTCTGGGCCTGTGGCTGGGGCTGAGTTTTTGTTTTTTATTGCTGTTTGCAGTTCATGTATGTTGATTGTTCTATTGAATGCAAGGTGGGTATGGGTTGGTCTGTGTGTATAGTTGGTTTTTAATTGTGTTTAGCATGTTTGTGGTGTGGTTGGCGGAGCTACTAGTTGCCGAGAAGTGAGCAGCCTTGGCATTAGCCTTTTCTTTGTCGGTGTTAAGGTTCGGAATGTTCGGGGCTGAAAAAGTTTTGGAATTTCCTTTGATTGCCTTAATTTTTTTCCATAGAATTTTGGTATTTTGTTTCCCCATTTTTAAAGAGCTGGTGAATGTTTCCCAATTTTTTCTTATGCTGCTCTTATGAGTTCTTTAGTGGAGTTTCTTAGTGTTTTGGCCAAGGGGAGTTTGGTTATATTCCGCTTGGCTTTATTCAGTGCATTTTTCCTTAGTTTTCTTGATTTTTTAATTTCTGAGCACCACCAGGGTACAGGTGTGTGTGTGCTTGTTGAATTTGTTGTGGGTATGCATTTTGTAGCTATTTTGTGGATTGTGGAGGTAAGGTTTGTGTTGAATATGTCATTGTCTGTGTTATGGATGTCATGGTGTGTGACTGGCGGGGGGGTTGGGGGGGGGGGGGGGGGGGGGAGGGTAGCTGGGGCCCCAGGTGTCTGAATGTACATCCCAGCTAAGTTTTGGATGTAGGTTAATTGTGGAGATGGTTAAATCGACTGCTGTAGGGGACTGTAGATGGTTAAGAGGGATCCTAGTTGGTTGATAATTATTTAAACAGGTGAGGCCATTGGTATCTAGATCTAGTGTGGGGTTGTTGTGAGCTTGTGTCATTTTGCTTGTTTGTTCTGAGTCTATTGGTGAAAGTATTGGGCGTTTGGTTTGTTTGTGGGAGGGTATTTTTTGGTGGTTTTCGTTTGTTGTTTTGTGCTAGGTTATGGTGGTTGTATAATGATCTGTGGTTCAGACGAAGAGACAATGACGTTGCTCTGGTCATGAGACTTATGGGCGTGATGAACCGACACAGTTCAGGGGATGATCAATTAAGGCAATAAATGCCATACTACAAATATGATATGGTAGTCCAGGCTGACTGACAGTCAAAATACAATGAAATGTTGGTGAGGCTTAACAACGGGGATTAGTGTCTTATAAATAATGACAATTAAGTTATGGAGACATACATGTCATGGCTACAGGGTAATCAGCCTTTGGAATCAAATGTTCTGCAGAAACAGGTTGTCCCAAATCAGTCGCTATATCTTGGGGGACGTAGGGAGTGTCGGGACGTCTTGGGGGACGTAGAGAGTGTCGCTATGTCTTGGGGGACGTAGAGAGTGTCGCTATGTCTTGGGGGACGTACGGAGCGTCGCTATGTCTTGGGGGACGTAGGGAGTGTCGGGATGTCTTGGGGGACGTAGGGAGAGTCGGGATGTCTTGGGGGACGTAGAGAGTGTCGGGATGTCTTGGAGGACGTAGAGAGCGTCGCTATGTCTTGGGGGACGTAGGGAGCGTAGGGATGTCTTGGGGGACGTAAAGAGTGTTGGGATGTCTTGGCGGACGTAGGGAGCGTCGGGATGTCTTGGGGGACGTAGGGAGGGTCGGGATGTCTTGGGGGACGTAGAGAGAGTCGGGATGTCTTGCGGGACGTAGAGAGTGTCGCTATGTCTTGGGTGACGTAGGGAGCGTCGGGATGTCTTGGGGGACGTAGGGAGAGTCGGGATGTCTTGGGGGACGTAGGGAGCGTAGGGATGTCTTGGGGGACGTAAAGAGTGTTGGGATGTCTTGGCGGACGTAGGGAGCGTCGGGATGTCTTGGGGGACGTAGGGAGGGTCGGGATGTCTTGGGGGACGTAGAGAGAGTCGGGATGTCTTGCGGGACGTAGAGAGTGTCGCTATGTCTTGGGTGACGTAGGGAGCGTCGGGATGTCTTGGGGGACGTAGGGAGAGTCGGGATGTCTTGGGGGACGTAGGGAGCGTCGGGATGTCTTGGGGGACGTAGGGAGGGTCGGGATGTCTTGGGGGACGTAGAGAGAGTCGGGATGTCTTGGGGGACGTAGAGAGTGTCGCTATGTCTTGGGGGACGTAGGGAGCGTCGGGATGTCTTGGGGGACGTAGGGAGCGTCGCTATGTCTTGGGGGACGTAGGGAGAGTCGGGATGTCTTGGGGGACGTAGAGAGTGTCGCTATGTCTTGGGGGACGTAGAGAGCGTCGCTATGTCTTGGGGGACGTAGGGAGCGTCGGGATGTCTTGGGGGACGTAGGGAGTGTCGGGATGTCATGGGGGACGTAGGGAGAGTCGGGATGTCTTGGGGACGTAGGGAGCGTCGCTATGTCTTGGGGGACGTAGGGAGAGTCGGGATGTCTTGGGGGACGTAGGGAGCGTCGCTATGTCTTGGGGAACGTAGAGAGAGTCGGGATGTCTTGGGGGACGTAGGGAGAGTCGGGATGTCATGGGGCACGTAGAGAGTTTCGCTATGTCTTCGGGGACGTAGTGAGGGTCGCTATGTCTTGGGGGACGTAGGGAGTGTCGGGATGTCTTGGGGGACGTAGGGAGTGTTGGGATGTCTTGGGGGACGTTGGGAGTGTTAGGATTTCTTGGGGGACGTAGAGAGCGTCGCTATGTCTTGGGGGACGTACGGAGTGTCGCTATGTCTTCGGGGGACGTAGGGAGCGTTGGGATGTCTTTGGGGACGTAGGGAGAGTCGGGATGTCTTGGGGGACGTAGGGAATGTCGCTATGTCTTGGGGAACGTAGGGAGAGTCGGGATGTCTTGGGGGACGTAGAGAGTTTCGCTATGTCTTCGGGGACGTAGTGAGGGTCGCTATGTCTTGGGGGACGTAGGGAGTGTCGGGATGTCTTGGGGGACGTAGGGAGTGTTGGGATGTCTTGGGGGACGTTGGGAGTGTTAGGATTTCTTGGGGGACGTAGAGAGCGTCGCTATGTCTTGGGGGACGTACGGAGTGTCGCTATGTCTTCGGGGGACGTAGGGAGCGTTGGGATGTCTTTGGGGACGTAGGGAGAGTCGGGATGTCTTGGGGGACGTAGGGAATGTCGCTATGTCTTGGGGAACGTAGGGAGAGTCGGGATGTCTTGGGGGACGTAGGGAGAGTTGGGATGTCATGGGGGACGTAGAGAGTGTCGCTATGTCTTGGGGGACGTAGGGAGTGTCGCTATGTTTTGGGGGACGTAGGGAGAGTCGGGATGTCTTGGGGGACGTAGGGAGTGTCAGGACGTCTTGGGGGACGTAGGGAGCGTCGGGATGTCTTGAGTAGCTGGCGACGTGTCAATCAACATAATTGCGTCCACTTTCCTTTTGGCCGCTTTCTTTTTCCTGGCCCGATTGATGTTATCAGTCATTACTATTGTGGAGAAGACCTCCCTGGATGATATTGTGCAACTGATATCTCTGCACTTCCAGCATGAAGTGTGTGGGTCCCCCGAGATCATAGAGCGGCAGCACTTCTGACACGCGGAAGGTGGAGCAGAAGACCCCATTATAGACATCACAACACTCCAAACACCTACTGATACTCATGTGAAATGTGTCCCCAAGATATAACCAATAGCTACTTCTCGTAGAATATATAGTAATAAAATTGACTACTTAAACTGAAACGGACAGAAATAGTGTGACTACATAAGTGCTGGAGTTGAAGCAGCTACAAAGGAGAACATACAAGTAGGAAGTGACGATTCTCCCGCCTTTGCACATGGAAGAAGTAGTCTAAAGTGCTATTAGGGATGCGACTAATAATGTACAATTGACAGTGAAGAGGACTTCTGTTGAAAATTTGAAAGTTTAGTTTTGTGTGTGATTGCAGCCAAAATACAGGATTGCCATAATGATGTAATAGAGGTAGGGGTTTCCTGAGAATTATACACGTTCTGTCACTGAAAATACTGTGAGGGGAAGTGTCTCTGAATGGCAGACCTCTAACACAGTCAGATGAGATGTATGAATGTTACAGTGCAATCGCCATGTCTACAAGGGTTTCTTACAAGTAGCTGTCATGAGGAATGAACCAGAGAATATGTTCCGCCACACGAATAGTACCATTCGTGATCCAAGGTGAAGGTCACTAGTTGACATTGAAGTTAGGTTTGCCCTCTATGTGTCAAACGTGTCTCGTGTGAATCTTGTGTGAGTCAGTTTTACGACCAATAATGTGGCAACGTGGGGTACTGAACATGGTTGTGGGGAGACCGGGTTGGTTTATGTTTTCTGTTTAACGCCGCACTTAGCAATTTTCTAGCTGTATGACAGTGATCTGTAAATAATCGAGTCTGGACCAGACAATCCAGTGATTGACATCATGAGCATCGATCAACGCAATTCGGATACGATGACATTCATCAACCAAGTCAGCGAGCCTGACCAACCGAACCCTTTAGTCGCCTCTTACGGCAAGCATGGGTTGCTGAAGACCTATTCTACCCCGAGATCTACTGTTGAATAATGAGTACAAGGTATTTGCAATTAAACTGCTTTTATTTTTCAGGTCTTCAGGTTCCACATCAGCATCGGTCAGAGACACTGGAGCTGGGTACACCTAGCCACGATGACAGTTATTTTGTTGCCCACAAACGTAGACGTCTGATGCAGTGCCGGTGTTACACACGCTGGCTTTGTAGGATGCCCGGACCTTTGTACCGGCCGGAAGTCCACCACACCCGTGGTCACACGCCCACTCCTTGACCTTCCGGTCACACTCCGTGCCACATGTGATGAGTTCCCTGGAGCTGCACGGACAGTGGACAAAACACCGGCTGTGTTGGATGGAGCCAAAGTCTTTGAAGACTTGTCCGTAGTTGTGGTTGTTGACAGCCTTGCAGAAACAACTGAAACAACGAAACAGAAACAATGAAACAGAAACAATGAAACAATGCAACAACAAAAACAACGAATCAAGAAAAACAATGTACCAAGAGAAACAACGAATCAACAGAAACAATGAACCAAGAGAAACAACGAATCAACAGAAACAATGAACCAAGAGAAACAACGAATCAACAGAAACAATGAACCAAGAGAAACAACGAATCAACAGAAACAATGAACCAAGAGAAACAATCTAACAACATCAACAACGAAGAATGAATACAACTACAGAAACAACGAATCAACAGCAAAAATGCAACAGAAACAACAAAACAACAGGAACAATGAATTATAAAGAACAGCGAGTCAACAGAAAGAATACAACAACAGAAGCAACAGAAACAACGAATTAGCCGAAACAACAAATCAACAGAACCAACGAACCAACAGAAACAACGAATAAACAGAAACAATGTAACAACAGAAACAATGTAACAACAGAAACAATCTAACAACAGAAACAATGTAACAACAGAAACAATCTAACAACAGAAACAATCTAACAACAGAAAAAATCTAACAACAGAAACAACGAGTCAACAGAAAAAATGCAACAACAGAAACAATGAATGAATAGAAACAACGAACCAACAGAGACCATGTAACAACAGAAGCAACAAATCGACGGAAACAGTGTAATAACAGAAACAACAAATCAACAGAAACACCGAACAATCAGAAACAATCTAACAACAGAAACAAAGAACCAAGAGAAACAATCTAACAACATGAACAACGATTCAACAGAAACAATGACGCAACAAAAAATATTGTAACAAGAGAAACAACGAATCAACAGAAACAATGAATGAATAGAAAGAACGAACCAACAGAAACAATGTAAGAACAGAAACAACGAATCAACTGAAAGAAAACAACAACAGAAATAATGTAACAACAGAAACAACGAATCAACAGAAACAATGAATGAATAGAAAGAACGAACCAACAGAAACAATGTAAGAACATAAACAACGAATCAACAGAAAGAAAACAACAACAGAAACAATGTAACAACAGAAACAACGAATTAACAGAAACAATGTAAGAACAGCAACAACGAATCAACAGAAAGAATACAACAACAGAAACAACGAATCAACAGAAAAAATGCAACAACAGAAACAATGAATGAATAGAAAGAACACACCAACAGAGACAATGTAACAACAGAAGCAACAAATCGACAGAAGCAGTGTAACAACAGAAACAACGAATCAACAGAAAAGATACAACAACAGAACAAGTGCAACAACAAAAACAACGAACCAACTGAAACTATGTAACAACAGAAAAACCGAATCAATAGAAACAATGTAACAACAGAAACAACACATCAACAGAAACAACAGAAACAACGAACCAACAGAAACAATCTAAAAACAGAATCAAGGAATCAAAAGAAACAATGTTACAACAGAAACAACGAATCAAAAGAAACAATGTAACAACAGAAACAACGTACCAACAGAAACTTTGTAACAACAGAAACTATGTAACAACAGAAACAACGAATCAACAGAAACCACGTACCAACAGAAACTTTGTAACAACAGAAACAATGTAACAACAGAAACAACAACTCGACAGAAACAGTGCAAGAACAGAAACAACGAATCAATAGAAACAATGTAACAACAGAAACAACGATTCAACAGAAACAATGTAAAACAGAAACAACGATTCAACAGAAACTATGTAATAACAGAAACAACGAATCAACAGAAACAATGTAAAACAGAAACAACGATTCAACAGAAACTATGTAACAACAGAAACAACGCATCAACAGAAACTATGTAACAACAGTAACAACGCATCAACAGAAACAACAGAAACAACGAATCAATAGAAACAATATAACAACAGAAACAACGATTCAACAGAAACAATGTAAAACAGAAACAACGATTCAACAGAAACTATGTAACAACAGAAACAACGAATGAACAGAAACAATTTAAACAGAAACAACGAATCAACAGAAACAATGTAAAACAGAAACAACGAATCAACAGAAACTATGTAACAACAGAAACAACGCATCAACAGAAACTATGTAACAACAGAAATAACGAATCAACAGAAACAATGTAACAACAGAAACAACGCATCAACAGAAACAACAGAAACAACGAACCAACAGAAACAATCTAAAAACAGAAACAATGAATCAACAGAAACAATGTAAAACAGAAACAACGCATCAACAGAAACTATGTAACAACAGAAACAATGCATCAACAGAAACAATCTAAAACAGAAAACAATGAATCAACAGAAACAATTTAAACAGAAACAACGCATCAACAGAAACTATGTAACAACAGAAACAACGAATCAACAGAAACAACAGAAACAACGAACCAACAGAAACTATGTAACAACAGAAACAACGAATCAACAGAAACTTATAAGTATGTAACAACAGAAACACCGAATCAACAGAAAGAATCTAAAAACAGAAACAACGAATCAAAAGAAACAATGTAACAACAGAAACAACGAATCAACAGAAACAATGTAAAACAGAAACAACGATTTAACAGAAACAACGAACCAAGAGACACAGCCTAACAACAGAAACAACGAATCAACAGAAAAAAATGCAACAACGAAAACAATGAATGAATAGAAAAAACGAACCAACAGAGACAATGTAACAACAGAAACAATCTAACAACAGAAACAATGTAACAAAAGAAACAACAAATCGCCATAAACAATGTAACAACAGAAACAACGAATCAACAGAAAAAGTGCAACAACAGAAACAACGATTCAACAGAAACATCGAACCAACAGAAACAACGAATCAACTTGAAGAATGTAACAACAGAAACAACGAACCAACAGAAACAATGTAACCAATGAAACAAGGAAACACAGAGAACCTGTAAAGTACGGGCACTGCAAGGTCAGATGCAACTCTCAGTGAGAGTGTCTCGTGGGAGTGTCATTTTCTTCCATCACATTACAATCAGATCTTGGTGCTCGCTACCACTACACAAAGATATTAGGACATCCTGTTACAGGTCACATGAGAACGAATGTTTCAAACGGCCAATCGGACAGTCGATTAGAAATCGCAAAAGTGACAGTGGGAATGTGTTTTCTAATCATCCAACCTCGAAAAGGTTAACACGAGTTATTCCGAACGATAGTTACAGGCTGTACGACTGATTCCGTCAAATCACCGTCTATCTCTCGCATCAATGGGAAATATTTTTCAAAGCCAAGTCTGGAATAGAAATCGCCAGTTTGAAGCTAGTATCGTTAAGCCCGAATAAAAGCGACAAAAACCTCTACAAAAAGTCCGTTGTACGATTCCGACTATATCATGAATCATTATCAAATAGCGATGGTACCAGGTGTTCGCGAATCCTACACCACAAGGGACACCCGTCACAAGCACATGCAAAGGCAAGTCAATTGTTTACCTGAAAAACACCCGAGCACATGGTACAAGACAAAATAGAAAATTGCATCGGACATTTTTGTCACCGATGCGTCAAATTATAAATGTCCTCCACACTTAACTTTACACAAGTTGGGATTTTATGAGATGAAAGGACAGTGGGATGAGGTCATTGGATGTTTACAAGCCGTCAACTGAGTCTGACGAGAGACCGGGTAACTGTCTGGAGTGACAGTGGGGTGAGGTCACTGGAGGTTTACAAGCCGTCGACTGAGTCTGACGAGAGACCGGGTAACTGTCTGGAGTGACAGTGGGATGAGGTCACTGGATGTTTACAAGCCGTCAACTGAGTCTGACGAGAGACCTGGTAACTGTCTGGAGTGACACGGGGAAGCAGACTTGGAACAATGAAATACATATACGCGAGTACGCGATTAATTGAGATTTCTACTTGGTGTAGGGCGTCATTTCATTCGCAACATTAACACACAATAAGCAAAGGATGCCAATCGGACGCTATGTGCTGAAATACCGCTCTAGGCGAGATACAGACACAGACAAGTATGCCGTGTTGGAATTGTGATTTTGGTCAAAGAATTGTTACATAGAAGAAAGGCATACATATAATTTATGTTATATTAGAATGTACTGATAAAAAGGTGTATAATATTTTTATGCACTTATTTTTAAAAACTGACCCATTTTTGGAAACCCTCCTGGTCATCATTTCCTACAGCTAGATTAGTGTTGATCTGTGGTCTATGTTAAACGTGTTTGTTTACAACGTTATTGCAGGGTTATAACTAGTGTCTACACTTCCCGGGAAGTGACTGTGACTGTCCCGGGACACATGGTGGGGATTCAGCTGAATTTTTAACCACCTTCCAGTTTCAAGATATGTCAACGTGTTTTCGTTCATATACTTTCTATCATGTGTACTGTATCATATAATGCATGTGTACTGTTCTCTTAAAAAGAAGTAAGGCCACTCGGAAATAACTTAAAAGTTCCAAAAGGTCATAGGTTTCTGGCGTGCCCATGGGACGCAACTCTGCACAGCGAATGGCGGCGCCCTAGACACCTGTGCCTCCATGATAGTAATGAACGCATTGGGAACACTACTTTTTGATATGCAGTTTTCTTATGGATTATTATAATGCTGTTGTCAAGATTTCCTTACAAAAAACACCAAAGTATCCGTGACGAAAAGGCAGTTTCGTATTTTCTGGAGAAATTTAGTGACCCAAATGAAGTTTTAACTATGGTTTAAATTCCTCCTGAAGAAACGCTTAAATCCGGCACATTTCGAACCTCTGGATGTAAAGAAAGCCACCCTATATAGATGAATGTAGATATTAAACCCGGCATGCTGTATATAAGGAGGTGAGATTCACTTGTGTACAACAACACATGTCAGGCAATAATGACAAGACATAACTTGTTCTCCTACAGCTCCTATCCTAAGGGAAATACAACTGAAACATGTAGGACAACAATTAATATATATATTTGTCGATAGATATTACACCAGCTTTCCTGGAGCACCATTGGTAACTAAGTGAACTTACTTCTTGGTATCGTGTAGTTTGATTCTCCTGAAGAACCAGCCGCTGGTTGAGGTTGAAAGCGCCAGAAGGAGGACGAGGGTTGTCAGCACGTGCAAACAGGCAGCCATGGCGTCTTGTTCCAGAGTTCGGCACTGTCTCGATTCACTCTGTGTTATGTTTTATAGGGATGGACTGGAATATGTTTGATATAAATGAATATGTACGACACCATCATAATAATGTACTTTCACACATTGCAAACAGGATGCTGCTAACCCGGTCGTGACACAAAGAACCCCGACATATATCAACATGCTGTTCCCACCTGTACAGCTGTTCGGGGTTATCTCCGTGGTTATCGTTACTGAAAGTGTTCTTCCTGGTTAGCTGGTAATGCATACATTGCACCATATGCACACTTGTTCCGGGTGCATATACAAGGTGAGACCGCGATTTTCCGCTTTTCCACGGAGATTTCACATTAGGGATGGGCTGACAGCAAA
This sequence comes from Haliotis cracherodii, assembly GCF_022045235.1. NCBI lineage: Eukaryota > Metazoa > Mollusca > Gastropoda > Lepetellida > Haliotidae > Haliotis > Haliotis cracherodii. The sequence continues at coordinate 697,297 of NW_027266341.1, read as the reverse complement.
TGGAACATGGACATTTCTTACATACGTATGTTACAGTAACAATAATAGTGACTTTTATTTCTCGCCCTTTGAGGGTATATAGATTACTACACAAGAATCCGCCAGACACCGTTTTTCTTACAATGTGTGTATTTGTAACGAGTTGTAATAATTTGATAACTTACCTGGTTGAGGAAAAGAAATTTGATGATGATGCTTTGGCTTTGATTGAAGAACATACTGAAGTTTTGGCTTGGGTGATGGATCGTTGAATCTTTAAAACAGGTTAGACTTGTTCCGCACTGACTGAACGTGATGTTGAAAAGTCTTTCTCAAATTTTGAAAAAAAAGCGGTGTGTATTTCTGAGGGCCACGCGACCTTCCTCTTCAGTGACTGATAGTAATCTTTGGTTCTGGCACCTCAAAGAAATAGCTTTCAATAAAAACTGATCTTTCGTGTGAAGTTAGAGACTGGGAGACCTCCAAAAACTACCGACTTTCCACGTATTTCAAGAAAAGAATAGCAATACTCGGAACAGTGAAAGTGTCATTTCTTACCCCGTCTCGCGCTCGGCAGTATGGGGCTAAAACAAGGACTGGTCGGCTCGGAGTCAGTATACTGTGTCTGAGTGGGGTATTCATGTTCAACTGCGGCATGGTATCTCAATACTATGAACCGCCATCAGTCCGGGCCCCTGTACGAACAGCCACGCCCCCACCTCTCTCTCTCTCTCTCTCTCTCTCTCACACACACACACACACACACACACACACACACAAACACACCCACCCCTCTCTCTCTCTCTGTGTGTGTGTGAGTGTCTCTCTCTCTCTCTCTCTCTCTCTTTCTCTCTCTCTCTCTCTTTCTCTCTCTCACACACACACACACACACACACGGAGTACCACCTTGACACCACGTGCTTCTAGTACTAACGTGACATCACGTGCATGGAGTACCACCTTGACACCACGTGCTTCTAGTACTAACGTGACACCACGTGCATGGAGTACCACCTTGACACCACGTGCTTCTAGTACTAACGTGACATCACGTGCATGGAGTACCACCTTGACACCGCGTGCATGTAGTACCACCTTGACACCACGTGCTTCTAGTACTACCTTGACACCACGTGCATGGAGTACCACCTTTACACCACGTGCATGTAGTACCACCTTGACACAACGTGCTTCTAGTACTGACGTGACACCACGTGCATGCAGTACCACCTTGACACCACGTGCTTCTAGTACTGACGTGACACCACGTGCATGGAGTACTACCTTGACACCACGTGCTTCTAGTACTGACGTGACACCACGTGCTTGCAGTACCACCTTGACACCACGTGCTTCTAGTACTAACGTAACACCACGTGCATGGAGTACTACCTTGACACCACGTGCATGGAGTACCACCTTGACACCACGTGCATGGAGTACCACCTTGACACCACGTGCATGTAGTACCACCTTGACACCACGTGCATGCAGTACCATCTTGACACCACGTGCTTCTAGTACTACCTTGACACCACGTGCATGGAGTACTACCTTGACACCACGTGCATGGAGTACTACCTTGACACCACGTGCATGCAGTACCACCTTGACACCACGTGCATGGAGTACCAACTTGACACCACGTGCATGCAGTACCACCTTGACACCACGTGCATGTAGTACCAACTTGACACCACGTGCATGTAGTACCACCTTGACACCACGTGCATGTAGTACCACCTTGACACCACGTGCATGCAGTACCACCTTGACACCACGTGCATGGAGTACCAACTTGACACCACGTGCATGTAGTACCACCTTGACTCTATGTGAATGCAGTACCACATTCAGACCACGTGCTTCTAGTACTAACGTGAAACCACGTGCATGTAGTACCACCTTGACACCACGTGCATGGAGTACCACCTTGACACCACGTGCTTCTAGTACTAACGTGACATCACGTGCATGGAGTTCTACCTTGACACCACGTGCATGCAGTACCACCTTGACACCACGTGCATGGAGTACCACCTTGACACCACGTGCTTCTAGTACTGACGTGACACCACGTGCTTCTTGTACTGACGTGACACCACGTGCATGGAGTACTACCTTGACACCACGTGCATGGAGTACCACCTTGACACCACGTGCATGCAGTACCACCTTGACACCACGTGCATGCAGTACGACCTTGACACCACGTGCATGCAGTTCCACCTTGACACCACGTGCATGGAGTACCACCTTGACACCACGTGCTTCTAGTACTAACGTGACACCACGTGCATGCAGTACCACCTTGACACCACGTGCTTGCAGTACCACCTTGACTCTATGTGAATGCAGTACCACATTCAGACCACGTGCTTCTAGTACTAACGTGACACCACGTGCATGCAGTACCACCTTGACACCACGTGCTTGCAGTACCACCTTGACACAACGTGCTTGCAGTACCACCTTGACACCACGTGCATGCACTACCACCTTGACACCACGTGCATGCAGTACCACCTTGACACCACGTGCTTGCAGTACCACCTTGACACCACGTGCATGTAGTACCACCTTGACACCACGTGCATGGAGTACCACCTTGACACCACATGCATGTAGTACTACCTTGACACCATGTGCATGGAGTATCACCTTGACACCACGTGCATGTAGTACCACCTTGACACCACGTGCATGGAGTACCATCTTGACACCACGTGCATGTAGTACCACCTTGACTCTATGTGAATGCAGTACCACATTCAGACCACGTGCTTCTAGTACTAACGTGACACCACGTGCATGCAGTACCACCTTGACACCACGTGCTTGCAGTACGACCTTGATATTAAAGCATCCATTTGAATCTATCATGTGTGTTTGGGTGAAAGATATGTACGCCACTCTAAGCAATGTATATAAGACTACCCGTGTTCAGGCAATCCGTATGTGTATAGCAAGCCACTTTCCGACGAGGTACGATATCGCACAATCTGCCATCTGATTCTATTTTTTTTCGGACAAACATGGGTACCGGTGATTGATATTCTCCCCGGGGGAGTCAACAGTCAACAAGATCACTGACTCTATCAAAGGCCTAAATTTTAGGGTAATTAGAAGCCACACATCGGTGCCCATGGTAAAGGTAAAGATTAGTCTACCTTGACAACCGAACATAATCGGAGGTTTCAAATCACAATAACATGCAAACAGAATACGTCAGAGGTCGGAGGTTGCACGCGTCACCAGACGTACTGAGCTGGAATTTGGCATGAAGACAACCATTGGCATGTTTTCATCTACAGCTGCAAAACCAGATATTTTTAAAAATCTTGCAACTAAGCATATTTTGTGGCTGACAATAATTATTTCTTCTTTGTCAAGACCCTGAAACAATTATTCTTTTCATGCATTTTTTGGACTGTTTATTTCTTTCGATAAAATCCCTGGCACTCACCCTCCATCCACCCACGTACCCCCAACCACCCATCCCCACCCCATCCACCACCACCCGCCCAATATACACCCACCCACACCCGTACACACCCACCCACCTACACCCGCTCACAACCACACCTATTCACACTCGCCAACACCTGCACACAACCACACCTATCCACACTCGCCAACACCCGCCCACAACCACACCTATTCACACTCGCCAACACCTGCCTACAACCAAACCTATTCACACTCGCCAACACCTGCCCACAACCACACCTATTCACACTCGCCAACACCTGCCCACAACCACACCTATTCACACTCGCCAACACCCGCCCACAACCACACCCGCCCACAACCACACCTATTCACACTCGCCAACATCTGCCCACAAACACACCTATTCACACTCGCCAACACCTGCCCACAACCACACCTATCCACACTCACCAACACCCGCCCACAACCACACCTATTCACACTCGCCAACACCTGCCCACAACCACACCTATTCACACTCGCCAACACCTGCCCACAACGACAACCTATTCACACTCGCCAACACCTGCCCACAACCACACCTATTCACACTCGCCAACACCTGCACACAACCACACCTATTCACACTCGCCAACACCTGCCCACAACCACACCTATTCACATTCGCCAAAACCTGCACACAACGACAACCTATTCACACTCGCCAACACCTGCCCACAACCACACCTATTCACACTCGCCAACACCTGCCCACAACCGGACCTATCCACACTCGCCACCACCCGCCCACAACCACACCTATTCACACACACCCGCCAACACCCGCTCACAACCACACCTATTCACACTCGCCAACACCCGCCCACAACCACACCTATTCACACCCGCCCGAAACCACACCTATTCACACCCGCCCACAACCACACCTATCAACACCCGCCCACAACCACACCTGCCCACAACCACACCTATTCACATTCGCCAACATCTGCCCACAACCACACCTATTCACACTCGCCAACACCTGCCCACAACCACACCTATTCACACTCGCCAACACCTGCACACAACCACACCTATTCACACTCGCCAACATCTGCCCACAACCACACCTATTCACACTCGCCAACACCTGCACACAACGACAACCTATTCACACTAGCCAACACCCGCCCACAACCACACCTGCCCACAACCACACCTATTCACACTCGCCAACACCTGCCCACAACCACACCTATTCACACTCGCCAACACCTGCCCAGAACCACACCTATTCACACTCGCCAACACCTGCACACAACCACACCTATTCACACTCGCCAACATCTGCCCACAACCACACCTATCCACACTCGCCAACACCTGCACACAACCACACCTATTCACACTCGCCAACACCTGCACACAACCACACCTATCCACACTCGCCAACATCTGCCCGCAACCACACCTATCCACACTCGCCAACACCTGCCCACAACCGGACCTATTCACACTCGCCAACACCTGCACACAACCACACCTATCCACACTCGCCAACACCTGCCCACAACCACACCTATTCACACTCGCCAACACCTGCCCACAACCACACCTATTCACACTCGCCAACACCCGCCCACAACCACACCCGCCCACAACCACACTTATTCACACTCGCTAACATCTGCCCACAAACACACCTATTCACACTCGCCAACATCTGCCCACAACCACACCTATTCACACTCGCCAACACCTGCCCACAACCGGACCTATCCACACCCGCCCACAACCACACCCGTCCATACCCACCCACAAACACCCACATAATGTTGTCTATGTAGTACGATACAATATGGTATTCATTTCCATTCTCTTTACAATATGTTCGTCACTGCTTTTATCAATCCTGTAGAAAAGAATATGTTTTTACATGTAAATATAAGTATTTAAGGATATAAGGATTTAAAAGAATGAAAATAAATGTTTTGAAACTCGTGTATGCGACCTCTCTGTGTAAATATTAAACGTCACCGCCAGAACTTAACCAGTCACGATTATGCACCGATTCGATTGGACGTAAACTGGCAAAATAGCTTTGAATAATATATGACCGCCATAAACCAGAAATTTCGTCCCAGTTGATCTTCACCAGCCATAAATGTCTCAGGAGGAGCTAAATCAGATTGCACAGAATCTCAATGACAATGATAACTGATCTTGTAAACAGATGATGTTCCAGTGGTGATGTAACCACGATTACAATACTTGTATACATCATAGATCCCATACAATAGTATCCATCAGAGTTGTGTGTGATAAAACGGATCTACTTCAACTGGTGATGGACAAACGATGGACAGTTTACTGACCGGTTTGGAATTCAGATAAATACTTGTCAACAGGTTATTGTCATGGATGTATTTGGACAACTGCTTGCAAACACCGCTTTCTCCTAGAGTATTGACTGATAGTGACTTTTTCGCGAGTGTGTGCATGCAGCAGCACTTTCCCGACAACACTGCTGCATCATTAGACATGTTCAAACACCCATTTGGGGAATCGAACTGGGGCCTTCGGTGTGACGAGCGAACGCTTTTACCAGAGGGCTACCACAACACCCTCATGAATTCATTTCTATTCTGATGCAAATATATACATTATTATATTACTGTTTTTTATTCATCTCTTTGTGTTTGATTCGGATCCTAAGGCATTTGTTTGCTGACAAAAATTAAATGTGGAAGGTTTTGAACACAGTTCTGTGCAATTATGTATGAATCGGTGTTCTATAATTTCTTGTGATCACACAACTAACCAATTTGTACATCGCTAATATCGAAGGTAAACCTCATTAATGCTCGAGACAATTATTTTCTGATTTGTTGATAGATTGAAAAAAAATAAAGAAACTCGGTAATATGCGCGTCTGGAAAAAACGGGATTATTTACAGACATGAAACAGCGTAAAGATGAAATCACTGACTGTGTACAGAGTGGAATCAGAGATACGCCTGGACGTGCATGAGATAGAGCTGTCTCAAGACGGTATCGATCTGTCGACGTCTTTTAATCAGTTATATTAGCGGGTAGCGGGTGATCGCCACAGATTGTGAAGGTGTGGTGGTTGTGACACACAGATTGTGAAGGTGTGGTGGTTGTGGCACACAAGGTGCGCGATGATGATGGGAGGAGGAGATCCCCGCGTGTGGACGTGCTTGGTGTACCTGACTGGACTACTTCCGGTGATTCAAGGTAAACATTCGAATACCTACCATATATTTAACCCATTTCACAACTTACTTTTCGAATGAAATGTATACTTGGGTATATGAAGAAGAGAAACTTTATGACATCCTACAAGTCCCCGAGCCTGACCACTCCATCAATTGTGGTGTTCTCTTGCTGAGGCAAATCAGTTGTTCTGGAGACCAATTCTAACCCGGATGTTCGAGGGTGCAGACGAGAAATATGCAATCTGATTTTGTTTACATTCGCTTCTTTGAAACCAGTTACGCCCGTAGTAGCGTGTGCTGCTGTCGTGTCAGGACTGTCCGAGATTCGTATGGAGTTCTAAGTTATTGGTAATTTGGTCTGGAGAATAAATGTACCCTTCTGGAAAATTTGGATGCACCGATGTATTATTTTTTAGCTTTTGCTTACACAACTTCTAGGAGTGACTGAAAAGTGCTGTGCCTACCGAAGGATGTACAGTTCACCTTTAACAGTCTGTATGTATCAAGTACTATACTTACCATGATTAACTACATAAAACCAGGAGTTCTTTGAAAGTTGGAGAGTAATATCTACCAACTGGTTAGTGAAATCAATCAAAGCAGCGGAACAATCTAACTTCTCCACCGAAGAAGAAGGCAAAGTTTGGTCCATCAGTTGGCAAGGTGATGGGTTCCGGTTCTGGGATTCCAAAGGAATCCTGCTTGTGGACTACCTCCCGAAAGGTCAAGCCAATATTTATGCTAATCTGCTCAGGCAGAATATCAATGCTAAATGTCGTGGGAAAGTCTCAAAAAGTGTCTTGTTCACATGGGCACAAGTCTGTTGTTTCAATGGCTGCAATACATTATTGTGTCTTTGAAGTCTTTGAACGTCCTCTGTATTCAACTGATTCCAAACCTCTGCCATGGAGGAAGCCTTCTACACCAGTGGGATCCAGGCACTCGGGAGCAGAGTATGTTAAAAATAATTAGCAACTCACATATAACTTGATGTAAAAGCAACAATACAATCGAATCATGATCAGACAATGGAGTCTTGACCAGACAATGGAGTCTTGACCAGACAATGGAGTCTTGACCAGACAATCGAGTCTTGGCCAGACAATCGAGTCTTGACCAGACAATCGAGTCTTGACCAGACAATCTAGCGACAGAGCATACAACCCAGTGACAAAATAGCGAATTTACTGATTTTGTTGAAACTACACACGATAACTAAAATTTTGAATCACGTCTGCTGTGTACAAGTGCAGAGATTGTACTGTTTATAATTAAAGAGAAACGTTCAAGTAAGACGTTAGTTTTGCAACACAGTGGGCGTCAATTGTAATGTCGAAACACTTCTTTTGTAGTTGATAAATGCTACTGAGCTTATGATGAAACATCGACCCAGTTTAGATATAAAACGTCAGGGCTAGATAATAACTAGTCTCGAATATCTGCCAAAACATATTCCATTGAGCGTAAAAAGCAAAAAAGACCATAAGTGTAAATTAATTATAATATTTTGTATTTTTTAATCATTTACGTGAAGGTCGGAGGTGGCATGGCTGGATCTTCTCTACAATGGCAACAAGTTCCTGTGGCCTGACGGGACCCCGATACAACATTCTCGCTGGAACAACGTCACAGATAATGAACCGGATAATATCGAAAACGAGAGGTGTGCGATGGTGAAACAGAAGTTACTCCTTTGGCATACCAGGCCTTGTACCAGGGGATACGCTTTACTGTGCGGACCCTACTCTGTCTTAGGTGAGACACGCCCCTAGCCTAACCCTTACTGTGCAGCCCGTAGCCCCATCCAGGTGAGACACGCCCCTAAACCAACCCTAACACTTTCTGTACAGCCCGTAGCCCCATACAGGTGAGACACGCCCCTAAACCAACCCTAACACTTACTGTGCAGCCCGTAGCCCCATCCAGGTGAGACACGCCCCTAAACCAACCATGACACTTACTGTGCAGCCCGTAGCCCCATACAGGTGAGACACGCCCCTAAACAAACCCTAACACTTTCTGTGCAGCCCGTAGCCCAATCTAGGTGAAAAGTCAATAACCTAACCCCAACATTTTCTGTACAGCCCGTAGCCCCATCCAAGTGAGACACGCCCTAAAACCAACACTAACACTTTCTGTACAGCCCGTAGCCCCATACAGGTGAGACACGCCCCTAAACCAACCCTTACACTTTCTGTACAGCCCGTAGCCCCATACAGGTGAGACACGCCCCTAAACCAACCCTAACACTTTCTGTACAGCTCGTTGTCCCAACCAGGTGAGACACGCCCCTAAACCAACCCTAACACTTATCGATAGGTACAAAGGCTCAACCAGACTGTACCCTCTTCCAGGTGAGACACGTCCGTACCCTTCCCCAGGTGACACACGCCCGTACCCTTCCCCTGTTGAGACACGCCTGTTCCCGCTCCCAGATGAGACACGCCCCTAACCGAGCCATAACTCTTAATGTGTGTGCATGGTGGCCCTAGACACACGTGTAGCAGTGTGTGGGGTCTGCAGCCCGGGGATGATCATGGCAAGCGAGTAACAATGCACATCAAATTCAAAATGATGTGTCAAAAGTAAAACCTGAAGGTGCCTTGGTAATAACCAATAATCTTATACGTAGGATCAAAACGTAACATCCACAGGAATTGGATGTCGTACTGAAAACAACAAAACAACAAATATTTTTCTAAGTAAGGATAAGATTTATAGATGAACATCTTCTTTATTACAGTTAAGAGGGACGTTTCGGTCGCTCTTAATTGTAATAAAGAAGTTGTTCATCCATATATCTTATCCTTACTTAGTACACCAACTTCTAAATGCCTGTCAAAGGACAAATATTTTTCAGAAAATCGGTCGCCGAAAACCGACAGCGTCGCCTGTGAGATAAATAATTTTATGTATTTGTTTACAGATACGACACCGGAACTGAAGTTAACTCCCTTCAAAAAGTGGCGTGAAGGGGTAGAACTTCTAAGCAATGCCACGTTAACCAAACAACGGACGGCATCTCGGGCATGCGCGAAGGATTGCTCGAAGCTGAATAACTGCATGTTTTACTCGCTAGGGGGCGCCTGGTGTCGGATGTACAGTGACATCACTTCCTTTCTGACACAGACCAGCCATGATACTGTTGTGTGGAAGAGAACAACAGTCGCAGTAGACTGATTCCGGGAACCTGGGAACTGACAACATGGGTGTTTTACATATGCAGTGATGGTATAGTATTCCTTTTGATATTACACGTCAGTGTCATCACAGTACAGGATGTGTTAGTTGTGATTCATCGACCAATGTAACTGCACTGCAATAGATAACGGAAGTTCACAAAAGTAAATCAGTAATCCTTATGTACCGTGATGAACATGTTATATAACTGAAGGCAACGGAAACATGGACAGCTATACAATATCAATAGAAACCGTTTGTGTGGAGTATTAGTGGAGAAGTGTTCATTCTTTGTTTCTGTTCAGCAAGGTGTCCGTTGCCATATAACACACTTCACATCACTAGGGATAGGTGATCCCAACATGTTACCTACAATACATTACTATGTTCAACATCCAAAACAACACTGCAATAGAAGCAGTTAGTTTTCCGGACACCTTCATTGGCGTCAAGGGATAACATTGTTTACTTAACGATTATTTCAGGAGATTATGTCTTATTAAGACTGGCTTTGTTTGTTAAACGTGTTATTTCTCTTAGAAACGAATATTTGAACTTAAGATTTATCTATATATGTAGAACTGTTAATGTGGGAGGAAGGCCTGAGGTGATGCGGGGCTCAGACGTTACCACTGGTGAAAGCCACGAGCACTGGTGTGGTGCTGACAAACCTAGACAAAGCCCGAATATGTAAATCTGTGTACTTATATGTAACTAAAGTAAATGGGGGCCCCTGTTGGCAGATGGACAGAGAATCTCTCCGTGTGTTTTTTATATCAACACTCGAAAAACGATGAATTGTTACGATTGCACCTTTTACTCACGAATTTCAGTTATTTGGTCTCCTTGATAAATGGCAGACGTTCAGTGAGTGATGAGATGATGATCGAAGTTGAAACAAGTACTAACTCCATGTCACAGAAATATGACGAGATGTTGACAGAACAGAACAAACGAAATCACAGCACTGAAACGGGAAATAGGAAGGAAGACACAGAAAAGTATGCGGGAATTATCCCAGACGAACTAAATACACTGATTAATTACACGAAGAAATGATCATATTAACATGGTGGAAATCAACAAAGTTTGACAAATATTTCATCACGTTTTCTGCCACATATTAAGAATTGGAATTTGTGAAATAAGGGAATAATACAACTAACGACCACGTTCCATTATCTTTAGACTGCCAAAGACTAACTCGATAACGCATATCGGACAGGACCCGCATCTCTCATGGTGCTGGTCAGATAGATTTGGGCAAACAAATGTAAGACGCTGATATCTTTTTCTGTATCTACAGCTGTTTTTCTTCCACCCTTATCAAATCACCCGTACCACGTATACATTCGTGACATACTAGGAACTGATAAACTATTATTCTTACTAAATTTCACTCATGAACACCCTTATCATCAATGCCTCGGTCAAACTAAATTAAATCTTAACTATATGAACAAATGGCACAACCTATATCTAAACTCAAATAGCCAAATCAAAAAAGTACTCAGAAAACCTCTAACCAAACCAAACATTCTCCACCCATCAAAAAAAATCGACGGAGTTATCACTAAACTCCAAACAGGACACACCAACCTAAATAACCACCTCAAAAAAATTAAAAAACACACTACAGGTAACTGCCCACACTGCAAACAACTAGAAACACCAGAACACGCACTCATACACTGCACCCACTACCTAACACACCGAACCAGAGTACAAACCACCCTCAATCTAAATAAGGCTTTTACTCTAGAAGCAATACTAAACCCACAAAATAAACTAGAAAACTTCAAGGCCTTAGGCGTATTCTTAATTAAAACCGAACTAATACATCGCATTTAAATACCCTATAAACTACCAAATTTATATCACATAAACAAACAAACAACCACTACACCCGGCTTCCTTAGTTCTCCCAAACCCCATCGGCATCTATTCCAAATCTCAAAATTCCAAATTCTATATAAGCAACCCCTAAAGCCCCCTCCTGGGCTGCAAACACCACTTTCGCCCCTTTCGGAAACACATTTAATGGCCTGGCCAGGCCCGTGTGCGAAATACGCATCAGTCGAAAAGCGCACTTAAAATCTCCAACTTAAGTAAGTAAGTAAGTCACAAATCATTCTGTGGCTGTCTAATAAACGGACTGTTTATTCACTCAGTTAAGAAACGTTACTATCTTGTACTAAGTTAAATCTTAACTATATGCTATTACCCTTGACAATACCTGCATGTCTGTTTGGTAACTGAAAATGTCATGCCTGTGTATCCCATTATAATACTTCTGTATACAGATAATGCCAAGTCTGTTAACTGTATTACATTGTTTAACTTTGGGAACAGGTATTGCGGCTGAACTGAATGTATCTTGTGTGAATGCCCACTCGGGTCATGTACATGTATTAGTCAGAGTGTGTCGGGTATACTGTATTCAGTCATATGTAAACTGTTGTATTACGTGTGTACCTTGGAACGTGTCGTTACTAATGCTGTACATGTATATATCTTGTGTAATGATTCCATATCATGTTCATCTAATGTTCTTCGCATATATGTACCTCCATAGCTAATTGTAAATCTTCTTTAATAATTGTTTGTGAACATGCTAATGTTGACTGATAATATATATGATGGCTGTCTAATAAACTGACTGCTTATTCACTCAGGTCTTGTGTTGTTGTGTGGGTTGGTCGTGTACAGTGATACCTCTGCTCAGCGAGCTGATTCCCCAACTCTCGTTTTAATAATAGCACTGAAATGTAGGTTAATGGCCGATAATGTGATCATCAGTGGCATCCTGGAGAATGAAGAAATAGTGAAAGCATTCTTGAAAGATGAACTGGAAAAAAAGACATGTGGTTTAAAGCCATACACAGAATCGGAAGACGAGATACAAGGGGCCAAGTTTGAGAAGTATCATGTATGGTGACGGTGAACTAAGTTTTGAAAAAGTGACCAATTTTCACAAGAAGAGTGAGTGAGTGAGTTTGGCTTTATGTCGCTTTTAGCAATATTCCAGCAAGTTCACGGCGGGAAGCACCAGAAATGGGCTTCCCACATTGTACCCATGTCGGGAATCGAACCCGGGTCCTCGGCGTGACGAGCGAACGGTTTAACCAATAGGCTACCTGATTCTCTCAAACATGACCAACACGCTGTAATTAAGTTCCTTACCAAGGAGAGATGCAAAGCAAAAGAAATCCATGATCACATATATAAAGTGATGGGTAAGGATGCTCCTGACTATTCCACAGTTTGCCGTTGGTCTCTACAGTTTAAAAGAGGTAGGGAGTCCATAGACGATGACCCGAGGTCAGGCAGGCCTTCAGATGCCACCCAATCGGAAACCATTGCTGCTATAGAAAGATGAATTTTGTCTGACTGACGAGTGAAAATATCTGAACTTTCTAGGGAATTCCAAAAATCAGTTGGAACTGTTGGAACCATTATTCATAAGCATCTTGGTATGTCTAAGGTATCTGCAAGATGGGTACCTAGAAACCTCAGAGCTCAGAGATCAAGAGACCTCCTAGATCTCTATACTGCTGATGAAGCGAGATTTCTTTCTCGTCTAGTGACAGGTGATGAAACATGGATCCACCACTTGGACCCAGAAACTAAATTGGAATCCATGCAATGGAAGCACCCCAATTCTCCGCCACCGAGGAAGCTTCACACTCAACCATAGGCTGGCAAGGTAATGGCCACCATATTTTGGGATGCAAGGGGCATATATCTAATTGATTACGTATACATGCCACCAAAAACTGCAATCATTGGACAGTATTATGCTAATGTAATGAAAGCATTGCGAAAATCTATTCGCCAGAAACGCCGTGGGATGTTAACACGTGGTATTCTACTTTTGCATGACAACGCTCCGGTTTACAAGTCGAGAATTGCACAGACCGCCATATGTAAATGTGGATTCGAACAGTTGAATCACCCATCCTACAGCCCAGACTTAGCCCCCAGTGACTATTTCCTCTTCCGGCATATGAAATCTGCCCTATGTGGGAAGCTGCTTCCAGGATGACGAGGACATGTGGTATTGAAAGCTTGAAGGACACATGGAATGAGTGTATTGAGGTGAATGGAGATTATATTGAAAAATAAAAGTGCAAAAGATATTCTGCGACTTTATCTTATATTGAAGTTGCAAACCTTATTGAACGCCCCTAGCTGCAGTTAGGTAGGACTATTGCACGCGTTCCCAATCAATACGTGACGAACAGATTGATCAGCTGAGTTAATGAGCTTTCGGTTATACACCTGCCACGCACACCTGCAGATAAGCTCTGGTTGTATATAACTGTATCTTCACATCTTGTAGAGGTGACATGTACATTCAGCGAGGCCGACATGAGGGACTCGGTGTGAAGAAGAGAATGTTTGCACTATCAACAGCGGAGGATTTGTGAAGTGGGAACACAAAATCTGAAACTATTTCTCACTTCACGATCTCCAACTAAAGTCCAGTGATGTATTATCAAACGATCAGAAAAAAACACCCATTTGCTTACTTTGTAACGTTTTTTGTTTACATTTGTTTAACTTTATTTATCTTCCTTTTATGCTCCTAAAACAACTGTCGGTATTTAACATAACATACCAAAATTAAATTTATCTTTATAATTCATGCTCACTCTACATGTAAACTGCAATATGATATTCACCTGATGATTTGGTGTTACATCCTGTTTTGACACAAGCTGTGTAAATTGTCTGGGTAGCCAGACTTGCTGACGTGACTGGTTGATCGTTACCACACAGCGACGGTGTGGGGCGTTGTTCGATATACGAATGACTGTATTGTCTGCCTCAGACTCGATTATATATATGCCGGCCAGAAGTAAGCATCACCAGTAGTGCTGCCCTTCATGCTGACCTGTTTCATGAGGGAATTTGGCCAAAAATGTAACTTAAGCTTCAGGTATATCGATGGTTTTATCTCGTTCAACAACGGTCAAACAGTCAATTCCCATACACTGATTTACCCACCTGAAATGAAGAGGACCAGTGACACCGTCTGATCTGTTTCATATTAGTAAGACACACGGGAAACGGACGTAAAATATCTCATATATAGTTGAAAAGGGATTCCCACAGTATCTCTGTAGCCCGGTGGTTCACTCTGTAGCCTGGTGGTTCACTCTGAAGCCTGATGGTTCACTTTGTAGCCTGATGGTTCACTCTGTAGCCTGATGGTTCACTCTGTAGCCTGATGGTTCACTCTGTAGCCTGGTGGTTCACTTTGTAGCCTGGTGGTTCAATCTGTAGCCTGGTGGTTCACTCTGTAGCCTGATGGTTCACTCTGTAGCCTGATGGTTCACTCTGTAGCCTGGTGGTTTACTCTGTAGCCTGGTGGTTTACTCTGTAGCCCGGTGGTTCACTCTATAGCCTGTGGTTTACTCTGTAGACCGATGGTTCACTTTGTAGCCTGATGGTTCACTCTGTAGCCCGGTGGTTCACTCTATAGCCTGTGGTTTACTCTGTAGCCTGATGGTTCACTTTGTAGCCTGATGGTTCACTCTGTAGCCTGATGGTTCACTCTGTAGACCGATGGTTCACTCTGTAGCCCGGTGGTTTACTCTGTAGCCTGGTGGTTCACTCTGTAGCCTGTGGTTCACTCTGTAGACCGATGGTTCACTTTGTAGCCTGATGGTTCACTCTGTAGCCCGGTGGTTTACTCTGTAGCCCGGTGGTTCACTCTGTAGCCTGATGGTTTACTCTGTAGCCTGGTGGTTTACTCTGTAGCCCGGTGGTTCACTCTATAGCCTGTGGTTTACTCTGTAGCCCGGTGGTTCACTCTGTAGCCCGGTGGTTCACTCTGTAGCCTGGTGGTTTACTCTGTAGCCTGGTGGTTTACTCTGTAGCCCGGTGGTTCACTCTATAGCCTGTGGTTTACTCTGTAGACCGATGGTTCACTTTGTAGCCTGATGGTTCACTCTGTAGCCCGGTGGTTCACTCTATAGCCTGTGGTTTACTCTGTAGCCTGATGGTTCACTTTGTAGCCTGATGGTTCACTCTGTAGCCTGATGGTTCACTCTGTAGACCGATGGTTCACTCTGTAGCCCGGTGGTTTACTCTGTAGCCTGGTGGTTTACTCTGTAGCCCGGTGGTTCACTCTATAGCCCGGTGGTTCACTCTGTAGACCGATGGTTCACTATGTAGCCTGGTGGTTCATTCTGTAGCCTGGTGGTTCACTCTGTAGCCTGGTGGTTCACTCTGTAGCCTGATGGTTCACTCTGTAGCCTGGTGGTTCATTCTGTAGCCTGGTGGTTCACTCTATAGCCCGATGGTTCATTCTGTGACTGTGGTTCACTCTGTAGCCTGGTGGTTCACTCTGTAGTCTGTGGTTCACTCTGTAGCCCGGTGGTTCACTCTGTAGCCCGGTGATTCACTATGTAGTGTGTGGTTCACTCTGTAGCCCGATGGTTCATTCTGTGACTGTGGTTCACTCTGTAGCCTGGTGGTTCACTCTGTAGCCTGGTGGTTCACTCTGTAGCCCGGTGGTTCACTCTATAGCCCGGTGGTTCACTCTGTAGCCTGGTGGTTCACTCTGTAGCCCGGTGGTTCATTCTGTAGCCTCATGGTTCATTCTGTAGCCCCGTGACTCACTCTGTAGCACGGTGGTTCATTCTGTAGCCTGGTGGTTCACTCTGTAGCCTGCTGGTTCACTCTGTAGCCCGGTGGTTCACTCTGTAGCCTGGTGGTTCACTCTATAGCCTGATGGTTCATTCTGTGACTGTGGTTCACTATGTAGCCTGGTGGTTCACTCTGTAGCCTGATGGTTCACTCTGTAGCCTGATGGTTCATTCTGTGACTGTGGTTCACTCTGTAGTCTGTGGTTCACTCTGTAGCCGGTGGTTCACTCTGTTGCCGGTGGTTCACTCTGTTGCCGGTGGTTCACTCTGTGACTGTGATTCACTATGTAGTCTGTGGTTCACTCTGTGACTCTGATTCACTATGTAGTCTGTGGTTCACTCTGTTGCCGGTGGTTCACTCTGTTGCCGGTGGTTCACTCTGTGACTGTGATTCACTATGTAGTCTGTGGTTCACTCTGTAGCCTGGTGGTTCATTCTGTAGTCTGTGGTTCACTCTGTAGCCTGGTGGTTCATTCTGTAGTCTGTGGTTCACTCTGTTGCCGGTGGTTCACTCTGTGACTGTGATTCACTATGTAGTCTGTGGTTCACTCTGTTGCCGGTGGTTCACTCTGTTGCCGGTGGTTCACTCTGTGACTGTGGTTCACTATGTAGTCTGTGGTTCACTCTGTTGCCGGTGGTTCACTCTGTTGCCGGTGGTTCACTCTGTGACTGTGGTTCACTCTGTTGCCGGTGGTTCATTCTGTGACTGTGGTTCACTATGTAGTCTGTGGTTCACTCTGTTGCCGGTGGTTCACTCTGTTGCCGGTGGTTCACTCTGTTGCCTGGTGGTTAATTCTGTAGTCTGTGGTTCACTCTGTTGCCTGGTGGTTCACTCTGTAGCCTGGTGGTTCACTCTGTTGCCGGTGGTTCACTCTGTAGCCTGGTGGTTCACTCTGTTGCCTGGTGGTTCACTCTGTAGTCTGTGGTTCACTCTGTTGCCTGGTGGTTCACTCTGTGACTGTGATTCACTATGTAGTCTGTGGTTCACCCTGTAGCCTGGTGGTTCATTCTGTAGTCTGTGGTTCACTCTGTTGCCGGTGGTTCACTCTGTAGTCTGTGGCTCACTCTGTAGCCTGATGGTTCACTCTGTAGCCTGGTGGTTTACTCTGTAGCCCGGTGGTTCACTCTGTTGCCGGTGATTCACTCTGTGACTGTGATTCACTATGTAGTCTGTGGTTCACTCTGTAGCCTGGTGGTTCATTCTGTGGTCTGTGGTTCACTCTGTTGCCGGTGGTTCACTCTGTGACTGTGATTCACTATGTAGTCTGTGGTTCACTCTGTTGCCGGTGGTTCACTCTGTAGTCTGTGGTTCACTCTGTTGCCGGTGGTTCACTCTGTAGCCCGGTGGTTCACTCTGTGACTGTGATTCACTCTGTAGCTTTGCGGTTCACTCTGTGACTGTGGTTCATTCTGTAGCCTGGTGGTTCACCCTGTGACTGTGGTTCATTCTGTAGCCCGGTGGTTCATTCTGTAGTCATTTGTTCTCTCTGTATCCTGGTTCTTCACTCTGTAGCCCAATGGTTCATTGTGTAGTCAGTGGTTCACTGTGTAGCCTGGTGGTTCACCCTGTAGCCTGGTTGTTCACTCTGCAGCTTGGTGATTCACTCTGTAGCCTGTGGTTTACTCTGTAGCCTGGTGGTTCACTCTGTAGCCTGGTGGTTCATTCTGTAGTTTGGTTGTTCACTCTGTAGTCTGGTGGTTCACTCTGTAGCCTGGTGGTTCACTCTGTAGTTTGGTTGTTCACTCTGTAGCCTGGTGGTTCACCCTGTAGCCTGGTTGTTCACTCTGCAGCTTGGTGATTCACTTTGTAGCCTGTGGTTTACTCTGTAGCCTGGTGGTTCACTCTGTAGCCTGGTGGTTCATTCTGTAGTTTGGTTGTTCACTCTGTAGTCTGGTGGTTCACTCTGTAGCCTGGTGGTTCACTCTGTAGTTTGGTTGTTCACTCTGTAGCCTGGTGGTTCACTCTGCGACTGTGGTTCACTCTGTAGCCCGATGGTTCATTCTGTGACTGGTTCACTCTGTAGCCTGGTGGTTCACTCTGTGACTGTGGTTCACTCTGTAGCCCGATGGTTCATTCTGTGACTGTGGTTCACTCTGTAGCCTGGTGGTTCACTCTGTAGCCTGCTGGTTCACTCTGTAGCCTGTGGTTCACTATGTGACTGTAGTTCACACTGTAGCCTGGTGATAGCCTGGTGGTTCTCTCTGTAGCCTGGTGGTTCATTCTGTAGTCTGTGGTTAAAACCCAATTATGTCAACAGCCTTTTAATCAATTAAACTGTCTTCAGTGAATTTTTTGTCAATCTTTCCCTATGAGTATTTCTTATCTTTACTGTTGAAAATAAATAACATGTATACTGCATGACTTGCGTTTCTGTTGCGTGTGAGTATATGTATATGCCTGCATATGAGATTTACCCGATTGCAGAGGCCTCAGTAAAGATTTCAAAAGGTTTTATGGAAGACACGTAGTGGACATTTCCAAATTTGACGCATCACTGAGGCATGTTCGATGCAATTGCATACTATGACTTGTACTAAATGTTCCCGTGGGTGTTTGCATGTGTTTGAGACAGGTTCTACTAGCGGAATAGGACACCCGTACACATAGTTACTGATGCTCACATACTTACGGAAAAAAAGTATATGTGCTTGGAATATAGTTAAAAAATCAATTTATTCAGACTTTGAGTAATGTATCTTGCAATGGATCTTCAGGAAGACATCTCCTCGACTTTAAGGTCGCGATTCACATTGTGCAAATGCATATTATTTCAATGCGCACAATTTGGATGTTTGCGTGTTTGTTAGACGCATGATACTCATACTCGTGTTAATTAGTGTGAACAGCACACAATGACTGTTTAGCTGTCGCGTGCTCATAAAAAACACTTCTGTTTGACCGTTCATAATGCTTACGCCATGCCACAGGTATGCTGCAAACAGGAATGGCGCAAAACGTAGTTGCCAGACATTTTAATGTCCATCAAAACATAATATTATCTCTTTGGAGACATTCTGTATAGCACGACAACACCCATGACTTGCCACGGGCCGGTCGTCCACGTGTGACGTCACGTCAACACGACAACGATATTCGGTTGGTGCATCTACAGAATCTATACCATACTGCCACATTGGCAGCTCGGACAATTCCTGGGTTGAGACCACTTGGTGGCAGAACCGTACGAAACCGGTTGAGGGAGCACACCATCCGGCCCCGACATCCATCGAATACGCCCGGCTTTGCTTCCAAGTCACCATCAGACACGTCTAGCTTGGTGCTGACAGTATCTGAGACAAGACTTGGACAGTACACTGTTCACAGATGCGTCCAGGGTTCATCTGGAAAACAAGGTCCTACTGGCGTCGAGGAGAACGTTTTAGCGACGCTTGCGTTACTCAACGTCGTCAGTTAAGTGGAGTGTAATAGTACTGGGTGGCATCACAAGTCTTTGGATAACACAATTCATCATTGTCAATGAGTTTAATTTTAAGGGCGTACACTACCGGGACGACGTCGTTCGCGATCATGTTCCCCCCTTTGTGGAAATGCAGGAACGTTGCAGTAGGATAATGTCCGCCCACACATTGCACGTCTTGTGACAGACTTTTTAAGACAAACTAATATCGCCGTACTGCCATGACCGCCTATTTCTCCAGACCTCTCCCCTACAGCGCATGACTGGGAGGAGGTAGATCGACACCTAGGACAGGTCCAGTACCAGCGGTAATGCTAGCTCAGTTGGACCAATCTTTGGTTGACTTTTGGAACATTTACTTTTTGGCGCTAGCATAGTATTAATTCAAAACACTACTCGATTGTTGCTCGCCTGCAGGTTTATTTCGAAATTGAGGATTACATTAGCCATGACCGTGCAGGCGTCATTAGATCAGTGTCTCGACTAGCCATAGTAGTGAGTCCTTCTACAGACATAGGTGCTGGAGTAGAAGCCTTTGCTGTATCCAGACACGTAGAAGTAGGGTCTGATACTTTCCCCGGTAGAGGCGCCCCCGCAACTGTTTCTGGCCCAGCTGGAGACTTTGCTGGCACAGCGGGAGGCACAGTAAGACTGGCAGCTACGGCAGGACGTGCATCTGTAGATCGTCCCGAAATTACGTACCACCATATTCCCGCAGTAGGCCTTGCAGGTGCACCTGGAAACACAGCAGGAGAAATCATGAATTCTTGACATTAAACAGCTTAACTTCCAAAATAATACCGAAGCTTATGGGTCATTCGGCTTTGTGTGTGAGTGTGTGTGTTTGTGTGAGTGTGTATGTAGGTGTTCCTCTGTGTGTGTGTGTGTGTGTGTGTGTGTGTGTGTTTGTGTGAGTGTGTATGTAGGTGTTCCAGTGTTTGTGTTTGTGTGAGTGTGTATGTAGGTGTTCCAGTGTTTGTGTGTGTGTGAGTGTGTGTATGTGTGCGTGCGTGCGTGCGTGCGTGTGTGTATGCGTGTGCGTGCGTACGTGTATGTGTGTGTGCGTGCGTGCGTGCGTGCGTGTGTGCGTGTGTGCGTGTGTGTGTGTGTGTGTGTGTGTGTGTGTGTGCGCGCGCGCGCCCGTGTTAGGGTTGGAGTATTGGTTCTAATCCAATCAGTGCTGTTGGGTTGGGTTTTTGATACTGAAACAGTTGATGGGACCAAGGATGATGTTTAATCATTTATGAACACACTGTCGCTGACGTCCAGTTGCACTCACCATGAGAGAATGGTGTGTAGCAATACAACATGCACACAATGTAATCACCGTGCCGCATCACTCCCGGCAGGCACAACGTTACATCTTACATGTATCAGATGGATCGTGTCCACAGAGCGCTGGTGCAGCAGCACAGGAAGGAGGAGACATGGTAGTCTAAGAAAGGACAGGGAACTCAAGGGACAGTCAAAGTCACGGATGATTATCGATGGTTCTAGTCGTCATCACGTGACGAATTTCATCGCTGTTGATGATCAGTCAGATGTTTGACACAAACAAATATTCAGCGTGCCAAGTGTTTGATTCCTATTGAGACCTGCGTAGTTCAACTATACCGTAACGATGCTGCAAACACTGGTCTAATGGGTGTCCTGCATAACGGATAGTACTCGTCCTCTACTTTTTATTAAACGGTATTTATAATCAAGTCAAGCATCGTATATTGGATGTTTGAAATGTGTTTATAATTTTCATGCATTGGTACGCTGCTTGAGCATGCTTCAACGGATAGTCGATAGCGCATAACAAATGTCCATTTTAGTATCATGCTAAGATAAGGGGAAAACATCGGACAGCTGAATGTCAGGAGACTGACACTCCTCCTTTCAGAGAAAATCATGGTATGTCTTGAAGAGGTGACACAGTTCTAACGACGTGATCGTGGTGCATACAGTACATTCAAGTTTAAAAATCATTTTATACTTCAGTGTGAAAGAGTTTTCTGAACTTGAGATAGTGACATTTTCATTGCAGTGAACATAACACTTTGACGGAACTATTGTCATACAAGAGTTACCTTGCCTCAAATTCTCTCCCTTTATCGGAAGTGTGTAGCCCGTACACAAACTGTTGACATGTGTTCCAACACAGCGGTCTCGTTTTGTTAGAGTTTATTTTGTATATACTCATATATACATGTATGAAAAAGAATTTTCGTGACCATATATATTTTTTGATACTTCAACTTATATTTTTAAAGATTTTGCAAATACGATACTACCTTTTAGTGTAAAATACAAGGGGTGGTGAACCGTCTGTGTATAAGGTAGGGAGAATTTCAAGGTTTTAAATTTGTAAAACAGCGGTAGACATATAACATCACTTCTCTGTAACGGAGATGAATGGCATGGTGGGATGGGGTGGGGGTGAACAGCGGTCGACATTACATCACTTCACTGTAACGGAGATGAATGGAGGGTTGGAGTGGGATGGGGTGGTGGTGAACAGCGGTAGACATTAAATCAGTTCACTGTAACGGAGATGAATGGAGGGGTTGGGTGGGGTGGGCGTGGGGTGAACAGCGGTCGACATTACATCACTTCACTGTAACGGAGATGAATGGAGGGGTGGGGTTGGGTTGGGTGGGGGTGAACAGCGGTCGACGTTACATCACTTTACTGTAACGTGATGAATGGAGGGGTGGAGTGGGGTGGGGTGGGGGTGAACAGCAGTCGACATTACATCACTTCACTGTAACGGAGATGAATGGCATGGTGGAGTGGGGTGGGGTTGAACAGCGGTCGACATTACATCACTTCACTGTAACGGAGATGAATGGCATGGTGGGGTGGGGTGGTGGTGAACAGCGGTCGACATTACATCACTTCACTGTAACGGAGATCAATGGAGGGGTTGGGTGGGGGTGAACAGCGGTCGACATTACATCACTTCACTGTAACAGAGATGAATGGAGGGGTTGGGTGGGGTGGGCGTGGGGTGAACAGCGGTAGACATTACATCACTTCACTGTAACGAGATGAATGGAGGGGTGGGGTTGGGTTGGGTGGGGGTGAACAGCAGTCGACATTACATCACTTCACTGTAACGAGATGAATGGAGGGGTGGGGTTGGGTTGGGTGGGGGTGAACAGCGGTCGACGTTACATCACTTCACTGTAACGTGATGAATGGAGGGGTGGAGTGGGGTGGGGTGGGGGTGAACAGCAGTCGACATTACATCACTTCACTGTAACGGAGATGAATGGAGGGGTGGGGTGGGGTGTGGTGGAGTGGGGTGGGGTTGAACAGCGGTCGACATTACATCACTTCACTGTAACGGAGATGAATGGCATGGTGGAGTGGGGTGGTGGTGAACAGCGGTGGACATTACATCACTTCACTGTAACGGAGATGAATGGCATGGTGGGGTGAGGTGGTGGTGAACAGCGGTGGACATTACATCACTTCACTGTAACGGAGATCAATGGAGGGGTTGGGTGGGGGTGAACAGCGGTCGACATTACATCACTTCACTGTAACGGAGATCAATGGAGGGGTTGGGTGGGGTGGTGGTGAACAGCGGTCGACATTACATCACTTCACTGTAACGGAGATCAATGGAGGGGTGGGGTGGGGTGTGGTGGAGTGGGGTGGGGTTGAACAGCGGTAGACATTACATCACTTCACTGTAACGGAGATGAATGGAGGGGTGGGTTGGGGTTGAACAGCGGTAGAAATAACATCACTTCACTGTAATGGAGATCAATGGAGGGGTGGGGTTGGGTTGGGTGGGGGTGAACAGCGGTCGACATTACATCACCTCACTGTAACGGAGATCAATGGAGGGGTGGGGTGGGGTGCGTGTTTGCAGCGGTCGACATTGACATTACTTCTGAACCACTCTCACAGCAGATTATTGTATATGATCAGTAATATGATCTCTAATGTTGATATATTTTCTAATGTTGATGTCTCTAACGTTAACATAATCTCTAATGTTAATAGGAAGAACATGATAGTAGTTAGTTTAGGATGTGAACCATCACTTGACCCACCTCATATTGGAGCTGCATGAACTGTGATAGCCGTCCGCTGGAGTGCAGGCAACAGCCACGATGAAGAGCCATACTGCGATCTGGAGAAACCCCGCCATGATGAGTCGTACCAAGAGTTTGGTGACAGGTCTATGTTTTAGCTGCACTTTATAAGAAAGTTGGAAACACAGTCAACAATTGATCTAAAAGTAAATGCTATTTAGATATACAGGTAGATAAGAAATGACACTTCTTCTATTGAAATACGTGGAAAGTTGTGAATGTGTGGCGGTGTCCAAATCTCTCACGGCACACGATAGAGCAGTCGTGGAAAAGTTAAACAGGATATGACACGAGACAATGGATTTAATTTTTTAAACCAGAAGGAAGTCGTGATTTTCAGGTGGTGTCGGTACAGTACATCACACCAGTTTAATGGCTACATTAGAAAATCACACTACACTCTGCTATCAGTGTTTGGCAAAGCGGAGCTCGCGTCACCTGGTAATGCACCAGCAAGAACGTGTCACAACATCTGGTTGTTTCTGACAGTGAGGCCGCTCGCGTGCATACTCGAACCCAAACTAAGCCACGCCCATTCACCTCAGATCAATT
Source organism: Haliotis cracherodii (assembly GCF_022045235.1). Taxonomy (NCBI): domain Eukaryota; kingdom Metazoa; phylum Mollusca; class Gastropoda; order Lepetellida; family Haliotidae; genus Haliotis; species Haliotis cracherodii. Next base: position 672,742 of record NW_027266341.1, on the reverse strand, counting down.
CTGATCAATCGACTGTGGTTATTTCTACCAACACCCTGACGCATTATATATGATTTCAAGACATGGCATATTACCGATCGTTAAGACATGATATATTACCCTTTGTTATGACATGATATTTTACCCTTCATTAAGACATGACATATTACCCTTCTTTATGACATGATATATTACCCCTTCGTTAAGCCATGATATATTACCCTTCATTAAGACGTGATATATTACCCTTCGTTAAGTCATGATATATTACCCTTCGTTAAGACGTGATATATTACCCTTCGTTAAAACATGATATGTTACCCTTTGTTAGGACATAACATATTACCCTTGGTTAAGACATGATATATTACCCTTCGTTAAGACATGATATATTACCCTTCGTTAAGACATGATATATTACCCTTCGTTAAGCCATGATATATTCCCTTTGTTAAGATATGATATATTACTTCTTCGTTATGACATGATATATTACCCTTTGTTAAGACATGATATATTACCCTTCATTAAGACGTGATATATTACTCTTCATTAAGACATGATATATTGCCCTTCGTTAAGACATGATATATTACCCCTTCGTTAAGCCATGATATATTACCCTTCATTAAGACGTGATATATTACCCTTCGTTAAGACATGATATATTACCCTTCATTAAGACATGATATATTACCCTTCGTTAAGCCATGATATATTCCCTTCGTTAAGACATGATATATTACTTCTTCGTTATGACATGATATATTACCCTTTGTTAAGACATGATATTACCCTTCATTAAGACGTGATATATTACCCTTCATTAAGACATGATATATTGCCCTTCGTTATGACATCATATATAACCCTTATATAATTTTGCATAATGACCTATAGTTGCGTCAGTTTTGCTTGTTTCAAATGTAAGTACGGAATGACCGTTGAATTTCGGGTTTCGTCATTATAAAGATTTGATCTTAAAGATGTTTGTTATTTATGACATTGCTATCCCCGATTATTTATTATAACAAAAAAAACAAGAACAACAGTGTGACGTCATTATAAAGATTGATTCTCAAGATGTTTGTTATTTTTAATAATGCTATCCCTGGTTATTTATTATAACATAAACATTCCTATGAAGTCAGGGGCAATAGAGGAAGCCATCCATGATACCAAATAGAAACACGTATTATCTATTAAGTCTTCGTTTATGTTCCTATTTAGTAGATATGAGTAGTGGATCACCCCATACGGCCCCGGAAACTCTCCTTATTTCAAAGCAAGCAACTGACTACACGATCACATCATCAATCAATATCCCCAGTATGAGGAATCGGTGAGTTTGTTGCAGGAACTGGTGCAGTATGTGTTGTTGTGTTTCATACAGCTGATGACAATATTGTGCTGGCGCCATACCACAGGACCTGTGTGAATATTCTGGAGAAAGAGAATACATAATTGCCAAATGGAGAGACGAAACAGGCTAATAATCATGGTTTAAAACTGGTTTGAAATATTTGTCAGAAAATACCATTTTGGTGATAGTCAGTGGAAGAGAGGGCTCTGACAGGGGGTGGGTGGGGTGTGGGCGGGGTGCGGTGGGGGATGGGGGGCTGACAGGGGGCGGGGGGGGGGGGGGGGGGGGGGGGGGTTGTGCAAGCGCTGTGGACCAGGTTGTATGTACGGCCGATGTGTCTTGTAACATCACTGTCTTTGCTGGGTGCGGCGTCAGGCAACATACCAACACTTACAAGTTTATGCATTCTGTGTGATTGGCGGGTGCTACCGGTAGAACATCATAACCCCTAACACTTGGAGTCAGTGATTTTCAGTTGATCCATTTATATAAGTTTCATCACTTCTTTGCCTTGTACGCCTTGTGGGATCAGTTCGGCCGGTACTAGTCGTCGAGTCTCGGTATTCTCTGTCGTTGACGTTTTGAATTTCATATAAGAGTTTGATCCACTTGCCTAAGACATACACAGTGCTTTGTTTAGTAAACTATCAGTCACAGTTGAATGTAAGGTCAGCATGACCCAGCAGTTGACACGTGTGACACTGTGCGTCAATGGGACCCTCGACATGCAAAGGGCTTTCGAGACACGTTCAGTGTTGATCGTATTAAGATGAAGGCAGATATTTACCGAACGATTCGCGCAAGTATAATATCAACAGGTTTGTTGGTGTTGGACACCACGTCATTGAAAACAGCTGTGAAGGCATTCAGCTTTCCCTTCATGCCCAGCAGTATACCAGCCTTTGGTTGCTCCACCTTCGCGCTACGACTGTCGTAAGCCTGTCATAAGGTATGGGAGTAACGATCACCTTAGCGCTACGACTGTCGTAAGCCTGTCATAAGGTATGGGAGTAACGATCACCTTCGCGCTACGACTGTCGTAAGCCTGTCATAAGGTATGGGAGTAACGATCACCTTCGCGCTACGACTGTCGTAAGCCTGTCATAAGGTATGGGAGTAACGATCACCTTCGCGCTACGACTGTCGTAAGCCTGTCATAAGGTATGGGAGTAACGATCACCTTCGCGCTACGACTGTCGTAAGCCTGTCATAAGGTATGGGAGTAACGATCACCTTAGCGCTACGACTGTCGTAAGCCTGTCATAAGGTATGGGGGTAACGATCACCTTAGCGCTAAGACCGTTTTTTACAACGGCACCATGGTCAATCACTTAACCGATGTAACACCTTGCTGGGAGGCGGGTGGACGTTTGCCTTCAGTCCGGGTGTGTCACCATCACTCATCAACTTGCATGTCGACAGGGAGTCCAATGCATTTGAACACTGGGTCTATGAGAGGCGAGCTACATCCGAGTTTCGCCCAGGCTTTGGTTGTCGCAGCAACAGTGTGTACAGTAGCAGGTGATGGGTGTGTGGAGGGAGTTGTATGTCGTGTATTTATTACTATTTTTGATGTCAGTAATAAAACTGACCTTTTCCCCTTGTTCCTATATTTACATGTCCTTGAGATCGGAGAAGATGTTAAATCGAACATGCTCTAACTTCAAAGGTTTCTTATATAAATAATTGACATGCCTTAGCATGTGTTTGTGACGGGTGCCGGAGATTGGGCAGGATATGCTCACCTTTTCGCGAACATCTTCTACCATCGCTGTTTGATGGTGACTCATAAGCACATGCTCATGGTATAGTCGGAATTGTATGATTGACTCTGCCTTTAGTAGATACAGTCGGAATTGTATGATTGACTCTGCCTTTAGTAGATACAGTCGGAATTGTATGATTGACTCTGCCTTTAGTAGATACAGTCGGAATTGTATGATTGACTCTGCCTTTAGTAGATACAGTCGGAATTGTATGATTGACTCTGCCTTTAGTAGATACAGTCGGAATTGTATGATTGACTCTGCCTTTAGTAGATACAGTCGGAATTGTATGATTGACTCTGCCTTTAGTAGATACAGTCGGAATTGTATGATTGACTCTGTCTTTAGTAGATACAGTCGGAATTGTATGATTGACTCTGCCTTTAGTAGATACAGTCGGAATTGTAAGATTGACTCTGCCTTTAGTAGATACAGTCGGAATTTACGATGAACTCTGCCTTAAGTAGATACAGTCGGAATTGTACGATGGACTCTGCCTTTAGTAGATACAGTCGGAATTGTATGATGGACTCTGCCTTTAGTAGATACAGTCGGAATTGTACGATGGACTCTGCCTTTAGTAGATACAGTCGGAATTGTACGATGGACTCTGCCTGTAGTAGATACAGTTGGAATTGTACGATGGACTCTGCCTTTAGTACATACAGAGTCGGAATTGTACGATGGACTCTGCCTTTAGTACATACAGAGTCGGAATTGTACGATGGACTCTGCCTTAAGTAGATACAGTCGGAATTGTACGATGGACTCTGCCTGTAGTAGATACAGAGTCGGAATTTTACGATGAACTCTGCCTTAAGTAGATACAGTCGGATTTGTACTATGGACTCTGCCTTTAGTAGATACAGTCGGAATTTAGGATGAACTCTGCCTGTAGTAGATACAGTCGGAATTGTACGATGAACTCTGCCTTAAGTAGATACAGTCGGAATTGTACGATGGACTCTGCCTTTAGTAGATACAGTCGGAATTGTACGATGGACTCTGCCTTTAGTAGATACAGTTGGAATTGTACGATGGACTCTGCCTGTAGTAGATACAGTCGGAATTTTACGATGAACTCTGCCTTAAGTAGATACAGTCGGATTTGTACTATGGACTCTGCCTTTAGTAGATACAGTCGGAATTTAGGATGAACTCTGCCTGTAGTAGATACAGTCGGAATTGTACGATGGACTCTGCCTTTAGTAGATACAGTCGGAATTGTACCATGGACTCTGCGTTTATTAAAGGTTTATTATTCTTATAGAAAGGATTTTTCGTTTTTGTTTGGTTTTTTCCCTCATATACAAGCAAGCGTAGCATAGATCAGCCAAATAATGCTCGTGGTTATATTCCTGAGGCTGAGTAGGTACGTTGTTCACTTCTATCAGTGAAGGTCAAGCTGCTTGTCAGCCACAGACGTTGTTGGCATTGTGTACTGCTTGTCCTGAAATCTCGACAGCAGATGTTATTTTGTACATTTATTGATTTTGAAAATACATTTTACTATGTGTGGGGATCAGGTCTGTGGCAATAGATTTTACAGTATGGTATTGGTGGGAAATGTTTTAGTTTGATATTCAGTATGTACCAAAGCATAAAATCACGTGGGAAGGTAAAGGGTGCTTTTGAAGTGAGGTAAGGGGAACATATTACATCTGTACCATATAGTATCCATTTCATCGTGAAAATTATTTATTGAGTTGCAATTCTACAGGCATCAAACCTGATTCTAGCACGTGGGACTTTTCTATTAGCGCTGCCATCATGTTGGTGCTCGTGTTATTTGATGGTCATAGTAGTTTGGTTACAAAATCCTCGATGTGCAATACATGATCGACATGTTGAAGGACCATTGTGCGTTATGGAAACTAACAGTTCTTATCGGGAAACAAAAGTAATGGTGGTTGGCGGAAATAAAAGAAACACCCCAAAAAACCATTGTGAGTACAAGATTCAAATTCCCATTTCGAGGAAATGTCTAAATATTTGGGAATCATTTTTCAGAAAATAAGTAAACAAATAAATGCGCCTGAAGCCCTTATTGAGCAAGCCGCCATAGCTTTGTACTTTGTTTTACAGAAGGACGGGAGCATAACTGGTCTTTACATGTCAGTGGAACATTTACACTTACAGTTTCCTAGAAGATTAGGATCCGTCAAGTGAAGAACCACTTCGTGTGTGAAATACTGTGTGAGTGTGTGTGTCAAAAGTTAAAAAGTCAAAATTAGTTTATTTGTGTGTAGGCCTTTGGCCCATATACAAGAAATGCATTGCCAATAATACAATGTGAAGCGCATTAAATGGATTTTATAAATTGATGTCTTTTTTGTATGCATGATATACATAATATTGCAGACGTTTTAATTACTCATCCTGAGTTGTACACAACAGATTTTTGAATTTATATATAGTTGGAAATTTCCAATACAGTTCTGGCAAATATACTATACGCTGTTCAGTGTAATGTTTACAGATCAATACGAAATGATATTCATCTTCAACAGACATATTGCAAACAGGACACGTGCGTAAACATGATTCAATAGATTTTTAAGTTAAAACATTCCATCTTAATTTAATTTAATAAAAACACTGTGTACATGTTTGCTATTGTAAATAATCAAATATATTTCAGGTTTAAACAGTGTTTTATATTCTTTATACATCACACATTTTGAGTGTTGACATTCAGTTTTGACGAAATTCATCTACAAGACACGTTTTTAATACCCCAATGAAACCTATATTGTCCCGAACAGACTGGTTTAACCATACAAATCCCAAACCATGCGAAAATAAAATGTTACGAACAGATGCTACCCAAGTATTACGACCAATGTTGTCGAAATACATCAACATGTTATATACTTTCCTTGGCATACGACCTTCATGTATTCTTGTTAATTTTAACCAATACTTTATAAAGAGTACCCGCGCATTGACATAAAGCCGGTAGAGGCAACATTCACCATAGACAATGGCATTTGGCGCTTGTTTTCCCACCTTTAAAAAAACTTTTACATGCCAAAAGAGGAACTCGTTCTAATTGATCATACCGCTTGTAGGGGAAGAGGGGGGGGGGGGGGGGGGCTTTTTTATGTCCGTTTCTCCTTGGCAGATAGGGTGTCTCCTCTGCTGAAAACAACTACGTTTGATTTGTGTATGTTAACAGTTAATCTCAATGTATCTGAGAAAAACCCATGGATGTTAAGCTGAGTCTGTAAACCCGCAATAGATTCTGAGACAAGGAGGACGTCATCTGCAAATAACAGTAACAAAATTTTATAAATATCTGGAAATAATTGTATGCCAAGTTTACCGTTTTCATTTATAGCTTTTGAAAGTTCCCCTATAAATAGAGAAAATAGCAAAGGGCTAAGTATGCAACCTTAAGCTTGGCGTTCACCATTTGGACAGTCAAATAAATCTGTGCATGAGGAAGTTTGTCTAACAAAAGATATAACAGGAGAGTAAATGGCTTTAAGAGCTGATAACATTTTCCCACCAAGGCCATTACATTGCAAACAGTACCATGGTTTATTTCTTTTTACATAGTCGAATGCTTTCTTAAAGTCTATAAATGCAACATTTATATTTTTCCTCTTTTTAATCAAACACTTTTCCATAATAGAGTGTAAAGTAAAAATATGATCGGTGGTGGAATACCCAGATCGGAAACCTGTCTGCGACTCTGGTATTTTGTCCTTTAGTTCTGCCCAATTGGAAAGTGTGTTATTAAGAACATCCGTATATGTCTTGCTTATAAATCTTGTATTTATGTATTTCAACACAATAAAGACGCCTATTTTGAACAAATTTGCTTTTCCGAAAATGCCTCAAAGTTTTGCAAGTTCGAAACTTTGCTCGCTTACAGGTGAAAAAAAAAGCCATGAGAAGCGCCTGTAAATTTACGCTTTGTCATACATTCGGCTGCTTTTAAAACAACCTGGACAAATGATTCGAGGGCGCGATCAATGCTTATATCCACGAGCTGTGTCGCTTCTAACAAAGGCTAGTGGGAGACATATTTACATTAGCTCGTGTTGGATTCCAGGTGTATTTGTAATTATCACTACATATATCTAAATGTTGCTGATTATAAATTGTCAGTGGCCTTTCTTGATGTATGAGAGACACTTCTAATGGCATATGACCCGGTTCAACCCACTCGATTACATACAATGACTCCACTAGCTGAAAAGCGTCAACTCCAGCGATAAAATAATCGTTTACAAATGAACCCTGCTCAGATATAAATGTAGCAGAATGTGTGTGGGTATCGCTGAATGATGTGAAAACACGGTTACGGGTGTGATTCGTTTTATTGGATGACGAGTATGTGAAGTATTATTTTTATACACCCTGAAATGCACAATAACACTTAATAAGAATCTTGTGAATTATGACAATTAAAATGAGAACATGATACTTCATTAGGATTACCTTATACATATATAGAGGATATGTATACGTTCTAACATGATACGTCATAAGAATTACATTATACATACATATAGTATATGCATACGTCAAATCAAAACACTTCTTGGGTCGTGTAAAACGTAATCAATAGATAAACATAATCATAATAATAATAATAATAATAATAATAATATATTTTCACATGTTGTGATAAGTAAACATAGCAGAAGTATGGCCTCTAGGTCTAGGTTACACTTTAGTCTGCCACGACTACGTTCCCAGGGCTACAATGACATAAGAATACCTAAACACATTGAAATGATAATAAAACTAGCTTCCCTACACTATGTTCTTGCTTGTGTGGACACTATTATCAGATCAGTGCTACTGTTTATACATAGTTACAGGTCTGAACATAGCACTATCATAAAACACAAGAAATTACTAAACATCCTAAAACTATCATAAATGTCCACACACTTACAATACATTTAACACACATATGATAATAGCCTCATAAACATATTCCAATAACACCCTGTCCAGGAGAATCAGACATTGATATCATAACAAATACTTTATTTAACGTACACCTATATATATATAATCTTATTTATGAACTATGGAATGACCAATCAGAAGGCAGCTTTCTCCTGCTTTACAGCACTAATTTCAAACTGGCGACTACGCTTCGAAACATATTTTGACAAATTCTCAATTACAAATTTGAAACCTGAACAAAAGAATATTCTGGAATGGCTAATAGATGGTCTAGATTGTATGGATTCGTCGTTAAACCCGCAACTATCGTTCGGAGTTAAAGTTTTCGAGGTTGCATGATGAGAAATCACACTGTCACTTTCATAATCTGGTAAGCGATGCTCTGATTGGTCGGAGGAAAGATCTTTCTGACGTGACCTCTAGCTAATGAGATGTCCTCAGATTTTTGCTTAGCGGTAGCGAGAACTAAGATCTGATTTTAATGAGATAGGGTAATGACTGACCCAAGCATAACTAAGTAAAAAGGTGTAGTATCAAATCTTCATTAAAATCCCTAAAACCCAAAGTGCAAGCTAATACTAAATAATAATACTAAATACTAATATTAATAATAATACTAGTAACTTATGCTAATACGAACTACACTATGTATTATATACTAATACTGACACAAATAACCAATGCTGATACTAATACTAACTACACTCTGTATTCTATACACTATATAGTAATACTGACACAAATAACCAATGCTAATACTAAAACCAACTACACTCTGTATTCTATACACTATATAGTAATACTGACACAAATAACCAATGATAATACTAATACTCACTACCTACACTATCTATTCTATACACTACATACTAATGCTGACACAAATAACCAATGCTGATACTAATACTAACTACACTATGTATTCTATACACTATATACTAATACTGACACTAAGTGAGTTACTGGTCAGTTGACAGTCAAGCAAAACCTGTAGCACATAAAGATAAATTCTCCGACGGCCTCCCCGGACACGCGACCGTTGAGAATATATATATCAAAAGTATTACACAAATTCAATAATATTCTTCCAAATCTATTGGTAGCATTGTCACTTGACTTGCGGTTTTTAAGTGGTAACTGTTCCTCTTGAGGAAAAACGTTACCAGTAAAGTCAGATACATTCTCAGGCGGGTTGTTACATTGTCCAACCTGTGTGTGTATGTGTGTGTCTGTGTGTATGAGTATGTGTGTGTCTGTGTGTATGAGTATGTGTGTGTCTATGTGTATGAATATGTGTGTGTCTGTGTGTATGAGTATGTGTGTGTCTGTGTGTATGAGTATGTGTATCTGTGTGTATGAGTATGTCTGCGTCTGTGTGTATGAGTGTGTGTGTGTGTGTGTGTGTGTGTGTATGTGTCTGTGTGTATGAGTATGTCTGTGTCTGTGTGTGTGTGTCTGTGTGTATGAGTATGTGTGTGTCTGTGTGTATGAGTATGTGTGTGTCTGAATGTTTGTGTGTGTCTGTGTGTCTGTGTGTGTCTGTGTCTGCGTGTATGAGTATGTGTAATTTGTTGTTCCTGCAATACCCTACTGCCGCTGACCGTTAGGGTTTGTGTCCATGTTGTTGTTCCTGCAATACCCTACTGCCGCTGACCGTTAGGGTTAGTGTTTGTGTCCATGTTGTTGTTCCTGCAATGAACTACTGCCGCTGAACGTTAGGGTTAGGGTTTGTGTCCATGTTGTTGTTCCTGCAATGAACTACTGCCGCTGACCGTTAGGGTTAGGGTTTGTGTCCATGTTTTTGTTCCTGCAATGAACTACTGCCGCTGACCGTTAGGGTTAGGGTTTGTGCCCATGTTGTTGTTCCTGCAATACCCTACTGCCGCTGACCGTTAGGGTTAGGGTTTGTGTCCATGTTGTTGTTCCTGCAATGAACTACTGCCGCTGACCGTTAGGGTTAGGGTTTGTGTCCATGTTGTTGTTCCTGCAATGAACTACTGCCGCTGACCGTTAGGGTTAGGGTTTGTGCCCATGTTGTTGTTCCTGCAATACCCTAGAGTCTCTGACCGTTAGGGTTAAGGTTTGTTTTCATGTTTTTGTTCCTGCAATACCCTACTGCCGCTGACCGTTAGGGTTAGGGTTTGTGTCCATGTTTTTGTTCCTGCAATGAACTACTGCCGCTGACCGTTAGGGTTAGGGTTTGTGTCCATGTTGTTGTTCCTGCAATGAACTACTGCCGCTGACCGTAAGGGTTAGGGTTTGTGTCCATGTTGTTGTTCCTGCAATGAACTACTGCCGCTGACCGTTAGGGTTAGGGTTTGTGACCATGTTGTTGTTCCTGCAATACCCTACTGCCGCTGACCGTGACCGTTAGGGTTAGGGTTTGTGTCCATGTTGTTGTTCCTGCAATACCCTACTGCCGCTGTCCGTTAGGGTTTGTGTCCATGTTGTTGTTCCTGCAATACCCTACTGCCGCTGACCGTTAGGGTTAGGGTTTGAGTCCATGTTGTTGTTCCTGCAATACCCTACAGCCGCTGACCGTTAGGGTTTGTGTCCATGTTGTTGTTCCTGCAATACCCTACTGCCGCTGACCGTTAGGGTTAGCGTTTGAGTCCATGTTGTTGTTCCTGCAATACCCTACTGCCGCTGACCGTTAGGGTTAGGGTTTGTGTCCATGTTGTTGTTCCTGCAATACCCTACTGCCGCTGACCGTGACCGTTAGGGTTAGGGTTTGAGTCCATGTTGTTGTTCCTGCAATACCCTACTGCCGCTGACCGTTAGTGTTTGTGTCCATGTTGTTGTTCCTGCAATACCCTACTGCCGCTGACTGTTAGGGTTAGGGTTTGTGTCCATGTTGTTGTTCCTGCAATACCCTACTGCCGCTGACCGTTAGGGTTAGGGTTAGGGTTTGTGTCCATGTTGTTGTTCCTGCAATACCCTACTGCCGCTGACCGTTAGTGTTAGGGTTAGGGTTTGTGTCCATGTTGTTGTTCCTGCAATACCCTACTGCCGCTGACCGTTAGTGTTAGGGTTAGGGTTTGTGTCCATGTTGTTGTTCCTGCAATGCCCTACTGCCGCTGTCCGTCGCCTCCCTGTTGGAAGATGGGCTGGTATCTCATATGTAGATATACAGTGTATTTTTGGCAATTATTCTTTAGGAGACGAAAATCGTGCTACTTTAGAATATCCGCACATTAGAACACATAGGAAATGTATGTACACATTACTAATAAATAGTATTTGTAGCCTTATGTTTTGTCAATTATCTCAATAAGAAATGCCTGGTGTGTTAAGGAACATTGGCAAATTTTGAGAAATAATTATGATAGCCCATAAGTTCTCTATATAAGGACATGGGTGTGTGTGTGTGTCCATCCCACACATTGCACATTACATATATGTACAGACTCTGATCATAGAGCTACCTCTCACAATCAGTGCATAGTATTTGGAGATATGCTGTAGACTAATGAATACACAGTATTTGGAGATATGCTGTAGACTAATGAGTGCACAGTATTTGGAGACATGCTGTAGACTAACGAGTACACAGTATTTGGAGATATGCTGTAGACTAATGAGTACTCAGTATTTGGAGATATGCTGTAGACTAACGAGTACTCAGTATTTGGAGATATGCTGTAGACTAACGTGTACACAATATTTGGAGATATGCTGTAGACTAATGAGTACACAGTATTTAGAGATATGCTGTAGACTAATGAATACACCGTATTTGGAGATATGCTGTAGACTAACGAGTACACAGTATTTGGAGATATGCTGTAGACTAATGAGTACACAGTATTTGGAGATATGTTGCAGACTAATGAGTACACAGTATTTGGAGATATGCTGTAGACTAATGAGTACACAGTATTTGGAGATATGCTGTAGACTAATGAGTACTCAGTATTTGGAGATATGCTGTAGACTAACGAGTACACAGTATTTGGAGATATGCTGTAGACTAATGAGTACACAGTATTTGGAGATATGCTGTAGACTAATGAGTACACAGTATTTGGAGATATGCTGTAGACTAATGAGTGCACAGTATTTGGAGACATGCTGTAGACTAACGAGTACACAGTATTTGGAGATATGCTGTAGACTAATGAGTACTCAGTATTTGGAGATATGCTGTAGACTAACGAGTACTCAGTATTTGGAGATATGCTGTAGACTAACGTGTACACAATATTTGGAGATATGCTGTAGACTAATGAGTACACAGTATTTAGAGATATGCTGTAGACTAATGAATACACCGTATTTGGAGATATGCTGTAGACTAACGAGTACACAGTATTTGGAGATATGCTGTAGACTAATGAGTACACAGTATTTGGAGATATGTTGCAGACTAATGAGTACACAGTATTTGGAGATATGCTGTAGACTAATGAGTACACAGTATTTGGAGATATGCTGTAGACTAATGAGTACTCAGTATTTGGAGATATGCTGTAGACTAACGAGTACACAGTATTTGGAGATATGCTGTAGACTAATGAGTACACAGTATTTGGAGATATGCTGTAGACTAATGAATACACAGTATTTGGAGATATGTTGTAGACTAACGAGTACACAGTATTTGGAGATATGCTGTAGACTAACGAGTACTCAGTATTTGGAGATATGCTGTAGACTAACGAGTACTCAGTATTTGGAGATATGCTGTAGAATAATGAGTACACAGTATTTGGAGATATGCTGTAGACTAATGAGTACACCGTATTTGGAGATATGCTGTAGACAAACGAGTACACAGTATTTGGAGGTATGCTGTAGACTAATGAGTACACAGTATTTGGAGATATGCTGTAGACTAACGGGTACACAGTATTTGGAGATATGCTGTAGACTAATGCGTACACAGTATTTGGAGGTATGCTGTAGACTAATGAGTACACCTTATTTGGAGATATGCTGTAGACTAATGAGTACACAGTATTTGGAGATATGCTGTAGACTAATGAGTACACAGTATTTGGAGGTATGCTGTAGACTAATGAGTACACCGTATTTGGAGACATGCTGTAGAATAATGAGTACACAGTATTTGGAGACATGCTGTAGACTTCTGTATGCTGTTGAGCTGTAACTGACTGAGATGGGTTTAACGTCGCTTTTTAACATTATCTTGAGTAATAAGCAAAAAATGTATGTAATTCAACTGCTTTTATTGATTAAAGGCCACATTAGCATCTTGTGTCTTGTGTTAGTGTTCAGGTTGTTGCATGTGTGTGGACGTCTGTCTTGTGTTGGTGTTCAGGTTGTTGTTTGTGCGTGGACGTCTGTCTTGTGTTTTCGTGTTCAGGTTGTTGTTTGTGCGTGGACGTCTGTCTTGTGTTAGTGTTCAGGTGTTGTTTGTGTGTGGACGTCTGTCTTGTGTTAGTGTTCAGGTTGTTGTTTGTGCGTGGACGTCTGTCTTGTGTTTGTGTTCAGGTTGTTGCATGTGTGTGGACGTCTGTCTTGTGTTAGTGTTCAGGTTGTTGTTTGTGCGTGGACCTCTGTCTTGTGTTAGTGTTCAGGTTGTTGTTTGTGTGTGGACGTCTGTCTTGTGTTAGTGTTCAGGTTGTTGTTTGTGCGTGGACGTCTGTCTTGTGTTAGTGTTCAGGTTGTTGTTTGTGCGTGGACGTCTGTCTTGTGTTTGTGTTCAGGTTGTTGCATGTGTGTGGACGTCTGTCTTGTGTTAGTGTTCAGGTTGTTGTTTGTGCGTGGACGTCTGTCTTGTGTTAGTGTTCAGGTTGTTGTTTGTGTGGACGTCTGTCTTGTGTTAGTGTTCAGGTTGTTGTTTGTGTGTGGACGTCTCTTGTGTTAGTGTTCAGGTTGTTGTTTGTGCGTGGACGTCTGTCTTGTGTTAGTGTTCAGGTTGTTGTTTGTGCGTGGACGTCTGTCTTGTGTTAGTGTTCAGGTTGTTGTTTGTGTGTGGACGTCTGTCTTGTGTTAGTGTTCAGGTTGTTGTTTGTGTGGACGTCTGTCTTGTGTTAGTGTTCAGGTTGTTGTTTGTGTGTGGACGTCTCTTGTGTTAGTGTTCAGGTTGTTGTTTGTGTGTGGACGTCTCTTGTGTTAGTGTTCAGGTTGTTGTTTGTGTGTGGACGTCTCTTGTGTTAGTGTTCAGGTTGTTGTTTGTGCGTGGACGTCTCTTGTGTTAGTGTTCAGGTTGTTGTTTGTGTGGACGTCTGTTTTGTGTGTTCGTTGTCAGGTTGTTGTTTGAGTGTGCACGTCTGTTGTGTACGTTTGTGTTTGGGTTGGGGTGGGGGTGAACAGCGGTAGACAGTTCATCAGTTCTCTGTAACGGAGATGAATGTAGTTCCGGTGGTGGAGTCGGGTGAACAGCGGTAGGCATTACATCACTTTTCTGTAACGGAGATGAATGTAGTTCTGTGGTGGGTGTGAACAGAGGTATACATTACATCAAGCCTCTGTAACGGAGATGAATGGAGGTGTGGGGTGTGGGTGAACAGCGGTAGACATTACATTACTTCTCCGTAACGGAGATGAATGGAGGGGTGGGGTGGGGTGGGTGTGAACAGCGGTAGACATACCATCAGTTCTCTGTAACGGATATGATTGGATTGCTTGGGTGGGGTGTGGGTGAACAGCGGTAGACATGCCATCACTTCTCTGTAACGGAAATGAATGGAGTGCTGTGGGGGAGGGGGGGTTTGGTCGGGGGGGGGGGGGGGGATTAGCGGTTATTAAATGATAAGGGTTGAGTATTTACCAAGGTGGGATTTTAGGAATGAAATGACAGAAGCCTGATCCTGTTTCTGAGATCGTGGTATTTGAAATAACTGGCAATTGAAACAGGCAGGATGGGAAGAGAAGGTATTTTGTTAATATTTATGTATATTCTCTTTGGTAATTAGAAGCAACATCAAACTTTATATAGTTATAAGGAACCTGTCATTTTGGTTTTGTAGCTGTAGCTGAAAAACACCCATATTAACACGATACAAAATGCCGTACTATCACCTGATCACGTATCATTATCTGATCCAGTACCGCCATCTGATCCTGTCCCGCCATCTGATCCCGTACCATCACTTGATCTCGTACTGCCATCTGATCCCGTCCCATCATCTGATCATGTACCATCATCTGATCGCGTATCATCATCTGATCCAGTCCTGGCAACTGATCCAGAACGGCCATCTGATCCAGTACCGCCATCTGATACCTTGTCATCATCTGATCCAGTAACGCCATCTGATCCCGTACCATCATCTGAACCCGTACTGCCATCTCATCCAGTACCCATATTAACAGAATACAAAATGCCGTACTATCACCTGATCACCTATCATCATCTGATCCTGTGCCGCCATCTGATGCAGTAACGCTATCTGATCCTGTGCCGCCATCTGATCCCGTACCATCATCTGATCTTGTACTGCCATCTGATCCAGTCCCGCCATCTGATCCAGTCCCCCCATCTGATCCAGTCCACCCAACTGATCCAGTACCGCCATCTGATCCAGTACCGCCATTTGATCACGTACCACTATCTGATCCCGTACTGTCATCTGATCACGTACCGCTATCTGATCCAGTACTGTCATCTGATCCAGTCCCGCCATCTGATCCCGTATTATCATCTGGTCCAGTCCCGCCAACTGATCCAGTACCACCATCTGATCCAGTATCGCCATCTGATCACGTACCGCCATCTGATCCAGCCTCGCCATCTGATTCCAGATGATCAACTCATCCAGTACCATCACCTGATCGCGTACCATCATCTGATCCCATGTCATCATCTGATCCCTATTATCATCTGATCCAGTCCTGCCTTTTGATCCAGTCCAACCATCTGATCCAGTCCAGCAATTTTATCCCATACTGTCATCTAGTACCACCATCTTATCCAGTAGCGCCATCTGATCGAGTACTGCCATCTGATCCAGGAACATCATTTGATCCAGTAATGCCATCTGATCTAGTACCGCCATCTGATACCGTAGCGCCATCTGATCCAATACTGCCAACTGATCCAGTACCATCATCTGATCCAGTCCCGCCGTCTGATCCCATGCTGCCATCTGATTCAGTACCATCATCTGATCCAGGAACATCATTTGATCAAGAAATCTGATCTAGTACCGTCATCTGATCCAGTACCATCATCTGAACCCGTACTGCCATCTCATCATCTGATCCGATAGCACCATCTGATCGAGTACTGCCATCTGATCCAGTACCGCCCTCTGATCCCATACCACCATCTGATCCAGTACAATCATCTGACCCAGTCCCGCCATCTGATCTTGTACCGCCATCTGATCCAGTAATGCCATCTGATCCTGTACATCATCTGATCCTGTACCATCATCTGATCCCGTATCGCCATCTGATCCAGTACTGCCCTCTGATCCCGTACCATCATCCGATCCCGTATCATCATCTAGTCCCGTACTGACATCTGATCCTGTACTGACATCCCATCCAGTACCATCATCTGATCCCGTACCGTCATCTGATACCGTATCGCCATCTGATCCCATACTGCCCTCTGATCCAGTCACGCCATCTGATCGTGTATTGCCATCTGATTCAGTCCCGCCATGTGACCCAGTCCTGCCATCTGATCCCGTCCCATCATCTGATCCCGTCCCATCATCTAAACCCGTATCATCATCTGATCACGTACTGCCCTCTGATCCAGTAATGCCATCTGATCCCGTACCATCATCCGATCCCATACCATCATCTGATCCCGTACCATCACCCGTATGACCGAGCTTTACAAGAGACAAGATTAAATCGTCCTCTAGCGGTCTGGAGCTCAGTCATCACAAGGTTCCCTTGCTGAACGTTTGGTCAAGTAAAGCCACATGGAGTTATCTGCAGGTCAACCAGGAGACACCACAGCTGTTCCCCTATATGTGGTAGATCGTGGCAGAGGTGAAGCCAGAAATAGTCTAGGTGTCATAGTTGACAGGACGGTGATCAGAACACTATAGTTGTGAAGTGAGGTATTCTAAATGGTACCTACTCCAGAAAACTATTTGACATTGCTTGTAGAAACTTCTTAATGAATGAGACATCCGGGCCCTCAGTCATCCGTAGGCACTCGTGGCTGAGTGCTCATATAAAAAATAAGCGCAAGTGCTTAAAAAATATAACATATATATTTAACTAATTTATAAACTTATCCTATCTCACACTATGCATTTCTCTTTCTTCTTCGATTCTGAGTGGAAACGTATCGGAAATGAAAGTTTCCCTTCTAAAGTTAATGAACCCTGTCATACCTCACATCGCCACGGTCACCGCCCAGATCTGGGTCATGCGCGCTATGCATGCTGGTTGACCTTCTTGCACTGATCACGTGTCTAGTCATTCTCTTTCAAATTGCCACGCAGTGGTGACGTGTTGTTATTACAGGAAGCCATTTTGGGTTTTTCTTTTTTCGCTTGCAAGCGATCTTCATATTTTTGTCGTCTAAATGCCAGCAAATTTACTTATATCTCTGTTTGGGACATTCGACGAGTCCTCTCACACGAGTGTGGATGACCGGCTTACGTCAGCCAACGTATCAAACCCGACCGAGGTTCGTACTTTCGACTCGTCGTGTTCTACGACTAACATGGAGCTCGCTCCTGTTTTACCTTCAGAAGGTACACATAGTACTGGTACCTCGGTCAACCCTATAAGTTTGTCCGTCGTTCTTAATCTCCCATAAGACTATCTTCGCAGGATTGATCCTCTCAAGACCAGGAGTCGTATGACGACTCATCGGATCAAGGCTCGTGAACCTCCCATTCCCAAGAGGATTCACAAGACGATAGACATTCGTCCCAGGATCGACTAGCATCAAGAGTCAGTGCACTTTATTCAGTGCAATCATGGGGGGATCGGCATTCAGACTGGGACCAACGGACTTCTCACTCTCGACACCGAGATGATTCACCTAACATCCCACCATCGAAGAGTCCTCGTACTTCCGAACCTCCAACTTCCGAACACCGAACCTCCGAACTTGGACCCCCGAACCTCCGAACCTCCGAACCTCCGAACCTCGAACCTCAAACCTCCGAAACTCATCGAACCTCCGGACCTCATTGAACCTCCGAACATCACCTACGCTCCAAACCTCGTCAAACATCCGAACCTCGTCGAACATTCGAACATCGTTGAACATTCGAACATCGTCGAACCTGCGAACATCGCTGTACTCCCGACGTGCGACAGTCGCGTTCGAATCGTACAACTTCGGACAAACAAATGAGATTCGAGCCTCGTCGAACCTCTGTGGTTCAACGAACATCATCAAACCAAACTTCGAAGGACAAACGGACTCTTAAGTATCGACACACTTCAAAGGAGGTTCAACGGGACACGAGAGATCATAAAACCTCCACAGAACGGAGACATTCGAGAGATTCCCCTAATTTTCGACGTTCACCTACAGATCGTTACTCGTCTTATGACAGGCGAACGGATTATCATTCATCCCCTTATCAGGTCTCACACAGAGACTATACAAACCCATCACGTCTAGGCTCGGTGGATGAACACTACAGCGAGTCTATTAGCCATTCATCCTACATGTCTCGATCTTCTCCTTCACTCATCCATCCGGAGTTTCGACCAAGAGATTACCCTCACACTTTTGATTTTCATCAACGTGGTGATTACCCTTGGAACACTACTTCATATAGTGCCTACGCAAATGAGTTGGAACAATACCCACACTACAGGGATCCCCAACTTCCATGGCATGGGTACCGTTAGTAGATGTCCTTCACCTTAAGATAGAGAGAGTTATATTTCACCTACTCATCGTACCGTCTCCCCATCGCCACCTCCGGTTCGACGTGAGCCTCGTCGCCGAACATCACACTCCCTCCGAGACCAGTCCTACAGGATATGGCCACCAATATAGACAAAGCATTTGGATCCTTTCGCCGTCTTCGGGATTGGCTTCAATTAAGTCTCCTATAAACAGCCTATCCTCTACCTCTATCCTTGCCACCACACCTCCGACGACGTGTAAACCGCCTCAACATCTTCCAGTTCTCATAGACGCCATAAACACGGTAATTGTAAAGAGCGCAATAGAGTGTATGGGCACTCGGCAAATGACAGCAGGATTCTATTCTCCAATTTTTCTGGTTCCCAAGAAAAATAGTCCTCAACTACGTCTCATCTTCAACATGAAAACCTTCAACAAACTATACCTAGAGACTCCTCCACACTTTTGCATGACATCAATCGCTCTACTACGAACGATTATTCATCCCAGCGTCTTCATGATCAGCCTAGATTTACAGGACACATACTTACACGTCCCTATCCTGTCAGAGCACCGCCATTTTCTTTGGTTTGTGTTCCAAGGCCAACACTACCAATTGCGAGTGCTCCCATTTACTCGCCTCACAAAACCCATTGTTAAGTACCTACACACTGGAGGCATTGTCTTCAAAACGTACATCGACGACTGCCTTCAAGCCAACAAGGATTCGAACACTTCATCATATCGATCACCGAAACTATTCCAACACAACGTCTCCAGTTCATCGGAGCCCTCTTCGACACGAGTCTGGGCAAGATGTTTGTATCCCAAGATTGTTGGGAGAAAATCCAACGCCTCGTTCCATTGGCACTCAAACAGCCACTTTCCTTACGTCACTGGCAACAACTTCTCGGTCTCCTAACATCAGCACAAGCCCTCACCAAGGGAGGTCAACTTCACTTATGGTCAATCCAGTGTTTCCTCAAGCCCTTCCCTCAGGACAACCATTGTCAGGTCCTAATCACTCTTCCGAACCATCTACACCCACACCTCAAATGGTGGTTAACTCCATCAAATGTCTGTGAAGGAGTCGCCTTGCAATCATTCACCCCAACCCTCCACCTGTTCGTCGACGCCTCAACAGTCAGATGGGGAGCTCATTGCCAAGACCTACAAGTGGCAGGGCGGTGGTCATTAGAAGAAAGCCAGCTTCACATCTAGAATTCAAAGCAGTGGTTCTGGCAATGTCTCATTGGTCGACACTCCTTCAGTCCTCCACACTAATGATTCAGTCATACAACCTATCGGTCGTGTGGTACATAAACAAGATGGGATCCACCAAGTCAACGTCACTTCTATCTCTAGCACTCGACTTCTTCAAACTGAACGACTCTCTCAGCATTCAAGTTCGAGCAAGACATATTCCCGGCATTGCCAACGTCATAGCCGACTCCCTGTCCCGACCCGACAACCATCTCCCACGGAATGGCGTCTACATCCCGTGATTTTTCAGCTGATTGGCCAGTTACTTCCGTGCCCAGACGTCGACCTCTTTGCAACCCGCTTCAGTACTCAGCTATCCCGGTTTGTATCTCCTATCCCAGACCCCCTAGCCTGGGACCACGATGCGTTAGCAATCCCATGCTACATGCTTACGCCTTTCCCCCAACCGGCACTCTTCGGGTTCTACAGAAGATATCAACGACCAATCGCCTCACTCTACTTTTGGTCGCGCCCTACTGGCTAACACGAAGTTGGTTCATAATGCTCATTCGTCTCGCAGACAGACAATTTTACCATCTACCGCTAAGGGACGATCTTCTGCATCAACCACACTCTCAGCTCCGTCATCCGTCGCCAACAACCCTCAATCTATGCGTTTGGCGCATTTACAGAAATCATTGATAGCTAAAGATTTTTCTGAATGAGTGGTCATCTACGAAAGCACTATATGACAATAAATGGAAGGCATTTGAATCGTATTGTCATTCACATGACATTTCCACAACTGCCACAGCATCCCCGCAACAAATTGCTGAATACCTTCACTATCTTCGATCATCTCGTAAATTAAAAGGTTTGACTAGCTACCTACTCAGCTGCGATCAATTCGCAACTACTGTCATTGCAACTACAATGGGCACTAAGATTTCTACAATCGCCTAATTAGAATCATTGATCAGATCGTACAATTTGGCGGACCAGGGCATCACGTTTTCGGCCACCAACTTGGGATCTAAACATCATACTTCGCCATCTAACTTCGGCCAAATACGAACCTCTCGCCGAGAAAGATTTCGAACACATTTCTTTGAAGACAGTTTTCCTTCTGGCCCTTGCTACGGCGGTTCGAGTGAGTGAAATGCACGCTTTAGACGTCAACAGAGTGCGTTTCGAACGAACTGCACATGGGAAAGTATTTTGGGGACTACGATGGGATTTCATCGCCAAAAATCCAACTCCTTGGTCAACCCGATCGACTATTCAGTATCCCACCATTGAGTGCCCTCTTAAACCCTTACGAAGACATATCGTTGTGTCCGGTACGTGCACTTCGAATCTATCTGGAAGCGGCGAAACGACTTCGTCGATTACGTAAGAGGTTATTCATCCCGCTTTCCGCGGCCGCTACTACGGAAGTATCCCGGGCCCGTACCACAATCTCGTTTTGGATACGCTCAGTGATCCTTCGAGCCTACACCTTCGCTGGTCTACCTGCTCCAGTCGCACGTAATCCTGACGAAACCCGTGCTGTCTCTTCCACCATGGCACTTCATAGTAATTGCTCCTTGACCACAATTATGGAAGGATGTTTTTTGAAATCCGATACCGTGTTCGCATCACATTACCTCCGAGACATCTCAGTGACGGACGTTCAAGGCCTTCACCAGTTTGGACCCTTGGTACTCGCACAACAGATCTCCAAGACACACCTGCGCAGATAGGGAGATGTATAACCAGATTTTCATTACATTACATCCATATCTATTTATAATAAACATTTGTCATGATTATTGGTGCTTATTGTATTCATTCGGGCTTCCCAGACTGAGTATACGGTTGGAGGATATAATCACTCGTCTGTAGAGACCTTGGTCTTCAACTTGAAGTCATTAGACACGGCCGATTTCGGTGTCCCAATCCCTTATTTAAAACAACTCTACTTTAGGTATGTGGGTTGAGTAACGGATCGATGATCCTTTTATGGATATTGTCGATCGTTTCCTCTTCGCGTTTTTTACCTATCGATTCAATCACTGAGATGAATGAGGGTCTGACGAAGCGATAAAAGAGATGCCGAGACGGTCCAACCTATCGTCCTCTGGAGATAGGAATACCCCGTCTTGTAGATTCGACGACTGAATGTATACTCTCTCGAATATAAGTCGTACTCGTTCGTTTTAGACATGCGATTACGCTTCCTTACGTTTAAACATGTTACACATGTTGTACCCGACTTATTGTGTTTCAATTGTTCACGCATCAGGATCTCAACATTCTTTGGGATGTTCTTCTTATCCTGTCTACGAGTTGTTTTTTTTTGTTGTTGTTTTTTTGTTGTTGTTGTTTTTTGTCTTACGGCACTTAACTGTGTTACTGTATTAAGTATTGTACCACTTTTAAGTTCCAGTTTCCTCGTAAACATCCTACGGTTGTGATCTATAGACAAGGTAGTTGCGCCCCACCATCCAACCGTGGGATAAAATGCATAGTGAAAGGATAAGTTTAAAAATGTGAAAGTTTTATTATAAATTGTTTTTTCAGATACGTTTCCACTCAGAATCGAAGAAGAAAGAGAAATGCATAGTGTGAGATAGGATAAGTATATAAATATACAATTTATAATAAAATTTTCAATTTCTTCTTGAAATTGCTCAATTATTTCACGAAATCACCTGAAAAATAAGTCATTTTATGAGATGGCTAACCCTACTAGTTATTTCGCGATATGGATAAAATGTTTAGTAATTTCACAAAAAAACTGATTTCAGTCTTACTGATAAACTGGGAAACATTTAGCTGAAAACCTGTAAAACCTGGTACGAGATTCTGAACGTCATCTGTCGTAACGCTTGTCAGTAACTCTTCACACCCTTCCACACATTCACACAATAACTCCTAATTTCCAAAATCCTCAGATATATTTTTATCCAGTGAACAGAACGAAGTGGGAACACGTTGTAACAGGTCGTGAAGTATGATAGTAGATGTTATGACCGCCAACTATCTTGAAGGACGACAGGAGTATGACAGGAAATCTCAGTTGACGTTTCGGGAAAAGTAGTGCTTAATAAATACCGTCACGGTTTGTCAAACATTCATTCATTCGACAAGGCAAACTGCGCATGAGTCTCCCAGTGGCGATTTTAAGGAGTCTGTCATACACCTTTTGTAGCACCTGGCCAAGTTCTGCCAACGTGGTCGGCGGCCAATGATGTTGAATGACTTATCAAGTAACGGACGTGTTCAATAGGGGAAGACCTGGGCTCATTCCTGACCATGGCATTCTATGGGTGTTGTGCTGCTGGAGGTGAACATTGATGAGCACACCTGACCTACAATCTTCCCTTCTCCATCACAGGATGCAGTGTCCACCATCAACACTAGTTACAGGACACACCTGACCTACAATCTTCCCTTCACCATCACAGGATGCAGTGTCCACCATCAACACTAGTTACAGGACACACCTGACCTACAATCTTCACTTCCACATCACAGGATGCAGTGTCCACCACCAACACTAGTTACAGGACACACCTGACCTTCAATCTTCACTTCCACATCACAGGATGCACTCTCAACCATCTTTACTCTCCACCGTCATCACTAGTTACAGGACACACCTGACCTTCAATCTTCACTTCCACATTACAGGATGCACTCTCAACCATCTTTACTCTCCACCATCAACACTAGTTACAGGACACACCTGACCTTCAATCTTCACTTCCCCATCACAGGATGCACTCTCCACCGTCAACACTAATTACAGTACACACCTGGCCTTCAATCTTCACTTCCCCATCACAGGATGCACTCTCCACCGTCAACACTAGTTACAGGACACACCTGACCTTCAATCTTCACTTCCACATCACAGGATGCACTCTCAACCATCTTTACTCTCCACCGTCAACACTAGTTACAGGACACACCTGACCTTCAATCTTCACTTCCCCATCACAGGATGCACTCTCAACCATCTTTACTCTCCACCGTCAACACTAGTTACAGGACACACCTGACCTTCAATCTTCACTTCCCCATCACAGGATGCACTCTCAACCATCTTTACTCTCCACCGTCATCACTAGTTACAGGACACACCTGACCTTCAATCTTCACTTCCACATCACAGGATGCACTCTCAACCATCTTTACTCTCCACCGTCAACACTAGTTACAGGACACACCTGACCTTCAATCTTCACTTCCACATCACAGGATGCACTCTCAACCATCTTTACTCTCCACCGTCAACACTAGTTACAGGACACACCTGACCTTCAATCTTCACTTCCCCATCACAGGATGCAGTCTCAACCATCTTTACTCTCCACCGTCAACACTAGTTACAGGACACACCTGACCTTCAATCTTCACTTCCACATCACAGGATGCACTCTCAACCATCTTTACTCTCCACCGTCAACACTAGTTACAGGACACACCTGACCTTCAATCTTCACTTCCACATCACAGGATGTACTCTCAACCATCTTTACTCTCCACCGTCAACACTAGTTACAGGACACACCTGACCTTCAATCTTCACTTCCCCATCACAGGATGCACTCTCAACCATCTTTACTCTCCACCGTCAACACTAGTTACAGGACACACCTGACCTTCAATCTTCACTTCCACATCACAGGATGCAGTGTCCACCATCAACACTAGTTACAGGACACACCTGACCTACAATCTTCACTTCCGCATCACAGGATGCACTATCCACCATCAACACTAGTTACAGGACACACCTGACCTACAATCTTCACTTCCGCATCACAGGATGCACTCTCCACCGTCATCACTAGTTACAGGACACACCTGACCTTCAATCTTCACTTCCACATTACAGGATGCACTCTCAACCATCTTTACTCTCCACCATCAACACTAGTTACAGGACACACCTGACCTTCAATCTTCACTTCCCCATCACAGGATGCACTCTCCACCGTCAACACTAATTACAGTACACACCTGGCCTTCAATCTTCACTTCCCCATCACAGGATGCACTCTCCACCGTCAACACTAGTTACAGGACACACCTGACCTTCAATCTTCACTTCCACATCACAGGATGCACTCTCAACCATCTTTACTCTCCACCGTCAACACTAGTTACAGGACACACCTGACCTTCAATCTTCACTTCCCCATCACAGGATGCACTCTCAACCATCTTTACTCTCCACCGTCAACACTAGTTACAGGACACACCTGACCTTCAATCTTCACTTCCCCATCACAGGATGCACTCTCAACCGTCAACACTAGTTACAGGACACCCCTGACCTACAATCTTCACTTCCCCATCACAGGATGCACTCTCAACCGTCAACACTAGTTACAGGACACACCTGACCTTCAATCTTCACTTTACCATCACAGGATGCACTCTCCACCGTCAACACTAATTACAGGACACACCTGACCTACAATCTTCCCTTCCCCATCACAGGATGCACTCTCCACCGTCAACACTAGTTACAGGACACACCTGACCTACAATCTCCACTTCCCCATCACAGGATGCACTCTCCACCATCCTTACTCTCCACCGTCAACACTAATTACAGAACACACCTGTGCTCCCTGTGACGGGAAGAGATGTTACTGTGTTTTCCCCCTCATCTCACATATTTCGAAATAAAGCAAGAAGTTATAAATGCTTTTTTCATTCTTTATTATAGGTGTTTTAACAATTTTGATTCTTACAATATGTCAGTATACTAGTGTTGCTACGTCTGTGAATATATATATTTCACAAGATAGGAGTTTAAGCAATTAGCAAGATTTAAAACGTATGTAACGTGATCCCCAAAACATCTCGTTTTACCGGCTGAGACAAACCAGAAGGATTAATTTCTTCTCCAGATCTCCAAGTCAACGATGTACCTGGTTTTCTCGGAAGAGTTGTCATACAGCTGGCACCAGGTCCCATTCATTGAGAAGTGAGTGCAGTTCTCCAGTTTCAGACACATATTTCCGCATTCGGTGTGAGAGACGTGTCTCTTGGAATACGTTGATGAAAGCTTGAGGCTCCCCAGTTTCCTTGTTATCCTCGAGAAGTACGCCACTTTGCATACAGGCTCTGCACAGATCACATGTGTATTACTAAAAAGAAACTTTTACAAATATGGCGTATGTATCATAACGCAGATATATATACAGTGTATATATATATATATATATGTATATATATATATATATATATATATATATATATATATATATATATATATATATATATATATATATATATATATATATATATATATCACTGATATAAAGAAGATGATGGACTTTATTATTTTATTATATATTACATGTACACCGAGTGAACATTTACCTCATTTATATATATATATATATATAAAGGTGGCCTACCTTTAGTTGCTTGGGGTCAGTCGAATGGTTTTAATTGATAAGACTTTATCTGTTGTACTCTGTTTATAATTTGGCTCTGGTTTGTTGTATTTCTAAAACTGATTTACTTTACTGTTTTACTGTCTTTTGTCAACAGATATACCTCGTTTTCATTGTTATATAGCTGTAATGTTGCTGATGCGATGTGAAATATTAACTCAGAGAGAATATCAAGGCTAAACGTCGTGGAAAACTCTCTGAAGGTGTGTTGTTCCCCCAGGACAATGTATCTGTGTTCACGAATGGTGTTGTCATGGCTGCAAAGCATGAATGTAGCTTTGAACTCATTGAATATCAGATTTCCATCTTTTCACAAACTTGAAAAAAGAACTATCTGTCAGGGATTATGAAAATGACGATGACGTCAGTTCTGCTGTGGAGAAGTGTGTGGACCGCGGAGGGGGTATGTTGAACTATAAGTAGCAGTTTGCTCCATCAACCCAGTCCATCATTGTCAGGCAGGAACAGTTAAGCCAACTCTCCTATCATTTGAAGATTTGGACAGGGACGTCTTTCCTACAACACACCTTTAGAAGAGAAAGGGAACTGGTAACCCCACGATTGGGCGGCGTTGCACAAGCTTGTAATTTTCGTCTGTTCCTAGACAGTTGTATTTGTGGCCAAGTAAAACGTTATTTCTAGATAGTTGTTTTTTGTGGCCAAGTAAAACGTTATTTCTAGATAGTTGTATTTGTGGCCAGGTGAAACGTTATTCCTGGACAGTTGTATTTGTGGTCAAGTGATACGTTATTCCTAGACAGTTGTATTTGTGGCCAAGTGATACTTTATTCCTGGACAGTTGTATTTGTGGCCAAGTGATACGTTATTCCTAGACAGTTGTATTTGTGGCCAAGTGATACGTTATGCTTAGACAGTTGTATTTGTGGCCAAGTGATACGTTACTCCTGGACAGTTGTATTTGTGGCCAAGTGATACGTTATTCCTAGACAGTTGTATTTGTGGCCAGGTGATACGTTATTCCTGGACAGTTGTATTTGTGGCCAAGTGATACGTTATTCCTGGACAGTTGTATTTGTGGCCAAGTGATACGTTATTCCTAGACAGTTGTATTTGTGGCCAAGTGATACGTTATTCCTAGACAGTTGTATTTGTGGCCAGGTGATACGTTATTCCTGGACAGTTGTATTTGTGGCCAAGTGATACGTTATTCCTAGACAGTTGTATTTGTGGCCAAGTGATACGTTGTTCCTGGACAGTTGTATTTGTGGCCAAGTGATACGTTATTCCTGGACAGTTGTATTTGTGGCCAAGTAATACGTTATTCTTAGACAGTTGTATTTGTGGCCAAGAGATACGTTATTCCTGGACAGTTGTATTTGTGGCCAAGTGATACGTTACTCCTGGACAGTTGTATTTGTGGTCAAGTAAAACGTTATTTCTAGATAGTTGTTTTTTGTGGCCAAGTAAAACGTTATTTCTAGATAGTTGTATTTGTGGCCAGGTGAAACGTTATTCCTGGACAGTTGTATTTGTGGTCAAGTGATACGTTATTCCTAGACAGTTGTATTTGTGGCCAAGTGATACGTTATTCCTAGACAGTTGTATTTGTGGCCAAGTGATACGTTATTCCTAGACAGTTGTATTTGTGGCCAGGTGATACGTTATTCCTGGACAGTTGTATTTGTGGCCAAGTGATACGTTATTCCTAGACAGTTGTATTTGTGGCCAAGTGATACGTTGTTCCTGGACAGTTGTATTTGTGGCCAAGTGATACGTTATTCCTGGACAGTTGTATTTGTGGCCAAGTAATACGTTATTCTTAGACAGTTGTATTTGTGGCCAAGAGATACGTTATTCCTGGACAGTTGTATTTGTGGCCAAGTGATACGTTACTCCTGGACAGTTGTATTTGTGGTCAAGTAAAACGTTATTTCTAGATAGTTGTTTTTTGTGGCCAAGTAAAACGTTATTTCTAGATAGTTGTATTTGTGGCCAGGTGAAACGTTATTCCTGGACAGTTGTATTTGTGGTCAAGTGATACGTTATTCCTAGACAGTTGTATTTGTGGCCAAGTGATACGTTACTCCTGGACAGTTGTATTTGTGGCCAAGTGATACGTTATTCCTAGACAGTTGTATTTGTGGCCAAGTGATACGTTATTCCTGGACAGTTGTATTTGTGGCCAAGTGATACGTTATTCCTAGACAGTTGTATTTGTATTTATAGCCATGTTGAACGTTGTTCCTGCACATTCTTGTTTGTATCTTTAGACTGCTTTATTCTTAGATAGTCTTATCTGTATCTTTAGACTGCTTTATTCTTAGATAGTCTTATTTGTATCTTTAGACTGCTTTATTCTTAGATAGTCTTGTTTGTATCTTTAGACTGCTTTATTCTGAGATAGCCTTATTTGTATCTTTAGACTACTTTATTCTTAGATAGTCTGATTTGTATCTTTAGACTGCTTTATTCTGAGATAGCCTTATTTGTATCTTTAGACTGCTTTATTCTGAGATAGCCTTATTTGTATCTTAACAAATATTTGTTTGACTGAGGAGATATTGTTGCAAATAATACCGTTTTTTCCGCACATCGAGGGGTGAGATTCTTCACATTTGCGAGTGTGCAGGGTGAGCCCTCCACTACTGACGGCAACACAACGGTCAGTCTCCAGGTTATTTGGTTCATTGTGTCCCCAGTTCGCGTGAAGCACTGGTTCTCCACCAGGCCAGATGAACGAGGTGCCATTGTAATGTGCGCCCAACCAAACAAGGGACATTCTACAACACGGTACAGAAGTCCATGCGTGAGACATGTTCTGGCCAATTAGTT
Organism: Haliotis cracherodii; assembly: GCF_022045235.1. NCBI lineage: Eukaryota > Metazoa > Mollusca > Gastropoda > Lepetellida > Haliotidae > Haliotis > Haliotis cracherodii. Next base: position 643,498 of record NW_027266341.1, on the reverse strand, counting down.
GGCGTACAGTATAAACACACGGGTATTCTGTGAAAACGTGAAGCTGTTGCTCTGGACTGATGCTATACTCGCACCGATGTTATATGATGTTGCTATGTAATGTTGCTATGTAATGTTGCTATGTACTGTTGCTATATGATGTTGCTATAAACTGTTGTTATATACTGTTGCTGTGTACTGTTGCTATATGATGTTGCTGTGTACTGTTGCTGTGTACTGTTGCTATATGATGTTGCTATAAACTGTTGTTATATACTGTTGCTGTGTACTGTTGCTATATGATGTTGCTATAAACTGTTGTTATATACTGTTGCTGTGTACTGTTGCTATACGATGTTGCTATAAACTGTTGTTATATACTGTTACTGTGTACTGTTGCTATATGATGTTGCTATAAACTGTTGTTATATACTGTTGCTGTGTACTGTTGCTATATGATGTTGATATAAACTGTTGTTATATACTGTTACTGTGTACTGTTGCTATATGATGTTGCTATAAACTGTTGTTATATACTGTTACTGTGTACTGTTGCTATATGATGTTGCTATAAACTGTTGTTATATACTGTTGCTGTGTACTGTTGCTATATGATGTTGCTGTGTACTGTTACTGTGTACTGTTGCTATATGATGTTGATATAAACTGTTGTTATATACTGTTACTGTGTACTGTTGCTATATGATGTTGTTATATGATGTTGCTGTGTACTGTTGCTATATGATGTTGCTGTGTACTGTTGCTATATGATGTTGATATCAACTGTTGTTATATACTGTTGCTGTGTACTGTTGCTATATGATGTTGCTATATGATGTTGTTATATGATGTTGCTGTGTACTGTTGCTATATGATGTTGCTGTGTATTGTTGCTTTATGATGTTGCTGTGTACTGTTGCTATGTGATGTTGCTGTGTACTGTTGCTATATGATGTTGCTGTGTACTGTTGCTATATGATGTTGCTGTGTACTGTTGCTATATGATGTTGCTGTGTACTGTTGCTATATGATGTTGCTATAAACTGTTGTTATATACTGTTACTGTGTACTGTTGCTATATGATGTTGCTATAAACTGTTGTTATATACTGTTGCTGTGTACTGTTGCTATATGATGTTGCTGTGTACTGTTGCTATATGATGTTGCTGTGTAGTGTTGCTATATGATGTTGCTGTGTACTGTTGCTATGTGATGTTGCTGTGTACTGTTGCTATATGATGTTGCTGTGTAGTGTTGCTATATGATGTTGCTGTGTACTGTTGCTATATGATGTTGCTATAAACTGTTGTTATATACTGTTACTGTGTACTGTTGCTATATGATGTTGCTATATGATGTTGCTGTGTACTGTTGCTATATGATGTTGCTGTGTACTGTTGCTATATGATGTTGCTGTGTACTGTTGCTATATGATGTTGCTATAAACTGTTGTTATATACTGTTACTGTGTACTGTTGCTATATGATGTTGCTATAAACTGTTGTTATATACTGTTGCTGTGTACTGTTGCTATATGATGTTGCTGTGTACTGTTGTTATATACTGTTGCTATATGATGTTGCTGTGTACTGTTGCTGTGTACTGTTGCTATGTGATGTTGCTGTGTACTGTTGCTGTGTACTGTTGCTATGTGATGTTGCTGTGTACTGTTACTGTGTACTGTTGCTATATGATGTTGCTATAAACTGTTGTTATATGCTGTTGCTGTGTACTGTTGCTATATGATGTTGCTGTGTACTGTTGTTATATACTGTTGCTATATGATGTTGCTGTGTACTGTTGCTGTGTACTGTTGCTATGTGATGTTGCTGTGTACTGTTGCTGTGTACTGTTGCTTTATGATGTTGCTATAAACTGTTGTTATATACTGTTGCTGTGTACTGTTGCTATATGATGTTGCTATAAACTGTTGTTATATACTGTTGCTATATGATGTTGCTGTGTACTGTTGCTGTGTACTGTTGCTGTGTACTGTTGCTATATGATGTTGCTATAAACTGTTGTTATATACTGTTACTGTGTACTGTTGCTATATGATGTTGATATAAACTGTTGTTATATACTGTTGCTGTGTACTGTTGCTATATGATGTTGCTATATGATGTTGCTGTGTACTGTTGCTATGTGATGTTGCTGTGTACTGTTGCTATATGATGTTGCTGTGTACTGTTGCTATATGATGTTGCTGTGTACTGTTACTGTGTACTGTTGCTATATGATGTTGCTATAAACTGTTGTTATATACTGTTGCTGTGTACTGTTGCTATATGATGTTGCTATAAACTGTTGTTATATGCTGTTGCTGTGTACTGTTGCTATATGATGTTGCTGTGTACTGTTGTTATATACTGTTGCTATATGATGTTGCTGTGTACTGTTGCTGTGTACTGTTGCTATGTGATGTTGCTGTGTACTGTTGCTGTGTACTGTTGCTATATGATGTTGCTATAAACTGTTGTTATATACTGTTGCTGTGTACTGTTGCTATATGATGTTGCTATAAACTGTTGTTATATACTGTTGCTATATGATGTTGCTGTGTACTGTTGCTGTGTACTGTTGCTATGTGATGTTGCTATATGATGTTGCTGTGTACTGTTGCTATATGATGTTGCTGTGTATTGTTGCTTTATGATGTTGCTGTGTACTGTTGCTATATGATGTTGCTATAAACTGTTGTTATATACTGTTACTGTGTACTGTTGCTATATGATGTTGTTATATACTGTTGCTGTGTACTGTTGCTATATGATGTTGCTATAAACTGTTGTTATATACTGTTACTGTGTACTGTTGCTATATGATGTTGTTATATACTGTTGCTGTGTACTGTTGCTATATGATGTTGCTATAAACTGTTGTTATATACTGTTACTGTGTACTGTTGCTATATGATGTTGTTATATACTGTTGCTGTGTATTGTTGCTTTATGATGTTGCTGTGTACTGTTGCTATATGATGTTGCTATAAACTGTTGCTATATGATGTTGCTGTGTACTGTTGCTATATGATGTTGCTGTGTATTGTTGCTTTATGATGTTGCTGTGTACTGTTGCTATATGATGTTGCTGTGTACTGTTGCTATATGATGTTGCTGTGTAGTGTTGCTATATGATGTTGCTGTGTAGTGTTGCTATATGATGTTGCTGTGTAGTGTTGCTATGTGATGTTGCTGTGTATTGTTGCTTTATGATGTTGCTGTGTACTGTTGCTATATGATGTTGCTGTGTACTGTTGCTATATGATGTTGCTGTGTAGTGTTGCTATATGATGTTGCTATAAACTGTTGCTATATGATGTTGCTGTGTACTGTTGCTATATGATGTTGCTGTGTACTGTTGCTATATGATGTTACTGTATACTGTTGCTTTATGATGTTGCTGTGTACTGTTGCTATATGATGTTGCTGTGTACTGTTGCTATATGATGTTGCTGTGTAGTGTTGCTTTATGATGTTGCTGTGTACTGTTGCTATATGATGTTGCTGTGTACTGTTGCTATATGATGTTGCTGTGTAGTGTTGCTTTATGATGTTGCTATAAACTGTTGCTATATGATGTTGCTGTGTACTGTTGCTATATGATGTTGCTGTGTATTGTTGCTTTATGATGTTGCTGTGTACTGTTGCTATATGATGTTGCTATGTACTGTTGCTGTATGATGTTGCTATGTACTGTTGCTATATGATGTTGCTGTGTACTGTTGCTATATGATGTTGCTGTGTACTGTTGCTATATGATGTTGCTGTGTACTGTTGCTATATGATGTTGCTGTGTATTGTTGCTTTATGATGTTGCTGTGTACTGTTGCTATATGATGTTGCTATAAACTGTTGCTATATGATGTTGCTGTGTACTGTTGCTATATGATGTTGCTGTGTATTGTTGCTTTATGATGTTGCTGTGTACTGTTGCTATATGATGTTGCTGTGTATTGTTGCTATATGATGTTGCTGTGTAGTGTTGCTATATGATGTTGCTATAAACTGTTGCTATATGATGTTGCTGTGTACTGTTGCTATATGATGTTGCTGTGTACTGTTGCTATATGATGTTACTGTGTACTGTTGCTTTATGATGTTGCTGTGTACTGTTGCTATATGATGTTGCTGTGTACTTTTGCTATATGATGTTGCTGTGTAGTGTTGCTATATGATGTTGCTATATGATGTTGCTGTGTACTGTTGCTATATGATGTTGCTGTGTACTGTTGCTATATGATGTTGCTGTGTACTGTTGCTATATGATGTTGCTGTGTACTGTTGCTATATGATGTTGCTATATGATGTTGCTGTGTACTGTTGCTATATGATGTTGCTGTGTACTGTTGCTGTGTACTGTTGCTATATGATGTTGCTGTGTACTGTTGCTATATGATGTTGCTGTGTACTGTTACTGTGTACTGTTGCTATATGATGTTGCTATAAACTGTTGTTATATACTGTTACTGTGTACTGTTGCTATATGATGTTGCTATATGATGTTGCTGTGTACTTTTGCTATATGATGTTGCTGTGTACTGTTGCTATATGATGTTGCTGTGTACTGTTGCTATATGATGTTGCTGTGTACTGTTGCTATATGATGTTGCTGTGTACTGTTACTGTGTACTGTTGCTATATGATGTTGCTGTGTACTGTTGCTATATGATGTTGCTGTGTACTGTTGCTATATGATGTTGCTGTGTACTGTTACTGTGTACTGTTGCTATATGATGTTGCTATAAACTGTTGTTATATACTGTTACTGTGTACTGTTGCTATATGATGTTGCTATAAACTGTTGTTATATACTGTTGCTGTGTACTGTTGCTATATGATGTTGCTCTGTACTGTTACTGTGTATTGTTGCTATATGATGTTGCTATAAACTGTTGTTATATACTGTTACTGTGTACTGTTGCTATATGATGTTGCTATAAACTGTTGTTATATACTGTTGCTGTGTACTGTTGCTATATGATGTTGCTGTGTACTGTTACTGTGTACTGTTGCTATATGATGTTGCTATAAACTGTTGTTATATACTGTTACTGTGTACTGTTGCTATATGATGTTGCTATAAACTGTTGTTATATACTGTTGCTGTGTACTGTTGCTATATGATGTTGCTGTGTACTGTTACTGTGTACTGTTGCTATATGATGTTGCTATAAACTGTTGTTATATACTGTTACTGTGTACTGTTGCTATATGATGTTGCTATATGATGTTGCTGTGTACTGTTGCTATATGATGTTGCTGTGTACTGTTGCTATATGATGTTGCTGTGTACTGTTGCTATATGATGTTGCTGTGTACTGTTGCTATATGATGTTGCTATAAACTGTTGTTATATACTGTTACTGTGTACTGTTGCTATATGATGTTGCTATATGATGTTGCTGTGTACTTTTGCTATATGATGTTGCTGTGTACTGTTGCTATATGATGTTGCTGTGTACTGTTGCTATATGATGTTGCTGTGTACTGTTGCTATATGATGTTGCTGTGTACTGTTGCTATATGATGTTGCTATAAACTGTTGTTATATACTGTTACTGTGTACTGTTGCTATATGATGTTGCTTTATGATGTTACTGTGTATTGTTGCTATATGATGTTACTGTGTACTGTTGCTATATGATGTTGCTGTGTACTGTTGCTATATGATGTTGCTGTGTACTGTTGCTATATGATGTTGCTGTGTACTGTTGCTATATGATGTTGCTGTGTACTGTTGCTATATGATGTTGCTGTGTACTGTTACTGTGTACTGTTGCTGTATGATGTTGCTATAAACTGTTGTTATATACTGTTGCTGTGTACTGTTGCTATATGATGTTGCTATAAACTGTTGTTATATACTGTTACTGTGTACTGTTGCTATATGATGTTGCTATAAACTGTTGTTATATACTGTTACTGTTAACTGTTGCTATATGATGTTGCTGTGTACTGTTGCTATATGATGTTGCTGTGTACTGTTGCTATATGATGTTGCTGTGTACTGTTGCTATATGATGTTGCTGTGTACTGTTGATATATGATGTTGCTATATGATGTTGCTGTGTACTGTTACTGTATGATGTTGCTATATGATGTTGCTGTGTACTGTTGCTATATGATGTTGCTATATGATGTTGCTGTGTACTGTTGCTATATGATGTTGCTGTGTACTGTTGCTATATGATGTTGCTGTGTACTGTTGCTATATGATGTTGCTATATGATGTTGCTGTGTACTGTTGCTATATGATGTTGCTGTGTACTGTTGCTATATGATGTTGCTGTGTACTGTTACTGTGTACTGTTGCTATATGATGTTGCTATATGATGTTGCTGTGTACTGTTGCTATATGATGTTGCTATATGATGTTGCTGTGTACTGTTGCTATGTGATGTTGCTATGTAATGTTGCTATGTACTGTTGCTGTATGATGTTGCTATAAACTGTTGTTATATACTGTTGCTGTGTACTGTTGCTATATGATGTTGCTATAAACTGTTGTTATATACTGTTACTGTGTACTGTTGCTATATGATGTTGCTATAAACTGTTGTTATATACTGTTGCTGTGTACTGTTGTTATATACTGTTACTGTGTACTGTTGCTATATGATGTTGCTATAAACTGTTGTTATATGCTGTTGCTGTGTACCGTTGTTGTGTGATGTCGCCCTGAATATGAATCATATGAGGCGGTCTCACTGGTCTCCTTATTTCTAGTTCACTTGGGTAAAACAGTGGAAGAGAATTGGCTATTGGACGGTTATTGAACGATATCAGATCATCGATATACATGAAGCTTAGGTTTAACATCGTGGCAAGATTCCTTTGTTTTGACTTTGCCAATCCGCAGAAGTCGGATTCCTATAGTCACGAAAGATATAACAGCATGGAGAGGAGCACGATGCCTACTTCTGGCTGATTGTCGCCTCCATCTCACATTATAAGAATAATTGCTTACAATTTTAGCAAATATGTATAATTTGATACAGACATAAGTTGACATAAATATTTGACAAAAAGTCAATATGCAGGACAAATGCATTTTGACATTTCCGATCAACTGCTGTAGCTGGATTCGGTTTCACATTCCTGGTTTTGCAAGACTAACTAATGACGCCTGTGCCATTTGGTACCCTGCAGCCATAATATATTCTTAATACATCACTGAACACATTGAACGCGCCACCAGGTTTCAGATTCTTCATTTTTTGCATTATTTATGCTTAGGCAACCACGTTTCGGTATAGATCCTTATATCGTTGTTAAGTAAGACTGTTGTCAGCGGTATAAGGATCTATATCGAAACGTCGCCTTTACAGTAATTAAAGAAGCTGTTATCCATAAATTGTGTCTACTTTGTCATCCCTTAACTTCTAAGTAATGCCTATCAAACAATTCGTTTAACATTTGATAAGAGTTACAGTAATTGACTTGCCTTTGCATGTGTTTCAGACCTACCCTTTTCCCGAACACCTGGAATCATCACTGATTTTCAGTGGTCCATTCATATAATTTTCAAAATTATTTTGCCCAAAGGAATCTGTTTTGGCGGATAATCGAGACTGGTTATTCTCTGGCATTGACGTTTTATACTTTGTGACGGGTACCACCAGAGGGAAATATAGAAAGGGTGTTACGCTTTTATTAACATTTTCTATCGAAAGCATATTTGTAAAGCGGGCTGATGGGAGTGAAATTTAGCTTATGAGGTTTTCATCTTTTAAATGTCAGAATGGAAGATGACTTGATAGAACAAAGAGTTTCTGCTCACCTTGTATGGAAGTACGTGGTTTTAATGTACCTCTTGTCCTGCTTTGACGCCACCGTGGCAAGGTCAAGGGAATAAGCCTGACAGTATTGCTGTCCCTGGGTGTAGTTGCCTTTCTTACTGATGTATCGGTAGGTGTCTCCTGAAAGGGAACATACAGGTGTTCCCAGTGGCTTAAAGAAGATATAAACCTAAACTTTCGTCCATGTTCTCAGAAACAGGAATTGATGGAGTGATATGAGGGCTGGACAAAAAGGTATAAGCCTAACAAACCAAACTAACATTTGTGAAAGTGTTTTTGATTGTATTTGTTTATTAACATAATCTCCCTGCTTTTCAATACACTTGATATCGATAGCGGAGTTTTTTTAATTCCAGTCAGTATGGTGAGGTCATCTTTGTCGTTACAGCGCTTTCTGCGAAACAGGTGGAAATCACTTGGTGCCAGGTCTGCCAAGTATGGATGAAGCTCTTCGAACCAACATTGTCGCACAGCAGCCTTTGCAAGTCGAGAAATGTGAGACGGGGACATTGTCATAAAGGGGTAGAACTCAAGCTGTCAGTATTCCTCGCCGCTTTGCTGATAGAATCTCTCAGGCGACAAAGCTAATCAGCATAGTAGGCACCTGTAAGTCTTTTGACTTTTTACGTAATCAACAAGGACAACACCGTTTGCATCCAAGAATACAGTGGCCATAACTTTCTTCACTGATCTTGAAGACTTGAATTTCTTTGATGCCGGAGAAGTGGAATGGTGTCGTTCTATGTATTGACGTTTTGACTCGGGATCTTAGTGGTAGACCCATGTTTTATCCCCCGTTACCAAACTGTTTTTGAATTTAAAGAAATCATCCTCAATTAGCTCTAAATTTTCTCTGGCAATGTCAGTTTGTTTTTTCCTTAAGATCAGAATTCAGAAACGTTAGCACACAGCGAGCAGATATCTTTTTCATCTGTAAATGGTCATGGATAATGGTTTCAATGGATCCATGGCTTGGACCAGTGTCTTCCTCAGGTTCAGCAATGGTAATACGCCTATCTGACAGTATAAGCCTTTCCTTGGTTGAATCTTTATTGATGGAAGTTGAGGGATGTCCAGACCTCGGGTCATCATCAAGTCTTGTTCCCGGAATAGCTAGGGCACTTTTCCCCATACACTTGTGACAGGCGGTCATGAATTTCTTGGGGAGTACATTTCTCTGAAGTCAAGAACTTGATGACAGCTCGGTACTCGTCCTTTTCCATTTCTGTTTCCATCTGGACCCCTATCACGTTCAACTAGCTGTGGCTAGTATACAAACAGCCCCAACATACCAAATACACATGCAATGAACTACTCAAACAATGTACTGAAAAGATGAACAATCATGCCAGGTCCATGTTGATTTAAAAACGGCACAACGATAGGCAGGATGACCTCGTCACGGTTTCGATGCTCGTTCAAATTGCCATTGATCTCTTGCAAACGTCTTCTCAGTCTCTCGGGGATTACTCCCCACACCATAAGACTGCCTCTTCCCAAACGGTCTTCCCCCACTACACAGTTCTGAGCGTAACGTTCACCGCGACGCCGGGATACTCGCATTCGACCATCGCCATGGGAGAGGTGAAAACGAGACTCGTCGGTGAGCAGAACCTGTCTCCACTAAATTGCCGTCCAACGCAGTCGCTGTCTACACCACTGCAGACGCAATCAGCCGTTATTGTTGGTCAGAACTGGGCGTCTGGCTGGTATCCTCTCAACAATCCCGTAACGCCTAAGACAGTGACGTCACCGTCTGTCCCGATATTCGACAAAGGCCAGGGATGGTTCTCACGGTGATTGTTGGTCAGAACTGGGCGTCTTGCTGGTCTCCTCGCAACACTCCCGCAACGTCAAAGACGGCGATGTATAGTCTGTGGCCAGGGATGGTTCTCACGGTGATTGTTGCAGGCTGGAACCGATTTCGCAGATGAGTGGTCGAATCCAACGATCTTGGCGGACGACGCTGCGATGTTCCTGACTGGAGCATGCCAATGGCTCTCAAGCGTCATTTTCTGATAGACGTGGCATCTCCAAACTTCAAATAATGATTAAAATTTGATGTTTTTCCATGTTACAGTTGTCAAGAGAAGCAGAAACAAAGCATGCCGAATGTCTACCCTGGTTTGTGTCAGGTGCATGGTTGCTGCATGGAAGACACGTTTTGCCATCAACAACCTGCTAAGGTTGCGTTTGTGCTTTATGTTTTCATATTTTCGTATCCGATTTGAACACCATGAAGTTTTTTCTTGTATGCCACCGATTGGAAAGGGTGTCACTTGAACTTTTGTTGCCGAGTATTTATATAACTGGGCTCAAACAAATTGAAAATATGTAAACATTGAAATTCATATCGAATGTTGCTTACCACGTGAATTTCTTGTGAGCTAAACTTTGTATGATTTAAAAAAAAACATTTAAAAAAAGTTGTTTTGAGAGGGTGCAAAATGTGTATCATAATAATTAATTGAGGGAAGGTAGGGTAGCCTAGTGTTTAAAACGTTTGCTCGTCACGCCGAAGGCACGGGTTCGAATCCCCACCGAGGTACAGTGTTGGTGTCCCCCACGTGATATTAGTGCAATATGGCCAAAGACGTGGTAAACCTACACTCACTCACATCACTCATAGTAGTTATATATCAAGTATGTACAGTGTGATCTGGATGCTGTGTTGCCAGTTGTGGAGTCATTACATGTAGAACAACAGTATCTAATATGTATTTTCATAACATTTTCAAGGATGACCACACTTGAGTGCAGAGAGTGACGCCCAAAGAGCACGAAACTGCAGAATCAACATAACAATAAGTGACCAATAAATGACTCACTGTGATAATCGTTTTGTACAACCACTTATAAAATAGTTTACATTTTAATTTCTCATTTGGCTTCACATTATCCTCATAGATAATGTCACCATTTTGTAATTTCTGACAACAGATTTGATGGCTATTTAACGCAATGTATTTGAACGTAACCCTTTCACGGTGCTAGCCATCATCCTGTTATTTCACGTTAATGAAAGCCAAAATACAGAGGGACCGACAATGGACAACGTTCCAATCCATAACCTCCACTGGATCTTCGGTTAAAAACTCTAAACTCAAAAACATGTCTTAACACAAAGATATAGTCAGAATCGTTCAATGGACTCTTATGTTGTGGACATGAGTTTTGTATCTTCTATTTGATTATCCCAACAGGCCAACTGTAAATACAAAACACGGGTACACCTCCAGCACCACGTGGGCCTTACCTGGACCCGCCAGCAGGGCCTGCAGCACGGTCAAACCTAGGATCTGCATACTGAGAGTCTTTCCTGCCAATCGACCGAGGAGTCTCCCCTAATAGCGGCCTCAGTACCGTCTCCGTGTCGTGCTGTACGATAACATCCTCCCATCACCAGTGATTGGATACAGGAGGTTACTGAGAACAGTGACGTCATTAGTCGTTAATGGATATTGTTCGCATACTTCTCTTCGTTAAAAACATTATACTTTGAATAATAAAAGATACGTAATTGAAGAATAATTGTCTCATCAGAATGTGTAGACACAGACACAGGTACAGAGCTATCTTCAAAGGTCCAAGGCAAATTGTCACAACTGAAAGCATCTGAAATCGCCATCTGTAGCTGAATAAGGAAACAATATGTGAAAAATACTGGACGTCCTCATTGATAACATATGTGTAATATTGAGGGTCAGACATTTGGCAACAAGCAGACATCCCCATGGGCACCACTTGTGCCCCCTTCTTGTTGATCTGGTTAACGCTGGTTATTTGTGTGGTATTTGGTTTAACACATTTGTGTGATGTTTTGGATAAGGCCGGTTATGTGAGTGGTGTTATGGATAAGGCCGGTTATATGTGTGGTGTTATGGATAAGGCCGGTTATATGTGTGGTGTTATGGATAAGGCCGGTTATTTGTGTGGTGTTTTGGATAAGGCCGGTTATTTGTGTGGTGTTATGGATAAGGCCGGTTATTTGTGTGGTGTTATGGATAAGGCCGGTTATATGTGTGGTGTTATGGATAAGGCCGGTTATATGTGTGGTGTTATGGATAAGGCCGGTTATTTGTGTGGTGTTATTGATAAGGCCGGTTATTTGTGTAGTGTTATGGATAAGGCCGGTTATTTGTGTAGTGTTATGGATAAGGCCGGTTATTTGAGTGATGTTTTGGATAAGGCCGGTTATTTGTGTGGTGTTATGGATAAGGCCGGTTATTTGTGTAGTGTTATGGATAAGGCCGGTTATGTGAGTGGTGTTATGGATAAGGCCGGTTATATGTGTGGTGTTATGGATAAGGCCGGTTATTTGTGTGGTGTTATGGATAAGGCCGGTTATTTGTGTGGTGTTATGGATAAGGCCGGTTATATGTGTGGTGTTATGGATAAGGCCGGTTATTTGTGTGGTGTTATGGATAAGGCCGGTTATTTGTGTGGTGTTATGGATAAGGCCGGTTATATGTGTGGTGTTATGGATAAGGCCGGTTATTTGTGTGGTGTTATGGATAAGGCCGGTTATTTGAGTGATGTTTTGGATAAGGCCGGTTTTTTGGGTGGTGTTTTGGATAACGCCAGTCATTTGAGACACACATTGGATAACGGTGTTTATTTGAGTGGTATTTTGGATAGCACTGCTTATTTGAATTATATTTTGGAAAATGCTGGTTATTTGAGTGATGTTTTGGATAATGTTGGTTATTGGAATGGTGTTTTGGATAACGCCAGTCAATTGAGCCACCCATTGCATAGCGCCGGTTATTTGGGGGATGTTTTGGACAGCACCGGTTATTTGAGTGATGTTTAGGATAACATCCGTTATTAAACTCACCTTTTGGATGACAACAGTTTTTTAAGTGATGTTTTGGATAAGGTCGTTATTGAAATGATGTTTTGGATAACCCTGTCACTTGAGACACCAATTGGATAACCTTGGTTATTTGAGTGGTATTTTGGATAACAGCAGTTATGTGAGTGATGTTTTGGAAAACGCCACTTGTCTGAGGGATGTTTTGGATAACGCTGGTTATTTGAGTGATGTTTTGGATAACACCGATTATGAAAGTCACCTTTTTGATGACACCGGTTATCTGAGTGATGTTTAGGATCGCTTTTTATCTGAGTGATGTTTAGGATCCCTGGTTATCTGAATGATGTTTAGGATCGCTGGTTATCTGAGTGATGTTTAGGATCGCTGGTTATCTGAGTGATGTTTTGGATAATGTTGGTTATTGGAATGGTGTTTTGGATAACGCCAGTCAATTGAGCCACCCATTGCATAGCGCCGGTTATTTGGGGGATGTTTTGGACAGCACCGGTTATTTGAGTGATGTTTAGGATAACACCCGTTATTAAACTCACCTTTTGGATGACAGCGGTTTTTTTAAGTGATGTTTTGGATAAGGTCGTTATTGAAATGATGTTTTGGATAACCCCTGTCACTTGAGACACCCATTGGATGACCTTGGTTATTTGAGTGGTATTTTGGATAACAGCAGTTATGTGAGTGATGTTTTGGAAAACGCCACTTGTCTGAGGGATGTTTTGGATAACGCTGGTTATTTGAGTGATGTTTTGGATAACACCGATTATGAAAGTCACCTTTTTGATGACACCGGTTATCTGAGTGATGTTTAGGATCGCTGGTTATCTGAGTTATGTTTAGGATCGCTGGTTATCTGAGTGATGTTTAGAACAACGCTGGTCATGTGAACCACCCATTGGATATTGTTGGTTATTTGAGTGGTATTTTGGAAAACACCAGTCATTTGAGTGATGTTTTGGAAAACGCTGGTTATTTGAGTGATGTTTTGGAAAACGCTGGTCATATGAACCACCCATTGGATACTGCTGGTTATTTGAGTGGTATTTTGGAAAACACCAGTCATTTGAGTGATGTTTTGGAAAACACCAGTCATTTGAGTGATGTTTTGGAAAACGCTGGTCATATGAACCACCCATTGGATACTGCTGGTTATTTGAGTGGTATTTTGGAAAACACCAGTCATTTGAGTGATGTTTTGGAAAACGCTGGTTATTTGAGTGATGTTTAGGATCGCTGGTTATCTGAGTGATGTTTTGGATAATGTTGGTTATTGGAATGGTGTTTTGCAAAACGCCACTTGTCTGAGGGATGTTTTGGATAACGCTGGTTATTTGAGTGATGTTTTGGATAACACCGATTATGAAAGTCACCTTTTTGATGACACCGGTTATCTGAGTGATGTTGAGGATCGCTGGTTATCTGAATGATGTTTAGGATCGCTGGTTATTTGAGTGATGTTTAGGATCGCTTTTTATCTGAGTGATGTTTAGGATCGCTTTTTATCTGAGTGATGTTGAGGATCGCTGGTTATCTGAATGATGTTTAGGATCGCTGGTTATTTGAGTGATGTTTAGGATCGCTGGTTATCTGAGTGATGTTTAGGATCGCTGGTTATCTGAGTGATGTTTAGAACAACGCTGGTCATTTGAACCACCCATTGGATATTGTTGGTTATTTGACTGGTATTTTGGAAAACACCAGTCATTTGAGTGCTGTTTTGGATAATGCTGGTTATTTGAGAAATGTTTTGGACAACATCGGTTATTAGAGTCACCTTTGCGGTGACACCAGTTATTTGAATGACATTTTTGATGACATTGGTTGTTGGATTTTTGGATGTTTGCGTGGTGTTTAATAATGACAGGAGTTTTTGTGGGATTCTGTGGATGGGATGGCACCAGGTGTTTGCGTGGTGTTTTATAATGGCAGCAGTTTTTGTGGGATTCTGTGGATGGGATGGCACCAGGTGTTTGCGTGGTGTTTTATAACGGCAGCAGTTTTTGTAGGATTCTGTGGATGGGATGGCACCAGGTGTTTGCGTGGTGTTTTATAATGGCAGCAGTTTTTGTAGGATTCTGTGGATGGGATGACACCAGGTGTTTGCGTGGTGTTTTATAATGGCAGCAGTTTTTGTAGGATTCTGTGGATGGGATGACACCAGGTGTTTGTGTGGTGTTTTATAATGGCAGCAATTTTTGTAGGATCCTGTGGATGGGATGACACCAGGTGTTTGCGTGGTGTTTTATAATGGCAGCAGTTTTTGTAGGATTCTGTGGATGGGATGGCAACAGATGTTTGCGTGGTGTTTTATAATGGCAGCAGTTATTGTATGATTCTGTCGATGGGATGACACCAGGTGTTTGTGTGGTGTTTTATAATGGCAGCAGTTTTTGTAGGATTCTGTGGATGGGATGGCACCAGGTGTTTGCGTGGTGTTTTATAATGGCAGCAGTTTTTGTAGGATTCTGTGGATGGGATGACACCAAGTGTCTGCGTGGTGTTTTATAATGGCAGCAGTTTTTGTAGGATTCTGTGGATGGGATGACACCAGGTGTTTGCGTGGTGTTTTATAATGGCAGCAGTTTTTGTAGGATTCTGTGGATGGGATGACACCAGGTGTTTGCGTGGTGTTTTATAATGGCAGCAGATTTTGTAGGATTCTGTGGATGGGATGACTTCAAGTGTTTGTGCGGTGTTTTATAATGGCAGCAGTTTTTGTAGGATTCTGTGGATGGGATGGCACCAAGTGTTTGCGTGGTGTTTTATAATGGCAGCAGTTTTTGTAGGATTCTGTGGATGGGATGACACCAGGTGTTTGCGTGGTGTTTTATAATGGCAGCAGTTTTTGTAGGATTCTGTGGATGGGATGACACCAGGTGTTTGCGTGGTGTTTTATAATGGCAGCAGTTTTTGTAGGATTCTGTGGATGGGATGACACCAGGTGTTTGCGTGGTGTTTTGGATGACACCAGGTGTTTGTGGTGTTTAGGATGACTGCAGGTTATTGTCGGATGCGATGGGTGACAGTTGTGTGCGTGGTATTGAGGACTGCAGCAGTTGTGCTCAGGATGTCGGAATCCTTTAAGACTGCTGTTTAGCAGAGATTTCTCCTGAGAATGGAACGAGTTTTCTTGATTATGTTTTTATTAAAAAGAGAACAAAAGTAACATCTTGTAGTGCATTTATTGTCCTATTATATATGGGTTGGTATACATGGTGCTGGGTAATACATGGTATTTGGTTTCGTCATGTATCACCATATGAAGACGGTTTCTAGCCAAGCTGATTGCTGACATCGTGTAGATGTTGGTTTAAAGGTGAAGGATTAAAGGAAGTTCTCTACAATAAAACAGAAATACGATAAAGATAAGGTACACGGACATTTTGCCGGATACCAATCCCACGTGTGTGTTCGATATAACTGATAGCATTGCATTGTGAAATATATACACAAAGCTCAAATGAAGAAGAAAAAAATGCATGCCTGATTGGTATGATTTGTATTGGATTTGTATTGATATTTTGGTGAATAAACATCGAAACTATATAATCAATGTAATTCAACAATCAATCAATGAAAACGTCCACAGCGAAAGATTGATCGCATAATCAACAATCCCTTAGATATCTTCATCCCCTAAACAGTTTAAGAACACATTATTATCACCACGGTGTAGTTTCCTGTATTTTTGTGATCTGTTTAAAGTCTGTAGAGCCTGATGGCTATATCTGACGTTGTGTCCCCTGTACGTTAGACTGGGGACAGTCGCTGAGGACATGTATTGAAGTATGGTAGTAAGTACTCACTGTGTTTGAGATAGGCGTACACCTCCCCGACGTACAGACTCCCGTTACCTGGAAGGTAATAACCCGTGTAGCTTACACCAACAACCACCAGGCCAATAGTTACTGAATCACAGTGGTAATACAACTCACACAGTGGCAGTACAACTCACACAGCGCTAATACAACTCACGCAGTGGCAGTACAACTTACACAGCGGTAATACAACTCACAAAGCGGTAATACAACTCACACAGCGCTAATACAACTCACACAGTGGCAGTACAACTTACACAGCGCTAATACAACTCACACAGTGGCAGTACAACTTACACAGCGGTAATACAACTCACAAAGCGGTAATACAACTCACACAGCGCTAATACAACTCACACAGTGGCAGTACAACTTACACAGCGCTAATACAACTCACACAGTGGCAGTACAACTTACACAGCGGTAATACAACTCACAAAGCGGTAATACAACTCACACAGCGCTAATACAACTCATACAGTGGCAGTACAACTCACACAGCGCTAATACAACTCACACAGTGGCAGTACAACTTACACAGCGGTAATACAACTCACAAAGCGGTAATACAACTCACACAGCGCTAATACAAATTACACAGCGGTAATACAACTCGCACGGCGGCAAAACATTTCGCACAATGGCAGTAAAACTAAAACAGTGGCAATACAAGTCTATTGTAACACCACTCACACTCAGACTGAGGTAACATCACTCACATTCCGTCTGAGGTAACATCACTCACACACAGTGTGGTAACATCACTCACACTCAGTCTGTGGTACCATCACTCACACAGAGTCTGTGGTAACATCACTCACACTCAGTCTGTGGTACCATCACTCACACAGAGTCTGTGGTAACATCACTCACACTCAGTCTGTGGTACCATCACTCACACAGAGTCTGAGGTAACATCACTCACACTCCGTCTATGGTAACATAAATCTCACTCAGTCTGAGGTAACATCACTCACACACAGTGTGGTAACATCACTCACACTCAGTCTGAGGTAACATCACTCACACTCAGTCTGAGGTAACATCACTCACACTCAGTCTGAGGTAACATCACTCACACTCAGTCTGAGGTAACATCACTCACACTCAGTCTGAGGTAACATCACTCACACAAAGTGTGGTAACATCCCTCACACTCAGTCTGAGGTAACATCTCTCACACTCAGTCTGAGGTAACATCACTCACACTCAGTCTGAGGTAACACCACTCACACTGAGTCTGAGGTAACATCACTCACACAAAGTGTGGTAACATCACTCACACAAAATGTGGTAACATCACTCACACTCAGTCTGAGGTAACATCTCTCACACACACAGTGTGGTAACATCACTCACACACACAGTGTGGTAACATCACTCACACTCAGTCTCAGGTAATATCACTCACACTCAGTCTGAGGTAACATCACTCACACTCAGTCTGAGGTAACATCACTCACACACAGAGTGATAACATCATTCACACTCAGCCTGAGGTAACACCACTCTCAAACAGTGTGGTAACATCACTCACACTCAGTCTGAGGTAACATCACTCACACTCAGTCTGAGGTAACACCACTCACACTCAGTCTGAGGTAACATCATTCACACTCAGTGTGGTAACATCACTCACACTCAGTCTGAGGTAACATCACTCACACTCAGTGTGGTAACATCACTCACACTCAGTCTGAGGTAACAACACTCAGACACAGTCTGTGGTAACATCACTCACAGACAGTCTATGGTAACATTACTCACAGACAGTCTGTGGTAACATCACTCACAGACAGTCTATGGTAACATTACTCACAGACAGTCTATGGTAACATCACTCACAGACAGTCTATGGTAACATTACTCACAGACAGTCTATGGTAACATCACTCACAGACTGTCTGTGGTATTATCACTAACAGACAGTCGGGCGTAACATCACTCACAGACAGTCGGCGGTAACATCACATATATGTGATTAAATTGGCAGTAACATGGCAGAAACAAGTCCATCTCCGTATTGTGACGTCCCCAACATGTACGACAGAGGACAGGTCCACAGTGATGTCCCCAACATGTACGACAAAGGACAGGTCCACAGTGATGTCCCCAACATGTACGACAGAGGACAGGTCCACAGTGATGTCCCAACATGTACGACAGAGGACAGGTCCACAGTGATGTCCCAACATGTACGACAGAGGACAGGTCCACAGTAACTTCCCCAACATGTACGACAGAGTACAGATCCACAGTGATGTCCCCAACATTTTCGACAGAGGACAGGTCCACAGTGATGTCTCCAACATGTACGACAGAGGACAGGTCCACAGTGATGTCCCCAACATGTACGACAGAGTACAGGTCCACAGTGATGTCCCCAACATGTACGACAGAGGACAGGTCCACAGTGACGTCCCCGACATGTACAACAGAGGACAGGTCCACAGTGATGTCCCCAACATGTACGACAGAGGACAGGTCCACAGTGATGTCCCAACATGTACGACAGAGGACAGGTCCACAGTGATGTCCCCAACATGTACGACAGAGTACAGATCCACAGTGATGTCCCCAACATATACGACAGAGGACAGGTCCACAGTGATGTCCCCAACATGTACGACAGAGGACAGGTCCACAGTGATGTCCCCAACATGTACGACAGAGGACAGGTCCACAGTGATGTCCCTAACATGTACGACAGAGTACAGGTCCACTGTGATGTCCCAATCAAGTACGACAGAGTACAGATCCACAGTGACGTCCCCGACATGTACGACAGAGGACAGGTCCACAGTGACGTCCCCGACATGTACGACAGAGGACAGGTCCACAGATGTTTCAGGTAACACACAATAGCCAAGAACTTACCATTAATATCCATTTTGCTGAAGAGGCCATTAAACTCCTCTGGTGTAACCTTGTCGTCGTTGTCGGCGTCGGCAGCCACCATCAGGGTGTTCAAGTTGAAGCCGCTCATTTCGCCAGCATCCAGAACACCATCGCCTGTTTAAAGAGTGCCATGTGGCTCATTTATCTGAGATTTCCATTCAGGCAGTACATGAGTATATGACATTGATGACGGTATTCGCATCATACAGATGTGTACCATTGACTAGCTGTAGCAATCGCATCATACATATGTGTACCATTGACAAGCTGTAGCAATCGCGTCATACAGATGTGTACCATTGACTAGCGGTAGCAATCGCATCATACAGAGTTGTATCACTGACTAGCTGTAGCAATCGCATCATACAGATGTGTATCACTGACTAGCTGTAGCAATAGCATCATAAAGATGTGTACCATTGACTAGCTGTAGCAATCGCATCATACAGAGGTGTATCACTGGCTAGCTGTAGCAATCACATCATACAGCTGCAGATGTGTATCACTGACTAGCTGTAGCAATCGCATCATACAGAGGTGTACCATTGACTAGCTGTAGCAATCGCATCATACAGATGTGTACCATTGACTAGCTGTAGCAATCGCATCATACAGAGGTGTATCACTGACTAGCTGTAGCAATCGCATCATACAGAGGTGTATCATTGACTAGCTGTAGCAATCACATCATACAGAGGTGTATCACTGACTAGCTGTAGCAATCGCATCATACAGAGGTGTATCATTGACTAGCTGTAGCAATCGCATCTTACAGAGGTGTATCATTGACTAGCTGTAGCAATAGCATCACACTAAGGTGTATCTAGCTTTAGCAATGTTGTGAAATTTTGACCCATTAAAGTAATCTTGATACCAATAACCAAGTCAACTACTTATTAATAAAAACACCACGTACACATTTCATGGGTTTATCATTTCTGAATGAAAGGCAAGACGAAACCCCTGCACATGATGGCGGGGACAATACAAAGCCGTTCGACCCGAGTGTTTAGACAAACGATGGCTATCCCGTCACCTTACACTGAACAACCTACAGCAACATGCACGTGAGGATGACGTCGGTGTTTTGTAGGTCACGACTAAACCACGACACCATCATCAGGAGGTGTGGCACATGCAAGGCATGATGGTCCACGCCGGTTCACCCCGAGGGGACCTGTCTCCGCTATGTAAGGATCACATAAGTAATGTCGCAAATATCTTTCACAAGCAATAAACAATTTGCATCAAAACAGATGTAAATGTGGGAGGAAGTCCCGAAGTGATTCAGGTCTCAGACGTTTACCACATCGGTGAAACATAGGGTATGGGTATGGTGCTGACAAACCTAGCAACATAATCGGGGCGAACCCCCCTGCTATATTAGGATCATATAAGTAATGTCTTCACAATCAATAAACAGATTGCATCAAAACAAATATAAATTGAAAATGTTCCATTAGTGTTACCTCCGAAGTTTTATGCATTCGGAACACAATCATGACGATAGCGAATGGAAACAGGTACTGTACTCACCATTGGCGTCCACTGTGCTGAAGGCGACATTGACCTCCTCATCACTCAAAACGTAGTTCTTGTTAGTGTCAAACTTGGTGAAGAAGGCCAGCTTGGAGATGAGGATCGCACCGCTCAGTTTGCTGTGTGGACAGTCACGTGACAGTAGTGACAGATATGACATAAACACCACCGTATCATCCTCCCCCGACACTGTTGTGGAGTGAGTTAGTGCTAGGGTGGGTGCATGGATGGCTTTTGGGGTGAGTGAGTGAATGGGTGACTATTTAACGCAGCACTCAGCTATATGACGGCGAATCGGGACTAGAGAATCCAGTGATTGATATCATGAGCATTAATCAACGCAATTGGACAACCAGGTGGATCAACCAAGTCAGCGAGACTGACCACCCAATCCCGTTGTTCGCGGCTTACGACAAGCATGGGTTGCTTGACATGAGTGAGTGAGTGAGTGAGTGAGTGAGTGAGTGAGTGAGTGAGTGAGTGAGATTAAACCTATTCCAGTCAAGTCACAGAGGGGAAACATGAATGCCACACTTCCTTGTATAATGAAACTCTACATCAGCGCACCTGCACCACGTGATAGGGAAGCCAGGTTAGAATAGGTCTTCCTTCAGCAGTCCATGCTTGTAGTAGGAGGCGACTGGCGAGATCGGGCGGTGACTTGGTTCATACAGATCAACGATCATGATGTCAGTCACTGGATTGTCTGGTCCAGGCTCTATTACTTACATGCTGCCGTCGTATAGCTAGACTACCACCGAGTGCGGCGGTAAACAACAAACAAACAAACGTTTCATTGGGGGAGTCCATAGTGAAGCAGAACTCGCTAGTTTCACTACTTGTCGTGTACATCACACATCACACATCACGCAACACAATCTGGGGACAGTCTGGACTTGTATCTAAATGTTCTTTGACATCCATGGGTATACAATTCCTAATTTCTCTTACCCATAGAGTTATTTTGTCTTGAATTGAATGAACTATGTAAGGAGTGTTCGAGGTTTACAACGAAATCTTGCACTATCACTACTCCATTGCTGCCGGGGTAAAGAACGTAACGGAATGCGCCGAGTAGACCCGAATACCATGTACTGGTCACACGGACAGCCCCCGTTCGTGACAAACCCATGTTATTCCGGGACAAGCCGAAAAGCAACTCGTGCCTGTCTCCATTCGTGACCAACTCGTGTTATTCCGGGACACGCCGAATAGCGACTCGTGCCTGTCTCCATTCGTGACCAACTCGTGTTATTCCGGGACACGCCGAATAGCGACTCGTACCTGTCTCCATTCGTGACCAACTCGTGTTATTCCGGGACACGCCGAATAGCGACTCGTGCCTGCCTCCATTCGTGACAAACTCGTGTTATTGCGGGACACGCCGAATAGCGACTCGTGCCTATCTCGTGGCCACTGGGTTCCGTCAAAGCGCAAACGGGCATTGCTAAAAGAATTGTCAACTCGTTGCCTCAATGATTCACGTATATTTACCCCATATATCATATATATTCCAGATGCTATTAAAAACACATCGGGACTTACGTTATTATATAGTATAGTTGGACACATTGGAATGCATCTTGGGTATATTTTTAAATGCAAGATATATATAAATTCAAAATTTATTCCTGAGAGATTCTTTGACCTAAGTAATTGAAGTCATACGCGCGTTCTGAATGATTTGTTGTATTTTCGCACATGACATTCATCGTTAGGGGGACGAGTCTTCTTGAGGGTTACGGAAAGGGGCGAGTGGTGACGAATGACGGGCAGCCTCCAAGCGGATATAACTTACAGATACTGATGATGTAACCAAGGTGACGTGAGTCTGTACTTACTACTCGGTGCCGCTGATGGAGATGGGGGCAAAGAAGGGCCGGATGACGGGCTTGGCCTTGTTTCCAAAACCAGGCTTCATCACAGGAGGAGCAAACTTTCCCGGTAGGCCTGGGCAGAAAAAGCAATCTCAAAACAACTAAAACACAAATTGATTGTCATTTTAAAAAATACGGCATTTTTGTCTCGAATGGCATTTCTATGTTCAAGATATTGTTATGACATCTTTAATCGTGTTCTCCTAATTTAGCTGAATATAATACATTATATTTGAAATAAAAAATACCATACCTCGTCGCTTCGCTGTGTGAAATGAATTTCGTAAAATGTCTTCACGTCTTTTCATGTCCTTACATATCTTAACATGTCTTTACATGTCCTTACACTGACCAGAATCAAGTACAACATTCTGACCTGTCTAACCTATATTCACTGCCCAGAGAGGGGCTACTCACACACTGACCACAACCAAGTACAACATTCTGATCTGTCTTACCAATATTCAATGCCCAGAGAGGGGCTACTCACACACTGACCACAACCAAGTACAACATTCTGCTCTGTCTTACCTATATTCACTGCCCAGAGAGGGGCTACACACACACTGACCACAACCAAGTACAACATTCTGATCTGTCTTACCTATATTCACTGCCCAGAGAGGGGCTACTCACACACTGACCACAACCAAGTACAACATTCTGATCTGTCTTACCTATATTCAATGCCCAGGGAGGGGCTACTCACACACTGACCACAACCAAGTAGAACATTCTGATCTGTCTTACCTATATTCACTGCCCAGAGAGGGGCTACTCACACACTGACCACAACCAAGTACAACATTCTGCTCTGTCTTACCTATATTCATTGCCCAGAGAGGGGCTACACACACACTGACCACAACCAGGTACAACATTCTGATCTGTCTTACCTATATTCATTGCCCAGAGAGGGGCTACTCACACACTGACCACAACCAAGTACAACATTCTGATCTGTCTTACCTATATTCACTGCCCAGAGAGGGGCTACACACACACTGACCACAACCAAGTACAACATTCTGATCTGTGTTACCTATATCCAATGCCCAGAGAGGGGCTACACACACACTGACCACAACCAAGTACAACATTCTGCTCTGTCTTACCTATATTCACTGCCCAGAGAGGGGCTACACACACACTGACCACAACCAGGTACAACATTCTGCTCTGTCTTACCTATATCCAATGCCCAGAGAGGGGCTACTCACACACTGACCACAACCAAGTACAACATTCTGATCTGTCTTACCTATATTCACTGCCCAGAGAGGGGCTACACACACACTGACCACAACCAAGTACAACATTCTGATCTGTCTTACCTATATCCAATGCCCAGAGAGGGGCTACACACACACTGACCACAATCAAGTACAACATTCTGCTCTGTCTTACCTATATTCACTGCCCAGAGAGGGGCTACACACACACTGACCACAACCAGGTACAACATTCTGCTCTGTCTTACCTATATCCAATGCCCAGAGAGGGGCTACTCACACACTGACCACAACCAGGTACAACATTCTGCTCTGTCTTACCTATATTCACTGCCCAGAGAGGGGCTACTCACACACTGACCACAACCAAGTACAACATTCTGCTCTGTCTTACCTATATTCATTGCCCAGAGAGGGGCTACACACACACTGACCACAACCAGGTACAACATTCTGATCTGTCTTACCTATATTCATTGCCCAGAGAGGGGCTACTCACACACTGACCACAACCAAGTACAACATTCTGATCTGTCTTACCTATATTCACTGCCCAGAGAGGGGCTACACACACACTGACCACAACCAAGTACAACATTCTGATCTGTCTTACCTATATCCAATGCCCAGAGAGGGGCTACACACACACTGACCACAACCAAGTACAACATTCTGCTCTGTCTTACCTATATTCACTGCCCAGAGAGGGGCTACACACACACTGACCACAACCAGGTAGAACATTCTGATCTGTCTTACCTATATCCAATGCCCAGAGAGGGGCTACTCACACACTGACCACAACCAAGTACAACATTCTGATCTGTCTTACCTATATTCACTGCCCAGAGAGGGGCTACACACACACTGACCACAACCAAGTACATCATTCTGCTCTGTCTTACCTATATCCCATGCCCAGAGAGGGGCTACTCACACACTGACCGCGACCAAGTACAACATTCTGCTCTGTCTTACCTATATTCACTGCCCAGAGAGGGGCTACACACACACTGACCACAACCAGGTACAACATTCTGATCTGTCTTACCTATATTCACTGCCCAGAGAGGGGCTACACACACACTGACCACAACCAGGTACAACATTCTGCTCTGTCTTACCTATATCCAATGCCCAGAGAGGGGCTACACACACACTGACCACAACCAGGTACAACATTCTGCTCTGTCTTACCTATATTCATTGCCCAGAGAGGGGCTACACACACACTGACCACAACCAGGTACAACATTCTGATCTGTCTTACCTATATCCAATGTCCAGAGAGGGGCTACACACACACTGACCACAACCAGGTACAACATTCTGATCTGTCTTACCTATATTCATTGCCCAGAGAGGGGCTACACACACTGACCACAACCAGGTACAACATTCTGATCTGTCTTACCTATATTCATTGCCCAGAGAGGGGCTACACACACACTGACCACAACCAAGCACAACATTCTGATCTGTCTTACCTATATCCAATGCCCAGAGAGGGGCTACTCACACACTGACCACAACCAAGTACAACATTCTGCTCTGTCTTACCTATATTCACTGCCCAGAGAGGGGCTACTCACACACTGACCACAACCAAGTACAACATTCTGCTCTGTCTTACCTATATTCACTGCCCAGAGAGGGGCTACTCACACACTGACCACAACCAAGTACAACATTCTGATCTGTCTTACCTATATTCAATGCCCAGAGAGGGGCTACACACACACTGACCACAACCAGGTACAACATTCTGCTCTGTCTTACCTATATTCACTGCCCAGAGAGGGGCTACACACACACTGACCACAACCAAGTACAACATTCTGATCTGTCTTACCTATATTCACTGCCCAGAGAGGGGCTACTCACACACTGAAAACAACCAGGTACAACATTCTGCTCTGTCTTACCTATATCCAATGCCCAGAGAGGGGCTACACACACACTGACCACAACCAAGTACATCATTCTGATCTGAAATAAGAAATACTATATTATACTGCTTGTCTTTAATCAGAACATTAGTCCATACTAGGACTATGCTGAAACAAAGTACAGTACTAGTGCGAATAGCATATGTCTATCTATATTTATCTCTTGAAAGATACCAGGTTTGTGTTTCTCGGTTTGTCAGCACCATACAGGTTTTCGTGGGTTTCACCAAAATGTTAAACGTCTGAGACATCACTTCGGGCTTTCCTCCCACGTTAAGCTGACACGCTGTGACATAACAGGAATATTGTCCAAATTGGCGTAATGCCCCACTCACTCACGCACTCACTCACTCACTCACTCACTCATAAAATGTATCACAGGTTCGATTTACGTTTACGTGATAACATGCACACAGTAATTGGCCAGCTGAAAACGTTACATCTCATTCCTTCCAAGATTCCCCGCACCTCCACGCACGACCTGTCTGACTGAATCGAAATATCCTAAATGTTTCCAGAATTCATGCAAAGAGTGCTTACTTCGTCAGCTGAAATTAGGTACCATGCAGGTAGCAGAGTAGATCCCCATTGTCCCTAGTGTGGTGATCTACCCTCAGTTGTTGACGACCAGGTTTTATGTTGTAACGTCCAATGATAAGTCCTAACTATTTAATGCACTGATACTAGTTCAAAAACAAAAGTGTGATATGCTAGATGTCATACTGTGGATCGTTGACAGGTTTTAATATGCTATCATATTATATTAACGTATAACGTATTCTAGTCACAATATGGCTGAAACACTGTCGATGTATCTCTAAATTTTAACTCACTCACTCTCTCAACTGAAATTGGGCAAACTGAAAGTTTATATAGCACGTGCAAACCAACGTGTTATTGTGAGAGTAAATGAGTATAAGTTTACGCCGCGTTTTAGTAATATTCCAGTAATATCACACCAGAAATGGGCTTCACATAATGTACCCATGTGGGGAATCGAACCCGGGTATTCGGCGTGACGAGCGAACGCTTTAACACTAGGCTACCCCACCGCCCCCTTATTGTCAGAGAGTTTCAAAACCAGGAGTTTGTACTCACCACGGGTCTTGCCAGTCCAGCAACACGGCGCTCAGTGAGCCGGTCTATATAAGCTCCTGTATAACAGTAGTACCTCTCTATCTCCACGTCGTCTACAGTTACAGCATGAAGCAACAGCCGGACAATTTATCAAAGTATCCTTTTCTACACCAACACGTTGATCAGGGATCAGAGACCAACTGGAATATCATTTTATAGTATTATGTTCATTATTATCGTGACACGACATCGACCAGTATTTGTTTTGTTTTTAACGAAGCCAAAATGCACCCTAAACCCTATCCCATTAATAAATAAACTGGGTCGAAAGAAAGAACTGTTGTTAAATATGATTATGTGTCTATTTAAAGTCATTCATTCCTGCGACAGTTTCTAAAGGGTAATCAGGGTAATATTGGGTCAAAATAAATTGGCCCAATGAAGACTGGGGTAAGAAATGAATTTGCAACCACGTGACTGTACCCTGTTTGAAATGTTATTTTGTGCCGAAAAAAGAGTAGGTTTAATGATTATCAAAGATAGCAAATCTGAGATACCAATCGGCGGTTGTGTATTAAGCGAACTTTTTCTGCTTTAATATAGAACCATAAATGTAATACCACATAGAAGTATTCTTTGTGTTAAAGCTCCCTGGACTATTGCGAACTTAGGATATTTTCAATTGCAAATCAAAATTATGATAAAAATGAAGTGAGAGGTATAGTTTCTTTTGCCCCTCAGTTTATATACTGAACCGCAAAAGAAACGTCTCCATCGATAGATATATTAGAAACTTTATTTGTCCAAATACAGGAAACATATTTTGAGACATATTAAAAAGATGTAACTTGGCAAAACTGATCATAAAGGTTGAAATTTATGTGTCAAATGTTCTTTAAGAGAAACACATCACTAGACTCTGAGAAAATGACATCACAAGTCAGTATCTCGTGTGTCCGAAATGTGCATTGAGGACTGTCGTGCAACGTCGACACATGGAATGGATGAGGCGGTTGATGAAGGCCATAGGCACTTGAGCCCACACTCTGAGGAACGCCTGACGCAGTTCAGCTGCAGTTGTCGGCCTTGGTCGGACATCATTCAGCCGTCTTTGAATCTCGTCCCACAGGTGCTCAATTGGACTTAAATCGGGACTGAGGGCAGGCTATTGCATGGTTCTGATGCCATTCTACTGGGGGAAGTCTCTTGTTGCTCTCGCAGTGTGGGCACGGGCGTTATCATGTTGAAACTTGTGGTTGCGGCGACGTGCCATATGAGGTATGGCGTGTGGTCTCAAGCCTTGATCAATGTACTGAGCTGCTGTGACACCATTGCCTCTCCCTGGACCGATGGCCTGGAAGACCACTGGGCCGACCCTCTGTGCAAGACCATTTCCACCCCAGACCATGATGCTTGGACCTACCCACGAGTCTCTCTCAACAACACAAGCATTCGAGTAACGTTCCCCAAGGCGTCGCCAGACTTGAAGATGCTGTCGCACAATCTGACGATTCTGACGTTGGGTGGTGATCCTTGGTCTTCTACTACGTGGTTGGTCATCAGTAGTGTTGGTGGTCTGTCGTAGTGTTGGTCATCTGTAGTGTTGGTGGTCTGTCGTAATGTTGGTCATCTGTAGTGTTGGTGGTCTGTCGTAGTGTTGGTCATCTGTAGTGTTGGTGGTCTGTCGTAGTGTTGGTCATCTATAGTGTTGGTGGTCTGGTACCGTTGCTGGAGCCTGTATATGGTCCTTAGGTGGACTTGAAATGCATTGGCTACTTTCCGGGCGGTTTGTCCTGCTTGCAATCGTCCAAGGGCTTGTCCCTGATTTCTTATCAATCTTGGCATGTGGTATAACGAATGAATGTTATCCGATCTGGGTGGATTTTTTTAGGTGCAAGAAACGGGGGAACGCATGTGCATTTCAATTTGTACGGAACTCACGTGCATCGGGTTACCATGGCCGTTGCCGTGATGCATTTCGACGATCGGTTTTCTTGTCATCTGCTTTGTTTGTTTTTTTTCATCAAATTTCATTTTTCCGGACAAGGTAATGTTAAATTTTAGAAACTTTGACAAAAATTACCAAGATATTTAAAATGACAACTCTTCATGCAATGTTACTTGGGGTGACGTTTCTTTTGCGGTTCAGCATATAACATTAATAATGACAATGCTAAGTTATATGTTCATGTACATAAATAAGATCACACGTCTTTATGATGACACTAGTGAATAACGGTTTGCAACACAGGTGGTGACGGGACAATGTGGGGATGGAAGGCAGCACACAGAGCTGATATTAACGCATGTTTTGTTTGCCTTCTTTAGGAAACGTAATACTGGAATAAACACTAAACACGAGGTGAAAATAATCAATATAACGATGGTATGCCTCAGGACTCATATGGATAATCTATAAAATGAACCATCGCGTACACGACTTGAAAATGATATTGTGAAATAATAACAAGCCACACCGTCATCTGTGGGCAGACATACGACAAGAGACTCTGTTGCATGTTATACAATAGCGTGTATCCACCCATCTGTGCACTGCTCGCATTGACGGCCAGGTATCAGTTGAGCGTCACTGACGCCCCACACGCGGTGATGGTGTGAGTCGGTGGCCCGCAACCTCAGGGAACACGTGGTTGTCTGTGTACTGAGTGTGGGAAGGGGCGACCATGTTGAAACAAATGGTTTATACACGGACATCGTTCACGGGGCATGCTGCATGGTCTGTACCGTCACGTGTTCGGGTCCAACATAAGTTGTTTTGCTCGACCTTTCGAAGAAAATATCTTGCATGTCTTGTAGCGCTGTCTGAAACAGTCTCAAACAAACTCACCAGCCTTTAGTACAGAATAGAGGTTTTCGGTTTCATTTAAAGTCTAAATTTTTGAATATTATCTCCTCGCTCGTTGCCTAGCCATGCAAAGGGCAATCAATGTTTCAACATCATAATAAATCATCCTTTTGTTTCTTTTCCCCCATAAAGTATTCTCTCCCTCACCTTCCTTTCACACGCAGCCTGCACACGTAAACTGTCCTGCATCATTGACCATTCTAATATCTTCCTTCTGGTGGTGTAGAAGGCTTCCTTCTGGTGGTGTAGAAGGCTTCCTTCTGGTGATGTAGAAGGCTTCCTTCAGGTGGTGTAGAAGGCTTCCTTCTGGTGGTGTAGAAGGCTTCCTTCTAGTGATGTAGAAGGCTTCCTTCTGGTTGTGTAGAAGGCTTCCTTCTGGTGGTGCAGAAGGCTTCCTTCTGGTGGTGTAGAAGGCTTCCCTCTGGTGGCGTAGAAGGCTTCCTTCTAGTGATGTAGAAGGCTTCCTTCTGGTGGTGTAGAAGGCTTCCTTCTGGTGGTGTAGAAGGCTTCCTTCTGGTGGTGTAGAAAGCTTCCTCCTGGTGGTGTAGAAGGCTTCCTTCTGGTGGTATAGAAGGCTTCCTTCAGGTGGTGTAGAAGGCTTCCTCCTAGTGGTTTAGAAGGCTTCCTTCTGGTGGTATAGAAGTTTTCCCTCTGGTGGTTTAGAAGGCTTCCTTCTGGTGGTTTAGAAGTCTTCCCCTGGTGGCGTAGAATGCTTCCTTCTGGTGGTGTAGAAGGCTCCCTTCTGGTGGTGTAGAATGCTTCCTTCAGGTGATGTAGAAGGCTTCCTTCTGGCGATGTAGAAGGCTCCCTTCTGGTGG
The DNA here is from genome assembly GCF_022045235.1 of Haliotis cracherodii. NCBI lineage: Eukaryota > Metazoa > Mollusca > Gastropoda > Lepetellida > Haliotidae > Haliotis > Haliotis cracherodii. Next base: position 612,813 of record NW_027266341.1, on the reverse strand, counting down.
TGTAGAAGGCTTCCTTCTGGTGGTGTAGAAGGCTTCCTCCTGGTGATGTAGAATGCTTCCTTCTGGCGATGTAGAAGGCTTCCTTCTGGTGGTGTAGAAGGCTTCCTTTAGGTGATGTAGAATGCTTCCTTCTGGCGATGTAGAAGGCTTCCTTCTGGTGGTGTAGAAGGCTTCTTACTATTGGTGTAGAAGGCTTCATTCTGGTGGTGTAGAAGGCTTCTTACTGTTGGTGTAGAAGGCTTCCTTCTGGTGGTGTGGAAGGCTTCCTTCTGGTGGTGTAGAAGGCTTCCTTCAAGTGACGTAGAAGGCTTTCTTCTGGCGATGTAGAAGGCTTGCTTCTGGCGATGTAGAAGGCTTCCTTCTGGTGGTGTAGAAGGCTTCTTACTGTTGGTGTAGAAGGCTTCCTCCTCTTGATGTAGAAGGCTCCCTTCTGGTGGCGTAGAATGCTTCCTTCAGGTGATGTAGAAGGCTTTCTTCTGGCGATGTAGAAGGCTCCCTTCTGGTAGTGTAGAAGGCTTCCTCCTGGTGGCGTAGAATGCTTCCTTCTGGTGGTGTGGAAGGCTTCCTTCAGGTGGTGTAGAAGGCTTCCTCCTAGTGGTTTAGAAGGCTTCCTTCTGGTGGTATAGACATTTTCCCTCTAGTGGTTTAGAAGGCTTCCTTCTGGTGGTTTAGAAGTCTTCCCCTGGTGGTGTAGAATGCTTCCTTCTGGTGGTGTAGAAGGCTCCCTTCTGGTGGTGTAGAATGCTTCCTTCAGGTGATGTAGAAGGCTTCCTTCTGGCGATGTAGAAGGCTCCCTTCTGGTGGTGTAGAAGGCTTCCTTCTGGTGGTGTAGAAGGCTTCCTCCTGGTGATGTAGAAGGCTTCCTTCTGGTGGTGTAGAAGGCTTCCTTCTGGTGGTGTAGTAGGCTTCCTTCTGGTGGTGTAGAAGACTTCTTACTGTTGGTGTAGAAGGCTTCCTTCTGGTGGTGTGGAAGGCTTCCTTCTGGTGGTGTAGAAGGCTTCCTTCACGTGATGTAGAAGGCTTTCTTCTGGCGATGTAGAAGGCTTCCTTCTGGCGATGTAGAAGGCTTCCTTCTGGTGGTGTAGAAGGCTTCTTACTGTTGGTGTAGAAGGCTTCCTCCTCTTGATGTAGAAGGCTCCCTTCTGGTGGTGTAGAATGCTTCCTTCAGGTGATGTAGAAGGCTTCCTTCTGGCGATGTAGAAGGCTCCCTTCTGGTAGTGTAGAAGGCTTCCTCCTGGTGGTGTAGTAGGTTCCCTTCTGGTGATGTAGAAGGCTTCCTTCTGGCGATGTAGAAGGATTCCTTCTGGTGGTGTAGAAGGCTCCCTTCTGGTGATGTAGAAGGCTTCCTTCTGGTGGTGTAGAAGGCTTCCTCCTGGTGGTTTAGAAGGCTTCCTGCTGGTGGTTTAGAAGTCTTCCCCTGGTGGCGTAGAATGCTTCCTTCTGGTGGTGTACAAGGCTCCCTTCTGGTGGTGTAGAAAGCTTCCTCCTGGTTATGTAGAAGGCTTCCTTCTGGCGATGTAGAAGGCTCCCTTCTGGTGGTGTAGAAGGCTTCCTACTGGTAGTGTAGAAGGCTTCCTTCAGGTGGTGTAGAAGGCTCCCCATGGTGGTGTAGAAGGCTTCCTTCTGGTGGTGTAGAAGGCTTCCTTCAGGTGGTGTAGAAGGCTTCCTTCTGGTGGTGTAGAAGGCTCCCCATGGTGGTGTAGAAGGCTTCCTTCTGGTGGTGTAGAAGGCTTCCTTCTGGTGGTGTAGAAGGCTCCCCATGGTGGTGTAGAAGGCTTCCTTCTGGTGGTGTAGAAGGCTCTCCATGGTGGTGTAGAAGGCTTCCTACTGGTAGTGTAGAAGGCTTCCTTCTGGTGGTGTAGAAGGCTCCCCATGGTGGTGTAGAAGGCTTCCTTCTGGTGGTGTAGAAGGCTTCCTTCTGGTGGTGTAGAAGGCTTCCTTCTGGTGGTGTAGAAGGCTCCCCATGGTGGTGTAGCCATCACCTTGCCAACTGATGGAACAAACTGTGCCTTCTTCGAGGAGGAGATATAGATGTTTCCACTGGTGTAGTTTAGTCGGGGGCCGTTAGTTGTGAATCCGAGGCTCAATTGTAGTGACTCTTAACAAAGTCAGTTGAGTCTGCCTCAGACGGCGTTAAGTCTGACGAGATGTGATGAAAATAGAGCGTGTAAAATCTTGGAGCCCAGGTCATCCTACAGAATGTTCTCAACTTGCTCATGGAAGATGCCTGGTGTATTGGCCATGTGATGTGTGGTGAGCCGTCGATCACCCATAATCATATCATGTACTTTGTCAACACGTTCCTCAGTGGCGACAGTTGAAGGTCTTCCTGCTCCTGGATCATGTTCGAGTGTCTCTCTTCCACTCATGACCTCCGCTGCCCACGTCTTAATAGTGGCACAGGAAGGAGCATCAGTCCCACACGTCGACACCATGTCCTCGTGTATGGCTGTTGCAGTTCGCCCTTTCAGTTAGATCAAACCAATGTCATACTATAAGCAACAAGGTTTCTTTTACATGAGGATTCAGTAGGCAGCGCTAGATATTTCTTTTACGAGCGGTTCACTCTCTTTGGTTTGGTCCCTATCACTGTGATATTTAGAGTGTCGAGTTCTATGTAGTTCAGTTTTACTCTGTAGTTTTATTGTTGCTGATAGTCTTCGACGACTAAGCTGAAACTTTCACTTTAAATGTAAGAGGTATTAAGTGCAGCGAAAAACGAAGAGAAATGCTTATGTTCCTTAAAGAACAACGTGGCGATGTTATCCTGCTACAGGACACGCAGAGTATCATTGAGGTCGTACTGTTTTGGAGATCCCAGTGGAAATATGACAATTTATTTTCTCATGGAAAAAGTGACAGCTGTGGACAGCCATCTTCAACACTAAATCTTCAATACATATAACAGACAAGGAAACAGATACTGAAGAACGTTTTATCTACCTCAAGTGCCAAGTATTTAACAAGTTGTATCAGATTATGAAGATGTGTTTATTAAGCAGATTATTAAACCAGTTTTAAAGAAGACTTTAACACTGTTCTGTTCCCACTCAGTGAAAGGTGAAGCAGGTCGAATCGCAGCAGGATGGTTTTACATGAAAATATTGAACAATTTGATATAACAGATATATGGAATTATTACAATCCGGAGAACAGATCCTAATCATGGAAACAAGACAATCAGACCCACTCCCGAACAGACTTCTGGTTAGTTTCACCAGGTGATGAAAGATACAGAAGACCGCAGTGTTACTGCAAGTATCCGAACTGATCCGAACTGATCACAAGGTGGAATCAACCGAAATAAAACCATCAAAGTCTAAAATTATTTAGAATTGCTAAAGAAACAAGTTACGATGATTCAACAAAATGGGACTGAATGAAATTTAACATTATGAACATATGTGTGGAACATTCTAAAGAGAAATATGAAAAATGACAGTAAAAAAAAATAAAGCTATGCTTGAGCGTCGTTTGTAGACTGAAAGAAAGCTGATGATTCATTGCATTCGAGCAATGTAATGAGGAGTTAGAACTTGTATACACTAAAAAGCTGAGGGTGAATTTATCAGGGCAAAGGCGAGTTGAGTGAAACCCACGGAGACAATGTACACGAAAGTGATTTCAAAATTACAGCAGTGTGAAACTTGCGTTCCTCTAACCAATGAAAATGAAGTAATGTACGAGATTTTAACCTTTTTATAAAATTCTTTATCAATCAAAACAGATACTGAAATTCTTTGATAGTTTTACAGAAGAACTTCCTACCATTCAGCATTCCGACATATACAAGCTAAGTATAGACATAGATGAAAGAGAGTTGTTCACTGCTTTAAAGCAGATGAAATGCAATAAATCCCCAGGGAGTGATGGATTGTCAGCAGATTTTTACAAACATTTTTGGAATGATCTCCTGGTTTATGACATTGTTATGTTCGAAATATTCTATAGAATCGTGCAGTTTGACAACGTCCCAGCTAGGGACTGTTATGATTGAAAAGCCCAACAGCAACCCTCTATGCTTCAATAAAACTATCGGCCTATTACGTTTTTGAATCCGGATTATAATGAGCGAGATAATATCGGGGACCATGGGGACATGTAACTGAGCAGCTTCTCTAGGATTCTATACTATTCTATTTTATTCTAAACTATCACCCAGAATCATTTCCCCAGTTTTTTAGTTTGCATACAGTAATATGCAGTGTCTTGAGTGCAGAATCAGCCAACCAGCTTCAGATGCAGAGGGATTAGTGATGTCATTAATTCTGATTGTAAAGTCATGGTAACCGATAAAATCACAATATATCTGCAAATTCATTATACTGATATATAATTAGTTTATGATTACCCTAATATCTCACCTTTATAAACTTCACTTTACAAATTTCACTAAATCATCGAGCATCTTTAAATTACGAGACTTTCTGTGGTTCCACATGTAACTCCTGATGATAACACACCTAAATTTGATATCTTTAACATTGGCGGAAATATACACAATCAAGCCACCTTATGTCATGCCATTGTAACATTGCAACTGCTGTGGGATTCCGACTGTATTGTAACATTGCAACTGCTGTGGAATTCCGATTGTATTATAACAGTTTATGAATCACTATTTAGAGTATCCTGGTATCAGTGATGACACCCGGTGTTCGCGAAAAGATGAATGTCTCCTTCCTCACCAGTGGCACCCGTCACAAGGTAAGTCAATTCTTTGCATGAACAAAACACGCGGACATATTGCACAAGAAAACAACAACGTGACATCAATGTTTGATGTTGATTATGGGTGCACACTGACTTCACAGTTGCCACGTGACAGTTGCCACATCTCAGTTAGCACGTCGAAGTTGCCACATCGAAGTTGCCACGTCCAAGTAGCAAGATGCCGGATTCTATGAACGTTGTAACGTGCAATACCTTCTAACAGAGAAATCATACATCTAGTAACGGCCAGTCAAATGCGAGCAAATGTGGTATTACTCACAGTCCAAAAGGACACAGCATATATCTGCCAACATGCAGACCAATTGCCAATCTATTCTAAATAAATACACTTTAAAACACACGTGCAATCCGTCTGTTAGCATTCTGCTCCACGCCATGATATCAGTTTGCAGCACTTACGTCACTAGGCCGAATGGGAGCATCGCTGAAGCATTGCGAGAACATCCCTCTGACCGCAGTACCTCGCAAAGCTGTCTGGGGAGAGTTGGGAATCATTTTCCTGTAACACATCCACTGTGGCCTTAGAGAGGAGATATTTGACAAACCAAGCTTTACCACTGAGGCAAGCGAGATGAAGGACAGTGTTTCCATTACTGTCCACGGCAGTGAGGTCGCATCTGTTGTCAATGAGTAAATCTACCACCTGTTTGCATCCCTTCCCTGCTGCCATCATCACGGGCGTTCTTCCATATTGGCCCCTGCTCTCCAGGTCCCCGAGTCGGAGAGAGATCAGATGCTCCACTATGTCTGCTCTACCACCTCGACATGCCAGATGAAGGATGTTGTCTCCATATTCATCTTCACCTGTAAGATCACACCCTCTACTTACAAGCAAGAAGTACACTTGGGTAAGCCCCTTCCATGCTGCAAGCATCAGTGGGGTTCTTCCGTGCCGTCCTTTACTGTTTAGGTTAACGATTCCTTGCAGCAGCAGGTACTGGACAATTGCTACGTTGCCACCAAGGCACGCCAAATGGAGGATGCTGTCATGGTTATCATCTAGTTCTGAAAGTTTGCACCCTTTACTTATAAGTAGCTTGAAAACTCCCGAATGACCTTTGGATGCTGCCATCATAACTGGCGTTCTGCCATTTCGTCCCCTTGATGCAAGATCACACACATCAATGGCTAGATGTAGAAGAAGGTTACATACTTCCACACTTCCCCCAAGGCATGCAAGATGAAAGATGTTATTATTGTCATCATCTGTGAGAGACAGCTTCGCCCCTGTTTGTACAAGATGTGTCAACAACTGCTTATGACCACCAATCGCTGAACACATGGCAGGCGTTCTCCCTGTCTGACCTCTGCAGTCCACCTCCAGACTACAGTGTGAGAGGAGGTATTTCACTATAATAACATTACCGCTTGCACATGCCACATGAAGGGTCGTGTTACTTCTTTCATCCAAAAGTTTGTGATCACATCCTTCCTTTACCAGCAGATTGAAGACTTCTACATACCCACGTTCAGCTGCCATCATCAATGGCGTCTTTCCTGATTCACCTCTCGAATTTATGTCAAACATGTTTTGTAACAAAAGCCATTGAACAATCTGAATATGTCCTCCAATGCACGCCGCATGTAGAAGGTTGTTGCCACAATAATCCTTTGTGGATAAGGCACAAGATTGTTTCAAGCAGAGGTTGAACACCCTCTTGTGACCCTTCATCGCCGCCATCATGATCGGTGTCCTCCCCAAATGACCTCGTTGGTTGATGTCAGTATTCCCACTCAAAAAAGCTTTCACAATCCCCTCATTACCTGTACAACACGCAATGTGGAGAAGTGTGTTGCCATTATCGTCTTGTTCTGAAACATCTCCCCCATTATCCAGTAGAAAGACCATCACCTTCACATGCCCGTGTTCTGCAGCGTGCATAGTTGGTGTGCGGCCTTGAGTATCTCGGTGATGCATAAACAGTCTGTTGTGATACAACATATCTGAAACGATGTCAATGTTACCACCCATGCAAGCACAGCAAAAACATGAAAAACCCTTGGTATCTAATTTATCCAAGTCACATCCTCTCCTCTTCAAATCGCTATATATTTCACTATGGCCAGCGTATGCAGCAACCATGGCGGGGGTCCTACCACATTGATTCCTGGAGTCTATGTCAAATCTACCAGATGTCACCAGAAGCTCAACAATATCTATACACCCACCAATGCAGGCGAGATGTAGCAAACTGTTGCCATCATTATCTATGCAAAGGAGATCACATTTGTCTCTTAATAGCTTAAAGGCTTCTAGATGTCCTCCTTCAACTGCATGCATCACTGCACTCTTGTTCGTCTCATCCTTACAATTGACATCAATAGCCTGACATTTCATGATTTTCTCAATAAGAACATGGCCACCTGTCTTGCATGCTAGATGAAGGATACTGCAACCATCCTTGTCTGTCACATCAAGGGAACAACCCTTGCTAACAAAGAGGTCATACACGGCTTGGTGACCAGCCACGACTGCTGTCATGACTGGTGTTCTTCCGATGGAGTTTGTACAATCTAGATTAAATGTATCTTTTGACAGCAGAAATTGCAGAAGTTGATAGTGTCCATTGTTTGCTAACTTGTGCAATATCCCGTGAGCATGCTGATGATCGGCAAGTTTGCTGATGACAGGTCCATCCTTCCATTGGTGCTTTGAGACAGCATTGTCCCTATATTTTGCAATTCCTTGTTCAGTGGGCACTAAACTCACGTCTATGTCTGTCTGACAGCCTGCGTTGATCAGGACATCAAATATATCACCATGCCCTTCACTTGTTGCAATCATCAGTGGTGTTTTCCCATCTTGGCCTCTCTGATTGACATCCACATCAACAGAGGCTAAAATAGATTGAACAATTTCTTTATTCCCAGACAAACAGGCCAAGTGCAGGACATGGTTTCCGTCATGATCGACACATGCTTTGTCGCAACCTTCCATACATGAAAGTATCCCGAAGGTCTCATAGTGTCCATGCAAGGCTGCAATCATCAAAGGCGTCCTTGAGTGTCTGTCTTTCACATTAATGTTGGTGCCTTTGACAGCTACAAGACTTCTTAAGATATCAGATTTACCAAGCCTACATGCCTCATGGAGAGAGTTGCTGCCCATGTTATCTTGCACCATTGGGCTTGCACCTTCCTTCAATATGAACTTGACCATATCATTTTCAGCTGTCCTCACAGAGGAGTACAGTAGGGTCTGACCATTTCCGTCTTGACGATCAATGTCACTTTGGTCAAAGTTTTTTAAATTGTGTTTTAACATGTTCCAGAGATATGAGAATACATGTGTTTTCTGTAAACAAATACAGGTGGAAAGAGCATGTTGTACTATGTCTGATGACATCTCAGAATGACGCAGGAGAAGTTGTGTCATGTAATGATTCCGAGAGTGACCAGTCCAGTAGAGGAGGTTTCCCTTCCTCCTCACATCAACCGAGTTAAGTACTTCTCCTATGTTTGTTCCAATGCAAGCAATGAGAAAATCAACATTCTCTTCTGATGCAAGTAATGGACTTTTCAAAACCATTTCAAACTGTCTTTTCCGTAATCTGTCACCTAAATCATTTATGAAATGGTGTAAGTTCTGCTTTGATATCAGAATATCAGTATTGAGTTCGGTTAGAGGCCAATTTACTTGGGACAAATACTGAATGCTACAATTGTTCCACAAAACCTCTGGATACTGTGAAGCTGTAGCAAATACACACGCATCATATACGACATGGTTCTGGAAGGTTATGAACCCATCACTGGTGGTAAGAAATGATCCTGATAGGAACTGAAGTTCATCAAAGATAGTTTCTTCAGATGAGCCTGGGCATACGGTCTTGATGGCTTCAAGGAGCTCTTCACGAACCTTTGAGTTCCTTCTAATTGCCCCTCCATTGATAATCAGCAATATTAAGGCTGCTGCTACACAAGGCGATTGGTGGAGCAGACAGCAGATCTGACCTCGGATGTATCTATGGGGATAGGAAAAGTAATGAATTGGGTCAGATCTTGTCTCTGTTGGAAAGTCGTTGCTAATAGCAGGGAATCCAGGTGTGTAAGTTTTGATATTGGATATTTTTATCAGCTCAGAGGAAGTAACATTAACACCCATACTTTGCAGGAGCTGGTAGCGTTCAACACATGTGCTTCTGTGGCCGGTGGAATTGATTTCTGTGATGTCAATGGCACAGCCATTCTCGAGCAAGTACGTCTGAAACATTTTCTGTGCCTTCTTAAAGTTGTACAATTGACAAACCATCACTAGAATAACATCATTATCCTCAATATGCTTTTCAAAACTTTTCAGAAAGCTCTGATGTTCAACTGAATTTTCGCTTTTGAACATGTCATCAATTACCAACAGAAATGGTACTTTAACTTCAGATATGATAGTTAAATCAGCTTCTTCAAAGTCTTGGAAGAAGAAGGTTTGATATCCTCGCTGTTGATACAGCCTGCAGAGCATATGGGCTACTGTTGTCTTTCCTTCGCCTGGTCCGCCTGTCACTACAGCATGGCGTTGTTTCTGTAGGACATCAATGGTCATCTCGTAGGCTCGGGTTATGACTGGGCTCATACATGAAGACTCTGCGCATGAAATGAAGATTCAATATTATTTTTAAGAACTAGCAATAATAAATCACTGGCAAGAGTGACTAAAGTTTGTTAAGTGGATGGGAAACAAGTCCTTGGACATTGGTAACTTAGTAAATATCAGACTTTATGTAATCACGTTTGAATGCTGAATAAGTTACAAAATATGTAAATGGTTATCAAATTATTTTCACTATTTCAGAGACAAGCATGACCAGTTGTTCTGAGGCAATGTCATGATCACTGATCAGCCCCACATTAGGGCCCTGGGCTGTTGGCATCACACCTGTGTTTGGGTCGAATCTGGACAGACAATCCGCTGATTGATATTATGATCATCAACCAACGTTATCAGGGTACAATAACACACAACAACCCGATCCATAGGTGATCTCGTACGACAGGCATTGCTATCTGTAATCCCCACCGATTACACTTTGACAACAAGCTGACACACTGTGATATTAACGATACGCAGCCCAGAGCAGCGTCACGCCCACTACCCTCACTCCATACATTCACTGACAATCACATACATACCATCCTCCTCTGGACTCCCAGGTGGACTGCTGCCCACCCTCACAGCTGTGTTGTCTTTGATCATTTCAAGGAACTGCTTGAGTGCAGTAATGCAGTGAGACTGACTGTTGTCCATGGAGTGTGGAATTGCTGTCCTTCTGGCGGCTGACACCAGTTCCTCTATGCTCTGACTGAATGTGTTGCTTGACCGCCATATCTGTGGTGCGACCACGCCATGCACCATCTGGAAGGAGGCCAGACTCCCCCTCCTCAGTGCTGTAGTCATGGCCCTCGCCAGACAGGAAGTGTAGCTGTACACGTCACTAAGTCTGTTGTCCTTGGCAACAAATGTCAACAATGTGACTGGTTTCTCTGGTATGAAAACACAGATGTCACATATGACGCTCTGTGGGACTCGAGTTTTGTCCAAGATCCTCAAATCTTTCATCAACCCAGAACTGACGTATACGAAATTCCCATTACCACGTGCCAGATTTTTAATGTTGTTGAATATCATGGGTTCCAAGTAAAGTTCAGCTCCCCTTGGGTACACATGTACCCAATCTGAAACATAGTAAAGTTGTTTTATGAATATAGTATCCGGTTTTCTGTATAGATGGTGCAAATACTGATGATTACGCATATAGTGATGTATCTATATTCACAGTTCAAGTGGTATGTTCCATACATAACAATGCAATGAACATAATTACCATTGTTTGCAACTGGCCGTCTCCACTATAAAACCGGCATTAGTTTGGACTAGTACAAGTACATGCACGCGAGCGCGCGTGCATGCAAGTCGCTTTACAAGTGCAATAATCATCAACGCGACGTTTAATCAAATTTCACAATTGCCGCCTGCTTGGAACTTTAAAACCAACTGAAGTTTGTGAGGGACATTGACTGGTTGACGTTACCAACTAATGTGAACTTTCATATGTGTTATCATGTCGTGTGGGTTCGAATCCCGGTTCGCCCGAATTTTGTTTCTAGGTTTGTCAGCACCATACCCCTTTCACTTTGATCTTTCCTCCCACATTAAGCTGACACGCAGTGATATAACTGGAATACTGTTAAAAGCGGTGATAAACATAACTGACTCCAACCTTCCGGTTCGTCATTGCCGTGTATCTGGTTGATGATGCAGCTGATGTCCATCTCACTGAAGGAATCTGGGGGCAGGGGGTACCACGCATCCCGGGTATCTGAACCAAATCAACAGTCAATGAACAGAGGGAGCACTGACTTCATATCAAATTACTAAATGGTCCACTTGGTACTGTGCGACGATTATTCTTTTCACTTTTTGAACCAGTTCAAATCAAAAGAAATCACACATGTGAAAGAAAATTGCTAAAATACTAGTTACGAGTACAGAGAACACCAACTGACCTGGGGTGTTCTTCTCGCTGTCCTCGGAACACGTGGAGTCATAACCCTTCGTGAAGCAGCAGGGAATCTCTCCGTCAGACTGATATGGATACTCAGAGCTCTCGGTCGAGGTCGACATCATTGGGCTTGCCTAGTAGCTTTGGGTGGTATCAGTTACTGTAGACTAAACCTGTATCGTTCGTGAATTAAACGTACAGTGAAGTCCTGTCTGTCAATAAGTATTAATAATACACTTTGAGAGAAGCGTAAAAATATAGTTAGAAGAAAGAAGATGTTAAAAATAGCCATTATTTTCAGTGAGAATTCTTCATATGATCCATGGCGGCAGGCGACACCTGACCCTGTGCAGCCACTCCATCCGAGTCATCCTGACGATGTTCCCGTGATCTATGAGGTAGGTCCGGGGTCCCTCTTTGTCATAGAACACAATACCGTCAAAGTGCCTCACTGCGATCTCCAACACAAACTTCCGGGGATGGCTGTCACGAACTTTATGAAACGCAATATTAATCAGATCAGAGGGAGCATCTTCAAACAGTCCATTCAACTGTAAAACTGTAACATGTTCTGCTATTTTCTGTTGTATATGTTCTGTGATGTTCTCATGTGGAAAACTGACATGAAATCCAAGTATTTTAGGTGTCTTTGTTTTGTATGTAGTCCCCTTGTTCTTCTCCTCTGTAATCCCAACGTAGAATGAACCTCCGTGTTCCACCTTCGTCAGAGATGTGAGGTTTTCTCGCAGTTTCAGGTCGAACCAAACATGATCAACAAACTGAACCACGTCCTTTTCAGCTTCTGGGTTCATAAAGGTTTTCAACTCAATTGCTCTGTTCTCGTGCAGACTGTCGACTTCCGCCGGAAGTGGAATACCTCGGATCTGAGGCTGGTGCACTTTTGTATAAAACGTTCGCGACAGAATCGATAGAATATTTAAAACTGACGGATTCTTCTTTTCAAAATCGTTGCAGGTCTTGGTGCAGAAATCGACAGTAGCAACACCTGCTGTCTTGCACACGTTTATATGCACGAAATCATAGAAATCGTCAAATCCGGGAAGAATCGACAGCCAGTTGCGCACGTATGTTTCAACAAAGAGTCTACCATCTTCAAGAAGTTCGGAGAACGGGTTACCAATGAACTCATCAAAGTACTCGAGGTATCTGTCAGTGCGGGCCTGGCCGTGTAGGTGGACAATGACAACTCCTCCGACTGTGTTCCTCAAGGCGGCCACTCTCTTCTCCAGCTGATCCTGCAGCAGTTTCTTCCTCTTCTTCTTCTCCTTGTCAGACTTGGGCGCGGTGATGACGTCACGCTCAGCATGTAGCAGGAAGAAGTTAGGGTCTCCACTCCTCTCCTTGTATTTCTTCTCAACGGAGAAACAGGCTCGGCATGTACCTGAAGCAAGAAAATATAGACATGAAACGTCAACGTCAGAAAGTAACCAGTCTCGATTATCCGACGATACCGTTTCAATGGGGCGTAAAAGGCAAATAGCGGTGAAAAATACATCAATGGGTCACTGAAAGTCTGTAAAAGGCTGAACATGGCCTGCCCTACCGGAAGCGATCGCTTCAATTTGCATAAAAACGTAGGTGTCGCCGCACAGTGCTCCTGCGATACGACGGTGGCCTGTTAACAATCGAGTCTTGGCCAGACAATCAAGTGATGAATCAGACAATCTAGTGACACAATAGTGACACAATAGCGCACTGACGTATCGATATGTTTGTCTCACTGAAGCTTTCAGCAATATTCCAGCCATGTCACGGCTTCTCACGCCTGCACTTATGTGGGACATCGAGTCAAGGTCCTCAGCATGACAAGCCAACGAACAAAGCGACCAAGTCGCCACTTACTATCGCTGTGGAAAATGGATGAAGCGGGAAAGTGAGTGAGTTGGATTTAACGCCGCTTTGAACAGTGTTCCAGTTATACCACGGCGTGTCTGCTTTATGTGAGAGGAAAGCCCTAAATGATGCAGATCTTAGACGTTAGCCAGTTTGGTAAAAAGACACGAACACAGAAATAGTTATGACAAAAGTGGAAACACTATCAGGGCGAATATGGGATTCGAACCCACGGTCTTAGGTGTCTTCATGCCTGAGTGACGCACAGAGAAGTACTCGACTTTATGTCCCACACGTTGTATGGAGGAAACTTCAATAAATGCATCCTTTCGAACTAGTAAATAATTATTTATACAAACTAATATGCCTTTACATAATACCATAAATGTAAACAATAGATCATCTGTGATGAGGCAATTTTAACGATGAAATCACCATGGTGTGTACTACCTGTTATTGGGGTAGCTCCACTCATCGCCGACCTGCCCCACAGAAGATTGTCCTGGGATGCCAGGTGTGTCTACCTGCTTGCCTGGCTGGGACCTAGGAGTCTGTTTGTTGCCATAGTCACTGTATAATGTAATATTGCCTTGGTTACCGGAACATATACTGACCTATTCTAGTAAATGATGGTATTGCAACACATTATTTTCAGCATGTGAAGAACGGTGTAACATTTCCAATGTAACAACAATATGTGCAGAACATATTAACATTGCCATTGTAACAACAATATGTGTAGAACAGTGTAGCATTGCCATTGTAACAACAAAATGTGTAAAACAGTGTAACATTGTCACTGTAACAACAAAATTTGTAGAACAGTGTAACATTGTCATTGTAACAACAACATGTGTAAAACAGTGTAACATTGTCATTGCAACAACAATATGTGAAGAACATATTAGCATTGCCATTGTAACAACAATATGTGTAGAACAGTGTAGCATTGCCATTGTAACAACAAAATGTGTAAAACAGTGTAACGTTGTCACTGTAACAACAAAATTTGTAGAACAGTGTAACATTGTCATTGTAACAACAATATGTGTAGAACAGTGTAACATTGTCATTGGAACAACAAAATGTGTAAAACAGTGTAACATTGTCATTGTAACAACAAAATTTGAAGAACAGTGTAACATTGTCATTGTCACAACAAAATGTGTAGAACAGTGTAACCTTACCATTGTAGCAACAATATGTGTAAAACAGTGTAACATTGTCATTGTAACAACAAAATGTGAAGAACAGTGTAACATTGTCATTGGAACAACAAAATGTGTAAAACAGTGTAACTTTGTCATTGCAACAACAAAATGTGAATAACAGTGTAACATTGTCATTGCAACAACAAAATGTGAAGAACAGTGTAACATTGTCATTGTAACAACAAAATGTGTAGAACAGTGTAACATTGTCATTGTAACAACAATATGTGAAGAACAGTGTAACATTGTCATTGTAACAACAATATGTGTAGAACAGTGTAACATTACCATTGTAACAACAAAATGTGAAGAACAGTGTAACATTACAATTGTAACAACAAAATGTGTAGAACAGTGTAACATTACCATTCTAACAACAAAATGTGTAGAACAGTGTAACATTGCCATTGTAACAACAATATGTGTAGAACAGTGTAACATTGCCATTGCAACAACAATATGTGTAGAACAGTGTAACATTGCCATTTTAACAACAAAATGTGAAGAACAGTGTAACATTACCATTGTTTCACTGTTGTGTAGTGAGTTGGTATGTGACATGTTAACTATAGAGAGATGTTTCACTGTTGGGTAGTGAGTTGGTATGTGGCATGTTAACTACAGAGAGATGGTTCACTGTTGTGTAGTGAGTTGGTATGTGGCATGTTAACTACAGAGAGATGTTTCACTGTTGTGTAGTGAGTTGGTATGTGACATATTAACTATAGAGAGATGGTTCACTGTTGGGTAGTGAGTTGGTATGTGGCATGTTAACTATAGAGAGATGGTTCACTGTTGTGTAGTGAGTTGGTATGTGACATGTTAACTATAGAGAGATGTTTCACTGTTGGGTAGTGAGTTGGTATGTGGCATGTTAACTACAGAGAGATGGTTCACTGTTGTGTAGTGAGTTGGTATGTGGCATGTTAACTACAGAGAGATGTTTCACTGTTGTGTAGTGAGTTGGTATGTGACATATTAACTATAGAGAGATGGTTCACTGTCGTGCAGTGTGTTGGTATGTGGCATGTTAACTACAGAGAGATGTTTCACTGCATTGTAGTGTGTTGGTATGTGACATGTTAACTATAGAGAGATGGTTCACTGTCGTGCAGTGTGTTGGTATGTGGCATGTTAACTATAGAGAGATGTTTCACTGCATTGTAGTGTGTTGGTATGTGGCATGTTAACTATAGAGAGATGTTTCACTGTTGTGAAGTGTGTTGGTATGTGACATGTTAACTATAGAGAGATGTTTCACTGTTGTGTAGTGTGTTGGTATGTGGCATGTTAACTATAGAGAGATGTTTCACTGTTGTGTAGTGTGTTGGTATGTGGCATGTTAACTATAGAGAGATGTTTCACTGTTGTGTAGTGTGTTGGTATGTGGCATGCTAACTATAGAGAGATGTTTCACTGTTGTGTAGTGTGTTGGTATGTGGCATGTTAACTATAGAGAGATGTTTCACTGTTGTGTAGTGTGTTGGTATGTGACATGTTAACTATAGAGAGATGTTTCACTGTTGTGTAGTGTGTTGGTATGTGGCATGTTAACTATAGAGAGATGTTTCACTGTTGTGTAGTGTGTTGGTATGTGACATGTTAACTATAGAGAGATGTTTCACTGTTGTGTAGTGTGTTGGTATGTGGCATGCTAACTATAGAGAGATGTTTCACTGTTGTGTAGTGTGTTGGTATGTGGCATGTTAACTATAGAGAGATGTTTCACTGTTGTGTAGTGTGTTGGTATGTGGCATGCTAACTATAGAGAGATGTTTCACTGTTGTGTAGTGTGTTGGTATGTGACATGTTAACTATAGAGAGATGTTTCACTGTTGTGTAGTGTGTTGGTATGTGGCATGCTAACTATAGAGAGATGTTTCACTGTTGTGTAGTGTGTTGGTATGTGGCATGTTAACTATAGAGAGATGTTTCACTGTCATGTAGTGTGTTGGTATGTGACATGTTAACTATAGAGAGATGTTTCACTGTCGTGCAGTGTGTTGGTATGTGGCATGTTAACTATAGAGAGATGTTTCACTGCATTGTAGTGTGTTGGTATGTGGCATGTTAACTATAGAGAGATGTTTCACTGTCATGTAGTGTGTTGGTATGTGACATGTTAACTATAGAGAGATGTTTCACTGTCGTGAAGTGTGTTGGTATGTGACATGTTAACTATAGAGAGATGTTTCACTGTTGTTTAGTGTGTTGGTATGTGGCATGCTAACTACAGAGAGATGTTTCACTGTTGTGTAGTGTGTTGGTATGTGGCATGCTAACTATAGAGAGATGTTTCACTGTCATGTAGTGTGTTGGTATGTGACATGTTAACTATAGAGAGATGTTTCACTGTTGTGTAGTGTGTTGGTATGTGGCATGCTAACTACAGAGAGATGTTTCACTGTTGTGTAGTGTGTTGGTATGTGGCATGTTAACTATAGAGAGATGTTTCACTGTCGTGAAGTGTGTTGGTATGTGGCATGCTAACTACAGAGAGATGTTTCACTGTCGTGCAGTGTGTTGGTATGTGACATGTTAACTATAGAGAGATGTTTCACTGTCGTGCAGTGTGTTGGTATGTGACATGTTAACTATAGAGAGATGTTTCACTGTTGTGTAGTGTGTTGGTATGTGACATGTTAACTATAGAGAGATGTTTCACTGTTGTGAAGTGTGTTGGTATGTGACATGTTAACTATAGAGAGATGTTTCACTGTCATGTAGTGTGTTGGTATGTGGCATGTTAACTATAGAGAGATGTTTCACTGTTGTGTAGTGTGTTGGTATGTGACATGTTAACTATAGAGAGATGTTTCACTGTTGTGTAGTGAGTTGGTATGTGGCATGTTAACTACAGAGAGATGTTTCACTGTTGTGTAGTGTGTTGGTATGTGACATGTTAACTATAGAGAGATGTTTCACTGTCGTGAAGTGTGTTGGTATGTGACATGTTAACTATAGAGAGATGTTTCACTGTCATGTAGTGTGTTGGTATGTGACATGTTAACTACAGAGAGATGTTTCACTGTTGTGTAGTGTGTTGGTATGTGACATGTTAACTATAGAGAGATGTTTCACTGTTGTGTAGTGTGTTGGTATGTGGCATGCTAACTATAGAGAGATGTTTCACTGTCGTGCAGTGTGTTGGTATGTGACATGTTAACTATAGAGAGATGGTTCACTGTTGTGTAGTGAGTTGGTATGTGACATGTTAACTACAGAGAGATGTTTCACTGTTGTGTAGTGTGTTGGTATGTGACATGTTAACTATAGAGAGATGTTTCACTGTTGTGTAGTGTGTTGGTATGTGACATGTTAACTATAGAGAGATGTTTCACTGTTGTGTAGTGTGTTGGTATGTGACATGTTAACTACAGAGAGATGTTTCACTGTCGTGCAGTGTGTTGGTATGTGACATGTTAACTACAGAGAGATGTTTCACTGTCATGTAGTGTGTTGGTATGTGACATGTTAACTATAGAGAGATGTTTCACTGTCATGTAGTGTGTTGGTATGTGACATGTTAACTATAGAGAGATGTTTCACTGTTGTGTAGTGTGTTGGTATGTGACATGTTAACTATAGAGAGATGTTTCACTGTTGTGTAGTGTGTTGGTATGTGACATGTTAACTATAGAGAGATGTTTCACTGTCATGTAGTGTGTTGGTATGTGACATGTTAACTATAGAGAGATGTTTCACTGTCATGTAGTGTGTTGGTATGTGACATGTTAACTATAGAGAGATGTTTCACTGTCATGCAGTGTGTTGGTATGTGACATGTTAACTATAGAGAGATGTTTCACTGTTGTGTAGTGAGTTGGTATGTGACATGTTAACTATAGAGAGATGTTTCACTGTCATGTAGTGTGTTGGTATGTGACATGTTAACTATAGAGAGATGTTTCACTGTCATGTAGTGTGTTGGTATGTGGCATGTTAACTATAGAGAGATGTTTCACTGTTGTGTAGTGTGTTGGTATGTGACATGTTAACTATAGAGAGATGTTTCACTGTCATGTAGTGTGTTGGTATGTGACATGTTAACTACAGAGAGATGTTTCACTGTCGTGAAGTGTGTTGGTATGTGACATGTTAACTACAGAGAGATGTTTCACTGTTGTGTAGTGTGTTGGTATGTGACATGTTAACTATAGAGAGATGTTTCACTGTCGTGAAGTGTGTTGGTATGTGACATGTTAACTATAGAGAGATGTTTCACTGTCATGTAGTGTGTTGGTATGTGACATGTTAACTATAGAGAGATGTTTCACTGTCGTGTAGTGAGTTGGTATGTGACATGTTAACTATAGAGAGATGTTTCACTGTTGTGTAGTGTGTTGGTATGTGACATGTTAACTATAGAGAGATGTTTCACTGTCGTGCAGTGTGTTGGTATGTGGCATGTTAACTATAGAGAGATGTTTCACTGTTGTGTAGTGTGTTGGTATGTGACATGTTAACTATAGAGAGATGTTTCACTGTTGTGTAGTGTGTTGGTATGTGACATGTTAACTATAGAGAGATGTTTCACTGTTGGGTAGTGAGTTGGTATGTGACATGTTAACTATAGAGAGATGTTTCACTGTCGTGCAGTGTGTTGGTATGTGGCATGTTAACTATAGAGAGATGTTTCACTGTTGTGTAGTGTGTTGGTATGTGGCATGTTAACTATAGAGAGATGTTTCACTGTCGTGAAGTGTGTTGGTATGTGACATGTTAACTATAGAGAGATGTTTCACTGTCATGTAGTGTGTTGGTATGTGACATGTTAACTACAGAGAGATGTTTCACTGTTGTGTAGTGAGTTGGTATGTGACATGTTAACTATAGAGAGATGTTTCACTGTCGTGCAGTGTGTTGGTATGTGGCATGTTAACTATAGAGAGATGTTTCACTGTTGTGTAGTGAGTTGGTATGTGACATGTTAACTATAGAGAGATGTTTCACTGTTGTGTAGTGTGTTGGTATGTGACATGTTAACTATAGAGAGATGTTTCACTGTCGTGCAGTGTGTTGGTATGTGACATGTTAACTATAGAGAGATGTTTCACTGTCATGTAGTGTGTTGGTATGTGACATGTTAACTATAGAGAGATGTTTCACTGTCGTGTAGTGAGTTGGTATGTGACATGTTAACTATAGAGAGATGTTTCACTGTTGTGTAGTGTGTTGGTATGTGACATGTTAACTATAGAGAGATGTTTCACTGTTGTGTAGTGTGTTGGTATGTGACATGTTAACTATAGAGAGATGTTTCACTGTCATGTAGTGTGTTGGTATGTGACATGTTAACTATAGAGAGATGTTTCACTGTTGTGTAGTGTGTTGGTATGTGGCATGCTAACTATAGAGAGATGTTTCACTGTCATGTAGTGTGTTGGTATGTGACATATTAACTATAGAGAGATGTTTCACTGTTGTGTAGTGTGTTGGTATGTGACATGTTAACTATAGAGAGATGTTTCACTGTCGTGCAGTGTGTTGGTATGTGGCATGTTAACTATAGAGAGATGTTTCACTGTTGTGTAGTGTGTTGGTATGTGACATGTTAACTATAGAGAGATGGTTCACTGTTGTGTAGTGAGTTGGTATGTGGCATGTTAACTATAGAGAGATGGTTCACTGTTGTGTAGTGTGTTGGTATGTGACATGTTAACTATAGAGAGATGGTTCACTGTTGTGTAGTGAGTTGGTATGTGGCATGTTAACTATAGAGAGATGGTTCACTGTTGTGTAGTGTGTTGGTATGTGACATGTTAACTATAGAGAGATGTTTCACTGTTGTGTAGTGAGTTGGTATGTGACATGTTAACTATAGAGAGATGTTTCACTGTCGTGTAGTGTGTTGGTATGTGGCATGTTAACTATAGAGAGATGTTTCACTGTCGTGCAGTGTGTTGGTATGTGACATGTTAACTATAGAGAGATGTTTCACTGTTGTGTAGTGTGTTGGTATGTGACATGTTAACTATAGAGAGATGTTTCACTGTTGTGTAGTGTGTTGGTATGTGACATGTTAACTATAGAGAGATGGTTCACTCTTGTGTAGTGTGTTGGTATGTGACATGTTAACTATAGAGAGATGTTTCACTGTTGTGTAGTGTGTTGGTATGTGACATGTTAACTATAGAGAGATGTTTCACTGTTGTGTAGTGTGTTGGTATGTGGCATGTTAACTATAGAGAGATGGTTCACTGTTGTGTAGTGAGTTGGTATGTGACATGTTAACTATAGAGAGATGTTTCACTGTCATGTAGTGTGTTGGTATGTGACATGTTAACTACAGAGAGATGGTTCACTGTTGTGTAGTGAGTTGGTATGTGGCATGTTAACTATAGAGAGATGGTTCACTGTTGTGTAGTGAGTTGGTATGTGGCATGTTAACTATAGAGAGATGGTTCACTGTTGTGTAGTGAGTTGGTATGTGGCATGTTAACTATAGAGAGATGGTTCACTGTTGTGTAGTGAGTTGGTATGTGACATGTTAACTATAGAGAGATGGTTCACTGTTGTGTAGTGAGTTGGTATGTGACATGTTAACTATAGAGAGATGGTTCACTGTTGTGTAGTGTGTTGGTATGTGACATGTTAACTATAGAGAGATGTTTCACTGTTGTGTAGTGTGTTGGTATGTGGCATGTTAACTATAGAGAGATGGTTCACTGTTGTGTAGTGAGTTGGTATGTGACATGTTAACTATAGAGAGATGTTTCACTGTTGTGTAGTGTGTTGGTATGTGACATGTTAACTATAGAGAGATGTTTCACTGTCGTGCAGTGTGTTGGTATGTGGCATGTTAACTATAGAGAGATGTTTCACTGTTGTGTAGTGTGTTGGTATGTGACATGTTAACTATAGAGAGATGGTTCACTGTTGTGTAGTGAGTTGGTATGTGACATGTTAACTACAGAGAGATGTTTCACTGTTGTGTAGTGAGTTGGTATGTGACATGTTAACTATAGAGAGATGGTTCACTGTTGTGTAGTGTGTTGGTATGTGACATGTTAACTACAGAGAGATGGTTCACAGTGTTGTATGTCAGATACTATCGTGTATTATTCTGATGACGTGTGTATATATTAGTGTGTTTATGTGTAAGTGTATGTGTGTATTAGTGTGTGGTTTTTTTTAGGTTTGGTTTGTTGTTTAACGCCACACTCAGCAATATTCCAGCTATATGACGGTGGTCTGTAAATAATCGAGTCTGGACCAGACAATCCAGTGATTAAGATCATGAGCATCGATACACGCAATGGGGGTCGATGACATGCATCAACCAAGTCAGCGAGCCTGATCACCCGATCCTGTTAGTCGTCTTTTACGACAAGCATAGTCACCCTTTTACGACAAGCATGGGTTGCTGAAACCTATTGTACCCCGGAATCTTCACGGGTCGTGTGTGTATGTGTATGTGTTAGTGAGTGTGTGCATGTGTGTGTGTTTTAGTGTGTGTGTATTAGTGTTTTTGTGTGTATGTGAGTGTATTTGTGTGTGTGTGTGTTAATGTGTGGGTGTTAGTGTGTGTGTATGTGTGTATTAGTGTATGTGTGTGTGTTTGTGTTTATTAGTGTGTGTGTGCGTGTGCGTGTGCGTATCTGTGTGTATTAGTGTGTATGTGTGCGCACAGGACCATGTAACTAATAATAATAACAATAAAACTCACAGTTTATTATTACATGGTCCTGTGGTGTATATGTGTGTGATAAGTTGATGAAATTAGCATGACCTAGATTCCTACATCACGGACGTTCGTCCGAGCTTCACAGCTTCCTGCTTCAGTGTGTGTACCTTATCTCTCGTCTGGCAAAATGTCAGATGTTCTTACACACACTGAACTGCGTCACACTGCGACTGTTGTACTCCAGTGGAGTTGTGGGCCCAGCGCTCTGTTTACATTCACCCAAGCGTGACAGAGGAGATCGATATTCGAGGTAACGCTGATCGATCCATGTCTCGATCACATGATTACTGCCCAACTGTAAACAACGTTCAGTATTACATGTACATGTGATGTCCCCCTCTAGCTACACCACACACAAGGACACAGTGTGTCTTGTGAGACTGTGGAAGAGTTACACCTTCTCTGGCGCTTCACAGAAAATATATACCTACCAGCTGGCTGACAGTGTTGCCCCACTACCCTGTTCTACTCGTGACAGCTTATTGACTGACCTTCACCTTGGTATGTTCAACAGATTAAATATTCTATTACATAGAGTCACTCCCCTCATGAATATGTCCATGGTGCAACAGTTCCGGCCGCGGCGCAAGCGTAGTCCTTGACTAGCTGTCATTCGGACATAGACTAGGCTTCGACTTGTTGGAATGTTGTCCACTAAACAGTTACTAATAAAACACAAACATCTATTGGTTGGTTGATCATGAGAATGCTGTCTCTCTGCAAGGTGCTGTTTCCCATATTCTTTACAGAGGGTGTACACACTATTAATAGATTTAAATAAGGGCGTTTGTGTGGACAGTTTAAACGTCGTGAGGCAAGTAGCATGACTGCATCCAACAGAGGTAGACACAAAGAATGAAGTATGCGGGAACATGCCTCTCCTTGAGACTTTTTGCCTTGTGCTTGACGGTCTGGCTCGTGAAAGTCCGGGTTCGAACCCCTACATGGTTACAATCTGCGACATTTCTGTTGTCTCTCAGTCGCAATATGGCTGGAATATTGCTAAAGTCGGATTGAATCACTCACTCACTCACTCCAAGCCGTTCTAGCTGTGACATAATAGGAGACAGACATGTTCAATGTTGGTTACAACTGAATCATCGACTTGCCTCAGGCCGCGGGTATTCGTGATACTATTAACTTTTGATCCAGGGCACCCCAACTCGATGGGCGTAACACTCTTGACGCCCCTACCTGGGTCCTTTGTTTGTTTGTTTTTTAGTTAATTCACGCCGCAGTCAGCAATATTCTAGCTATATGACGGCGGTCTGTACACAATCAAGTCTGAACCAGACAATCCAGTGATTGACATCATGAGCATCTACGCAACTGCATCAACCAAGTCAGCGAGCCTTAACACCCGATCCCGTTAGTCGCCTCTTTGGACAAGCATAGTCGCCTTTAACAGCTAAATGGATTGCTGAAGACCTACCCTAGATCTTTATGGGTCAGTTGCGTCACAGTTGACTGGTGACGTCACAGTCTGTTGAATAGTAATGCCACAGCTGACAAGTGATGCCAGCGTCGGCTGGTATGTCACAGCAGGTTAGTGATATCTAGTTAGTCTTCCAAATTCAGATTGCTCCAAGTGTGGCCTTTTCAAGCTGTGATCAACTATTATTTAAGGCGAGAATGAAATGTCCTTACAGTTGTCCTGTATGAGGTTGTCTACACTCACTCCATGCTACAAGACTCGAAAGAATTATTCCTTTTCACATGACTCTTATTTCAAATATTTTGGACATATTGTCCTAACAGGATTCAAACGTAATTTCCGACCATAATGCATTAGGGACTGGTCACGTGACAACTTTAGGAAACCTACCATGTGGTATACATATTTGGAAGGGTCTTGGAAATTTGTATTCGACGGTATCACAAAACTAAATCAAAACCAACAAAATAATCAATTTATAGTCATTTGAAGTTATGCAAAAATCCTAATTTTGAGTGATGTTTAACTGTATCCATATCCCCTTATACTTCAAGAATAATGTCAGAAACCACTGACAGTATTGTATCTGCAGAAGGGGCAGAGCCGGAGCAGTAATCTTAATACAGAAAAAGAAAGGCCAAGGGCGAGAAATGGGTTAAAGAGAAAAAAAAAGAAAAAAAAAAGTAACAAGTCCACGAACAAACATTTAAGCTGGCCTAAGTGTGCCCAGAATGCTTCCCCAAGCAAATGTATATTTGAAATGCTGAGGGTATTACCTCTGTGTCTGCAGACTAGAACCTAGTCATTTTTCCTATTTCAAGGGATTCATCTGGAACTTCCGATACGACTCTTATTGAAAAAAACAACACATTTTGTAATCCTCGGCTGTTCTTAGGCTACATACTTTTTTAACCAACATAAAATAAACAACGCCCAAAAAACTATTTAAACATTTTTATTGAAAGACTGTATGATGACGTTTATAGTCCTTAGCACTAGACTGGCTATACAGTGTATCTTGTGTGGGGCAACACAGTAAACTCCACACCGGGCCAAGTTACATGTCAGCAAAATATGACAAAATCCATCATAGAAACCTGCCGGTAAGACAGGAAGCAAAACAAGGAGCTAATGGTAGCTTCCATCTAAATACCATCAAACATCTACACGGACCAACATGGAATCTCCATGAAGGTGCCAGAGTTGGGAATCTTTACCCAGCTACATCTCGGTCAACAGGGATGAGAAATGGATGAACCACACTGACACTTTGAAAGTGTAGGATTAAGCGCAAGCTATCAACCATTTACTTGTGATTATTTTCAGGCCGCCATGATAAGCTCTCTGTGTTGACATCCTCACACTAACTTGCTGTGTCACTCGGTAATTCTTCACATATGATTCATCAGTTCTGACGTTACCTGAAATCTTCTCTACCTTTCAAGTACAACAGTCATGGTAGGGCATAGTCCACAGCGATGTTTCCTCTCACCCAGACTGTAAGCCTCACTGTGGTGTGACTGTTAGACTTGCATTCAACACTATAACCTAAGTTTACAAATGCCTCTTGCAGTCCAGAACACAAACATGTACTCTGTCAAAACGGCACCCAGTAGAGTTGTGAAGTATCTCCTAGCCAAGTTCTTCACGAAGTAGAAATGAACTTAACAAAAACACATGCAACAGAAAAACATATTGAAGGAGCAATTGGAGCCTGTGGAATGACCATTACTGGAACTGAGCCTCAAGTGGAATGCCATCCCTGACTAAATAACCTGCATTCACTACCATAGCTTCATTGGGAGTCTGATTCAAACACAACACACACAACACATAGACATGCATAGAGGAGTTAAACTCATGTGGAAACATACTGACAAGTGAGATGGAGATGAGATGGTGACGTCACTTCCCAAACCAAGGTATGGTCGTTATTGGTACTGGTATATCACAATAGAATGGATTTAAATATACCAGCAGAAAAAAGTTTCTGTGGATCACCGACTGTCATGGGAAATAATGAATCAATGCAAACAAGGAAGGATTTTGCAACAGTACACCATGCCGATCTCCCTGAACCATGACTTCATCCTAACAGTGTCAATCCATGTCCTCTGTAACGTCATCTATGGCTGAAAGTGTCGTGGGGTCAGTTGTCAGTTTACAAGTTAGTATAGCTTATGCCCACCATTAGCATTGACACAAGCTGGACAATGCGGCTCATTGACCACACAGGATGGGTGAGGAAGGCTAGTAGGATGTCATTCCAGATCTGGACCAAGGACTGTCACAGCTGGACCAGCATGGGTTGGTTTGGAAGTCGTCATAAACGACACTTCATTTCATCCCATGTTTGATGGCAGACAGATCTGGCGAAACACCAGACCTAGGGAATGTGGGGATGTTCTGTTGTCCAATGCGGTTTGCGACTACACGACAAGTGTGAGGTGAGCACTGTCCTGCTGTACAGTGATGTGACATTCATGGGTTTGAAGGACAAATTACTTTGTCATGTTCCTGTACACTGATCACATTGCCATCAATGACCACTAGAGTCCTGTGATGGGAAGTGATGCCTCCCTTCATCATGATGCTCCCACCACTAAATGCCGATCTTTGAATGAGTGAGTTAACATTCAACGTCACATCGGCATTATAACAGCCATATAGCTGATATGAGTTGATGTATAAGAACTATAAACAACCCATATGTCAGATTAACGTTTCATCAGATGGCAATGAACATGTTGATGGACATGTTATAGTGCACTAGTATAGGATGGTGGAGAGCAGGCTAAACTTACATCAAGATATTCGCATGGATTATCTCCCCTTCTAGACAAGGTCATACGAAGAAATTCACAGGGATTATCTCCCCTTTGTAGACAGATATGTAATGATGTTCACATAGATTATACCCCCCTTCCAAGCTGACAACATTCATAAGGTGACATTACAAGGTTGAAGCTCTTTCTGAGTTTGTCTCTCCTAAAATCATCTAACATTAGACAACTAATATATTCCCTCCTATAACAGCTCAAATAATCAATTCTTTTAACCTTGGAGATGTGAGAATGTGAGAAACCATAAAAGTCTATAAAAGTCCAGTTTCCACCCTTGCCTAACTAGGCTGGTATTATGGAGTTACATTTTGGCTGGACTAACGAGTCTATGCAAAGTCCAATCAAAATCTTGCAACGAAATCAAAATCCGGGTCATAAACTGCTGTGCAGATTTCAGTCGATTGCAGGATTCGCAAAATATGTGCACCGCCAACTCCTTGTCAAAAGATATTTTCCAAATCTTTTCATGTTTTTTTATGCACTTCACGATCTAAGACCCACTTTATCATACTATAGATCTTAATTATCGATTAAATCATCTTGACTGGGCACCGCCATATTGTTTGAAGCAAATGCAAGTGATATGAAAAGTGGAATCTGATTGGTCCATAGGAGAGGAATTGATTTGTTTGTTTGTTTATTTGTTGTTTGGTGCCGCACTCAGCAATATTCCAGCTATATGATGGCCTAGAAGGAACATAACTTGAAATAGCCACTGGTGGCCCTACGATCGAGCCCAGGAATTCCAGCCTAGTTCGGCAAGGGTGGAATCTGGACTTTTAAAGTCAGTCAACTCTCTTGCCTCAGGAAGATGGTGAGATCACTGATCACTTTCTCAACTTACTGGTAAATTCACTTCTATAAATATTCTGAATATGGCAACATGGTACATCGTACAGCTCACAGTAGCAAACCATTATAATCCTATTGCATATACATCTCATCTCGCTGTACGGTACTCAGGGAAACAGACACCATTCCTGCTACCCTAATTATTCTGACAAAATATATTCTCGAAATTATATGGAAACATTAAAGCACCAAGAAAATAGAACCTAATGACAAACTATGAACAACGTGGCCACATGATAATATTTAATTTGTTGTGGCCTGACTGGCACAATTCAACTTGTCCACCAGTCTGTCATGTCACACATCACATGATGTTTCATTGTGCACAGTGGCCATTGGAGACATTTGCTTTGACATGCAAATCGAAACATCTGAATTAAGCCATTGTTTGCCAGCTTGTTGTTTAACACAGCACTCAAAATATTCCAGCTGTGTGATGGCTCTCATGCCATTAAACATATGACGATCATAAGTGCAGAAATCATGCAGGTATTGTCTCCTTTGTCTCCATTACATATTTGTTCCGACATCTATTGACTTCAACAAAGTGAATCTTCCTCACAATAACGTCACGGTGTCATGTGTCTCAGTTCATAAACAATAGACGATTCCTATAGACAAAACATGTAATACAAAATCTACTTAAATATATTCTTATCAAAAGTTTAATTCAAGTAAAAATATGCTGGAAATATGGAAATATGAAAATGTTATGTTCCTAATGTTCAAACAGGCAACATCATGACGCCTCCACAGGTGACTGAAATGTGGCCCTCAACACAAAATGTTTGTCCCTCAGCTGTCGGACCAACAGCTTCTGGAACTTGTCGCGAAGTCGACCGAACTCCATGATGTCCCTCGGCTTCTCCTTGAACCAGAACTGGATGAAGTCGTGAAACAGGCAACCTGTGGAGGATGGAGTCTATGTATATCTGTCTTCTTAACATTAGCAATGTGAAGATAAATAGTCAGGAGTGAGTGAGTGAGTTGGTGGGTGAGTGAGTTGGTGGGTGAGTGAGTTGGTGAGTGAGTTAGTGCGTGCGTGAGTGAGTGAGTGAGTGAGTGAGTGAGTGAGTGAGTTGGGGGGATGGGTGAGCGAGTGAGTGAGTGAGTGAGTGAGTGAGTGAGTGAGTGAGTGAGTGAGTGAGAGTGAGTGAGTGAGTCTGTTATGTGGTTAATGATAAACTCCATACAGACTGGGGAGCATGGTCCCCCTTTAAATTTGCTAATAGTTCCCCACTGCTGACTTACAGTAGATTTCATTGAACTGTTTCATAGTGGCAGCCTCCTCAGTCAGGTTGTAGAAATGTGTCCTCAGTTTGCGAGACTTGAGCAGGTCGTAACACATCCCCGTGAAGTTGATGCCAAGTATTGCAAAGGAGAAGCTGAAACACAAAACACCAATGTTAATCACTAGAGGCAACACATGAAGAAATGCCTACAACCAACATATGGAGAGGGTTGGCTTTCAGTCTGCTTTATGAAAGCCAGAATTGATGCATGTCAAACATTTCAACTACTGACCAGGTGTGGAAAAGAACCACACCCAGTGCTTCTCAAAATAACCTCACAGTCAGTATCTCAATGGTTGCAACAAGTTGATAAAACATTCTTCTTCTCTCCAGTCATGGTGTGCAGCCCGTGGGCACCATTCCAAAAGGCAGTCGCAGAGGTCATGTCTTGCATACAGTATGAGAGTTTCAACTGTCCCAAGTAGTAAGTCAGTGAGTGAATATGGTTTTACGCCGCTTTTAGCAATATTCCAGCAATATCACTGCAGGGGACACCAGAAATGGGCTTCACACATTGTACCCACGTGGGGAATCGAACCCGGGTCATCGGACGCTTTAACCAATAGGCTACCGCCCCCCCTCAACCAAGTAGTAAGACTGCTTTGTGAAATATTGGCCTCTAGTTTTCCGGCTGTGTTTGGAGAGACTGAGAGGGGAGACAACCTACCCATACAGTAGAAGATGGACGGAGAGGGGAGAAAACCTACCTATACTGTGGATGGTGCGACAGAGAGAGGAGACATTCTACCAATACAGAAGACATGGGGAGACAACCTACCTATACTGTGGATGGTGGACAGAGAGGGGAGACAACCTAACCATACAGTAGACATGGACGGAGAGGGGAGACAACCTACCTGTACTGTGGATGGTGGAACAGAGATGGGAGACAACCTACCTATACTGTGGATGGTGGAACAGAGAGGGGAGACAACCTACCTATACTGTGGATGGTGGAACAGAGAGGGGAGACAACCTACCTGTACTGTGGATGGTGGAACAGAGAGGGGAGACAACCTACCTATACTGTGGATAGTGCGACAGAGAGAGGAGACATTCTACCAATACAGAAGACATGGGGAGACAACCTACCTATACTGTGGATGGTGGAACAGAGAGGGGAGACAACCTACCTATACTGTGGATGGTGGAACAGAGAGGGGAGACAACCTACCCATATTGTGGATGGTGAGACTGGGAGAGAAGACTCTGTGCAATGTCAGGATATTCCTTGATGAAATACCTGAAAGTAAAGTACATGATGAGGCATATCAACAAGTAGGTAGAGATCTAGAAAGGGGTGACAACATGCCCAATGCAGATATTCCTATGCCTCATAGCTACCTTAATAACAAAGTTATAAACACTAATGGTATCACTTCGAGTTGAGAAGGATCAATAGTTACAGCCGAACATCACAGCAATGACATTCTTGGGTGATTAGGGCCTTCGTTGTCACAATACATGCTCAGCTGCCACAATAACTGAACCAACTTGATCAGCAGAATGCAGACAATTCAGCTCATAAAATTTAATAAAATAAACTAAAAACATCATGGTGCAATACCTCAAGAACAAATATCTAGTGAAAAGTAAAGCAGATTTCACATTCAACAACATTTTCCAAAGAACAAACTCCAATGTGTCACACAGCATTCTTTGTCAAGTGCTGATGGACCTGACTGCATCTTACGCTGATGGACCTGACTGCATCTTACGCTGATGGACCTGACTGCATCTTACGCTAATGGACCTGACTGCATCTTATGCTGATGGACCTGACTGCATCTTACGCTGATGGACCTGACTGCATCTTACTCTGATGGACCTGACTGCATCTTACGCTGATGAACCTGACTAAATCTTACGCTGATGGACCTGACTAAATCTTACGCTGATAGACCTGACTGCATCTTACTCTGATGGACCTGACTGCATCTTACGCTGATGGACCTGACTGCATCTTACGCTGATGGACCTGACTGCATCTTACCTTGATGGACCTGACTGCATCTAACGCTGATGGACCTGACTAAATCTTACGCTGATGGACCTGACTGCATCTTATGCTGATGGACCTGACTGCATCTTATGCTGATGGACCTGACTGCATCTTATGCTGATGGACCTGAGTGCAAATTACGCTGATGGACCTGACTGCATCTTACGCTGATGGACCTGACTGCATCTTACGCTGATGGACCTGACTGCATCTTACGCTGATGGACCTAACTGCATCTCGCTCTGATGGACCTGACTGCATCTTACGCTGATGGACCTGACTGCATCTTACGCTGATGGACTTGACTGCATCTTACGCTGATGGACCTGACTGCATCTTACCTTGATGGACCTGACTGCATCTTACGCTGATGGACCTGACTGCATCTTAGGCTGCTGGACTTGACTGCATCTTAGGCTGATGGACTTGACTGCATCTTACTCTGATGGACCTGACTGCATCTTATGCTGATGGACCTGACTGCATCTTACTCTGATGGACCTGACTGCATCTTACGCTGATGGACGTGACTGCATTTTACGCTGATGGACCTGACTGCATCTTACGCTGATGGACCTGACTGAATCTTACGCTGATGGACTTGACTGCATCTTATGCTGATGGACCTGACTGCATCTTACTCAAATGGAACTGACTGCATCTTATGCTGATGGACCAGACTGCATCTTACGCTGATGGACCTGACCGCATCTTACGCTGATTGACCTGACTGCATCTTACGCTGATGGACCTGACTGCATCTTACGCTGATGGACTTGACTGCATCTTACTCTGATGGACCTGACTGCATCTTACTCTGATGGACCTGACTGCATCTAACGCTATTGGACCTGACTGCATCTTACGCTGATGGACTTGACTGCATCTTACTCTGATGGACCTGACCGCATCTTACGCTGATGGACCTGACCGCATCTTACGCTGATAGACCTGACTGCATCTTACGCTGATGGACCTGACTGCATCTTACGCTAATGGACCTGACTGCATCTAACGCTGATGGACCTGACTGCATCTTACGCTGATAGACCTGACTGCATCTTACGCTGATGGACCTGACTGCATCTAACGCTGATGGACCTGACTGCATCTTACTCACAGAAGCTGGTCCAGGCCCAGCAGGCCCATCCCCCTGAAGTCCGTGGCGGGATCCTCCCCCTGGAAGCCGATATCAGTCCACTGTTTGCTCACCCGGGACTCCAGCTTGGTGGTCGGCATTAGCGACGTCCACAGCTGTCGGGAGAAGACGTAACTCATTCAACATTTGACACACTCAATATTTCAGCTATATCATGGCAACCTGAAAATATTCAAATCTTGACGGGAAACTCCATGAGCATGATCCACATTCACCAAATCACCAAGTCTGACCACACAAATCACCAAGCCTGACCACACAAATCACCAAGGCTGACCACACACATCACCAAGCCTGACCACACAAATCACCAAGTCTGACCACACAAATCACCAAGCCTGACCACACAAATCACCAAGCCTGACCACACAAATCACCAAGCCTGACCACACAAATCACCAAGTCTGACCACACAAATCACCAAGTCTGACCACACAAATCACCAAGTCTGACCACACAAATCACCAAGTCTGACCACACAAATCACCAAGTCTGACAACACAGTCCACAAAGTCACCTCCTAATGACCAGCATAGGTTGCTATAGACTTCAATAATGTGATGATTACTGAACAAAGATAGTTGCATGTTGCAAAAATTACACAGTGTCCT
Organism: Haliotis cracherodii; assembly: GCF_022045235.1. NCBI lineage: Eukaryota > Metazoa > Mollusca > Gastropoda > Lepetellida > Haliotidae > Haliotis > Haliotis cracherodii. Next base: position 580,636 of record NW_027266341.1, on the reverse strand, counting down.
TTACCTAAAATATCTGTTTTGCTGTTGATAAAGATCATCATTTATCACATGGTTACAATCTGGTCAGGTAACTGCACACACACACAATCAGTGAGTCAGTTACCAGCTTGAGTTTGTCTTCATGCTGTTTGTCTGTGGTGCTGTACTTGGTTTTCCTGTGATGCTCAACCTGCTGCAGCAGCCTCCTGTAGCCACAGATCTGACACACACACACGCTGAAACATCGCTGGAAGCTGAAACACACACAGACAAGCTGTACATAGACACACTATGCAACTTGCTAGGGGTTAGGGTTAGGGTTAGGGTTAGGGTTAGGTGAGGGTGAGGGTGAGGGTTAGGGTGAGGGTTAGGGTGAGGGTTAGGGCTAGTATTAGGGTGAGGGTGAGGGTGAGGGTGAGGGTTAGGGCTAGTATTAGGGTGAGGGTGAGGGTGAGGGTGAGGGTTAGGGGTTACATGTTCTCCTTGTGCCAGGTGTACGATGACCAGTAAAATCATCTGACTGCTTCAAGGGGGATAACTCTTTAAGCTTCATCTACACTTTTTGTCCCATTTCTGTGGCAGTCCTTTGTAAACCTAACCAACTCTGAGGGAATTATAGTGAAACAAAACAATACACATTCAAACAAAAATGTGTGTAGGACTAACGGGATCGGGTGGTCACGCTCGCTGACTTGGTTGATGCATGCGTGGATCGATGCTCATGATGTCAATCACTGGATTATCTGGTCCAGACTCGATTATTTACAGACCGCCGCCTTATAGCTGGAATATTGCTGAGTGCGGCGTTAAACAACAAACAAACAAACAAACAAACAAACAAACAAACCTGGTGGCCCTCCCCATTGCTTTCCAGTTTCCTCTTGTGATGGTCAGACAGAATTAAAACGTAACCCTGGGTACAGAAGCTGGCCTTGCGAGGCGAATCTAAATGTTTGGTCTCAATCCATGGTGCTCACCCAGGAACTTCAACATTGTGTGCCCCTTTTCCCATGCTTAATGTTCTTTTTGCAATGTGAATCCTGATACATGATACTGATGTTTTGCTAATACCAATCCACAGCCCAACTCTCAATACTTCACTACTGTACATGAAGACAGGCCATTGTTCATACTTCACTACTGTACCTAACGACACACACAGCTCATTGTCCATACTTCACTACTGTACCTGAAGACACACACAGCCCATTGTCAATACTTCACTACCGTACCTGAAGACACTGACAGCTCATTGTCCATACTTCACTACTGTACCTGAAGACACACACAGCCCATTGTCAATACTTAACTACTGTACCGGAAGACACACACAGCCCATTGTCAGTACTTCACTACTGTACCTGAAGACACACACAGCCCATTGTCAATACTTCACTACTGTACCTGAAGACACACACAGCCCATTGTCAATACTTCACTACTGTACCGGAAGACACACACAGCCCATTGTCAGTACTTCACTACTGTACCTGAAGACACACACAGCCCATTGTCAATACTTCACTACTGTACCTGAAGACACACACAGCCCATTGTCAATACTTCACTACTGTACCTGAAGACACACACAGCCCATTGTCAGTACTTCACTACTGTACCTGAAGACACACACAGCTCATTGTCAATACTTCACTACTGTACCGGAAGACACATACAGCTCATTGTCAGTACTTCACTACTGTACCTGAAGACACATACAGCTCATTGTCAGTACTTCACTACTGTACCTGAAGACACAAACAGCCCATTGTCAATACTTCACTACTGTACCTGGTGACACACACAACCCATTGTCAATACTTCACCACTGTACCTGAAGACACTGACAGCCCATTGTCAATACTTCACTACTGTACCTGAAGACACACACAGCCCATTGTCAATACTTCACTACTATACCTAAAGACACACACAGCCCATTGTCAGTACTTCACTGCTGTACCTAACGACACACACAGCCCATTGTCAATACTTCACTACTGTACCTGAAGACACACACAGCTCATTGTCAATACTTCACTACTGTACCTGAAGACACACACAGCTCATTGTCAGTACTTCACTACTGTACCTGAAGACACACACAGCCCATTGTCAATACTTCACTACTGTACCTAACGACACACATAGCTCATTGTCAATACTTCACTACTGTACATGAAGACACACACAGCTCATTGTCAGTACTTCACTACTGTACCTGAAGACACACACAGCCCATTGTCAATACTTCACTACTGTACATGAAGACACACACAGCTCATTGTCCATACTTCACTACTGTACCTGAAGACACACACAGCCCATTGTCAGTACTTCACTACTGTACATGAAGACACACACAGCCCATTGTCAATACTTCACTACTGTACCGGAAGACACACACAGCCCATTGTCAATACTTCACTACTGTCCCGGAAGACACACAGAGCCCATTGTCAATACTTCACTACTGTACCGGAAGACACACAGAGCCCATTGTCAATACTCCACCACTGTACATGAAGACACAAACAGCCCATTGTCAATACTTAACTACTGTACCGGAAGACACGCACAGCCCATTATCAATACTTCACTACTGTACCTGAAGACACGCACAGCCCATTGTCAATACTTCACTACTGTACCTGAAGACACACACAGCCCATTGTCAATAATTCACTACTGTACATGAAGACACTGACAGCTCATTGTCAATACTTCACTACTGTACCTAAAGACACACACAGCCCATTGTCAATACTTCACTACTGTACCTGAAGACACACACAGCCCGTTGTCAATACATTTAATCTGGGTGTTCCAAGGGTATATCAGATTTACTTGGGATGTACCTCGGCACAGCCCGTTGTCAATACATTTAATCTGGGTGTTCCAAGGGTATATCAGATTTACTTGGAATGTACCCAACACAGCCCGTTGTCAATATGTTTAATCTGGGTGTTCCAAGGGTATATCAGACTTACTTGGGATGTACCTCGGCACAGCCCGTTGTCAATACGTTTAATCTGGGTGTCCCAAGGGTATATCAGACTTACTTGGGATGTACCCAACACAGCCCGTTGTCAATACGTTTAATCTGGGTGTTCCAAGGGTATATGAGACTTACTTGGGATGTACCTCGGGTACAATGGACTTCAGTCTCAGCACCTCCTTCACGGCTTCAGCGATGTCCAGGCTGCCATCACTCAGGATTTGTTTCAGTGCTGGCTGATGGGATTGCTTGAGTGACTTTTCTGTATCAAATAAAATCACTGTCAGACAGCTATAAACAGCATGTCGTAGAATGGAGGGTATTAACTGCATTTTCTAATCAAAAAGGTAAGTGTCCCTCCATCACCTGTTTTCTGTATGTTCTAATCACAAAGGCAAGTGTCTGTCCATCACCTGTTTTCTGTTTGTTCTAATCATAAAGGCAAGTGTCCCTCCATCACCTGTTTTCTGTATGTTCTAATCATAAAGGCAAGCGTCCGTCCATCACCTGTTTTCGGTATGTTCTAATCATAAAGGCAAGCGTCCGTCCATCACCTGTTTTCTGTATGTTCTAATCATAAAGGCAAGCGTCCATCCATCACCTGTTTTCTGTATGTTCTAATCACAAAGGTAAACGTCTGTCCATCACCTGTTTTCTGTATGTTCTAATCACAAAGGTAAGCGTCCATCAAACACCTGTTTTCTGTATGTTCTAATCACAAAGGCAAGCGTCTGTCCATCACCTGATTTTTATTGTATGTTCTTATCACAAAGACAAGCGTACGTCCATCACCTGTTTTCTGTATGTTCTAATCACAAAGGCAAGTGTCTGTCCATCACCTGTTTTCTGTTTGTTCTAATCATAAAGGCAAGCGTCCGTCCATCACCTGTTTTCTGTATGTTCTAATCACAAAGGTAAGCGTCCGTCCATCATCTGTCCCGTAAGTTCTAATCACAAAGGTAAGCGTCCGTCCATCACCTATTCTTTTGGTTCTCCCTGCTCCTGGGCTCTCGCCATATGTTATTCTTAACAGTTCACATTTCCCTGTCACTTTCCGCAGGATCCACTTGATCATGGGTCTGGCCAGAACATACAAGTGACACCACAAGCTAGTCCATAGTTCAGCCAACATTGGAAGCAGACGACAGGCGCGATGCTGAGCACTGAAAGAGTCAAAGTTGAACTGGATCAGCTGTGTAAGGGTTAATGGAAACTTGAACTGGAAGAGTCAAAGTGTAACTAGATCAGCTGTGTAAGGGTTAATTAGTCACATACAAACTCTGCGATTCCAAGATCAAGGAAAGTTTTGCAGAAAATGTAACTCACTGCAGAATTACAGAAAAATCTTGGAATTTGACTTTTCTTAATCAATCAATACACTAATTTTAACTATTTTCAAGATTTTCGATCAAAATTTTGCTCAAATACTGCCCTAAGAAGAGATTAAATAATACAAACAATGAATCCTGCAATACAATTTGAAATGAATAATTGTCACGTTTAAATGTTCCTGAGGTATTATGACAACACAAACCATCCTTACACCTAACAAGAAATAGATATTGGGGACACTATGCATATTGTATGTCTTTTCCAATGATAACGGTTTATAACGACAGTTTGTGGCATTTCATTTTGAGGTTTTGAAAAATAAGTCCATAGATATTTTTGAGGGCGAAGTAGTTGTTTTACCACAGAATTTACCATAGAAATCTAGTAAAATCCTAGATATTTTTTATATTTGTATCCTTATCCTACATTACAGCTTAATGCATGTTACTGCTTGTTCTTGACAGAGTGAGTGAGTGAGTATGATTTTACGCCGCTTTTAGCAATATTCCAGCAATATCACGGCGGGGGACACCAGAAATGTCTTGACAGAGAAAAGAGCTGTGTGAAGGTGTTTGCTTGAAGAAGTTGCTCCAACCAGCTGAGAGGCCAACCCATCACGCAGTTCCCAAGTGACCAAAAGAAGTGACGTCACAGATCCTCACATTACTCTGGAGTCCAAAACATCGGAAGGCATCGTGGGGAGGTAGATCTGCGATGGGTGGGTCCCTTTAGATGCAGTAATGCAGGATAAGTATACAAATAACTTACTAGATTTTTTACTTTTCCTTAATGCATCTTTATCGGATGGAACCGAAGGAGGGAATACCTTCAGATTTGGACTTTCATCTTTATTTCCAGAGTCTGTTCCCTAACCCATACTAGGCTGTATGGTCAGCTTCCGGTGACCACTCCATGTATGGGAACCTCCAATTCCCTGAGCCTGTCCTCGGCTGTGTGGTCGGCATCAGGAGACCACTCAATGCATGGGAACCTCCCATTCCCTGGATCCTGAATGCACTTAAGGAGAAGCGGAAGCTTGATGTAGAGAAGCAGAAGCTTGACATGGCCAAATTAAACCTAAAGATGAAGGAAGAGGAGCTGGAACTGAAGACTCAGATGGAAATATCCGAGGCCAAGTGTAGAGTTCTTCGGGATTTTAACTATGATCAGTTTGAATTTGGGAGTGATGCCGAGGAACGACAATCCCAACAGCTCAGTGACACTAGCTTACCTCTCATTTCAACAGAAAAGGATCGATCTGCTGGAATGACTGCAAGAAAGTCACAAGATAATAAGCAGCCTGGTAAGAAGATGCAAACCTTTCATAAGCCATCAAACAGCTATATTGATGGTCAAGCTAATGCCAGCTCTGGTGATGCAGGTGTGATATATTCTGTGGTGCAGCAGCTACGTAAACCTCCACCTGACATTCAAAGGTTTTCTGGAGATCCACTTGAGTACCAGAGATTCAAGAGACAATTCCAGATAAAAATTGTTGATAATTCTGATTCAGTTGATGAGAAGATGAGCTATTTAGAACAATTTACCACTGGGGAAGCTCTCAAAATTGTTAAGGGAGCTAGTTACTTGGATGCAAGGAGAGGTTATAGAGCAGCTTGGGCAGAGTTGGAAGAACGGTATGGCAATGATGAGGTTGTGGCTTCTGCTTTAGTGAAACGTGCTCTCAGTTGGCCTCAAATCAAGATAGATAATCCAAGATCTATTGATGAATATGCGATCTTACAGGAATGTTTGAATGCTGTGAGTACAATCACTGCTGTCAAAATCCTTGAATATCCTGATAATCTGAGGAAGTTAGTCATGAAATTGCCCTATTTTTACCATGAAAAGTGGAGAAATCTTGTCCTCCATGTTCGAGATTCTGGAAGATTGGTTGATTTTCAGGACCTTGTCGACTTTGTTAAGCGTGAGGCTAAGAAAGCAGTAGACCCCATGTTTGGAAGAGATGCCTTGAAAACTGAAGAAAAGAGTAAACCATCACCCCGAAGATCACCAACTACATCACTAAAACCATCATTCAGTACCGATGTGGTAGGAGCTGTAAAACCTAAGGATTCTCTGAAGCCACATTCAGTTATGAGAGCCACGGTTCCTGTCAAAGCACAGGCTGAACACATTCCATGTATTTATTGCGATGATCTGTCCCATTCGGTTGGTCACTGCCAAAAGATTATTTTAAGGCCTCACATTGAGAGACTATCTTTCCTGCGATCGAAGGGCCTGTGTTTCAGGTGCTTGAATAACGGACACATCAGCAAGGGTTGTGCCCAGAGGGCTGTCTGCTCACATTGTAGTGGCAATCATCAGTCCATTCTTCATGTTGACCGGAATACAGACATGAAAGTCATCAGTGCCTGTGCTGGACTCTCCAACATTCTTGGTACCGATAAGGAGGCCGGTGACTATGAAACTACTCTTGCTATCATACCTGTTAAAATAGCCTGTAGAAATGGCATTACAGTTGAGTCAACTTATGCCTTTTTGGATCCAGGGAGCACTGTGTCGTTCTGCTCAGAAACCCTGATCAACCGGCTTGGATGTAGTGGGAAGAAGATGGAAATCACCATTGACACAATGGGACAGCCGCACACATCTGTAGTTCAAGCAGTAAATGGCCTCCAAGTATATGATCTTGAGTTGAAGAATACTGTATCCTTACCAACTATATACTCTAGGGAGCACATACCAGTATCCAACAAGTACATACCTACATCCTTGGATGCATCACATTGGCCTCATCTAGCTGACATCAAAGTGCCAGAAATTGATGCCAAGGTCGAGCTTTTGATTGGAGCCAATGTACCAGATGCATATTCTCCAATCGAGATTCGAACTGGTCCTCAAGGTAGTCCACATGCCTCAAGAACTCAATTGGGTTGGGTTCTATGGAATGTCATGCGAACAAAAAGGACCGAAGAAGGAAGTAGTTTCCCATCTATGAGAACTGAGATTGCTTTGATCAAGAATGCAGAAGAAGTGAATGGTCTTGACATGATGGTGAAAGAAAGTATGAACTTTGATTTTCCAGAGAGAAACATTGATGACAAAAAAGAAATGTCACAAGAAGATAAAGAGTTCATCAGTGTGGTATCAAAGTCCATTAACAAGCAAGAAGATCACTATGAAATAAAGTTGCCATTAAAAAAAGATGATGTTGTAATGCCTGACAATTCGAAACAAGCTTTGCAAAGGCTAAATAGTCTGAAAAGGAAGTTAACCAAACACAAGAAATTCCATGAAGATTACAAGGTTTTCATTAAAGATATACTTGACAAAGGGTACGCTGAGAAGGTACCAGTCGGTGAAATTCAAGGTCTCCCAGGCAAGGTGTGGTACATCCCACATCATGGAGTATACCACCCACGTAAACCTGAGAAGATTAGAGTGGTCTTCGATTGCACAGCTAGCTACCAGGGTGTTTCTCTGAATAGTTTGTTACTGCAATGTCCGAACCTCACCAGCAACTTAATTGGAATACTGATGAGATTCCGCCAAGAAATCATTGCTGTGATGGGAGATATACAAGCTATGTATTACCAAGTGAGAGTGCCAAGAAAGGACTGTGACTTTTTGAGATTCTACTGGTGGCCAGATGGTGATTATACACAGGAGCCACAAGTGTACAGAATGCTTGTCCACCTTTTTGGAGCTGTATCGTCTTCAAGCTGTGCTACCTTTGCCCTGCAGCAAGCAGCGAAAGATCATCAGAATGAGTATGATCCTCACATCATAGACATGATAAAGGACAACTTTTATGTGGATGATTGTCTTGCTTCTGTTCCGGATGAAACACAGGCTATTTGTGTTGTCAAAGAAGTCACAGACTTATGCCACAGATGTGGATTTAAACTTACAAAGTGGATAAGCAATAGCCACACTGTGATGAAAGCTATTCCATCAGAAGAAAGGGCGAAAGATGTGAAACAACTGAACCTTGACTGTGAAAGTCTCCCAAGTGAAAGAGCTTTGGGAGTGTTCTGGTTTGTAGAATCTGACACACTTGGATTCCAAATCCAAAGTAAATCTAAACCAAACACGAAACGAGGGATCCTATCGATTGTTAGTAGCATATATGACCCTTTGGGCTTCATAGCCCCATTTGTGCTCCAAGCCAAGCAATTATTGCAATGTCTTCAGATGAAACAATATGGATGGGATCAAGAAATAGATGCTGTTTCACATAGAAAGTGGCAGCAGTGGCAAGAGAACTTACCTAGACTTGAGGAAATTCGGGTTCCACGATCTTACAAGCCAAAGGACTTTGGCAAGGTTGCTTCATGCCAGCTACATCTGTTCTCCGATGCCAGTGATGTTGGTTATGGAGTAGTAGCTTATCTCCGCCTCTTGAATGAACGTAATGAGGTGCATTGCGTCTTGGTTATGGCAAAGTCTAGAGTTGCCCCATTGAAGAAGATAACCATACCTAGAATGGAACTAACAGCAGCTGCACTTGCTGTACGACTGTCTGGAGTGATCACTCAAGAGCTTCAGTACTGCTTAAGTGACACCGTATTTTGGACAGACAGTATGTCTGTCTTGAGATACATTGCAAACACAACATCACGTTTTCAAACATTTGTGGCCAACCGCATTGCTGTAATACGGGAAGCTACAGCTGTACATCAGTGGAGATTTGTTGACACAAAATCAAATCCTGCAGACTATGCATCAAGGGGTGTGAATGTTTGCAATCAAAGGCAGATGAACTTTTGGTTCGAAGGACCAAGCTTTCTTTGGCAGTCTGAAATTCATTGGCCTCAACTGGAAACCATGCCAAGTACTTCTTTGGAGAAAGATCTGGAAGTGAAACAGTCTGTGAACTATGCTACAGTACAGTTAGACAATGACATTTTCGACAGATTAATAAACCACTATTCTAGCTGGAGAAAGCTGAAAAGGGCAGTTGGATGGATCATTCTGATTGTGAGAAAGCTTCGACAGAATATTTCTCATCACAAAGATGAACAAAATGGTGACTTTGAGAATCACCAGATGTCAACTGATGTGCTTCAGCATGCTGAAAAAGTACTTATTCAAAACTGTCAGAATCGACACTTCCAAAAGGACCTTGAAATCTTAAGTGAAAAGGGTTTTTCACTGTCTGATAAGACAGTAAGAAAGGCCAGTGCTTTATACAAGCTTGATCCATTTCTTCAAAATGATGTTATCCGAGTTGGCGGACGCCTTGAGAAATCCAAAATCAACTATGAATCTAAGCATCCAATAGTTTTGCCAAAGAACTGTCAGTTGTCTAATCTTCTAGTGAATGATGCTCATAAGGCAGTTGGACACCTTGGAAAGAATGCCATTTTGGCCCATCTGCGAAAGAAATTCTGGGTAATTGGAGCCAGATCTATTATCAAATCACAGCTTGCTAAATGTGTCATTTGTCGTAGATATCAAGCGCCTGTTGGTCAACAAAAAATGGCAGATCTTCCAGAGGATCGCCTGAAGTCAGATATGCCCCCTTTCTCCAGTGTTGGTATTGACTACTTTGGTCCATTTCAAGTAAAACGTGGAAGAAGCTATGTCAAAAGATATGGTGTACTTTTCACCTGTATGGCTATTCGGGCTATTCATCTTGAAGTAGCTAGCTCTTTGGACACTGACTCATGCATAAATGCCATCAGACGGTTTATTGCCAGGCGTGGTCCACCAAAGATTATCCGATCTGACAATGGCACCAATTTAGTTGGAAGTAAACGAGAGCTTCGTGAAGCACTCTCCACCTTCAATCAATCCAAGTTAAGTTCAACATTGGTAAATGAAGGGATCGAATGGCGCTTCAATCCTCCATCAGCTTCACATTATGGTGGCGTTTGGGAAAGGATGGTACGCACTGTTCGGAAAATCATGTACTCACTTATGCATGAACAGGTTTTGAAGTTGAATGATGAATCTCTCAACACACTCTTCTGTGAAATCGAAGCCATTGTCAATGGAAGGCCTCTTACAGATGTACCTTGTAGTCCAAATGATTTAACACCTCTGACACCAAACCATCTTCTTTATTTGAGATCAGGAGAGATGATGCCGCCCGGGACATTTTCCAAGGATGACGTGTACTGCAAGTGTCGGTGGAGACAGGTACAATATCTAGCAGATGTTTTCTGGAAAAGATGGAGTAGAGAATATCTTCCCTTATTGCAGGAAAGACAGAAGTGGAACACCAGCAAGAAAAACCTTCAAGTTGGAAATATTGTACTTGTCATGGACAATATGCCGCGCAATGCATGGGCACTTGGTCGTGTTATTGAAGTGTTCAGAGACAGAAGAGACTTAGTGAGAACTGTGAAAGTTAAAACCGCTACTTCTGAACTATTGCGACCTATCGACAAACTGTGTGTTATTCTGAGTACTAGTGACTGAAGGTGAACTGTGTAATGTGAAATATTACAAAACAACATCAAAAGAGACTAAAAAACATTAGCTGTATCTGACAGAGACAGTGTTACATTTTAGTTAAAGCAAGGATGTTTGTTTGTATGTTATATTGACAAAGTGATTTATCTTAGTTTAATTCATAAGAAAGATATATTTTGCCCCTAAGGTACCACTTTTAGTAATTATTTCACTTACATTCTACAATTAGGAGGCCGGTGTGTAGTGGTCAAAATTTCATCGTTTTCTTTTAGCTTCTAAAAGGGTAGATTCATTTTTCGTTTCTTTGCAATTTGTAATATTCCTATTCCGTTTTAAGTTCTAAAATTTGTATTAACTGGTCTTAAGCCTCTACCCTTCTAAATATATAACAAGGGGAGGTAAATGCTCTGGAGTCAGTTTTTCAAGCCATGTGGTAGCCAGAAGGCACATGTCCAAGTCACCAAGCAGCAAGTCAAATTTATGGTCTAAAACAATGGTAAGCCAGTTTCACAATGTCACACCAAGCCTCAAACAATTCATGTAAACGCAATGTCACATTACATATATAATAATGCTAAACTTTAAGTAATTCTCTAGTGTTAGGACTGATAATTGTTTCACCTGTGTGTGTTAGTTCTTCTATAGAAGCTCACCTTGCCTTACTTGCCCATGAAGTTCAAATGTGAGCCTAGTCCTCTTGAAGTTAATTATTGTTTAATATGTATAGACATTTAATTGTTTGTTTTGTTAAGCACTGAGACAGCTTCTCATCTGTTTCAGTCAATCTGTATGTGCAAAAGAGCAAAAGAAAAAAGATAAGAAAGAATGAAAGAAACCAAAATAAAGAATTAAGAACACAAGAGGCTTGGTTGTAACAGGACCAGACATGAAGACATAACCTGTCTGGTCCTGGGTGTGGCGGTCTTCTGTGAAGGTGGGTCAGCAGATTTGGCCAATCTGGGAGTGGCAGTGGGTTGGCGTCGGACAGCTCTCTGAGGTCGACGAATCAAGCCCTCACTGGCCACCAGCGCGCAACCAAAGTCAGATTGAGGTTCTGTGTCGATCTGATCTTCTGGACGACTTTGGGAAAGAGTACAGGTGGCGGAAAAGCGTACGCTTTTAGTCCTTCCGAGGGGACACTGAAAGCGTTGACTGCCCAAGCAAGTGGATCAAGGACCGGAGATATATAGGTCAGGATCTGGTAGTTCCGGCTGGTGGCGGATAGGTCTATGTTGGGGAGACCGAGGTCTCGACAAACAAGAGCGAAGGCGTCTGGGTGAAGTTTCCACTCTGTGGAAGCCACATTGCTAGGCTGTTTCGGCAGCCCGGGATGTGTTGGACCTGGAACTGAATCCCCAGATGATCCACCAGGTGAAACAATCGGAACGTCTGTTGAAGGAGCGAAGTTAAATGAGTCGTTCCTTGGTTCCAAAGGCGTGTAAGTCTGAGGGCCTGGTTCCAGTGAGCGATGGCCAAGATAAGTACCTCCAGTTTGAGGTTGTTGATGTGCCATAGACGCTGATCGGTGGACCACAGCCTCGAGACGACCTATCCCTCCAGGTGAGCGCCCCATCCCTATAGGGACGCGTCTACAAATAGGCACAGAGAGGTCGTAAGCCATTCGATTCCATCGTCAACCACCAGAGATGCTGCTTGAGATGATCCGGGAGGACGATGGATACGGAGGGGTCCTGGCACCTGATGTAGTGCGCCAGGAACATCTGAACTGGGTGCAGTTGGAGCCTTCCTCTGCGCTGAGGTTAGGAGACCCAGGAGGACTTGCCATTGGCACGGAGTGTGAGGTAGGGGGAGAGCTGGTACGCCTGCATGCACTCCCACCGTTCTCTGGGTACAGAGATGAGATCGAGATCCGTTTGGAAGAGGCCCCCGATGAACTGAAGGCGCTTGGAGGGTGTCAATTCTGACTTCCTGAGGTTAGTCTTCCACCCCAGCTAGTGTAGGAGCCAGAGGGTGAAGTCCCTGTGGCGGAGTAGAGTGACAGTGTCCCGATGGTCCAGTAGGCAGTCGTCTATGTACGCCTCAAACTGGATGTCCCAGTGATAAAGGCACGAGGCTATCAGCTTGCTAAGCCGTATGAATAGCCACGGGGCTGAAGAAATTCCAAATGGGAGGACCGCCCATTGATAATTGACTCCCATGAGGATGAAGCAGAGGGACATGTAGGTAGGCGTCCTCGATATCAAGGGTGCTGAGCGCCTCCTGTGCCTGGATCCGGGATCGCAGTAGCCTGAGCGTGGTCATCCTGAAATAAGGTGTACACGCTGTCACTCCGATGTCAAGACGTACTTGGGGAAGCCAAGTCCACTGAGTGACGAGAGGTAGAAGGTGTCTGTGAGGTCGGCCGACACGGTGGACATAGACGCGTGGGCGTCTGTATAGGCGCTGTGTAAATAGGCACCAGCTGCAAGGGCGCTTGAGGAGGTGTCTGCAGAGGCGCTATGGGATGCTATAGCATCGACGGCTGTCTGGCCTGTAAGTACTAAATGTACTGGAGGAGAGAGGCGTCCATTATGGGCATCGGTGCCGTAGGCGGGGGCGTCTGTGGGAGACCGAGTGTCTGTCCGGAGGATAGTATAGGCGCCGTCTGGTACGTGTGCGCCACGCCGGGCATCAAGGTGGTCGCTGCTGTACAGATAGACGCTGTTGTGGTCGTCAAAGTGCTCTGGGTGGAGACTGCGACTGTGGGGTCCGACATCAAGGAAGCAGTTGAGGTTGGGGGGTAGTCATCCAAGATAGACAATCTTGTAGGCGAATTCTCGGAGAGGTCCGACATCGTGCGCCCGTGTTTCCTGGCCTGTTCTGCATTTTTTACACACACAGAGGTACTGACTGAAGGCTGTGGGTGAAAGCAGTAAACAGTCTTTACATCCGTGACCCTGGAGGCATTGAGACGTACAATTAAGGCAAAGGGGTTGAGGATCCCACACCGACATATTATGCTGGCACTTTGAGCAGGAGAGCATGATATCTGCAATGAAGCAGTGTAAAATCACATTGCGTCCCCGCCCCATTATGTTTGCTATAATTTGTTTATCCCACTGTGTGGGTTTCAGAAACAAATATTACGACAAATGTAAGACAACATACAAAAAAACAATACTTGCGAGGGGACGCCAATTGTGGGGTACCAAGCAAAAAGAATATAGAACGCAAACCAGTTCATTAACTGCTGGCCACGTAAAATATTCAAGATGGCCACTTGGAACAACAAGACACCTGGCATTATGTTTTCTTTTGTGAAAACGCCAGTAAGTGTCTTATAATGTTATGCGCATGTTTATCAACAATAGAATGTACAAAATACAAACCGTAGGCACAACACAAAGCCAAAAAACATTAATTCAAATAGCAAACACGTGAGGGTTTGAATCAGTTTATGCTACCACAAAATATCAGGTCTTCACTCATCAAGTAATGTGAGGATCCGTGACGTCACTTCCTTTGGTCACGTAGGAGCTGCGTGATGGGTTGGTCTCTCAGCTAGTTGGAGCAACTTCTTTAAGCAAAGACCCTCACACAGCTCTTTTCTCTGTCACAAACAAGCAGTAATATGCATTAAGGACTAATGCAGGATAAGTTAAAAAATGTGTAAGTTAAGCCACATAAAGTTGAAAATTTTACCGCAGAATTTGTCTTGGACTGGTTAATGGGAAACTTATACTGAAAGAGTCACAGAGAAACAAGGTCAGCACTGAAAGGGTTAACCGGAATCCAGGACATGGAAAGTGCAACAGAAACAAGCACTGGGCACACAAACACACAACTGAATTACATTTCAGAATATTATATCACCAATTAATACTTAAAACTTGAAAACAATGAAATTTAATTTGTCTAATACTAAGGGTATCCTGAAGGTGAGAATAATGTGGGGCTTGTAGGCGATGTCCTTCTATGTTATCATTATTTGGGGCCGCATCCCAGACAATTGATACCAAAAGATGCGAGTGATATTCATTTTATTAATTGATATCCTTGTCAAGCATTATGCACAAAAGACCATTTTATGTTAGAGACCAGTTTACATGTAGAGTTTAGTCACCTCGCAACAAAAGATCAAAACACTCTTTTCCTATTTGACAGAAACCCTTGTGGCCAAGTTAATTTATAGAAATCACTGCATAAAAAGTGAATTATGTGCATTTCTAAGTTCAAAACACAAAGTCGAACGGACTGGCAATTTTTTGGGTACAAAATGGAAAACTGAATAAAAGTTGGCAAGACCGAAATGTGTTGAGAAATACCACCAGTCTGTCCAAAGTGATGTCCTAGTTTGGCCTTGCACTCACTCAGTCACACTCTCACCAAGCAAAGAATGCAATGACATGACACTGAGGACATGAAATGAAATAAATGTTTTCGAAGAAAAAGGTTCTTCAAATAGAATGACTAATCTTAAATTTGAACTTTTAAACCCCAATCCAACACTTTGTCATGGGTGGTCAGGAAAGCAGTATGTCCTTAGAGATGTTGTTTACTTTCACACAAGCGGCATCTCCAGTGAGAGCCAGTATGTAATCCTAAACAGGAGAGATTCTCACCTGTGACCCCGGCCTCAAGTTTTACCCGTGTGAGGGCAACCCGACACTAACGCTACCTAAATGTAGCCTGGAGTAAAGATGTTTTTAATTTCCTGGCAGGGGTTACTGGCGAACATTTTTCCCATAACTTTGATTATCTATGCAGACAAATAACTAAATACAAGTGTTTGTGCGTTACATTTGGCTCTCTTGTCAACATTCCCCATGTTTGTTGTAATCAATGTCCATCAGATGCTGCAGGAGGATGGGCACGAGTCGGACTCTCCACTCACACAGAGGAAACTTCCAAATGTACATGACCATATTTTTACAGCTACTTCTTTTTTATTCAAGAAATTGTTACAATAAAGAAAATGTTCGTATTTCAATGAGAAGAGATCTGAAACGTGGGGTCCTCTATCTTCCTTGTACTATGAGGGTAATGTTATTTTTCAGAGCCTTATCATCGGCAGAAGCCTATTAAATGTCTGCTTTTAACTGCCCTTTGAAGGGAACTAATGATTTGAATGAAGATATTGTTGAGGTGTTGAGGTGTACTTTTACAATACAAGCTATCATTGAGGTGTACATTTACAATACAAGCTATCATTGAGGTGTACATTTACAATACAAGCTATCATTGAGGTGTACATTAACAATACAAGCTATCATTGAGGTGTACATTTACAATACAAGCTATCATTGAGGTGTACATTTACAATTCAAGCTATCATTGAGGTGTACATTTACAATACAAGCAATCATTGAGGTGTACATTTACAACACCAAGCTATCGTTGAAGTGTACATGTACAATACCAAGCTATCATTGAAGGTGTACATGTACAATACCAAGCTATCATTGAAGTGTACATGTACAATACCAAGCTATCATTGAAGGTGTACATGTACAATACCAAGCTATCATTGAAGGTGTACATTTACAACACCAAGCTATCATTGAGGTGTACATTTACAACACCAAGCTATCGTTGAAGTGTACATGTACAATACCAAGCTATCATTGAAGGTGTACATGTACAATACCAAGCTATCATTGAAGTGTACATGTACAATACCAAGCTATCATTGAAGGTGTACATTTACAACACCAAGCTATCATTGAGGCGTACATTTACAACACCAAGCTATCATTGAAGGTGTACATTTACAATAACAAGCAATCATTGAGGTGTACATGTACAATAACAAGCTATCATTGAGGTGTACATGTACAATACCTAGCTATCATTGAGGTGTACATTTACAATACCAAGCTATCATTGAGGTGTACATTTACAACACCAAGCTATCATTGAAGGTGTACATGTACAATAACAAGCAATCATTGAAGGTGTACATGTACAATAACAAGCTATCATTGAGGTGTACATGTACAATACCTAGCTATCATTGAGGTGTACATTTACAACACCAAGCTATCATTGAGGTGTACATTTACAACACCAAGCTATCATTGAAGGTGTACATTTACAACACCAAGCTATCGTTGAAGTGTACATGTACAATACCAAGCTATCATTGAAGGTGTACATGTACAATACCAAGCTATCATTGAAGTGTACATGTACAATACCAAGCTATCATTGAAGGTGTACATTTACAACACCAAGCTATCATTGAGGCGTACATTTACAACACCAAGCTATCATTGAAGGTGTACATTTACAATAACAAGCAATCATTGAGGTGTACATGTACAATAACAAGCTATCATTGAGGTGTACATGTACAATACCTAGCTATCATTGAGGTGTACATTTACAACACCAAGCTATCATTGAGGTGTACATTTACAACACCAAGCTATCATTGAAGGTGTACATGTACAATAACAAGCAATCATTGAAGGTGTACATGTACAATAACAAGCTATCATTGAGGTGTACATGTACAATACCAAGCTATCATTGAAGGTGTACATGTACAATAACAAGCTATCATTGAAGGTGTACATTTACAACACCAAGCTATCATTGAAGGTGTACATTTACAATAACAAGCTATCATTGAGGTGTACATTTACAACACCAAGCTATCATTGAGGTGTACATTTACAACACCAAGCTATCATTGAAGGTGTACATTTACAATAACAAGCAATCATTGAGGTGTACATTTACAATACAAGCTATCATTGAGGTGTACATTTACAATACAAGCTATCATTGAAGGTGCACATTTACAATACAAGCTATTGTTGAGGTGTACATTTACAACACCAAGCTATCATTCAGGTGTACATTTACAACACCTAGCTATCATTGAGGTGTACATTAACAATACCAAGCTATCGTTGAGGTGTACATTTACAATAACAAGCTATCATTGAGGTGTACATTTACAATAACAAGCAATCATTGAGGTGTACATTTACAACACCAAGCTATCATTGAGGTGTACATGTACAATAACAAGCTATCATTGAGGTGTACATTTACAATACAAGCTATCATTGAGGTGTACATTTACAATACAAGCTATCATTGAGGTGTACATTTACAACACCAAGCTATCATTGAGGTGTACATGTACAATAACAAGCAATCATTGAGGTGTACATTTACAATACCAAGCTATCATTGAAGGTGTACATTTACAATACAAGCTATCATTGAAGGTGTACATGTACAATAACAAGCTATCATTGAGGTTTACATTTACAACACCAAGCTATCATTGAGGTGTACATTTACAATACAAGCTATCATTGAAGGTGTACATGTACAATAACAAGCTATCATTGAGGTGTACATGTACAATACCAAGCTATTGTTGAGGTGTACATTTACAATACCAAGCTATCATTGAGGTGTACATTTACAATTCAAGCTATCATTGAGGTGTACATTTACAATACCAAGCTATCGTTGAGGTGTACATTTACAATACAAGCTATCGTTGAGGTGTACATTTACAATACCAAGCTATCGTTGAGGTGTACATTTACAATACAAGCTATCGTTGAGGTGTACATTTACAATACCAAGCTATTGTTGAGGTGTACATGTACAATACCAAGCTATTGTTGAGGTGTACATTTACAATACCAAGCTATCATTGAGGCGTACATTTACAATACCAAGCTATTGTTGAGGTGTACATTTACAATACCAAGCTATTGTTGAGGTGTACATGTACAATAACAAGCAATCATTGAGGTGTACATTTACAACACCAAGCTATTGTTGAGGTGTACATGTACAATAACAAGCTATCATTGAGGTGTACATGTACAATACAAGCTATCGTTGAGGTGTACATTTACAATACAAGCTATCATTGAGGTGTACATTTACAATACAAGCTATCATTGAGGTGTACATTTACAACACCAAGCTATCATTGAGGTGTACATGTACAATAACAAGCAATCATTGAGGTGTACATTTACAATACCAAGCTATCATTGAAGGTGTACATTTACAATACAAGCTATCATTGAAGGTGTACATGTACAATAACAAGCTATCATTGAGGTTTACATTTACAACACCAAGCTATCATTGAGGTGTACATTTACAATACAAGCTATCATTGAAGGTGTACATGTACAATAACAAGCTATCATTGAGGTGTACATGTACAATACCAAGCTATTGTTGAGGTGTACATTTACAATACCAAGCTATCATTGAGGTGTACATTTACAATTCAAGCTATCATTGAGGTGTACATTTACAATACCAAGCTATCGTTGAGGTGTACATTTACAATACAAGCTATCGTTGAGGTGTACATTTACAATACCAAGCTATCGTTGAGGTGTACATTTACAATACAAGCTATCGTTGAGGTGTACATTTACAATACCAAGCTATTGTTGAGGTGTACATGTACAATACCAAGCTATTGTTGAGGTGTACATTTACAATACCAAGCTATCATTGAGGCGTACATTTACAATACCAAGCTATTGTTGAGGTGTACATTTACAATACCAAGCTATTGTTGAGGTGTACATGTACAATAACAAGCAATCATTGAGGTGTACATTTACAACACCAAGCTATTGTTGAGGAGTACATGTACAATAACAAGCTATCATTGAGGTGTACATGTACAATACAAGCTATCGTTGAGGTGTACATTTACAATACCAAGCTATCATTGAGGTGTACATTTACAATACAAGCTATCATTGAAGGTGTACATGTACAATAACAAGCTATCATTGAGGTGTACATGTACAATAACAAGCTATTGTTGAGGTGTACATGTACAATACCAAGCAATCATTGAGGTGTACATGTACAATACCAAGCTATTGTTGAGGTGTACATTTACAATACCAAGCTATCATTGAGGTGTACATTTACAATTCAAGCTATCATTGAGGTGTACATTTACAATACCAAGCTATCGTTGAGGTGTACATTTACAATACAAGCTATCGTTGAGGTGTACATTTACAATACCAAGCTATCGTTGAGGTGTACATTTACAATACAAGCTATCGTTGAGGTGTACATTTACAATACCAAGCTATTGTTGAGGTGTACATGTACAATACCAAGCTATTGTTGAGGTGTACATTTACAATACCAAGCTATCGTTGAGGCGTACATTTACAATACCAAGCTATTGTTGAGGTGTACATTTACAATACCAAGCTATTGTTGAGGTGTACATGTACAATAACAAGCAATCATTGAGGTGTACATTTACAACACCAAGCTATTGTTGAGGTGTACATGTACAATAACAAGCTATCATTGAGGTGTACATGTACAATACAAGCTATCGTTGAGGTGTACATTTACAATACCAAGCTATTGTTGAGGTGTACATGTACAATACCAAGCTATTGTTGAGGTGTACATTTACAATACCAAGCTATTGTTGAGGTGTACATGTACAATACCAAGCTATTGTTGAGGTGTACATTTACAACACCAAGCTATCGTTGAAGTGTACATTTACAACACCAAGCTATTGTTGAGGTGTACATGTACAATACCAAGCTATTGTTGAGGTGTACATGTACAATACCAAGCTATGTATTTGGTAATCCAATCAGTGAATTTTTAAAAGATTTATGACTGACCATATTTCCTAGATGAATTTACCTACTTGTTAGTTTGATCAGATTTGTTCGAGGTTGCAGACGAACAAAAAATCAACTATCTTTCCACTTACATTCTTACTATATCAGAAATTCAAATTGACAAACAAAGAAAATCATTTAGCAGGGAGTAGAGTATTCGGAGTCATGGCAGTCATCACTTATTTGTAAACATAACGGTCATGCTTGTAGTGCCTGTTATCACAGTGGGGAGTTCTGACTGGTGGCAGTGATAGTATAGAGAGCTCCGCGAACGGGGTATGGCTGTGAGGAGTTCTGAGTGGTGGCAGCGATAGTATAGAGAGCTCAGCGAACGGGGTATGGCTGTGAGGAGTTCTGAGTGGTGGCAGCGATAGTATAGAGAGCTCCGCGAACGGGGTATGGCTGTGAGGAGTTCTGACTGGTGGCAGCGATAGTATAGAGAGCTCCTTGAATGGGGTATGGCTGTGAGGAGTTCTGACTGGTGGCAGTGAAAGTATAGAGAGCTCCGTGAACGGGGTATGGCTGTGAGGAGTTCTGACTGGTGGCAGCGATAGTATAGAGAGCTCCGTGAACAGGGTATGGCTGTGAGGAGTTCTGACTGGTGGCAGCGATAGTATAGGGAGCTCCGCGAACAGGGTATGGCTGTGAGGAGCATGGAGAAGTAATACCAAAGGGAGGTCACTCTAGTTTGTTAGATGTTGTCATTTTCTTTTCTTCATGACACAGTTGAGCTGTGCAATTCTGCACAAAGTTATCATATTTTGTACATTTATAAATAACATCTTTCATTCACGCAACAGTTTGTTCTTTGTTGTCATTTACAACCCATCCATTGAAACATTGATACATTCCAGTGGATCCTCCAGGGTCCGATCGTGGTAATATGATTGGTTGTTGCTCTGTGTCACATGGTTGGACGTTTCAACTTTCAACCAATGGAGGAAACTGTTGTGCCCATGTCCATGATGCCAAGTACAGCACATTAGAGTATAGAGTACCAGAATATCATGTTCACTGCCATTTCAGCCATTAGAACATAATTCCTCTTTATTGTGAAAAAAACCATGGACAGAATAACACCCCCTGAAAAGTTGCCAGAACACATTTGCATCTACTTCCATACATTAAGTCAAAATGCCCCAAAGCCCTTGGGAAGTTTCCTGTTGTACTTCTAGATACTTTCTATTTCATATATGAGAAAATACACACATACATCCTTACTTCATAACATTTAACTGTTTTAACAAACAGGATGTAAATAATAACAACATCATTTTAAGGAGTAGTGCACTTTATCTGGCGTACTTTTTCGGATTTCCATTAGCATTGCTTAGAGGCTCAAACTCGCGCTGCCACCTTGAAGCTTTAAAGCCGACTAATGAATTAATCTCATTGGTCAACACTTTACACTGGGACAATGAATGCTATCACAAATAGCTAGTGCTCGAGAACCAAGTCATCAGACCTAATTGTTTACACGCATGCAAAGTGACCATTTTCGCTGTTAAAGTCGAAACTTGCTACAAATTGTTTGAAGTTTCCACAAATTAGAGGGGCTTATTTTGTAAAAAGTGATAGCTGACCCATACCCAACCTCACAACTAATTGAGTATCGCAAAAGCGTGCCCAACCCTGAGGATCTTGAAGGGGTGTTTGATTGGAAAGGGGTACCCAATCATAACGACCGTAATAGGGTACTTGATATAAACACTGTGATGATCCGGGATAGAACAGTTCTTCAGCAACCCATGCTTGCCATAAGAGGCAACCATGCTTTTCATAAGGGGCAACTAACAGGATCAGGTGGTCAGGTTGCTATCCATCATGTTTGATGCAAAGTGGGAGAATGAGGAAAACAAGCGGGACTCTTCCTGTTCATACAGTTGGGACCTTTGTTAATTCCAAAATGTTTGCTTCAGTGTTGCTAATATGTGAAAATGACATGGATATGCTCAATTTATTTTGAAAAGAACTGTTTATTCAGTAGTAGTGGATGGATTGATGGATGGAAGGACAGATGAATGGATAGATTGATGGATGGAGGGACAGCTGGATGGATGGATGGATGGATGGATAAAGACAAGTGGCATAATCTGCATAAGCCAACACTGAATTTTGTCAGATCAAAGGTTTTCAGAAGACATGTTTTCAGATGGCCATGTTTATCGCAACGATTACTCACACTATAATGTTGGGTGTAGCAACATGTGGGGCGGAGGTTTTACACTTGTTCATGTGTTTAGAGAGAAAACTACGAAAGTTTCTTGTGTCCGAAAACCAATAACACGGTGTATATCAATATGAGCTGAAAGCCAAAATCTAATTGTTATGTTCCTTATTTGGTAACTTGACTACTTTTTACTTTTCGGGGGAATTAATGAACTTGAACCTAAATATGAAAAAAATGCTACTCAATATTGTCCATGTATATATGTATGTTTGCACGCACTAATCTTGGTCTCATAGATATCATGCACACCCATGTTCCATCATGCGTGGTTCCTGGAAAATGGTAAAGAATATATCAGTTTTCAATGTTTCATTTATGTTTAGCCTTTGAGGTGGTAATTATTCAACACGTACAATAATATTTTATGAGAACATGAAATAGGCAATGTTCTCTACCAGTACTGTCAACAAGGAAATAACTGACTGTACACCGACTGCCAAATGAGCTGAAACCTGAAATCTTACGTATGTATACGTATCGCCATTCACCGGAAGTGACTCAGGTCATGTAACCAAGAGAACGACCAATCATAATACGCCTCACACTTGTTATAATGTGCTATGTATCGCTTAGTTTCGTATCCAGGTAGCTCTGAGGATGACTGTATAACCATAAAACGCAGCGTCGGAGACATTGTATTATGATTGCACAAATATTATTGTGATTTCTAGAGATATCATAATGACATTTGAGGCCCTGTTGGTGTCGTTCTTTGAAAACGTCAGATATTGACATTCGAGAGCTGAGTTAGGCAAGCATGGCGCGGTTGGATATTCACGTTACAGACAAAGTGCTAGATTTTTTACATTTTTTTCTTCTATTACAAACTTTACAACCTTCTTCAACATATGTAGATGCAGTAGAAAGTCACAGCCAAGGTAAGACACAGAATAAAACCCCAAACATTATGTCTGGATGGTGAAAACAGGGTATTAATGCTGTGAGGTTGCGCTTGTGTTTACATGCGGGACTGTCGCGAACACAACAATGTGTTTGTCCCAAAAATGACATTGATTGTGATGACATATGTGAATCATGAATTTGAGTTTATGACCATAATGTGTCAGGTTTCACACTGACTGATCGATGAAGCAAAATCTGTGGTGATATTGCCATATTTTGATGTGTTTATTGTTAATGTGACCATGCCGGAAATAGATTCTACAACGCGTTCGAGCAGAACAGCTTGTCTATAAAGAACGGTCACTTACGCTACTGCAATGACATCTCCTTACACTGACAGTTCACCGTATATTCCAGTGTTCTCATTAGCATTGTCGTTTACATGTATACCCCTTTTGCCATAAATAATGGACTTTTTCTTTCTCCCCAGCGTTCATCCAAACAGACAAACATTTGACCTACATTGTGGGTGATATTAGTGGAATACCTTTAGAAGTGAGTATCACTATAATCTACTGTCATGAGTGTATTTCAACGTTTGGATGCATAATGTTTGAACTTCATATGAAGTCAGTATATTGTGTAGCTAAAAATAGATAGATTCTCATGGAGAGTTTCAGCCTTTTCCTGGTGCAATTGTCTGACCCAATTTTGGATGACAAGAGTACTGTGACTAAAGATAATATTGATAATAAACATGGACACAAGCCATGCTGACAAAATGAATGCCAGATCTCAGTGGATTTTTTGTTTGGAAAGATGTGCGCAAACATTTTGTGTAACAGGCCCAGTCGTCTAAGGCGCCGCAATTCGCTGTGTAGAGTTGCGTCCCTTGGGCATGCCAGAAACCTATGATTGTGGGTTCAAATCCCGGTTCGCCCTGATTATGTTTCTAGGTTTGTCAGCACCAAACCCGTGCTCGTGGGTTTCACAGAAGTGGTGAACGTCTATGATCCCCATCGCTTCGGGCTTTCCTCCCACATTAAGCTGACACGCCGTGATATAACTGGGATACTGTTAACAGCGGCGTTACACACAACTCACTGACGCTATTGCCTTGAACGGAATGTTCTGTATGCACCAAATTTGATAGATCCAGTTGATTTCCCATTCAATTTGGATCTGTTTTTTGTTTTTTTAATTTTGTTCAGTGTTCTGTGTATGTCTGAATCTGGTCTAATTTCACAAAATATGATACTGTTTTGGGGAAAATTATTGCAAGAATATTTTGTAAAGCTTAACAAAGAGTTAATTTGTCTACTGGGAATGTTGGAGAAATACTTCCTTATACGGTTCAAGTGTGTGTCATTCAGTGCCCTTGACTCGTTTGTTTCTATGTCCTGAATTGAAAACAGATAGCTTGTTTGTCACTTAGTGACCTTTCATAGCTGAAACAGATCAAGTAGTTTAAATGGTGTCTTGTGTCTCTGTGCACTAGTGTTCACACGTCTGATTCATTCATAGCTCCTGCTGGTCACTTCTTTTCATTCTTCACTTCCAACATATTCATCTGACATAGATGCTTGCTTTATCTCATGTTGCAGCACTTGCTTTTTGTTGTTAACTTTGAAACAGTTTAAACTTATGGTCTCCAACTATCTTTCATGCCTAGACTATCAATGATTGAACATTTTCAGGAATGTAGAAATGTCATCATAAACACTCAGAACAGTTTAATTTAGCATTGTACATGTGTTGTAAGCTGTGGAATACATTACGAGGATCTCAAGATCCAGTTAAGAGATTTAGGGGTGATTGTACGTGGTAAACCCAGTTTGGGATGTAGACGAGGTGAGATGAGATCACCATGATGAAATCCCCATCAAGTCTTGCAATGGATAACATTATTGAGGTTTATCATGATATCAGTCATACTGACTGAATTTGGAAAGAGAAAATCTTTGGCCTTGATTGTCACTTGCATTCAGGGAGAAATGAGAGGAAGTAGTGTTTCTCTGTTGAAGAATACAGACATTGTGTTCTCCGCCACCACTTGTTGTATAGAGGCTCTTTGTCTGGGCCACAATAGATGACTTACGAAGCAAGACAAGGAGCAGGACGATTCACAATCCAAATCCTGTATGTGTCACTTGACACTTTAAATACTCTCCTAATTCTGTTTACTTCTCGTGTTTATTGCTGCACACTGCTCTAATTTACATGGAAAACAGCTGTATTTTCACAATGCTCATCCAAATGATGAAAATATAAATAAAATAAATAGAAATATCATACTTCCTTTTTCCCTCTAGGATATTTGTAATATAGTGCCATTGAGTTTGGATAGTGGTCAGGGTTTGTTATTTTCCCAGGTATATTAGTCATTTTTCAGGTACTCAAAGGTAGTATTTATCATTATAAATGTCCGTATTTGTACTCGTGCCTTGATGCAATACATACTAGATGGTAACTATGGTAATATTACATTAATCACACAAATCAGGTTGGATTTTTAAATTGTTATTCGCATAAATAAATTTGTATTTGGGAGTATTGCAAGCTCAGTAGAATGACTTTCTCTTTTATGACCATTGAAACTAAAATGTCCCGTTTTTGCAGTGAAGGTGTCAGCATAGTGGCTCTGTGTTAACTCGGGGTCATTACAATAGCACAGTAACAACAACACGATGAACATAACCTGTGTCATTCCAGGGATTTATCCAGGAAAAAAACACAACAAATTAATAGTTAGGGTCATTGTAACCTGTACATGTTTTGAAAGATTTTATTGTTAGAATGGCCATGTTGACCACCACTGTTGTTATGGCCTCTGAGATATTTCTCTTTCCCTATCGGTGTATCAGCCTGCTGTGGTTTCATATCCATGTGGATTCTTTACGTCTGAATTGTAATGTTGAAAGTGAGATCGCCAGATGCTTTCATTTCTATTTCCCCCTCGGCATCTCAGGAAGCAGTGCCCCTAGGCTGATAGTAGTGAGTAGTTATCAGGAAAGTGGTGTTACTCGTAATGCAGTTACATCCTGGTTCTGGGCTACAGGACACACTTTTATCTTTTCATTTGTTTCCTTGTAATTCTAACTTCCCAATACTAGTCTCCATGTATTTGAATCTTAACATTTGCTATTACTGTTAACATTAGTGTCAACTGTAATAGTGGTCTTTTCAATCATGTATAAATGAGACTATTAAGTGTGGTATTTGGAAAGAAAGCCCGCTGTTTCAGGGTTAGAACTAAACTCAGAAGGTTTGCTAGCAAGGGTAAGGATAAAATGCCCTTGTTATATTAAAACAATGGAGAAATTGGGAAATTTGTACTTACCTGCAAGCATTTGTACTAGCCCCAGGCTAGTTGGCTTGTGTTAAATTCTGACACTGCAGTCTAAAAGTAAGAATTTATCATGTTTTGAAAACCTATGTTGCAACAATTTGAAGGAGAACATTGATTGTCTCCAGATGAAAGGAAGACCTTGCCCTCCAGTGTTGTATTGAAAATACTAGGGCTGTAAGTCAGTGTAACAATTCACAGATATCTATGATACACTAGGGCTGTAAGTCAGTGTAACAATTCACAGATATCTACGATACACTAGGACTGTAAGTCAGTGTAACAATTCACAGATATCTACGATACACTAGGACTGTAAGTCAGTGTAACAATTCGCAGATATCTACGATACACTAGGGCTGTAAGTCAGTTTAACAATTCACAGATATCTACGATACACTAGGGCTGTAAGTCAGTGTAACAGTTCACAGATATCTACGATACACTAGGACTGTAAGTCAGTGTAACAATTCACAGATATCTACGATACACTAGGACTGTAAGTCAGTGTAACAATTCACAGATATCTACGATACACTAGGGCTGTAAGTCAGTGTAACAATTCACAGATATCTACGATATCTTCCATACTCAGGTACAGATGATACTTGTGAGATTGCGATACTCTATAAATAGAACAGAAAGCATAGAGTTAGCTCCCATAATGGCAGAAGTAGCACAGCGCCACTAGTAAGCATGGCAGATACTGAGAACATGGTGGCTGAGGACATGCCGAATAATTTTTACACTGAATAACCATCCCTTCATTTAAAACTGTTTAGTTCTTGTGGCTTTCTTTGTTAATGTTTTTGAGATAACAATAAATATATGTATGATGAGAGATGTTTTAGAGCTGTATCTCAGTGATTTAATCATTTCTTACTTTTTGATGTGGTGTATCGTGATACCAGTAGTGTCGCCATTCTGTATCATGATATAAATCGTATCGCAAGATACCATGCAATATTCATCTCTAGAAAATACATGTTGATATACATGTATCTTGTATTAATTATTTTCTATCCAAACATACAAGTGTGTGTATTGACATGATTGACCCAGATGATCAGCCAGCTGTTTCCACCTGGTGATCACCCTCTTAACATGTTGCCTGATCGGTGTCCACCTCACTGATGCTCCTTTGACCCGTATCCACCAGAAATAGCAAAGAAATTGCGAGATTTTTTTCAGTCCATAGTACAAAGACATCCTTGTGTTCATGTAGATGTAGGTTGACATATGCCTTAGGATTCAACCGTGATGAGCAGGATGATCAACAGTATTTTTTCCATTTCAGATAAAACCAGGTCATGGATTTCCAGACCCGCTTTCGTAAGTAGTTTCTCTTATTGATGTTTGTAATATTTGTCCATGAATTGAAACATACATCAGTTGGCTAATATAGATCTGTTAGCAACACATTGGTGCATACAAATGTTGTTGATATGTACTGTATGTAGTGTGCTGAACAATCTCAATACACAGATGAGATGAAACTCTTGTTGCATATATACACAGAACCAATCTCAATACACAGATGGTGTGAAATCCTTGTTGCATATAAACTTAACCAATCTCAATACACAGATGAGCTGAAACCCTTGTTGCATATAAACTTAACCAATCTCAATACACAGATGGTGTGAAATCCTTGTTGCAAACACTGAACCAATCTCAATGCACAGATGGTGTGAAATCCTTGTTGCAAACACTGAACCAATCTCAATACACAGATGGTGTGAAATCCTTGTTGCAAACACTGAACCAATCTCAATACACAGATGAGCTGAAACCCTTGTTGCATATATACACTTAACCAATCTCAATACACAGATGAGATGAAACCCTTGTTGCATATATACACTTAACCAATCTCAATACACAGATAAGATGAAACCTTTGTTGCATATATACACTTAACCAATCTCAATACACAGATGAGCTGAAACCCTTGTTGCATATATACACTTAACCAATCTCAATACACTGATGAGATGAAACCCTTGTTGCATATATACACTTAACCAATCTCAATACACAGATAAGATGAAACCTTTGTTGCAAATATACACTTAACCAATCTCAATACACAGATAAGATGAAACCTTTGTTGCATATATATACTTAACCAATCTCAATACACTGATGAGCTGAAACCCTTGTTGGATATTAAAACTTAAACAATCTCAATACACAGATGAGCTGAAACCCTTGTTGGATATATACACTTAACCAATCTCAATACACTGATGAGCTGAAACTCTTGTTGCAAACACTGAACCAATCTCGATACACAGATGAGCTGAAATCCTTGTTGCATATATACACTGAACCAATCTCAATACACAGATGAGATGAGACCTGATTGGATCCAGGTTATAAATGTTTAAGGTTTCAACTTGTGTCAGTGCTTTTCGTCATATGTTGTTGTTGTCCAGCTGCTCTTGTGTGTCTGTGCCCCAGTGGACTGGCATCACAACTCACCCCAATATTTTCGAGACAATGCTTGTGCCCATCAATGCGTATCACCAATGTGGTCACATGTATTGCTTCCTACATTAAGATGATATGCCTGAAATACTTTTGAGAGCTGTTGACTACTTTCAGGGGAAGTTGTGTTCGTGCAACCCCACGAGCAAATTTATGACCCTGACCTTGTTGATGTGTACCAATATTTGTTTGAGATGGCCTGTATACAGCTGGTGTAGCAAAGTCATGCTTCAGGGAGCTTGTGTAGGAAATATATTGTCTCATCACTCTTGCTTCCACCTACAAACCATCCAGCATATATTGACATCTTCCATGACCAATATGTAATTCAGCAGTGTACAAGGTGTATATAATCCTTGTGCTGCTATTGGCAAGTTCTTTAGCTTCATTGACGTTGAACAAAGTCTGTTCTCTGCCGCTCGATCTCTAAGAACAGATTTAACTTGTGTGTGCTTTTAATAAGAACTCTTCCCCCTTTGTCAAGTGTCTGCAAATACAGTGTATAATATCATTCATCCCCTTCGTCTCAGTTCTGGCAGCCCATTTGAATCCTACTTACAGCCCCAGAACATGATGGCGGTGTCATTCTTTTCTATTTGATTTGTGGACATTGCGCATAAGTTTATCGTAGGGAGTCCGTCTAATTCTGCTGTTCTTGAGATTGAAATTAATAGTAACATGAGGGTTCGTGTGATGGGATTTACTTGTATTAATAGTAACACGAGGGTTCATGTGAATGGATTTACTTGTATTAATAGTAACACGAGGGTTCATGTGAATGGATTTACTTGTATTAATAGTAACACGGGTTCATGTGAATGGATTTACTTGTATTAATAGTAACACGAGGGTTCATGTGATTGGATTTACTTGTATTAATAGTAACACGAGGGTTCATGTGAATGGATTTACTTGTATTAATAGTAACACGAGGGTTCATGTGATGGGATTTACTTGTATTAATAGTAACACGAGGGTTTATGTGATGGGATTTACTTGTATTGATAGTAACACGAGTGTTCATGTGAATGGATTTACTTGTATTAATAGTAACACGAGTGTTCATGTGAATGGATTTACTTGTATAAATAGTAACACGAGGGTTCATGTGATGGGATTTACTTGTATTAATAGTAACACGAGGGTTCATGTGAATGGATTTACTTGTATTAATAGTAACAGGAGGGTTCATGTGAATGGATTTACTTGTATTAATAGTAACAGGAGGGTTCATGTGAATGGATTTACTTGTATTAATAGTAACACGAGGGTTCATGTGATGGGATTTACTTGTATTAATAGTAACACAAGGGTTCATGTGAATGGATTTACTTGTATTAATAGTAACACGAGGGTTCATGTGAATGGATTTACTTGTATTAATAGTAACATGAGGGTTCATGTGATGAGATTTACTTGTATTAATAGTAACACGAGGATTCATGTGATGGGATTTACTTGTATTAATAGTAACACAAGGGTTCATGTGAATGGATTTACTTGTATTAATAGTAACACGAGGGTTCATGTGAATGGATTTACTTGTATTAATAGTAACATGAGGGTTCATGTGATGAGATTTACTTGTATTGATAGTAACACGAGGATTCATGTGATGGGATTTACTTGTATTAATAGTAACATGAGGGTTCATGTGATGGGATTTACTTGTATTGATAGTAACACGAGGGTTCATGTGATGTCGGGCCAAGGCTGAGAGAGTACATAGGTATCTGACAGCTCCATCATAACTGACAGCATGCTGGCTGGCTGGCAGGAATCTGTTTGCTCATCCCAGGAGCTGATGGAGCCTGGCACGCTTCACTGCACAGACGTACTTGCAATTACTGGTCACTGAATGACCTGGGCTTGACCACTATATCCCACCCAGTACTATTTCTCCTGTTACACATGACATGGTGGAAGCACTTATCTCCCACCAACGTTTCAGTTGTGTTGATATCACCTATGTAACAGCAATGAGACTCAGACTAATAAAGTAGTTATTTGACACAACGTTAAACATGACACATGGCACAACATTAAACAGTACACAGCACAACATTGAACAGTACACAGCATGACACATGACACAACATTGAACAATACACAGCATGACAAAACATTGAAAATACACAGCATGACACATGACACAACATTGAACACTACACAGCATGACACATGGCACAAAATGAACAATACACAGCATGACAAAACATTGAAAATACACAGCATGACACATGACACAACATTGAACAGTACACAGCATGACAAAACATTGAAAATACACAGCATGACACATGACACAACATTGAACAGTACACAGCATGACACATGGCACAACATTGAACACTACACAGCATGACACATGGCACAAAATGAACAATACACAGCATGACAAAACATTGAAAATACACAGCATGACACATGACACAACATTGAACAGTACACAGCATGACAAAACATTGAAAATACACAGCATGACACATGACACAACATTGAACACTACACAGCATGACACATGGCACAACAATGAACAATACACAGCATGACAACACATTGAAAATACACAGCATGACACATGACACAACATTGAACAGTACACAGCATGACACATGGCACAACAATGAACAATACACAGCATGACAAAACATTGAAAATACACAGCATGACACATGACACAACACTGAACAGTACACAGCATGACACATGGCACAACAATGAACAATACACAGCATGGCACAGCATATCATTGAACAGTACACAGCATGACACAACATTGATCAATACACAGCGTGACACATGGCACAACATTGAACAATACACAGCATGACATGACACACCATTGAATAATACACATGGCACAACATTGAACAATACACAGCATGACATGACACACCATTGAATTATACACATGGCACAACATTGAACAATACACAGCATGACATGACACACCATTGAATAATACACATGGCACAACATTGAACAATACACAGCATGAAACATGAAACAACATTGAACAATACACAGCATGAAACATGAAACAACATTGAACAATACACAGCATGACACAGCATATCATTGAACAGTACACAGCATGACACAACATTGAACAATACACAGCATGAAACATGAAACAACATTGAACAATACACAGCATGAAACATGAAACAACAAACAATATACAGGAGTAAGTCAACAAGGAACAAGAAACAGGCCACACTGTCACAGAGCAGCAGGACACGGACAGATTGTGGGGAACATATTCATTGCTGTATTGTATGGTAGCTACATTGTGTGTATCAGGGTAGGGAGACTATTGATAACAGTTTTCACTGTTATCAGTGTGACTGGCCGAAGTTTGCCAATAGATTGTGAACTGTGTAAGATATGAGCTATCTGCAGCCCCGGGCTGTTCTGATTGGTCACATGGACACTGATATGATCATTGGGTTTATCATGGGATAGTCAGTTAGTCTCACTCAAGAGGAAAGACTTGTCAGACCTGCTGTTGTAATGTCTAGTGTTGTCAAACAAGAGAAATCCAGCTGCCTTCCTGGAACACCAACACCATGCTAACACTCTCGATACCCAGAACTGCCCCATCACTGAACCGTTCAGTTCATTCATGTATCAGCCATACAGGGCTACAGAACTGCCCCATCACTGAACCATTCAGTCCGATCATGGATCAGCCATACAGGGCTACAGAACTGCCCTATCACTGAACCATTCAGTCCAATCATGGATCAGCCATACAGGGCTACAGAACTGCCCCATCACTGAACCATTCAGTCCAATCATGGATCAGCCATACAGGGCTACAGAACTGCCCCATCACTGAACCATTCAGTCCAATCATGGATCAGCCATACAGGGCTACAGAACTGCCCCATCACTGAACCATTCAGTCCAATCATGGATCAGCCATACAGGGCTACAGAACTGCCCCATCACTGAACCATTCAGTCCAATCATGGATCAGCCATACAGGGCTACAGAACTGCCCCATCACTGAACCATTCAGTCCAATCATGGATCAGCCATACAGGGCTACAGAACTGCCCCATCATTGAACCATTCAGTCCCATCATGTTTTGGCCACACAGGGCCACAGAACTGCCCCATCTTTGAACTGTTCAATCCAAACATGGATCAGCCATACAGGGCTACAGATTTGCCCCATCACTGAAACATTCAGTCCAATCATGTTTTGGCCACACAGGACCACAGAACTGCCCCATCACTGAACCATTCAGTCCGATCATGTTTTGGCCACACAGGGCCACAGAACTGCCCCATCATTGAACCATTCAGTCCAATCATGTTTTGGTCATACAGGACCACAGAACTGTCCTGTCACTGAACCATTCAGTCCAATCATGGATCAGCCATACAGGATTACAGAACTGCCCTATCACTGAACCATTCAGTTCATTCATGTATCAGCCATACAGGGCTACAGAACTGCCCCATCACTGAACCATTCAGTCCGATAATGTTTTGGCCACACAGGGCCACAGAACTGCCCCATCATTGAACCATTCAGTCCAATCATGTTTTGGTCATACAGGACCACAGAACTGTCCTGTCACTGAACCATTCAGTCCAATCATGGATCAGCCATACAGGATTACAGAACTGCCCTATCACTGAACCATTCAGTTCATTCATGTATCAGCCATACAGGGCTACAGAACTGCCCTATCACTGAACCATTCAGTCCAATCATGCATCAGCCATACAGGGCCACAGAACTGCCCCATCACTGAACCATTCAGTCCCGTCATGGATCAGCCGTACAGGGCCACAGAACTGCCCCATCACTGAACCATTCAGTCCGATCATGTTTTGGCCACACAGGGCCACAGAACTGCCCCACCACTGAACCATTCAGTCCGATCATGTTTTGGCCACACAGGGCCACAGAACTGTCCTGTCACTGAACCATTCAGTCCAATCATGGATCAGCCATACAGGATTACAGAACTGCCCTATCACTGAACCATTGAGTCCAGTTATGTTTTGGTCATACAGGGCCACAGAACTGCCCCATCACTGAACCATTGAGTCCAGTCATGTTTTGGCCATACAGGGCCACAGAACTGCCCCATCACTGAACCATTCAGTCCAATCATGCATCAGCCATACAGGATTGCAGAACTGCCCCATCACTGAACCATTCAGTCCAATCATGATTTGGCCATTCAGGGCTACAGAACTGCTCCGTCACTGAACCGTTCAGTCCAATCATGGATACTGTAAACTGTCCATGCTCTGCCCAATCACTGCGACTATCCTGCTTGCTGATATCACAACTGACAGCCTGACAACCCGATACCTGGTAAAGTTCAATGGAACTGGTGCATGCTAGATTGTCTTAATCAATTGAGACCCTTTCATAGTGTAGTGGATAGAGCATCTACGTGGACAGAGAAAGGCCGGTGGTTGGATCCTGGCTGAGTCGAAGCAAAAGACTACTGGAGTACTTTAAAACACCCTACCTGACATGGTATCTCAATGAATATAGCATGCACATTGCTATATAAGTGCACTAATCTTGAACGCGGTGATAATCTATTTCATCAGCAATGATGTGCGTCCTGAGAGCTGACTCGTGAGAATCAGATGGATATCAGCTTTTTGTCACCAGAGAGGATCAGATGGTCATAGAAGGTTTGTCATCGTAACCCCACTCCCAGGAGTCACTACTCATGTTGTCAACCATTAGTTTGCCAGGTCCTGATTGATTGCAAGGCTGCAGGGAGTCTCAGCTACTCAGCTCAACTCATATCAACTGGTAACAGTGGTTTTCCTCATACAAACTTGGTTTCATCATGTTAAGCTATCTCTAAGGGGCTAAAAGGTTAATAACAGCCACATTACCATATCATCCTACCTGGTACCCTTTCGCTGCATGGTGAACAGAGGCACATTTTGAAAAGTCACTTCCCCAAGGAGACACCACATCTGCTACATATGCTTCCGAGTGGTGCATGACCGAAGTCCTAGTAACTCTTAGGAGTCAAGCTGCTGAATGCGGTCACCTGTCCAACTGCTCTCCGAGACCCACATTGCTTAACTTCACCTGATTTGTGACCTGTCTGCTGACCACAGGACCACTAGCTAAATTTCCAACATGCTAAATGTACTTGGGGTGCTTGTATTGTCTGTTCAGGATGCAAACTTTGTCATTCTTTTGTGGAAGTGGATGTTGACTGAGCATACTGCAGACA
The DNA here is from genome assembly GCF_022045235.1 of Haliotis cracherodii. Classification (NCBI taxonomy): domain Eukaryota; kingdom Metazoa; phylum Mollusca; class Gastropoda; order Lepetellida; family Haliotidae; genus Haliotis; species Haliotis cracherodii. The sequence continues at coordinate 545,190 of NW_027266341.1, read as the reverse complement.
TGCTAATACTTTTGAACAACGTTACTAAGTTTAGAATTGTTTTCATTTGAATCAAATTACATATTATTTCATAATACATTGGTGTTGGTGTTCTCTTCATTGATAGTTTGTTAAACAATGTAAGCATGGTAAGTAGACATTGACCATCTATTATGTACTTTAGCTTGGTCTAGACAGGAAACTGGTGGCAAGTGTCAGCCCAGTTCGCCAGTCATTGTGCGGGGCCAGGGCAGGGAGTGAAAGCAGGGAGTTTCCTGGATTGTACACAGACAATACTTCCGGCTTCACTTTCACATCTTTTTAAATACTCATGTTTTTATCATGTTCATTAATGATCGTTTCAAGTGTTATTAGATATGACTGAAATACTAAGTTGCCATACTTACGATGAAATTCAAGGGAGAACTGTTTATTTGTCTCATCCAGACAATAAAGTGCCAAGCATGGTAGTGTCTACTAGAGGAGTGATCTGTGAACAAGTGAGGAGAGAGGCCCCTTCAACATATACTACCCATCAAAAGTTTAGACTCACTGAAACCACTCACTATATCTTGTAGGAAAATCATATTTGTGAAAGCTAACAATAAAAAATAACAAAATCATTCATTTAGGTCTTCAAATCCATGTTCAGAAGGGCGCGTGCATTGATGATTAGTAAACCAGAATGCCATATTGGCTAGTACCATACAAAACTGAAATTGCAAAAGTTAATAACAGGTATGACCACCCCTGGCTCTAACACAGGCATTTCATCGACGTTGCATACCACGAATGAACAGTCCAATGTGCCGCTGGGGAATGTTTTGCCACTCCTCTAACAATGCATTGCGAAGTTGGCGAAGGTTAGCAGGGGGAGGAACTCTGGCATAAACATGCCGTCCCAGCAGATCCCAAACATGCTCAATTGGGTTCATATCGGGCGATAATGCTGGCCAATCCATTCGATTCACCCCATTTTGTTGTAAACAAGCTGTCACAATGCGAGCTCTGTGAGGCCTGGCATTATCATCTTGGAAAACCGCATGACCTGGCATGGCCGTTAAGAATGGAAGCACAATGGGAATGATGATCTCGTCCCTGTATCTCTGCCCAGTCAGATTTCCTTCCAGTACCAGTAAATCAGTTCTTCCAGTTATGGTGATACCTCCCCAGACCATAACGGATCCACCTCCAAACCGATCGTGCTCCACAACAGCAACGTCAGCGTACCGCTCTACCTGACGTCTGTAGACTGGGATCCAAACCATCGTTGAAATGCAGATTGAACCTTGATTCGTCGGAGAAGAGTACCCTTGCCCATCTGCTGGGACCCCAGCGTAAATGTCCATTTGCCCAATTCAGTCTGTTCTGACGGTGGCGTGGTGTAAGAGGGGGTGTTACAGCTGGACGACGTGCCCACAGTCCGTAGTGACGTAATCGGCGGCATATTGTTGATACAGATACACGTTGTCCTGTAGGAAAGCATTATTGGCTGCTGTGGCTGTAATGTGTCTGCCCCTGAGAACCAGCAAACAGACGTATCGGTCATCTTGCTGTGATGTTACCCTGGGCCTACCCGACCTGGGTCGATCCTGGACGGAGTTGGTCTGTTGAAATCGTACCCAGAGGTTGGAAACTGCCTTTTGGGATACGCCAAGATGTCTGGCAACATACCGTTGTGATCTGCCATCTTGTAGCAGTGCCAAGGCTTGATGTCGGAGACTTCTCCCTCTACCCATGCTTGCATCAAAGAAGAATTTCTCAACTAACTCAGAGGAGCCAACTGCAATCCTTATAAAGATGAATTGCATGAGTAACCCGCGTCAAATTGCTGCTAAAACATGTACATTATCGTGCATGTGAACAGCTGCGTTTTGGTGCGAAGTTTTGTTTAAAAATTTGCGACATTTCACTGAGTTTTATCAATTAATGAACTCAAAACTCTAATCTTTTCACCGTTACAGATTTGGTTTTACGCCACATCAGTTCATGTGTTAACAGTACCTGTAAAAAGTTTAGAATATTTGGCATTATCTGGTTTGGAACAGTTGAGTATAGTGAGTGGCTACATTTACACTGGTGAGTCTAAACTTTTGATTGGTAGTATATAAAGATCGGGTCATTTTCAAAACTTATGAGCCACACTCTGAAAGATCAAAACTGATATGATGTTACCACCACACATTTTGCATGGCTTCTTCCTCTGCAGCAACAATGCTCTACTTCCTATATTCCCACTCAACAGCCTGTGTGGGGTTATGCTAATTGACATGCAGGTTTGAGTTGAAACCGACCAGGACCATGTCCAGGTGTACATTACCATTGTCCGGGATGAATGTACATCACCAGGACTCATGTTGCATGCTGTTATGTGACATTGAAACGCTGTGACCAAGTTGTTCTGGTTTATCTACAGTTACGACTACTTGTAGGTTTATCACACCTCAGACAATGCAGAGTGTTCAAGTGTCACCATTCTGGAGTCCTTTAACTAGTACAAGTTTTGGGATGACTTTAACAAATTAAGTTATCCTGTGCACTGTTATTAACAACTCTCAACTCCGATCATTAGAGTGTCACTTGTCCAGGTTAACACAACAAAGAGCCACTATATAGCTAATTTCTGTATCACTAAAGTTACTTGTGTTCGGTGATTCTGCAATAGTTGTTACAACAAAAAGAAATTTAAGATCAGTCTATCTCTGAACTTTTTCCATCTGTCTGCTCTCAGATTTTCCTATTCAGCCAAGGTCGATTAGTTAACAGTAAGAGCTGATAAAAATCATTCTTTTGACTACTATATTTGCAACAATGTGTTTAATTCCATTTGGACCATGTGAGACTTTTAGCCAATGAAAGATGCTGATAGTAGTAGGCATCGGTTACCTCCCTTTATTGGCTTGCCAACCAGTCACTTGTACGCGAGACGGTATGCGCAGTTTCGAAGAAAGTAAACATGTTTCAACGTGATGGCAAACGTGTGTGTTGGTGTGCTTGAAACATTACATATATTTTGTAACTCTACAAGTACAATAAATAAGCTTTTCAAAAATACTACATGTAAGTTTCTGAAAAATATGTACATAGGAGAACATCACTGTCAAAAACAGAACATTTTGCTCAAATTACGCACATTTTTCTCCCAATTTGACCATTTAATATTTTCCCTGACATTTCATGTCATTCAATAACTGGTAAAATAATCAATAACTGAACTTAATTTTGTTTTATTGATTTCATGAATAATACTTGTAGACATTTTTGTGCTACATGCAGAAATCCATTGCTCACTGACCCATCTCACGTACACAGTATGTCCTCTACTGGAAGAGTGAGACACATAATGCAATGAAAAACGGGAGTTTTTTTTTAAATTACTGAAACATCCATGTGAGTGATGTTAAAAAATGTTTGAGACAGTGACCCCTGTAATGATATAAATAGACCCAGCTACATGAACACATCCATTGACACACTGACAGTAAGTTTTATGTGTCAATCAATAAGTTATAGCGTTAATCTGGTGAAACTCAGCAGAACACGGCCTATGTTGTCTGAACGACTGCTGGCTAGGGACCTCAGGTGATGTAGATGGGAATGTCCGAGTAACTCTCCATTCCTGAAAAATAAGGGAGCGTTTAAACAATGGAATGACATCACAGATGTGTTTTAAGTCTTCAAATTGGCTGTGTTGCCATTCAGCACTTGGACGGTCACAGGAAGTAGCCACTGGCACAACCCCTTGAGGTGTTCCTTCTGTTTGTCTGCTTCCATTAGACAAGGTGATTTCCAACAGAGCAGAAAAGTAATGAACTTATGTGACAAATGTGCATGATTTATTTACTTTACAATATTTAGAGTATCTATTTTATCACATTTTTATGTACACATGATATCACCGTATCAGGATAGGACCTTGTAATCATCATGTCTGATTATCATTGTCTTACATCAGACAGACATGGTATGGGTCATTGCTCACACACAAATGTCCGCTCTGGGGGGCCTGCAACACTGTAGTGTGTCCTGATGGCTTGGGCCATTATCACAATCAGATGTGTGCTGTAGGCCCCACTGTAGTGTGTCCTGATGGCTTGGGCCATTGCTCACAATCAGATGTGTGCTGTAGGCCCCACTGTAGTGTGTCCTGATGGCTTGGGCCATTGCTCACAATCAGATGTGTGCTGTAGGCCCCACTGTAGTGTGTCCTGATGGCTTGGGCCATTGATCACAATCAGATGTGTGCTGTAGGCCACACTGTAGTGTGTCCTGATGGCTTGGGCCATTGCTCACAATCAGATGTGTGCTGTAGGCCCCACTGTAGTGTGTCCTGATGGCTTGGGCCATTGCTCACAATCAGATGTGTGCTGTAGGCCCCACTGTAGTGTGTCCTGATGGCTTGGGTCATTGATCACAATCAGATGTGTGCTGTAGGCCCCACTGTAGTGTGTCCTGATGGCTTGGGCCATTGATCACAATCAGATGTGTGCTGTAGGCCCCACTGTAGTGTGTCCTGATGGCTTGGGCCATTGCTCACAATCAGATGTGTGCTGTAGGCCCCACTGTAGTGTGTCCTGATGGCTTGGGCCATTGCTCACAATCAGATGTGTGCTGTAGGCCCCACTGTAGTGTGTCCTGATGGCTTGGGCCATTGATCACAATCAGATGTGTGCTGTAGGCCCCACTGTAATGTGTCCTGATGGCTTGGGCCATTGCTCACAATCAGATGTGTGCTGTAGGCCCCACTGTAGTGTGTCCTGATGGCTTGGGCCATTGCTCACAATCAGATGTGTGCTGTAGGCCCCACTGTAGTGTGTCCTGATGGCTTGGGCCATTGCTCACAATCAGATGTGTGCTGTAGGCCCCACTGTAGTGTGTCCTGATGGCTTGGGTCATTGATCACAATCAGATGTGTGCTGTAGGCCCCACTGTAGTGTGTCCTGATGGCTTGGGCCATTGCTCACAATCAGATGTGTGCTGTAGGCCCCACTGTAGTGTGTCCTGATGGCTTGGGCCATTGCTCACAATCAGATGTGTGCTGTAGGCCCCACTGTAGTGTGTCCTGATGGCTTGGGCCATTGCTCACAATCAGATGTGTGCTGTAGGCCCCACTGTAGTGTGTCCTGATGGCTTGGGCCATTGATCACAATCAGATGTGTGCTGTAGGCCCCACTGTAATGTGTCCTAATGGCTTGGGCCATTGCTCACAATCAGATGTGTGCTGTAGGCCACACTGTAGTGTGTCCTGATGGCTTGGGCCATTGCTCACAATCAGATGTGTGCTGTAGGCCCCACTGTAGTGTGTCCTGATGGCTTTGGCCATTGATCACAATCAGATGTGTGCTGTAGGCCCCACTGTAGTGTGTCCTGATGGCTTGGGCCATTGATCACAATCAGATGTGTGCTGTAGGCCACACTGTAGTGTGTCCTGATGGTTTGGGCCATTGCTCACAATCAGATGTGTGTTCTAGGCCACACTGTAGTGTTTTTCAATAAGATTTTTTTTTTTTTTTTAAAAGATAGTTTAATAGCAATAATTTTAGTTTTTGCACTATTCACCTTTAGTTTCCAATGATAACAATTTTCAAAGGCTTTTGAACAAAGTTTCAAATCAGAAGGTGTGTCAGACATAAGAAAAATATCATTGACAAAGAGAATTACCAAAATCTTAATAGACCTACGAATTTCTTTTAAAACATTATTGTTTACTTTTTACAGACAAATAATGTCATTATCTGACCTAAATGACTCAAGGTGATTTAGATGAAGGGCAAAGACAAATGGCAGCAAGTTTGGCCTTGCCTTACTTCACTGTCCCTAGGATAAAACTCATTGTCATTATGAAAAATTCATGATATTTTGTGTTTTACATTTTATTGACAGCAGTGAAATATTTACCAGTGATATTACATTGGCTTTTGTATTTTTTCATGAATTTCTTTTAAAAATTAGCTACCTTTGAATATGCATGGGAAATGAAAATTACAACCTGAATGGATATTTGCAGAGGAGGTAACATCTCCCTCTGCCGATCCATGATACCTGCCAGTATGGAGTCCAATGTTAGATGTAGCACAAGTTGAGACTTGTTGAATGTAAGCCATGTGTTTCACCGACTCAAGCGTGAAGTCATACAATTGTTACAGAGAATCTCCTGAGTTAGCTGGGGCAACACCACAGGTACTAGTCCACAACTCATTCAGATACATGGACATGACGACATGGAGAGAGTGGCTTGTCTACATACATTATCTACTTTCACAAGTCTTGGCCATCAGGCTAGTGGCGGTGTAAATACTGTGTTGTCAGTCTTTTTCACTTAATTACAGTGATTTTGACACAAAAAACTGTATATTGGTCAATGACTTGGACCCTAGAAATATAAGTCATTGGCAAAAGTCATCAAGTCAAATCAACAAAAATGGTGGATGAACCATAACAACAAATCAATGCAATACCGTTCGTGATCCAATGAATATATATGATCTGGCCATGAATGTCGTGATGAGATATGCACTTGACTAAGTCACTATTATTACCTGACAGTTCCTGACAGTTTCCCTAGGATATAGAAAGTATCATGCAAAGACACGCTCTGCTCTTTTTGATGGCTGTGCATTGTTTTATTAAATCTGAAAGTAGGACTAATCCTTAATTTACTTTTTAATTATGAAATTGCGAAACATGTGACGCCTTGCTTTGCATTTCCATCTGACAAGAAAAGTCAGACTATTTAAACAAACCATCTGTTGAATTGAAATTTATCAGTCAGTGACTGGTAACCGACAACCATCTGCAGGGATGAGAACTTTCAGTGACTACAAATTTGTTGTGATCTGATGGCTTCCCCCATAAACACCCCCTACTTATGGACCATGCTCCATTGCAAAGATGTTTCAGCTGGAGAGGAAAATTTCCATTCTCATCCCTGCATCTTAAACTCTGTAATTATGACAATATGATCATGTTTTTATGATTATTTACTGGTGCCATTTTCCCTGATCACCATATTGCCTGATCACCATATTGCCTGTGTGTTTTACAGAGCAAACATCAATAGTTTTCAATATTAACAAGTTTCACTTTGGTATCAGTCGACTGATGATCCCCTCCATTAAGGAGATAGTTTTTGTACAGCTGAGTGCCGCTGTGAGTGAGTGAGTGAGGGGGTTGTGAAGCAGCAATGACCACTGCCCATACTGTGTTATACTGTTTCCATTGTTTGTCTTGGGAGACATTGATGTGCAAATTGTTTTGTGTAGATTGATTTACCCTTGCCTTAACAGTGTATTGATTCATTGCCTGGCGTGAGGATAGGCGACCCGACCCATTTTCATTCTGCTATGGTACTGGTCTTATCACTCCTTGACATCAATAAATTGTCGCAGCATGTCAACTGCGCACATTGACACAGTGCAGCAAGTCTATGCTTGATGGGTATCTCTGTAGACCAATCAGATGCCTTGTAGTGGACTGGTTCATTACACGTTCTCTCGTCCTCCTGGTCAGCATCAAGGCCATTAGTTTGAGTGCTATCAGCAGTATTTATAGCCACTGATTGTCTCCCCTGATTGACCACTTGCTGGTGGATACACAGCACCGGTCAAAGTAACTGCTTCAATTAAACCCTGCAGATTCATACAATATGGCTGCAGTGGTAATTCCATTTACAGACGTAACTTGTGATTAGCAGCCAATAGGCCCATCTGTCTACAGATAGTGTTATACACAAGTTCTACCGACTGGTGCTCACACTAGACAAGTGTTTCATATCAGGCTATGATCTGCAATGGGATGGGATGCAGTTTTATCCACTGATCTGATCCTGGTTACTGTTAAACATGGAATGCATCCTAAACCAGTGGTTGCCATTACCGTAGCTGAGATAATATTGGCCTTTGTTTCGTGATGTAGATGGGTGGATGTGATGAACATAGGTCACTACATTCAACAAAGATACACATCACAAATGTGTTTTCTTAGATTTTGACATTCTTCTTTACTTAAGCTGTGGATATCTGTGAAACAGTTATTGACTTTAAGTTGTGACAAATGCATGACAAATGCATGAAACATATCAGTATGTTTTCCACAGCTCTTGAAACCGGGACCGTACCTTATCGCTGTCAGTATGTGTTGTCGTCAGCCTCGTCTCTCCCCCCCCCCCCTCACCCCAAATTGAGGGTTTCACCACAGTATCTATATATGTAAAACTGTCAAAAGTAAACCAGACTCTTTCACTCAATAACTCATTAGACAAGGCGTGACAGCAAGGAGACCACAACTGCAGCATCTAAGTTTGCAACATGAAAAATTAAAAACTCTTAAACATATACTTCATGTATCATGTGTATACAGATTTTTAAAAATGATACTGCTAAGGCTTTCTTTGTATTTTGAGCTATTCATACAGGTTTGACACTCAACACTGTTAAATGTTGTTAGATTTGTTGTGTCTGTTTCACTGCTTTATGTAGCAGTAACTGGAAATGTCCACACTGTTGGCTTCAATGGGGGCACCCAATTTCATCCATGGTTCATTAGTGTACAGTGTTATTACAAAAATGGTATGCACCAGTGATAAGAGGGGTAATAAACTAACCCCTTTGGAAACATAGTAGAACAGCCCATGAAAGATGAGATACAATGCCCAAATATAACATTGTTTAACCAACAAGCAACAAGAATACTACAGTTCTGTACTGATAATAGTAATACACATAACAGTAATAACACTTATACTAGTTCTGTACTGCAGCAGTAGATGAAACACAGTTCAACCAAGTTTCACTGAATGTCCTGCAGCATCTAGGAATTCCAAAGGGGACTTCACACCTCCCTCAAAGTGGGCTTTTTATCTGCAACCTTTGGTCCAGTCCTGTCTCTTGTGAGGAGTAGGTCTTGCACTGTGTAGATTCTGGGCATGTTTTGTTCCTTTCAGCTCTTTCTAAGTTCTGTAGCACTGGTTGTTGGTCCTTGTGGGTTGTGATGAGTCAGGTCAACCTCTGACAAAGACTGTGGTCGGGCAGGTCAACCTCTGACAAAGACTGTGGTCGGGCAGGTCAACCTCTGACAAAGACTGTGGTCGGGCAAGTCAACCTCTGACAAGGACTGTGGTCGGGCAGGTCAACCTCTGACAAGGACTGTGGTCGGGCAGGTCAACCTCTGACAAAGACTGTGGTCGGGCAGGTCAACCTCTGACAAAGACTGTGGTCGGGCAGGTCAACCTCTGACAAAGACTGTGGTCGGGCAGGTCAACCTCTGACAAAGACTGTGGTCGGGCAGGTCAACCTCTGACAAAGACTGTGGTCGGGCAGGTCAACCTCTGACAAAGACTGTGGTCGGGCAGGTCAACCTCTGACAAAGACTGGTCGGGCAGGTGTTGTTTTCCGGTGCCGACGATGCAACATACTGAGGGTTGGCCATTCTTACAGATGGTGCAAATTGTGAATAAATAAAGCACTTATATATCTAATAACAACACATCTGATAGTTTTTCAGAAATCTACCCAAGAGAAGGCGTAGCTAAGCTTCTTAATAATTGATGTTTTAGTCAAGGAGTACTTAGTCTTACAAGCAGGATACTTTAAATTATTCAGCTTTGTTTCAAGTTTTGATCATGTTGATTGTATTAACGATGTTCTCTAGTATTGTTGAGGTTGAACCAGTCCATTATCAAGTGAGGTATGGGATTGTAGTGTAGTGCAATCACCCCACCTTACCACTATTACTGTATCTGAACTGGCTGTAGACAAAATGATTCATAGTCGAAAGAAGGCTGCACTGCTACAATGGGCTGTAGTGTTACTGCAGTTACTGCAGACTGAGGTGTGAGGACAACGATAGCATTGTGTAGGTCTATTTACCAACCAACTGTCAGTGTTGACAAGAGCAGAAGGGGAGATGGGCACAGGACAGGGTGTGTTACAGTGGTAGTCAGACACGGGGCATGGTGTGTTACAGAGGTAGACAGACACAGGACAGGGTGTGTTACAGAGGTAGACAGACACGGGGCAGGGTGTGTTACAGAGGTAGACAGACACAGGGCAGGGTGTGTTACAGAGGGAGACAGACACAGGACAGGGTGTGTTACAGAGGTAGACAGACACAGGACAGGGTGTGTTACAGAGGTAGACAGACACAGGGCAGGGTGTGTTACAGAGGTAGACAGACACAGGGCAGGGTGTGTTACAGAGGGAGACAGACACAGGGCAGGGTGTGTTACAGAGGGAGACAGACACAGGACAGGGTGTGTTACAGAGGTAGACAGACACAGGACAGGGTGTGTTACAGAGGTAGACAGACACAGGGCAGGGTGTGTTACAGAGGTAGACAGACACAGGACAGGGTGTGTTACAGATTGAGACAGACAGCAGGTGCTGTAGTAGGGCTGCCTCAGGTGTCAGGCCATGTGTAGTGAGGTGTGCAGAGTAATGTGTATAGGAAGGACCCAGGCATGTAGCCCCAGCTGCCTCAGGTGGCGGGATCTTGCGGGGAGAAGGTACACAGCATGTACATTCAGCATTTCATTGTTATTAACTTAACTCTGATAGGCTTTCAAAACTGATTTGTGCAACATTTTAATGATATAATTTGGAGATTCTTTACTTTCATTTATCAGGATAATCTCAAATAACTTCAAAATTGTATAGCCTTTGGTGCTTGATAAGAAATATTCCACCCAAATTGAATAAAAATATAGATTTTATCAGAAATGTTCTTTTGAGGCTTGTGAAATTTATGAATTGCTTGGTTTCATTGTATACATTCTTTTCTGACTTATATATCCTGTCTTCTTGCGGGACATTTTCATTGTACACGTTTGTTATCAAGGGGATAGATATATTTAAAATACAAATTAAGTTCAAGACAGAAAGAAAACCTTCTTGAAGGGGTAGCCCAGTGTTTTATGAGGCCCAAAGCAATGGGTTTGAGGAACAGCGTCAACATGGATATACAATGTTATAGCATACAGACAACAACAGGTTCAGGGTACAGTGTCAACATGGATATGCATAGTTATAAAAATTCGGACAACAACAGGTTTAGGGTACAACATCAACAAAGATATACAATGTTATAACATACGGTAACAACAGGTTCAGGGTACAGCATCAACATGGATATACAATGTTATAACATACGGTGAACAACAGGTTCAGGGTACAGCATCAACATGGATATACAAATGTTATAACATACGGACAACAACAAGTTCAGGGTACAGTGTCAACATGGATATACAAATGTTATAACATACGGACAACAACAGGTTCAGGGTACAGTGTCAACATGGATATACAATGTTATAACATACGGACAACAACAAGTTCAGGGTACAGTGTCAACATGGATATACAAATGTTATAACATACGGACAACAACAAGTTCAGGGTACAGTGTCAACATGGATATACAAATGTTATAACATACGGACAACAACAGGTTCAGGGTACAGTGTCAACATGGATATACAAATGTTATAACATACGGACAACAACAAGTTCAGGGTACAGTGTCAACATGGATATACAAATGTTATAACATACGGACAACAACAGGTTCAGGGTACAGTGTCAACATGGATATACAATGTTATAACATACGGACAACAACAAGTTCAGGGTACAGTGTCAACATGGATATACAAATGTTATAGAACCAGGGCCACTTTCTTTATGTTGTCATCTGATGTCACTATGACCTAGGTGCACAGTTTCAACATTATCGGGGGACACTCTTTCACTTTTGCTGTCATACGACAGAAAATACTCACTGCCTATGTGCATTGACATACATACTGTGCAGTCAGCCTATAGGGTACCTCATCCTTCTCCCTGCATCAATAGGACTGACAGGCTTGACAAAACACTTCATAAGCAGGAATACCAGGAACTGAGTTGCTACTTGATGGGGGCATTGGAGTTTCAACAAGGAAGTGAATCCAAGCCATACAAGCAGAGGTATGATGCAATAGCATTTCTTCCTTATAACAAGCTCAAGAAGGACTTCGCTGTATATGTACCAAGTAGTGTTTAACTCAGGTGTACAAGATACACCAGTCAGTGTTTAACTCAGGTGTACAAGATACACCTTTAACTCAGGTGTACAAGATACATCAGTCAGTGTTTAACTCAGGTGTATAAGATATACCAAGTAGTGTTTAACTCAGGTGTACAAGATATACCAAGTAGTGTTTAACTCAGGTGTACAAGATACGCCAGTCAGAGTTTAACTCAGGTGTACAAGATACACCAGTCAGTGTTTAACTCAGGTGTACAAGATACACCAAGTAGTGTTTAACTCAGGTGTACAAGATACACCAGTCAGTGTTTAACACAGGTGTATAAGATATACCAAGTAGTGTTTAACTCAGGTGTACAAGATACGCCAGTCAGTGTTTAACTCAGGTGTACAAGATAATCCAGTCAGTGTTTAACTCAGGTGTACAAGATACGCCAGTCAGTGTTTAACTCAGGTGTACAAGATACACCTAGTAGTGTTTAACTCAGGTGTACAAGATACACCAAGTAGTGTTTAACTCAGGTGTATAAGATATACCATGTAGTGTTTAACTCAGGTGTACAAGATACACCAGTCATATTCAAGGAAACTTCGGATCATAATTTGGGTTGAGGTTGAGGTTTTTCGTGTTGCTCTGTCGGCTGTGGAACTTTGTGAAAACTTGCATTAGATTGCATTTTCGGTGGATGCTGTCACCATTTGTGTGCCATTAAGTGTCTGGTTTCCACCGCCTCTTTCACAATGTTCAATTTTCTCATCATGTTTTCTGTTTTGAAGTCCGAAATGGACACATACATCAAACATACCCTGCACATTGTTGACAACTTTCATAGTCCTCTGACATTTGGTTGGATGTTGCTATGATCACAACTCATGCAATATAGACAGATTGTATGCAGGGAGCTGGTTGAGGATCTTTTCTCTTTCTCTATCACAGGAATCAGGGCCCCGTTCCACAAAGCCATCTTAGCGCTAGGGTGATCATAACTCCCATACTTTAACACTGGCTAATGATGGTCGTAGCGCTAAGATCACTTTGTGGAACAGGGCCCCGTTGATAATTTCTGAATTTCATAATTCGACTTATCACGGTTTGCCAACAAGATGACAATATGCATGATTTTGAAAACGCAATGTACAGGTATTTTCCAAACATAATGTGATGCGTAATCATTAGAATTTCATGTTGTGGTGTACCGATAAAACCATGCTCCATTAGTCATACCCATGATCATCTGTTTCACCATGTTCACCATGTTCACCAAAGTGGTATACATCTGCAGTGTTTACCTGACATGCTGTGATGTAACTGAAGTACTGTGTCAAGTGAAGCCCCTCACGGCCATTCACTCCTCACAGAATACAGAAAAAACAGCTGGCACTTGGCCGGCATTCGATTCCCGACACCCATGTCTGGTTGGTTGGTGGTTGGTGTGTTGTTTAACGCCGCACTCAGCAATATTCCAGCTATATGGCGGCAGTCTGTAAATAATCAAGTCTGGACCAGACAATCCAGTAATTAATATCATGAGCATCGATCCACGCAATTGGGATCAATGACATGCATCAACCAAGTCAGCGAGATTGACCACCCAATCCCTTTTACGACAAGCATAGTCGCCTTTTACGGCCTATTCTACCCCAGAATCTTCACGGGTCCCCATGTCTGGTGTCCCATGCCATGATATTGCTGGTATATTGCCAAAAGCAGTGTCAAACTTCTCTCACTCACTCACTCACTCACTTACTCACTCACTCATGGTTGATTGAGTGTCATCGTGCCACGACATTAACAATCATTGCTTGTTATGACAATCACTGGATTGTCCATGCAGACTCTCTTATAGACTCACATGCTGCCGTCATACAGCTGAAATATGCCTGAGTTGGGCATTAGACATCAAACATCTCTATTTTATGATAGAGATTATTGAAAACTCCTGGGGTGAGTTAGCATGTGCTTGAACAACCATTGAGAGACATTGTTATGGAGAACGGATGACTCAGCTTGAGGACAGTTGTTTTCTGCACACTGTAGCCAGATGTTGCCATGAAGGTTCAGAGGTCAGCCAGAGGTCGTCCTGCATGTTGGGAGTCGGCAACAGATGCTCATCATGGACTTTCCACTCCCTGACATCACAACACCTGGAACACCTGGAACACTCGGAACACTTAGCCTCTGTGAGGCTCACTCCTTGACATCACAACACCTGAAACACCTAGCCTCTGTGAGGCTCACTCACTCACTCACTCACTCACTCACTCACAACCACACTCCCTGACATCACAACACTTGGAACACCTGGAACACCTTGCCTCTGTGAGGCTCACTCCCTGACATCACAAAACCTGGAACACCTAGCCTCTGTGAGGCTCACTCACTGACTCACAACCACACTCCCTGACATCACAACACCTGGAACACCTAGCCTCTGTGAGGCTCACTCACTCACTCACAACCACACTCCCTGACATCACAGCACCTGGAACACCTAGCCTCTGTGAGGCTCACTCACTCACTCACTCACTCACTCACTCACTCACTCACAACCACACTCCCTGACATCACAACACCTGGAACACCTAGCCACTGTGAGGCTCACTCACTCACTCACTCACTCACTCACTCACTCACTCACAACCACACTCCCTGACATCACAACACCTGGAACACCTAGCCTCTGTGAGGCTCACTCACTCACTCACTCACTCACTCACTCACAACAAAAACTCCCTGACATCACAAAACCTGGAACACCTAGAACACCTAGCCTCTGTGAGGCTCACTCCCTGACATCACAACCACACACCCTGACATCACAACACCTGGAATACCCGGAACAACTAGCCTCTGTGAGGCTCACTCACTCACTCACTCGCAACAAAAACTCCCTGACATCACAAAACCTGGAACACCTAGAACACCTAGCCTCTGTGAGGCTCACTCCCTGACATCACAACCACACACCCTGACATCACAACACCTGGAACACCTAGCCTCTGTATGGAACACCTTGCCTCTGTGTGGCCCACTCCCAGTGTTGTGAGTGTGGTTGTGTTATATTTTAAGGCTGCAAGTTACCTTTAATGTGATTCAATGGCAAATAACAAACATGATATGGAAATATAGAGGAATGTGATCTCAGATTATGACAGTTGAGGGTGATGCTGTAAGCGGCTGTACTGATTGTGTAATACTGACAGTGCTGGTGTAGAGCTGTTCTGACAGTGATGTATTTAGAGCTGTACTGATAGTGTAATACTGACAGTGCTGGTGTAGAGCTGTACTGACAGTGCTGGTGTAGAGCTGTACTGACAGTGCTGGTGTAGAGCTGTAATGACAGGGGGATAATGATGCCTGTTAATACAATAAGTAGATTGAAATATTGAAATTTGATCCGACATGGCAAACAGGGCATCATTGATATTTGAGTGATAAGATTTTGTGATACAATTGCTGTCCACTATCTGTCAGGGGAGACTGATAGCACTGTTATTGGAATTAATGAGTGACCTGCATGGTTAGCTCTGAATGTCAGACACTTGCTCTCTAGGGTATCTCCTTATGTACACAGACTGGGCAACATGACTGTGTGTGTGTGTGTGTGTGTACCTCACTGTGCCTAGCAGTGCCTCTCTACAGACACTTGCCTCACAGTTTCTCTGTACAGACACTTGCCTCACAGTTTCTCTGTACAGACACTTGCCTCACAGTTTCTCTGCACAGACACTTGCTCTCTAGGGTATCTCCTAATGTACACCAAAGACTGGGCAACATGACTGGAGGTGTGTGTGTGTGTGCCTCACTGTGCCTAGCAGTGCCTCTGTACAGACACTTGCCTCACAGTTTCTCTGTACAGACACTTGCCTCACAGTTTCTCTGCACAGACACTTGCTCTCTAGGGTATCTCCTAATGTACACCAAAGACTGGGCAACATGACTGGAGGTGTGTGTGTACCTCACTTTGCCTAGCCGTGCCTCTCTACAGACACTTGCCTTCACAGTTTCTCTGTACAGACACTTGCTTCACAGTTTCTCTGCACAGACACTTGCTCTCTAGGGTATCTCCTAATGTACACCAAAGACTGGGCAACATGACTGGAGGTGTGTGTGTGTGTACCTCACTGTACCTAGCAGTGCCTCTGTACAGACACTTGCCTCACAGTTTCTCTGTACAGACACTTGCCTCACAGTTTCTCTGTACAGACACTTGCCTTCACAGTTTCTCTGTACAGACGCTTGCCTCACAGTTTCTCTGTACAGACACTTGCCTCACAGTTTCTCTGTACAGACACTTCCCTCACAGTTTCTCTGTACAGACACTTGCCTCACAGTTTCTCTGTACAGACACTTGCCTCGCAGTTTCTCTGTACAGACACTTGCCTCACAGTTTCTCTGCACAGACACTTGCCTCACAGTTTCTCTGTACAGACACTTGCTCTCTAGGGTATCTCCTAATGTACATCACAGACTGGGCAACATGACTGTGTGTGTGTGTGTGTGTATGTGTACCTCACTATGACTAGCAGTGCCTCTGTACAGACACTTGCCTCACAGTTTCTCTGTACAGACACTTGCCTCACAGTTTCTCTGTACAGACACTTGCCTCACAGTTTCTCTGTACAGACACTTGCTCTCTAGGGTATCTCCTAATGTACATCACAGACTGGGCAACATGACTGTGTGTGTGTGTGTGTGTGTGTGTACCTCACTATGACTAGCAGTGCCTCTGTACAGACACTTGCCTCACAGTTTCTCTGTACAGACACTTGCCTCACAGTTTCTCTGTACAGACACTTGCTCTCTAGGGTATCTCCTAATGTACATCACAGACTGGGCAACATGACTGTGTGTGTGTGTGTGTGTGTGTACCTCACTATGACTAGCAGTGCCTCTGTACAGACACTTGCCTCACAGTTTCTCTGTACAGACGCTTGCCTTGACAGTTTCTCTGTCCAGACACTTGCCTCACAGTTTCTCTGTCCAGACACTTGCCTCACAGTTGTCTGTACAGACACTATTTCACAACCTTGCAATGCCTCTCTAGGTAACTCTGTATATGATGGAAAAATGCTCTTTGTTTGTTAGCTTTCGACAAATGGATGGAAATAGTGATTTTGTATAGGTAATTAATATTTCTTTTCTTGCTGACATTTTGAATTGCAATATTTTAAATGTCAAACAAGGAATGATAATCCCATTAAGAGAATATGTCTCTCTCTACCAGTCCAGTGATCTGTAGACATGTTCAAAAGTGTGCCTTGTCTAGAGTCAGGAAAGAATGTCTGTTTTGTATTTTATGACAAGTCAAGTGGATGTCATATCTCTCTCAGCAGGTGTAGTGCTAATCTGTGGCTGCACAGCTACTCTCTGCGGGATCAAGTGCTGTAAACCTGCAGACAGGGATGTGTAGGCACTTTCGCCATGTTCAATACTGTTTTACACTGCGCAGATGTCGCTGACAGGTAGAGATGGTCGGTGAAAGGAATTACATGTCAATAGTTATTTCTGTCACTGGTTTGTGTGGATTTTTGTCAATATTTATTGTATTGTTTGGTATGTTTTGGGGGCAGGGGTTAAACGTTGTGATGATGTTTCTTGGTGGGACAATGCAGGTCATAAGGTATGATTACCTGAGAAACACAACAGTATTTTAGTTTTTCCCCACCTCAATAATTAGTGTGTAATACATGGAAATATGTACCTGAAAGTACACTAAGATATACCTGAACACTAAGATATACCTGAAGGTACACTAAGATATACCTGAACACTAAGATGTACCATGCATACCTGAAGGTCCACTAAGATGTACCTGAAGGTCCACTAAGATATACCTGAACACTAAGATATACCTGAAGGTACAATAAGATATACCTGAAGGTACACTAAGATATACCTGAACACTAAGATATACCTGAAAGTACACTAAGATGTACCTCAAGGTCCACTTAGATATACCTGAACACTAAGATATACCTGAAGGTACACTAAGATGTACCTGATCACTAAGGTATACCTGAAGGTACACTACGATGTACCTGAACACTGAGATGTACCTGAAGATACACTAAGATATACCTGAACACTAAGATATACCTGAAAGTACACTAAGATATACCTGAACACCCAGATGTACCATGCATACATGAAGATATGCTAAGATATACCTGAACACTGAGATGTACCTGAAGATACACTAAGATATACCTGAAGGTACACTAAGATGTACCTGAACACTAAGATATACCTGAACACTAAGACGTACCTGAAGATACACTAAGATATACCTGAACACTGAAATGTACCTGAAGATACACTGAGATATACCTGAAGGTACACTAAGATATACCTGAACACTAAGATGTATCTGAAAGTACACTAAGATATACGTGGAAGTGCTCATTGGATAAGCAAGGATATACCTACGTAATCTAGTTACATAAATTGCATCATTGTTCGAGTCACAAATAACAAAAATCAAGTACAATTTCCACTAATATACAATTCCAAGACTAGTGCATACATATTATAAAAAGTTATTTGATAAAAGATAATTCTAAATGCTTTTGGCTACCTATAATATTGGCTTGACTTCTTGGTTTTGCCACTGGCTACCTGGAAAGAAATGCCTGTAGCCATCATGGCCATATGGCTACTTGTTAAAAATTTAAACTTTGAGGCTTGACTAAGATATACCATGTATACCTGAAGATATACTAAGACATACCTGAAGATATAATGAGATAAACCTGAAGATGCAATCATTCACTCTCACTCTCCAAGTTTGTGTTTGATGTTGAAATTGTAAAAGTAAATAATTTGTTTTTTTGTTTCAGAATTCAAGATGATAAACTTTTTTCCAGTAGCATTAGATTGGATCCTGCTATGCTGGACTTTCAACAACAGTGAGTTGACTTCCTCACATATTTATACAGTTCTTTCATCAGCTGTTATTTAGGGAGCACCCATTGGATTTCAGGGGGTGTGAGGGTGATTTTTTTTTTATATGAAAATGTTGATCAGAAATATGACCAAAATGAATAGTTTTATGGCAGTGGAGAAAAAAAATGAATGGTTTGTTTAGATTTTGTTTAAAAAAAAGGACCGCTGTGTCTGTGTGAAATGTCAATAGGTGCAAAATAGTTTGTGGAAAATACCCAAATGTCAAAAAGTGTCTGTTATTAGTTTGATTTACAATAAATAGACTGTTTCATGGTGATTACACTGATTAGTGAAGAAATAAGGTTTTGGAAGTAGCTGGGGGAAGAAAGAATGTACTCACTCACTCATTCACTCACTCACTCATAAGACGTCTCTTCTTCTTTCCCTCCCTGCAGGGCTATATATTGTCATGTTTATCATATGGGGCTCTATATGCTGTCATGTATCATACGTATCATATCAGGGTCTATATCTTGTTATATGTATCATATGCTGGGCGATATCTTGTCAAATGTAACATATAGGGGCTATATCTTTTAATTTTTATCATATGGGGTTCTATATCTTGTCATATGTTTCATTTGCTGGGCTATATCCTGTCATATGTATCTTATCAGGGTCTATGTCTTGTCATATGTATCAATACTATCATATGGGGGGCTATGTCTTGTCATATGTATCAATACTATCATATGGGGGGCTATATCTTGTCATATGTATCAATACTATCATATGGGGGGCTATATCTTGTCTTATGTATCAATACTATCATATGGGGAGCTATGTCTTGTCATATGTATCAATACTATCATATGGGGAGCTATATCTTGTCTTATGTATCAATACTATCATATGGGGAGCTATGTCTTGTCATATGTATCGATACTATCATATGGGGAGCTATGTCTTGTCATATGTATCGATACTATCATATGGGGGGGGGGGGGGGGCTATGTCTTGTCATATGTATCAATACTATCATATGGGGGGCTATATCTTGTCATATGTATCAATACTATCATATGGGGACCTTTGTCTTGTCATATTTATCGATACTATCATATGGGGGGGGGGCTATGTCTTGTCATATGTATCAATACTATCATATGGGGTGCTATCGCATCCTGGGTTGGGTATGAGTATTATTTATTATGTATCATAGAATGGACAGATATCATGTTTTGAGTTCAATTGTTTTGACACCATGATAAACATTGTAGCATGTGCCCTATGTCCTGTATTGTTTCCCCATCACGGGCCAGACTTGCTGATGTATTGTATGCTAACCCTCTTGACAACATGACATCGCTCTACAGGCTGATGTTCTATTTTTTTCAGGCCAGTTGGAATGCCGCGTATGGAAAGAGTCATAGTTCAAAATAATGACCCTAAAAATAGTTTACACTTACTGTCAATATCAGGCAGTACAGTGCATTTTCATTGCTCATTTTTTCAAGATAAAGTAAGTGTGTTTCCTTCACTTTATTTCATGATTATTTGTTTGAAAGCAAGTTACGCTCCTACTGATAGGAGTCTGATATTGCCTTGTTTTTGATACAAGTTTATAGGAACTACCAACCAGAACTATAGCAGTCTTAAAACAGCTGTATGGTTTTAGTCAATGGTTAACCTATGACACGTTATGTAATGTCAGGTGTATGTTATATCCAGTGTGTTTAATGTCAGGTGTATGTTATATCCAGTGTGTTTAATGTCAAGTGTGTGTACAGCATTAGAAATTGGCACTAGTCCTATAGTTCTTGCCAAACTGCCCAATAGTCAAGGTATCATACAGACTAGTAGCATTTTGCCATTACTGAGGGTTTTGCTATATGTTGTCATTATAAGAACTAGTAGACCAAAGCAGTAAGTTTCTACTGGTGTTATGTCAGGTGTGTGTAATGTCACAAGTGTTGTTTTCAGATTGTTCCCCCTGGGGGAAACACTACATTTGATGTAGTATTTTTGGCCAGACAGGAAGGGAATGTGGAGAATACCTTATATATCCACACCTCCATAGGCTCGTTAAAATACCAGGTGAGAATACTTTATATATCCACACCTCCATAGGCTCGTTAAAATACCAGGTGAGAACACTTTATATATCCACACCTCCATGGGCTCATTAAAATACCAGGTGAGAACACTTTATATATCCACACCTCTATTGGCTCATTAAAATACCAGGTGAGAACACTTTATGTATCCACACCTCCATAGGCTCATTAAGATACCAGGTGAGAACACTTTATACATCGACACCTCCATGGGCTCATTAAAATACCAGGTGAGAACACTTTATATATCCACACCTCTATGGGCTCATTAAAATACCAGGTGAGAACACTTTATATATCCACACCTCCATGGGCTCATTAAAATACCAGGTGAGAACACTTTATGTATCCACACCTCCATAGGCTCATTAAGATACCAGGTGAGAACACTTTATACATCGACACCTCCATAGGCTCATTAAAATACCAGGTGAGAACACTTTATATATCCACACCTCCATGGGCTCATTAAAATACCAGGTGAGAACACTTTATATATCCACACCTCTATGGGCTCATTAAAATACCAGGTGAGAACACTTTATATATCCACACCTCCATGGGCTCATTAAAATACAAGGTGAGAACACTTTACATATCCACACCTCTATGGGCTTGTTAAAATACCAGGTGAGAACACTTTATGTATCCACACCTCTATGGGCTTGTTAAAATACCAGGTGAGAACACTTTATATATCCACACCTCCATGGGCTCATTAAAATACCAGGTGAGAACACTTTATGTATCCACACCTCCATGGGCTCATTGAAATACCAGGTGAGAACACTTTATATATCCACACCTCCATGGGCTCATTAAAATACCAGGTGAGAACACTTTATGTATCCACACCTCCATAGGCTCATTAAAATACCAGGTGAGAACACTTTATGTATCCACACCTCTATTGGCTTGTTAAAATACCAGGTGAGAACACTTTATGTATCCACACCTCTATGGGCTCATTAAAATACAAGGTGAGAACACTTTACATATCCACACCTCTATGGGCTCATTAAAATACAAGGTGAGAACACTTTGTGTATCCACTCCTCTATGGGCTTGTTAAAATACCAGGTGAGAACACTTTATGTATCCACACCTCTATGGGCTTGTTAAAATACCAGGTGAGAACACTTTATATATCCACACCTCCATGGGCTCATTAAAATACCAGGTGAGAACACTTTATGTATCCACACCTCCATAGGCTCATTAAAATACCAGGTGAGAACACTTTATATATCCACACCTCCGTGGGCTTGTTAAAATACCAGCTGAGAACACTTTATATATCCACACCTCTATTGGCTTGTTAAAATACCAGGTGAGAGCCCACTACCCTGGCGCTAGTACAAATTTCCCCATTGTTCTAACTTTTCCAAGGCATTTTATCTTTGTACAGGTTAGTTATACTTTTGAATTTCGTTTTAACCCAGATATCCCCACCCTGATATCAGTCCATAATATCTAACTGTCTAACCTCCATAGGCTTGTTGAAGTACAGGTTGAAGGTGACAATATATCCACACCTCCATAGGTTCAATAAGATACATTCATACACACCGAACATATCAGATGGGTATATTTGACATATCCACACCTCAAAAGCTTATAAATAATACGTCCTCAGCCGTACACTTGGTACTCCAGATTGACCCATGTTCTGACATTGATCTCACACTTGGTACTCCAGATTGACCCATGTTCTGACATTGATCTCACACTTGTTACTCCAGGTTGCCCCAAGTTCTGACATTGATCTCACACTTGTTACTCCAGGTTGCCCCATGTTCTGACATTGATCTCACACTTGTTACTCCAGGTTGACCCAAGTTCTGACATTGATCTCACACTTGTTACTCCAGGTTGACCCATGTTCTGACACTGATCTCACACTTGTTACTCCAGGTTGACCCAAGTTCTCGCATTGATCTCACACTTGTTACTCCAGGTTGACCCATGTTCTGACACTGATCTCACACTTGTTACTCCAGGTTGACCCAAGTTCTCGCATTGATCTCACACTTGGTACTCCAGGTTGACCCAAGATCTGACATTGATCTCACACTTGTTACTCCAGGTTGACCCATGTTCTGACACTGATCTCACACTTGTTACTCCAGGTTGACCCAAGTTCTCGCATTGATCTCACACTTGGTACTCCAGGTTGACCCAAGATCTGACATTGATCTCACACTTGTTACTCCAGGTTGACCCAAGTTCTCGCATTGATCTCACACTTGTTACTCCAGGTTGACCCAAGATCTGACATTGATCTCACACTTGGTACTCCAGGTTGACCCAAGATCTGACATTGATCTCACACTTGTTACTCCAGGTTGATCCAAGTTCTGACATTGATCTCACACTTGGTACTCCAGGTTGACCCAAGATCTGACATTGATCTCACACTTGTTACTCCAGGTTGACCCAAGATCTGACATTGATCTCACACTTGGTACTCCAGGTTGACCCAAGATCTGACATTGATCTCACACTTGGTACTCCAGGTTGACCCAAGATCTGACATTGATCTCACACTTGTTACTCCAGGTTGACCCAAGATCTGACATTGATCTCACACTTGATACTCCAGGTGGACCCATGTTCTCGCATTGATCTCACACTTTTTACTCCAGGTTGACCCATGTTCTCGCATTGATCTCACACTTGTTACTCCAGATTGACCCATGTTCTGACACTGATCTCACACTTGTTACTCCAGGTTGACCCATGTTCTGACATTGATCTCACACTTGTTACTCCAGATTGACCCATGTTCTCGCATTGATCTCACACTTGTTACTCCAGATTGACCCATGTTCTGACACTGATCTCACACTTGTTACTCCAGACTGACCAATGTTCTGACACTGATCTCACACTATGTTTCAGGTTTTTGGTGTTGGTATTCCCAACCCGTATCGCCTGAGGCCGTACCTCGGAGCCAGAGTACCCATCAACAGTAGTTTTTCTCCTTTAATTCAAATGCATAATCCTCATAATAGAAGGCTACAGGTGAGTGGTACATCGTTTTGTTGCCAATGCCACATTATCTATACTTTCATGCAGCATGGGGAGTCAGGGCGCCCTATCGTATAAGGCAACGCATTTTCGCTGTGCAGAGTTGCTCGTTGGTTTCACCAAAGTATTGAACATCTGAATCATGCATCACTTCAGGTTTTCCTCGCACGTTAAACTGACACGCTGTGATATGATTGAATAATGTTCAAATCTAAATCCATCCCTAACTTTGATATTTAAACGTAGCAATAGATGGAAATAATAGACTTGGCGCCTATTTTAGACGATAGATAACCTTGATAGTTTACGAAGTGCCTCAGTTGTCTAATACGCGCAACTAGCTGCGCAGCTTGGGCATGACAGAAACCTAGGTTATGTTTCAAGGTTTTGTCAGCAAAATGTTTGGTTCCTACATGGCCAATGCCAAGTAGGACCTATTGTCAGTGGCACCTGGTCTTGGCACCTGGTCTGGGCACCTGCTCATCGTCGCCATCTCTCTCTGTCCCCAGGTGCTGGAGATGTTTTCTAGTGAAGGAGACTTACATCTAGAACTCCCGTCAGGAGCAAAAGAGGCATCAAAAGAATTATGGGTAAAAAAAATTTAATTTAAAAGTGTGTTTAAAAATGAATTTTCGCCATTTGACCTTGATTGTTTTCTTCCTTGATTAATTTGACAGAAATTACATCCATTTGACCTTGATAGTTCTATCCCTTGATTGTCATGACAGGAATTTTAGCCATTTGACCTTGATAGTTCTCTCCCTTATTTACCTTGACAGGAATTACATCCATTTGACCTTGATAGTTCTATCCCTTGGTTGTCATGACAGGAATTTTAGCCATTTGACCTTGATAGTTCTCTCCCTTATTTACCTTGACAGGAATTACATCCATTTGACCTTGATAGTTCTATCCCTTGATTGTCCTGACAGGAATTTTAGCCATTTGACCTTGATAGTTCTCTCCCTTATTTACCTTGACAGGAATTACATCCATTTGACCTTGATAGTTCTATCCCTTGATTGTCCTGACAGGAATTTTAGCCATTTGACCTTGATAGTTCTCTCCCTTATTTACCTTGACAGGAATTACATCCATTTGACCTTGATAGTTCTATCCCTTGATTGTCCTGACAGGAATTTTAGCCATTTGACCTTGATAGTTCTCTCCCTTATTTACCTTGACAGGAATTACATCAATTTGACCTTGATAGTTCTATCCCTTGATTGTCCTGACAGGAATTTAGCCATTTGACCTTGATAGTTCTCTCCCTTATTTTCCTTGACAGGAATTACATCCATTTGACCTTGATAGTTCTCTCCCTTATTTACCTTGACAGGAATTTTAGCCATTTGACCTTGATAGTTCTCTCCCTTATTTACCTTGACAGGAATTACATCCATTTGACCTTGATAGTTCTCTCCCTTATTTACCTTGACAGGAATTTTAGCCATTTGACCTTGATAGTTCTCTCCCTTATTTACCTTGACAGAAATTACAGCCATTAGACCTTGATAGTTCTCTCCTTTGATAACCTTGACAGGAATTTTAGCCATTTGACCTTGATGGTTCTCTCCCTTATTTACCTTGACAGAAATTACAGCCACTAGACCTTGATAGTTCTCTCCTTTGATAACCTTGACAGGAATTACAGCCATTTGACCTTGCTAGTTCTCTCCTTTGATAACCTTGACGGAACGTACAGCCATTTGACCTTGATAGTTCTCTCGTTTGATAACCTTGACAGGAATTACAGCCATTTGAGACTAAGCCTGTGATGCGGGCCAACTTTGTGGGTCGTGTAGAAAACAACCACACAGCATTTATCAGGATAAAAACAAACCAGGAGAGTGACTCCGAGATGCTGATACTGCCGGTGGAGGTGGAGGTGTCTTCAGGTAAGTCCGCTGTCAAGTCTGCAACACAGAGTGTCAATTTGAAAGTAAACTTATATACATATAAACATGTTGATACAGCAATATTATCATAAATGGAATGATACAGAAACTAGAGCCCTGATGCATTCATTGTCCGATATTAATATGTGTTGTCAGATATGAAGTAGAGCCTCAAAATGAGTTTTTGACGTCTTGGTATGGTGTCCTACAATTTATGGTGTTTCCTCACCATAAATGAGACATTCAATTCATTTGACCATGTTTATTTACTATTATTGCCCCAAATTGTCGTTTACCATCTTTGTGAGCAGATGGAGTAAATTCACTAGACATTGGCTTAAGACAAGTAGCAACAGTCACAAAAGGACTAAATTACCGTATTCGACGTAATAAGCGTCTCGCTCTAATAAGCGCCCACCGCGATATTTGCTAATATATTGGCACGTGAACGATCCCAATTAGCACCCCATCGGATTGAACAATGTAATCAAGACTTATTCATTCGCGCATAATACGCACTCCTGTGTTATATGCACCATTAATTATGGGCAATTAAATTCTGGAAAAATATATCTGCCGTACATAAACATTTCAGGCTGTCAGCATAAACCACTAAATTTATCTTTCAACACTGTTTTTTTTTCACTAAAATAATATTCTAATAAGAGCCTCCTATTTCTAATTTTGAGAGCGCCCTGGGCGCTTATTACGTCGAGTAGGGTATTTTGCTTTTTAACTGCATGAGGTTTAGAAAATATGATAAACAAGGATGATATATTGTAATCATTAGAATCATTAACTATTTCACAAGCCTTAAATGTATTGTGTTCTTTGAACAACTGTCTGTAGTTCTATCTATGGTAAGTGTAATTGATACAGACGTATATGCTTTTGTTGAAAGATCCATACTGTCATTTCAATCAATAACATCTTAAATTACAAAAAGCAGAATTTATACATCATCACTCCAGTCATGTTCAACTCTGAATTCCGTGTCTAGAAACAGTGGCAATTTGAATCTTGTTAAAAGTGAGATAAAGGGGAGTTAATCAAGTGATGGCTTGTCATGTATATGTATCTCTGTGTCGCCCTGATGGCACATACTGTTGCTCATACTGTAGCACATTAAATTTACGACATGGGTACAATGTGTTTAGACCATTTCTGATATCCCCTGCCATTATATTGCTGAAATATTGCTAAAAGCAACGTAAAACTAAACTCACTTACTCATACTGTTGTTCATACTGTTCCTCATACTGTTCCTCATACTCTCATGGGACTGACTGGACCACGCCCAGATCTTTATAGGCCAAGATCAGTATGTGACTGGAAAATTGCTGACTGCAGTGTTCAACAATATTCACTCACTCATTCTCATGGACAACAGTTCTCATGTCACACATGAATCACAAGTTATACAGTACATCTTGAGTTATGACATTATGTTTGTCCTTCCAGAGCCAGGGATATACTCACCGATAGAGATGATAGATTTTGGTATTTTGAGGACGCTTGACAAACCTAAAGTTGTGAAGTTGAACCTCATCAATACAGGAGCAAAACCTATACATATCTCCGTGAGTACCTGTAGTAGAACTCCCCATGTCTCTGTGAGTACCTGTAGTAGAAGTCCCCATATCTCTGTGAGTACCTGTAGTAGAGGTCCCCATATCTCTGTGAATACCTGTAGTAGAACTCCCCATGTCTCTGTGAGTACCTGTAGTAGAAGTCCCCATATCTCCATGAGTACCTCCAGTAGAACTCCCCATATCTCCATGAGTACCTGTAGTAGAAGTCCCCATATCTCCATGAGTACCTGTAGTAGAAGTCCCCATATCTCCATGAGTACCTGTAGTAGAGGTCCCCATATCTCTGTGAATACCTGTAGTAGAGGTCCCCATGTCTCTGTGAGTACCTGTAGTAGAGGTCCCCATATCTCTGTGAGTACCTATAGTAGAAGTCCCCGTATCTCCATGAGTACCCGTAGTAGAGGTCCCCATATCTCCGTGAGTACCTCCACTAGAACTCCCCATATTTCCGTGAGTACCTGTAGTAGAAGTCCCCATATCTCCATGAGTACCTCCAGTAGAACTCCCCATATCTCCATGAGTACCTGTAGTAGAAGTCCCCATATCTCCATGAGTACCTGTAGTAGAAGTCCCCATATCTCCATGAGTACCTGTAGTAGAGGTCCCCATATCTCCGTGAGTACCTGTAGTAGAAGTGCCCATATCTCCATGAGTAACTGTAGTAGAAGTGCCCATATCTCCGTGAGTACCTGTAGTAGAAGTGCCCATGTCTCCATGAGTACCTGTAGTAGAAGTCCCCATATCTCCATGAGTACCTGTAGTAGAACTCCCCATATCTCCATGAGTACCTGTAGTAGTAGTCCCCATATCTCCATGAGTACCTGTAGTAGTAGTCCCCATATCTCCATGAGTACCTGTAGTAGAAGTCCCCATATCTCCATGAGTACCTGTAGTAGAGGTCCCCATATCTCCGTGAGTACCTGTAGTAGAAGTGCCCATATCTCCATGAGTAACTGTAGTAGAAGTGCCCATATCTCCGTGAGTACCTGTAGTAGAAGTGCCCATATCTCTGTGAGTACCTGTAGTAGAAGTGCCCATGTCTCTGTGAGTACCTGTAGTAGAAGTGCCCCTATCTCCATGAGTACCTGTAGTAGAGGTCCCCATATCTCTGTGAGTACCTGTAGTAGAAGTCCCCATATCTCCATGAGTACCTGTTGTAGAAGTGCCCATGTCTCTGTGAGTACCTGTAGTAGAGGTCCCCATATCTCTGTGAGTACCTCCAGTAGAAGTTGGATCACTGAACTGAAGCAGTTAAGACATAAGGACATTAGTATGCTCTGTACGCCTTAGCCCAAGGTAAATACTTATAAACAAAGAATGGTTGAGATTTCCCATGTTGCGTCACAGTTTGGATGAATCATCTATTTATGACTCATTCTATTGGGAGAGCTTGTGTACCCTCCTTCACCTGTTCTCTCAATGTCTTCTCTCCCACAGAGTGTGAATGTGTCGCCTAGCAACGATGCTGTTAGCATAGACTTCCGACCTATAAAGTTGCAGCCAGACCCAGGGAGGCAGGTCACAGTTGCACATATCACATACAACGGTGAGTTGTCACACAAGTAGCACATATCACATACAACGGTGAGTTGTCACACATTTAGCACTTGTCACATACAACGGTGAGTTGTCACACATTTAGCACTTGTCACATACAACGGTGAGTTGTCTCACAAGTAGCACATGTCACATACAATGGGGAGTTGTCACACAAGTAGCACATATCACATACAACGGTGAGTTGTCACACAAGTAGCACATGTCACATACAACGGTGAGTTGTCACACAAGTAGCACATATCACATACAACGGTGAATTGTCACACAAGTAGCACATATCACATACAACGATGAGTTGTCACACAAGTATCACATGTCACATACAGTGGGGAGTTGTCACACAGGTATCACGTCACATACAACGGTGAGTTGTCAGACAAGTAGCACATGTCACATACCACGATGAGTTGTCACACAAGTAGCACATATCACATACAACGGTGAGTTGTCACACAAGTAGCACATGTCACATACCACGATGAGTTGTCACACAAGTAGCACATGTCACATACAACGATGAGTTGTCACACATATAGCACTTGTCACATACAATGGGGAGTTGTCACACAGGTAGCACATGTCCTTGAGCGATAAGTTGTCACACATATAACACATGTCACATACCACGATGAGTTGTCACACAAGTAGCACATGTCACATACAATGGGGAGTTGTCACACAAGTAGCCCATGTCACATACAACGGTGAGTTGTCACACAAGTAGCATATGTCACATACAATGGGGAGTTGTTACACAAGTAGCACATGTCACATACAATGGGGAGTTGTCACACAAGTAGAACATGTCACATACAATGGGAAGTTGTCACACAAGTAGCACATGTCACATACAATGGGGAGTTGTCACACAAGTACCATGGTTACCTACGTGGAACCCTCCTGCCAGTGTCGGCTCCCAACTGGGATCTGGGTGCTCATCAGCGACAGGGCAGTCGGGTAGCCTAGTGGTTCAAGCGTTTGCTCGTCACGCCGAAGAACCCGGGTTCAATTCCTGACGTGGGTACAATGTGTGAAGCTCATTTCTGGCGTCCACTGCCGTGATATTGCTGGAATATTGCTAAAAACGGCGTAAAACCATACTCACTCACTCACTCATCAGCGACAGAAATTGGCACTAGTCCTAAAGTCCTTGCCAAACTGCCCAACAGTTAGGTTTCATATAGGACTAGAAGAAATTTGCAATTTTTAAGGGTTTTGTTATGTGATATCATTATGAGGACTTGTGGACTCCCAACTGTTTGCGTCGCCGCTGACTGTCTTCATGGTCATGGCCCTTGTATTCCAACTGAAGCTTCTCCTGAACAAGAGCTAAGATCATGTTGACAGGGTATGTTGTCAGAACTTCCAGCAATAATGTTGAATATATTCGGTTACAGCTTGTACAAGTTTTGCATCCATGCTAACATGTGTGCCACAATCCATGGGATCATTGTCTCATCTGTTTAAGTGACTGTGGGGTGTAACTAGTAAACCCAAACAATCGGAATCGTAACATCATCGATTGGATGGAACTTGTACTATCATAGCAATGCCGGCAAACAAACAACTCCACATGCATCGTGATCCTGTAATACTATTACAACCATTTCAGTTTTATATAACTTAGTTTTCTATCATTAGTAACATGGGTGTATATATCTTTGTAAAAGAAATCTCATTTTTATCAAGTTTGCAAAATATTTCATTTGATAAACTTTCTGACATTGGCCTGTTGTTGACAAGCCGACCAACATAAGAAACATGTTTGGCCGTGGCCTAACTCATGACTTGTTCAGTTGAACAAAGTCAACAAACACTGCAAATAATTACAAATATTTTATGATATGCAAAATCTGAACTTATATTCATTATAGGAAAACCATTCAGTAGAGAAATAATGCAAAAATACTCACAATTTAACAGTCGTTGCTGAAACCGGAAGCACATACCGCATCTCACTCATTGAGGCAAAATATGCAAAATTTTATCAAACTACCATCGATATTTTCCCGAAAAAGATTCATCAGAAATTACATAATTTAATATCTATCATCAACTGTTTACAATGATTGACCTGGGTAGCAGTCTCCACTCTGATGTTGTATATTTCTTCATGATTGCTGCCAATGCTTAACATCAATTGTTCGTATTTCTGCAAAGTTTGTGTTCACTTTGGTCTTAACCTTGGTATGATTGAAAACATCAGGATATTTTTATATAGTAATGTGTAGTTTTCTATTAGGAACAAATGTGTAAAGTAATTCTTCAATTGGCCTTTGTCTTATGAAGCAACGACTGTTTGAAATCACCCACCCTCTTTAGAGCGCCTTATGCTAAACTTAATGCAGCAGGCAGGCGTAAGAAGTGTGAAAACAATTATATACTATATAATCTATATACTGCAGTGAACCTCTCACAAGGGCTTGCTTTAAAGCATAAGTAGTCGCCTCTCTACTGAAGTGATCCTTATGTCAGTAGAGGTGCCTGACATTGAACATGATGGTCCTAATACATCAATCTGGTCTTGTTATGGCTTATGATAAACAGCTGTATTATGAATAAACATTTTTCTTTCCAGCTGTCAAAGCATTTCACCCGAAGCAGTGGTCTGGGAAACTTGTCATCAGAACAAAGAACAACTTCCACAAACTGATAATCCCCTTCCGGGCAAATGTCCTGCATGGGTAGGAACGTTTCCAGTCTCTTCTTGTAACATGAAACTGTGTTTGTCCATTATACATGAAACTGTCTTTGTCTACTATACATGAAACAGCTGTGTTTGTCTACTATACATGAAACAGCTGTGTTGGTCTACTATACGTGAAACAGCTGTGTTGGTCTACTTTACATGAAACAGCTGTGTTGGTCTACCATGTATGTGAAACAGCTGTGTTGATCAACTATACATGAAACAGCTGTGTTGGTCTACTATGTATGTGAAACAGCTGTGTTGGTCTACTTTACATGAAACAGCTGTGTTGGTCTACTATACATTAAACATCTGTGTTGGTCTACTATGTATGTGAAACAGCTGTGTTGGTCTACTATACATGAAACAGCTGTGTTGGTCTACTTTACATGGAACAGCTGTGTTGGTCTACTATGTATGTGAAACAGCTGTGTTAATCAACTATACATGAAACAGCTGTGTTGGTCTACTATGTATGTGAAACAGCTGTGTTGGTCTACTTTACATGAAACAGCTGTGTTGGTCTACTATACATTAAACATCTGTGTTGGTCTACTATGTATGTGAAACAGCTGTGTTGGTCTACTATGTATGTGAAACAGCTGTGTTGGTCTACTATACATGAAACAGCTGTGTTGGTCTACTATGTATGTAAAACAGCTGTGTTGGTCTACTATGTATGTGAAACAGCTGTGTTGGTCTACTATACATGAAACAGCTGTGTTGGTCTACTATGTAGGTGAAACAGCTGTGTTGGTCTACTGTACATGAAACAGCTGTGTTGGTCTACTATGTATGTGAAACAGCTGTGTTGGTCTACTATACATAAAAAAGCTGTGTTGGTCTACTATGTATGTGAAACAGCTGTGTTGGTCTACTATACATGAAACAGCTGTGTTGGTCTACTATGTATGTGAAACAGCTGTGTTGGTCTACCCTGTATGTGAAACAGCTGTGTTGGTCTACTAAGTACATGAAACAGCTGTGGTTCATACATGCGAGACCTACATATGTGGACTATGTGTGAGTAATATAGAAATAGTAGAAATTGGCACTAGTCCTGTTGTCCTACCCAAATTGCCCATTAGTTAAGGTACATAAGGACGAGTTGAAATTTGCCTTTTTTAAGGTTTTTGCTATATGTTATCTTTATAAGGACTATTGGAGTAAAAATTGTAGTTTCTATCGCTGAATATGTGTGAGACCTATGTGTGACTACTACATGTGGGACCTGTGTGTGAGTACTACATGTGAGACCTATGTGTGAGTACTACATGTGGGACCTGTGTGTGAGTACTACATGTGAGACCTATGTGTGACAACTACATGTGAGACCTATGTGTGACTACTACACGTGAGACCTATGTGTGAGTACTACACGTGAGACCTATGTGTGAGTACTACATGTGAGACCTATGTGTGACAACTACATGTGAGACCTGTGTGTGACAACTACATGTGAGACCTGTGTGTGAGTACTACATGTGGGACCTGTGTGTGAGTACTACATGTGGGACCTGTGTGTGAGTACTACATGTGAGACCTATGTGTGAGTACTACATGTGAGACCTGTGTGTGACAACTACATGTGAGACCTATGTGTGACTACTACACGTGAGACCTGTGTGTGAGTACTACACGTGAGACCTATGTGTGAGTACTACATGTGAGACCTATGTGTGACAACTACATGTGAGACCTATGTGTGACAACTACATGTGAGACCTGTGTGTGAGTACTACATGTGGGACCTGTGTGTGAGTACTACATGTGGGACCTGTGTGTGAGTACTACATGTGGGACCTGTGTGTGAGTACTACATGTGAGACCTATGTGTGACAACTACATGTGAGACCTATGTGTGACTACTACACGTGAGACCTATGTGTGACAACTACATGTGAGACCTATGTGTGACTACTACATGTGAGACCTATGTGTGACAACTACACGTGAGACCTATGTGTGAGTACTACATGTGAGACCTGTGTGTGAGTACTACACGTGAGACCTATGTGTGACAACTACATGTGAGACCTATGTGTGACAACTACATGTGAGACCTATGTGTGACAACTACACGTGAGACCTATGTGTGAGTACTACATGTGAGACCTGTGTGTGAGTACTACACGTGAGACTTATGTGTGACAACTACATGTGAGACCTATGTGTGACTACTACACGTGAGACCTATGTGTGAGTACTACACGTGAGACCTATGTGTGAGTACTACATGTGAGACCTATGTGTGAGTACTACACGTGAGACCTATGTGTGACTACTACACGTGAGACCTATGTGTGAGTACTACATGTGAGACCTATGTGTGAGTACTACATGTGAGACCTGTGTGTGACTACTACACGTGAGACCTATGTGTGAGTACTACATGTGAGACCTATGTGTGAGTACTACACGTGAGAGCTATGTGTGAGTACTACATGTGAGACCTATGTGTGAGTACTACATGTGAGACCTATGTGTGAGTACTACATGTGAGACCTATGTGTGAGTACTACATGTGAGACCTATGTGTGACAACTACATGTGAGACCTATGTGTGAGTACTACATGTGGGACCTGTGTGTGAGTACTACATGTGGGACCTGTGTGTGAGTACTACATGTGAGTACTGTGTGTGAGTACTATGTGAGACCTGTGTGTGAGTACTACGTGAGACCTATGTGTAGTACTACATGAGAACTGTGTGTGAGTACTACATGTGAGACCTATGTGTGAGAACTGTGTGTGAGTACTACATGTGAGACCTACGTGTGAGTACTACATGAGAACTACGTGTGAGTACTACATGTGAAACCTACGTGTGAGACCTATGTGAGTACTAAATGTGAAACCTACGTATGAGAAATATGTGTGAGTACTACATGTCAGTACTACATGTGAGACCTACGTGTGAGTACTACGTGAGACCTATGTGTGAGTACTACATGTGAGACCTCCGGGAGACCTATGTGTTAGTACTACATGTGAGGCCTACGTGTGAGTACTACGTATGAGTACTACATGTGAGGCCTATGGGAGACCCATGTGTGAGTATTGCATGTGAGTACTACGTGAGACCTAAATGAGACCTAAGTGTGAGTACTACTTGTGAGGCCTACGTGTGAGTACTACGTGTGAGTACTACGTGTGAGACCTACATGTGAGTACTACATGTGAGACCTACGTGTGAGTACTACGTGAGACCTTTGTGTTTGTACTACATGTGAGACCTCTGGGAGACCTATGTGTTAGTACTACATGTGAGGCCTACGTGTGAGTACTACGTATAAGTACTACATGTGAGGCCTACATGTGAGGCCTATGGGAGACCCATGTGTGAGTATTGCATGTGAGTACTACGTGAGACCTAAATGAGACCCAAGTGTGAGTACTACTTGTGAGGCCTACGTGTGAGTACTACGTGTGAAACCTACGTGTGAGGCCTACATGTGAGCCCTACATGTGAGTACTACATGTGAGACCTGTGTGTGAGTCCTTCATGTGATTCCTGTATGTGAGTCTAAAGTCCGCCTGACTGATGTGTCAGTCCTGTGCATGAGTCTGACATGGGTGGTTGTGTTGTGTTGCAGGTCACTGGTATACAATGTCAACACCACCTACTACTTTAGTGCAAAAGCCCTGAAGAACGTCACACGGCCGATGATGTTCACAAACACCTTCAATTTCTCCATAGTCATCTTCAACGTCACACTTCCTGCTGACGTAGCCCAGTTCTTTTCTGTAAGTGCATACATGTCATACAGGTGAATCTAGTTGGGATGTAGTGCTTGATCAGACTTTCATACTTGTTCATCATGCTCTTTCTCGCCACAAGAATTGTATGGTATTGTGACATCACTTTGTAATATTATTGTGTGCCCCCTTTGTAACATTACCTGCACAGATGTTTTGTATGCAGCACAACTCTATAGCTGTGTTGTACCCACTGATATTATCTTTTTGTTCTCTTGTTTTGTATATAGGCCGGAGGCCTTTAGTACATAAAACATCTTAACTCTTGACTCACTCTTGACTATCATACATTGCAGTTATCTATGGGCCGATCACAATACTTCATTTAGAATTTGAAATATTATTGGTTAACATTGAGAATACACTTGATTATCTGAAGTTATGATGAAGAAATCAAAAGCATGTGTATTAGTAGATTTTCAATGCATGACAATGCACGACAATGCACAACAATGCATGACAATGCACAACAATACAGGACAATACATGACAACACTTGGTGTGTTTGTTGCAGATCTTCAACTTTACTCAGCCTGTGTTGCTGCAACCCCAGCAAATGGCCACGCCCTTCCTGGTCAAGTTCCATCCCAACGAGACGCAGCTGCACTTCAACACAGTGCTCACTATACACTCAAATGCATCCACCTTCCAGATTCCTATCATCGTCTATAACGGGCTGTTCAAGGTAGTGGCACATTAAACCGGAATATTACATGTGATATAACATCAGTTTATGCGAGGATATTACATGTGTTATAACATTGCTATATACAGGATGTTACATGTAACACTACATCATGATGTACCAGGTTCTTACATTTTATACAGCATCGATATATATATGTATATATATATGTATATATACCAGTATGTTATGGTGGGTATAACATGTTTGTTTGTTGTTTAACACCGCACTCAGCAATAATCCAGCTATATGAAGGTGGTCATGAGCATCGATCCACTCAATTTGAATTGATGACAGTATAACTTAGAGGGTGTTTGTCTTACTGTATGCTTGTAGGATTGTCTTACTGTATGCTTGTAGGATTGTCTTACGGTACCCTGGGGGGTGTTGTCTTACGGTACCCTGGGGGGTGTTGTCTTACGGTACCCTGGGGGGGGGGGGGGGGGGGTCTTAGTGTATGCTGGGGGGGGGGGGGGGGTGTCTTAGTGTGTGCTGGGGGGTTTGTCTTAGTGTCTGCTGGGAGGTTTGCCTGACTGTATGCAGGAATGTTTATGTGTTTTTGCCGTTGATGTTTACTGCATGTGATGTCCTTTTCAGGTTATACATCATCGGCCAGAGAAGTTCAAAGGGCAACTTGATTTCGGTACTATGGGAGTAGGAGAAAGTAGAAGTATGATTTTTACTGTGCGCAACGACAACCCAGTGGATGTGAGTATAGAAATTAGCAGGGTAATAAATATAGAGATGTCTGGGAAATGTAGACTGTTGTCTTTCTGTATGCAGGGAAATGAAAACTGTCGGGAGATGTCAGGGAAATGAAAACTGTCGGGAGATGTCAGGGAAATGTAGACTGTCGGGAGATGTCAGGGAAATGAAAACTGTCGGGAGTTGTCAGGGAAATGAAAACTGTCAGGAGATATCAGGGAAATGAAAACTGTCGGGAGATATCAGGGAAATGTAGACTGTTGGCAGATGTCAGGGAAATGAAAACTGTCGGGAGATGTCAGGGAAATGAAAACTGTCGGGAGATGTCAGGGAAATGTAGACTGTCGGGGGATGTCAGGGAAATGAAAACTGTCGGGAGATGTCAGGGAAATGTAGACTGTCGGGAGATGTCGGGAAATGTAGACTGTCGGGAAATGTAGACTGTCGGGAGATGTCAGGGAAATGTAGACTGTCGGGAGATGTCAGGGAAATGTAGACTGTCGGGGGATGTCAGGGAAATGTAGACTGTCGGGAGATGTCAGGGAAATGTAGACTGTCGGGAGATGTCAGGGAAATGTAGACTGTCGGGAGATGTCAGGGAAATGTAGACTGTCGGGAGATGTCAGGGAAATGTAGACTGT
The DNA here is from genome assembly GCF_022045235.1 of Haliotis cracherodii. Taxonomy (NCBI): domain Eukaryota; kingdom Metazoa; phylum Mollusca; class Gastropoda; order Lepetellida; family Haliotidae; genus Haliotis; species Haliotis cracherodii. The sequence continues at coordinate 507,625 of NW_027266341.1, read as the reverse complement.
CGGGAGATGTCAGGGAAATGTAGACTGTCGGGGGATGTCAGGGAAATGTAGACTGTCGGGAGATGTCAGGGAAATGTAGACTGTCGGGGGATGTCAGGGAAATGTAGACTGTCGGGGGATGTCAGGGAACTATAAATGCAGAGTTGGCCTCATTAGACTGTCAGTGACCTACATTTCCTTGAGTTGTGGTACAAACATTACAATGTTGGGCTGCTGATCAAGCTGCCAGCATCACCTGGGTTATCTGTGTCACGCAGTGTGAAATGCAAGTAAACATCTGCATGGTTGGGAAACATTTAGCTGTACAGAGTATGTAGTGTGTAGTTTGTTCACCCGTTGTGTTTGTGTGCAGGTTGTGGTGGGTGAGTTTAGTTCCAATATGAACCGTACCACAGTCGAGATCCTTGGTATGGAGCGAGGGAACGGGACGACCCTCACCCGGGTACACAACAAGTCAGAGATAGACACAGATCCGGTGAGTCACAAGGCGCATCCACACTGACTGTACAGAAATCTGTCACATCTTCCAACAAGATGTCCACTATTTCTGTTCCTAACTGATGTTTTCAAAATGAACACAACACAATCACGCTGTTTTGAGTAATTATGGTTGAATATTTAAAACTGCCACTCAGAGGGTGTCATACCAAAAGATGATTGTATTTGTTACATCTCCTTGCGCAAGGAATAGGGGATAAGAAGCGGACTGACTGAGTGGGAAAGCCATGTAAAACTGCAGCATGGATCTTTATGTGCTAGCACTATAAAACATGCACACATGCACACACACACACACACTCACAATACTCATGAATGTTACATTACATCCCTATCATCTCACCTGTATTGAGCCTGAGTAACTTTGCTCTTGGTCCGGTAAGCTTGCTTACACTAGAGGATGTCAAGACTAGTCAAACTGGAATCATGTTTGTCTGTTGCAGCTGGTGATCAAGCCCTACCACTTTGCTGTGTTCAGTGTTAATGTTGTTGCGCCCAACGAGGAGGGGGCGTATGCAGCCGAGGTGTTGATAGTCACACAATTTCAGGTAGGAACATGCTCTCATCAAGACATCTCTTTGAGGCAGTGTTGTCATCACTGAGTTGGTGTAAGGTAGTGTTGTCATCACTGAGTTGGTGTCAGGCAGTGTTGTCATCACTGAGTTGGTGTAAGGCAGTGTTGTCATCACTTAGTTGGTGTAAGGCAATGTTTTCATCACTTAGCTGGTGAAAGGCAGTGTTTTCATCACTGAGTTGGTGTATGGTAGTGTTGTCATCACTGAGTTGGTGTAAGGTAGTGTTGTCATCACTGAGTTGGTGTAAGGCAATGTTGTCATCACTGAGTTGGTTCAAGGCAATGTTTTCATCACTGAGTTGGTGTAAGGCAATGTTGTCATCACTTAGTTGGTGTAAGGCAATGTTGTCATCACTGTGCTGGTGTAAGGCAGTGTTGTCATCACTAAGTTGGTGTAAGGCAGTGTTGTCATCACTTAGTTGGTGTAAGGCAGTGTTGTCATGGCTGTGTGCCCTGTTTGTGAAAGGCAGTGTTGTCATCACTGAGTTGGTGAAAGGCAGTGTTGTCATCACTTAGTTGGTGAAAGGCAGTGTTGTCATCACTGAGTTGGTGTAAGGCAGTGTTGTCATCACTGAGTTGGTGTAAGGCAGTGTTGTCATCACTGTGTGCCCTGTTGGTGTAAGGTAGTGTTGTCATCACTGAGTTGGTGTAAGGCAGTGTTGTCATCATTTAGTTGGTGTAAGGTAGTGTTGTCATCACTGAGTTGGTGTAAGGTAGTGTTGTCATCACTGAGTTGGTGTAAGGCAGTGTTGTCATCACTTAGTTGGTGTAAGGTAGTGTTGTCATCACTGAGTTGGTGTAAGGTAGTGTTGTCATCACTGAGTTGGTGTAAGGCAGTGTTGTCATCACTTAGTTGGTGTAAGGCAATGTTGTCATCACTGTGCTGGTGTAAGGCAATGTTTTCATCACTGAGTTGGTGTAAGGCAATGTTGTCATCACTTAGTTGGTGTAAGGCAATGTTTTCAACACTGAGCTGGTGAAAGGCAGTGTTGTCATCACTTAGTTGGTGTAAGGCAGTGTTGTCATCACTTAGTTGGTGTAAGGCAATGTTGTCATGGCTGTGTGCCCTGTTGGTGAAAGGCAGTGTTGTCATCACTTAGTTGGTGAAAGGCAGTGTTGTCATCACTGAGTTGGTGTAAGGCAGTGTTGTCATCACTGAGTTGGTGTAAGGCAGTGTTGTCATCACTGTGTGCCCTGTTGGTGTAAGGTAGTGTTGTCATCACTGAGTTGGTGTAAGGCAGTGTTGTCATCATTTAGTTGGTGTAAGGTAGTGTTGTCATCACTGAGTTGGTGTAAGGTAGTGTTGTCATCACTTAGTTGGTGTAAGGTAGTGTTGTCATCACTGAGTTGGTGTAAGGTAGTGTTGTCATCACTGAGTTGGTGTAAGGCAGTGTTGTCATCACTGTGTACTGTGGGTGTAAGTCACTATTCATGAACTACTTGTGGTTTTTTTCAGGATATTTTTATACCAGTGACTCTGCGTACAGCTGAGGGGAGCCTTCATGCCATTCCAGACAAATTTGTTTTTGATAAGGTTTACCCTGTAAGTAGAAAGTCTTTCAGTCTTTGATTAAATCCAAGTATTCCTAAGTTTAAGATTATCTTCTCATTCAGTTAGAATATTGCAGACTGCAGTTCAACAACAAACAAACTGAACGTGGATGTAATTCTCCTCACCCTCGACGACATATAATGAGGAGGAATTGAGGAAGGAATATGGTCATTGTCTAGCTGTGTATTCATTTCTTGAGTATAGCTTGAAAACTACATAAAATAACTTTTTGTTCTTGTTGGGGCTGGGAGGATTTGCCATCATCTGATGTGTGTTTTTGTTGCAGGGTAAAATTCCCTACAAAGTGCTACAGATACACAGTACATTCAGCGAGTACATGGAGGTGACCCAGGTGATGTTCCAGCCTGCAGACAGGAGGTTCTACTTTGTCCCCCAGAACCACAACACAGTTCTACTTCAGCCCCACGAGCATAATGTTGTGAGTAGTCTTGTCCCCTAGAACCACAACACAGTTCTACTTCAGCTCCACGAGCATAATGTTGTTAGTAGTCTTGTTCCCCAGAACCACAACACAGTTCTACTTCAGCTCCACTAGCATAATGTTGTGAGTAGTCTTGTCCCCCAGAACCACAACACAGTTCTACTTCAGTTCCACGAGCAAAATGTTGTGAGTAGTCTTGTTCCCCAGAACCACAACACAGTTCTACCTCAGCTCCACGACCATAATGTTGTGAGTAGTCTTGTTCCCTAGAACCACAAAACGGTTCTACTTCAGCTCCACAAGCATAATGTTGTGAGTAGTCTTGTTCCCCAGAACCACAACACAGTTCTACTTCAGCTCCACTAGCATAATGTTGTGAGTAGTCTTGTTCCTCAGAACCACAACACAGTTCTACTTCAGCTCCACGAGCATAATGTTGTGTGTAGTCTTGTCCCCCAGAACCACAACACAGTTCTACTTCAGCTCCACGAGCATAATGTTTTTGAGTAGTCTTGTTCCCCAGAACCACAACACAGTTCTACTTCAGCTCCACGAGCATAATGTTGTGAGTGCCATTAGTCTCCCTCATTCATATCCTGGAAATTTCCCTGTTGGAAGGAATTTGTCCCTGAAATGTAAATTCCTCTTGAGTCCTGTTTTTCTGTAGTGTTCAATAGTTTATGAAAAGTTGATATGTCACTGTGATTTTGTGCTTTGTATCTTTTCAGGTTGGAAAAATTTATTTTGACCCTAAAAGGGGTTGCCAAGAAGATTGTTACGTTGGTTTACCAACATACGTACCTGGTAAGTAGGAAGTTGCTGCAAGGTGTCGCGTGTTGTCGAGAGTTTGAGCTTCACCAGTGTTTGCATTGGTCTCCTGTTGATTGTACGGTCCAGCAGTCTTTCAGAACCTGGGTCAAACCAGGTCTCCTGATGATCGTACGGTCCAGCAGTCTTTCAGAACCTGGATCAAACCAGGTCTCATGTTGATTGTACGGTCCAGCAATCTTACAGAACCTGGATCAAACCAGGTCTCCTGTTGATTGTACGGTCCAGCAGTCTTACAGAACCTGGATCAAACCAGGTCTCATGTTGATTGTATGGTCCAGCAATCTTACAGAACCTGGATCAAACCAGGTCTCCTGTTGATTGTACGGTCCAGCAGTCTTACAGAACCTGGATCAAACCAGGTCTCATGTTGATTGTACGGTCCAGCAGTCTTACAGAACCTGGATCAAACCAGGTCCCCTGTTGATTGTATGGTCCAGCAGTATTTGAGTGAGTGGGAGGAAAGCCCAAAGTGATGCAGGTCTCAGACATTTGCCACTTGGTGAAACCCATGAGCATGGGTATTATGCTGACAAACCTAGAAACATAATCGGGGCGAACTGGGATTCAAACCCACAATCATAGGTTTCTTGTGTGCCCAAGGGATGCAACTCTGCACAGCGAATTGCTGGCGTCTTAGACGACTGGTCCAGCCTGGGTCACACCAGGTCCCCAGCACTCCATTGCTTGTTGTACCAGACACTATAATGGGTTAGGTGGTCAGGGGACTTGGTTGTAGGAGTGTTATTGTTCCTTTTATGCAGGCTGGTCTGCAGAGTGGACTCCTGTTTAGACTAGATCCCTGGAGACCTATGCTTGTAGTAGGAGTCAATTTAATAAAATGAGTGATCAGATTCATTGACTTGGTGTCATTCTACCATGACATTGTTGAATGCTTGATTCTGATTGGTTAAAAAGATGTTTCCTTTTTGCTACGGAAACCCCCTTTAAATAGATTAAGCCTTTTCACACAAAAATCGTGCATATGTATACATCGATATCGATAGCCTACATATCAATCCATAAAAGATGGCAGCCGATAACCCATCATTCGATCTCGGATTGCTTATGGATGTTTTTGGTGATGATTTTGACTTGCAAGAGGTTAATCCTGACTGGTTTGACGATGAGATGTCAATGGATGGATGTCAAAACCACGCATATATGCCACTGGTACCCTTTCCTGTCCCGTTGCTTCATTTAAACAGTATGTTTCAAAATTACATCCAGAAAACACTGCTCTCTTCCAAAGACCACGAAAACTCAAAAACACTCACTGGTACACCGCACAGGCACTTGGCCACAACAGTTTGTCCAAAATGATGAAATCAGTTTCAGAAGAGGCGAAGTTAGCAAAACACACACTAATCACTGTGTCAGGGCCACAACGTGAAATAATGAAATTGACAGGGCACAGAAACGAACAGTCCCTCGTGTCATATAATTGTCACTTCAGTCATAATTGACTCTTCTTCAGCTCAAAAAAGGCGGTATTCAGCCCTTCTCCAAGGTAGTAGCAACATCACACCAGCAGGGGTTGTTAGTCAACATGTTAATATTGAACAGCATCACACTCACAGTACTGGGTTGTCTTATGGTTTCCTGCCATACTTTAACAGCACTGTTACTGTTAACAATTTCTTTGGCAGCCATAACTGAGAGTGCAGTGTAGTGACAACCGGGACACGTTAGGACGGTTCTCAGTTCAGGGTGGGGAGGTATAATTCAAAGATTCACGCATTCAAAATAAGTGAAAGAGTGATATCTAATAAAGTTTGTTGAGAGAAAAATAATCGTTCATTTTTTTGTGTGACTTTTTCTGTAACCCATGAACAGGTAATTTCATTATTGAAACAACCGACAATGAAAGTAAAATATAACATATAATAAAATGTGTTTGAAGATATTTTATTCATGATAACATGGTGTTAACAAACCTTTTTGTGATCGATATCCATTGACATCTCCGTCAACCACCACCGTTAGAATTTGGCAGGAGGGGATTTGAAAGTCCATCAGAAAACACTCCCCTTCGAAAGTCCACGAAAACAATGTCCCAACTGAAGTGACAGCTTATCAAACTTGATGAAATTCATTTCAAAACACGCACAATTCAGAAAATCATACACAACGTACTATTTCTGGGCCACAAATGTCTAAGTTTGGTCACTATCTGGCTTTGGATCCGTGAAATCTTGAAATTGACAGGTCACACCATGCAGATTCCTCGTTTCAAAATATCCAGCTCGTCTGCAGCCTAAAAAGCGACTGTTCAGTCATATTCAGTTCCATTGGTAATCATATTGTGCCAGCAGGCTCGATCAGTGCCTGTAAATCTACAGGTTAATGTTGAACCACATCATAGATCGGGATTGTCATCTTGCTTCATTTAACTAGATCTAGTTACGGATAGTGTAAATACTGTCAGCCATTGACATCTATGAGGTGTGAGTAACCGTGATGTAGGTCAAGTTCTGCCACTTCCAAGTTCGGGGTGGAGAGGCATTTATTTTGATTTTATTATTGTTTACTGGGGGTAATTGCTAACTAGCTAATAACACTTACACATGTTAAATAAATAATAGAATGTTAATTCATAAAGTTTGTTGTAGAAATATATTCGTTGAGCATTTTAAAACCTTTTTCTACAACCTGTCACCCCTATAATAGAAATGATGGCATGTTCGATTTCCAAGAAATAACCTCTCTCGCTAAATTCTGAGAAAAGACAGGGTCAGCCGAAACAGTGTACCATAGGTTGGTAGAAATTAAAACATCTGCCTTTGGACTAAGTTTGGAGTGTTCTTTGTCAACTTTTGAAAAACTATGTGTTTTGAACACTTATTTTGAACTAAAGAGGTATCTACTCTACAGTAGGACTTCATCAATTCAAAACACAGTAGATTTATCTCCTAATTGTACCCAAACAGTGTGGATTGTTGCTCAGAATGTCAATCACTGGTTTGTCTGGTCCAGACCTGATTATTTACAGGCAACTATCATATAGCTGTAATATGATCGATTGTGGCATTAAACTTGACTGACGTACCACAGTAAGCATGTAAAAGTTGACAGAGATGCTTCAGGTGGTTAGGCTTGGTGACTGTCACTCTGTTGCTGCACAATACGTCCATATGACTAGACACACCTGACTGTTGTGTTACAGCTGGACACCAGTGGCTGCTGGGCCTGTCGCTGGACAAGGAGGTCGCGGACACGGACCAGTATCTATACACACGACTGCAGCAGAAGTGGGAGGAACTGGAACTCTCAGAAGAAAATACGTGAGTAGAGACTTGGAGAAACTTGGAAATGCAGAAGTTAAAGTGTTTCTTGTACTGATTCAGCAACTGATTGTCTTCAGCAACCCATGCTTGAGGGGACTAACAGGATCAGGTGGTCAGACTCGCTGACTTGGTTGATGTCTACCAGATCCTCATCTTGTTGAAAAGTTTGATGCACTAATGTGATAACGATGTTTTGTTTCTCTTTCAGAGCAAATGTTACAATAGAGTTAGACACAAACCAAGTTCGGGGTTTTTTATTCTCGGCTCAGGCACATCTGCACTGGCCATCCCTAGTGCGGAAATGCAAGATCAAGTTTCCCTTGACGCAGATAGGCAACATATCAGTAAGTAGCACCGATAGGCAACCCAGTTACCCATGACAGTTACCCAGTTAGGTAACATGATAGATACACAGTTAGGCAGCATGACAGTTACCCAGTTAGGCAACATGATAGATACACAGTTAGACAGCATGATAGATACACAGTTAGGCAGCTTGATAGATACACAGTTAGGCAGCATGAGATTTAAACAGTTAAGCAACATGATAGATACACAGTTAGGCAGCATGACAGTTACACAGTTAGGCAACATGATAGATACACAGTTAGACAGCATGACAGTTACACAGTTAGGCAACATGATAGATACACAGTTAGGCAGCGTGATAGATACAGTTAGGCAGCATGATAGATACACAGTTAGGCAGCTTGATAGATACACAGTTAGACAGCATGATAGATACACAGTTAGGCAGCATGATAGATACACAGTTAGGCAGCATGACAGTTACACAGTTAGGCAACATGATAGATACACAGTTAGGCAGCATGAGATTTAAACAGTTAGGCAACATGATAGATACACAGTTAGGCAGCATGATAGATTCACAGTTAGGCAGCATGATAGATTCACAGTTAGGCAGCATGACAGTTACACAGTTAGGCAACATGATAGATGGACAGTTAAGCAACATGATGGATACACAGTTAGGCAGCATGAGATTTAAACAGTTAAGCAGCATGATGGATACACAGCTAGGCAGCATGATAGATACAGTTAGGCAGCATGATAGATACAGTTAGGCAGCATGATAGATACACAGTTAGACAGCATGATAGATACAGTTAGGCAGCATGAGATTTAAATAGTTAAGCAACATGATGGATACACAGTTAGACAGCATGATAGATACACAGTTAGGCAGCATGACAGTTACCCAGTTAGGCAGCATGATAGATACACAGTTAGACAGCATGATAGATACACAGTTAGGCAGCATGATAGATACACAGTTAGACAGCATGATAGATACACAGTTAGACAGCATGATAGATACACAGTTAGACAGCATGATAGATACACAGTTAGGCAGCATGATAGATACACAGTTAGACAGCATGATAGATACACAGTTAGGCAGCATGATAGATACACAGTTAGACAGCATGATAGATACACAGTTAGGCAGCTTGATAGATACACAGTTAGGCAGCATGAGATTTAAACAGTTAGCAACATGATAGATACACAGTAAGGCAGCATGATAGATACAGTTAGGCAGCATGACAGTTACCCAGTTAGGCAACGTGATAGATACACAGTTAGACAGCATGATAGATACACAGTTAGGCAGCTTGATAGATACAGTTAGGCAGCATGATAGATACACAGTTAGGCAGCTTGATAGATACAGTTAGGCAGCTTGATAGATACACAGTTAGGCAGCATGAGATTTAAACAGTTAAGCAACATGATAGATACACAGTTAGGCAGCTTGATAGATACAGTTAGGCAGCATGATAGATGGACAGTTAAGCAACATGATGGATACACAGTTAGGCAGCATGAGATTTAAACAGTTAAGCAGCATGATGGATACACAGTTAGGCAGCATGATAGATACAGTTAGGCAGCATGATAGATACACAGTTAGACAGCATGATAGATACAGTTAGGCAGCATGAGATTTAAATAGTTAAGCAACATGATGGATACACAGTTAGACAGCATGATAGATACACAGTTAGGCAGCATGACAGTTACCCAGTTAGGCAGCATGATAGATACACAGTTAGACAGCATGATAGATACACAGTTAGGCAGCTTGATAGATACACAGTTAGACAGCATGATAGATACACAGTTAGGCAGCATGATAGATACACAGTTAGACAGCATGATAGATACACAGTTAGACAGCTTGATAGATACACAGTTAGACAGCATGATAGATACACAGTTAGGCAGCATGATAGATACACAGTTAGACAGCATGATAGATACAGTTAGGCAGCATGATAGATACAGTTAGGCAGCATGATAGATACAGTTAGGCAGCATGATAGATACACAGTTAGACAGCATGATAGATACAGTTAGGCAGCATGAGATTTAAATAGTTAAGTAACATGATGGATACACAGTTAGGCAGCATGATAGATACACAGTTAGGCAGCATGATAGATACACAGTTAGGCAGCATGATAGATACACAGTTAGGCAGCATGATAGATGGACAGTTAAGCAGCATGATAGATACACAGTTAGGCAGCATGATAGATTCAGAGTTAGGCAGCATGATAGATACACAGTTAGGCAGCATGATAGATGGACAGTTAAGCAGCATGATAGATACACAGTTAGGCAGCATGATAGATTCAGAGTTAGGCAGCATGATAGATACACAGTTAAGCAGCTTGATAGATACAGTTAGGCAGCATGAGATTTAAACAGTTAAGCAACATGAAAGATACACAGTTAGGCAGCTTGATAGATACAGTTAGGCAGCATGAGATTTAAACAGTTAAGCAACATGAAAGATACACAGTTAGGCAGCATGATAGATTCACAGTTAGGCAGCATGATAGATACAGTGATTCCTCACTATTGTGCTCTTCGATAAAGTGCTACCTCGGTTACTACGCAAGGTAACGCATGGCTCCCAAAATTTATGTACACTTTTTATACTGAGAGTTTTACACAGACATGATTGTATTGTTGTTCGTTGTTCATTTGCACATAACGCTTCTCATTGCATAATCAACTGTTTATCGCTGAATGGAGTTCTAATAATCGGTTTGAAAACATCCGCGGCAAGTCCCGGAAATACGATTGTTCTGCTAGTTAACTTTTCACACTATACATCCTTTGATCTTAGAAGCGCATGCATGCAATAAAAGTGAACCACAAGTGAAGTTTATATTCTAAATTAGTGGGCAATCCAATTTGAGGCAACACTGTCAACTCACATGTAGTTGCTGTCACAACACGACGGTCATTCCTTTTGATTCGGATCAAGTAACCATATCAAACCAATTAATCTGGCTTTAATGTGTATCTATATTTATATGAATGTGTATGAATGCGCACATGTAATACATTCTAGTGCTGGTAAAAACTCTCGTTTTCCGTATTTTAAGCAACATGACCAATCAATGCCACTGAAACACTCTGTACTCTTGCGTAATGATTTGTGATTGGCTCTTCACTTTTAACGTCTGATACTACCATTATTGACCATAGAGTACTTTCACATTGTAAATAATAACAAACGGCGAAAACATAATGGATATATTTTTTACACTATGAACCGTAAACAACTTGTATCATTGCAATGAGCGAGACAAGGCGAAGATCGTGAGATTGGCCGAGCGTGCTCCACCGCCTCTGCCTCGGTTAAACGGCTCATCGTCTATAACGCCCACCAATTATTTGGACCCCATTGGTAGCGTTTTAGCGAGGGACCACTGTACAAGGTTAGGCAGCATGAGATTTAAACAGTTAGGCAACATGATAGATACACAGTTAGGCAGCATGATAGATTCACAGTTAGGCAGCGTGATAGATACACAGTTAGGCAGCATGATAGATACACAGTTAGGCAGCATGAGATTTAAACAGTTAGGCAACATGATAGATACACAGTTAGGCAGCATGATAGATACAAGGTTAGGCAGCATGAGATTTAAACAGTTAAGCAACACTGCAGTGTCCTAGGGCATTACATTGGAGTCGTTTTAAAGATCAAGTTTATCATCATTTGATCCGTGTCTTTTTCTTGCCAATATCTCAAGAACAGCCTGGAATCAGCAGACATATTTTTGTTGAATTATCATCATGTCATCATAGACTTTTATGATTAATTTTATCATTGAGTTTACAAAGGGTCATCTTCAATATGGAAAGAATAGACTGACCTACCCTGAATGACATTATCCTTTACTTGTGAGCTGTTTAATGACTGAAATTCACGATTTGCTGCAACTTACAGAGATGTTTTGTCTTGCAGGTATCAGATTTTATAGTGGAGAACACGGGAGACCTGCCCGTTTTAATGCAGATCCTGCCCCTTCCTCTGTACCCAAACCCCCACACCATCCTGGATCTACTCAACTACAAGTAAGTCTCACCATGTGGAGCCAGCAACATCTCAGTCACAGTAATTGGGTTATTACTTTTGTTGCTTACTGCTCCAACTTTCTTGGAAACTCTTTTTAAATGTTACCTTATATTGATCTGAAGTGATCACTCAATGCAGTATCAGTAGGATAGACTGATGAAGGTAACAGTGTACCAGCAATGTTTCACACTGACATCAGTTGTGTGCCCAGTAAGTTACACTTAAGTGAACAATTTTTTTTTTGTACAAAATGCCTGCAATATATGACCTTTTCTTTTTTGTTTGATAGGCATTACTTAGAAGTTGACGGATGACAAGATAGACACAATTTTTATGGATAACAACTTCTTTAATACTGTGAATGAGGGACATTCTGCACTATGTCCCTCATTCAGTCTAGCTTGACAACGGTATAAGGATCTATACTGAAACGTCGCTTTTCACAGTATTAAAGAAGTTGTTATCCATAAAAATTGTGTCTATCTGGTCATGACCTTTTCTGCTGTGTAACTATAGTAACCGTTTCTGTGACATGTAACTATGGTAACCATGACTATTTCAGATTATCAGCTGACCTTACAGACTTTATAGAAACAGAAGACTTAGACACCTTCACTCTCCAGGACTTGGAGGAGTATAATGTAAGTTATCCTGTACAGATGTAACTCGTATCACAATCCTTGCCTCACAATCCTTGCCTCACAGTCCTTGCCTCACAGTCCTTGCCTCACAGTCCTTGCCTCACAGTCCTTGCCTCACTATCCTTGCCTCACTATCCTTGCCTCAGTCCTTGCCTCACTATCCTTGCCTCACTATCCTTGCCTCACAGTCCTTGCCTCACAGTCCTTGCCTCACAGTCCTTGCCTCACAGTCCTTGCCTCACTATCCTTGCCTCACAGTCCTTGCCTCACAGTCCTTGCCTCACAGTCCTTGCCTCACAGTCCTTGCCTCACTATCCTTGCCTCACTATCCTTGCCTCACAGTCCTTGCCTCACAGTCCTTGCCTCACAATCCTTGCCTCAGTCCTTGCCTCACAGTCCTTGCCTCACAGTCCTTGCCTCACAGCCCTTGCCTCACAATCCTTGCCTCACAGTCCTTGCCTCACAGTCCTTGCCTCACTATCCTTGCCTCACTATCCTTGCATCACAGTCCTTGCCTCACTATCCTTGCCTCACTATCCTTGCATCACAGTCCTTGCCTCACTATCCTTGCCTCACAGTCCTTGCCTCACTATCCTTGCCTCACAATACCCCTGGGTTGGTTGTGGGGCCCAGGTAACCTGAGTTTGTCATAAGTCGACAAAAATGTATCAGGTTGTCAGACTGGTTTGTGGTTACTGTGGCTGATAGTGTGTCATCATGTCATATAGTGTGGAGATACCTTTTGCTATTTATGATTCCTTCAAATTTTACTTTTATTTTATATAAATTTTATTAATTTGGATTTCGTCTCTGAAATGAATGAAAGCATTGGGTTTCATTTCCAGACCAGGACTGGAAAATTATTTTTTGAGATATATTTATGAAACTTGGTCAACACATTCACCATATGGTGTAGATGTGCCTTTTACTATTTATGATTCCCCAAATCAATTTGTTTTGATATATATTCTATAAATCTAGACTTGAATTGAAGCAATCTTAACAATTTTACTTCAGTTCTGTTATTTACTTCTCCTTGGAACTTTGTGCAATATCAGTCTATGGCTGTTGTACAGTCTTTGTTCTAAAGATGTTAAAACTGTGTCTTGTTTTCCTATTTCAATTAAATGACACACAAGTAGACACTGTCACAAACAAGGCTATAAAAGGATTCATGTGTTAAAAATTCGCCAGGTTTTAGGGGTCAGCATGCTCAAAACTTGAGTACCTTATCTGTACCGTGTATCTTACTCTGGTAACTACCTGTAAAGGGTAAGGCTGCATACCAAGGCTCTACAATACAAACTTGAGTACCTTATCTGTACCGTGTATCTTACTCTGGTGGCTACCTGTAAAGGGTAAGGCTGCATAACAAGGCTCTACAATACAAACTTGAGTACCTTATCTGTACCGTGTATCTTACTCTGGTGACTACCTGTAAGGGGTAAGGCTGCATAACAAGGCTCTACAATACAAACTTGAGTACCTTATCTGTGCCGTGTATCTTACTCTGGTAACTACCTGTAAAGGGTAAGGCTGCATAACAAGGCTCTACAATACAAACTTGAGTACCTTATCTGTACCGTGTATCTTACTCTGGTAACTACCTGTAAAGGGTAAGGCTGCATACCAAGGCTCTACAATACAAACTTGAGTACCTTATCTGTACCGTGTATCTTACTCTGGTGGCTACCTGTAAAGGGTAAGGCTGCATAACAAGGCTCTACAATACAAACTTGAGTACCTTATCTGTGCCGTGTATCTTACTCTGGTAACTACCTGTAAAGGGTAAGGCTGCATAACAAGGCTCTACAATACAAACTTGAGTACCTTATCTGTACCGTGTATCTTACTCTGGTAACTACCTGTAAAGGGTAAGGCTGCATACCAAGGCTCTACAATACAAACTTGAGTACCTTATCTGTACCGTGTATCTTACTCTGGTGACTACCTGTAAAGGGTAAGGCTGCATAACAAGGCTCTACAATACAAACTTGAGTACCTTATCTGTACCGTGTATCTTACTCTGGTGACTACCTGTAAAGGGTAAGGCTGCATAACAAGGCTCTACAATACAAACTTGAGTACCTTATCTGTACCGTGTATCTTACTCTGGTGGCTACCTGTAAAGGGTAAGGCTGCATAACAAGGCTCTACAATACAAACTTGAGTACCTTATCTGTGCCGTGTATCTTACTCTGGTAACTACCTGTAAAGGGTAAGGCTGCATACCAAGGCTCTACAATACAAACTTGAGTACCTTATCTGTGCCGTGTATCTTACTCTGGTAACTACCTGTAAAGGGTAAGGCTGCATAACAAGGCTCTACAATACAAACTTGAGTACCTTATCTGTACCGTGTATCTTACTCTGGTAACTACCTGTAAAGGGTAAGGCTGCATACCAAGGCTCTACAATACAAACTTGAGTACCTTATCTGTGCCGTGTATCTTACTCTGGTGGCTACCTGTAAAGGGTAAGGCTGCATAACAAGGCTCTACAATACAAACTTCAGTACCTTATCTGTGCCGTGTATCTTACTCTGGTAACTACCTGTAAAGGGTAAGGCTGCATAACAAGGCTCTACAATACAAACTTGAGTACCTTATCTGTGCCGTGTATCTTACTCTGGTAACTACCTGTAAAGGGTAAGGCTGCATACCAAGGCTCTACAATACAAACTTGAGTACCTTATCTGTACCGTGTATCTTACTCTGGTGGCTACCTGTAAAGGGTAAGGCTGCATAACAAGGCTCTACAATACAAACTTGAGTACCTTATCTGTGCCGTGTATCTTACTCTGGTAACTACCTGTAAAGGGTAAGGCTGCATACCAAGGCTCTACAATACAAACTTGAGTACCTTATCTGTACCGTGTATCTTACTCTGGTAACTACCTGTAAAGGGTAAGGCTGCATAACAAGGCTCTACAATACAAACTTGAGTACCTTATCTGTACCGTGTATCTTACTCTGGTGACTACCTGTAAGGGGTAAGGCTGCATACCAAGGCTCTACAATACAAACTTGAGTACCTTATCTGTACCGTGTATCTTACTCTGGTGACTACCTGTAAAGGGTAAGGCTGCATAACAAGGCTCTACAATACAAACTTGAGTACCTTATCTGTACCGTGTATCTTACTCTGGTGACTACCTGTAAGGGGTAAGGCTGCATACCAAGGCTCTACAATACAAACTTGAGTACCTTATCTGTACCGTGTATCTTACTCTGGTGACTACCTGTAAGGGGTAAGGCTGCATACCAAGGCTCTACAATACAAACTTGAGTACCTTATCTGTACCGTGTATCTTACTCTGGTGACTACCTGTAAAGGGTAAGGCTGCATACCAAGGCTCTACAATACAAACTTGAGTACCTTATCTGTACCGTGTATCTTACTCTGGTGACTACCTGTAAGGGGTAAGGCTGCATACCAAGGCTCTACAATACAAACTTGAGTACCTTATCTGTACCGTGTATCTTACTCTGGTAACTACCTGTAAAGGGTAAGGCTGCATAACAAGGTTCTACAATACAAACTTGAGTACCTTATCTGTGCCGTGTATCTTACTCTGGTAACTACCTGTAAAGGGTAAGGCTGCATACCAAGGCTCTACAATACAAACTTGAGTACCTTATCTGTGCCGTGTATCTTACTCTGGTAACTACCTGTAAAGGGTAAGGCTGCATACCAAGGCTCTACAATACAAACTTGAGTACCTTATCTGTACCGTGTATCTTACTCTGGTAACTACCTGTAAAGGGTAAGGCTGCATAACAAGGCTCTACAATACAAACTTGAGTACCTTATCTGTACCGTGTATCTTACTCTGGTAACTACCTGTAAAGGGTAAGGCTGCATAACAAGGCTCTACAATACAAACTTGAGTACCTTATCTGTACCGTGTATCTTACTCTGGTGGCTACCTGTAAAGGGTAAGGCTGCATAACAAGGCTCTACAATACAAACTTGAGTACCTTATCTGTACCGTGTATTTTACTCTGGTGACTACCTGTAAGGGGTAAGGCTGCATACCAAGGCTCTACAATACAAACTTGAGTACCTTATCTGTACCGTGTATCTTACTCTGGTGACAACCTGTAAGGGGTAAGGCTGCATACCAAGGCTCTACAATACAAACTTGAGTACCTTATCTGTACCGTTTATCTTACTCTGGTGACTACCTGTAAGGGGTAAGGCTGCATACCAAGGCTCTACAATACAAACTTGAGTACCTTATCTGTACCGTGTATCTTACTCTGGTGACTACCTGTAAAGGGTAAGGCTGCATACCAAGGCTCTACAATACAAACTTGAGTACCTTATCTGTACCGTTTATCTTACTCTGGTGACTACCTGTAAAGGGTAAGGCTGCATAACAAGGCTCTACAATACAAACTTGAGTACCTTATCTGTGCCGTGTATCTTACTCTGGTAACTACCTGTAAAGGGTAAGGCTGCATACCAAGGCTTTACAATACAAACTTGAGTACCTTATCTGTACCGTGTATCTTACTCTGGTAACTACCTGTAAAGGGTAAGGCTGCATACCAAGGCTTTACAATACAAACTTGAGTACCTTATCTGTACCGTGTATCTTACTCTGGTGACTACCTGTAAAGGGTAAGGCTGCATAACAAGGCTCTACAATACAAACTTGAGTACCTTATCTGTGCCGTGTATCTTACTCTGGTAACTACCTGTAAAGGGTAAGGCTGCATAACAAGGCTCTACAATACAAACTTGAGTACCTTATCTGTACCGTTTATCTTACTCTGGTGACTACCTGTAAAGGGTAAGGCTGCATAACAAGGCTTTACAATACAATGCATGATATCTAAATGAGTGAATTGTGCAGTGATCAAGGATGCAAAATATTTTTAACTTTCACATACTGGAAGATGATTATGACCTTTGTTTATCATTACAGTCTTACTAAAGCAGATATTTGTACCAAGTGTTAGGGAGGTGTTATACAGTAGCTCCTGTATTCAGCCTCTTCCACAAGCAGGCAGACAAACTGATAATTCACACATTTGATTGCGCATATCATGGTCTTTAAGACTGGACAGTGAGTGGGCAATATAAACAACTTCGTCTTCTTGTTGTATTGATGAGACATGAACAATGAGACGTTTGTCTTTATGGAGATACCTACATGTCTATGTTGTCCACCAGAATACCCTTCATAATGTACTAGTAGGCTGGACACATCATTGCTCAATGCTCATTTACTCTTACTGCAAGTGTGAGGCTTTGTCCCTTTCCAGGATAATGCTCAGAATCCAATCCCTGGACTACGCAAGTCAGTGGAGAACTTGTTGGGAGTGAAGGCACACAAACACTCCATAGCCTCTGTACTCCAACCGGGGGCCAAGTTGAAGGTCAGAGTGGGTTTCCAGCCCAAGGATGACTACTCCAGAACATCCATCATACTAATAAGGTAAGTACTGTTAATGTCAGTACTATGTTGCAGTAATACTCATCCTCCATTAGTAAACTGGCGACCTTGGACAGATCTTTACTGTAAGGCTTGGTGTCAGACACATAACATGAAGCCACAGCTAAAGTGAAATCCTTTTGTAAATGATTCAAAGACCGTGTTGTAAAATATTCACAACACTACAGCTGTTATTGTTCTCCTTTCAGAACTGCCTTTTCACATTCAGATTTTTAGCAGAAAACAAATATGCTTCTCTGAACACATGTTGAATGGTATAGAGCATCCACATGATCACCTGATTAGAATACGTTGTGTTGAGTTGTCTCCTATACATGTACGTTGTGTTGTCTCCTATACATGTACGTTGTGTTGAGTTGTGTCTCCTATACATGTACGTTGTGTTGAGTTGTGTCTCCTATCCATGTACGTTGTGTTGAGTTGTGTCTCCTATACATGTACGTTGTGTTGAGTTGTGTCTCCTATACATGTACGTTGTGTTGAGTTTTGCTCCTTTACATGTACGTTGTGTCTCCTATACATTCACGTGTTGAGTTGTCTCCTATACATGTACGTTGTGTTGAGTTGTGTCTCCTATACATTCACGTGTTGAGTTGTCTCCTATACATGTACGTTGTGTTGAGTTGTGTCTTTTATACATTCACGTGTTGAGTTGTCTCCTATACATGTACGTTGTGTTGAGTTGTGTCCTACATTGTGTTACAGAAACAACCTGACCATCATTGACACAGTAGTGGTGCAGGGCCAGGGGTGTCGGGGGGAGATGAGATTCAGCAACAGGAAGCCGGGCTCGCACTCGCCCCTCATGTTCGACATGAATGAAAAACATTTGAAAAACTGTGATAGTAAGTGTGATACAAGCATAAACATAGTAGTTGGACTCAAGTCCTCAGCATGCAGAATATTTCAAACTTTTTGTTCTTCAGAAAAAAAATGGTGAACTGGTTTTTTTAATAAAAAGTTCTGTAGTTGATTTTAGAGTTCCAAGATTAAGTTGTTTTTCTGTGGCATATGAATTAATTTTCTTCTTTACCATCTGACCATGGTTCTTGCAGTTTCAGAGAAAAAGCCCAGCAAGAGTATGGTGCCACATTTTACAGTGCGGCGGACATTCACGTTGCGGAACACAGGAGAACTGCCATTCTACGTCCAGGGATTCAGCATCAATGGTTCACCCTGTGAAGGCTATGGCTTCAAAATTCTAGACTGTGAAGGATTTGAAATGCCTCCAAATACTAGCAGAAAAATAGATATTGCGTAAGTACAACATAATGCTGAAGATCCTGTGTAGCATGCAGGACAAATGTCATCCTCCATGTCGGTCCACAAGGTCGATGTTTGACCTGCGAGCACAGGGGTTTCTTTTGTGTTTGGAGTGATAGATTCCAAATGTCAATCTTTCTCTCCTTTGCAGAGAGGCATCCCTCCGGTATGCTATGTTTCAGCGTCCCAATGATTGTGATCCTTGATTGGTCAACACCATACCCATGCTCATGGGCTTTTCCAAATAGTAAACATCTAAGACCTGCATCACTTGTGGCTGCTACCAAAGTTGTATGACATGTAATTGTAATTCACTCACTCACTCACTTACTGTCAACACAAAGAGTTTCGTCACGATATGGCTGAAATATTGCCGATGTGACGTAAAGCATTCACTCACTCACTCAACATAAAGAGTTTCGTCACGATATGGCTGAAATATTGCCGATGTGACGTAAAACATTCACTCACTCACTCAACATAAAGAGTTTCGTCACGATATGGCTGAAATATTGCCGATGTGACGTAAAGCATTCACTCACTCAACATAAAGAGTTTCGTCACGATATGGCTGAAATATTGCCGATGTGACGTAAAGCATTCACTCACTCACTCACTCACTCACTCAACATAAAGAGTTTCGTCACGATATGGCTGAAATATTGCCGATGTGACGTAAAACATTCACTCACTCACTCAACATAAAGAGTTTCGTCACGATATGGCTGAAATATTGCCGATGTGACGTAAAGCATTCACTCACTCACTCAACATAAAGAGTTTCGTCACGATATGGCTGAAATATTGCCGATGTGACGTAAAGCATTCACTCACTCACTCAACGTAAAGAGTGGGAAAAAATTGTACGGTATGAAAAATGCACAAGGTTGTTATGGTGTAGTTCCCTGTACTTTGTCATGAGACATGTGTTTAATCTTAGTGTTAGCACTGTATACATAACAGACATTGTTCTCACTGCTGTAGTTTGTTATTTGCAGCTTCACCCCGGATTTTACCATGTCACGAATCCGGAGGTCCCTGACAGTTCACACAAGTTTAGGTCCCCCTGCTAACTATACGCTTCAGGCAACAGTACCCCCCCACCTCCTGTCCAAGTGTTCTGCAGCGCTGCCCCGCCCCAACTGGGAGCCAGTGCTGTACTACTCCATCGTGTGCGTCATGAACTTCCTTCTTGTCTGCATCCTTGTGGCAGCATACTTTGAAGCAGATCGGATCATTGTGGCAGACATACTCAAACGTAAGCTCCGGGTTAACACGGCGCAGTCATTTGACAAAGGGAAGGTTTTTGATTTACGCAACGTAGCTGGCTTGTCGATCTCTCCCAAGCCACCCCCACCTCACTTAACGGCGGACATGAGAGGACGGCAGATGATCGAGATCAACGGCCACTTGGAGTACAAGCAGGCACGGCGAGAACCTTTCATCGGCAGCATTCTCAGTGTTCTCAGAAATCTCATTCCACGAAAAATATCACTCTTTTCACGGCGATCTCATGTTGAGAGACAGAGTTCACGTGAGCGAGAGGCAAAGTCTGTGTCAGTAATTACCAGTGCGAAGCCACAGACCATTGATAAAGACAAACCACCAACCCCAACCCCAACCCCAGCCCCAACCCCAACCCCACCACAGGAACCTGTGGCCCCAGAGAAATCCATACCACCACACAGAATGAAAAAATCCAGATCTACATCCAGACGGAATCAGGATTCGAACTCGGCCGATGGGCACCTGCCGACTAGATCCGGAGACCGCAATAAAGATTTGACCATTCCAGAACAGAAACGTACCGATATCGACCTTAGTGACCCCCCGAGTGCGGAAATCCGTCAAGGGTCATACCGATGGGACCGGTCGTCCAGCACTGACCAAGGAGAACGTGCTGTTGATGACATCACAGAAATAAAAGAGGATGTGAGCCAGCTGAAGCTGGGTAAGATGAAGAATAAGAAGAAGAACAGGACTCGCCTAGAGCGGGACCTTCTCAAGGACAAAGTCCTGCTGCCCCAGCGGGAGAACTCCCTGACAGACGACCGGGATGAGATCTCCTCCACCACCACCGACTCCTCCGCTGGAGATGTTGAGGAGAAGGTAGGAGCACAACCCTGTTGCCCTTGTAGAAATGTTTTCTGGCCCAAAGAGTGATAACATATAAGGACAAACCCCGGTCATCTGTGCGTCAGAATACTGTTCACAGTGTACACCACAGATAGAGGTCGACTTGACACATTCACCATTAGTGATAACACATGAACACCCCCTGTAGCCTGTTGGTACAGAAACCTGGCCATCAGATAGTCAGCTTGATTGTCTGGAGTGAGTGAGTGAGTACGGTTTTGTGCCGCTTTATGTAATATTCCAGCAATGTCATTGCGGAGGACACTAGAAATGGGCTTCACACATATTACTCATGTGGGGAATTGAACCTGGATCTTCTGCTTGACAAGCAAAGGTTTAACCACTTGTAAAATATATTTATACCAGTAATTTTTTTTCTGTTCAGTGCTTTGACCAAAGTTACCATAATTATGTGTGTATCATGTACAAAGAATTTCAACAGCAGATACTACTTCAGTTTGATAGCAATGATCAAGAACGTCCCAACACAGGATATCCACATGAGAGTTTGTAGTGTCGGCTGTTTTCATGTTCATGGTATTTCTTCCTTAATTTCCAGAATTCCAGTGCTCGAGACTCCACGCCCGAGCCCCTTGTACCACTAGTGAAAAGATCCAAGACTAAACTCCGACCCATGGATCGGGCAGTTCCTGCTATCCTTGACGATGACTATAATGATGAGGAGGAGTTTGAGTTGACCTCCAAATCAAGAGGTCATCGAAAGATTCGTGTCAACCCAAAAGAGACTTTTGGGGGAAACATCCTGAGACCAAGGTAAGTGGTCTAGCCTAGAGGTGTAGCCTTGTGGTCTAGCCTTGTGGTCTACCCTTGTGGTCTATTCTTGTGATTTAGTGTGAGCCTTGTGGTCTACCCTTGTGGCCGGGCCTTGTGGTCTAGCCTTGTAGTCTAGCCTTGTGGTCTACCCTTGTGGCCGAGCCTTGTGGTGTAGCCTAGTGGTCTAGCCTTGTGGTCTAGCCTTGTGGTGTAGCCTAGTGGTCTAGCCTTGTGGTCTAGCCTTGTGGTGTTGCCGTGTGGTCATTTGTAACCTTGTAGTCTAGCCTTGTGGTCTAACCTTGTGGTCTAGCCTAGTGGTCCAGTGTAGTCTTGTGGTTTAGCCTAGTGGTCTAGCCTTGTAGTCTAGCCTTGTGGTCTAACCTTGTGGTCTAGCCTAGTGGTCCAGTGTAGTCTTGTGGTCTAGCCTTGTGGTCTAGCCTTGTGGTCTAACCTTGTGGTCTAGCCTAGTGGTCCAGTGTAGTTTTGTGGTCTAACCTTGTGGTCTAGCCAAGTGGTCTAGCAAGTGGGTAAATCATGGGGGTTGTGATGCAGAAAACCCTGGTACTAGTTTGCATGGTTGTGATTAGTGAAGCCTCTTCCTGATGTCCCTTCACTTCACTCATTCACTATGACTCAAATACTGCTGCTATTATAAAAAAATAACCTTTCAGGAGTATATTATCTTCTTCATGTTATCTTCTTCTTTGCTGAAAGATTGTTTGACTTTACCATTACAGTCCTGCAATTTTATATTTGTACAATAAAGAGACTCCATTAAACAGAACATATCAACATCTCGTCATGTAGGGAGTGTGTAGATTTGGGAGGGACCCCTGTCTAAGCAATCTCCCTCTGTCTCCCACAGCACCCTGGAGCTGCCCTACAGTCTGGAGACCCGCAAGACGAAGGACTCGACTGCATCAGCTGACTCCGCCGGCAAGAACAAGCGGCCAGCCAAGACAACACGAAGCAGCTCGAAGGGTAGGAACTGCCATCTCACTAACACTGTCAGTGTTGTCCGCTTCTTGTCTCACCTCAGTACTTGGAACAAACCGTGTGTTCAGTGACTGTAAGACTTCAGTTAACACATTGTCACCCGGACATCATGTTTCACTGGGCTTATTTATGGGGAGTAAAATGACTGGGCTGATTTTGAGAAATAAAGTGACTGGGCTTATGTATGGGAAATAGAGTGACTGGGCTTATGTTTGGGAAATTAGTGACACATATTATCTGTCAACAGTACACAGTACAATATTGTCTACTGTTTATCTGATATGGTTAGGTTAGGAGATGCACTCACTATTGTCTACTGCCTAGGAGATACACACACTTTTGTCTACTGTCTAGGTAATACACACACTTTTGTCTACTGTCTAGGAGATACGTACACTATTGTCTACTGTCTAGGAGATACACTATTGGCTACTGTCTAGATAATACACATATGATTGCCTACTTTCTTGATGATTCATACACTATTGTCTACTGTCTAGGGGATACACACACTGTTGTCTACTGTCTAGGAGTTGCACACACTACTGTCTACAGTCTAGGTGATACACACACTATTGTCTGCTATCTGGGAGTTGCACACACTACTGTCTACTGTCTAGGTGATACACTACTGTCTAGGAGATACACACACTATTGTCTACTATGTAGGAGATACACACACTACAGTCTACTGTCTAGGTGATACACACACTATTGTCTGCTATCTGGGAGTTGCACACACTACTGTCTACTGTCTAGGTGATATACACACTACTGTCTACTGTCTAGGTGATACACACACTACTGCCTAGGTGATACACACACTATTGTCTACTAACTAGGAGTTGCACACACTACTGTCTACTGTCTAAGTGATTCACACACTATTGTCTAGGTGATACACACACTACTGTCTACTGTCTAGGAGTTGCACACACTACTGTCTAGGAGATACATACACTACTTTCTACTGTCTAGGTGATACACACACTACTGTCTACTGTCTAGGTGATACACTACTGTCTAGGTGATACACACACTACTGTCTACTGTCTAGGAGTTGCACACACTACTGTCTACTGTCTAGGAGATACACACACTACTGTCTAGGTGATACACACACTACTGTCTACTGTCTAGGAGTTGCACACACTACTGTCTACTGTCTAGGAGATACACACACTACTGTCTAGGTGATACACACACTATTGTCTACTGTCTAGGAGATACACACACTATTGTCTACTGTCTAGGTGTTCCACTCTGTCCAGTCAGTCCACCAGTGCATGTCTAGATTCAGGTCATGAGTTTCTCTGTACTGAGATATGGCTGGATGATGATAGTGAGGAGATGTACCTGCTTAGGTCAACAGTATTCTGGATCTGCTCAGGACTGGCACAATGTCTTCCAAACATTTGTTTTTACTTTCAAAATGAATTATTGCATTTATTCTCTTCATTAAAGCAGACATAATCCCATTGAAAAGGCCAGTTTTCAAAATTAAGCATGATTCCTGGGTTGCTTGTCTGAACACTGTCAACCCTTTCTATTTGGTTTGCTTTGCCACCTCTTTTGTGAAATGGCTCTAATATTGTTCATGTGGCCCTTTGAACCCTGACCAGTTCATAGAATAGCCTTGACCTTGTTTCTGTAGTGGCTAACTGATGAATCGCGTTGACAGCGTGTGTTGTTACTGTCACTTGCTCCGTGTTGTGCATGCTTTATACCGATCTAGTTTTGTGTACTGCTCTGCATGTTGATTGGTTGCTATGTTGTTACCTAGGTGACACTTTGTTGCACACAACGGCCAGCGACAGCAGTGACCCTGACAAAGATTTCCCTGCGCCTCCGTCGTGGGACTTCCCCAGTGCCACACTCACGCCTGGTTAGATAACTACACTTTGTAGACCTGTTACAACTACATTCAGATATATACTCCAGAGAACAATTTTTGAAATCCCTTCCTGTGGCCGGTTTATAGCACATGTTGAATGAAAACGTTTAAGATATGGAGCTAAATTAGTCTTTCAATTTTGAATGTACTTTAAAAGTAATGTATTATTTTAAAATCTTAAAAATGTTATTTTGAATTTCTTCCTCTCAAAAAAGACCTTCTAAAGCCCACCATTTTACAATCCCTCTTCCCCAAACCCACACAACAGCCTGATACCCACAGAACCCCAATACCCACCACACAACACCACTACAACACTCACATCATACCTGCACCACCATTCCCACACCCAGTTACCTACCACACCCACACCCACACCCACACCCACGCCCACACCCATACCACACCCCGTTACCCACCATGCCCACGCCCACACAACACCACTACAACACTCACATCATACCTGCACCACCATCCCCACACCCAGTGACCTATCACACCCACACCCACACCCATACCACATCCCGTTACCCACCATGCCCACGCCCACACAACACCACTACAACACTCACATCATACCTGCACCACCATTCCCACACCCACACCCACACCCACGCCCACACCCATACCACATCCCGTTACCCACCATGCCCACGCCCACACAACACCACTACAACACTCACATCATACCTGCACCACCATTCCCACACCCAGTGACCTATCACACCCACACCCACACCCACGCCCACACCCATACCACATCCCGTTACCCACCATGCCCACGCCCACACAACACCACTACAACACTCACATCATACCTGCACCACCATCCCCACACCCAGTTACCTACAACACCCACGCCCACACCCATACCACACCCCGTTACCCACCATGCCCACGCCCACACAACACTACTACAACACTCACATCATACCTGCACCACCACGCCCACACCCACACAACACCCCATAACCTACCACGCCCACACCCATACCACACCCCGTTACCCACCATGCCCACTCAACACCACTACGCCTACTCATATATCTGTACCTCGATACCCACCACCCACGCTCATGTCCACAAAACACTACAACACTCACACCATACCTGCACCACATCCCCACCACACCCACACAACACCCCAATACCCCCCACACCAACACAACACCCTGATACCCCCCACATCCACACAACACCCCAATACCCCCCACACCAACACAACACCCCGATACCCCCCCACACCAACACAACACCCCGATACCCCCCACATCCACACAACACCCCGATACCCCCCACATCCACCAACACAACACCCTGATACCCCCCACATCCACACAACACCCCAATACCCCCACGCCAACACAACACCCCGATACCCCCCACGCCAACACAACACCCCGATACCCCCACACCAACACAACACCCCAATACCCCCCACATCCACACAACACCCCAATACCCCCCACACGAACACAACACCCCGATACCCCCCACATCCACACAACACCCCAATACCCCCCACACGAACACAACACCCCGATACCCCCCACATCCACACAGCACCCCAATACTCCCCACACGTACACAACACGCTGATACCCCCCACATCCACACAACACCCCGATACCCCCCGCATCCACACAGCACCCCGATACCCCCCACACCAACACAACACCCCGATACCCCCCACGCCAACACAACACCCCGATACCCCCCACATCCACACAACACCCCGATACCCCCCGCATCCACACAGCACCCCGATACCCCCCACGCCAACACAACACCCCGATACCCCCCACACCAACACAACACCCTGATACCCCCCACATCCACACAACACCCCAATACCCCCCACATCCACACAACACCCCAATACCCCCACGCCAACACAACACCCCGATACCCCCCATGCCAACACAACACCCCGATACCCCCACACCAACACAACACCCCAATACCTCCACATCCACACAATACCCCGATACCCCCCACATCCACACAACACCCCAATACCCCCCACACGAACACAACACCCCGATACCCCCCACATCCACACAGCACCCCAATACTCCCCACACCAACACAACACCCCGATACCCCCCACGCCAACACAACACCCCTATACCCCCCACACCAACACAGCACCCCAATACCCCCCACGCCAACACAACACCCCGATACCCCCACGCCAACACAACACCCCAATACCCCCCACACCAACACAACACCCTGATACCCCCCACATCCACACAACACCCCAATACCCCCCACATCCACACAACACCCCAATACCCCACACACGAACACAACACCCCGATACCCCCCACATCCACACAGCACCCCAATACTCCCCACACGTACACAACACGCTGATACCCCCCGCATCCACACAGCACCCCGATACCCCCCGCACGCACGCACACACACATGCACGCACACACACACACACACGTACACACACACACACTCACGCACAGAGAGAGGACCCTCCCACAACACCTCACCACACCTCGACCCACAAAATACTTCATCCCCACCAACTGTTGATTGTCAAGCTGTGATGTCAGGGAGTGACAGATTCTATGAACATTGACATTTTTAATCATTAGCTGTACTAACACATTGAGTTGAATAACTTTATCCTCACCCCTTTCTGTTTTGGCTGACAGCCTCTACCAATCCTGTTGTGTCATTGTTCCATGGCGCCCCAAGCACAGTACTCTGTCCCTCTCTGTGTCACTCACACATTTGTATATGTTGTAATTCTGCAGATTCTTTTCCGAATCACCTGTATCTTATTATTGGCATTAAGTTTAAACCCTTTATTACTGTTTTCCCTTAACCACCACCATTATGAACGTTATCATTTATGATTACACAGTGGTACCAGTAACCATGGTAACACATTTCTTGATAATCTGTAGGTGACCTCACAGAGCTGTCCATACAGACCGAGAACTTTGCCCAGAAGCACATCAAGAGTCTGGGTAGTAATGGTAGCGCCAGTAACGGTGGTACCAGCAGCCAACTAAACGGCTTCTCCCCCGAGGCACTCACCAGCTCCAGTCGCTCAAGCAGCTACAGCAGCATCGTCAGCAACAGCAGTAGTGACTCCAACACCAACAAGGCCAAGGGCAAACAATCCACTGCTGGTGACAAGCGAGCTACAGGGTTCTCACCGTTTGGTGAGAATGGCCTCCCAGGTGTGTATCTGTCTTGTGCGTCATTATCCAGGTGAATTCACTGCCAGACTACCATTGATTGTCACTCTACAATTTTGATGTATTTTCTAATTTGTGTGAGGAGTTGATCAATAGTGGCGTTTAATAGGAGTATTATTGTAATAATATGATATTGATGGAAACATGCCTTCCAAAGGCCTGTGTGTGTCAGATGAAGTGGGCCAATTCCTTCTGGTCATGTAAGCCATAGTGACTGTCAGCCCTGACTTGACTGACTGGATTTGGACTGTTTCAGGACCTATTGCTTCAGGACCTATTGGGATCAAGAACGGAGCTTCCAAGTCTCCGACCAACAAGACCAGGAACCCCTGGAGCGGTGGTCCCCCATCCCCGGACACCATGTAAGCCCTAAATATCTCCATCTCTTCACATCTCGTCATAGTATTTCTTGCTGAGTTATGCTGTAACTGTGTATAGTTGCAAAGCGAGGCTCATTCTCAGTCTGTCGCTGTCACTCACTCTGTGGTTGTTGTTCTGCAATACTGCTTTCATTCAAAGCAGAAACATCTTCTGCATTATCAGATGATAGTTTTTAGGCTGTGCTGACAATGAAAAGAACTTTAAAATTGAATTTTTTTTCTCTGAACAATTTTCCGTGTCTGCTCTCAGATTTTGCTGTTCGGCCATGTTTTATTAGTTACGGTAAAGAACACTTGAACACCATCCATAGACTTCTTTATTTTCACAAAATAAAGACCCGCACCTGGAAACAACAAACAATACAAATATATCTATTGCCAATCTCTTTTCATGTAAAAAATTACTATGTAATATGTCAAACCGATGAAATCTTAAAAGTTATTGACAAGTGGGAAGAGGAACTTTTAATGGATATGAACTGGCCTAGCTTATTTATCACAGCACACAAAACTACTCCAGACCCTAAACTTAGATGGTTTCAGATTAGATTGCTCCACAGAATTCTACCTGTTAATACTTATTTACTCAAGATGCATATTATTGACAACTGTCTATGTACTTTCTGTAATGCTGAGCCAGAATCTATCCAACATCTGTTTTGGGACTGTAGGGTAAGCAAAAACATCTGGAAAACTTTTTCACAATGGATTGAATCCAAGTGTCCACATACTGGCAAGATAAATCTTACTTCAGACCTAATTCTTTATGGCTTTTCAAAACATTTCCATACCGATGTTATTTTTGATCTGATACTCTTATTGGCCAAATTTCACGTTTATAGATGCAAAATGAAAAATAACCAACCAACCATTACAGATTTCCAAAATGAGGTTAAATATTATTACCAAATAGAAAAATATAGACACTTTGATAAAGCCAAACAGACTGAATTCTATACGAAATGGGCTCCTTATGAAAACCTTTTGAAAACATAAACATTTGCTATTCCAAAACTTTACTAAACATATATCCTGCTTTCTGTCTTCATAAATGCTAAAGCTTCTAGTGAGTGTGAATGTGTGTATGGATGTGTGTAAATGATACGTACTTTCTTAAAAAAACCTGGTCATGTATTTTGACTCTTAGCAAAACATGATGTACTTCTGCCAGGAACAATAAAAAAAAAATTAACAATTTTAAAAATATTTTCACAAATGTGTATGCTTGATTCTAATTGGACCATTTGAGACTTTTAGCCAATGAATGGCGCAGGCAGCAAAATGAAACATTTTGCATTCAATAATTGAAACATCTGTGATGTAAAATATGTTTTGACACAGTCAGTGGCCCCCATTATTATATAAAATATACCTAGCTACATGAATCATATAAAATAAACCTAGCAACATGAATCATATAAAATATACCTAGCTACATGAATCATATAAAATAAACCTAGCTACATGAATCATATAAAATAAACCTAGCAACATGAATCATATAAAATATACCTAGCTACATGAATCATATAAAATAAACCTCACTACATGAATCGCCCAATGTCCCACTGAGTGGAAATATTATGCGCCAATCAAAACATTATTGTTATACCAAGGTTCCGTCCGTCCGAAAACTTTGTCCGCACGATTTCTCTTAAACTATTCAGTGGATTCATCTCAAACTTAGTACATATAATCTGTGTCATATGGAGGGATGCAGTCAAAAGAAAAAAATTGTTTTTATTAATTTTCCATTTTTTTATGAAAAAAAGATTTTCAAACCCTAACCCCGTCCATTATTTAATTACAAACTACTGACACGCTAGGCGGGTCGGGGGTATTAGTGAGCCACGTGGTTTTAAACAAATAGGTGGTGACAGAGAGAGCAAAATGTCATGAACAGTGTGTATTTATATTGTGAATATGATATATTTCTGTCGATGTAATATGAATCGGTCATTTCTTGTTTGATGTGTGGAAAATTTGGTATGGAGTCGGAAATGTTTGATTTGAATATATTTTGCTTTGTTACACTTATAACATGGTTTAATGCATCATTTCACTTTTGTTGATATCCTAATAAAACTGTCAATTTTGAAAATTCTAGTTCTATTCCAGTTTTGTCTTTGATCCATTTTGTAAGATTGTTCCAGATATGTTTTACAATTTTGCACTCAAAGAACATGTTCACTAAGGTTTGTTTTTCTTGTTTACAAAAATTGCAAAGAAATGATTCTTTATATCCCATTTTGTACAGTAACTTGTTTGTTGGTATAATTCTATGAATAATACTGTATTGGAACCTTTTTTGTTTTGAGGACAAATTACATCTGTGGGGGCTACGATTAATCTTTTTCCGTCATGTTAAGGCCAAGATCTAGTTCCTATCTCTGAATGTATTTTTGGGGATATCATATTGTTGGATACTTTATTTAATATATCATAAAATACCCTACATCCCCCCCCTCTCCACTAAGTTTTCAAGGTAACATGGTACTAAGGGCAGATGTAACTTAGATGTTAGGGCTATACTCTTACAATTTAGATATTGTTTTAGTGCTTGGATAAGACTAGAATATTCCAGAAAATGTGTTTTACAGTTGTATACATGTTTTAGGTCTAAAAGATATAGAAAATTTCCCTTCTCGTCTGTCAACTCATTTACAAGATTAATGCCTTTTCCCGAGTAATGTTTATAGTATACCGGAGTGTTCCCGATTCTTATATTCGTATTTTGCCATAAAGGTTGTGATAATATATCTTTTTAATCTTTGAAAGAGTTTCCTTTTTTTCTATTAAGTGTCCCCATGCATACAGAACATCTTTCCAGAAAGCATTGGTCCTATCATTGATAACCTTTTCCAAAATATAGAATTGGCATTTTTGCAGAAAATCAATTTGAGTTGGAGTTATAGTATTAATCAAAAGAGTGGTAAGTTTAGAGAGTGCATGTGAACTGAACAAACATTTAATCCAAGATATCTTTTGAGCATTGATTGTATTTCTAATATCAGGCACTCTTAAACCTCCCTCTTCATAAGGTTTCATCATGGTATTTCTACTGATTTTGTCTGGTTTATTTTACCATATAAAACGAAAAACACAGTGTTTCTAGTTCTTTTATAAACCTTTCACTTGGATTAGGTAGGGTTTAGAAAAGGTGGGTTAGTTTAGGTAAAATGAGACTTTTTGTACAGTAATTCTACCTTATGGGGGCATAATTGTGAGGCCACAGCCTCGGCAGAAGAGTGACGTAGCAATAATGCAAAAATGTCCTCAGTTTCCAGACCTTGTAAAGTATGGATGTACTAGTATGATCACCATTGTTATGTCTTATGTTTTGTTCCCCTTGATGTGTGATGTGCGATGGTAACTGATCCTCTCCTGTAGGTGTGTGATGTGTGATGGTAACTGATCCTCTCCTGTAGGTGTGTGATGTGTGATGGTAACTGATCCTCTCCTGTAGGTGTGTGATGTGTGATGGTAACTGATCCTCTCCTGTAGGTGTGTGATGTGTTATGGTAACTGATCCTCTCCTGTAGATGTGTGATGTGTTATGGTAACTGATCCTCTCCTGTAGGTGTGTGATGTGTGATGGTAACTGATCCTCTCCTGTAGGTGTGTGATGTGTTATGGTAACTGATCCTCTCCTGTAGATGTGTGATGTGTTATGGTAACTGATCCTCTCCTGTAGGTGTGTGATGTGTTATGGTAACTGATCCTCTCCTGTAGGTGTGTGATGTGTGATGGTAACTGATCCTCTCCTGTAGGTGTGTGATGGTAACCGATCCTCTCCTGTAGGTGTGTGATGTGTTATGGTAACTGATCCTCTCCTGTAGGTGTGTGATGGTAACTGATCCTCTCCTGTAGGTGTGTGATGTGTGATGGTAACTGATCCTCTCCTGTAGGTGTGTGATGGTAACCGATCCTCTCCTGTAGGTGTGTGATGTGTTATGGTAACTGATCCTCTCCTGTAGGTGTGTGATGGTAACTGATCCTCTCCTGTAGATGTGTGATGGTAACTGATCCTCTCCTGTAGGTGTGTGATGTGTTATGGTAACTGATCCTCTCCTGTAGATGTGTGATGGTAACTGATCCTCTCCTGTAGGAGTGTGATGTGTTATGGTAACTGATCCTCTCCTGTAGGCGTGTGATGGTAACTGATCCTCTCCTGTAGGTGTGTGATGGTAACTGATCCTCTCCTGTAGGTGTGTGATGTGTTATGGTAACTGATCCTCTCCTGTAGGCGTGTGATGGTAACTGATCCTCTCCTGTAGGTGTGTGATGGTAACTGATCCTCTCCTGTAGATGTGTGATGGTAACTGATCCTCTCCTGTAGGAGTGTGATGTGTTATGGTAACTGATCCTCTCCTGTAGGCGTGTGATGGTAACTGATCCTCTCCTGTAGGTGTGTGATGGTAACTGATCCTCTCCTGTAGGTGTGTGATGGTAACTGATCCTCTCCTGTAGGTGTGTGATGTGCGATGGTAACTGATCCTCTCCTGTAGGTGTGTGATGTGCGATGGTAACTGATCCTCTCCTGTAGGTGTGTGATGTGTGATGGTAACTGATCCTCTCCTGTAGGCGTGTGATGTGCGATGGTAACTGATCCTCTCCTGTAGGTGTGTGATGTGTGATGGTAACTGATCCTCTCCTGTAGGTGTGTGATGGTAACCGATCCTCTCCTGTAGGAATGTGATGTGTTATGATAACTGATCCTCGCCTGTAGGTGTGTGATGGTAACCGATCCTCTCCTGTAGGTGTGTGATGTGTTATGGTAACTGATCCTCTCCTGTAGGTGTGTGATGATAACTGATCCTCTCCTGTAGGTGTGTGATGTGTTATGATAACTGATCCTCGCCTGTAGGAATGTGATGTGTTATGATAACTGATCCTCGCCTGTAGGTGTGTGATGGTAACCGATCCTCTCCTGTAGGTTTGTGATGTGTTATGGTAACTGATCCTCTCCTGTAGGTGTGTGATGGTAACCGATCCTCTCCTGTAGGAGTGTGATGTGTTATGATAACTGATCCTCGCCTGTAGGTGTGTGATGGTAACCGATCCTCTCCTGTAGATGTGTGATGTGTGATGGTAACCGATCCTCTCCTGTAGGAGTGTGATGTGTGATGATAACTGATCCTCTCCTGTAGATGTGTTATGGTATCTGATCCTCTCCTGTAGGCGTGTGATGTGTGATGGTAACTGATCCCCTCCTGTAGATGGGTGATGTGTGATGGTAACTGATCCTCTCCTGTAGATGTGTGATGTGTGATGGTAACTGATCCCCTCCTGTAGATGGGTGATGTGTGATGGTAACCGATCCTCTCCTGTAGGAGTGTGATGTGGTATGATAACTGATCCTCTCCTGTAGAAGTGTGATGTGTGATGGTAACTGATCCTCTCCTGTAGATGTGTGATGTGTGATGGTAACTGATCCCCTCCTGTAGATGGGTGATGTGTGATGGTAACTGATCCTCTCCTGTAGATGTGTGATGTGTGATGGTAACTGATCCCCTCCTGTAGATGGGTGATGTGTGATGGTAACCGATCCTCTCCTGTAGGAATGTGATGTGGTATGATAACTGATCCTCTCCTGTAGAAGTGTGATGTGTGATGGTAACTGATCCTCTCCTGTAGAAGTGTGATGTGTGATGGTAACTGATCCTCTCCTGTAGAAGTGTGATGTGTGATGGTAACCGATCCTCTCCTGTAGAAGTGTGATGTGTGATGGTAACTGATCCTCTCCTGTAGAAGTGTGATGTGTGATGGTAACCGATCCTCTCCTGTAGAAGTGTGATGTGTGATGGTAACTGATCCTCTCCTGTAGAAGTGTGATGTGTGATGGTATCTGATCCTCTCCTGTAGATGTGTGATGTGTGATGGTATCTGATCCTCTCCTGTAGATGTGTGATGTGTGATGGTAACTGATCCCCTCCTGTAGATGGGTGATGTGTGATGGTAACTGATCCTCTCCCCTTGATGTGTGATGTTGACTGGGGTCCTCTCCTCTAGATGTGTTGTCATGTCGTCCCCTCGTGTTACAGTGGCAGTTTTGGCCTGACCACCATTGAGGAGAACTCCTCAGCACCCTTCACATCCCAGTCGGCCAGCATCGACTCCTTTGGCCAGCAAGAGTACGGCTTCACAGGGAATGGTAAGACTTGAGAATGCAATGTGGGAGGCTGCATCCTATGTGCTTTCATAGAATAACAACTGGACTGGACTGGACTTGTATCAGCTAAACTTGTACAACTGAAATATGGGTTACCAGTCTCTTGCTTTTAGTGTCTAAGTAGCAGACTGCTGTGTTGTTTACAAGCCAGGACAGGGTATGTAGTATGTTGCCCTCACTAGGCCTTGATCTACTTGAGCAAAGTTAAACATAGTGTATGGGGTAAAGATGAGTTTGTCACAAGGTTTGTTTGTGAGAAGGTGACGAGCTTTGTTGTGTGGTTGCAGGCTACACAAACCCGATGGAGCAGATTCCCAAGCAGCCATCCATGATGCAACAGCTGATGGCAGAACGTCGTCGCCGATACAGAGAACATCAGCTCAAGATGCTCAACAAGGGTAAGTCTCTTACTGCTTGGCCAAGTTGTTGGATTTCCGTTACCTCACTCAGCCATGCAGGGAGCCACTGGATGTCTTAACCGTGCAGGGAGCCTCTTTTTGCCTTAACCGTGCAGGGAGCCTCTGATTGTCTTAGCCATACAGGGAGCCACTGGTTGTCTTAGCCATGCAGGGATCCACTGGTTGTCTTAGCCATGCAGGGAGCCACTTTTTGCCTTAACCGTGCAGGGAGCCTCTGGTTGTCTTAGCCATACAGGGAGCCACTGGTTGTCTTAGCCATGCAGGGAGCCACTGGATGTCTTAGCCATGCAGGGAGCCACTGGTTGTCTTAGCCATGCAGGGAGCCACTGGTTGTCTTAGCCATGCAGGGAGCCTCTGGTTGCCTTAACCATGCAGGGAGCCTCTGGTTGCCTTAACCATGCAGGGAGCCTCTGGTTGCCTTAACCATGCAGGGAGCCACTGGATGTCTTAACCGTGCAGGGAGCCACTGGTTGCCTTAACCATGCAGGGAGCCACTGGTTGTCTTAGCCATGCAGGGAGCCACTGGTTGTCTTAGCCATGCAGGGAGCCACTGGTTGTCTTACCCATGCAGGGAGCCACTGGATGTCTTAACCGTGCAGGGAGCCTCTGGTTGTCTTAGCCATGCAGGGAGCCACTGGTTGTCTTAGCCATGCAGGGAGCCTCTGGTTGTCTTAGCCATGCAGGGAGCCACTGGATGTCTTAACCGTGCAGGGAGCCTCTTTTTGCCTTAACCGTGCAGGGAGCCTCTGGTTGTCTTAGCCATGCAGGGAGCCACTGGTTGCCTTAACCATGCAGGGAGCCACTGGTTGTCTTAGCCATGCAGGGAGCCACTGGTTGCCTTAACCATGCAGGGAGCCTCTGGTTGTCTTAACCGTGCAGGGAGCCTCCGGTTGTCTTAGCCATGCAGGGAGCCTCTGGTTGTCTTAACCGTGCAGGGAGCCTCCGGTTGTCTTAGCCATGCAGGGAGCCTCTGGTTGTCTTAGCCATGCAGGGAGCCTCTGGTTGTCTTAACCGTGCAGGGAGCCTCTTTTTGCCTTAGCCATGCAGGGAGCCTCTGGATGTCTTAACCGTGCAGGGAGCCTCTTTTTGCCTTAACCGTGCAGGGAGCCTCTGGTTGTCTTAGCCATGCAGGGAGCCTCTGGTTGTCTTAGCCATGCAGGGAGCCACTGGATGTCTTAACCGTGCAGGGAGCCACTGGTTGCCTTAACCGTGCAGGGAGCCTCTGGTTGTCTTAGCCATGCAGGGAGCCTCTGGTTGTCTTAGCCATGCAGGGAGCCTCTGGTTGTCTTAGCCATGCAGGGAGCCTCTGGTTGTCTTAGCCATGCAGGGAGCCACTGGATGTCTTAACCGTGCAGGGAGCCTCTGGTTGTGGGTTTGAATTTCAGATTTTCCGCAATTCGCTGCAATAGGCTCAAGTGTCGGCACCTGTCTCTGGTCTCACTCAAGTGTCGGCACCTGTCTCTGGTTTCACACAAGTATCGGCACCTGTCTCTGGTCTCACTCAAGTGTCGGCACCTGTCTCTGGTTTCACACGAGTGTCGGCACCTGTCTCTGGTTTCACTCAAGTGTCGGCACCTGTCTCTGGTCTCACTCAAGTGTCGGCACCTGTCTCTGGTCTCACTCAAGTGTCGGCACCTGTCTCTGGTTTCACACGAGTGTCGGCACCTGTCTCTGGTTTCACTCAAGTGTCGGCACCTGTCTCTGGTCTCACTCAAGTGTCGGCACCTGTCTCTGGTTTCACACAAGTGTCGGCACCTGTCTCTGGTCTCACTCAAGTGTCGGCACCTGTCTCTGGTTTCACACAAGTGTCGGCACCTGTCTCTGGTTTCACTCAAGTGTCGGCACCTGTCTCTGGTCTCACTCAAGTGTCGGCACCTGTCTCTGGTTTCACACAAGTGTCGGCACCTGTCTCTGGTTTCACTCAAGTGTCGGCACCTGTCTCTGGTTTCACTCAAGTGTCGGCACCTGTCTCTGGTTTCACTCAAGTGTCGGCACCTGTCTCTGGTTTCACACAAGTGTCGGCACCTGTCTCTGGTCTCACTCAAGTGTCGGCACCTGTCTCTGGTCTCACTCGAGTGTCGGCACCTGTCTCTGCTTTCACACAAGTGTCGGCACCTGTCTCTGCTTTCACACAAGTGTCGGCACCTGTCTTTGGTTTCACACAAGTGGCGGCACCTGTCTCTGGTCTCACTCAAGTGGCGGCACCTGTCTCTGGTCTCACTCGAGTGTCGGCACCTGTCTCTGGTTTCACTCGAGTGTCGGCACCTGTCTCTGGTTTCACACAAGTGTCGGCACCTGTCTCTGGTCTCACTCGAATGTCGGCACCTGTCTCTGGTCTCACTCAAGTGTCGGCACCTGTCTCTGGTTTCACTCAAGTGTCGGCACCTGTCTCTGGTCTCACTCGAGTGTCGGCACCTGTCTCTGGTTTCACTTAAGTCTAGCACCTATCTCTCGTTTCACTCAAGTCTAGCACCTATCGCTGGTTTCACTCAAGTGTCGGCACCTGTCTCTGGTTTCACTCAAGTCTAGCCAGTGTTTTTGCTCCCAACATTAGTCTGACAATATTTGATATAACCATGAAAAGTAAGACACTGGTCAAAGCAGTGTCAGTGCAGCCACTCACCTGTGTCACCATGTTTGAGAACTGTTTATTAAGCCTTAACTGCATCTGTGAAACCTATTTGCATTATGTCTATCACATGTTTAGCCTGTGTCGAGAAACAGTGTGGTTACAGCAACACTCATGTCCATCTTACGGTGTAATGTAGGTGAAGACTGGCCTGGCTTTGATGTTCCCCCTGTCAGGAGTGACAGCTTGTGGGACTCCGAGTACAACCCGCTGGAGAACGCCTGGTCCGTGGCCACTGACTCTCCTCCCAGTGCCAATGTAAGTACTAGAGCACCCCCTCCCAGTGCCAATGTAAGTACTAAAGCACCCCCTCCCAGTGACGATGTAAGTACCAGAACACCTCCCTCCCACTACCATTGTAAGGACTAGAACACCTCCCTCCCAGTACCAATGTGAGTACTAGAGCACCCCCTCCCAGTGACAATGTAAGTACCAGAACACCTCCCTCCCACTACCATTGTAAGGACTAGAACACCTCCCTCCCAGTACCAATGTGAGTACTAGAGCACCCCCTCCCAGTGACGATGTAAGTACCAGAACACCTCCCTCCCACTACCATTGTAAAGACTAGAACACCTCCCTCCCAGTACCAATGTGAGTACTAGAGCACCCCCTCCCAGTGACAATGTAAGTACTAGAGCGTCCCCTCCCAGTAACAATGTAAGTACTAGAGCACCCCCTCCCAGTGACAATGTAAGTACCAGAACACCTCCCCCCCACTACCAATGTAAGGACCAGAACACCTCCCTCCCAGTACCAATGTGAGTACTAGAGCACCCCCTCCCAGTGACAATGTAAGTACTAGAACACCTCCCTCCCAGTGACAATGTAAGTACTAGAGCATCCCCTCCCAGTGACAATGTAAGTACTAGAGCATCCCCTCCCACTGACAATGTAAGTACTAGAGCGCCCCCTCCCAGTACCAATGTAAGTACTAGAGCACCCCCTCCCAGTGACAATGTAAGTACTAGAACACCTCCCTCCCAGTACCAATGTAAGTACTAGAGCATCCCCTCCCAGTGACAATGTAAGTACTAGAACACCTCCCTCCCAGTACCAATGTAAGTACTAGAGCACCCCCTCCCAGTGACAATGTAAGTACTAGAACACCTCCCTCCCAGTACCAATGTAAGTACTAGAGCATCCCCTCCCAGTACCAATGTAAGTACTAGACCACCCCCTCCCAGTACCAATTTAAGTACTAGAACACCTCCCTCCCAGTACCAATGTGAGTACTAGAACACCTCCCTCCCAGTACCAATGTAAGTACTAGAGCACCCCCTCCCAGTGACAATGTCAGTACTAGAACACCTCCCTCCCAGTACCAATGTAAGTACTAGAACACATCCCTCCCAATGACAATGTAAGTACTAGAGCACCCCCTCCCAGTGACAATGTAAG
Organism: Haliotis cracherodii; assembly: GCF_022045235.1. Taxonomy (NCBI): domain Eukaryota; kingdom Metazoa; phylum Mollusca; class Gastropoda; order Lepetellida; family Haliotidae; genus Haliotis; species Haliotis cracherodii. Next base: position 468,646 of record NW_027266341.1, on the reverse strand, counting down.
TACTAGAACACCTCCATCCCAGTACCAATGTAAGGACTAGAGCACCCCCTCCCAGTGACAATGTAAGTACTAGAACACCCCCTCCCAGTTACAATGTAAGTACTAGAGCACCCCTCCCAGTGCTAATGTAAGTACTAGAGCACCCCCTCCCAGTTACAATGTAAGTACTAGAGCACCCCCTCCCAGTGACAATGTAAGTACTAGAGCACCCCCTCAAAGTGACAATGTAAGTACTAGAGCACCCCCTCCCAGTGACAATGTAAGTACTAGAGCACCCCCTCCCAGTTACAATGTAAGTACTAGAGCACCCCTCCCAGTGCTAATGTAAGTACTAGAGCACCCCCTCCCAGTTACAATGTAAGTACTAGAACACCCCCTCCCAGTGCTAATGTAAGTACTAGAACACCTCCCTCCCAGTACCAATGTAAGTACTAGACCACCCCCTCCCAGTACCAATGTAAGTACTAGAGCACCCCCTCCCAGTGACAATGTAAGTACTAGAACACCTCCATCCCAGTACCAATGTAAGGACTAGAGCACCCCCTCCCAGTGACAATGTAAGTACTAGAACACCCCCTCAAAGTGACAATGTAAGTACTAGAGCACCCCCTCCCAGTGACAATGTAAGTACTAGAACACCTCCATCCCAGTACCAATGTAAGGACTAGAGCACCCCCTCCCAGTGACAATGTAAGTACTAGAACACCCCCTCAAAGTGACAATGTAAGTACTAGAGCACCCCCTCCCAGTGACAATGTAAGTACTAGAACACCTCCATCCCAGTACCAATGTAAGGACTAGAGCACCCCCTCCCAGTGACAATGTAAGTACTAGAACACCCCCTCCCAGTGACAATGTAAGTACTAGAACACCCCCTCCCAGTGCTAATGTAAGTACTAGAACACTTCCCTCCCAGTACCAATGTAAGTACTAGACCACCCCCTCCCAGTACCAATGTAAGGACTAGAGCACCCCCTCCCAGTGACAATGTAAGTACTAGAACACCCCCTCCCAGTGACAATGTAAGTACTAGAACACCCCCTCCCAGTGCTAATGTAAGTACTAGAACACCTCCCTCCCAGTACCAATGTAAGTACTAGACCACCCCCTCCCAGTACCAATGTAAGTACTAGAGCACCCCCTCCCAGTGACAATGTAAGTACTAGAACACCTCCATCCCAGTACCAGTGTAAGGACTAGAGCACCCCCTCCCAGTGACAATGTAAGTACTAGAACACCCCCTCAAAGTGACAATGTAAGTACTAGAGCACCCCCTCCCAGTGACAATGTAAGTACTAGAGCACCCCCTCCCAGTGACAATGTCAGTACTAGAACACCCCCTCAAAGTGACAATGTAAGGACTAGAGCACCCCCTCCCAGTGACAATGTAAGTACTAGAGCACCCCCTCCCAGTGACAATGTAAGTACTAGAGCACCCCCTCCCAGTGACAATGTAAGTACTAGAACACCTCCCTCCCAGTGACAATGTAAGTACTAGAACACCTCCCTCCAAGTACCAATGTAAGTACTAGAACACCTCCCTCCCAGTGACAATGTAAGTACTAGAGCACCCCCTCCCAGTGACAATGTCAGTACTAGAACACCTCCCTCCCAGTACCAATGTAAGTACTAGACAACCCCCTCCCAGTACCAATTTAAGTACTAGAACACCTCCCTCCCAGTGACAATGTAAGTACTAGACCACCCCCTCCCAGTACCAATTTAAGTACTAGAACACCTCCATCCCAGTGACAATGTCAGTACTAGAACACCTCCCTCCAAGTACCAATGTAAGTACTAGAGCACCCCCTCCGACTGACAATGTAAGTACTAGAGCGTCCCCTCCCAGTGACAATGTAAGTACTAGAACACCTCCCTCCCAGTGACAATGTAAGTACCTTAACACCCCCTCCCAGTACAAATGTAAGTACCAGAACACCTCCCCAGTCCCAATGTAAGTACTAGAACACCTACCTCCCAGACTTGCTAAAAGTCATATTTGAGGCAGTTTGACTAATAAATGTCAACATAATGTATCGAAATATATGTAGCGTGGGAAGTCCCTATGGTGACTGGTCAAAATCATTCCATACATCAAAAAATATCCTGCATACCATCTGTACCAAAGTGCTACGCTTGTGGTTCTTATAATTTTAAGTATATATGGTGGAAGCTGCAACTAAAATAACACGATATTGGAATATATTATTCCTGATAAAATAATAATTTCAGATATAATTTCTTCCGATCATTGGATCAAAGTTCTTTGAAGTTGTATCATTGGGTACATTTTAACTGAATCACCAGTAGATTGGGAGAGACGTGTGCACAGCTGATTGCTATTTCCGGCATAGTTTACGAGAAAATACAGCCATAACTTATGGCTATGCAAGTGTAATGAAACATGCATAATGGGAGCAATGTTAACAAAACAAACACAGCGGCATTTTGTCAATTTAGAAGATGCACATCTAGAAGTTTCTCAATATGATTTTTGTGTGTGGATTAAATGTTTTATGAAGACTACATCATTATCATTGTAACGGAGTCAAGTGCGCATATTTCTATAGTCCGTTTCAGACTGCCATCATTGGACTTGAATAAATGTAAACTTCCTGTTTTCATTCAAATTTTTCTCCTGTAAACTTGTGAATAGGACTCCTTATGACTGAAATACTTCAAACCACAGGTAGGTCGATTGGTAGTTACTCGATATTTCAACACCCCCTCAATATGGCCACAACAACAGATTAGTGGGTGTACTGTGTTACAATCATCCCTCCTGCTGTTTCAGGCCGGTGGTTTCTGGAATGCGCTGACCAGTTCGGCCACCAGCGGCTGGAACAACCTGACCTCCATCTGGTCCAACAATCCCAGCACATCCTCCCCGTCTGCCATGGAGAACGAGGTGGTGTACCCAGAGCCGACATACTCAGGAAACTCCAGCCCACAGGTAAGACTAGTCTGTCAGCCTGAACCACACCCTCTTCAGCCAGCAGGACCCCTGGTGTTAGGATAGATCCTCAGCACTATGTAGCTTGTCGTAAGAGACAACTAAAATGCATAGGGTTGTCAGGCTCCATGATTGCATGTCATCATGACCCAACACGTGATGTAACTCATATCAACCACTGGTTTGTCTGGACAATATCTTTTGCTTGCCATAATGATAGGAATACTGCTGATGCAGTATAAAACACTCACTTTCTCTTCCTTATACCCTAACCTTGGACCTTGACCCAAACCACACCCTTGACCTTGCTGGTCTCCCTGTGGGATTCCCGGTTAGAATAGTTCCCCAGCAACCTATGCTGGTCTCCCTGTGGGATTCCAGGTTAGAATAGGTCTCCAGCAACTGATGCTGGTCTCCCTGTGGGATTCTAGGTTAGAATAGGTCTCCAGCAACTGATGCTGGTCTCCCTGTGGGATTCTAGGTTAGAATAGTTCCCCAGCAACCTATGCTGGTCTCCTTGTGGGATTCCAGGTAAGAATAGTTCCCCAGCAACCTATGCTGGTCTCCCTGTGGGATTCCAGGTTAGAATCATCTTCCCGAGGCAAGAGAGTTAACTGACTATAAAAGTCCTGTTTCCACCCTTGCCGAACTAGGCTGGTATTATGGAGTTATATTTTGGCTGGGCTAACGAGTCTATGCATAGTCCAATCAAATTCGCGCACCGAAATCGAAATCTGGTTCGTAAACTGTCATGCAGATTTCGGTCAATTGCAGGATTTGCAAAGCATGTGCACCGTCAACTCGTTGTCAGCAGATATTTTCCAAATCTTTTCACGTTTTTAATCAAGGACCCGTTATATCACAATATAGATCTTGATTATTGATCAGATCGTTTTGACTGGGCACCACCATTTTGTGTGAAGCAAATGGAAGTGATGCGGGAGGAGGAATCTGATTGGTCCATAGGAGAGGCTTAGAAGGGACATACCTGCTAATAGCCACTGGTGGCGCTATGATAGAGCTCAGTAATTCCAGCCTAGTTCAGCAAGGGTGGAAACTGGACTTTTATAGTCAGTTAACTCTCTTGCCATGGAAAGATGGGTTAGAATAGGTCTCAAGCAATGGATGGTGGTCTTCCTGTGGGATTCCAGGTTAGAATAGGTCTCCAGCAACCGATGGTGGTCTTCCTGTGGGATTCCAGGTTAGAATAGGTCTCCAGCAACCGATGGTGGTCTCCCTGTGGGATTCCAGGTTAGAATAGGTCTCCAGCAACCGATGGTGGTCTCCCTGTGGGATTCCAGGTTAGAATAGGTCTCCAGCAACCGATGGTGGTCTTCCTGTGGGATTCCAGGTTAGAATAGGTCTCCAGCTACCGATGGTGGTCTTCCTGTGGGATTCCAGGTTAGAATAGGTCTCCAGCAACCGATGGTGTATGGTCCAGATGCAATTATATATAGGTCACTGTCATATAGCTGGAATTTTGCTGAGTGTGATGATCAAACAATTGTCAAAGTTTGCCAGTGCTATGTGTTTGAAAATAATATAACCACTTCAGTTTAATATGAACAGCTGAGTTGAGTTTGTTCTCCATTACTGATTTTATCTGAACCTTTTCAAATTCCACATGCTGACTTGAAATGTCTTAAATACTGTATGCTTACTTGATAACTCAATTAATGGCGTACTTACACATATGAACTGATGCACCTTATTGTTCAGATCTCCAACGCTGGAACATTCAGTCCGTTCAGCCCGACTGTTGACATGGCCATCTGGAGCCCCAAGGCCACCACAGCCACCACAGCCGGCACAGGTTGGGGCCAGTTCCTCCCCCCAGAGGGAGACAACCCTAAGAACACTGACAACTAAATTGTAACACAACTTAGAGTGACCTCCCTTTATAGCATTCACAGCTCCTCGGAGAGTTACACTGCTCCGTTTGCTGCTCTCTGTACCATTGCTGCCAACACTTACTTAGCCCAGTGTAGATCTCACCCAATAATTTTATTTCAACATTTATGGTAGTAAGTTAGGAGAGATAAAAACTAATGTGTAGATCTGTTGCCACGTTATATATGTTCTATAACTTTGTCTAGGCTTAATTGATGGAACCAGACAAATATACCTTGACCATTATCAAATTATAAGTGATTTCAAATTTGTGACATTAGCTTAAATCTCACTGGTGGAAAACTAGACAAAATTTCAGTACTTTGGAATACTTTACAGTAAAGTTTAATTTGAGCCATGGAGCCAACATTTCCTTGTCCACCCTGGCGGCAGCAGTGATACGGAGCAGTGCATCACCAAGAGTAAGCTACCTTTGTCTTCAGAACTAGACTTGAACTCCCCCACCACGTGTTTGCTGTTTGTTGGTTTGTTTTGTTGCTTTCTTATCATGTGTATTATCCTACCACCTAGATACAGATATTGTAACATGTGGTGTAGTGTATGATATACCTCCTTTAAAACCCACCTTGAAGTTCATTTGAACTACTCAAATGATTAGCAATCGTTCAGTGTTAAGGACTCAGTAGTTTTCTTTATGTGTGCTACTTGTATCTAGGTTATTGCATAGTTATCTCATGTCCACACAAGGAAGTGTGGACTGTAGCTCGCTGATGTTGAGTGAAGAGACATGTCTCTAGCTGTAGTGAAATGTGGACTGTGTAGGTGGCTTTGGCTTTAAGTGAATAGAAGTGTATCTATCAGTAGCAGGTGTCATAACTGTAGCTCCCTCAGTGTCTTTTCAGAGTCAGAATGTCTCCAGATACTGCTTGTTCAACTATACTAGTGCTGTTTGTATATATATTTAATTTTCAAGGGAGGTCACTCTATGTTAGCATCTGTGATGGATTGTTCACAGGAGGAGTGGTCATGATAATCAAGTATATCTAAGGTGTTCCTTAGATATAGTTATTTTTTTATTATACTGCTCAAACATTTGACCGACCTTTCACTGATGCAGTCCTGATGAATTCCAGTTAATGTGTGCACAGGTGGATCAGCAGTCATCGCTGTCTTGTGGTGCAGTCTGGTTTGAAAGCAGTCCAAAAGGTTGATATCAGTTAATTTGAAATTGAAGAGATGCATGCACTCAGGCACACACATCTCCATGAATGTGTTGATGTGCTCCAAGTAAATATCAGAGAGAGAAAACACCCAAATCCTAGTGTCTGGGTCTCTGGAAGCACGGCACAACGTGTCATAACGCTATTCACTGACAGAGAGAGAATAGGACAAATAGAGCAGTTATATTTATTGACTTGATCTTTGAGAGCCCTGCAAGGTTCATTTGCTGTGATTGGAAATATATCTTTCTCCCCCACTCACCCCTCCAGTGCGAGCACGCATGCACGCATGCACCCTGAGGAATTAAGGTTGAAATCTGATGTCATACTTTTGGACTGCTTTCCAGAATGATTTGTGTGGAAGGGCTCAACATACTGCTACTGTGTTACAATTATGTAATAATTTATCATGTGTGATGTTTTAGAAGATTATCAGTGCCTGAGAGACACACTGTAACGGGTGGCCTTGATCAGAATACACACACACATGCAGAACATTGAAATCCTTATGTGTTTTACAGAATAATAAGACATAATTTGTTGGTGATCATGCCCTATGTGAGTGTGATGTGTCAACATGATTTCAGAGAAAGATAATTGTGATGAAACTGATCCAGGCTACCCAATGTGAAATATATGTGTGACATGTATGAAACTCCCGCTGGAGTTACAATCTGTATATCCAGTCAGGCTCTCAACTGTGGCCCTGGATCTTGACACCCAACTATGAAGACAAGTCATGTGACTTGTAGCGACACTCACCATCACTTGGACTATCACCTGATACAGGAGTTGCCTCCCCTGGTTGTCCCCATCTCGTTTGGGTTGATGACGGAGCCTCCTTGACCTTGACATTCACCCCCCACACCAGACAGGCAGGTTATGTGAAGAGCAGTTTGTTCTGTGTCGTAACTGTCAGTCGCACAAACTACACGATTATACAATTCCAGGAAGTTCTTGAATTTGTATATTCTTATGCACTGGATGCAACACAGTTACTCCTGTCTACCTGGTGAGGAGGAGGAGACAAGACTTGAACTATTGACATGCGTGTGTGGGATCAGAGCTCCACTTCTGAACAGTTGAGGCAGCAACAGAAGTCACACCCTTTATTGCAGCTTCTCCAAGTCTCTTGCAAAGACATTTTTCTGTAATTTCATCAACTCTGTTACAACACAAGAATGTACAATGACCTGTCTTCATAGGCTTGAATGGAGCTCTCTTTAGAAGTAGGAATGCAGCTGTCTTTACAAGAGTACAACTCTCTCACTGGAAGTGTGTCACTTCCATCAGCAGACAGTGTGAGCTCTGACCCATACACGTCCCTACAGAGACCGATGCTTGTTGTATGTACATTGTAGCCTCTCTGATACTCAAGTTACCCTGTTAAACCAGCATGGTATGTCCTCAGTCCATGGGTGTGTTGTAATACCAGGACAGTTGATATGTCCTACTTCTTTAACAATATGTGAACTGTTCTTAGAGTTGGACACAACTGATAAGTTTTAATATGATGCTATTTTACTGACACTGATGAATACTTTGTTATTGACTAGAGAACTAGATTGTAAGGCCTGGTGTGGCATTGAGTAACATATCAGTACCCAGCTCGGGTCACGTAGTTGGCTTCATTTTGTGATTGAGTATAGCTATAGATCGTGCTCTCCTCAAATAAGCTTTGTATAGTCTCCCACTTGCTTATTATTAAGAAAAGCTTTCTTTTTAAGCCATTTAAAAAACATTTAGTTACATTTCAGTCAAAAAGGAAAAATATTTATTTCCATTTATGTGTGTGATCAGCACAGTGTGTGTTTAGTGTGTTTAGGCAAAGTTAAGAAGTACAACTTGACATAAATTTTCTTTACAACTAATTACAGACAAGTTCAGGCTTCAAGTGACATTAATGGTCGGTCTGGTTACCGGGAACATATACATTTTATTGTTTGGCCTCAGCACCTCTCCTGTTGGTGTTGTAGTTGGTGTTGTTAGCACAAGTTTGCAGGCAGATGGCCGCCGGACGAACGGACGGACGGACGGACAAACAGACACTCAACAGTCCACAGCACAGTGCTTGTGGTGAAGGAGGAAGCTTTAGATTGGAATATTTTCCTAAGTAATTGTTGTGTTTTTACCTTTTTTTAATATTGTTAAGATGCTTTTTGGTGAATCATTATAAATGTTTGTGTCTGTGATAATTTAAGTATCAGAGAGGTTAGGCTGATTTGTAAGTCTCCCAGAGTTGGTCACCTGATTATGTGAACATCAGCTCTACTGTATCGAGGCAGTGGTCTGCTGGCCTCGGAGCTGATCACCTGATTGTGTGAACATCAGCTCTACTGTATCGAGGCAGTGGTCTGCTGGCCTTTACCTGGAATGGTCATATATGTTACTTTTACATTTTCAAGGCTTAGATGTGAAGAAAACATTAGCCATAGGTTTCCCTGGCCGTGCCCACTCTCCGTGGTCAGACTGACCCGGGGAGAGGTCAGGGGGGCCCTCTGTTTGTCTTTATCACTGGTCTGTGGTAAGAAAGAAGTGCTCTAACAAGAAACTTCTGCTGCGGATCGTGTGTCCGTTTTACTTTAAAAAATAATAAAATAATTTCGTTTTTATTGCATTTTGTCTTCTTTGTTGTGTGTAAAGGACTTGTTGTAACTCAAGAAGGATACTGCTTTGAACTAAATCTTCTGTGAACAGGGTAAAGAAAAAGACGATTTGAGTGTTTTCCCATTTTTGTTTGACTGGTATGAGAGGTAGTGATTTGTGATGTCATCTTACAAAAAACAGGTTGAATTTCTAAAGAATGTGATGCATCGATAGATTAATAGATTTGTTTCTACTACTTTACCATAAGTGCAAATTGAGTGAAGACAACCCCGTAAATCAAAACATAACTCCCTGGAAACAAGTTACAACTTTTAAGGTATCACTATTTACTATTTTAACATCTTTTCTCAGCAATTGCGGTTTAAGGTCACTTTTATATATGAACATATATTTCTGATTAACTAAGTTGTTTTAACACAGGTCTGTTCTAAATTCCCGTTTTGGGACAAAACATCAGCACAAGATGCCCCCTGATGATTATACCACACAACTTACTCACAATCAGTCGAATCACACTTACGTTCAGCCTGAACTTAATCAATATTTTCATGTTTATATCAAAATTGGTTTAGGTGCGTTTTGGCACACTGTTTTTCTGCTGCATTTGCTCAAACAGTCCTGTCCAGCAGATGAAACCGCCTTTTCCCACTGCCAGTTCTTCAAATGCTCTCTTTCGTGCAAGTTGAGCATGAGCAGTATGGGGGCAATCACTGCAGAGTGTCTGTCTGGGGGGGGGGGGGGTTATAAGCGTAGTTTAGTGTATTTCTAAATGAGATAACGTTATTTCTCATTAAATGTCCGACTCTGTGACTACCCATTGCTGTCCTCTGCCCGACAGCCTCGACAATTATTTACAGACCGCTGCGTTCTGGCTGTTGAAACAACATTAAGTACCCAATCGTGGATAACAAAACAACATTCTAACACCATGCAAAGCTCAACAGGGGGCTGCTTCCAACATAGAAGTGTTTTGCGGCAGTAGCTTTCTTCTCCGCCCTGTTCTTACAGCTTAAAACACTGTTTCCCCAGTTGTTGATTGTTCAGAGACCACCTGATGGAGAAAGAATGTTTTTGTTTTCTACCATTTAAGTTGATAAAGGGATGAAGAATTGTCAACAACGCGATTCGAACCCGCCAAGTCCGTTCCGAGACTAACATTGTGTCCTCTTTCTGCAACATCGAATTTGAAAAATTGTGCGGAATTAGCATTAAATATTCATTGACATCAAGTTACGAATAATGATGAATTATCATGTAAATGCTGTCTCAACGAAGATTTCAAAGAGCTTCATACGACTCTTGTTCAAAAGTTTGATAAAGGATACAACACCCAAGGCCTTAGTAAAGCTGTCAAAACGTTTTATGTCCAAGTATGACGCACAAGTGACAAAAATGATGTCCGAGGCAACTCCCAATGTTCACCTGTACTACATGTTCCCTTGTTTTAATATGTGATCGGTTGACCAGCTTTTGCGTGTGTATGTGACGGGTGCCACCATTAGGGCAGGATACGCCCACCTTCATCAACACCTGGTATCATGATAGTCATTCATAAATACATGCTCATGATATAGTCGGAATCTTACTATCATGTCTTAGGAATATGGAAAGGCTTATTTTAGTTTTTAGGCCATTTGCTGCAGGTAATGTCATTCATTGGTTGATGACGTCAGTGACGTGATGCCATTGTTCCTTAAGAAGTAGCGATGTTACGTGGCAGATTTATAAGGTGTTCATTTCACTGACATCTAGGCGACCTGACACAGAAAAATATACTAGGCTTTCACACCGTCAAGTGTACCGCAAACATGTGCAAGGATAAGATATTGCACAGGTTGTCTATGGCGGTGGATGTGTTTGTCATGAACTTCAAGCTACATCGGACAAGTAGCTGAAAACGGTTAGCAGCAGTATGGGGACACGATGAGAGCCACTCAGCCAAGTCCCAGAATCGGAGCACCTGAACCCAGTGTAGTTGACACTACAATGAATTTTGTTATGAAAATGACAATCACCCTCCTTATCAAGCCACGACACAGTTTTATTAAAAACTTTATTTGGCCGCAAAAAGTACATGTTATTTCAACAAAAGTTCCTGTGACATTGAAAAAAGATTTAATGCAATGTTATGTTTATGAAACAATTTCGGTTTGCAACAGATAAAATACTCCTGTAAGTGTTCAAATGGTTTAATTTGCCATACTGACTTCGGAAAATGCGTGATCTCATTAAAAAACATAAACATGACAAAATGTCAATTTACAAATCAATAGCGTGTGTGCCAGCAACACGTCTTCGTCTCATGGAATGGACCAGTCCTGTGGGATATCTGTCAATATCAGCTGGAGCATGTTTCGAAGTTCCTGGAGTGTCTGTGGAACACGTGGTTGACGTCGAAGGCGCCGATCCATCTCATCCCTCATGTGCTCGATTGGTGAGAGATCAGGGGAGCCAGCCGGCCAGGGGATGACATTCACGTTGTTTTGTTGAAGAGAATCCTGAACAAGTCGAGCAATATGAGGCCGGGCGTTGTCATGTTGAAAGGTAATACCTGGGCCATGACGACGCAAAAACGGTAGAACAACAGGGCCAATGATCTCGTCGCGGTAGCGTTGTCCATTCAGATTTCCCTCTACCACTATCAAACGGGTCCTCTGTCTTGCTGTAATCCCACCCCATACCCTAACGCTGCCGCCCCCGTACCGATCTTCTTCCATGACACAATGATTGACGTAACGTTCACCTCGACGTCGGTGCACTCGAATCCGTCCATCGCTGTGGCTGAGGTGCATGGCCGTCCAGCGTAGACGCTGTCTGCACCACTGTAGACGTGCGTGACGGTGGTTTCCCGTCAAAATGGCACGTCTGGTGGCTATTCTGGCGACAATTCCTGCACATCTGAGGCGACGACGTACGGTTTGTGAAGATATTCGTCGGAGGCCAGGGATGCTTCTTGCAGTCACTGTTGCTGGCTGGAATCGATGTCGTAGGTGTGTTGTTCGAATCCAATTGTCTTGTCGATTATTGGTTACGCGTGGCCTGCCACTCCGAGGATGGTCTCTGACTGAATTCGTCTGTTTCCAACGTTGCCATAAACACCAAATGGTGTTTCTGTGGACGTTAAATTGTCTTGCAACATCACGTTGACTCGATCCTGCTTCAAGCATACCAATGGCTGGCAGACGCTCATTTTCGGAGAGGCGTGGCATTTCGTAATGTTGAATAATTGCGTAATTTTGTTGTTTTTCTGAGTGGTTGATGCTAAACGATGCATATGGAATCCCGTTAACGCACGTCTTTATACCCATTCTTGGCTAGTGAAATGCATTGGGCTTGCAATAAAGTCAACTTTCGCATGGAATGCAGGCTTTTCTGTAGCAGTTGCGTTTTTGTGACTTGATTCCATACATGTACTACAATATTGAAAACCAAACTTTACTTGTTTGAAAAATACACTAAAATATAGGTGTCGCTTTTGTTGTTGAGTATATACTCTTATTTAAGTGTCCATAGTTGTTTGTTTTATTCGCGATTTGTAAACATGGCCAAGTACACCAAAATGTGATAATGATATATTTAAAAAAGCAGGGCAACCATGCCATTTTGAAAATATCAAAATTATGAGAAGCATCTTTTTTGGCGGTATTACACACAAAAAGATTCAGTGATATATGCCAGATAAAGGACTCTTCGACCCTTAATGTAAAATCATCCTTGGATGCAAAACAAAAACCCAATAAAGGTAAAAATATAACCCTACTATATGTAAAACTGTAGTGATTTTATTTTTGGATCGTACATTGCTAGCCTCGCAGCCACATAGTAGTTCTTCACCCTATAGCCTCGCAGCCACATAGTAGTTCTTCACCCTATAGCCTCGCAGCCTAAGAGTAGTTCTTCCCCCTAAAGCCTCGCAACCACATAGTAGTTCTTCACCCTATAGCCTCGCAGCCACATAGTAGTTCTTCACCCTATAGCCTCGCAGCCTAAGAGTAGTTCTTCCCCCTAAAGCCTCGCAACCACATAGTAGTTCTTCACCCTATAGCCTCGCAGCCACAGAGTAGTTCTTCACCTATAGCCTCGCAGCCACATAGTAGTTCTTCACCTATAGCCTCGCAGCCACAGAGTTGTACTTCACCCTATAGCCTCGCAGCCATAGAGTAAATCTTCACCCTGTAGCCTCACCACAAGTCATCTCGGTACGGAGCGCCATTTACCCATCGGGATTCGACCCCGAAACGTTCAGGTTCGAAATCGAACTCCCTCACAACTGTGCTATTCAGTCCCGTCTGAGCAATTTGGAGGACCGACTTGATCGAGCAATTTGGAAATGTGAGCTAACAGGGGACGGTAGGCTTTAATTTGGTTGGTACGGGTTGGGGGAGGGTGTTGACTGTATTCGCCGATATTTGGAGCGATTACCACCCAATACATGTCCACCCAAAGCTTATGTGCAAGTCCCTGAAGAGGGGCGCCCATTTATCTCTAACGAGGTGTGCAGACGGTTCAAACATGATGGCCTTCTTCTCAGTTTCTGACCGTCACCACGGTGTACAGACGGTTCAAATATAATGACCTTCCTCTGTGTTTCTGACCTTCACCACAGTGTAAAGACTGTTCAAATATGATGACCTTCCTCTGTGTTTCTGACCTTCACCACGGTGTAGAGACCGTTCAAACATGATGACCTTCCTCTTTGTTTCTGACCTTCACCACAGTGTAAAGACCGTTCAAACATGATGACCTTCCTCTTTGTTTCTGACTTTCACCGCGGTGTAGAGACCGTTCAAACATGATGACCTTCCTCTGTGTTTCTGACCTTCACCACGGTGTAGAGACCGTTCAAACATGATGACCTTCCTCTTTGTTTCTGACTTTCACCACGGTGTAGAGACCGTTCAAACATGATGACCTTCCTCTTTGTTTCTGACCTTCACCACAGTGTAAAGACCGTTCAAACATGATGACCTTCCTCTTTGTTTCTGACTTTCACCACGGTGTAGAGACCGTTCAAACATGATGACCTTCCTCTTTGTTTCTGACTTTCACCACGGTGTAGAGACCGTTCAAACATGATGACCTTCCTCTTTGTTTCTGACTTTCACCACGGTGTAGAGACCGTTCAAACATGATGACCTTCCTCTTTGTTTCTGACCTTCACCACAGTGTAAAGACCGTTCAAACATGATGACCTTCCTCTTTGTTTCTGACTTTCACCACGGTGTAGAGACCGTTCAAACATGATGACCTTCCTCTTTGTTTCTGACTTTCACCACGGTGTAGAGACCGTTCAAACATGATGACCTTCCTCTTTGTTTCTGACCTTCACCACAGTGTAAAGACCGTTCAAACATGATGACCTTCCTCTTTGTTTCTGACTTTCACCACGGTGTAGAGACCGTTCAAACATGATGACCTTCCTCTTTGTTTCTGACTTTCACCACGGTGTAGAGACCGTTCAAACATGATGACCTTCCTCTTTGTTTCTGACCTTCACCACAGTGTAAAGACCGTTCAAACATGATGACCTTCCTCTTTGTTTCTGACTTTCACCACGGTGTAGAGACCGTTCAAACATGATGACCTTCCTCTTTGTTTCTGACTTTCACCACGGTGTAGAGACCGTTCAAACATGATGACCTTCCTCTTTGTTTCTGACTTTCACCACGGTGTAGAGACCGTTCAAACATGATGACCTTCCTCTTTGTTTCTGACCTTCACCACGGTGTAGAGACCGTTCAAACATGATGACCTTCCTCTTTGTTTCTGACTTTCACCACAGTGTAAAGACTGTTCAAATATGATGACCTTCCTCTGTGTTTCTGACCTTCACCACGGTGTAGAGACCGTTCAAACATGATGACCTTCCTCTTTGTTTCTGACCTTCACCACAGTGTAAAGACCGTTCAAACATGATGACCTTCCTCTTTGTTTCTGACTTTCACCGCGGTGTAGAGACCGTTCAAACATGATGACCTTCCTCTGTGTTTCTGACCTTCACCACGGTGTAGAGACCGTTCAAACATGATGACCTTCCTCTTTGTTTCTGACTTTCACCACGGTGTAGAGACCGTTCAAACATGATGACCTTCCTCTTTGTTTCTGACCTTCACCACAGTGTAAAGACCGTTCAAACATGATGACCTTCCTCTTTGTTTCTGACTTTCACCACGGTGTAGAGACCGTTCAAACATGATGACCTTCCTCTTTGTTTCTGACTTTCACCACGGTGTAGAGACCGTTCAAACATGATGACCTTCCTCTTTGTTTCTGACTTTCACCACGGTGTAGAGACCGTTCAAACATGATGACCTTCCTCTGTGTTTCTGACCTTCACCACGGTGTAGAGACCGTTCAAACATGATGACCTTCCTCTTTGTTTCTGACCTTCACCACAGTGTAAAGACCGTTCAAACATGATGACCTTCCTCTTTGTTTCTGACTTTCACCACGGTGTAGAGACCGTTCAAACATGATGACCTTCCTCTGTGTTTCTGACCTTCACCACGGTGTAGAGACCGTTCAAACATGATGACCTTCCTCTTTGTTTCTGACTTTCACCACGGTGTAGAGACCGTTCAAACATGATGACCTTCCTCTTTGTTTCTGACCTTCACCACAGTGTAAAGACCGTTCAAACATGATGACCTTCCTCTTTGTTTCTGACTTTCACCACGGTGTAGAGACCGTTCAAACATGATGACCTTCCTCTTTGTTTCTGACTTTCACCACGGTGTAGAGACCGTTCAAACATGATGACCTTCCTCTTTGTTTCTGACCTTCACCACAGTGTAAAGACCGTTCAAACATGATGACCTTCCTCTTTGTTTCTGACTTTCACCACGGTGTAGAGACCGTTCAAACATGATGACCTTCCTCTTTGTTTCTGACTTTCACCACGGTGTAGAGACCGTTCAAACATGATGACCTTCCTCTTTGTTTCTGACCTTCACCACAGTGTAAAGACCGTTCAAACATGATGACCTTCCTCTTTGTTTCTGACTTTCACCACGGTGTAGAGACCGTTCAAACATGATGACCTTCCTCTTTGTTTCTGACCTTCACCACGGTGTAGAGACCGTTCAAACATGATGACCTTCCTCTTTGTTTCTGACTTTCACCACGGTGTAGAGACCGTTCAAACATGATGACCTTCCTCTTTGTTTCTGACTTTCACCACGGTGTAGAGACCGTTCAAACATGATGACCTTCCTCTTTGTTTCTGACCTTCGACACAGTGCAAAGACCGTTCAAACATGATAACCTTCTTCTCTGTTTCTGACCCCAACCACAGTGTAGAGACCGTTCAAACATGATGACCTTCTTCTCTGTTTCTGACCTTCACCACGGTGTAGAGACCGTTCAAACACAATAACCTTCTTCTCTGTTTCTGACCCCTACCACGGTGTAGAGACCGTTCAAACATGATGAACTTTCTCTCTTTTTCATCAGTGTAAAAACTGTTCAAACATGATGACCTTCCTCTTTGTTTCTGACCTTCGACACAGTGTAAAGACTGTTCCAATATAATGACCTTCCTCTGTGTTTCTGACCTTCACCACGGTGTAGAAACCGTTCACACGTGATAACCTTCCTCTCTGTTTCTGACCTCAACCACAGTGTAGAAACCGTTCAAACATGATGACCGTCTTCTCTGTTTCTGACTTTCACAATGTTGTGCAGGCTGTTCAAACATGATGACCTCTCTCTGTGTCTCTACACTGCTACACATATGCAGAAGACATATGTGATAAGTTTACACACCTTTCTCATTATTGTTGAGTAAAATAGATATAAGACATGAGGTTATACGTAGCAGATCTGGCCTTGTCATCATGACTACATCAGTCATTGATGCAGTGAACTCCCATCTGTCAGTGATTGCCCCTTTTCACCCATGCTGGTGTCTTTCACCAAAGTGGTAACCCGCATCAATTCAGGCTTTCCTCCATTTGAGACGCCGTGATATAACTGGAATTGTTCAAAGTGGCGTTACACCCAGCTACTCACTTACACATGAACATTTAGCTGTACCCTGGAGAACACATCTGAGTGCTGTTGTCGACAACATATGACGGGTACATGTTCTCATAGAAACAACTAGTTCTCACATGAGCTCATTGTCAAGACGCTAGCTGCACTTGTAGGACAACTGATCGAAAGGCATCTCAATCTGTAGAAATGGGCCCGTTAACATGTCCATCTGATCCAGAAAGAGTCGTCAGAATAAAACGCCTTCCCATCTGTCACTCTTCCTATTTGTGTAATATTTAAAAAATTCACGTTCACACGTGTCCGTAAGTCACAGGTTTCTCCCTTAAAATATAATCTGTTCGAAATAGCCTCCTCCCACACAATCTCCTCTTTCAGTAATACTCTTCTCCCACACTATCTCGTCTGTCAGTTTTAAACTCCTCCCATACAAATGTGTCTAACCGTTATAAACTCCTCCCATAAAAATGTGTCTAACCGTTATAAACTCCTCCCATACAAATGTGTCTAACCGTTATAAACTCCTCCCATACAAATGTGTCTAACCGTTATAAACTCCTCCCATACAAATGTGTCTAACCGTTATAAACTCCTCCCATACAAATGTGTCTAACCGTTACAAACTCCTCCCACACAAATGTGTCTAACCGTTATAAACTCCCCCCATTCAAATGTGTCTAGCCGTTATGGGCTTCTCCCATACAAATGTGTCTAGCCGTTATGAGCTTCTCCCATACAAATGTGTCTAACCGTTATAAGCTCCTCCCACACAAATGTGTCTAACCGTTAAGAGCTTCTCCCATACAAATGTGTCTAACCGTTAAGAGCTCCTCCCATACAAATGTGTCTAGCCGTTATGAGCTTCTCCCATACAAATGTGTCTAACCGTTATAAGCTCCCCCCACACAAATGTGTCTAACCGTTAAGAGCTCCTCCCATACAAATGTGTCTAGCCGTTAAGAGCTCCTCCCATACAAATGTGTCTAACCGTTATGAGCTTCTCCCATACAAATGTGTCTAACCGTTATAAGCTCCCCCCACACAAATGTGTCTAGCCGTTAAGAGCTTCTCCCATACAAATATGTCTAACCGTTATAAGCTCCTCCAATACAAATGTGTCTAACCGTTATAAGCTCCTCCCATACAAATGTGTCTAACCGTTATAAACTCCTCCCATACAAATGTGTCTAACCGTTATAAACTCCTCCCATACAAATGTGTCTAGCCGTTATGAGCTTCTCCAATACAAATGTGTCTAACCGTTATAAACTCCTCCCATACAAATGTGTCTAACCGTTATTAGCTCCTCCCAAACAAAAGGGTCTCACTGTTTTAGCTCCTGCAATTCATCTCCATGTCTATCAGCTTTTCTAAAAAGGTCTTTGTCTTGACGTCTGTCAGCTGAAACGCAGTAGTGTAAAGTTAGTGACTTAATTGTTGCTCCCATCTCACGGCGCCTGTGGGCATGTTTTGTTGCCCCGCCACTAACACCGCGCGCCACAACAGGTGTGTCTGTACACTGCTTCTGTGTTAAGTCGAAAATAGACAAAAGGAAGGCACTAACGCCAGCAATGAATTCAGTGGCGCTGAATGCATTTTTCTCGAAATATATTCGGATTTCTGTATTCAAAGATCCTTTCAAAGAGCTGTTATCGATCGCTCGTCAATGTGAGGGCTAGCACGTATTCACGCACGCAAACAGATTGAGTCCATATATTGTCCATTGCACAACAAAATACACTCTGAATTAAGACTCGATAAAAGAGCCTCCACAAACCTTCCACATATTGCGACAGACCGACGTCTACGTAATAGATATCTACTGATTTAACGACGGAGAGAGCCCTACCCCTCAAGTGTTACGTGGATGAGCCCGTCATGATGGCTGCCGACCCACCAGGAATCCTTGACTGACCCTCTAAAGTCGACAGTGAGCGGGTGTAAGGCTGGAGCTGCGTGGGTGAGTGCTGCATCTGAGGGGGTAGGGGACGGGGGGTCAAGTCGCACAGCTTCACCCCCGAGGTCGATCACTATCAGCCCCTCAGCGCTATGCCAACGCGCTACAGCTGGGGATGCTTGGGTTAGTCTAAAATTAGTTTCAGGGGTAACAGGTTTAGTTTGATTACATCACAGTTGGGCAATAACGCTCGCCATCAACTTGTTCCTGCGACGCTCCGGTCGTCATGGCGTCGTGGTCAGTACAATCGGTACATGCTTCAACATGCAGTGCTACTGTGTCTTGTGTACCTGGTGCACTGGGATTACACTGGAGACGTTGTCATATGTACCCGATGCACGGTGATTACACTGGAGACGTTGTCATATGTACCCGATGCACGGTGATTACACTGGAGACGTTGTCATATGTACCTGATGCACGGTGATTACAGCAGAGACGTTGTCATAAGTACCTCATACATGGTGAATACAGCAGACACGTTGTCATATGTACCTGATGCACGGTGATTACACTGGAGACGTTGTCATATGTACCTGATGCACGGTGATTACAGCAGAGACGTTGTCCTCTGTACCTGATGCACGGTGATTACAGCAGTGACGTTGTCATATGTATCTGATGCACGGTGATTACACTGGAGACGTTGTCATATGTACCTGATGCACGGTGATTACACTGGAGACGTTGTCCTCTGTACCTGATGCACGGTGATTACAGCAGAGACGTTGTCATATGTACCTGATGTACGGTGATTACACAGGAGACGTTGTCATATGTACCTGATGCACGGTGATTACACTGGAGACGTTGTCCTCTGTACCTGATGCACGGTGATTACAACAGAGACGTTGTCCTCTGTACCTGATGCACGGTGATTACACTGGAGACGGTGTCCTCTGTACCTGATGCACGGTGATTACACTGGAGACGTTGTCATATGTACCCGATGCACGGTGATTACACTGGAGACGTTGTCATATGTACCTGATGCACGGTGATTACACTGGAGACGTTGTCCTCTGTACCTGATGCACGGTGATTACAGCAGAGACGTTGTCATATGTATCTGATGCACGGTGATTACACTGGAGACGTTGTCATATGTACCCGATGCACGGTGATTACACTGGAGACGTTGTCATATGTACCTGATGCACGGTGATTACACTGGAGACGTTGTCCTCTGTACCTGATGCACGGTGATTACAGCAGAGACGTTGTCATATGTACCTGATGTACGGTGATTACACTGGAGACGTTGTCATATGTACCTGATGCACGGTGATTACACTGGAGACGTTGTCCTCTGTACCTGATGCACGGTGATTACAACAGAGACGTTGTCCTCTGTACCTGATGCACGGTGATTACAGCAGAGACGTTGTCCTCTGTACCTGATGCACGGTGATTACACTGGAGACGTTGTCATATGTACCTGATTCACGGTGATTACAGCAGAGACGTTGTCCTCTGTACCTGATGCACGGTGATTACAGCAGTGACGTTGTCATATGTACCCGATGCACGGTGATTACACTGGAGACGTTGTCATATGTACCTGATGCACGGTGATTACACTGGAGACGTTGTCCTCTGTACCTGATGCACGGTGATTACAGCAGAGACGTTGTCATATGTATCTGATGCACGGTGATTACACTGGAGACGTTGTCATATGTACCCGATGCACGGTGATTACACTGGAGACGTTGTCATATGTACCTGATGCACGGTGATTACACTGGAGACGTTGTCATAAGTACCTCATACATGGTGAATACAGCAGACACGTTGTCATATGTATCTGATGCACGGTGATTACACTGGAGACGTTGTCATATGTACCTGGTGCACGGTGATTACACTGGAGACGTTGTCATATGTACCCGATGCACGGTGATTACACTGGAGACGTTGTCATATGTACCTGATGCACGGTGATAACAGCAGAGACGTTGTCCTCTGTACCTGATGCACGGTGATTACAGCAGAGACGTTGTCATATGTACCTGATGCACGGTGATTATAGCAGAGACGTTTTCATATGTACCTGGTGCACGGTGATTACACTGGAGACGTTGTCCTCTGTACCTGATGCACGGTAATTACACTGGAGACGTTGTCATATGTACCTGGTGCATGGAGATTACACCGGAGACAGGTTGTGTCTGATGATATGATGAAAACATAAATACCGTGATTTAGTGACTGTGTGTGCGTGCGTGTGGGTGGGTGTTGTTGTTTTTGTTGTTGTTGTTTTACGCCGCACTCACACTTGGTGTACAACCAACTTGTGTACAACAAACATGTGTACAACTAACTCGTGTACAACCAACTTGTGTAAACCCAACACGTGTACATCCAACATGTGTACAACCAACTCGTGCATAACCAACTCGTGTACAACCACCTCGTGTACAACCAACTCATATACAATCAACACGTGTACAATCAAAAGGTGTAAACCAACATGTGTACAACCAACTCGTGTACAATCAACACGTGTACAAAAAACACTTGTACAACCAACACTTGTACAATCAAAAGGTGTACAACCAACATGTGTACAACCAACTCGTGTACAACCAACTCGTGTACACCCAACTCGTGTACAATCAACACGTGTACAAAAAACACTTGTACAACCAACACTTGTACAATCAAAAGGTGTACAACCAACATGTGTACAACCAACTCGTGTACAACCAACTCGTGTACACCCAACTCGTGTACAATCAACACGTGTATAACCAACTCGTGTATAACCAACACGTGTACAACCAACTCGTGTACAACCAACTCGTCTACAACCAACATTGTATAACCAACTCGTGTACAATCAACACATGTTCAACCAACATGTGTACAACCAACTGGTACAACCAACATGTGTACAACCAACTCGTGTACATCCAACATGTGTACACACAACTCGTGTACAACCAACTCGTGTACAACCAACATGTGTACAAACAACTCGTGTACAGCCAACATGTGTACAACCAACTGGTACAACCAACATGTGTACAACCAACTCATGTACAACCAACATGTGTACAACCAACATGTGTACAACCAACTCGTGTACAACCAACTCGTGTACACCCAACTCGTGTACAATCAACACGTGTATAACCAACTCGTGTATAACCAGCACGTGTACAACCAACTCGTGTACAACCAACTCGTCTACAACCAACATTGTACAACCAACTCGTGTACAATCAACACATGTTCAACCAACATGTGTACAACCAACTGGTACAACCAACATGTGTACAACCAACTCGTGTACAACCAACATGTGTACAAACAACTCGTGTACAACCAACTCGTGTACAACCAACATGTGTACAAACAACTCGTGTACAGCCAACATGTGTACAACCAACTGGTACAACCAACATGTGTACAACCAACTCGTGTACAACCAACATGTGTACAACCAACATGTGTACAAACAACTCGTGTACAACCAACTCGTGCACAACCAACATGTGTACAGAGAACTCGTATACAACCAAATCGTCTACAAACAACTTTGTACAACCGACTCGTGTACAATCAACACGTGTTCACCCAACATGTGTACAACCAACTCGTGTACAATCGACACGTGTACAGCCAACTCGTGTACAACCAACTCATGTACAACCAACTCGTGTACAACCAACACGTGTACAACCAATATGTGTACATCCAACTCATGTACAACCAGCTCGTGTACAACCAACATGTGTACTAACAACTCGTGTACAACCAACACGTGTACAACCAACTCGTGTACAGCCAACATGTGTACAACCAACTCGTGTACAACCAAACGTGTACAACCAACATGTGTACAACCAACTCGTGTATAACCAACTGGTGTACAACCAACTCGTGTATAACCAACTGGTGTACAACCAACTCGTGAATAACCAACTTGTGTACAACCAACTCGTGTACAACCAACTCGTGTACAACCAACTCGTGTACAACCAACTCGTGTACAACCAACTCCTTACAATCAGCACGTGTACAAGTAACTCGTGAATAACCAACTCGTTGTATAACCAACTCGTGAACAACCAACTCGTGTACAACCAACTCGTGTACAATCAATTCCTTACAATCAGCACGTGTACAAGTAACTCGTGTACAACCAACACGTGTATAACCAACTTGTGTACAACCAACTCCTTACAATCAGTAACTCGTGTACAACCATTTCGTGTATAACCAACTCGTGTACAACCAACACGTGTATAACCAACTCGTGTACAACCAACATTATACATCCAACTCGTGTACAATCAACACGTGTACAACCAACACGTGTACAACTAACTGGTGTACAACCAACTGGTGTACAACCGTCCTCACTAAGTTACTGTAGTCCGCTCTAAGTTTCTGTATTTCCTCACTAAGTTATTGTACATCCTCACTAAGTTACTGTACATCCTCACTAAGTTACTATACATCCTCACTAAGTTACTGTACATCCTCACTAAGTTACTATACATCCTCACTAAGTATCTGTACATCCTCACTAAGTTACCATACATCCTCACTAAGTTACTATACATCCTCACTAAGTTACTGTACGTCTTCACTAAGTTACTATACATCCTCACTAAGTATTTGTACATCCTCACTAAGTTACTATACATCCTCACTAAGTATCTGTACATCCTCACTAAGTTACTATACATCCTCACTAAGTTACTATACATCCTCACTAAGTTACTATACATCCTCACTAAGTTACTATACATCCTCACTAAGTATATGTACATCCTCACTAAGTTACTGTACATCCTCACTAAGTTATTGTACATCCTCACTAAGTTACTATACATCCTCACTAAGTTACTGTACATCCTCACTAAGTTATTGTACATCCTCACTAAGTTACTATACATCCTCACTAAGTATATGTACATCCTCACTAAGTTACTGTACATCCTCACTAAGTTATTGTACATCCTCACTAAGTTACTGTACATCCTCACTAAGTTACTGTACATCCTCACTAAGTTATTGTACATCCTCACTAAGTTACTATACATCCTCACTAAGTATCTGTACATCCTCACTAAGTTACTATACATCCTCACTAAGTTACTATACATCCTCACTAAGTTACTGTACGTCCTCACTAAGTTATTGTACATCCTCACTAAGTATCTGTACATCCTCACTAAGTTACTGTACATCCTCACTAAGTATCTGTACATCCTCACTAAGTTACTATACATCCTCACTAAGTTACTGTACATCCTCACTAAGTTACTGTACGTCCTCACTAAGTTACTATACATCCTCACTAAGTTACTGTACATCCTCACTAAGTTACTATACATCCTCACTAAGTTACTATATATCCTCACTAAGTTACTGTACATCCTCACTAAGTTACTGTACGTCCTCACTACGTTATTATACATCCTCACTAAGTATCTGTACATCCTCACTAAGTTACTATACATCCTCACTAAGTTACTGTACGTCCTCACTAAGTTACTGTATGTCCTCACTAAGTTACTGTACATCCTCACTAAGTTACTGTACGTCCTCACTAAGTTATTATACATCCTCACTAAGTTACTATACATCCTCACTAAGTTACTGTACGTCCTCACTAAGTTACTGTACATCCTCACTAAGTTACTGTACATCCTCACTAAGTTACTATACATCCTCACTAAGTTACTGTACATCCTCACTAAGTTACTGTACGTCCTCACTAAGTTACTGTATGTCCTCACTAAGTTACTGTACGTCCTCACTAAGTTACTGTATGTCCTCACTAAGTTACCGTACGTCCTCACTTAGTTACTGTACGTCCTCACTATGTTACTGTACATCCTCACTATGTTACTGTACATCCTCACTATGTTACTGTACGTCCTCACTAAGTTACTGTACGTCCTCACTAAGTTACTGTACGTCCTCACTAAGTTACTGTACGTGTGCTGCACATTTTTCCAGGCGCACCATGTTAGGACATCCTTCTGATCGCCGTGGACGACCTTGCCAGTGATGGACGTCCCCGTGCCGCCATATTCCACTGTCCAGCACAGTCGCCCCTCCTACCTCGACCCTCCACCGTCTTACGATGAAGCCGTGTACGGTTTCACGGCCACGCCAATCACCACGGCCCCCATAACTCCGTCAGCGATCTCACCGGCCAGGGAAGGCGTTCACAGGTCTACAGGAGATGCGAGGCGCATGCGCAATACGCCTTCTACTGCCATTGAAGACGCCGCTCGGGTCCCGATAATGTCGGAAGTGACGTCACAGCAGATTCGGAACTCAACTCATCTCAGCAATCACCCAGAAGGCGTGTTAATGATATACCCCGGTCACGTGGAACAAACTCGCGTGAGTAAAGGGGTCTGATTTGGGGCAATCTAGAGTTTGGTAGTTTTTTTGTCAGTTATGAAATGGAATGGGTACATGTGTTAAATTCAGACCTCAGTAGGCCCCTCCATAGTATTTACAACAAATAAGTATAATTATCAAAATAAAAGAATTTAGGGAATAAAAGATTGCTACGGGCACCTGTCGTGGTGTATTGAGATGCGGCGACGCCAATCTGTGATACATTTGTTTGATAAATAACATTGCTACGGGCACCTGTCGTGATGTATTGAGATGCGGCGACGCCAATCTGTGATACATTTGTTTGATAAATAACATTGCTACGGGCGCCTGTCGTGATGTATTGAGATGCGGCGACGCCAATCTGTGATACATTTAGTTGATAAATAACATTTCTACGGGCACCTGTCGTGGTGTATTGAGATGCGGCGACGCCAATCTGTGATCCACTTAGATACATATAAGACTCGATGGACGTCTCCAATAAGTAACAATATCTGTAAAATGCATTCAAAACAAAGTTACAAAATGTCATTGTAAACACGCATTGCTCTCTCTCTCTCTCTCTCTCTCTCTCTCTCTCTCTCGCATGAACTCTCAAATGTCACTACCATAAGTTAAACTTAGCGCTATGTTCTCTTTGTTTTCTTATCATAGACTCAGTAGACATAAGTGTTCTGCTTACCTCTTCCGTTAGATATTATCCTCTGTGTGTATACAACGTTTAATGGTGTCTTCTACTTATGTCAACAGAATAACAACAGTCGCAGACATCGCTCCGGCCCTGGGCAACCCACCTCCCGTGCCATGACGAGGCTGCTGATCGTGGGAGCAGTGCTGACAGTGTTGATGGTGTTGGCGGGGTTTGTGGTGGGCATCGTCACCAGGGACCCTATTCACGACAAATCGGATGATGATACCGAGTGGAGGTCAACAACACGACCTTGATCTCTG
Organism: Haliotis cracherodii; assembly: GCF_022045235.1. NCBI lineage: Eukaryota > Metazoa > Mollusca > Gastropoda > Lepetellida > Haliotidae > Haliotis > Haliotis cracherodii. The sequence goes on along the minus strand of NW_027266341.1, from coordinate 442,740 downwards.
TAGTATACATAATGACCTTGACCGATGCTTCTCGTTCGGAAGTGGCTAGCCGGAGGAGACAAGAGACGTTAGTGCGTTGACCTTGATATTCAACCTTTACCTTGCACCAGAAACAACCTTACACCTGCTGGTGTACGCGACCTCTCGTCTGGCATTGATGACCTCTCGTGCACATCAACAGACCGCCACATATCCGTCCACTTCTTCTTCTTCAGCTGGTTGACAGTTCGGACTGCGCATCGGCAACTTGTGATATGAAGAGATGGAGCCTAGCTTAATCTATTCTTCCGCGTGTTGTCTGGACATGACTGATCGCACAGGTCTTCCAACAACCGCAGCAATCGCGAGATGGCCATGCAGACCCCAGCATGATTCTGATATGTTCCTGGTTATCAATAGATGATCTTGGTGATCCACTGTTCTAGATGATGTTCTGGCGGAATCCGTTATGTCCGATCTTCCCGTAGCAAGGGAGTTAAATGACTAGGCTGGAATTTCGTTGCTCGATCGTAGCGTCACCAGTGGCTATTACGAGTTATTGACCAATCAGATTCCACCTCGCATATCACTTGCCTTTGCATCAAACAAGATGGCGGCGCCCAGTTAAGACGATCTAACCAATAGTCAGGAACTCTTTTGTATTTGGAAAATATCTGGCGACGTCCATTAACGGTACACACCCTTTGCAAATCCTGCAGTCGACGGAAATCTACACGTTGAAATTAGTGCTGTTTACGAACCGGGTGTCTAGTTTGTTACGCGATTTTAATTGAACTATGCACAAACTCGTTAGTCCAGCCAAAACTCCGAAATTCTAGCCTTGTTCAGCAAGTGTGGATGGAAACTGGATTACTATAGTCAGTTAACTCCCTTGCATCCATTCCCCGGCGTTCCCAACATCCGTTCCCAAGTGTTCCCCCACATCCGTTCCCCACATCCATTCCCCAGTGTTTCACACAATCATTCACCATTGTTCCCCCACATACGTTCCTCAATGTTCCCCACATCCGTTCCCCACATCCGTTCCCCAGTCTTCCCCACATCCATTCCCCACATCCATGCCCCACATCCGTTCCCCAGTGTCCCCCACATCCATTCCCCACATCCGTTCCCCACATTCACATCCGTTCCTCACATCCACATCCGTTCCTCACTGTTCCCCACATCCGTTCCCCAGTGTTCCCAACATCCGTTCCTCACTGTTCCCCACATCCATTCCCCACATCCGTTCCCAAGTGTTCCCCACATCCGTTCCTCACTGTTCCCCACATCCGTTCCTCACTGTTCGCCACATCCGTTCCTCACTGTTGCCCACATCTGTTCCTCACTGTTCCCCACATCCGTTCCTCACTGTTCGCCACATCCGTTCCCCACATCCATTCCCCGGCGTTCCACACAACCATTCCCCAGTGTTCCCCACATCCGTTCCTCACTGTTCCCCACATCCATTCCCCAATGTTCCCCACATCCGTTCCCAAGTGTTCCCCACATCCGTTCCTCACTGTTCGCCACATCCGTTCCCCAGTGTTCCCAACATCCGTTCCTCACTGTTCCCCACATCCGTTCCTCACTGTTCCCCACATCTGTTCCCCAAATCCATTCCCCGGCGTTCCACACAACCGTTTGTCACTGTTCCCCACATCCGTTCCTCACTGTTCCCCACATCCATTTCCCGGCGTTCCACACAACCGTTTTTCACTGTTCCCCACATCCGTTCCCCACATCTGTTCCCCACATCCGTTCCTCACTGTTCCCCACATCCATTTCCCGGCGTTCCACACAACCGTTTTTCACTGTTCCCCACAGTTCCCCACATCCGTTCCTCACCGTTCCCCACATCCGTTCCCCACATCCATGCCCCACATCCGTTCCCCAGTGTTTTCTCCATCTGTTCCCCACATCCTTCACCAAGGTGATGTCATCACCGTGTTGTTGTTGACATGTACACCGCGGTATTCGCACACGTGTCTTCCAAAGGTGGAGAATTACGTGCAGGGTCAAACAGTCTTCCTCGCTGTTCCCATGTGGCACCATACTGGCACGCCGTAAAGATCCCAGGCGAATTCGCGCGAAAATCATCAAACATCTGAGGTTAGATTACAAACATTCTTCGGCTAAAATTGCGCAATTCTGGGGTAAAGACATAACTTTTCTCCCTAAAAAAAATACATTTTTTGAATTAATCTTTTGCATTTAGACATTTCAAGACATAAAATTCTGCAAACAAATATGCATAGTGTCATTGATATTTATTTATAGTTAGATGTAAACATAGTTTGTCTTGTCATAATACTACAAGAACATTTAAAGTGAGAATTATTTATTTCAAATTTTGTTTTATTTTAGGATTCATATTTTGTATGTTTGAGTCGCATGTTAATTGTTTCGGCATCTCTCGAGTGCAAAAATCCAATCAAGCTTCTAAGCTTGAAATAATTAAAATGGGTGTATTGATTGATCAAAAAGAGCAAATCTTTTCGCGATCGTCAGAATTCGTCTGGGTCTGCCATACTTGTGACGTCATAAGCGTCGGTGATGATGTGTGTTGAGTCGGCGGAGATTAGCCAGGGCCTTTGCCACAGTGATGCCGGAGCACAGAAACATAGCAATTAAATGTCTTCCAAATAAAGGCCTTCTGCCTCCCCTCCAGATATATTGTCTCAGGATCGTAGACTCGAATAGAACCATGCGACTAGGAACAGGTAGTAACTGTTTGTGACCTGGCTGATTGTGTGACATCGTACCCGACGGCGTGGAAGGCAACAACCCTGATTTGTGTGGTCCTGCGGAGGGCAGACCCGTGTATAGAGTTGTCTGGACGCTGGAAGATGACAGACCCGTGTATAGAGTTGTCTGGACGCTGGAAGATGACAGACCCGTGTATAGAGTTGTCTGGACGCTGGAAGATGACAGGGCGTGTCTCGCGCATCTCTCCCCCTACCACAGATGACCAGACATAGATAGCCCCCGGACCACACAAAAATAGTTGTTTCTTTCAATATTTTTTAAATCACTAGACTGTTTTACATCTTGTGTTTTTGCAAGTGGTATATATAGTTTCAAAATTAATTGCAATATGCATTTCATCTATAACATACTGTGCTGTTTTCCATGTCGATTGACGCGTGGTGAACTGATTGCTGTACTGTGTGGTGTACTGAGTACCTTTGTGTCATGTGTACTGATGTGTATTAGGCCTCATGTGTTGTAATGCCATATTTACCACGACCAAGGAAGACGTATTTGAGCTAATGGCGATGTAATATTTTCATGTAAAAGTGACCATTTCTACAAACCATATATGATTTGCTCTGGAAAGACGTACTAGAGCTAACGGTGTTGTATGAATCATATATATCACGATCAGAGACGATATAGTAGGGCTAACGGTGTTGTATGAATCACATATATCACGATCAGAGACGATATAGTAGGGCTAACGGTGTTGTATGAATCATATATATCACGATCAGAGACGATATAGTAGGGCTAACGGTGTTGTATGAATCACATATATCACGATCAGAGACGATATAGTAGGGCTAACGGTGTTGTATGAATCATATATATCACGATCAGAGACGATATAGTAGGGCTAACGGTGTTGTATGAATCACATATATCACGATCAGAGACGATATAGTAGGACTAACGGTGTTGTATGAATCATATATATCACGATCAGAGACGATATAGTAGGACTAACGGTGTTGTATGAATCACATATATCACGATCAGAGACGATATATTAGGGCTAACGGTGTTGTATGAATCACATATATCACGATCAGAGACGATATAGTAGGACTAACGGTGTTGTATGAATCATATATATCACGATCAGAGACGATATAGTAGGACTAACGGTGTTGTATGAATCACATATATCACGATCAGAGACGATATATTAGGGCTAACGGTGTTGTATGAATCATATATATCACGATCAGAGACGATATAGTAGGGCTAACGGTGTTGTATGAATCATATATATCACGATCAGAGACGATATAGTAGGACTAACGGTGTTGTATAAATCATATATATCACGATCAGAGACGATATAGTAGGGCTAACGGTGTTGTATGAATCATATATATCACGATCAGAGACGATATAGTAGGACTAACGGTGTTGTATGAATCACATATATCACGATCAGAGACGATATATTAGGGCTAACGGTGTTGTATGAATCACATATATCACGATCAGAGACGATATAGTAGGACTAACGGTGTTGTATGAATCACATATATCACGATCAGAGACGATATATTAGGGCTAACGGTGTTGTATGAATCACATATATCACGATCAGAGACGATATAGTAGGACTAACGGTGTTGTATGAATCATATATATCACGATCAGAGACGATATAGTAGGACTAACGGTGTTGTATGAATCACATATATCACGATCAGAGACGATATATTAGGGCTAACGGTGTTGTATGAATCATATATATCACGATCAGAGACGATATAGTAGGGCTAACGGTGTTGTATGAATCATATATATCACGATCAGAGACGATATAGTAGGACTAACGGTGTTGTATAAATCACATATATCACGATCAGAGACGATATAGTAGGGCTAACGGTGTTGTATGAATCATATATATCACGATCAGAGACGATATAGTAGGGCTAACGGTGTTGTATGAATCATATATATCACGATCAGAGACGATATAGTAGGGCTAACGGTGTTGTATGAATCATATATATCACGATCAGAGACGATATAGTAGGGCTAACGGTGTTGTATGAATCATATATATCACGATCAGAGACGATATAGTAGGGCTAACGGTGTTGTATGAATCACATATATCACGATCAGAGACGATATAGTAGGACTAACGGTGTTGTATAAATCACATATATCACGACCACAGAAGATATAGTAAGGCTAACGGTGTTGTATGAATCATATATATCACAACCAGAGAAGATATAGTAGGGCTAACGGCGTTGTATAAGTCATATGTATCACGACCAGGTTGGTGTGCTTGGGCACATGTTGTATTAAATCATTTATTCCACAATCAGGGAGGGTTACATTATATATACCACAATCAGGGAAGAGTGAATCGACTAACTCCCAGCCATACTGCTGACCTACTGATTCATTTTCTGTGTGTTGTCTGCACTGTAGCCTCCGACGACGTCTTTGTAGTTCACCGCAACGACTCCAACACCATTTAGGCGAATACTGAGACTTGTATATTACAGAGATGATAACTAGTGGAATAAACGTGCAGTCCCGTCATCTTGTTGTCAGTGTCGTTAAGAGCAGCATGTCGGACTCGTCCGGGACATGATGGCGCGCGGGACATCTTCAGTGGTGGCTGGATGAGGTCGTGCTGTCAGATCGATGAAGCGGCGACTGACCAGAACTCGGAAAGAGCGACGGGCATCGCTCATCTCTCGTATCGATCTCTACCTTTCATCCCTCCAACAGACCTATCCCATTTGCTGTGGCAGGCTGAGTGCCATTGTCGTCGTGGTCTTGCTCGGAGGATGATGGCACGGTGTAGCAGACGTCACGGCGAGATGGAGACTTTACAGATGTAAAAATGGTGGATCATCAAGAGGCAGGTCTGAGTACTACTGGCTGGGGTTGGTAGATGTTTTGTGTATTCCCAAATGTACCCGTGTTTATCACAGACGGACCGCCATTAACATCCTTCGAATGACGAGGCCATTATGTATCAGGAGGGGTGTATTTGGTTGGAACGGGATATAGAGATAGACGATGACAGATGAATGGAGACTGGTGACAGGGGTAATATTGATATCCCCACCTTCCAACTGACCGCTGTTCTTCTTGGAGGCCTACCGTAGTCGGGATGAGGGCACCAGGGCGGGGTACCCTGACTCGCACAGTCAGAAGCATTGTGTATATGTCTTTGTTTGCTATGGTAACGCGGCTTAAGGCTATCCTCGACTAGACATTGAACATGTCCGATCTTTAAGCAGAAGTTGTGCAGTTGAAGGTGACTAATACCCCACTGATATCGACCACTGTGTATCGACCTGCGGGATATTGTTATACTGTGTGTTGTGTTAATGTTTTATCACAATGTGTTACACTTGACAGTAAGGGGGGTGGGGGAAGGGCCGTATTGTGTGTTGTGTTAATGTTTAATCACAATGTGTTACACTTGACAGTAAGGGGGGTGGGGGAAGGGCTGTATTGTGTTGTGTTAATGTTTAATCACAATGTGTTACACTTGACAGTAAGGGGGGTGGGGGAAGGGCCGTATTGTGTGTTGTGTTAATGTTTAATCACAATGTGTTACACTTGACAGTAAGGGGGGTGAGGTGCATGTGTTTTGGGGGGTGGGGGAAGGGCTGTATTGTGTTGTGTTAATGTTTTATCACAATGTGTTACACTTGACAGTAAGGGGGGTGAGGTGCATGTGTTTTGGGGGGCGGGGGAAGGGCTGTATTGTGTTGTGTTAATGTTTTATCACAATGTGTTACACTTGACAGTAAGGGGGGTGGGGGAAGGGCCGTATTGTGTGTTGTGTTAATGTTTAATCACAATGTGTTACACTTGACAGTAAGGGGGGTGAGGTGCATGTGTTTTGGGGGGTGGGGGAAGGGCTGTATTGTGTTGTGATAATGTTTTATCACAAAGTGTTACACTCGTAAGTAAGGTGTGTGTGGGGGGGGGAGGGGGGGGGGAGATGCATGAGTTATGGGGTGGGGTTAGGGCTGTATTGTGTGTTGTGATAATGTTTTATCACAAAGTGTTACACTTGTAAGCAAAGAGGGGTGAGATACATGTTTGGGTGTAGTAGCGGTCTGTTGCCATCTGTAACGCTGAGTAACATGATCACGGCGAAACTGTTTACTATTTATTTTATAAGAAATATGTATCTCCTTGTGAGCTTTGTTTTGACTGACACCTACTATGGATGTGAATGATAACTCCCCACCGACATGTTCCGCGTGAGGCCAGCGCGGCAATATTCCCTGTCGTACGGAGTCGGAAAAGGCTCCGACACTTCTGTAGTAATCAGTCATCTGTGAACGTAGAATGCCTAGTGTGAAGGTCAGACGCTCACCTAATGTATATTTCATTTTAAACCCGAATGAAATGTTGAATAGTGAAATATTTCTAGGTTGTGACAGTCCCTAGTTAGGATTCCTACAAACCTCGTCTCCATAGCAACATACAATTCACTCTTATCATTATGTTTTTTTGTAGCGAGACATTGGCAACTTCTTTGTTCAACAAAACGCACTGCGGACCTTTGTTGGGCCAGTTTAAGGTAACTCGGGGCGCCCAGTCGCCTCGGGTGTCGCAATACACTGTGCTGAGTGGCGTACCAGAAACCATCTTCCCACTACCTGACTATAAAAGTCCAGTTTCCACCCTTGCCGAACTAGGCTGGATTTTCATGGCTCGATCATAGTGTCACCAGTGGCTATTGCGAGTTATGTCCCTTCTATGTGTCTCCTACTGACCAATCAAAGTCCACCTCACATATCACTTGCATTTACCCCGAACCAAATCGCGGCGCCTAGCCAAGACGATCTGATCGAGAATCAAGATCTGCATAATACTAAAACAGGTCTTACCTCGCGAAGTACATCAACTCACTGGAGCACCTAAATTTAAAGCATGAAAAGATTTGAAAAATACCTGTCGACGCCCAATTGACGGTACACGTGCTCTGCAAACTATAACCCCATAATTTCAGCCGAGTTTGGGTTTAGCGAGTAACCAGACTTGAATAGTCAATTAACTCCCTTGCCTCGGGAAGATGACAGGAACCTATGATTGGTGGTTCGACGCCCAATTCGTCCTGATTGTCTTGGGTTGTCCACCATATCCGTGCTCAAGTGATTCACTAAAGTGGTAAATGTCCAACTCACTCACTCACTCAGGTACATAAGGAAGACAGAGAATATACACGTCAATGAGGAAACCCGTTACATATTGACCTGGATGACGACGTACAAACATTATTATTGATTTGGGGGACAACGCGGCACTGAGGGGGTTAAATGAGGCTCCAATACACAATTTGAAAAGGATGTTAGTGATGTCTTTTAGGCCGGCATATCAATAATTGTTTTGTGGGAGTATTGATGTAAGGCCCCACATTACGGTGGATGTGTTAAAGAACTTCAGGCCCAGATAAGTGAGTGAGTTGGCTCCTTAGACGACTAAAGACAACCACGTGACCTGGACAATTGATGGCAACATAAAGACAACCACGTGACCTGGACAATTGATGGCAACATAAAGACAACCACGTGACCTGGACAACTGATGGCAACATTTAGACAACCACGTAACCTGGACAACATATGGCAACACAAAGACAACCACGTGACCTGGACAACTGATGTCAACATTTAGACAACCACGTGACCTGGACAACAGATGGCAACATTTAGACAACCACGTGACCTGGACAACAGATGGCAACATTTAGACAACCACGTGACCTGGACAACAGATGGCAACATTTAGACAACCACGTGACCTGGACAACAGATGGCAACATTTAGACAACCACGTGACCTGGACAACAGATGGCAACATTTAGACAACCACGTGACCTGGACAACAGATGGCAACATAAAGACTAGGACATAACCTGCAGCACAGTACGTGAAGTGGACGTCGTGATGGGTCATAGTTGGCATTAGGTGAAGACGTACTCACAATCTCGAGTGTACTGGGGTTGAATCAACATGACAATACTGCAGTCATACTTCTCGATACGAAACAAGAACATATTTCGGAAAAGGACATTATAATTTGGATAAACTTATGAAAAGCACAACCTGATTTTGTTAGAACAACTTGAAGATTTTGTTTCACGGGCTAGCAACGTTTAGGGCATGAAGCGTGAAGGAGTCTCGTCGTTATGATCACTGTCAGGTTTGGAATTGAGACTTTGTGTCTGTATAAGTAGGGTTAGCAGTGAGTGAGTGAGTTAATTAGGTTTTACGCCGCCTTTCGTGATGTTCCGGGGGGCACTAGACATGGGCGCCACGCAACCCGGCCTTCCGCCTGACGAGCAACCACTTTAACCACAAGGCGACCCGACCGCTCCACTAGCCCCGTATAGTCTGGCGACCACTTTAACCACAAGGCGACTCGACCGCTCCACTACACCCGTATAGTCTGGTGACCACTTTAACCACAAGGCGACTCGACCGCTCCACTACACCCGTATAGTCTGGCGACCACTTTAACCACAAGGCGACCCCACCGCTCCACTACACCCGTATAGTCTGGCGACCACTTTAACCACAAGGCGAATCGACCGCTCCACTACACCCGTATAGTCTGGCGACCACTTTAACCACAAGGTGACCCGACTGCTCCACTAGCCCCGTATAGTCTGGCGTCCACTTTAACCACAAGGCGACTCGACCGCTCCACTAGCCCCGTATAATCTGGCGACCACTTTAACTACAAGGTAACCAGACCGCTCCACTACACCCGTATAGTCTGGCGACCACTTTAACCACAAGGCGATCCGACCACTCCAGTACCCCCGTATAGTCTGGCGACCACTTTAACCACAAGGTGACCCGACCACTCCACTACACCCGTATAGTCTGGCGACCACTTTAACCACAAGGTGACCCGACCACTCCACTACACCCATATAGTCTGGCGACCCCTTTAACCACAAGGTGACCCGACCACTCCAGTACACCCTTATAGTCTGGCGACCACTTTAACCACAAGGTGGCCCGACCACTCCACTACACCCTTATAGTCTGGCGACCCCTTTAACCACAAGGTGACCCGACCACTCCAGTACACCCTTATAGTCTGGCGACCACTTTAACCACAAGATGACCCGACCACTCCAGTACACCCGTATAGTCTGGCGACCACTTTAACCACAAGGTGACCCGACCGCTCCACTACACCCGTATAGTCTGGCGGCCACTTTAACCACAAGGCGATCCGACCACTCCAGTACCCCCGTATAGTCTGGCGACCACTTTAACCACAAGGTGACCCGACCACTCCACTACACCCGTATAGTCTGGCGACCCCTTTAACCACAAGGTGACCCGACCACTCCACTACACCCTTATAGTCTGGCGACCCCTTTAACCACAAGGTGACCCGACCACTCCAGTACACCCTTATAGTCTGGCGACCACTTTAACCACAAGGTGACCCGACCACTCCACTACACCCGTATAGTCTGGCGACCCCTTTAACCACAAGGTGACCCGACCACTCTAGTACACCCTTATAGTCTGGCGACCACTTTAACGAAAAGATGACCCGACCACTCCAGTACACCCGTATAGTCTGGTGACCACTTTAACCACAAGGTGACCCGACCGCTCCACTAGCCCCGTATAGTCTGGCGACCACTTTAACCACAAGGCGACCCGACCGCTCCACTACACCCGTATAGTCTGGCGACCACTTTAACCACAAGGCGACCCGACCGCTCCACTAGCCCCGTATAGTCTGGCGACCACTTTAACCACAAGATGACCTGACCACTCCACTACACCCGTATAGTCTGGCGACCACTTTAACCACAAGGCGACCCGACTGCTCCACTACACCCGTATAGTCTGGCGACCACTTTAACCACAAGGCGACCCGACTGCTCCACTACACCCGTATAGTCTGGCGACCACTTTAACCACAAGGTGACCCGACTACTCCACTACACCCGTATAGTCTGGCGACCACTTTAACCACAAGGCGACTCGACCGCTCCACTACACCCGTATAGTCTGGCGACCACTTTAACCACAAGGCGACCCGACCGCTCCACTAGCCCCGTATAGTCTGGCGACCAGTTTAACCTCAAGGCGACCCGACCGCTCCACTAGCCCCGTATAGTCTTGAATCATATATGTTGTTTCATATCACTAAGGTTATTATATTACTCCGAATTAGGCTTGCATGTTTATATAAATATATGATTATCGTAAGGTTATGAAATAAAGGTGTTTATCCAATTTATCTGATTGTCGAGATCAGAACATTGCCTGCACCAGACAGCATGCTGTTATTTCTATTTGTGTCTTGCTGCAGATGAACTGAGAAATATGTGTCTTCCAAACCCCCCACACTGAAATGGAATCGACTGAGGTGGACCCCGACATCAGAAATGACATCGTCCAGCCGCCATCTTATGCAGAAGCTATCCGAACTCCTGTCCCACTTCCGCTTCCGCCATACCGACCAGTAGAGTTGCGCAGTCGATCACCCCCACCACCATACTCAGAGGTGATTGGTCAGATAGTTCATGAAAACAATAGCCCTATACCAGCTCAGCCAATCAGATGTGCCTATCAATCCCTCGTAGCCAATGAGAGTGGACGAAGAGCAAGACATTCCCGATATTCGTCAGGTCGTTCCCGAAATCGTCACCCACCGACCTGGAGGACGGTGGAGCTGCAGATACCCAGGACGTCAACTGATGCGGCCGAGAACCTTCTTCAGGTTTGTTACATCAGGTGCTACCTGGGTAGAATAGGTCTTCAGTAACCCATGATTGCCGTAAAAGATTAACTTCAAAACACGATTGCTTAAACGCATCACTGTAGCTCTCTAATAGCAGAGAGCTGTTGTTTTTTTGTTGCTTATTTTTAATCGCCCTCGACTATCCACTGCATTGTGTCAAGGTTCGCCACCAGAACTTCGAATGAAACGATGCTAATAATAGGCGTCCAATCAAACTACTCTGAATTGCGAGCGGAATTATTTGAGAGGTCATGGATATGGTGACGTCATTTCACTAGCGAAGCTATGGTAGTGAATTGGTTCAGGGTATTTATCATAACAGAATAAATAAATACACTAAATAATCGGGAATGTAATTCAGTGAGTGAGTGAGTTTATGCACCCGAAGGCGATTTGTGTTCCGAGCATCTAAGGCCTCAAAACTTGCTGTACACACTTCACACCTAAGTCCTGCCAAACATCTACGAACGTAGGTTCGAATCCTCTGCTCCTGGGTTTCACCAAAGTAGAATTTCCACTGTCCTCCCACAACAAGCTGACACTCCTGGATGTAACTGAAATTATGTTTAGAGTGGCATTAAACTCACTCACACACTATGTTCAGTTAGCTCTTCACACGGAACTTGTTAAGTTAGGAGTTTACACTGCGTCTCTCTGTGTTGTGCAGCAGGTGCGACGTCCCCCTGGCTCCCTCCCACAACTGCGACTGCTCCGACCCCCACTGCAGGACCCTCGCCCCCTCCGGAACGGCTTTCCCACGGTCAACAACAAAAAAGTAATACACATCCTGGCGGGGGGGCTAGGTTTGCTTATTCCTCTCGGTGTCATCATTGCCATGGCAACCAAAGAAACGCCCCCCGAGATTGAGACATCGACCCAGTTGTTGTCGACGCCGTCGATCTTCTACATGAAGGGCCCCGGTGTGAACGTGGACAGTGTGCACGGCGACAACTTCCCGCTGGACAGGGCAGACAATGTACGGTTTAAGCCATTCAGGAGAAAAAGACGGACGGTCTGATGCTGTGTAGCCCTCGTAGTGTAAATAGTGATGGATGCATAATAAATGTTTTTTTATTAATAAAAGATGATGTCAGCTGTATCCTCTGCAGGAATCTCATCCTGGGTCCAGTGAGTGAGTGTTGTTTTACGCAGTACTGTTTTCCAGGCGTATAGTACTGCGGTTTGGCAATCAGTGCTGCACGTGCATGTCACGGTGAGTTCTGACGTCACCGTCACACATGAATGAACACCAGTCTTGCCTTCATCATCAATGTCATTACATTTAAACTTAATGGAGACATACGAAGTGCGTGCGACGATTCACGCCGTCGAGTGCGAGAGCCTGGAGGCCCCTTGTACGATGAACCAGTATCGGTTAGACCTTGCATCACTGAGACAGCATCAGTTAGATGTAACGTATCTGTCTTAGCTGTGCCGGTGTGACACTGAAAATGAACCCGCGTTGAAAAGTGACCCGGGAGTCAGTATTCAACGTTGAAAACATACCCGGTCTCAGTTTTCAACAGACCAGGGTCACTTTTCAACAGTTGAAAAGTGACCCTGTCAGCTTACCAAGTCGTTAAATAGTGACCCGGGCCTCGCGTTGAAAAGTGACTCCGTTGAATTATGACTTGTGGTTTATTCTGCTTCCCAGAAGACTTTGGCAACATGTCTAAATTGGTGCAAATATTTATCAGTGTGTTCGGGATGAAGGTTGGAGGTGACACGCATTTAGAGAGAGGGCACTGTGTCCTGAATGGTTGAAGTTGATTATCCGAAGACATTATATCTACAATCTGGAAGCTAGATAGAAAGAGGTACACCGAAAACGTCCCCAACTAAAAACGCACAAAATGTTCATGGTGGTGTTAGGAATAGCGTTAAATGATTATTTTTTCGAAGTGTTAACATGATGTCAAGTATATTTCAGTACAAGCATATATAAATGTTGTGATTTGAGGTCATTCTGACTATGACATTAAAAGCACCATTCGCATTCGAAACCATTAATCTAATGCATGACAAAGGTCTGAAAGGGAAGACTGCAAGTGTTACCAGCTACCAAAAGGACGTGCCCATAACGTTGCAAGAACGTTACTTTGTTTAAGCAACGTGACGTTGTCGTAATATTGCTACAACGTATTAAAGCAGCCAATAAGTCGAACGTTGCACAGACGTTGCATGGTTCCACAGGAACGTTCTCGTAACATTACTGGGAGTCTACATAGTAACCAAATAGTAACCTACGAATGCAACGTTGCCTGGACCCCCTGTGTTAACTGGGTTATTAGCATCTCTTTTGGAAGGGTGGATCACATCATCATCACCATCGAATTAGGAATAACAACGATTTATACAAGGCGGGTGAAGCAAATCAGAAATGCATAGTTTTGTATTATAAACTACAACTACCATCATTTGGAACGTGAAACAAAAGTGCAGGCAGAGCGATGGACGTTACCAGACTCGCCAACAGCAAAATACCAAGTTTGTTTTCAAAAGATTAAACTTTTTTACTGTACTGAACAACAAAAGTTCCTGTGACATTGGATAAGACTTAATGCAAAGTTATGTTTTTTACCAAATCTGAAACAATCTCGGTTTGCAGCAGATAAAAGACTCCTGTAAGTGTTCAAGTGGTTTAATTTGCCATACTGACTTCTGAAAATGAACATGCCAAAATGTCAGTTTACAAATCAATAGCGTGTGTGTCCACCTCTGGTTGCGATGCAAGCAACACATCTTCATCTCATGAAATGGACCAGGATATCTGTCCATATTTTGAAGTTCCTGGGGTGTCTATGGAACCGATCCATTTCATCCCACATGTGCTCGATTAGTGAGAGATCAGGGGAGCCAGCCGGCCAGGGGATGACTTTCACGTTGTTTTGTTGAAGAGAGTCCTGAACAAGTCGAGCAATATGTGGCCGGGCGTTGTCATGTTGAAAGGTAGCGCTGTCCATTGAGATTGCCGTCTACCACTATCAAACGGGTCCTCTGTCTTGCTGTAATCCAACCCCATACCATAACGCTGCCGTCCACACACACACCGGGAACCGATCTTCTTCCATGACACAATGAATGACGTAATGTTAACCTCGACGTCGGTACACTCGAATCCGTCCATCGCTGTGGCGGAGGTGAAAACGAGAACTGGTCCCCACAGCATAGACGCTGTCTGCACCACTATGGACGTGCTTGGGGTGGTTTCCTGTCAAAATGGGACGACTGGTGAGTCTTCGGGCGACAATCCCTGCACATCTGAGGCGACGACGTACGGTTTGTGAAGATATTGGACGAAAGCCAGGGATGCTTCTTGCAGTCACTGTTGCTGGCTTGAATCGATTTCGTAGGTGTGTTGTTCGAATCCAGTTGTCTTGTCGATTATTGGTTACGCGTGGCCTGCCACTCCGCGGATGGTCTCTGACTGCATTCGTCTGCTACCAACGTTGCCATAAACACCAAATGGTGTTAAATTGGACGTTAAATTGTCTTGCAACATCACGTTGACTCGATCCTGCTTCAAGCATATCAATGGCTCGCAGACGCTCATTTTCGGAGAGGCGTGGCATTTCGTAATGGTGAATAATTGGGTAATTTTGTTGTTTTTCTGAGTGGTTGTTGTCAGCACGATGCTAAACAATGCATATGGAATCCCGTTAACGTTAACGTTTTTATACCCATTCTTGGGTAGTGAAATGCATGGGGCTTGCATAAAAGTCAACTTTTGCATGGAATGCATGCTTTTCTGTAGCAGTTGCGTTTTTGTGACTTGATTCTATACATGTACTACAATAATGAAAACCAAACTTTACTTGTTTGAAAAATACACCAAAATATTGGTGTCACAGGAACTTTTGTTGTTGAGTATAGTTTTTAAAATATCAAACACGCAATAGATCACACAAATGCAAAGCTCAAAGACATATCTGCATACTATGGGTATTTCAAGATAGGAAAGCTGAAAACCTATCCAAGGGGGCAATGCTGTATTACGTCAGTGAGCTGTTTCCGTATCGGTGTGGCAATGAAGGCAACCCTTCGAAAAAACACAAAATCAAAGAGATTGAACTCGTTTAAAAAATTGACAATGATGTTACACTTTACACAATTCCTATAGCAGCCTGTTTTGATTGTGAAAAGTGGTATGCAAGATTAAATGAAAAGAAACTAAACCAGCACTATTTCAAAAACTTCAGTAAACTGTAGTAACATCTGTGAAATTTTGCCGAATTTCAAAAATGCACAATGAATTTTGGAAATGTGGACGTTATTAAATGCTTTGAGCCTAAAACACTTGTAAGTAGATAACGACGAGCATTCTCTAACACATTAAGCGATTCTATACAATACAATGGAGAATACCCATATACTTGTACCTGTTCTAGATTATGTAACAAGACCACGCACCAGTACGCGCCAGCTGGGTTGAGATGAAGGCGGGTTCGAGAATGTGGGTTCGACCTGTGACCTACAGATCTAGCCCCCGGTGATTTCCACTTGTCCCCTGAATTGAAAAAGCACCAGCGGGGTTGAAGATTTGAGGACGACAACAATTGACGGCTGGACTTTATATCGGGCATTAATGATTGGACAACCAGATAAAACAAGTGTGTGAAACTGGAATGGGACTATGTTGAAAAATAATTGTAACTTTAACCAGAATTTCAACTTTAAGTTAGTGAGGCTCAAAACGTTTTGATATCCGCTCGTAAAAGTACTTTGTTTATTAATTAAATCTTAACAAAAATAAAAATTGAAAGGTAGCTGGATTTTTGGTTGTATAGATCTATAGGTTTGGCCAGTAAATCTTGAATCTGGATTTTTCCCGTTTTAATAAATCATGAAACGCCCCCACCCTTCTCCCTACCGCACTCAAAAAGACATACATGTACGTAAAACAGCTGATGCAAGCTGACTGATACGCACTCAGAAACACCCGGATAAAGATACTAAAAAGATTTAGTCGATTATAACATTCAATCTTTCTATTTACACTAGAAGTCACAATTCAACGGAGTCACTTTTCAACGCGAGGCCCGAGTCACTATTTAACGACTTGGTAAGCTGACAGGGTCACTTTTCAACTGTTGAAAAGTGACCCTGGTCTGTTGAAAATTGAGACCGGGTATGTTTTCAACGTTGAATTCTGACTCCCGGGTCACTTTTCAGCGCGGGTCCATTTTCAATGTCACACCGGAACCAAGTGGCACATGATCCTGTCCTTCATCACTTCGGGCTTCCTCCCACATCAAGCTGACACACCGTATTAATGTACCTGACATAGCGTTCACAGCGGCGTTAAATCCAACTTACACACTCCGTGGAGGGATTTCCGATATGAGCTCATTTTCTCCTTTCCCTAACGCATGTAATCGCTCTTCAGCATACGGGAGGATAACTTGGGTTTAACGCTCCTTTGAAAGTATTCCTGATGTAGGGCGTCTCAGCTCAATGTTGGAGGAAAGCATGTTCAGGACGCGACACCAAAGGGAGGCAACCCTGCAAATCAGCGCGCCTCATATCGCTGGGCGACCATGCTAACTCTTCAACATACGAAAATACGGTGTACATCAACTATTAATGTCTCCGTCGTGTATTATTAACAGTCAGATTGGACATATTCCAGTACACTTAAAGGATCTACATGTCTGTTTCTGACGAAATATCAAAAGCAGTTTGTCTAAATATGTTTCTTAAAGGCTTACTCTTGTTACCAATACACCGTGGCTATAAATATACATGCACATAAACACATATGGGATACACGTTACAGTCCATTGTTCGACGCTGGTTTCTCACATGAACAAACCAGGTTTCATAGTTTAACTGGATATTGTCGTGTTAATAGTGAGAAGTCTAACAAAGGATTGGTGGATGGTGTTCCTTGAGGTCGCGTGGCCTGCCACAAAGATGTGTAGTTGTCTCGACACCAGGCCTCTACATGGACGTCTGTTTGGCCTGTGTGGACGAGGTCGCGTGGCCTGCCACAAAGATGTGTAGTTGTCTCGACATCAGGCCTCTACATGGACGTCTGTTTGGCCTGTGTGGACGTGGTCGCGTGGCCTGCCACAAAGATGTGTAGTTGTCTCGACACCAGGCCTCTACATGGACGTCTGTTTGGCCTGTGTGGACGAGGTCGCGTGGCCTGCCACAAGGATGTGTAGTTGTCTCGACATCAGGCCTCTACATGGACGTCTGTTTGGCCTGTGTGGACGAGGTCGCGTGGCCTGCCACAAAGATGTGTAGTTGTCTCGACACCAGGCCTCTACATGGACGTCTGTTTGGCCTGTGTGGACGAGGTCGCGTGGCCTGCCACAAAGATGAGTAGTTGTCTCGACATCAGGCCTCTACATGGACGTCTGTTTGGCCTGTGTGGACGAGGTCGCGTGGCCTGCCACAAAGATGAGTAGTTGTCTCGACATCAGGCCTCTACATGGACGTCTGTTTGGCCTGTGTGGACGAGGTCGCGTGGCCTGCCACAAAGATGTGTAGTTGTCTCGACATCAGGCCTCTACATGGACGTCTGTTTGGCCTGTGTGGACGAGGTCGCGTGGCCTGCCACAAAGATGTGTAGTTGTCTCGACATCAGGCCTCTACATGGACGTCTGTTTGGCCTGTGTGGACGAGGTCGCGTGGCCTGCCACAAAGATGTGTAGTTGTCTCGACACCAGGCCTCTACATGGACGTCTGTTTGGCCTGTGTGGACGAGGTCGCGTGGCCTGCCACAAAGATGTGTAGTTGTCTCGACACCAGGCCTCTACATGGACGTCTGTTTGGCCTGTGTGGACGAGGTCGCGTGGCCTGCCACAAAGATGTGTAGTTGTCTCGACATCAGGCCTCTACATGGACGTCTGTTTGGCCTGTGTGGACGAGGTCGCGTGGCCTGCCACAAAGATGAGTAGTTGTCTCGACATCAGGCCTCTACATGGACGTCTGTTTGGCCTGTGTGGACGAGGTCGCGTGGCCTGCCACAAAGATGAGTAGTTGTCTCGACATCAGGCCTCTACATGGACGTCTGTTTGGCCTGTGTGGACGAGGAGAGAAAGCATCCCTTGTGGTGTCTGCTTGACTACATGGTGCATGTAACTTGTGTTGGGTTCGATTTCCGGTTCGTCATGATTATGTCTCTTTTTGTTAGTGTGTTTGTTAGTGTTTTAACGCCGCACGCAGCAACATTCCAGTTATATGATGGCGTTTTGTTAAAAATCGAGTCTGGACCATACACACCAATGATTGATAGCATGAGCAGCCCACGCAGTTGGGATACCGTGACATGCATGAACCAAGTCAGCGACCACCCGATCCCGTTAGTCGCCTGTTACGACAAGCATGGGTTGCTGAAGGCAAATTCTAACCCGTATCTTCATGGGTCGATTACGTTTCTGAGTTTATTAGCACCATACTTTTGCTCATGGGTTTCACGTCTGTGGTAAACGTCTGGACCTGCATCACATTAGACATTACTCCCGCATCCCACATCTCAAACGTCTTTTAATCCAACTCGCTCATTCAATATCCAACCACCCACCTGCCCACCCACTTACTCACTCACTTCAATTTCAGACATATCAAAGCATAACTGTCTGTCACTTCTTTCGGATATTTCCTGATAAGTCAGTGTATCCATTCTCATAACTGATAAATTAAACGACACCACGGCACTGTAGCTCACCTGGATATGTTGGCAACAGTTCGAAATGTCAACATAGATACCCACTTATCAAAAGTTACTGTTAACATTGATATTTAAATGTTTTCTGCATAAACACCGAGGACAAAACACTAACTAAACTCTAATAATTTAACTAAATATGACGTCATCATACATCATACATTCCCAGGAAAGTTCGACTCCGTCAGTCTGCCAGGAGGCGATTACAGGGCCAATATGCACTTTGAGGGAATACAATAGCATGGTCATAAAAAAGTCAAAATATTGTGAAAAGCGGAACACACGTGTCCCACAATTAAACAAATACGACATTTCATTACATTTTGTATAAAAAGGGGCCGAGTAATGGCCATCAATACATTTATTCAATATGGCTGCTGTGATGGCCATATTGAATGTCGGATCCATATCTCTTAAACAAAGTCAGGTTAAATCATTGATGGGAACAATCGTGTTAAGCTTCAAGGTGCCAGTATTTCTGAAGTGCGAGGAAATGGTCAAAGACCAAAAGTCAAATAATTTAAACTTAAAATATCGCTTAAAACGAAACATACTAGGTTACACCCACTACTAACTATACACATATACCAAACTTCATGACATTTTAACCAGAAATGGCTCAGAAATGGTTCTAATATAAGAAGTTTAAACTTTCAGTTTGGGAGAAATACAAAAATCAAATCCAGACCAAAATGTACAACATTTGGTCAAAAATAAAATTATAAAACATATATTGAGCTACAAACTACACATGTACCAAATTTCATCACATCTTGAAACCCAAAGGAATTCCGGGTCAGAATAGAATGCTGGTCATAAGAGGCGGTCAACTGGCCAGGTGGGCAGACTCGATGGTTTGCTTGATTCGTACCCCAATTACACCGGTCACTGGATTGTTTGGTACGTCCGTAGTTACAGAACCCAGAGAGCGTGCGTCCTTCGTCACTCTTTTGGTATAGGATAATATACAATGTTATTTCAAACCCCAACACCCCACCCCCACACACACTATCACACTATCTACAGCAATTTCCCCGGGACTGGTTGTTGCCTTTGTTATTGTTTTTTCCCCGTGAGTACCCTATGCTCATTCGTAAGCGCATTTGTCGCTTTCATTGATAGAATAAGGGCGTATGGTCGCATTGATCAACAACCTGAAATACAGTTTAGTCCTGAAAATAATAAGGAAATGTACGTATCTTTGCATCGGTAATGGTCTCTGGTAATGGTGACGAAGTTTTGATAAGTCACGTGCTTGGTATTGTGCGATTTTCGTTTACACTATTTTGACTTGCAACACAAAGTAAATATCTTACCTGAGCATTGCTTATTTTATCGTGTGTATGTTTTATAGTCAAAATGTGTAACATTTCACTTAGGAATTTATTAAACGCCTAAATATTCAGTTATTTTACAAATTGGCTGAAAGTCTGTCCATTCATGTTATTATGATAACGAATTCCAAACATTTTTGTGCTTTAATTTCATCACCCAGTGACTGAAAATGATAGGACTAAAGAAAACGAAATTCAAAGTACATTTCTTCAGTTTGGGCTTCAATCCTAGCATAATTAGTCTATTGTGATGTTTTAAGCCCTTTTGAACAGATGTTTCAGTCAATTTGTAAGTTACTGAAATATATAGACATTTTACAAACTGCCTGAGTGAATCACACTATACACATTGACTGTTACATATACACGCCTACGAAAGGCCTTTGAAAACAACGTCTGTCTCGCATCGAAGAACTTACCAACGAAAACGCAGAGGAACAAGACAGATTCTGTTCAATGCAACAGCAAATGAATGAAAACAAAATGCAAATATCATAATTACAACTACCAAAGTTATATGTATAATTTTAGGCAGCTACCTTGTTCGAGGAATGCACCAGTACCCGTGAGCATCCACACAAAGGAACAGTATCCCATACGTCTGCAGCTGCACAAATAAACTTATTCGATGTCACGTGTCTCTGTAACAATGAAATATTTTAAAATATATATTTCGTTCCGGGATATTATAACCCATGTTCGATTCTCAACTGATCACCTAGTTTGTTTCAGGTGTTTCACATAGGTGTCAAATCTCAAAGGTCAGCTGAGAAAGCCCACGTGACAACGTAACCTTTATGATGATTTACGTTTTGATCTTTTACAAGCTTTTGCTATTAATAGAGATTTTTTTAAATTTAGGCAGCTTAGATAAATGTTTATTATGCAAGAGGAATTACTGACACACATTTTAACTAAATGTCTATATTATATGTTTAAAAAGAAGACAAAACTATAAAAGTTAATTATCAATATTATTACAATTTTTGTTATTTAAAAAAAGTAAAACATCAATTTTATTTTTGTTAGTATTGTGTGTGTGTGTGTGTGTGTGTGTGTGTGTGTGTGTGTGTGTGTGTGTGTGTATACAATTTTATTTTTTATCTATCTATCTGTCTATTTATCTATCTATCTATACTTTTTTTTACTATTGAACTAAATTTATAACCATCATGGGTATTTCCAAATAACGACACCAGATAAGCTTCCATCGTTCTTTTTGTCTGTTTCTTTAGGCTGAAGTAATGAATTAACAAGCGCTCTTTGTTGAAATCTTAATAGATCACGGGTAACCACTCAGTGGTCAAAAATGCGTAACAGATATTGCCTCAAAGTTTATTTAGCTGTACTAACAGACGGTAGCCCAGTCTCTTTTTCACGCCCAGTTGCGTTAGCGAGAAAATCGAGTCACGGCAGCGAGTGAGCTCTAAGGGCAGTGTCAGACAGCCGAGAAGAAGCCAGAGATTAGTGCCCCTTTAAAGAGACACCGTGCTACATTTATATGTCGCTCTTCTTCAACCCTCATTTTTGTGTCGAATAAAATTCAAACTGCACCACGCACACATATACACTCCACAGTTTAGAATACTGTGGGAATTTCCTGTTTTGTTTGGTCATAACATCCATTGGCATTTTAGGCCAAGCAAAATTACTGAAAATGACCTCTGAAAATTGGGTACATTGTAAATGTCGCCATCTTTTTCACACATTACAAAATCACAACTCACGGGGTTATTTACAGCATGTTTTGAAATATAAATTTCGGATATTTACTCGGAGAAAATGAAATAAATTTCAAAAATAGCATATTCGTGATAACGGGTATCTGTCTTTTATCAAATCCCCAATGATGATTCAAAAACGTCACCGATAAGCCTAGAATCGTTTAGAATATTTTGGGAAATATGCAAACACGAACGCCCAAGCGAACTTTCCGCCTTAGTTGTTAGTTTTAAAAAAATCACGCTTCACGTATACCCATTGGCGAACCGATTTCAGAATATGCGTGGGAAGAGAATCGTAAGAAGAATTAGGGAACTAAAAATAGATACATTGCAATGGTTGATATTTTCAACAGATATAGTCAAAGTTTTCGTCCTGTGTGACGCCATG
The DNA here is from genome assembly GCF_022045235.1 of Haliotis cracherodii. Taxonomy (NCBI): domain Eukaryota; kingdom Metazoa; phylum Mollusca; class Gastropoda; order Lepetellida; family Haliotidae; genus Haliotis; species Haliotis cracherodii. Next base: position 420,126 of record NW_027266341.1, on the reverse strand, counting down.
ACTGACGCAAAATCGCGCAAAACGACAACGGTATTTTCGGAATTTCTGACTATTTGGTGTCAATGAAAAATATCACAACAAAATATGCAACCACATACGAGTCGCACAACACATTTCTATTTTGTCAGCAGTCACATCATATGTCGTACGAGTAGTTCCTGGTTTTGTGTTATTGTTGGCACAACAACCAACTTTTAAACATAAACCTTTTTGACGTCATGGAATGGAAAGACAAAGTTGGGATTTTTTTCAATGCTACATTTACATTGTATGCGTGGCTCTACATATGTCGACATATATAAATTTCCAACATGCGTATCTCGTTCAAATACCTGAGAATATTTTATTCGCTCAAAGTTTTCTGACAAGTGTATAATAAATATTTTTCTCGCATAGCACTATTTGGGCGTGTATTCGAAAACCTGCGAAATGTTTACGCAAAGAATACGTACTATAGACTACGTTTACTATTATTTATCATATAATGGGTAGGTTTCTCGGCAGGATAAAGCCAACGGATAAAAACAATATCCGTTGGGGTCATATGCGGATAGAGATGCAAATATCAAAGGTCAAGTAGGGACTACTTTCAGTGTTCAACAGTGTTTCAAATATGGTGTCGCCCTCGTCATTCGGCGATCGAGTCAGAATTAACCACCGGGAATCTGGATAAACTACAGGGCTAATTGCAATCATTATCAAAGAACAGTCTAATATACTGAAAATCAGTGTCTCACTGTGACGTAGCTAAGGCATTTCATAAGTTTTGGCAACTTTGGAGATACAACTTTAGAAACATTTGCGAGGGCACTAGGCCTAGCCAAGCGGGATCAGTAGCCATATCTATGCTTGTAGACCTCTGCGGCTTGAAACCTTCTCCACAAATTAAAATAGTTGGATTTGGCCGAAATATGTTTGAATTGTTACCTTGTTTCGTTTTGTCGCTGTGTGTACATCTGACTACACTTCTTAAAGTTATGACAGGACAGACCGACTGTCAACAACGTCTGACGTGGCCGTGACGTCGCATAGACTAGGGTTAGAGTAGCTTCCCTTTGACAAAGGGCAGTTACTCTAGCGGACAGACCGATGGATTGCCGCGAAAGGCAATTAAAAACAATTGTTGTTTTGCGTTTATGTTGCTTCGCCACTGTATAAGAAATAGATTTCAGTTGGAACTATATTGGCTACTGTCATTGTCCGACTGACACATCACTTACCCTGTGACGTAATAGATATTAATGCGCGCATTCCAGGAAAACTCGCAATGTTTCCGTAATGTTTGTGAGAGAGTGAAAGCGCTTTTGAAGTACAGATTTTAAGAATGACATAATATGATAAAGAGGTTATCACGCTTGTGTGTTTTGGGATAGTAAATATCCTGTATCAGGAATAAACACTATGTATTTAGCTCGCCAAGGCTCGCTAAATACAATGTTTATTCCTAATGTAGGATATTTACCATCCCCAAACACACTCGCGTGATAACCTCTATTTCTGTTACATATTGATATCATGTACGTAAAATGTATGATGACAATAATTTCCTACAATTAAGTACAATTTAAAGTTTCAAGGAGAGAGAGAGAGAGAGAGAGAGAGAGAGAGAGAGAGAGAGAGAGAGAGAGAGAGAGAGAGAGAGAGAGAGAGAGAGAGAGCAACCTGGGGAACTTTAGGGTTGCTTATTTAATTTTCTGGGAAATTTGGAATCTGGAAGAATCCGTGTTATAGGATGGGGAACAAAAGGGGTTTGTGTGGTTGTGTGTTTTCAAAAAGATAAAAAAATATATATTACTTTTTTTTTTTTTTGGGGGGGGGGGGGGGGGGGGGGGGGGGATGTGTGTGTGTGTTTATTTTAGGGTTTTAGCGTGGTATAGAACGATTTTGTGGTTTATAAGATGCGGCCTAGTAGACCTGTTTTAATTAGGAAAATGCATTGAAGTTTTGTAGGTCGTTTAGTGGGTTAAGAAGTGTTGCCAGAGACATTTGTTTGTTTTAGTTTATTGTTTATTGAGTGTTGTTGTGTGTTGTTGTTGGTGTGGGCAGTGTAATAGTGCGTGTTCAGGTGTTTCTATTAGGTTACAGTGAGGGCATTAACCTGTTTGGTGTTATCTGATTCTGTGGAGGTGAGAGTTTAGTTTAGTGGGCCTTGTCTGTCATTTGATTATTGCCCTGTCGATTTTTTTTTATTTATGAAAAACTTTTGATTTTTTGAGTGGCTTTTGGAGCCCCTGTTTAAGTTTACAGTTTGATTTCTGATATTGGTTTTGCCACTTTTGGAGAATTTTACTCTTAGTGATACTTTTAATGTCGTTTTTAGATATTGGTAGGTTGATGCTTATCTCTTCTAATTTTAGTGATATTTTGGCTACTTTGTCGGCGTGTTCGTTACCAAACATCCATACGAATTCTATTTCTTTACCTAGGTTTCGGTGCTTGTTGGAATTTTGTGACGTTTCTTAGTGGAAGCTTTTTGTGAAGGGTAGCATGCGCCCGAAAATAGCGACCAGTGAAAAATTACATAACATAGTGTCTGTGTAATGTTTTGAAGGCGTTCACACCCATCGTCTGATTGGCCTGTACCGGCTCCTATATTGTGATATTAGAGACGGGGCCCAGCTTAAGGATGGTACCGACAGGTGCGCAGCCGCGTGTTTTCCCCGGACCGTCTATATACACGATATCGTGCAAATAGTGGACCAATGCCGTGCAATATACACGACTGGAAAACTCCCTTCTCCGCCGTGAGACGCGAACGCTGATTGGTCTATTAATTTCCTACACAACAAACCTGGTTCCCGGACTCAATTGCGCTACGCTACATTGTATATTACTCCCCAAAAATGTCTACACCATAGTGCGGGTATCATTTCTAAAAAGATATATCAAAGATAATAAAAATTCTTTACTTGTTGATAAAATTGTAATTTCTTCTCTAAACATCTGTGAAGATATAAAGGTTTGCTACGGTAGAGAAACCGGGTGTCAAAGTTAGTTAAAAGTTTTGCAGTCGTACAGACATGTTGTGAACATAGAGATCACAAATATTTTGAGTAAACATACTTTACCTAATGAGATACTAGTTTTACGAACCAGAATATTTATAGTTTAGTTTTGTTGAACCAATTAAAATAATAAAATAGAATATCTCGCTGGCATTAAAGTTCATAATGAAGGATATTTGTCTTTTCTCAACGAATACCGTGTTTATCTCATGTAGTCAAGCAGCTAAGTTTATAGATATTTACCCAGTAGATCGAGTACTGGTATATTGCAGACTGAATTATAATAATGGTGTAATACCATCACGGAGAAACATTACAATATCAATATGTAATCTGATACTCGCGTAACATTACAGCAAACAGCAATGCTTTCTTTAACTAATCTGATTTTCAACTACAACTAAGTTTGAGAAAACAGAGGATATTTTTCCTTTTCTTTTCAAACCTGGGCTATTGTCTTTCAACAGCCGTGTTTCCCCGCAAACTATAACGGCTAAGAAGAATCCTTTCCCATTGGACCGAAACATAATCGTTAGCCAATAACAAAGTCGCTTCTATAAGGCTGTAACGATATCAACATGGCAGCCTACATACAGCATGTGAAGGTCAAATCGCTGTTGGTTAAACAAGTCATATTTGACATGTTATCTTACTAATCGGATACAAAACAACAGATTTTGGAAGTGGTTTTCTCAGAAATAAAGCTGATACACTCGGGATGATTTGAGAGCTTTCGTTACACCATTTTCAGGTTTGCACTCTCTAGTGTTCCGTTTTCGATCAACATCAACTCTGCCATGAATGAAAGTATCTCCCGCCCCTTTAAATCAGGCAAGGGAGTTGTATTGCTTATATTGTTCTAACTTGACCTGAACACGTCACAATATGGCGCCGTTACATACATTTTAGTGCATATGTCACGCGACATGGCACTAAACTGAGTGCATGGAAAAGAAAATGGGCTTCCACAACAGTGAAGTCGAGACAGTAGACTAGCCCCAGCATCCACAACATACATGCATGCACATCACTGTAAGTGCAATAATTTTCACCCCATTTCATCCAAACTCACGAAGACAAGGATAAAAATCTCTCATGTGAATGTTTTACTCCATTAAACAGAGGAGGCAGCCACATTGAGGTTGTTTACTGCTGGTGTCATCATGGTTGGCCGGGAGATCAAGCGGTCACAGTATCTGAGGGGGACACAGGCATTCAAGGCTCGGAACTGGTTCATCTTTACAGCGATGACATCCTCCATCGTCTCTGGACTTGCCATGATGTAACTGTCTCTGTTTGCAATTTCTACTGTTACAGTGCTAAGTTGTATTTTCGTAACAATGGCAACAATTAATGACTTTCCTTCGACTAGGGAGAGGATACCTTTACTGCACATGCTTATTTGATGTGTGGTAGTTAGATACATATTGTGAAACTTTGTTACTATAGCTAGTCTTTTGAAAGTCATAAGTCCTAATGTTGGTGCCAAAAATGAAATCAAATGCTGATGTTTTTGACATACTTCTCTTTTGGTTCCCCCCCCCCACACACACACACACTAACACACATATGGATCTTATGTGTGAAGACAGTTTCAAGTGTCCCCAATTACTATTTTCAGGTACTATTTCAATGATGACATGACTCGGCTTTATAACAAACTGGAGAAGAACAGGGAATGGAAACAGCAGCGTCAGGATCGACTCCAAGAAATCTACCAGCGCCGAGCTTGCGAGAAGAAGGAGTAGATCTGTTTCTACGTGCAATGAATTTGTAATGCTATAAGTTGACCAGGTTGTATGACCATTAATCGTGTATTGTGGATTGACATTGAAAAGTGGAGCTGACTTTGTATAGTGGAGATCATTGCAAGTGATCGGGTGTTGGTGGATCAAGTCATAACGTGGGAACGATTCAGCTGGTAAAAGCAAGTTGACCACTGAAGGTGAATGGAAAAGAATTGTAGCCTTAGATGTTTCTCGTCACCTAGCAACAGCACAGGATTGAGGAGTTCTGGCGAACTGAAGGTGAGGCAGTGTAAACAATGAAATGTTCCATAATGTCAGAAAAGTGTGATAGGGTTGAAACACTACAGCAAGATTCTGATATGATACATATCACGATACATAGGTCACAATATGATACATATTGCGATACACATATTCACATCAACTCGCGTGAAAACAATTTGACTGTGAATATTTCAGAGCACGATCCAAAGGAAACTTGTAGACACGTTTCTAGTGGCAAGTTTTAGCAGTAATCTCGAAATGCTCATTATGATACATTTTGTGATATTTGACTGACAAAAGTGTGAGGAGGGGTAGTAGTAAGAAATTTATTTATGCAAGTGTATCGTCTTGTAGTGATACACAAGAATATGTGTCTTGAATCACATCATCGCATGAAAACTCATGATGAACCTGTACACTGATGTATCGTTTCACCCCTGGTGTGTGATCTATTCTGTGCATGACATAAGGAACAGTAGATGTTAAATAACATCTAAATACATTGGTTTGGTTTCTACATGTTCTAATCAGCCTGATAAAAAGATAATGACCTTTTCTGAATCCCCTGAATGCCAAATGTATATTATGGTTAGTGAGAAGTCCAGACTTCTCCTGTGAGGTAGATAACATACCAATACTTGGACTTGTTGCCATGGTTGCAGAGTCAGAGCCGTTTTAAAATGAGCCAGTGACTGATGACAGAGATGCTTTTCTAGTTCATCTAGTTCATTTTTAGATTTAATCATGCTATGTACCTGAGTGTACCCTTGCTTCTCACAGAAATACTTGACGAGATGGAGAAGACGAAGGAAGGAAGACAGTCGGGAAGTTCCGTGGAGGAAGATGGAGGCAGCACTGAGTCAGCGGCCCGTGCAGCGAGATCACTTGGCATGAAGGCAGCAAAGAAGGGCAAGTTGTCCCTCCAGAGGCCAAACGCAGACGTCAAACTGAGGATGCCCACTACCTCTGGAGCTGATCTGGATGAAACTGGAGACTTCAAGGACGGACACATGTTCTGTATGACCAGTGTCCTCCGGAAACACAGCAGGGCAACGTCAAGTAGCAAACACGGGGATGGAGCAGCGCTTAGTAGACAGAGGCATGGAGCCTCAAGCAGTAAACACACTGATGGAGCCTCACGTAGTAAACACAGCGATGGAGCTGGAAGCAGTAAACACAGCGATGGAGCCGGAAGCAGTAAACACAGCGATGGAGCTGGAAGCAGTAAACACAGCGATGGAGCTGGAAGCAGTAAACACAGAGATGGAGCCGGAAGCAGTAAACACAGAGATGGAGCCGGAAGCAGTAAACACAGCGATGGAGCCGGAAGCAGTAAACACAACGATGGGGCCGGAAGCAGTAAACACAGAGATGGAGCCGGAAGCAGTAAACACAGCGATGGAGCTGGAAGCAGTAAACACAGCGATGGAGCCGGAAGCAGTAAACACAGCGATGGAGCCTCACGTAGTAAACACAGCGATGGAGTTGGAAGCAGTAAACACAGTGATGGAGCCGGAAGCAGTAAACACAGTGATGGAGCCTCACGTAGTAAACACAGCGATGGAGTTGGAAGCAGTAAACACAGTGATGGAGCCGGAAGCAGTAAACACAGCGATGGAGCCTTACGTAGTAAACACAGCGATGGAGCTGGAAGCAGTAAACACAGCGATGGAGCCGGAAGCAGTAAACACAGTGATGGAGCCTCACGTAGTAAACACAGCGATGGAGTTGGAAGCAGTAAACACAGTGATGGAGCCGGAAGCAGTAAACACAGCGATGGAGCCTTACGTAGTAAACACAGCGATGGAGCTGGAAGCAGTAAACACAGCGATGGAGCTGTGAGTAGCAAGAACAGTGGAAGTGACTTGTTAGTTGTTGCCAGGAAAAAAAAGACAGTTGAATCAAGAAGAGAAAAAATGAGTGAGATGAACAGAGCTGAAGAGGATGAAGGTAGAAACAGGACTGTGAAGACAGTCGGGGACATTGATGGGAAACAGCAGCCAACAAAGACAGGCAAAGCTGCTGATGCTGACGGGACAGTTGAGGAGGTGGGCGCAGGAGTGGTCAGTGCGGGGTCAGGAGGAGTGGTCAGTGGGGGGTCAGGAGGAGTGGTCAGTGCAGGGTCAGCAGGGCCAAACGTGCGGAGTTGCCCCACATGCAAACACCTGATGGCTGACAAGGTTTTCAAAGACCACATCAAGGAGTGTCTGCAGCAGTTCCACATCCGCACCAAGGACAGGAGACGGAGAGGTAACCATAGTAACACCATAGAGGAGTGTAAATATTGGGGGTAGGATATTATTAGTTATGGTGTCTTTAGTTGCCGTATACAGTGTCATATTAGGTTAGCGGTAAAAATGTTGGGTGAGGCGAGGTGTCAGCCGAGCCCAATATTTTTCTGCTAACCTAATATGACACCGTATACGGCAACTAAAGACACCGTTAACCAATTTATTAAGCCGAAAAGTTGACACTCTCTGGTGTCCATACCGCATGAGTCATGTCACAATGAAAACTTACTACTTACAACCGTTCGTTGATGTTAAGGGTCAAAGGGAGACTACTCTTCAAACCTTAGAGGCCAAACCTTGTTGACAATTCTTTCTATAATCTTTATCAATAAAGTCACGAACTTAATCTAAAAAAACAGATTAATGTCCTTGCGCATGACAATTAATGATAGTAAAACACAAAACAGTGTCAAATAACAAATTTTGGTTCCAGAATTTTCCTGTGAAATATGTGAGGTGGGTGTTGGAAAATCCAAGATGACTGTTACTGATGGTATGTGGTCTGATATTGGGTCAGTATCAACCATCTTGGATTTTTACTGACGGTCTACGGGCTCATGTGGGGTCAGTAGTTCTGCTCTCTGATTGGTCAATCTCACCTTGAGGCATGATAACATATACCATTACAGATGCGCCGAGGCATGTGAGTGAGTGAGTGAGTTTAACTTTAAACATCATTTTGTTCATATCATGGTCGAGTTGATGTGTCAGTTTGTTCTGGGAAGAACCCAAAATTTAGACATGTACAACTGTTGTAAAATCCTGGCCATACAAATCAGTGGTTGATAGCTTGACCAATGTCTTCATGTCATCAAACAATGTTGGCGCCAAGGCACAGAGCCTGTCCAGCTGATTTCCATGTTACCATGGTTACTAGGGTGTTACGCCCAGCATGGGGAGCTGGGGACCTGCTCTGCCTGGAACAGCCAGAGGTCTAAGAGCCAACGTAGAGATTCAATGCCATGACTGATGATAAGTGGGTCGTCTTGTATAAATCAGGCCCCGATTTCTCGAAAAAAACTTAAGTTAAAAAACTGACTTTTGAGTTTTTACTCAAATTTGAGAAAACTCAGCAAAATGCATTTCTCAAACAAAACTGAGTTTTGGAAACGGAAGTCAAATTGTGCGCCAAGGCTGCTTACATTGCGGAATAAAAACTGAGCTCGATCTCAGATGCTGAGTCAAAAATTCAGTTTTTCCTGAGTTTGATTCGAGAAACACTGTTGAGTTAAAAACTCAGCTGAATTATTTTTGCAAACTCAGTTTGAAATTTGAATAAAAACTTATATTTTTTAACTTATCCTGCATTACTCCGTATTGCAATTACTGCTGCCTTTTGACAGGGAGACAAACTGTAAAACTGTGAGATCCAGCTGCTGAAGAACGTTGTTCATTGTAAAGAATCAACTCCCAGAACAGGGGATTATTCATTATCCCCTACCCCCTCGTCCATTGTGGGTGCCGAGGATGAGGAGGAGGGTCAATTATACCCAGTTCATAAAGCTGCCGGATTGGACCCTCGCCCAAGGCTATCAACACACAAGAGATCAGGGCGATCGCGTTTACCTTGGGTCTTCACAGTATAACTGTTCCATTCAGCCGCTTATGGAAGGCTGTTCTTGGCGATCTGACACCGTCTTCGCCAGCCACTACCTCTGTGATGTAGCCTTGGAAGAGGTTGCCAGCGTTCACAGTTTTGGTCCCTGGTTGTAGCCGAACAGGTCACCAATCACTGACGCCACTGATTCTCTGATACCCCCGGCGGGGCCCCTCGACCTCTCTGGTGTTTATCACCCCAGACAAGTGGGCTCTACTATGTTTATTATGGATCACTGATATTATCTGATGATATGCCCACCGGCCCGGCCGTCTGATAAAGATGCAGGACAGAGTAATGCAGGATAGTTGAAAGATTTAGTAAAATCTAAATATTTTTTTGCATTTGTATACTTATCCAGCTTTACAAAGTCTAAGTGCACTTCCCTTCACTACGCTGCCTCCCCACGAAGTTTCAGATGTTATGTTTAAGGCAGTTATGTGTTTTGGTGTGACATCATGACTTCCGGGTCAAGTGCCGACTGTGAGAGGACTCTGCTTCCTGTACTGGTATCTTTCTACAGCAGTTGGATCTCACACAGTTCGTCTGTCTGTCAACAGACAGCAGTAAATGCAATACGGAGTAATGCAGGATAAGTATACAAATGTAAAAAATATTTAGATTTAACTAAGTTTGTGTTGAGAAATCAGGGCGGGTCATCTTGTAAAGATCAGCTAATGGTTCATAGTTTTGTTCAAGTTGAAGTCATGTTTGCTCTGGAGGATGAGAAGATCGAGCGACGGCGCAACCGGTTTTTGGTGAAGGAAAATGGCGGCGATGTGGTGACAGATGAAGACTATTTCCTATGTCAGATCTGTCAGAAGGATCTGTCACACATGAACTCCCAGCGACGGACACAGCACATGAACCGTTGTATCGATGAGGTGAGTTGATGTCACACGGCACATGAACCATTGTATCGATGAAGTGAGTTGATGTCACACAGCCCATGAACTGATGTATCCATGAGGTGAGTTGACGTCACACCGCACATGAACTGTTGTATCGATGAGGTGAGTTGACGTCACACCGCACATGAACTGTTGTATCGATGAGGTGAGTTGACGTCACGCCGCACATGAACTGTTGTATCCATGAGGTGAGTTGACGTCACACCGCACATGAACTGTTGTATCCATGAGGTGAGTTGACGTCACACCGCACATGAACTGTTGTATCCATGAGGTGAGTTGACGTCACACAGCACATGAACTGTTGTATCCATGAGGTGAGTTGACGTCACACAGCACATGAACTGTTGTATCCATGAGGTGAGTTGACGTCACACAGCACATAAACTGTTGTATCCATGAGGTGAGTTGAAGTCACACAGCACATGAACCGTTGTATCCATGAGGTGAGTTGACGTCACACAGCACATGAAACATTGTATCCATGAGGTGAGTTGATGTCACACAGCACATGAATCGCTGTATCCACGAGTTCTTTACAATCCATGTTTGTAGATTTTTGTTAGTGATTCTGTCATCAGATTCCTAATTGTAACCATTGAATGGAACTCCCTTCTATATGAGCAGGTATAGCCTGATATTCAGCTGTATATTTATAGGTACAGGGTCAGTTGTGTAATCCTGTGTGTGTCTAGGTACCTGTTTCAGTGTCTGTGTGTATTTGTAGGTACAGGGTCAGTTGTGTAATCCTGTGTGTGTCTAGGTATCCGTTTCAGTGTCTGTGTGTATTTGTAGGTACAGGGCCAGTTGTGTAATCCTGTGTGTGTCTAGGTACCTGTTTTAGTGTCTGTGTGTATTTGTAGGTACAGGGCCAGTTGTGTAATCCTGTGTGTGTCTAGGTATCCGTTTCAGTGTCTGTGTGTATTTGTAGGTACAGGGCCAGTTGTGTAATCCTGTGTGTGTCTAGGTATCCGTTTCAGTGTCTGTGTGTATTTGTTGGTACAGGGTCAGTTGTGTAATCCTGTGTGTGTCTAGGTACCTGTTTTAGTGTCTGTGTGTATTTGTAGGTACAGGGTGGTTGTGTGTTCCTGTGTGTGTCTAGGTACCCGTTTCAGTGTCTGTGTGTATTTGTAGGTACAGGGTCAGTTGTGTAATCCTGTGTGTATTTTTAGGCTGAGATGAAAGACGACAAACTCGAGGTGGAGCAACAATCGGGGAAGAGTGCTCAGTCGATCGTTTTGGACTGCCCTATGTGTGGTAAACCACTGAAAACAGAATCTGTGAGTATAATAGCGATGCTTGAACATTAATTACAGTTCGCACTATCTGTGTCCTGGCAACTTGATGGCCTGAATTTCACTACACATTACCTGGTGAACCTTGGGACTTAGAAGGTGTTTTTGAGGGGTTATTGACAGGAAGTAATGTTGTGTTTATGAAGATTACTATTGGTGGATTGACGATCCTTTCATTTTTCTTGTGAATGTTGGTCATCGTGTGTTTGTGACACGGATTCAGAGTCGGAAGGTGCACCTGAAGCAGTGTGCACGGATGTTGAACGTGACGACAGGAATGATGCTGCAGGCCGTGAAGGCCCAGGAAGATGAGCACCAGGTGAAGATGGCCGCCGGGATCACCCAGCAGGCCAGCAGGTGAATATACATTCATGGCCGCCGGAATCGCAACACATTAACGTGTCCACCGGAATCACAACACACAAACATGGCTGTACAGATGTCACTGCATAGCAACAGACAGCTGTACAGATGTCGCTGCATCGCAACAGACAGCTGTACAGATGTCACTGCATAGCAACAGACAGCTGTACAGATGTCACTGCATAACAACAGACAGCTGTACAGACGTCACTGCATAGCAACAGACAGCTGTACAGATGTCACTGCGTAACAACAGACAGCTGTACAGACGTCACTGCATAGCAACACACAAACATGGCTGTACAGATGTCACTGCATAGCAACAGACAGCTGTACAGATGTCACTGCATAACAACAGACAGCTGTACAGTCGGCACTGCATAGCAACAGACAAACACAGCTGTACAGAAGGGAAACCTCCAGTATCAGAAGGGAGACAGCCCTCATACTTGACATTCCCAATTATTGTTCTGTTTTTGTCCAGGGAAATTCCAAGGAAGAAGACAGCCGCTGGAGCCCCAGGGAAAAAACTAACAAAGAAGAAAGCTAAGGGGTAGGTAACCATAGCAGCTGCACGGTAACCATAGCAGCTGCATGGGAGTAGAGCACACTGTCACAGGAAGCACTGAACCCTTGAGGGATTCCAAGTAGGAATGGATCCCTAGCACACCTACATGCCAGCACACCAATACCCCAGCACACCTACATGCCAGCACAACAATACCCCAGCACACCTACATGCCAGCACAACAATACCCCAGCACACCTACATGCCAGCACACCTACATGCCAGCACAACAATACCCCAGCACACCTACATGCCAGCACACCTACATGCCAGCACACCAATACCCCAGCACACCTACATGCCAGCACACCAATACCCCAGCACACCTACATGCCAGCACACCAATACCCCAGCACACCTACATGCCAGCACACCTACATGCCAGCACACCAATACCTCAGCACACCTACATGCCAGCACACCTACATGCCAGCACACCAATACCCCAGCACACCTACATGCCAGCACACCAATACCCCAGCACACCTACATGCCAGCACAACAATACCCCAGCACACCTACATGCCAGCACACCTACATGCCAGCACACCAATACCCCAGCACACCTACATGCCAGCACACCAATACCCCAGCACACCTACATGCCAGCACACCAATACCCCAGCACACCTACATGCCAGCACACCTACATGCCAGCACACCAATACCCCAGCACACATACACCCAGGGTTTACCTTGACTTAGAGACCAGGGACCCTGATGGTTTATATCAAGGGTCCTTGCAGGCAATATGAGGGTCCTGTAAAGTAATATAATGGTGTAGTGTACTGTACATTTTGATAACTTCATCAGAACCAGGAATGAATCAAAGATCATGTGGACAGTGGCCATGATTGATGGATGAAATGACAGACACCCATAACTTTTTTATGCACTGTAGGTACAATGAATATTATTGTGCGTCTCTAGAGGTGCTGTGTATTCTTTTTCTGCATCCATTCTCTACATTTGTGCATCGCGTAAAACCCTGCATACACCCTAGCACATCAACACCCCAGTGCACAATCACCCCAGTGCACCAACACCCCATCCAACAACTACCATCACCAAACCACAACCCAGAACCTCCAACAACCAAGCAAAACCAAAGAAATAGAACCCCAGCACATCATGACCCCAAACCCTCAGCACACCCAAGAATCCCTCCCATCCCAGCACACCCAGACCCAGAGAACCCCACAACCCCCTCTCATCCAAGCACACCCCACTACCCCCTCCCATCCCAGCACACCCAGACCCAGAGAACCCTACAACCCCCTCCCATCCCAGCACACCCAGACCCAGAGAACCCTACAACCCCCTCCCATCCAAGCACACACCACAACCCCCTTCCCATCCCAGCACACCCAGACCCTGAAAACCCCACAACCCCATCCCTTCCCAGCACACAGACCCAGAGAACCTTACAACCCCCTTCCCATCCCAGCACACCCAGACCCAGAGAACCCTACAACCCCCTTCCCATCCCAGCACACCCAGACCCAGAGAACCCCACAACCCCCTTCCATCCCAGCACACCCAGACCCTGAGAGCCCCACAACCCCCTTCCCAGCACACCCCAGAATTCCCTCCTATCCCAGCACATCCAGACCCAGAGAACCCCACAACACCCTTCCCATCCAAGCACACCCAGACCCTGAGAGCCCCACAACCCCCTTCCCAGCACACCCCAGAATTCCCTCCTATCCCAGCACATCCAGACCCAGAGAACCCCACAACACCCTTCCCATCCCAGCACACCCAGACCCAGAGAACCCCACAACCCCCTTCCCATCCTAGCACACCCAGATCCTGAGAACCCATAACACCCTTCCTATCCCAGCACACCCAGACCCTGAGAACCCCACAACCCCTCCCATCCAAGCACACCCACACCCTGAGAACCCCACAACCCCCTTCCCATCCCAGCACACCCACACCCTGAGAACCCCACAACCCCCTCCCGTCCCAGCACACCCACACCCTGAGAACCCCTTAACCCCTCCCGTCCCAGCACACCCAGATCCTGAGAACCCCACAACCCCCTCCCGTCCCAGCACACCCAGACCCTGAGAACCCCATAACACCCTTCCTATCCCAGCACACCCAGACCCTGAAAACCCCACAACCCCCTTCCCATCCCAGCACACCCAGATCCTGAGAACCCCACAACCCCATCCCATCCCAGCACACCCAGACCCTCAGAACCCCACAACCCCCTTCCCATCCTAGCACATCCAAACCCTGAGAACCCCACAACCCCTCCCGTCCCAGCACACCCACACCCTGAGAACCCCACAACCCCCTCCTGTCCCAGCACACCCACACCCTGAGAACCCCACAACCCCCTTCCTACCCCAGCACACCCACACCCTGAGAACCCCATAACACCCTTCCTATCCCAGCACATAACACCCTTCCTATCCCTGCACACCAAGACCCTGAGAACCCCATAACACCCCTCCCGTCCCAGCACACCCACCCCCTGAGAACCCCATAACACCCTTCCTATCCCAGCACATAACACCCTTCCTATCCCTGCACACCAAGACCCTGAGAACCCCATAACACCCCTCCCGTCCCAGCACACCCACCCCCTGAGAACCCCACAACACCCTTCCCATTCCAGCACACCCACACCCTGAGAACCCCACAACCCCCTCCCGTCCCAGCACACCCAGACCCTGAGAACCCCATAACACCCTTCCTATCCCAGCACACCTAGACCCTGAGAACCCCATAACACCCTTCCTATCCCAGCACACCCACACCCTGAGAACCCCATAACACCCTTCCTATCCCAGCACACCTAGACCCTGAGAACCCCATAACACCCTTCCTATCCCAGCACACCCACACCCTGAGAACCCCATAACACCCTTCCTATCCCAGCACATCCAGACCCTGAGAACCCCATAACACCCTTCCTATCCCAGCACACCCACACCCTGAGAACCCCACAACCCCCTCGCGTCCCAGCGCACCCAGATCCTGAGAACCCCATAACACCCTTCCTATCCCAGCACACCCAGATCCTGAGAACCCCATAACACCCTTCCTATCCCAGCACACCCACACCCTGAGAACCCCACAACCCCCTCCCGTCCCAGCACACCCACACCCTGAGAACCCCACAATCTCATCAAGCACTACTTCCTCTGATGATCAGTCACTGGTTTGTCAGGCCCAAACAACAATAAGTAGAGGCAAGGACCCTCCCACTGTGCTTCATATAAATCAATCCTGAAGCACTGTATATTAGAATTAACATTCTTTCTGTAACATGTAATTGTCAATGAAGTCAGTTGAGCACAACTCCTTGTTTGTCAGACCGATGGATGAGGACACACAGCTGGCCATGGTGCTGTCCTCCTCGCTCGCCGACGAGGAGACAAAGAAGGAACAGGCTCTGGTTGGTCAATTGAATCTACGAGGAATTGCCAACATCGCCCAAAAAGACAGGAAGGAGGCCAAGAAGACCAGAAAAAAGAAAAAGTAAGACCAAAGAAATTGCACTTATAAATAGCACCAAGGGATCACTACATGAGTTTGCCTCGGTGTGTTCGGCCAGTCCTGTTTGTCCCGGACTAGTGCAGTGACAAGCGTCTATATACAAGGGTTAGGGTTAGGGTTAGGGATCACTACATGAGTTTGCCTCGGTGTGTTCGGCCAGTCCTGTTTGTCCCGGACTAGTGCAGTGACAAGCGTCTATATACAAGGGTTAGGGTTAGGGATAGGGATCACTACATGAGTTTGCCTCGGTGTGTTCGGCCAGTCCTGTTTGTCCCGGACTAGTGCAGTGACAAGCGTCAACATCTAAGGGTTAGGGTTAGGGATAGGGATCACTACATGAGTTTGCCTCGGTGTGTTCGGCCAGTCCTGTTTGTCCCGGACTAGTGCAGTGACAAGCGTCGACATCCAAGGGTTAGGGTTAGGGTTAGGGATCACTACATGAGTTTGCCTTGGTGTGTTCGGCCAGTCCTGTTTGTCCCGGACTAGTGCAGTGACAAGCGTCTATATACAAGGGTTAGGGTTAGGGTTAGGGATCACTACATGAGTTTGCTCTCGGTGTGTTTGGCCAGTCCTGTTTGTCCTGGACTAGTGTAGTGACAAGCGTCTATATACAAGGGTTAGGGTTAGGGATCACTACATGAGTTTGCCTCGGTGTGTTCGGCCAGTCCTGTGTGTCACAGACTAATACAGTGACAGCGTCTATAAACAAGGGTTAGCGTTATGGTTAGGGATCACTACATGAGTTTGCCTCGGTGTGTTCGGCCTGCCCTGTGTGTCCCGGACTAGTGCAGTGATTCAGATTGTGAAGTTTATGACCTTCTCTTAACACTTAAATTGTTTAAAGTAAGCAGGAAAAATCATTTTCCTGTACAAACTTTACTACATCCACCAAATCTACCTCTCTTTCACAAGATGGAGGTGGTGCCCCACACGGATGTGTAGAAGATTATCTCATTCCCAAGTGGTGAATGGAACAGATCTCATTCTGAACCACCCACACAGGTGGAACCCACCACCCTTTCGTGGGATTAAAGCAATTAGTTTGAGTCAGGATAGGGGTTAAATATGTGTTTGTTAGAGTAAAAATATGTAGATTTATCCTGACTCCTATGCTAAAGCACCAGCCCAGCCATCCCCTCTTCCCCTGTGTTTCTAAAATTAGGCAAGGGAACTGAGAGAGTGACGAGTACCAGGCCTGGTCGTGAGTATCTGGTGCACAAGGGAAATGAGAGAGTGACGAGTACCGGCCCTGGTCGTGTGTATCCAGTGCACAAGGGAAATGAGAGAGTGACGAGTACCAGGCCTGGTCCTGTGTATCCGGTGCACAAGGGAAATGAGAGAGTGACGACTACCGGGCCTGGTCGTGTGTATCCAGTGCACAAGGGAAATGAGAGAGTGACGAGTACCAGGTCTGGTCGTGAGTATCTGGTGCACAAGGGAAATGAGAGAGTGACGAGTACCGGGCCTGGTCGTGAGTATCTGGTGCACAAGGGAAATGAGAGAGTGACGAGTACCAGGCCTGGTCATGTGTATCCGGTGCACAAGGGAAATGAGAGAGTGACGACTACCGGGCCTGGTCGTGAGTATCTGGTGCACAAGGGAAATGAGAGAGTGACGAGTACCGGGCCTGGTCCTGTGTATCCGGTGCACAAGGGAAATGAGAGAGTGATGAGTACCAGGCCTGGTCGTGTATATCCGGTGCACAAGGGAAATGAGAGAGTGACGACTACCGGGCCTGGTCCTGTGTATCCGGTGCACAAGGGAAATGAGAGAGTGACGACTACCGGGCCTGGTCGTGTATATCCGGTGCACAAGGGAAATGAGAGAGTGACGACTACCGGGCCTGGTCCTGTGTATCTGGTGCACAAGGGAAATGAGAGAGTGACGAGTACCAGGCCTGGTCGTGTGTATCCAGTGCACAAGGGAAATGAGAGAGTGACGAGTACCGGGCCTGGTCCTGTGTATCCGGTGCACAAGGGAAATGAGAGAGTGATGAGTACCAGGCCTGGTCGTGTATATCCGGTGCACAAGGGAAATGAGAGAGTGACGACTACCGGGCCTGGTCCTGTGTATCCGGTGCACAAGGGAAATGAGAGAGTGACGACTACCGGGCCTGGTCGTGTATATCCGGTGCACAAGGGAAATGAGAGAGTGACGACTACCGGGCCTGGTCCTGTGTATCTGGTGCACAAGGGAAATGAGAGAGTGACGAGTACCAGGCCTGGTCGTGTGTATCCAGTGCACAAGGGAAATGAGAGAGTGACGAGTACCGGGCCTGGTCGTGTGTATCTGGTGCACAAGGGAAATGAGAGAGTGACGACTACCGGGCCTGGTCGTGTATATCCGGTGCACAAGGGAAATGAGAGAGTGACGAGTACCGGGCCTGGTCGTGTATATCTGGTGCACAAGGGAAATGAGAGAGTGACGAGTACCAGGCCTGGTCGCATGTATCCAGTGCACAAGGGAAATGAGAGAGTGACGACTACCGGGCCTGGTCGTGTATATCCGGTGCACATGCGCAGGCCAGGGGTGTGTTTGGGTGGGATGTTTTTTTGTTCTCTGGAAACACAGTTTAGGAAGTTTCCACTACCTTTAGGAGATTTGTTCTGTCAATCCTACACGTAATGCATAACACTGAGTATAATGTGTCACAATCATTATTGATCATCGCCTGCGAAATACATTTCAGTTTGTCATTGTTTACACAATTTGTGTTCTTAACGTCCTGTGTATCCAATTATATTGTTACAACATGGTCCAATAATCTTTGAGATAACGGGCTCCAAATGTATGTTATCACTGTTATCTGTATGTTATCACTGTGTTATCACTGTGTTATCACTGTATCTTATCACTGTCATCACTATGTTATCACTGTATCTTATCATTGCATGTTATCACTGTATGTTATTACTGTTATAACTTTTGTTATCACTGTATGTTATCACTATAATATCACTGTGTTATCACTGTATGTTACCACTGTATCTTGTCACTGCATGTTATCACTGTATGCTATCACTGTTATCACTGTATCTTGTCACTGCATGTTATCACTGCATGTTATCGCTGTATGTTATGACTGTGTTATCACTGTATGTTATCACTGTATGTTATCACTGTGTTATCACTGCATGTTATCACTGCATGTTATCACTGTTATCACTGCATGTTATCACTGCATGTTATCACTGTATGTTATCACTGTGTTATCACTGCATGTTAATACTGTATGTTATCACTGCATGTTATCATGGTGCTATCACTGTTTCTTGTCACTGCATGTTATCACTGTATGTTATCACTGTCTTATCACTGTAGCTTGTCACTGCATGTTATCACTGCATGTTATCACTGTATGTTATCACTGTGTTATCACTGTGTTATCACTGCATGTTATCACTGTGTTATCACTGAGTTATCACTGTATCTTGTCACTGCATGTTATTACTGTATGTTATCACTGTATGTTATCACTGTGTTATCACTGTTATCACTGTATCTTGTCACTGCTGCATGTTATTACTGTATGTTATCACTGTGTTATCACTGTATCTTGTCACTGCATGTTATCACTGCATGTTATCAATGTATGTTATCACTATGTTATCACTGTATGTTATCACTGCATGTTATCACTGTTATAACTGTGTTAGGGGTGGTCGGGTATCCTAGTGGTTAAAGCGTTCGCTCGTCACGCCGAAGCCCCGGGTTTGATTCCCGACATGGGTACAATTTGTGAAGCCAATTTCTGGTGTCCCCTGCTATGATATTGCTGGAATATTGCTAAAAGCGGCGTAAAACCAAACTCACTTACTCACTCACTATAACTGTGTTATCACTGTTATCACTGTATCTTATCACTGTGTCATCACTATGTTTTCACTGTATCTTATCACTGCATGTTATCACTGTATGTTATCACTGTTATAACTGTGTTATCACTGTCATCACTGTATGTTATCACTATCTTATCACTGCATGTCATCACTGTGTTATCACTGTATCTTGTCACTGCATGTTATCACTGTATGTTATCACTGTTATAACTGTGTTATCACTGTCATCACTGTATGTTATCACTATCTTATCACTGCATGTCATCACTGTGTTATCACTGTATCTTGTCACTGCATGTTATCACTGTCATAACTGTGTTATTACTAGGTTATCACTGTATGTTATCACTGTATGTTATCACTAAGTCTTATCACTGTGTCATCACTATGTTATCACTGTATCTTGTCACTGCATGTTATCACTGAATGTTATCACTGTATGTTATCACTGTGTTATCACTGTATGTTATCACTGCATGTTATCACTGCATGTTATCACTGTATGTTATCACTGTTATAACTGTGTTATCACTGTTATCACTGTATGTTATCACACTGTTATCACTTTATGTTATCAATAGGTTATCACTGTATGTTATCACACTGTTATCACTGTGTTATCACTGTATGTTATCAGTGTAGGTTATCACTAGGTTATCACTGTATGGTATCACTGTATGTTATCACTGTTATCACTATGTTATCTCTGTATGTTATCACTGTATGTTACAACTAGGTTATCACTGTATGTTATTACTGTTTTCACTGTGTGCTATCACTGTTTTCACTATGTTATCAGTATTTGTTATCAGTGCATGTTATCACACTGTTATCACTGTATGTTATCACTGTATGTTATCACTGTATGTTATCACTATGTTTTCAGTATGTTTTCAGTGTGTTTTCACAATGTTATCACTGTATGTTATCACTGTTTGACCACCTCCATGGTCTAGTGGTAGAGCGTCCGCCCGGAGAGTGGAAGGTCAGGGGTTCGATCCCCAGCCGCTTCATACCAAAAGACGTTAAAAGATGGTACTTGTTGTTACCCTGTCTGGTGCTCAGCATTAAAGGGCTAAAACAAGGACTAGTCGGCTCGGAGCCAGTTCTGTGTCTGAGTGGGGTATTCATGTTAAACTGCGGCATGACATCTCATAAATCGGCATAAATCTGCACCAGTCCGGACTAGTACAAGCAGCCACACACACACGTGCATGCATGTCGCATTAACCTTGGACACGACGTTAAACCCAATTTCACCTCACCTATCACTGTGTGTTTGTTGCAGCCAACAGGGGCTGCCACCACCACTGTTACTTCAGTTGTCCAAGACAGAGGCACAGCGGAGAATAGCAGACAAAGTGACCCAGATGATTGTGCCCCAGGTAACATAATAACCCAGCTGATTGTGCCTCAGGTAACATAATGACCCAGCTGATTGTGCCCCAGGTAACATAATGACCCAGCTGATTGTGCCCCAGGTAACATAATGACCCAGCTGATTGTGCCCCAGGTAACATAATGACCCAGCTGACTGTGCTCCAGGTAACATAATGACCCAGCTGATTGTGCTCCAGGTAACATAATGACCCAGCTGATTGTGCCTCAGGTAACATAATGACCCAGCTGATTGTGCTCCAGGTAACATAATGACCCAGCTGATTGTGCTCCAGGTGACATAATGACCCAGCTGATTGTGCCCTAGGTAACATAATGACCCAGCTGACTGTGCTCCAGGTAACATAATGACCCAGCTGATTGTGCCTCAGGTAACATAATGACCCAGCTGCTTGTACCTCAGGTGACATAATGACCCAGCTGATTGTGCCTCAGGTAACATAATGACCCAGCTGCTTGTACCTCAGGTGACATAATGACCCAGCTGATTGTGCTCCAGGTGACATAATGACCCAGCTGATTGTGCTCCAGGTAACATAATGACCCAGCTGATTGTGCTCCAGGTAACATAATGACCCAGCTGATTGTGCCCTAGGTAACATAATGACCCAGCTGATTGTGCTCCAGGTAACATAATGACCCAGCTGATTGTGCCCTAGGTAACATAATGACCCAGCTGATTGTGCTCCAGGTAACATAATGACCCAGCTGATTGTGCCCTAGGTAACATAATGACCCAGCTGATTGTGCTCCAGGTGACATTATGACCCAGCTGATTGTGCTCCAGGTAACATAATGACCCAGCTGACTGCTCCAGGTAACATAATGACCCAGCTGATTGTGCTCCAGGTAACATAATGACCCAGCTGATTGTGCCCTAGGTAACATAATGACCCAGCTGATTGTGCTCCAGGTAACATAATGACCCAGCTGATTGTGCCCTAGGTAACATAATGACCCAGCTGATTGTGCTCCAGGTAACATAATGACCCAGCTGATTGTGCTCCAGGTGACATTATGACCCAGCTGATTGTGCCCCAGGTAACATAATGACCCAGCTGATTGAACCTCAGGTAACATAATAACCCAGCTGATTGTGCCCCAGGTAACATAATGACCCAGCTGATTGTGCTCCAGGTGACATTATGACCCAGCTGATTGTGCTCCAGGTGACATTATGACCCAGCTGATTGTGCTCCAGGTGACATTATGACCCAGCTGATTGTACCCCAGGTAACATAATGACCCAGCTGATTGTACCCCAGGTGACATAATGACCCAGCTGATTGTACCCCAGGTAACATAATGACCCAGCTGATTGTGCCCCAGGTAACATAATAACCCAGCTGATTGTGCTCCAGGTAACATAATGACCCAGCTGATTGTGCCCTAGGTAACATAATGACCCTGCTGATTGTGCTCCAGGTGACATAATGACCCAGCTGATTGTGCTCCAGGTAACATAATGACCCAGCTGATTGTGCTCCAGGTAACATAATGACCCAGCTGATTGTGCCCTAGGTAACATAATGACCCAGCTGATTGTGCTCCAGGTAACATAATGACCCAGCTGATTGTGCTCCAGGTAACATAATGACCCAGCTGATTGTGCTCCAGGTGACATAATGACCCAGCTGATTGTGCTCCAGGTGACATAATGACCCAGCTGATTGTGCTCAAGGTGACATAATGACCCAGCTGATTGTGCTCCAGGTGACATTATGACCCAGCTGATTGTACCCCAGGTGACATAATGACCCAGCTGATTGTACCCCAGGTAACATAATGACCCAGCTGATTGTGCCCCAGGTAACATAATGACCCAGCTGATTGTGCCTTAGGTGACATAATGACCCAGCTGATTGTGCCCCAGGTAACATAATGACCCAGCTGATTGTACCTTAGGTGACATAATGACCCAGCTGATTGTGCCCCAGGTAACATAATGACCCAGCTGATTGTACCTTAGGTGACATAATGACCCAGCTGATTGTGCCCCAGGTGACATTATGACCCAGCTGATTGTACCCCAGGTAACATAATGACCCAGCTGATTGTGCCCCAGGTAACATAATGATCCAGCTGATTGTGCTCCAGGTGACAATGACCCTGGTGATGCAGCTGTCTTAATGCAGCTTGTCTGAGATTGCCTGTAGCAGATGGCCTGTAGGAGATGGCCAGTAGCAGATTGCCTGTAGGAGATTGCCAGTAGGAGATGGTCTGTAGGAGATGGCCTGTAGGAGAATGCCTGTAGGAGATTGCCTGTAGCAGATGGCCTGTAGGAGATGGCCTGTAGGAGATGGCCAGTAGGAGATGGCCAGTAGGAGAATGCCTGTAGGAGCTTGCCCGTAGCAGATTGCTCGTAGGAGATTGCCCGTAGGAGATTGCCAGTAGGAGATTGCAAGTAGGAGATTGCCCGTAGGAGATTGCCCGTAGGGGATTGCCTGTAGGAGATGGTCTGTAGGAGATGGCCTGTAGGAGATTGCCAGTAGGAGATGGTCTGTAGGAGATGGCCTGTAGGAGATGGTCTGTAGGAGATGGCCTGTAGGAGATGGCCAGTAGGAGATGGTCTGTAGGAGATGGTCTGTAGGAGATGGCATGTAGGAGATGGCCTGTAGGAGATGGCCTGTAGGAGATGGCCAGTAGGAGATGGTCTGTAGGAGATTGCCTGTAGGGGATGGTCTGTAGGAGATTGCCTGTAGGGGATGGTCTGTAGGAGATGGTCTGTAGGAGATGGCCTGTAGGAGATTGCCTGTAGGAGATGGCATGTAGGAGATTGCCCGTAGGAGATTGCCCGTAGGGGATTGCCTGTAGGAGATGGTCTGTAGGAGATGGCCTGTAGGAGATTGCCTGTAGGAGATGGCATGTAGGAGATTGCCTGTAGGAGATTGCCTGTAGGAGATGGCCAGTAGGAGATGGCCTGTAGGAGATGGCCTGTAGGAGATGGTCTGTAGGGGATGGCCAGTAGGAGATGGTCTGTAGGCGATGGCCTGTAGGTGATGGCCTGTAGGAAATGGCCTGTAGGAGATGGCCAGTAGGAGATGGCCAGTAGGACATTGCCTGTAGGAGATGGTCTGTAGGAGATGGCCTGTATGAGATGGTCTGTAGGAGATTGCCTGAAGGAGATGGCCAGTAGGAGATTGCCAGTAGGAGATGGTCTGTAGGAGATGGCGTGTAGGAGATGGTCTGTAGGAGATTGCCTGTATGAGATTGCCAGTAGGAGATGGTCTGTAGAAGATTGCCTGTAGGAGATGGTCTGTAGGAGATTGCCTGTAGGAGATGGTCTGTAGAAGATTGCCTATGGTGTGTGATTGTCCATTTTGTGTGATCCACAACTCACAGTGATTTATCTGGGATCTAAACTAACTGGCCTTGGCAGTCAAATTGGGAAAAAGACATGATATTGTTGAATATTTGATTTTTTAAAATATATTTTTTCACAAATTCTGGGAATTTTTATATTCAATTTTTGCTGTCATTTTCTAGAGCATTGGGGGAGACTGTCAGCCTCTGAGCAGGGCTGGATAAATCCCTGACATTAGTGTTACCAATGTAACCCTCAGCCAGTATCCCATGTAACCCTCAGCCAGTATCCCATGTAACCCTCACCCAATTTTCTTATGTAACCCTCACCCAGTATCCCATGTAACCCTCACCCAGTATCCCATGTAACCCTCAGCCAGTATCCCATGTAACCCTCACCCAATATCTTATGTAACCCTAACCCAGTATCCCATGTAACCCTCACCCAGTATCCCATGTAACCCTCACCCAGTATCCCATGTAACCCTCACCCAGCTCAACCAGGATCCCATGTAACCCTCAACCAGTATTCCATGTTACCCTCACCCAGTATCCCGTGTTACCCTCACCCAGTATCCCATGTAACCCTCACCCAGTATCCCATGTAACCCTCACCCGATATCCCATGTAACCCTCAACCAGTATTCCATGTTACCCTCACCCAGTATCCCGTGTAACCCTCACCCAATATCCTATGTAACCCTCACCCAATATCCTATGTAACCCTCACCCAGTATCCTATGTAACCCTCACCCAGTATCCTATGTAACCCTCACCCAATATCTTATGTAACCCTCACCCAATATCCTATGTAACCCTCACCCAATATCTCATGTAACCCTCACCCAGTATCCCATGTAACCCTCACCCAGTATCCCATGTAACCCTCACCCAGTATCCCATGTAACCCTCACCCAGTATCCTATGTAACCCTAACCCAATATCTTATGTAACCCTCACCCAATATCCTATGTAACCCTCACCCAATATCCTATGTAACCCTCACCCAGTATCCTATGTAACCCTAACCCAATATCTTATGTAACCCTCACCCAATATCCTATGTAACCCTCACCCAATATCCTATGTAACCCTCACCCAGTATCCCATGTAACCCTCACCCAATATCTCATGTAACCCTCACCCAATTTTCTTATGTAACCCTCACCCAATATCCTATGTAACCCTCACCCAGTATCCCATGTAACCCTCACCCAGTATCCCATGTAACCCTCACCCAATATCTCATGTAACCCTCACCCAATTTTCTTATGTAACCCTCACCCAGTATCCCATGTAACCCTCACCCAGTATCCCATGTAACCCTCAGCCAGTATCCCATGTAACCCTCAGCCAGTATCCCATGTAACCCTCAGCCAGTATCCCATGTAACCCTCACCCAATTTTCTTATGTAACCCTCACCCAATATCCTATGTAACCCTCACCCAGTATCCCATGTAACCCTCACCCAGTATCCCGTGTAACCCTCACCCAGTATCCTATGTAACCCTCACCCAGTATCCCATGTAACCCTCACCCAGTATCCTATGTAACCCTCACCCAATATCCTATGTAACCCTCACCCAATATCTCATGTAACCCTCACCCAGTATCCCATGTAACCCTCACCCAATATCCTATGTAACCCTCACCCAATATCCCATGTAACCCTCACCCAGTATCCCATGTAACCCTCACCCAATATCCTATGTAACCCTCACCCAATATCTCATGTAACCCTCACCCAATATCTCATGTAACCCTCACCCAATATCCCATGTAACCCTCACCCAATATCCTATGTAACCCTCACCCAATATCTCATGTAACCCTCAACCAGGATCCCATGTAACCCTCACCCAGTATCCCATGTAACCCTCACCCAGCTCAACCAGGATCCCATGTAACCCTCACCCAATATCCTATGTAACCCTCACCCAATATCCCATGTAACCCTCACCCAATATCTCATGTAACCCTCACCCAATATCCCATGTAACCCTCACCCAATATCCTATGTAACCCTCACCCAATATCCCATGTAACCCTCACCCAATATCCCATGTAACCCTCACCCAGTATCCCATGTAACCCTCACCCAATATCCTATGTAACCCTCACCCAATATCTCATGTAACCCTCACCCAATATCTCATGTAACCCTCACCCAATATCCTATGTAACCCTCACCCAATATCTCATGTAACCCTCACCCAATATCCCATGTAACCCTCACCCAATATCCTATGTAACCCTCACCCAATATCTCATGTAACCCTCAACCAGGATCCCATGTAACCCTCACCCAATATCTCATGTAACCCTCACCCAGTATCCCATGTAACCCTCACCCAGTATCCCATGTAACCCTCACCCAATATCCCATGTAACCCTCACCCAATATCCCATGTAACCCTCACCCAATATCTCATGTAACCCTCACCCAGTATCCCATGTAACCCTCACCCAATATCCTATGTAACCCTCACCCAGTATCCCATGTAACCCTCACCCAGTATCCCATGTAACCCTCACCCAGTATCCCATGTAACCCTCACCCAGTATCCCATGTAACCCTCACCCAATATCCCATGTAACCCTCACCCAATATCTCATGTAACCCTCACCCAATATCCCATGTAACCCTCACCCAATATCCCATGTAACCCTCACCCAATATCCTATGTAACCCTCACCCAATATCTCATGTAACCCTCAACCAGGATCCCATGTAACCCTCACCCAGTATCCCATGTAACCCTCACCCAATATCCCATGTAACCCTCACCCAATATCCCATGTAACCCTCACCCAGTATCCCATGTAACCCTCACCCAATATCTCATGTAACCCTCAACCAGGATCCCATGTAACCCTCACCCAATATCCCATGTAACCCTCACCCAATATCCCATGTAACCCTCACCCAATATCCCATGTAACCCTCACCCAATATCCCATGTAACCCTCACCCAATATCTTATGTAACCCTCACCCAATATCCCATGTAACCCTCACCCAGTATCCCATGTAACCCTCACCCAGTATCCCATGTAACCCTCACCCAATATCCCATGTAACCCTCACCCAGTATCCCATGTTACCCTCATGAGAAAGTGTTTTGCTGTACTTTGTACACTGACAGTACCCATCTACCAATACTGGCTTGACTCCCACAACATGGCCGGTACAGCGTAACACTCTCCAATTCATTCCTCCTCCTTCACGTCAGGTTTCTTTTGACGAGCCGCACTCAACCCCTCCAACAGTTAGCTCAAGATTGACGGACTTGCCGCGGACAAAGGTGTTTGTGATGAGAGAAGAAAACAGTCAGGTGAGATGGTTTTTATAGTGAGGAAGGTGAGATTGGCTTTATATTAAGGAGGGTGAGGTGAGCTTTATAGTGAGGAAGGTAAGATGGGCTTTATAGTGAGGATAATCAGATGGGCTTTAAAGTGAGGAGGGTGAGGTGAGCTTTATAGTGAGGAAGGTAAGATGGGCTTTATAGTGAGGATAATCAGATGGGCTTTAAAGTGAGGAGGGTGAGTTGGGCTTTATAGTGAGGAAGGTGAGATGGGCTTTATAGTGAGGATAATCAGATGGGCTTTGAAGTGAAGAGGGTGGGTTGGGCTTTATAGTGAGGATGGTGAGATGGAATTAATAGTGAGGATAATCAGATGGGCTTTAAAGTGATGAAGGTGAGATGGGCTTGATAGTGAGGAAGGTGAGATGGGCTTTATATTAAGGAGGAAGAGGCAGGCTTTATAGTGAGGAGGATGAGATGGGCTTTGAAGTGAGGAGGGTGAGTTGGGCTTTATAGTGAGGAAGGTGAGATGGGCTTTATAGTGAGGATAATCAGATGGGCTTTAAATTGAGGAGGGTGAGATGGGCTTGATAGTGAGGATTGTGAGATGGGATTAATAGTGAGGATAATCAGATGGACTTTAAAGTGAGGAAGGTGAGATGGGCTTGATAGTGAGGAAGGTGAGATGGGCTTGATAGTGAGGAAGGTGAGATGGGCTTGATAGTGAGGAGGGTGAGATGGGCTTGATAGTGAGGATTGTGAGATGGGATTAATAGTGAGCATAATCAGATGGACTTTAAAGTGAGGAAGGTGAGATGGGCTTGATAGTGAGGAAGGTGAGATGGGCTTGATAGTGAGGATAGTGAGATGGGATTAATAGTGAGCATAATCAGATGGACTTTAAAGTGAGGAAGGTGAGATGGGCTTGATAGTGAGGAAGGTGAGATGGGCTTGATAGTGAGGAAGGTGAGATGGGCTTGATAGTGAGGAGGGTGAGATGGGCTTGATAGTGAGGATAGTGAGATGGGATTAATAGTGAGCATAATCAGATGGACTTTAAAGTGAGGAAGGTGAGATGGGCTTTATATTAAGGAGGGTGAGATGGGCTTTATAGTGAGGAGGATGAGATGGGCTTTGAAGTGAGGAGGGTGCGTTTGGCTTTATAGTGAGGAAGGTGAAATGGGCTTTATAGTGAGGATAATCAGATGCTCTATGAAGTGAGGAGGGTGACACACCAGGCACCATGGTGCACGGACTGAAAAGAGGAGTACGATTGTCAGTTGAAACTGTTTTTTAACATAATATTTCTGTTATACCATGAACATGACAGATTCAGATAAGCCAGTGACTGCACTAGCAATGATCATGGTGCACCAGTTACCATGACACACAAGGTACCATGACACACCTGGTGCAGCATAGTGCCTGGTGTGTCATATTGGCTGGTGCACCATGGTACCTGGTGTGTCATGGTGCCTGGTGTGTCATGGTACCTGCTGTGTCATGGTGCCTGGTGTGTCATGGTGCCTGGTGTGTCATAGTGCCTGGTGTGTCATGGTACCTGGTGTGTCATGGTGCCTGGTGTGTCAAGGTACCTGGTGTGTCAAGGTACCTGGTGTTTCATGGTGCCGGGTGTGTCATGGTGCCTGGTGCGTCATGGTGCCTGGTGTGTCATGGTGCCTGGTGTGTCATGTCATGGTGCCTGGTGTGTCATGGTACCTGGTGTGTCATGGTGCCTGGTGTATCATGGTACCTGGTGTATCATGGTGCCTGGTGTGTCATGTCATGGTACCTGGTGTGTCCTGGTGCCTGGTATGTCATGGTACCTGGTGTGTCCTGGTGCCTGGTGTGTAATGGTGCCTGGTGTGTCATGGTGCCTGGTGTGTCATGGTACCTGGTGTGTCATGGTGCCTGGTGTGTCATGGTGCCTGGTTTTTCATGGTGCCTGGTGTGTCATGGTGCCTGGTGTGTCATGGTACCTGGTGTGTCCTGGTGCCTGGTGTGTCATGGTTCCTGGTGTGTCCTGGTGCCTGGTGTGTCATGGTACCTGGTGTGTCATGGTGCCTGGTGTGTCATGGTGCCTGGTTTTTCATGGTGCCTGGTGTGTCATGGTGCCTGGTGTGTCATGGTAACTGGTGCACCATGATCATTGCTAGTGCAGTCACTGGCTTATCTGGTTCTGTCATGTTCATGGTATAACAGAAATATTATGTTAAAAAACAGTTTCAACTGACAATCGTACTCCTCTTTTCAGTCCGTCGGTATGCTGTGGCGGAGGACAGCCCTGCAGGTGGGCGACACTGACGGTCAAGACGTCCGCTCCCTGTACTACACTGAGGCCCTGATGCCACCAGTTTGTGTGTCCAACATTGTGGCAGGCAGCAAGCTGAAGCACATGTCCCAGATCCCAGGGCGGAGGAAGTCAGAGGAGCTGGAACAGAGCTGTCAGGTACGTGGAAAATAGCCATTGTAGCTGTCGCCCTCAACAGAGTTGTCAGGTACGTGGAAAATACCCATTGTAGCTGTCACCCTCAACAGAGTTGTCAGGTATGTGGAAAATACCCATTGTAGCTGTCACCCTCAACAGAGCTGTCAGGTACGTGGAAAATAGCCATTGTAGCTGTCACCCTCAACAGAGCTGTCAGGTATGTGGAAAATACCCATTGTAGCTGTCACCCTCAACAGAGTTGTCAGGTATGTGGAAAATACCCATTGTAGCTGTCACCCTCAACAGAGTTGTCAGGTATGTGGAAAATACCCATTGTAGCTGTCACCCTCAACAGAGTTGTCAGGTATGTGGAAAATAGCCATTGTAGCTGTCATCCTCAACAGAGTTGTCAGGTATGTGGAAAATAGCCATTGTAGCTGTCACCCTCAACAGAGCTGTCAGGTGTGTGGAAAATAGCCATTGTAGCTGTCACCCTCAACAGAGTTGTCAGGTATGTGGAAAATACCCATTGTAGCTGTCACCCTCAACAGAGCTGTCAGGTATGTGGAAAATAGCCATTGTAGCTGTCACCCTCAACAGAGTTGTCAGGTATGTGGAAAATAGCCATTGTAGCTGTCACCCTCAACAGAGCTGTCAGGTATGTTTAAAATAGCCATTGTAGCTGTCACCCTCAACAGAGTTGTCAGGTATGTGGAAAATAGCCATTGTAGCTGTCACCCTCAACAGAGTTGTCAGGTATGTGGAAAATACCCATTGTAGCTGTCACCCTCAACAGAGCTGTCAGGTATGTGGAAAATAGCCATTGTAGCTGTCACCCTCAACAGAGCTGTCAGGTATGTGGAAAATAGCCATTGTAGCTGTCACCCTCAACAGAGTTGTCAGGTATGTGGAAAATAGCCATTGTAACTGTCACCCTCAACAGAGCTGTCAGGTATGTGGAAAATAGCCATTGTAGCTGTCACCCTCAACAGAGTTGTCAGGTATGTGGAAAATAGCCATTGTAGCTGTCACCCTCAACAGAGTTGTCAGGTATGTGGAAAATACCCATTGTAGCTGTCACCCTCAACAGAGCTGTCAGGTATGTGGAAAATACCCATTGTAGCTGTCACCCTCAACAGAGTTGTCAGGTATGTGGAAAGTAGCCATTGTAGCTGTCACCCTCAACAGAGTTGTCAGGTATGTGGAAAATACCCATTGTAGCTGTCACCCTCAACAGAGCTGTCAGGTATGTGGAAAATACCCATTGTAGCTGTCACCCTCAACAGAGTTGTCAGGTATGTGGAAAATACCCATTGTAGCTGTCACCCTCAACAGAGTTGTCAGGTATGTAGAAGTGGGGTGTTATGACTTCTGCCATGGACTAAAACCGTTCGGTACACAGAAGATATCTATTATGACTGTAAGACCGGGACATTGTTGATTTATTATATTCGATATGTAGTCAAACACTGTTGTGTCGAAGTTGCAGGAACCTACATAAATACTTCAAGTTATCCGATGTATTCTACCGATTGACATGAAAAATGAATTTATCAAAACACATTTGACAAACAATGAGAAAATGAAATAAATGACCAACACTACCTTTATTATTAATTATTATAGGCAATAATTGGCGTAGTAATTTAATCAATTCACATACCAAATATGTCTACATTTATATATAATTATAAGTAGGAAATACATCCATGTTCAAAACATGAGAGCTGACATATTCAACTTCTGCATCACGAGCTTGTATCAGCGTTAACACAAGATTAACAAGATAGGAATCATATCTGAGTAAACTTAGTCAATAATGTTTGACAAATATTAGTCTTGATCAATTTAGCCTTGATCAAGTTCGACACATCTAAGTTTGACACAACGGTGTTGACTGTAACTTGCACTTGAATATTATGCAAATTGCTGATAACCTAAATAATGCAGATTGTCAGTAGTCGGTTGTTCCAGACAACTGAGTGATATGTTGCTATGGTGATTATAGGAAGGCCATACAAGCCAGGTAGCAGAGAACATAGCATGTACCCCAACCGCGATGTTGCTAGCAGAACTGGCTGCCGAGGCAGGGGACAGCAGTTGTGATGTCAAGATCGATGCTGATGGGGGCGAGGACGACGAGGTTGCTGATGGGGATGAGGATGAAGCTGCTAAGGATGCTGTTAACCCTGACGCCAGTGGATTCTGTCCCGAGGAGCTGGTTCATGTAAATGTTAGTCGCTTCACTGTTCTAATGTTGTGCTCACTGCTTACACTGAAGTGGAGGACACCTGCACTAACTCGGCTTTAAGCTAACATGACATGCTTATTTTTCAGCCAGCGCTAAACCCAACTCAGTCACTCTTTTTCGTCATTTAAATGTCTATAAGGAAATATGTGTTTTATATTAAATGCAACATGTTTTTTGTCTGTTTTCAGAATTGTTTAAATATTAGTTTGGCAACTTCAATGACAGGGTGGTTTTGTTGATAACTACAGAGAATTGTTTACCTATCTACACAGGATGTAGCGAACTGTCTCTGTTGTAGAAGGAGTCATGTGATGAGGCCATGTCGGCCCTACAGCGCCACTACCTCAACCTGCTGGATCAGGAACAGTCCTCGGATGTTGCCATAGAAACCAGAGACCAAAGTGTTGTCCACGCCCATCGGCTCATTCTGTCAGTCAGATGTCCTCAGCTGTTGAAGGTGGGTCAGGTCAAGGTGGAGCTGGGTCAGGTCATGTTGAAGCTGTATATGTGGGTCAGGTCAAGGTGGAGCTGGGTCAGGTCATGTTGAAGCTGTATATGTGGGTCAGGTCATGTTGAAGCTGTATATGTGGGTCAGGTCAAGGTGGAGCTGGGTCAGGTCATGTTCAAGGTGTATATGTGAGTCAGGTCATGTTGAAGCTGTATCTGTGAGTCAGGTCATGTTGAAGCTGTATATGTGGGTCAGGTCATGTTGAAGCTGTATATGTGGGTCAGGTCATGTTGAAGCTGTATATGTGGGTCAGATCATGTTGAAGCTGTATCTGTGAGTCAGGTCATGTTGAAGCTGTATCTGTGGGTCAGGTCATGTTGAAGCTGTGTCTGTGAGTCAGGTCATGTTCAAGCTGTATCTGTGGGTCAGGTCATGTTCAAGGTGTATCTGTGGGTCAGGTCATGTTCAAGGTGTATCTGTGGGTCAGGTCAATGTGTAGCTGTATCTGTGGGTCAGGTCATGTTCAAGGTGTATCTGTGAGTCAGGTCATGTTCAAGGTGTATCTGAGGGTCAGGTCATGTTGAAGCTGTATCTGTGAGTCAGGTCATGTTGAAGCTGTATCTGTGAGTCAGGTCATGTTGAAGCTGTATCTGTGAGTCAGGACATGTTGAAGCTGTATCTGTGAGTCAGGTTATGTTGAAGCTGTATGTGTGAGTCAGGTCATGTTGAAGGTGTATTTGTGGGTCAGGTCATGTTGAGAGTGTATCTGTGGGTCAGGTCATGTTGAAGCTGTATCTGTGAGTCAGGTCATGTTCAAGGTGTATTTGTGGGTCAGGTCATGTTCAAGGTGTATCTGAGGGTCAGGTCAAGGTGGTTAGTGTGTCTGTGAGTCAGGTCAAGGTGCTTAGTGTGTATGTGAGTCCGGTCAATGTGAAGGTGTATGTGTGGGTCAGATCATGTTGAAGGTGTATCTGTGGGTCAGGTCATGTTGAAGGTGTATCCGTGAGTCAGGTCAAGTTGAAGGTGTATCTGGGTCAGGTCATGTTGAAGGTGTCTCTGGGTCAGGTCAAGGTGAAGGTGTATCTGTGAGTCAGGTCATGTTGAAGGTGTATCTGTGGGTCAGGTCAAGGTGAAGGTGTGTTTGTGGGTCAGGTCATGTTCAAGGTGTATCTGTGAGTCAGGTCATTGCGAAGGTGTATCTGTGGGTCAGGTCATGTTCAAGGTGTATCTGTGAGTCAGGTCATGTTGAAGGTGTATCTGTGGGTCAGGTCAAGGTGAAGGTGTATCTGTGGGTCAGGTCATGTTCAAGGTGTATCTGTGAGTCAGGTCATGTTGAAGGTGTATCTGTGGGTCAGGTCAAGGTGAAGGTGTGTTTGTGGGCGAGGGCATGTAAAAGGTGTGTCTGTGGGGCCACATCTCTGTGTTACACTCAACCCTGTTTCAGCTGACCAGGCGCGGTGACGTTGTCCACCTCCTGAACTTCTCCCGAGATGCGGTGCTCGCAGTGATGAAGTTTGTGTATGGTGGCGTGATCTGTCTGCAGCCCAGTCTCATCTCGGAGGTCAAAGCCCTGGCCCAA
Source organism: Haliotis cracherodii (assembly GCF_022045235.1). Lineage (NCBI taxonomy): Eukaryota > Metazoa > Mollusca > Gastropoda > Lepetellida > Haliotidae > Haliotis > Haliotis cracherodii. The sequence goes on along the minus strand of NW_027266341.1, from coordinate 386,020 downwards.
CAGTGAGGAGACCTTTGTTATCCGATTGCTGTTATTTATTTTAGCCTCAGATACAAAGATAAAGTAAAGTCAACCAGTGTAAAAATATATTCAGGGAGCTTGGCAAAGGAGTGGAAAACAGTTTAGTTAATCTACAAAATTGACCTTTGTGTGAGCTTTGTCATGTATGTACCATGTCATGTATGTCCCTTGTCATGTATGTACCACATCATGTATGCACCATGTCATGTATGTCCTTGTCATGTATGTACCATGTCATATATGTACCTTGTCATGTAAGTACCATCGCATGTATGTACCTTGTCATGTATATGCCATGTCATGTATGTACCTTGTCATGTATGTACCATGCCATGTATGTACCATGTCATGTATGTACCATATCATGTATGTACCATGTCATGTATGTACCTTGTCATGTATGTGCCTTGTCATGTATATGCCATGTCATATATGTACCATGTCATGTATGTACCATGTCATGTATGTACCATGTCATGTATGTCCTTGTCATTTATGTACCTTGTCATGTATATACCATGTCATGTATGTACCATGTCATGTATGTACCATGTCATCTACCCCTTGAAGATTCCGGGTTAGAATAGGTCTTCAGCAACCCATGCTTGCCGTAAAAGGTGACTATGCTTGTCGTAAAAGGCGACTAAGGGGATCGGGTGGTCAGGCTCGCTGACATTGTTGATGCATGTCATCGATTCCAATTGCGTGGATCGATGCTCATGATATTAATCACTGGATTGTCTGGTCCATACTCCATTATTTACAGACCGCCGTCATATAGCTGGAATATTGCTGAGTGCGGCGTTAAACAACAAACCAACCATGTCATTTATGTACCATGTCATGTATGTACCATCTCATGTATGTACCATGTCATGTTTGTTCCATGTCATGTATGTACCATATGTATGTACCATGTCATGTATGTACCATGTCATGTATGTACCATGTCATGTATGTACCATGTCATGTATGTCCCATATCATGTATGTACCATGTCATGTATGTACCATGTCATGTATGAACCATGTCATGTATGTCCCTTGTCATGTATGTACCATGTCATGTGTGTCCCTTGTCATGTATGAACCATGTCATGTATGTACCATGTCATGTATGTACCTTATCCTTGCAGGCTCTGTGTCACAGATCTCACTGCCTTTTGTGATGCAAGTCAGGTGCTTCAGCAGACAGACATGCAGACAGACACACAGACAGACATGAAGACAAATCAGGCCGAGAGCAGGGCACACATACTTACCAGCATAGATGATATCTGTCATGACATGTTCAGTGACTCTGACTTTGACCTTGACCCTCAAGGTGAGAAGGGTGCTTGTAAGGAGGGAGGAGGAAGTAAGAGCGACGAGGATGAGTGGAGGGAGGTGTACTGTTCCCAGCGGCAGCAACTGCATCACAGGCTGAGTTTGGGAGATGTTGTGGTCAAGGATGATATCGAGGAAGTAGGGGACTTTGGTCGACACAGAGGAGAATTGGACACAGTGGAATATGTGGAAGAGGAGGTTGGAGATGGAACTGCGCTGACAGGACACAGCTCTGCAGGTCCCATGCATGGAGCAGATCCAGGGGACAGACCTGCTCATAACTCCACTGATAGTAAATCGACAAGAAAGCCCTCCAAGACAGATCCACACAGTGGTGAAGAGGAGCTGTTCAGTGATGATGAAGAAGTTGAGATGGATTTATTGTTAGACACATCTGTCTCGGATAATGATGTCCCAGATATAGATGTCCCAACCATGAGACATAACAGGACATGTGACCGAAGAAGCAAACACCCAGATCCTGGTTCAGCAACAGACCCTGGGTTTGAGTCTCATGAAGCTGATGAGAAACACTCCCATGGGTCTGATGACTTTGAAATCATCCAAAGTGGGTCCAGTTCCTCAGAGGAGGGCAACAGTGATCACCCTAACCCTAACCCTAACCCTAACCCTAACCCTAACCCTGGCAACAGTGATGGAAGTCAAGGCCAACAAGGAACAAGGGAAGAAACAGTCTCGAGGATATCCCGGTATGTCACGTCTCCAGACAAGACAGAGCCCAGTCGGTGCCGGTATGTAGCAATGTCCCCTGTCAGGTCACCAGACAAGACAGAACCCAGTCGGTGCCGGTATGTAGCTATGTCGCCTGTCAGGTCTCCAGACAAGACAGAACCCAGTCGGTGCCGGTATGTAGCTATGTCACCTGTCAGGTCTCCAGACAAGACAGAACCCAGTCGGAAGGCAGGATCAGCGAAGAGGAAGCGAGCACCATCCGACCAGGAACTGGTGGCATCTCCAATACTGAGCAAGAAAACTCATCCACACAGCGTGACACCACAGCCCAAGCAGTCCCCCAAGAGGCTGAAGATGTTGACGCCCGACAGAGTGGCATCAAATCCAGGTAAAGGTCAAGGCCATTCTGACAAAAAGATAAAAATGTCCACAACCAATCCAGGTGTCACTAAAGTTAAGTCAGATGAACATATGAAGATGTCTACCCCTCTGGACCGATCAGGTCAAGGTCACTCTGTGGTGGAGCAGGACTCTCTGTACATCACCCCAATCCCCAATCAGCGACAGCGGTCGACCTTCATGTTGGAGACCCCTGCACTGACCAATCTGAGCCAAGGTCTTTCCATGGATGGGGACTTTGTGGCTACACCTGTTGGCAGGATAGTTCATAGCCATTCAGGGCAGGAAATTCTGGTTCATCTTAATGGGTCTTACTTGGCAGAGAACCAGAGAGATGCTGACAAAAATGAATCAGGGATGCAAAACGACGATTGTTCCAGGGTAGCATGCCCTGTTGTTGAGAAAGAGAACACAAGATCAGTAGATGCAGAAACAACAGCAGCCTCCGGAACTGATGTGGAATCAGGATGGAGTCGAAACAATAATTATTCAGGCCAGAATCCACACACAAAGTCACCAGATGGGAATCAAAGTTCCAAGTCCTCAGGAGTGAATCACAAGACCCTATCACCTGGCAAGAAGTCTGTTGATTCCTCTGATTCTGACCTTGAGATAGTTGGAGACAACTTCCAGTTGCTCTCACAGTCTTCCTTCTCTCCCAAGTTTCCGGGCAAGTTCAGCTTTAAGAAGATTTCCTCCCAGACCAGAAAGTTGAGTAGAAAGAGAAGGCCAAGTCTAGATCCTCATTGCCATGGAGACAAAGAGGAGGGGAGGAAGCTGGAGGCTGATGGTCGAAACAGTCAGGAGGAAGAAGACAAGAATGTCCTTATGTCTGCTGTTGGCATGGTGACAGATTGTGGTGATGCTGCAGAGGAGTCAGCACAGATACGCCGGTCTCCTAACACAGGTAGGTTGTCAAGATACACCAACACAGATATGTTCACAGATACCTCACTCCTTACCTCCCATAGCCTCCACTCCCGTCTCCGCTCCACCACATTCCTACCTATCACTAACACCTACCTTTATCCCACCTGTATCCCTGTGGTAACACTCCCTATTGTCCTACTGCATGTTACCCAACATGTATCCATGTGGTAACACTCCATATTGTCCTACTGCACGTTACCTGACATGTATCCCTGTGGTAACACTCCCTATTGTCCTACTGCATGTTACCCAACATGTATCCCTGTGGTAACACTCCATATTCTCCTACTGCACGTTACCCGACATGTATCCCTGTGGTAACACTCCCTATTGTCCTACTGCATGTTACCCAACATGTATCCCTGTGGTATCACTCCATATTCTCCTACTGCACGTTACCCGACATGTATCCCTGTGGTAACACTCCCTATTGTCTTACTGCATGTTACCCAACATGTATCCCTGTGGTAACACTCCATATTCTCCTACTGCACGTTACCCGACATGTATCCCTGTGGTAACACTCCATATTCTCCTACTGCATGTTACCCAACATGTATCCCTGTGGTAACACTCCATATTCTCCTACTGCACGTTACCCGACATGTATCCCTGTGGTAACACTCCATAATGTCCTACTGCATGTTACCCAACATGTATCCCTGTGGTAACACTCCATATTGTCCTACTGCATGTTACCCAACATGTATCTTTGTGGTAACACTCCATATTGTCCTACTGCATGTTACCCAACATGTATCCTTGTGGTAACACTCCATATTCTCCTACTGCACGTTACCCGACATGTATCCCTGTGGTAACACTCCATATTGTCCTACTGCATGTTACTCAACATGTATCCATGTGGTAACACTCCATATTGTCCTACTGCATGTTACTCAACATGTATCCATGTGGTAACACTCCACAGTGTCCTACCGCATGTTACCCGACATGTATCCCTGTGGTAACACTCCATATTCTCCTACTGCATGTTACCCAACATGTATCCCTGTGGTAACACTCCATATTCTCCTACTGCATGTTACCCGACATGTATCCCTGTGGTAACACTCCATATTGTCCTACTGCATGTTACCCAACATGTATCTTTGTGGTAACACTCCATATTGTCCTACTGCATGTTACCCAACATGTATCCCTGTGGTAACACTCCATATACTCCTACTGCACGTTATCCGACATGTATCCCTGTGGTAACACTCCATATTGTCCTATTGCATGTTACCCAACATGTATCAATGTGGTAACACTCCATATTCTCCTACTGCATGTTACCCAACATGTATCCCTGTGGTAACACTCCATATTCTCCTACTGCACGTTATCCGACATGTATCCCTGTGGTAACACTCCATATTGTCCTACTGCATGTTACCCAACATGTATCAATGTGGTAACACTCCACATTGTCCTATTGCATGTTACCAAACATGTATCTCTGTGGTAACACTCCATATTGTCCTACTGCATGTTACCCGACATGTATCCATGTGGTAACACTCCATATTGTCCTCCTGCATGTTACCCAACATGTATCTCTGTGGTAACACTCCACATTGTCCTACCGCATGTTACCCGACATGTATCCATGTGGTAACACTCCATATTGTCCTACTGCATGTTACCCACAGACCAGCAAGATGTTGACGATGATGTTGATGACCCTGGTGATGTCTGGGAAGGCTGGGATGACATGGATGCCGCCTGCCACATCGAACCTCTTTGTGATGCTGATACGGAGGAGTCACCTCAGAAAAGAAATACAAGTTCACCGACAACCCCGGGGAAGAAGCACTATACCCATAAAAGACGCATCTCAATGGATACGATAGAGAAGAAGAAGAAGGTATCCCTGGCAACCCCAGGAACATCAGCTGAACATGGCCACACAACAAGTGGACAGACATCAGACGTAAGTTGGGATTGTTCTTGGTTTCTTGCAGTGATAACTTTGGTTCAGTTCTGAATCACCTGCAGAGTAGCGTCCCTTAGGCATTCCAGGTACCTATGAACGTAGGTTTGAATCCAGGAATTTCATAAGTTTCTTCAAAGTGTGAGACATCCTTTGACCTGCATCACGTTTTCTCTCAGAACAAACTGACACACTGTGATACAACTGAAATAATCCTCAAAGTGACAAAGCCCAGCTCCCTCGCTCCCTTGCTCACTACATAACCACATCACCTATAAATGTCCTGAGGGTTTTCACCACTTAATTTATGCTCATTTTAATATTTATGTCCAGGATGAAGATTCTTTACCTTCACCAGGGAGAGTTGAGGCAGGGGAAGCAACTCTGGACTTTGAGTTGCCAGATGCTGACAGCTTCCTGTGGAATGATGACAATGTTCCAGACATGGCGCCAAGTCCCAAGGTGGAGGATAACAAGTGGAGACAACTCCAGCAGGTACCGTCAAGGGATATGTTACTGTGTTTCTCTCTAACAGTGAGAATATCTTACCAGGGATCACTGAGACTTTTCCATAAGATTATAACACTAAAATTGTTGATCTTGCATTGATTCTCAATCCACAAGTATCTCATATACAAACATAGGAGTTATGATCGTCTTAGTGCTTAGGTCGCAGTGTGGAATGGGCTCAGGTAAATATGGATTGGTGCCAAATTCACTGTTAGTATACTGTGATCAAGCAGGAAAGTTTGTTAACAAGCAACAGTTTGGGCTGTCACCGTCCATTTAAGACCACTCGGAACCTGCTTCTACTTCCGCCAGGCTGCTGACTTCAAGACCCCCGTGTCGGCTAGACCAACAAAGTCGGCCAGGAAGCTGGTACCACCATCGCCGTTCACGCCGATGCCAGACTACGACAGCATGAACACCCCACAACTAAAGGTACCTGGCATTACATCCAGGCTGTACATGCATGGAGCCAGTACTTCAAGCATCCACTTGGTTCCTGGAAAACAGGATTTAGTTCAATTCTGAAATCATGCCACTATTTCATGTGCATTGCTGTTAACTCTAATTACAACAGGGTATAGTGGGGTGGCCGGGTGGTTGCTGCACACCCATGTCCCGGGGGTAAACTGCACACCCAAGTCCCAGGAGAAAACTGCACACCCAAGTCCCAGGGGTTAACTGCACACACAAGTCACCGGGGTTAACTGCACACCCAAGTCCCAGGGGTTAACTGCACGCCCAACTCCCAGGGGTTAACTGCACGCCCAAGTCCTGGGGGTAAACTGCACGCCCAAGTCCGAGGGGTAAACTGCACACCCAAGTCCCAGGGGTAAACTGCACACCCAAGTCCCGGGGGTAAACTGCATGCCAAGGTGTCCCAGGGGTTAACTGCATGCCCAAGTCCCGGGGGTTAACTGCATGCCCAAGTCCCCGGGGTTAACTGCATGCCCAAGTCCCCGGGGTTAACTGCACACCCAAGTCCCAGGGGTAAACTGCACACCCAAGTCCCGGGGGTTAACTGCACACACAAGTCCCCGGGGTTAACTGCACACCCAAGTCCCCGGGGTTAACTGCATGCCCAAGTCCCCGGGGTTAACTGCACACACAAGTCCCCGGGGTTAACTGCACGCCCAAGTCCCCGGGGTTAACTGCACACACAAGTCACCGGGCTTAACTGCATGCCCAAGTACCCGGTGTTAACTGCATGCCCAAGTACCCGGGGTTAACTGCATGCCCAAGTCCTCGGGGTTAACTGCACACACAAGTCCCCGGGGTTAACTGCACGCCCAAGTCCCCGGGGTTAACTGCATGCCCAAGTCCCGGGGGTTAACTGCATGCCCAAGTCCTCGGGGTTAACTGTATGCCCAAGTACCCGTGGTTTACTGCATGCCCAAGTCCTCGGGGTTAACTGTATGCCCAAGTACCCGTGGTTTACTGCACGCCCAAGCCCCACTGTTAAACTGCACAATCCGTCTGTTGACTGACATAATAAGCAGCATAAAATCCTCACACAGTTTTGAGATAATATGTTTGTTTGATCTTCCCATGTATCCAGCAACAAGTGGGGAAGTTTGGAGTGCGGCCGGTGGGGAAGAAACGGATGGTGGGTTTGTTGAAGGACATCTACCACAAGACTCATCAGTGTAAGTTGGGTGTTGTTGAAGGACATTAGTGTATATTGGGTGTTGTTGAAGGACACCAGTGTTAGATTGGTGTTGATGAAGGACACCAGTGTCAGTTGGGTGTTGTTGAAGGACACCAGTGTTAGATTGGTGTTGATGAAGGACACCAGTGTCAGTTGGGTGTTGTTGAAGGACACCAGTGTCAGTTGGGTGTTGATGAAGGACACCAGTGTCAGTTGGGTGTTGTTGAAGGACACCAGTGTCAGTTGGGTGTTGATGAAGGACACCAGTGTCAGTTGGGTGTTGTTGAAGGACACCAGTGTCAGTTGGGTGTTGATGAAGGACATCAGTGTCAGTTGGGTGTTGTTGAAGGACACCAGTGTTAGATTGGTGTTGATGAACACATCAGTGTCAGTTGGGTGTTGTTGAAGGACACCAGTGTCAGTTGGGTGTTGATGAAGGACATCAGTGTCAGTTGGGTGTTGATGAAGGACATCAGTGTCAGTTGGGTGTTGATGAACACACCAGTGTCAGTTGGGTGTTGATGAAGGACACCAGTGTCAGTTGGGTGTTGTTGAAGGACACCAGTGTCAGTTGGGTGTTGTTGAAGGACATCAGTGTCAGTTGGGTGTTGTTGAAGGACACCAGTGTCAGTTGGGTGTTGTTGAAGGACACCAGTGTTAGATTGGTGTTGATGAACACATCAGTGTCAGTTGGGTGTTGTTGAAGGACACCAGTGTCAGTTGGGTGTTGATGAAGGACATCAGTGTCAGTTGGGTGTTGATGAAGGACATCAGTGTCAGTTGGGTGTTGATGAACACACTAGTGTCAGTAGGGTGTTGTTGAAGGACACCAGTGTCAGTTGGGTGTTGATGAAGGACATCAGTGTCAGTTGGGTGTTGATGAAGGACATCAGTGTCAGTTGGGTGTTGATGAACACACCAGTGTCAGTTGGGTGTTGATGAAGGACACCAGTGTCAGTTGGGTGTTGCTGAAGGACACCAGTGTCAGTTGGGTGTTGTTGAAGGACACTAGTGTCAGTTGGGTGTTGTTGAAGGACATCAGTGTCAGTTGGGTGTTGTTGAAGGACACCAGTGTCATTTGGGTGTTGTTGAAGGACACCAATGTCAGTTGGGTGTTGTTGAAGGACACCAGTGTCAGTTGGGTGTTGTTGTAGGACACCAGTGTCAGTTGGGTGTTGAAGTAGGACACCAGTGTCAGTTGGGTGTTGTTGAAGGACACCAGTGTCAGTTGGGTGTTGAAGTAGGACACCAGTGTCAGTTGGGTGTTGTTGAAGGACACCAGTGTCAGTTGGGTGTTGTTGAAGGACATCAGTGTCATTTAGGTGTTGTTGAAGGACATCAGTGTCAGTTGGGTGTTGTTGAAGGACATCAGTGTCAGTTGGGTGTTGTTGAAGGACACTAGTGTCAGTTGGGTGTTGTTGAAGGACATCAGTGTCAGTTGGGTGTTGAAGTAGGACACCAGTGTCAGTTGGGTGTTGTTGAAGGACATCAGTGTCATTTGGGTGTTGTTGAAGGACACTAGTGTCAGTTGGGTGTTGTTGAAGGACACCAGTGTCAGTTGGGTGTTGATGAAGGACATCAGTGTCAGTTGGGTGTTGATGAACACACTAGTGTCAGTTGGGTGTTGTTGAAGGACACCAGTGTCAGTTGGGTGTTGATGAAGGACATCAGTGTCAGTTGGGTGTTGATGAAGGACATCAGTGTCAGTTGGGTGTTGATGAACACACCAGTGTCAGTTGGGTGTTGATGAAGGACACCAGTGTCAGTTGGGTGTTGCTGAAGGACACCAGTGTCAGTTGGGTGTTGTTGAAGGACACTAGTGTCAGTTGGGTGTTGTTGAAGGACATCAGTGTCAGTTGGGTGTTGTTGAAGGACACCAGTGTCATTTGGGTGTTGTTGAAGGACACCAATGTCAGTTGGGTGTTGTTGAAGGACACCAGTGTCAGTTGGGTGTTGTTGTAGGACACCAGTGTCAGTTGGGTGTTGAAGTAGGACACCAGTGTCAGTTGGGTGTTGTTGAAGGACACCAGTGTCAGTTGGGTGTTGAAGTAGGACACCAGTGTCAGTTGGGTGTTGATGAAGGACATCAGTGTCAGTTGGGTGTTGTTGAAGGACACCAGTGTTAGATTGGTGTTGATGAACACATCAGTGTCAGTTGGGTGTTGTTGAAGGACACCAGTGTCAGTTGGGTGTTGATGAAGGACATCAGTGTCAGTTGGGTGTTGATGAAGGACATCAGTGTCAGTTGGGTGTTGATGAACACACCAGTGTCAGTTGGGTGTTGATGAAGGACACCAGTGTCAGTTGGGTGTTGTTGAAGGACACCAGTGTCAGTTGGGTGTTGTTGAAGGACATCAGTGTCAGTTGGGTGTTGTTGAAGGACACCAGTGTCAGTTGGGTGTTGTTGAAGGACACCAGTGTTAGATTGGTGTTGATGAACACATCAGTGTCAGTTGGGTGTTGTTGAAGGACACCAGTGTCAGTTGGGTGTTGATGAAGGACATCAGTGTCAGTTGGGTGTTGATGAAGGACATCAGTGTCAGTTGGGTGTTGATGAACACACTAGTGTCAGTAGGGTGTTGTTGAAGGACACCAGTGTCAGTTGGGTGTTGATGAAGGACATCAGTGTCAGTTGGGTGTTGATGAAGGACATCAGTGTCAGTTGGGTGTTGATGAACACACCAGTGTCAGTTGGGTGTTGATGAAGGACACCAGTGTCAGTTGGGTGTTGCTGAAGGACACCAGTGTCAGTTGGGTGTTGTTGAAGGACACTAGTGTCAGTTGGGTGTTGTTGAAGGACATCAGTGTCAGTTGGGTGTTGTTGAAGGACACCAGTGTCATTTGGGTGTTGTTGAAGGACACCAATGTCAGTTGGGTGTTGTTGAAGGACACCAGTGTCAGTTGGGTGTTGTTGTAGGACACCAGTGTCAGTTGGGTGTTGAAGTAGGACACCAGTGTCAGTTGGGTGTTGTTGAAGGACACCAGTGTCAGTTGGGTGTTGAAGTAGGACACCAGTGTCAGTTGGGTGTTGTTGAAGGACACCAGTGTCAGTTGGGTGTTGTTGAAGGACATCAGTGTCATTTAGGTGTTGTTGAAGGACATCAGTGTCAGTTGGGTGTTGTTGAAGGACATCAGTGTCAGTTGGGTGTTGTTGAAGGACACTAGTGTCAGTTGGGTGTTGTTGAAGGACATCAGTGTCAGTTGGGTGTTGAAGTAGGACACCAGTGTCAGTTGGGTGTTGTTGAAGGACATCAGTGTCATTTGGGTGTTGTTGAAGGACACTAGTGTCAGTTGGGTGTTGTTGAAGGACACCAGTGTCAGTTGGGTGTTGATGAAGGACATCAGTGTCAGTTGGGTGTTGTTGAAGGACATCAGTGTCAGTTGGGTGTTGTTGAAGGACATCAGTGTCATTTGGGTGTTGTTGAAGGACACCAGTGTCAGTTGGGTGTTGTTGAAGGACACCAGTGTCAGTTGGGTGTTGTTGAAGGACATCAGTGTCATTTGGGTGTTGTTGAAGGACATCAGTGTCAGTTGGGTGTTGTTGAAGGACATCAGTGTCATTTGGGTGTTGTTGAAGGACACCAGTGTCGGTTGGGTGTTGAAGTAGGACACCAGTGTCAGTTGGGTGTTGTTGTAGGACACCAGTGTCAGTTGGGTGTTGCTGAAGGACATCAATGTCATTTGGGTGTTGTTGAAGGACATCAGTGTAAGTTGGGTGTTGTTGAAGGACATCAGTGTAAGTTGGGTGTTGAAGGACATTAGTGAAAGTTAATGGTGTTAAATGAGTTTAGAGTTGATTAATGTTAAATTTGATGCAAATGTTGTGGAACTTTACGACACTCCATTCCTTCTTTCCTTCATACTGATAGATGAGACCGACAGTGATTTTGACCCAGAGAAGTCCTCACCACAGAAGTCCACAGACGGACCAAGTAAGTCCTCTATGGCCAAGGTTGGCGCCGGAGACAGACCCAGTAAGTCCTCTAAGACCAAGGTTGGCACCAGAGACAGACCCAGTAAGCATTCTGTAGCCAAGGTTGGCGCCAGAGACAGACCCAGTAAGCATTCTGTAGCAAAGGTTGGCGCCAGAGACAGGCTCAATGAGTCCTCTGTTGGTCCAGGAGTCAGACACAACAATGTTAGTGTTTCCGAGTCCTCTACATCTGAAGAAGGAAGCACTCAGCGAAGTGTGACATCATCGCAAGAATCCGGGTTTAGGTAGGTGTGTGTGTGTGTGTGTGTGTGTGTGTGTGTGTGTGTGTGTGTGTGTGTGTGTGCACGTGGGTGTGCACGTGGGTGTGCATGTGCGCATGTCTGTACATTTGTCTGTGTATGCATCTTGTGTGTTCGTGTGTGTATGCATCTTGTGTGTTCGTGTGCAAGTGCGCATGTCTGTACATGTGTCTCTGTGTGTGTATGCATCTTGTGTGTTTGTATGTGTATGCATCTTGTGTGTTCGTATGTGTGTGAGTGTGTGCGCGTGCGCGCATATCTGTACATGTGTCTCTGTGTGTGTATGCATCTTGTGTGTTCGTGTGTGTATGCATCTTGTGAGTATGCATCTTGTGTGTGTGTGTGTGTGCGCGTGCGCGCATGTCTGTACATGTGTCTGTGTATGCATCTTTTGTGTGTGTGTGTGTGTGTGTGTGTGTGTGTCTATGTATGTGTGTTTCTTTGTGTCTGGGGTGGTCGGGTAGCCTAGTTGTTAAGGCATTCGCTCGTCACGCCGAAGACCCGGGTTCAAGTCCTGACATGGGAATATTGCTACAAGCGGCATAACACCATACTCACTCACTCTCTCACTTTTTCTGTGTGAGTGTCTGTTCGTGTGTGTGTGTGTGTGTGTCTCTGTGTCTGTGTCTGGGTATCTCTGTGTCAGTGTGTTCAGGGAAACATCAGTTATTGTGGGATCTGTGCTAGCGCCTGTAACACTGACTGGCCTTCAGTTGGTAGACATTAGACTCTGAATAAAGCCAGGATGTCTGCAATGAAGGAAGGCAGACTCTGAATAAAGCCAGGATGTCTGCAATGAAGGAAGGCAGACTCTCGCAATATTATGGTTAAATGCTTTCAATGGTTGCCTCTATAGACTGAAGTTGATGGAACTGTCTTCTTTCAGTGACGTCCCGGAGGAGAGCTTCATGGTGGCTGATGAGGAGGTATCAGCGTCACAGCAGGTATATTGTTACAGTATATTCCAACTTATCCTGCATTACTCCTTGATGCATATACTAGGGCTGTTACGATTCACTCGCGTATTCGGTGAATGGAACTGTATCCATTCCTGAATTGAATTCGTTATTTGTGGCCACTAGAATAGAATATTTATGAATATGCAAGCATGTGCATTAACATAAAAATATCCATAAGAACATTGTATATTCTTAGATTTCTTCAAAAGGCAACTACACTTGTCATAAAAGGCAACTAACGGGATCAGGTGGTCAGGCTCGCTGACTTGTTGATGCATGTCATCGTATCCCAATTGCGTGGATCAGTGCTCATGATGTCAATCACTTGATTGCCTGGTCCAGGCTCAATTATTTACAGACTGCTGTCATATAGCTGGAATATTGCTGAGTGCGGCATTAACAACAAACAATCCAAATCAAAAGATAACACTCTTATAATATTTAATTTGACAGTATTGTGGTCACTGGTCATTGTCGCATTTGACCTGATACAAGTACCTGGATAAGTGCAGTATGTAAATGTATAATATATTAATTATTAACAAACCATGTCAAATAATTCATGTTGTTATTGCTTCACTGAATGTAACAAATAATACATCAGCTGCCGACCTGTTATTATATTCGTGAGTTAGTTGTGGTCTATGAGGAATATTGTGTCAAGCCCTGATCAGCTAAAACGTCAACAGATTTATGTAAACTTTGTATAAATCTTTGTTTGTCTTACAGGGGAATCAGAAGGACTTACAGCAGAAGCTGGCCTCGTTCATCAGGCACAGGTCAGACATTCACACAAAGCTCATGATGTACGAGGTGAGTCTTCCCTCACAACCATCTACTGGAGTGTTCACATTATTCAGTATTCCTGTGTTGACAGTATTCAGTATTCCTGTGTTGACAGTATTCCTGCGTTGACTATTCAGTATTCCTGTGTTGACAGTATTCAGTATTCCTGTGTTAACAGTATTTAGTATTCCTGTGTTGACAGTATTCAGTATTCCTGTGTTGACTATTCAGTATTCCTGTGTTGACAGTATTCAGTATTCCTGTGTTGACGGTATTCATTATTCCTGTGTTGACCATATTCAGTATTCCTGTGTTCACAGTATCCCTCTGTTGACTATTCAGTATTCCTGTATTGACATTATTCCTGTGTTGACAGTATTCCTGTGTTGACTATTCAGTATTCCTGTATTGACAGTATTTTGATGTTGACAGTATTAAGTATACCTGTGATGACATTATTCCTGTGTTGACAGTATTCAACATTCCTGTGTTAACAGTATTCCTGTGTTGACTATTCAGTATCCCTGTGTTGACAGTATTCAGTATTCCTGTGTTGACAGTATTCAGTATTCCTGTGTTGACAGTATTCTGATGTTGACAGTATTCAGTATTCCTGTGTTGACAGTATTCAGTATTCCTATGTTAACAGTATTCAGTATTCCTATGTTAACAGTATTCAGTATTCCTGTGTTGACAGTACTCATTCAGTATTCCTGTGTTAACAGTATTCAGTATTCCTATGTTGACAGTATTCAGTATTCCTGTGTTGACAGTATTCAGTATTCCTGTGTTGACAGTATTCAGTATTCCTATGTTAACAGTATCCAGTATTCCTGTGTTGACAGTATTCCTATGTTAACAGTATTCAGTATTCCTATGTTAAAAGTATTCAGTGTTTATGTGTTGACATTATTCATTCAGTATTCCGATGTTGACAGTATTCAGTATTCCTGTGTTGACAGTATTCAGTATTCCTGTGTTGACAGTATTCAGTATTCCTGTGTTGACAGTATTCAGTATTCATGTGTTGACATTATTCATTCAGGATTCCTGTGTTGACAGTATTCAGTATTCCTGTGTTGACAGTATTCAGTATTCCTGTGTTGACAGCCACTTGAGCTGGACTGGCTGAAGCGGGAGATCCAGGATGCTGGCATCAAATGCCCCATGCAGAAACTGATGGACTTCCTGGACGAGAAGGTAACAAGTCAATACATGTTGACCTGGATTTAAAGAATAGTTGCTGAAATTTCATCAGCTTATCACAGCCAAGGACTTGGTTGAGTGCATGTCGTCATACCAAGACAGTATGGGATATTGCTCATGATATCAACCACTAGCTTGACTTGATGTTGACAAGCTGCCATGATATGGCTGGGATATTGCTCACTGCAGCATGCAACAACAAACGCAAACAAGCTGTAGTTCTTGATGGATTCCACGGAAGAGTGTCTCCAGCATCATGTGTTTGCCTTAGTTTTACCTTGACTTACAAAAGTGGTTTCCCTGGTTTTACCTTGACTTACAAAAGTGGGGTCCTTAGTTTTACCTTGACTTACAAAAGTGGGGGTCCTGGGTTTTACCTTGACTTTCAAAAGTGGGGGTTAATTTTGAGGGTCCTTGCAGGCAATATGAGGGTCCTGTAAAGTAATGAAATTATGTTTTGTACCAAATGTGTCAGGAATTGTTAGAGTGAGGGGTCTTTGTTGCAGTGTCTCACATTCACCATGAAGAAGATGAGCAAGAGGAATACGAACAGACGACAACCCAAGCGCAAAAAGAAGGTCAAGCTCCCTGCAGCAGCTGTGTGATGTTCTCCAGGGAATGTGGGACATTCTCTAGGGAATATGTAATGCTCTCTAGGGAATATGTGATGCTCTCTGGTGAATATGTGATGTGCTCCAGGGAATGTGGGACATTCTCTAGGGAATATGTGATGTTCTCCAGGGAATATGTGATGCTCTCTGGGGAATATGTGATGCTCTCTAGGGAATATGTGGTGCTCTCTGGGGAATATGTGATGCTCTCTAGGGAATATGTGATGCTCTCTGGGGAATATGTGATTTTTTCTGGGGAATATGTGATGTTCTCTAGAAAATATGGAACATTCTCAAGGGAATATGTGATGCTCTCTGGGGAATATGTGATGCTCTCTAGAAAATATGTTACATTCTCAAGGGAATATGTGATGCACTCTGGGGAATATGTGGTGTTCTCTAGGGAATATGTGATGCTCTCTAGGGAATATGTGCTGCACTCTTGGGAATATGTGATGCTCTCTGGGGACATTCTCTAGAAAATATGCAACATTCTTAAGGGAATATGTAATGTTCTCAAGGAAATATGTGACACTGACTACAGAATATGTGACAATCTCCAGGAAGCATGTATCCCTCATATGATGACACGAGAGACCTCTCCGATGATGACACGAGAGACCTCTCCGATGATGACACGAGAGACCTCTCCGATGATGACACGTGAGACCTCTCTGATGATGACACGAGAGACCTCTCCGATGATGACACGAGAGACCTCTCCGATGATGACACGAGAGACCTCTCCCATGATGACACGTGAGACCTCTCTGATGATGACACGTGAGACCTCTCCGATGATGACACGAGAGACCTCTCCCATGATGACACGTGAGACCTCTCCCATGATGACACGAGAGACCTCCCTGATGACATGAGAGGCCCCCTCTGCTATGATGTTTCCTCCTCACCAGCATGTGGACGGTCTGTCTTGTGTTCAGTCTGTGTCTGCAAGGGAGCCAGCATTACAGAACACTTCAGTTGTAGTTGTTTCTGGAGTAAGAACTATTGCTGGAGTTTGTTTTACTTAGTCAGTTCTTCACTTTTAAGGTTCAAGAAGCACATGTTTTAGGAAGAATTCCATCCTTATGGAGTATGGAGTTATGGCTCTTTAAAGTCACTAAAATAATATGTTAGTGCTCGTTACCGCTAAATCAAAGATCTGAAGACATCCCATTACAGGTCACGTCAGTATGACCTTTCATGAAATGACTAACAAGAAGTCGACATTAGCCAATCAGAAAGCACTTACTCAAGCTTAGTGGCACGAGTTTCAAAGTGGCGACTTCCATTGCAGACTACGCTTTGAAGCAAATTTTGTGAAATTTCTTTCTTTTTTAAACCAAAGAAAATTCTGGAATTTTTAATAGGTGGCCGAGATTGTATAGCAATACTTCTTATGGGAGATGGAAGTGTCTTCTTCTTAAAATGTTCATCCCTTTGAAGCAAGATTATTTTGACAGAATCAGTCATACATCCCACAACTGTCATTTGGAATAAACTGTGGTAACATTTCCGATGTTGCATGATTAGAAATATTAATAATTATTGATTAATAATGATGATAATGATATACGCATTTGTATAGCGCAGCATTAACTGTGCATACATGCTCTATGTGCTGACATTCTGACTGTCACTTTCCTGATCTTTGAAAGCGATGCTCTGATTGGTCGGTTGAAAGTTCATTCTAAGGTGACCTTTAATCAAATGTCCTCAGATCTTTGTTTAGTGGTAACAAGAACTAAGATCTGAGATTGATGATTCTTCTGTTCAGTTGATGTAGGAAATAATAATTGATTACTAGTTTTTTTATTTATTGCCAATGACTGATCAGTCTTTCACTTTCAAGATTTATCTAAAATTCTATCAAGGAAAGCAGACAATTGATATTATTTTCAATTTATTTTTGTTGAAATTATTTTGTAATTTTAATCAATAATTAATTGTTACAACCAAATCCCTGTCATCAGCCATTGTGGACCAAGACTTTTGTACCACCCAGCCCTGGCCTCGGGTACAGGTGCTGAAGTTTGTATTTATTACTGAGAGCTGTTTGGATAAATAGGTTTCAAGATGTGTTGTACTTCAGGTTTGTGGTGTATATTTGGGAGGAAGGGCCTCTCTTTCTGCTCCATCTCGGACAACATTGGAACCTCATCTGAAACACAGCTTCAAGTGGCGTCAGATAACAAGTCATACAGATGCTGCTGTTTTGTAACCAAAGTAGTTTTATAATCCTCTAGAATTGTAGAGACAAGTTCCTGTTCCATTTGTACAAGCTGACTCACGAAGACTGGGTGGTTACACGGTGTCACCAGCTGTCAGTGAAAGTTGTTGCTCGACAGTCTGGCATATCAGTGGTTCTCAGCATGAACAACAACCCTGACACACTAACTAAGATACCTGTCATGTGTAAAATAATCCTCTTCAGGTCACCAGCATTCATATACTCACTCAGTGACCTGTCATGTATAAAACAGTCCTCTTCAGGTCACCAGCATTCATATACTCACTCAGTGACCTGTCATGTATAAAACAGTCCTCTTCAGGTCACCAGCATTCATATACTCACTCAGTGACCTGTCATGTATAAAACAGTCCCCTTCAGGTCACCAGCATTGATTCACTCAGTGACCTGTCATGTATAAAACAGTCCCCTTCAGGTCACCAACATTGATTCACTCATTCAGTGACCTGTCATGTATAAAACAGTCCCCTTCAGGTCACCAACATTCATTCACTCAGTGACCTGTCATGTATAACACACTCCCCTTCAGGTCACAGGCATTCATTCACCGACTCAGTGACCTGTCATGTATAAAACAGTCCCCTTCAGGTCACCAGCATTCACTCACTCAGTGACCTGTCATGTATAAAACAGTCCCCTTCAGGTCACCAGCATTCACTCACTCAGTGACCTGTCATGTATAAAACAGTCCCCTTCAGGTCACCAGCATTCATTCACTCATTCAGTGACCTGTCATGTATACAACACTCCCCTTCAGGTCACCAGCATTCATTCACTCACTCAGTGACCTGTCATGTATAAAACAGTCCCCTTCAGGTCACCAGCATTGATTCACTCAGTGACCTGTCATGTATAAAACAGTCCCCTTCAGGTCACCAGCATTCATTCACTCACTCAGTGACCTGTCATGTATAAAACAGTCCCCTTCAGGTCACCGGCATTCACTCACTCAGTGACCTGTCATGTATAAAACACTCCCCTTCAGGTCACCAGCATTCATTTACTCACTCAGTGACCTGTCATGTATAAAACAGTCCCCTTCAGGTCACCAGCATTGATTCACTCAGTGACCTGTCATGTATAAAACAGTCCCCTTCAGGTCACCAGCATTCACTCACTCAGTGACCTGTCATGTATAAAACAGTCCCCATCAGGTCACCAGCATTCATTCACTCACTCAGTGACCTGTCATGTATAAAACAGTCCCCTTCAGGTCACCAGCATTCGCTCACTCAGTGACCTGTCATGTATAAAACAGTCCCCTTCAGGTCACCGGCATTCATTCACTCACTCAGTGACCTGTCATGTATAAAACAGTCCCCTTCAGGTCACCAGCATTCACGCACTCAGTGACCTTTCAGGCGATGGGTTAAGAGTGAGATTTCCATCTCATCCTACCGGGTACCCATTTCTACAGCATGTTGAACAGCAGCACAAGTCGAACAAAGTCACTTGCCTAAGGAGGCACCACATGTGTTACATGTGCTTCAGTGTGGGGTAGGTCCGAAGACCTAGAAACTCTCAGAAGTCAAGAAGCCGAACTCTGTGACCCATCCAACTCCTCTCCGAAACTGATGTTGCTGAACTTCACCTGGGTTGTGACCTGAGCCCTGTGCACCACGTGCCACCACTGCTGTGTCACTCCAAGTCGACCTGGGTCGTGTTTGATCTGCCTCAACAAAGTCTGGAAGGTCCACGAAACAAGTTTATATTTTTTTGTTCAAAACAGTATCAGTAAATTAGCATCAGTTGAGCAACTCCAACACACTTGAGTATCAAGTGCATAATATCTCGCGGTTCACACAGCTATGGTCTCTGCTAAAACTATATATTATAAGATCATGCAAACAACTGTAACATGATCATGATATTATAACAGTGATAACGTTATATTAACAAAGTCTTGGAAGGAGAGACTTGTGTAACTATTTAAGAAAACATGACAATATTTTTTCTTATTGTTTCACTAACTTGCAAGTATGGATGTATATAAATTTCTTTAAACTGCCCAAAGTATCGACACAAGTTATCCGGCGGACATATTTGCCCCGTCTTTATTTCAGGGCGAATCTGAAAGCCTCGAGTGAAGCTCTGAGCAACGCGTTTCGTCTATCTCCCTACACAGGTATGCTATAAGTTCTATAACACTTGTGTCCCATAATGTCACGTGACCAAGCTTTGTCGTTGTCAAGCTCCGCTGACTGTAAGTGCCTGGTGGATATCATATGTGGGCAACAACATATTTCAGTGTGGCCGTGTATCCGGGATATATACTGAACAACAAAAGTTTTTGAATAAGAGTTAATACAAAGTTATACTTTTTACCAAATCTGAAACAATTTCGGTTTGCAACAGATAAAATACTCGTGTAAGTGTTCAAATGGTTTAATTTGCCATACTGACTTCAGAAAATGCGTGATTTCATAAAAAACATGAACATGCCAAAATGTCAATTTACAAATCGGTAACGTGTGTGTACACCTCTGGTTGCGATGTAAACAACACATCGTCTCATGGAATGGACCAGGCGTCGCACAAAGTCCTGTGGGATATCTGTCCATATCTGCTGGAGCATGTTTCGAAGTTCCTGGAGTGTCTGTGGAACACGTGGTTGACGTCGAAGGCGCCGATCCATCTCCTCCAACGTGTGCTCGATTGTTGAGCACGATCAGGGGATGACATTCACGTTGTTTTGTTGAAGAGAATCCTGAACAAGTCGAGCAATATGAGGTCGGGCGTTGTCAAGTTGAAAGGTAATGCCTGGGCCATGACGACGCAAATACGGTAGGGCCGGTGATCTCGTCGCGGTAGCGCTGTCCATTGATATCTCCCTCTACCACTATCAAACGGGTCCTCTGTCTTGCTGTAATACCACCCCATACCATAACACTGCCGTCCCCGAACCGATCTTCTTCCATGACACAATGATTGACGTAACGTTCACCTCGACGTCGGTACACTCTAATCCGTCCATGGCTGAGACCGAGGTGAAAACAAGACTCGTCAGTGAATAGAACTTGTCCTCACTGCATGGCCGCCCAGCGTTGACGCTATCTGCACCACTGTAGACGTGCTTGACGGTGGTTTCGTGTCAAAATTGGACGTCTGGCGGGTCTTCTAGCGACAATCCCTGCACATCTGAGGCGACGACGTCCGGTTTTTTAAGATATTCGTCGAAGGCCAGGGATGCTTCTTGTGGTTACTGTTGCTGGCTGGAATCGATTTCGCTGGCGTGTTATTCTTGTCGATTATTAGTTACGCGTGGCCTTCCACTCCGAGGATGGTCTGACTGCACTCGCCTGTTGCCAACGTTGCCACAAACACCAAATGGTGTTTATGTGGACGTTAGATTGTCTTGCAACATCTCGTTGACTCGATCCTGCTTCAAGCATACCAATGGCTCGCAGACGCAGAGTTTCGGACAGGCGTGGCATTTCGTAATGTTGAATAAATGCGTAATGTTTTTCTGAGTGGTCGTTGTCAGCACGATGCTAAACAATGCATACGGAATCCCGTTAACGCACATGTTTTTATACCCATTCTTGGGTAGTGAAATGCATGGGGTTTGCATAAAAGTCAACTTTTGCATGGAATGCGTGCTTTTCTGTAGCAGTTGCGTTTTTGTGACTTGATTCCATACATGTACTACAATATTGAAAACAAAACTTTACTTGTTTGAAAAATACACTAATATATTGGTGTCAAAGAAACTTTTGTTGTTGAGTATATTTGATGATTTATTTTGAATGACATCGGACCGTCACAGTCGGGTGGTCATGTGACAAATCGACGTGTTGATTGTGTGTTTCACAGCAATGTCACCACGGAGGTAGAACAGCCATGTACATAACACCAGAGATGGGACCGCGGCTCTACAACCACGTGTTGATCCTTGGTCCGTGAGAACCATTCTGGTGTTCATAGGTTGAACCAAAAGTGTGTGTGTGTGTGTGTGTGTGGTTGGGGTGGGGTGGGGGGGTGGGGGGGGGGGTGTCCAAGACTGAATCCAAGACGTGTTATGTACCTAATACTACGCTATGCTATAGAGAATGAAAACGCAAAACATTACCGCACAGAGTGAAAACGTTAAACATCGCGACACACATCGAAAACGTTTGACTTTACCGCATATGAAGTGAAAACGTCATTTTTCGTGACTGGAACACAAAGCAGCAACATTTTTAAGATAAGATTTAACTAAATGCAAATTATCATGATTGTTCATAAGAGAAACAAGTTTAATTTTGCACTGAGTCAACACAGAAAGTGCAGCAATACTCTTGTTCCTTAGCAGACGTAAATGTTCACTTTTGCCTTTCTCCGTAAGAATTCTGTCGTACTGGACGTTGTGAAGTGTCCTTATTCTCTTTGCCTCCCAGCTTGTCCCATTGTTCGTCCTCTTCTACTGGATTGGAAACGTCAGAGTAATCGCGCATGTCTCTTGTAGCCATGACTTTTTTAGAATACAGATGTCACTTTCCAACAATTAACACATGTTGTGCGATAGATTGCTTTACAGTTAAACGTTAAATCCCTGTACTGTTAAGCAATGAACAGTTCAAAATCAACTTCGAACGTATCCCGGACTAACTGATAACCGTTTTGAACAGTCTAAGATGAGTGTGCATTGGTCTCCGTTACGGTAAGACGTTCAGTATACTGCTATTTTACCTATAATTACACCCCACTGTCTGTACCTTTTTCTGAACTAATGTGGATGCAAGAACACAAAACTAACACTCGCATCAACAGGGTTTATTGCGTGACGTTTGACAGTTTACAGTTTATACGCGGAGCCATGGCCTTAAAACGAATGGTAACGAGTCGGTAACGAGTTGAAGCGTCGACCAGTTGATGAGGTTAACTAGAATAAACAATAGCTTTCTGTAAATTCAGAAAATAATTACCAATTTTCCTAGTATTTAACACATTCAAAATTACATCCAAATGAAGCAATAAATACATTGACTACATTGAAATTATGCAAAATTACCAAGCACGCATTTGCAAATATAATGTAACAGTTGTGTGAAATATCTAAACAATTTTGCACTAAATTAATATACTACTCAAAAGAAGTTAAGGGTCAAATAATTTATTGTCTGTAAAATTTCAGATTTCATATGCTTGTGTTAATAAAAGACAGTAACAGTTGCCAATCACTGCTGCACAAGAGCGGCAAAACCATTCAACAGTGGCGACATCGGTACAAACGGCCGACCACTTGTGAATAACAGGGGGTCAAAAACACACGTCACAAAGAGTAATGCCATGTCAATAGCGAGTAAAACTGCCCCTTGCGCCTAAGACATGCAACACATCGTTGTCGCATACTGTCAATTAAGCGTTGAAAGAACTGTTGGGGGATAGCCTGCCACTCTGCTTGAAGGAATTATGTCAGTTCTTGCAGATTTACAGGTTGACGTTGATTGTTTGCCACACGTCTACCCAACTCGTCCCAGGCATGTTCAAGCGGTGCCAAATCTGGTGAGAACGCTGGCCAATCCATTCGTTGCACACCGTTTTGTGCCAAGAAATCAGCTCTGGCGTTGTCGTCCTGCAAAATGGCGCCACGTCAAATTTGACGAAGTGCAGGAAGAACAAGGGGTTGAATAATCTCGTCCCTATACCTGATTCCTGTCAGATTACCCTGAACGACGTAGACAGGTGTCCGGTGGTGAACAGAAATTCCAGCCCACACCATCACTGAGCCTCCACCATATCTGTGACGTTGTCTGACGTTGACGTCGGCAAACCGTTCCCCAGGACGACGATAGACACGAATCCTGGCGTCGTTGAACTGCAGTGCAATCCGGGATTCATCTGCGAAGAGCACTCTCTGCCAGTCAGGACGTGTCCAGCGTCTGTGACGTCTACACCAGTCTGCACGTGCTCTACGATGATGTTGCAGAAGAGGTGGCCGAACTGCTTGGTGCCGTGACCGCATGTTGTTTGCCCGTAGTCGGTTACGGATTGTCTGGTCAGACACTTGGGTTCCTGTTGCAAGGCGCAGTTCATCTCTAAGATGTCTTGCTGTGACAGTTCGTTGACGCAATGCCAGGTTTGTGACATACCGGTCTTCACGTTGTGAAGTTGACCTGGGTCTTCCAGAACGAGGGTGATTCTGAATGGAATTGGACACTTCAAATCTCTGCCACAGTCTACCAATCACACTTTGGCTACAACCGATTCTCTGGGCAACATTTCTCTGACTCAGACCGTCCTGAAGCCATGCAATGGCTCTTCCACGATCAACAAGGCTTAGCTGACGTCGAGTCATGTTCAACATTCAAGTCGGATGAAACATGTGACTTGTACAGAATCGTTCGCGGGATTTAAGCGAAAAACGGCACATGATGCACGTGCATTTCATTAATGATGAGGCAAGGATGAGTAAATATTGTGTTCGATCGCCGTGATCGACGTCACTGGATGTCAGTTTTTGTTAGATTTTGACATTTCTCAAAGCACCTGATGCACCCAGAAACTCGCTCAATCTCCATGATTTGCACATGATCCTTCAATTTGATTCGCGTATCTTCAATTCTTTTCAAAACATTTCTCAAAATACAACCAACTGGGTGTACTCAATGATTTACATTTTCATACTTTCGAAATGGTGTGACCCCTAACTTCTTTTGAGTAGTATTTTGGCATATGTACAATTTCAGGGTGTTCAGAAATAAACATAAAACCAAACAATGGAAGGGAAAGGTACTCACATGTGTCTTTACATAGTTCAAATATAGCAGGCAGTAAGGTGAGAACCTAGCAGCATGGAGGTCCAATACACAATGGTGAGCATGTGCTTCGAAATGCATGAGCTTTGAAGAGGTCGTGGCGTGACCTGTGAGCTTTGACATTGCACATGAAGGTTAAGGTCACGGGGCAGTGGAGCGTTACTGAGAACATGTAAACATTGTATACGCGTATCTTAGAACTAGTAATTATTACCTGGAAATTGAACTTTAGAACATTAGTGTAATAATAAAGTGTCTTAATCATTGGACCATCATGGATGATAAGTTAAATCAATTGTAATGATTTTAACTTGATTTCATGTCATTTTACAAGCACTTCATACTTTGAAACATTAGGAAATCTTGCATCTAAAATTACCACACACAGTGAAAACGTTAGACTTTACCGCATATGAAGTGAAAACGTTAAACGTTACCGCACAGAGTGAAAACGTTAAACATTGCCACACACACAGTGAAACCGTTAGACCTTACCGCACATGGAGTGAAAACGTTAGACATTAGCGCATATGGAGTGAAAACATTAACACACTCAGAGTAAAAACTCGGAGACAAATGACAAATTATATTATTTATAAACACAAACTGTGTATGCTCTTAAGAAAAATTCTTGCATCTTGGACCACAATTACGCAACCACGGGAATAACGTAGAGCTAATACACAGGAAACTTTGGCTGTGTGCTTTATTTTAATAATGCTGACCTCGTGATAAACAACATTCACGCGACTGTTTTCAGTATATCGGGCGAAACATTGTGCTATATGTCAGTTTATCGGGCGATATAGTGTGGTATATGTCAGTATATCTGGCGATACAGTGTGGTATATGTCAGTATATCGCGCGATACAGTGTGGTTTATGTCGGTATATCGGCGATACAGTGTGGTATCTGTCGGCATATCGGGCGATACAGTGTGGTGTATGTTGGTATATCGGGCGCTACAGTGTGGTATCTGTCGGTATATCGGGCGATACAGTGTGGTATCTGTCAGTATATCGGGCGATACAGTGTGGTATCTGTCAGTATATCGGGCGATAAGGTGTGGTATACGAGATTCTACCCATTGTCAGTGTACTGTGACCTAATGTGGCCTTCAACCTTCCAGCGCCGCAGAGGCTGCTTGTACGTGCTGTTTACTCCAAAGGGACCTAAGGCAATGAAAAGATCTATCATGGTTTAAGCGCATTTGAGCGGTTTTAAATTGGAAAGTGCGCATTACAAATTCATGAAATAATAATGTAACCGTCCTCCCCGCGGAGTGGTCGCTTCTTGCTAACCCATAGTTCAATCACACAGTCGGTGGCAGCTACCTATGTACAAAGTCTACTGCACTTTGTTCTCGTGACCTAAGAAGTTAACAAAAGACCCCCTTCTCCTTCTTTTGAAAGTTTTGAAACGCTTTTGATTTATGGATTACTGGCCTTCCCCCTAATCCCGAGCGATCGCTGTAATCCCCCGTCTATACCCGGCGCCCCATAACGGCACATAGTAACACTGATACGTCGTGCGGAAGGTAGTCTCACCGCGAGGGCCAACTGCAGCCAAGTTTGTCGGACGGCAGAAAGTAAACAACTGTAAGTGTGGTGTGACAGTCGCTCTGTAAGTGATTGTGAACTGGAATCATCACAGAATGTGACGGCGATGTCCCAAGGAGTAGCCGGAGATAACGACAGAAGTGTTGAAGTGTGTGTTCGTTTCCATTGAGGTTGCCGACAGGATGCCATGTTTCGGCTCAATGGACGGGGCACAGATCGATTAATCCAAGTGATCGACACAGATCGATCTGTACATGGTTTTTTTTATCTGAGTGTTAAACGTGTTATGATATCACCAGAGTTGTGAGCGTCGTTTAGTGAGCTGACAACGTGGTGGTCAATTAAAGCGTGGAGTGTGTGTTACCATAGTGATGCCGGTGGGAATATGTACGCCGAGGGAAGGGCTGGATGCCCTGGAGAAAGGCCTGAAGACGCTTCGACGGTCGCGGGTACGTAGCTCAACTGGTTCAATGGTATATAGTGTGTGTATCTCACATACTTTCATACATAGTATACATGGTGTATGAACATAGTATATAGTAATAATTAAATAAGTGGAGTAAGATTGAACACAGTTTTAGTGTTATTCAGTTAAATGGCCTGATGAGACTCGTATGTGGTATGAGTTGAAAGCGCTAGCCAATTAAAACTGTGTTCAATCTTACTCCACTTATTTGATTATTACTATATTGTGCCTGAGAGTTAGAACTTTGCTGAATAGAATATATATATATTATACTCTTCAAAAAAAGAAACTTGACACTGACTTTCAAAATGTAATATAATGTGATTGTTTCAAAATAGGACACAAAAACCATCATTGAAACACTGTTTGAAGATCAATGTACCCAATGTTCAAAACATTAATCGTGTCACCTAGACAGACACACGTACACGATACAGCTAATGTCACAGGGGTACATACATTGCTATTTGTATATGTATCATGTTTGGGAGAGGCATTCAGATAAGCAAAATTTGCTTGTTTGCCAATCCCTCCACTTTATGGAAATAAATATGTTTATATCACAGGGGTACAGAAAATTTCAGTATCGGTTGTGCCCACCACGTTCATCAATCACCGCTTGACACCGACGACCCATAGTCAAGTAGTCATTAACACGCTGTTGGATGTGCTGCCATTCATGCTGAAGTGCATCAAGAAGCGCCGGAAGTGTTTGGGACGTAAGGCTGTAGGATCAAGTCTCTGTAATGCACACCTGTCAATGCACCTGCCACATGCACGAGAGGCGTCCTACCACCGTGTGAATTCCGGCCCATACTATGACACTCCCGCCTCAAATGGGACAACCTGCTGCACACAGTTGGGGGCGTAACGTTCACCCCGACGTCTGTAGACACGTGTGCACCCATCAGCACGTGTGAGTAGGAAACAGGACTCGTCAGTAAACAGTACATTTCTCCACCTTGCAGGTGCCCATCTAACCCTCTGTTGGCACCAAAGCAGACAGTCCGCCAGATGACGTGGGGTCAATACATGACGTCGAACAGGTCTTCGTGCAAAAAGTCCAGCCTCCCTCAGTCTGTAGACGTGGCTGTGATAGTGATGTCTCGGAAGTGTCGCAGCCGGATGTATCAATCTTGTGCTTGGGTTGTCACCTTTGGTCTTCCTGACCTTGGTCTGTCGTCAACTCTGTTGGTGTTGTATCGGGTCCACAGTGCGGAGATTGTCTGTCTGGATACGCCAAAGTGCCTGGCCACTTCTTGCTGAGTTGCTCCAGCTTGTGATCTCCCACTGGCGTTGTTCCGTTGAGCTGCATTCAGTCTTGGCATTCTTTCACCACCTCTACTGCCGTATGAACAGCCATTGATGTGGTTTTTAATACCCATTCAGCAGAGGGGCCTGTTTTTTACAGGCGGTTGCGTTTGGATGAAGCTATAAAATTGATCCCCAAACGCTATGTTTATGTGCTTTGCATGTGTTTTCGGGAATTATAGACACATCATCTTTCTGTTTGACTTATTTGGTTCTCATTTAATGTAATTAATTTAGATATTTGGCAAAAAGTGGTTTTACATCTATGTCAAGTTTCTTTTTTTGAAGAGTATATATATATATATATATATATATATATATATATATATATATATATATATATATATATATAGGTATATACATTTAGTTTAGGTAATATATATATATATATATATATATATATATATATATATATATATATATATATATATATATATATTAATACCTACATACGCTCTTTAATAAACATATTACTGATTGCCCTCGTCATGGTTGAGGTATAAATGTTTTATGATTAGAACATTATTTTTTATTTATATGTGTGCACATCTGATAATGTCATTGGCACAACTAGGTCTGAAAGTTGTTCAATGTAAAATGCTGTGCTGCCCACAGAAAAACATAGAAATAACATCAGTCAGGTCATCACTAGGTTGTCATCAGTCAGGTCATCACTAGGTGTCATCAGTCAGGTCACCACTAGGTGTCAACATCATCAGTCAGGTCATCACTGGGTGTCAACATCATCAGTCAGGTCATCACTACGTGTCAACATCATCAGTCAGGTCATCACTGGGTGTCAACATCAGTCAGGTCATCACTGGGTGTCAACATCAGTCAGGTCATCACTAGGTGTCAACATCATCAGTCAGGACATCACTAGGTGTCAACAACATCAGTCAGGTCATCACTAGGTGTCAACATCATCAGTCAGGTCATCACTGGGTGTCAACATCATCAGTCAGGTCATCACTGGGTGTCAATATCATCAGTCAGGTCATCACTAGGTGTCAACATCATCAGTCAGGTCATCACTAGGTGTAAACAACATCAGTCAGGACACCACTAGGTGTCAACATCATCAGTCAGGTCATCACTAGGTGTCAACATCATCTGTCAGGTCATCACTAGGTGTCAACATAATCAGTCAGGTCATCACTGAGTGTCAACATCATCAGTCAGGTCATCACTAGGCATCAACATCATCAGTCAGGTCATCACTGGCCATCAACATCATCAGTCAGGACATCACTAGGTGTCAACAACATCAGTCAGGTCATCACTAGGTGTCAACATCATCAGTCAGGTCATCACTAGGTGTCAACATCATTCAGGTCATCACTGGGTGTCAACATCATCAGTCAGGTCATCACTGGGTGTCAACATCATCAGTCAGGTCATCACTACGTGTCAACATCATCAGTCAGGTCATCACTGGGTGTCAACATCATCAGTCAGGTCATCACTGGGTGTCAACATCATCAGTCAGGTCATCACTAGGCATCAACATCATCAGTCAGGTCATCACTAGGTGTAAACATCATCAGTCAAGACACCACTAGGTGTCAACATCATCAGTCAGGTCATCACTAGGTGTCAACATCATCTGTCAGGTCATCACTAGGTGTCAACATCATCAGTCAGGTCATCACTGAGTGTCAACATCATCTGTCAGGTCATCACTAGGCATCAACATCATCAGTCAGGTCATCACTGGGCGTCCACATCATCAGTCAGGTCATCACTGGGTGTCCACATCATCAGTCAGGTCATCACTGGGTGTCAACATCATCAGTCAGGTCATCACTAGGCGTCAACATCATCAGTCAGGTCATCACTAGGTGTCAACATCATCAGTCGGGTCATCACTAGGCATCAACATCATCAGTCAGGTCATCACTAGGCATCAACATCATCAGTCAGGTCATCACTAGGCGTCAACATTCTCAGTCAGGTCATCACTGGGTGTCAATATCATCAGTCAGGTCATCACTGGGTGTCAACATCATCAGTCAGGTCATCACTAGGCATCAACAACATCAGTCAGGACATCACTGGGTGTCAACATCATCAGTCAGGTCATCACTGGGTGTCAACATCATCAGTCAGGTCATCACTGGGTGTCAACATCATCAGTCAGGTCATCACTAGGCGTCAACATCATCAGTCAGGTCATCACTAGGTGTAAACAACATCAGTCAGGACACAATGTTCAACAATCCACTCAACTTTGTTGTCATACTGTCACTGCCCTGCACAGAACAGTGTTCCTGATATTCCCTAGTGTAGTACAGTGTTTCTGATATCCCTTGTGTAGTACAATATTCCTGATATCCCTTGTGTAGTACAATATTCCTGATATCCCTTGTGTAGAACAATATTCCTGATATCCCTTGTGTAGTACAATATTCCTGATATCCCTTGTGTAGAACAATATTCCTGATATCCCTTGTGTAGAACAATATTCCTGATATCTCTTGTGTAGTACAAAATTCCTGATTTCCCTTGTGTAGAACAATATTCCTGATATCCCTAGTGTAGTACAATATTCCTGATATCCCTTGTGTAGTACAATGTTCCTGATATCCCTAGTGTAGTACAATATTCCTGATATCCCTTGTGTAGTACAATATTCCCGATATCCCTTGTGTAGAACAATATTCCTGATATCCCTTCTGTAGTACAATATTCCTGATATCCCTTGTGTAGTACAATAGTCCTGATATCCCTTGTCGAGTACACTAATCCTGATATTCCTTGTGTAGTACAATATTCCTGATATTCCTAGTGTAGTACAATATTCCTGATGTCCCTTCTGTAGTACAATGTTCCTGATATCCCTTGTGCAGTAACTGTTCCTGATATTCCTTGTTCATGTTGTGTAGTAAAATGTTCCTGATATCCCTTTACTATAACAATATTCCTGATATCCCTTGTGTAGTACAATAATCCTGATATCCTTTGTGTAGTACAATATTCCTGATATCCCTTTAGTAGAACAATATTCCTGATATCCCTTGTGTAGTACAATATTACTATAGTAGACCAATATTTTTTTATGTCCCTACAGAACAACAATATTCCTGATATCCCTTGTGTAGTACAATATTCCTGATATCCCTTTAGTAGAACAGTATTCCTGATGTCCCTTCTGTAGTACAATATTATTATAGTACAACAATATTTTTGATGTCCCTACAGAACAACAATATTCTTGATGTCCCTATAGTGGAACAATATTCTTGATATCCCTATAGTAGAACAATATTCTTGATGTCCTTATAGTAGAACAATATTCTTGATGTCCCTTTAGTAGAACAATATTCTTGATGTCCCTATAGTAGAACAATATTCTTGATGTCCCTTTAGTAGAACAATATTCCTGATATCCCTTTAGTAGAACAATATTCCTGATATCCCTTGTGTAGTACAATAATACTATAGTAGAACAATATTCCTGATATCCCTTCTGTAGTACAGTATTCCTGATGTCCCTTAAGTAGAACAATGTTCTTGATGTCCCTATAGTAGAATAATATTCTTGATGTCCCTATAGTAGAACAATATTCTTGATATCCCTATAGTAGAACAATATTCTTGATGTCCTTATAGTAGAACAATATTCTTGATGTCCCTTTAGTAGAACAATATTCTTTTTGTCCCTATAGTAGAACAATATTCTTGATGTCCCTTTAGTAGAACAATATTCCTGATATCCCTTTAGTAGAACAATATTCCTGATATCCCTTGTGTAGTACAATATTACTATAGTATAACAATATTTTTTATGTCCCTACAGAACAAAAATATTCCTGATATCCCTTCTGTAGTACAGTATTCCTGATGTCCCTTTAGTAGAACAATATTCTTGATGTCCCTTTAGTAGAACAATGTTCTTGATGTCCCTATAGTAGAATAATATTCTTGATGTCCCTATAGTTGAACAATATTCTTGATGTCCCTATAGTAGGACAATATTCTTGATGTCCCTTTAGTAGAACAATATTCTTGAAATATGTCCCTTTTGTTGAACAATTCTTTATGTCCCTTTTGTTGAACAATATTCTTGATCTCCCTTTAATAGAACAATATTCTTGATGTCCCTTGTGTAGTACAATATTCTTGATGCCCCTTTAGTAGAACAATATTCTTGAAATATGTCCCTTTTGTTGAACAATATTCTTGATGTCCCCATAGTAGAACAATATTCTTGAAATATGTCCCTTTAGTAGAACAATATTCCTGATATCCCTTGTGTAGTACAATATTACTATAGTAGAACAATATTTTTGATGTCCCTACAGAACAACAATATTCCTGATATCCCTTCTGTAGTACAATATTCCTGATATCCCTTCTGTAGTACAGTATTCCTGATGTCCCTTTAGTAGAACAATATCCTTTATGTCCCTTTAGTTGAACAATATTCTTGATGTCCCTTTTGTTAAACAATATTCTTGATGTCCCTTTAGTAGAACAATATTCTTGAAATATGTCCCTTTAGTAGAACAATATTCCTGATATCCCTTGTGTAGAACAATATTCCTGATATCCCTTGTGCAGTACAATATTACTATAGTATAACAATATTTTTGATGTCCCTACAGAACAACAATATTCCTTATATACCTTGTGTAGTACAATATTACTGATATTCCTTCTGTAGTACAGTATTCCTGGTGTCCCTCCAGTAGAACAATATTCTTGATGTCCCTTTAGTAGAAAAATATTCTTGATGTCCCTTTAGTAGAACAATATTCTTGATGTCCCTTTAGTAGAACAATATTCTTGATGTCCCTTTTGTTAAACAATATTCTTGATGTCCCTTTAGTAGAACAATATTCTTGAAATATGTCCCTTTAGTAGAACAATATTCTTGATGTCCCTATAGTAGAACACTATTCTTGATGTCCCTTTAGTAGAACAATATTCTTGAAATATGTCCCTTTAGTAGAACAATATTCTTGAAATATGTCCCCTTGTTGAACAATTCTTTATGTCCCTTTTGTTGAACAATATTCTTGATGTCCCTTTTAATAGAACAATATTCTTGATGTCCCTATAGTAGAACACTATTCTTGAGGTCCCTTTAGTAGAACAACATTCTTGATGTCCCTTGTGTAGTACAATATTCTTGATGCCCCTTTAGTAGAACAATATTCTTGAAATATGTCCCTTTTGTTGAACAATATTCTTGATGTCCCCATAGTAGAACAATATTCTTGAAATATGTCCCTTTAGTAGAACAATATTCCTGATATCCCTTGTGTAGTACAATATTACTATAGTAGAACAATATTTTTGATGTCCCTACAGAACAACAATATTCCTGATATCCCTTCTGTAGTACAATATTCCTGATATCCCTTCTGTAGTACAGTATTCCTGATGTCCCTACAGAACAACAATATTCCTGATATCCCTTCTGTAGTACAATATTCCTGATATCCCTTCTGTAGTACAGTATTCCTGATGTCCCTTTAGTAGAACAATATTCTTGATGTCCCTTTAGTTGAACAATATTCTTGATGTCCCTTTTGTTAAACAATATTCTTGATGTCCCTTTAGTAGAACAAAATTCTTGAAATATGTCCCTTTAGTAGAACAATATTCTTGATGTCTCTTTTGTTAAACAATATTCTTGATGTCCCTTTAGTAGAACAATATTCTTAAAATATGTCCCTTTAGTAGAACAATATTCTTGAAATATGTCCCTTTTGTTGAACAATATTCTTGATGTCCCTTTAGTAGAACAATCTTCTTGAAATATGTCCCTTTAGTAGAACAATATTCTTGAAATATGTCCCTTTTGTTGAACAATATTCTTTATGTCCCTTTTGTTGAACAATATTCTTGATGTCCCTTTAATAGAACAATATTCTTGATGTCCCTATAGTAGGACAATATTCTTGATGTCCCTTTAGTAGAACAATATTCTTGAAATATGTCCCTTTAGTAGAACAATATTCCTGATATCCCTTTAGTAGAACAATATTCCTGATATCCCTTGTGCAGTACAATATTACTATAGTATAACAATATTTTTGATGTCCCTACAGAACAACAATCTTCTTGAAATATGTCCCTTTAGTAGAACAATATTCTTGAAATATGTCACTTTTGTTGAACAATATTCTTGAAATATGTCCCTTTTGTTGAACAATATTCTTGATGTCCCTTTAATAGAATATTATTCTTGATGTCCCTATAGTAGAACAATATTCTTGATGTCCCTTTAGTAGAACAATATTCTTGATGTCCCTTGTGTAGTACAATATTCTTGATGCCCCTTTAGTAGAACAATATTCTTGAAATATGTCCCTTTTGTTCAACAATATTCTTGATGTCCCTTTAGTCGAACAATTTTCTTGATATCCCTTTAGTAGAACAATATTCTTGATGTCCCTATAGTAGAACAATATTCTTGATGTCCCTATAGTAGAACAATATTCTTGATGTCCCTATAGTAGAACAATATTCTTGATGTCCCTATAGTAGAACAATATTCTTGATGTCCCTATAGTAGAACAATATTCTTGATGTCCCTTTAGTAGAACAATATTCTTGATGTCCCTATAGTAGAACAATATTCTTGATGTCCCTATAGCAGGACAATATTCTTGATGTCCCTTTAGTAGAACAATATTCTTGAAATATGTCCCTTTAGTAGAACAATATTCTTCATGTCCTTTAGTAGAACAATATTCTTTATGTCAAGATAGACACAATTTCTTTGATACTGTGAAGAGCGACGTTTTCGGTATAGATCCTTATACCGTTGTCAAGCAAGACTGAATGAGGGACTTAGTACAGAATATATATAGTAGGTGGAGGATTAACAGTGACAACAATTGCATACATGAGTGGGATAACATTGGTAGGTGTTACAACAAACGGTTGATGCTGTCACAACACGATGGACAGAAAACACATAGGTGGAAGCCAATAGGGACATGAAGCCAATAAACAGGATAAGTGATTATTGTTTGATGAGTTCATAGTAAGCGGATTGGATGAAATAGCCTTGATCTCTGTTGATTGATGGCTTGTGGCAGCGACTGTGGACTGCTCCTGTTAGTTTTCTTTTAGTGAAATCATGGAGGTTGTTGGCGAGGATTTGGACATTGTCCCAGTTCAGTTGATGATGTGATTGGGACAATTGCTGATATGGTCCGAGATGGCTGATTTGCTGTCGGATTTAATGGTGGAGGTTTTATGCTATTTCATTCTGGTGTGGATTGGGCGGGATGTTTCACCTACGTAAGATTGTCCACAGTTGCAGTCAATTTTGTAAACTACACCTTTAGGCTCTTAGCAGGGTGTTGAGGGAGTTGGAGCTGGTGAAGTGGGTGTCGATGTTGGCTTGCTGTTTTAGGAGGCGGCTGATGATGTGGGAGGCTTTTCCTATGAATGGGAGGGCGATGCGGAAGGGCGCTGGGTTTAAGGGTCGCAGGTCTGGGTGTGGGATGGAGTACAGAGGCGATGACTTTGTTGACGAGATTTGGTGGATAATTGTTGAGGTGGGTGAAGACTCGGCGGAGGTGTTCGATCTCAGGTTTGGGGTCAGCAGAGGAAAGGTTGATGGCTTGTTTGGTGAGGGTGGGGATGATGCCAGTCTTGGTTCTAAGAGGGTGGTTAGAGTTGAAGTCGATATACTGGTCTGTGTGGGTGGGCTTCCGTTAGACACTGGTTTGGATTCTGTTTGAAGGGCTCGAACGTATATAAACAGAGCAGCCAAGGATAAAAATGAAATCATATCAATATAAGAAAATAGAAATTACGTGAACACCAAACTCACAATAGATATGTGTACCTTACTCACACACAGGAGTCCCAAAGAGGGACCGAAACGTCGCTCTTCACAGTATTAAAAAAGTTGTTATCCATAAAATTGTGTCTATCTTGTCATCCGTCAACTTCTAAGTAATGCCTATCAAACAATTTATTCTTGATGTCCCTTTGGTAGAACAATATTCTTTATATCCCTTCAGTAGAACAATATTCTGGATGTCCCTTTAGTAGAACATTATTCTTGATGCCCCTGACTACACTACAGATAATCTTATTACCACCATCCATGTCTATTTGGTTTCTCTACTTCCAGCGTATACAGCACGATTGTCTGGAATCTAATATGCAATTTTTCAACAATGTTAATATTGTGTGTTTCATATATTCTGCTGTGTGTCAACTGTAAATTCTCTAACTGTCCGGTGAAATAGTGTACCCGAGTAGTATAGGTAATGATGGTTCTGGCTCACTTCCACTGGAGCGGGATTCATATACCTATACTGCTACTACAGCATTTTTTATGTGTAAATGACTATGCGATTCAACGATAGTCATAAGATTGACTCTAGCTCACCAATACCTGGGGCCAATCATTGCTTTAGATGAGTCTAAATGGTAATAAAAATATTCTTCATTATTTTTATCGATAAAGCGATATTCAACATTTTTATTAAGTTCTTCGTTCATTTTACTAGGAGACCAGACTATATAACTACACTCTTTTTGTAAATTGATAAGAAACAATTGATTACCGTATTTGGTTGGTTTGACATCACTGATATAATAAAAACCTTGTGGTAATTCTCTCCATTTAATAGTTTTTTCCATTATTATATATTTATGTAAGCATTTGTCTAAATGTAATCACACGATAGTAAGCAATTTATTTTTAATCTCCAACCAGTTCTTTGGTTTTGGCGGGGTCGTCTAAGGCGCCGCTATTCGCTGTGCAGAGTTGCGTCCCTTAGGCACGCCAGAAACCTATGATTGTGGGTTCGAATCCCGGTTCACCCCGATTATGTTTCTAGGTTTGTCAGCACCATACCCGTGCTCGTGGGTTTCACCGAAGTGGTGAACGTCTGAGACCTGCATCACTTCGGGCTTTCCTCCCACATTAAGCTGACACGCCGTGATATAACTGGAATACTGTTAAAAGCGGCGTTAAACCCAACTCACTCACTCACTCACTCTTTGGTTTTGGCACGGAATAATTGACGCGCTTGTTGCCTCCCTTGTTCTATGAACTTTTTTTTATCGTCTTCGCTAATACCATTGGTCTTACGAGATTTTGATCGAATCTCCTGCTTCATTTCATTGTATTTGGTGAGTTCCGACAGCACTAAACGAAACTCATCCTCGGATATCTTACAATCAGCCACTGCTGTCGAAATATGATCCTCAATGCTGTTCAACTTTGCTTCTGCGAGTATCCGAATACTATCGTGTTTTAATGCTTTCTTTTGCAACCTACGAGAAAAGAATTTTATCGCTATTCCTGTCAGTCCTGAGACTCCGGCACCTATTTCCATGCCGAGCACGATAGGCGCGGCGATTATAGTTGATAGTAAACCGACACCGGCTACACCGAGTCCCATGCCAGCTACTACAAGAGCGGTGTCAACTCCGTCCAGAGCATTCACGGCTCTGCGATACTTTTTATACAATCCAAGTCTCAACTCCCTATCCTTTTCTATTCGATGTTTTATGTCGCTTATTTGATGTAATCGAAATCCATCAACAGTTTCCATCATTTCATCGAGCGCTGGATATAAACTCATAGTGTATATTACGAATATATAATAGTCTTTAATTGGTCTTGCTTAAATGTTTTGAGAGTATACATCAACCTTATCAAATGTATATTATACGGCAAGAATATCTTAGAAAGAGAAATACTACCACTTTTAATAATTTGAACCCCCTCGAGGGATGTAACGGGTGATGCACCGACATGAATAATACTGCAACGTTGACGCTCGTGTTTCTTGAGCCATTTAATCGATAGACCTGGTAATATTTCGAAGGCATCTACCGGTGCATCTCCGAACAAGACTTCAATAATAAGCGTAGAAATATTAGGTATTGCACTCAAGTTCTGTTTAATATCATCGAATTCTGTAACCAAATTTAAACTAACATTTTGGATTGCCGGACGACTATATAACATATGACCTGGTTTTTCTGGCAGGGGAGTGACTAACACACTTTTTCGTTTTGACGGGATATAGGCCGCGAGTACGATACCACTATTTATCATCTTAGTTAAATTATGTCCCTTACCCATCATCGCATAAGGTGGGGTAATGACGATATTCAGTAGCCACTTGACGTTTGCCTCGACCATAGTCCATTTATTCTCACTGTTGTAAATAATATTGTACGGAGTGGTTTTAAGGAGTCTACTAACGTCGACATCACTTAAATCTTCCAGATTACCCGCGAATGTGACTTCTTTCCGCTTGTATACATTATCGTGTAAGTGTAAAGCGTATAACTTACCATTGGTACCGGGTTTATCGAATCCTTCTGTGTCTCCGAGATCGGAAAGCGCAATTGTATTACATTGTCTTATCGTTCCAGGGCCTGATGCATCAACCATTATTTATAATATGGAGTGTTACACTTAAGTATCCTATATGTACAGGTTGGTGATTTACATCTAATACAGAAATTTTGAGGTCTGAAATAATACCACGCTTCAATTTTTTATATTGTAATGATGAGAAAGATTCCGTTCTACCGCTATTGTATTTTTCATTTTTGACTGGAACACTTCTGAGCAAAGTTGAAGGACTTTCTTGTTGAATATTATCCGTTGTACTGATTTGATCAAGATGGATGCACAGCTCTTTATAGGGAACTAAATCGGGTAATGTATTTCCCTCATTTGATGAATCGACTATTATAGTATAATTGGTTGCAAATCCAATTGTAATTCTTAAGTTCCTGTAAGGAATTACACCCATTCCTCCAGGGGATAATTTCAGTCTCCCAGTCGCCTCATTTTGTGTTAGACTAGCTCCATAAGGCTTAAAAAATTCATCATTGAGTGAGCATACGCTGTAATACCCATCAGGTATAGTAATAATTCTATCTCCTTCATGTGTTAATATTATCTCATTATTTCCTCTCGCAGCACTTATATTGGTCCACCGTGGGTAATACGTTACATCGCATAGAGCTACTTCGAGTTGTCCATCCGAGTTATCGATAGTACGAAGCAGTTGAATAGACTGACCATTTGTTATTCCAAGGAGTGTAACATACATATCAAATATACAATGATACTATATCATAACTTAAATATGGAATCAACCATTATTTATAATATGGAGTGTTACACTTAAGTATCCTACATGCACAGGTTGGTGTTTTACATCTAATGCAGAAATTTTGAGGTCTGAAATAATACCCCGCTTCAATTTTTTATATTGTAATAATGAGAAAGATTCCGTTCTACCGCTATTGTATTTTTCATCTTTCACTGGAACACTTCTGAGCAGAGTTGAAGGACTTTCTAGTTGAATATTATCCGTCGTGCTTATTTGATCAAGATGAATGAACAACTCTTTATAGGGAACTAAATCATGTACGATATTCCTTTCAATCGCTTTTGAGCCATGTGGTAATGTTATTTCTCCTCTAAATCCAAGTGTAATTGCTAAGTTCTCACTAATAAGTATTTTTGATCCTTCATTGTAAATTTTCACTGTCCTATTTGACTCATTTTGTGTGAGACTAATTCCATAAGGCTTTAAAAATTCATCATTAGAATTAAAATATTCATCATTGAGTGAGCTTATGCTGTAATACCCATCAGGTATAGTAGTAATTCTATTAAATCTATTTTGTTCATCAAATATAAATATCTCATTATTACCTCTTGCAGCACTTATATTGGTCCACCGTTGGTAATACGTTACATCGCATAGAGCTACTTCGAGTTGTCCGTCCGAGTTATCGATAGTTTGAAGCAGTTCAATAGACTGGCCATTTGTTATTCCCGGGAGTGTAACATACATATTAAATATACAATGATACTATATCATAACTTAAATATGAAATCGAGATACATTACTAATCAATCGATTATAGTAACTGCCTATGGTGCTGAATTTTTAGTTAAATTCCCCGATATCTTTGAAAAGTACAGGCTCACGGCAACTAGCGATAAAATGATGCACGATTGGTTTCACAATCCGATGCAATTTTGGCAGAATCAGTTAAACTTTGCCGTATGGTGTGCCACAACGGGATGTGGCGTATCTCTTTACGCTCCAGGATTTGAACTGAATAAGTCTGTTATGTCATTTCACGTGTACTATCAGATTAGACGTATACTTAAAGAAATTAGTGCTCCATTACCGCAGGATCGAGCGTGGAATTCCACAAATAATAATTACGATAGGTCCGCATATGAGCGTATTTGTCAGGAATTTAATGTTTCTACGAGTAAAGATTGGCGTATTAAAGGAGCAAACCATGGTCTAGGTGTTCCTTACACAGAGGAAAATAAATCCGTCAAAGAAGAAAGCGATTATGTATATAAAGTACTTAATAAACTTCCAGTTAATTTTGGTAAGTTGTATAGTACCAGCAAACTTTACGCAAGAATATATGATCATTGGCATAAAACCGGTGATTGGTATAAAGGCTGGGAACTTTATAGTAACGATTGGAGAGGGGATATTATGAGTTTTAAGAGTGGTTTAATTTATATTGTTACAAAATTTATACAAATGAACGATACCGCAGACGCTTGGAATGAATTTCTTTATGATAAAACGGAAAATAATTTTACTAACCCAGGATTTGTAAGAGTTAATGAATCGATAAGAACTTACGTATGGGCAATTCTCGGAGCGCAATCTCAAACACGAACGTCCATTATCGGTACTGGGACGGTGCTCAATGCGCAAAAACAGTTTGTCTCAAACGTGGAGGACACCATTAATTCACCAGTTGACATACCATCGTCTATAAAGCGTTTTCAAGATGCATTACAGTACGCTCAATCCAAAGTGGACTTCGTTTATGCACCGGGACTATACATGTCTCCGAGTAATATAGAACTTAAGATCGGTCAATTGATCGGTTATAATAATAAAATTGTTATCGCTACCGATCAACAAAAACCAGGTATAAATTCAGATATGAACGTCGAATTAATAACGCAAACGATCACGGGTGAAAAGGGAATAGTAAAGCCACAAACACCAACTATCACTAAAACATCTACTGATGCACAAGTGTCACCGCATATTGCGGCTAAAAATCAACAACATATCGATGAAAAAACAGCGCTTGTAGTGGGTGGAATCTCGGTTGGCTTACTCATGATTTGGTTAAATAGTCTTTAGCGAATACGTACAACAACCCTGCAATTGCTACGATCAACACCCACAAGTTTTGACTAAGCCAAGTGGTGGTCTTAGCTAATAAATTCAATAGCCAGGAAAACAACACTCCCAATTATACCGGGAAGTGCAGCCGCGGCTTTCTCAGCTAGCTTTCCCAGTGCTGAACCTAATGCTTTTAAATGCTTTTTTATCCACTCTCTTATACCGTTTTTATCGTTAGGCGGTGATCCGCCTCCACCTGTGCCACCTGTTAATGAGAGAGTCAAAGTCGATATGATAAATCCCAACGCGGTTAAAATACTAGCAATTGTTATTCCCTGTTCTCTGAACAATGTTTTAATTTTATCGGCCAGTGTAGTATCATCGTTGAGGACTTGATCGATAGTTTCTCGAATTCGACTGATTTGCGAACGAAGTGCCTTTCTATTACTGGAAGCTGCTTCGAGGCGGGCCAATCTTTCCTCTTCTAGGTTACGCAATCTTTCAGCAACGTGACGTCTACTGAATTCATCGCCCGCCTGTTCGAGTTTTGTTTTCTCTTGAGCTATATGTTTGTCGATTTCGGATAGCTTGGCTGTATTATTGATGAGTTCTCCCCGCATAGTTTGCATTGCCTTGTCAAGACCTCGTAATTCCCGAATACTGAACTCCGAATGTGGTACACTGGCCGTGGAATTATCGTAATAGGTATCCAAGATTTCTCCGAGTCCGTCCGAGGCCACCATCGAGGCTGCTTCCAAATCATCTGTATTAACGAGTTCTTTCCTCATAGTCTGAAGAGCCTTAGTAGTCTTCGCGGGAAGTCGTCGGTAGTCTACAAAACCTAATTCATCACGAACAAAGCCGATGCCTTTTTTAGCGGCTATCGTAGACAAGGCTAGGGGCTTACGAGTACGAGAATGCATAAGATCAATATCCGGAGCGCCACGCAGTGGCAATATTCTTTTACTATCTATCTCAAACTTTGAATATTCACGACCTATTGGAGTAACATAATTTTTATCATCTTTTAATGCATCGTAATAATCATCAACGGCTGGTTTCAAAAGTTCATCATTTACGGTTGGGATCATAAAGCTGGTGTCATCAGTACCCTCTTCGATGGTACTAGTATCAGTTATGTTATCTAGATCAAAGTCATTATGTTCAAAATTAGTCATTTTTATATTAAACATAGGGTACATGTTTTCAATATAACAATGTCTTCGCAATACGGACGCAAGTTAAACCCACAACGTAGACTTCGAGATCCATTAGGGGTCAAAGCAATTCGTCAGTCTGTAACTATAACTAATAACCCTAGTACCATCGATCAGAATCAAACGCTTCTGGTTCGCTTTCCTAATCTCGGCGCACACGATGTGTTAGTTCCGGGAACTGTCCGACTGGCATTTACGATTGTTTTGAATTCTGCCGACGTTAACAGAGAGCCGGTTCAGAACTTAGGTCGTGCTATCGTTAAGAAAATCGCTATTAAAATTAGCGGTAATGAGGTTTTGAGTATCGACGATAGTGATGTATACTATTGTTACATGGATCTCTGGAGAACGGATAAAGAGCGGGAAAACTTACAGTACCAAGGTATTTGTAATAAGAACACATTGAGACTGTGCGTAGGTGCTGAAAATGGTGATGGTACCATCGTAAAAGATCAGGCCGTTGCCGACGCATTAGGTAACCGATTCTATATTCCCCTAGACTTTGAATTACTAGATTCCCACATGCCCTTTTATCAAGCATCCCTAGGCGATAGGTTAGAATACGAACTCACTTTTAACGACTACGGTAGAGTAATCAGATCCGCTAATGTAGATGCTAGCT
Organism: Haliotis cracherodii; assembly: GCF_022045235.1. Taxonomy (NCBI): domain Eukaryota; kingdom Metazoa; phylum Mollusca; class Gastropoda; order Lepetellida; family Haliotidae; genus Haliotis; species Haliotis cracherodii. The sequence goes on along the minus strand of NW_027266341.1, from coordinate 343,467 downwards.
ATTCCATTGACAATATCTCGCTCGAGTACGATATGATAACGGATCCCAAATTAACCAGACAAATTCGTAACCAGTATTCGGGAAATTTAGCCATTTTGTACGATCGCATGCTGCGACACCGAAAGATCACGAGGGACAAAAAAGATACGATGTGGAATATCAATCTAAATGTCCCCACGAGGTCGTTGAAGGGTATTTTAATGTTGTTCGAGGACCCCTCCGATGCGTTTAAAAGAAATACCGAGAAGTTCTACAATCCCAAGATTACGAAAGTAGAATTGACTATCGAGGGCGTTCCTAATCAACTATATAGCCAAGGAATTATAGCGTATCACCAGTGGGATGAGATTAAAAAACTTCCTTCTATAAAACGTTCTCCGGAAGTTAACGCGGTCGTGAAAGATCTGTCTCTCGGGAGTGTATCGATGGGTGAATACCTCACCTCGAAGTACGCGCTATGGCTCGACATGCGAACAACGGACGATGACCAACTACACGGTAGTGGGAGGAGAATAGAAAATGCTAGCGAGGGTGTCACCATACAGATAACGAAGCTCCAGGAAGCGGTTGGTAAATTAAACATATATTTGTACGTGATTATGGATGCGCAACTTAATATACAAAATGGGAGATTCGTGCAAGCAATCTATTGATAATCTTTTACCTAAAGATCCGCACTGCGCTATCATATGCGGGCAAACGGGCTGCGGAAAAACAGCCTTTATTCTAGATATTTTAGAAAGTCATTATCGGGACGTTTTCGATCATATTATTATTCTGTGCCCGACTATAAGCGTTAATAAAACATACTTATCGAGAGATTGGGTAATGAATGACGACGGAATACACAGAGTCGATCCGGGCGATCGTTTACAAGACTGTCTCCGAGTATGTCACGAAAAATACAAAGGAGAATCAACCCTTTTCGTAATAGACGACTGCAGCGCGAGTAAAGAACTCACAAAAAAGAAAGATATGCTTTCGTATTTAGCATTCTCCGGTCGGCATACTCAACATAGCGTTTGGGTACTTACTCAAAAATACAACTCTGTCCTGAAAGATCTCAGAGAGCAGACCAAATGGGTAGCGCTGTTTCATTGCAAAGATCGAGATTCATTCGAGGAATGTTTACGCGAATACCAAGGGTGAACAAGATAAAGTCAGAAAAGTGTTAGCGGCAACGAAGCACTGTAAACTCGTATTAAAAACCGATCAACCAGCTGCTTATGCAATTGCTTAGCAAAATGTAGCAAAATTATAGCAAATTATGGCAAAATTGTAGCAAAATTATAGCAAAATATAGCAAATTGAACATTAGAGGTTAATATTACATAAAATGTGGTTCGAAATCCTCATTCTTTCGCAACAGTTCATTATTACGGGATGTATTGGATACGTCATATTATATTATGTTAGACTTAAATATCTCCTTAGGTATTACATTATGGAATGCGACGAACTCATCGAACAGATGCTCAAAGAATCTGATGTAGATCAAAATGTAGATAAATCTTTAGATAAACATAGAGAAAGACTCGCGGCTTTGGTAGCCGGTGGAAAATGTTCCCAATATTTGGGAGAAAATTATACCATCGAAAAAATTGATAACATGACCGATGAAGAGATTAAAAAACTGTACGCGTGTTACGAGTCTAGACAGGGAGCTACAATGACTAAAACTATAGGGTAGTCTATATTACAACTATACACAGTCGTAGCTAGTATGTTTCTCCCCATCCCGGCAGAGCATCGCATGTATTTATGCGAATCTCTAGAGAAAGACCCATTCATCGAACACGCTATAAGCTCAGTGAGCTGTGAGTTTTATCATAGATTCGGAATGTTCTTAGCTCCACTCACCACAGCTTTAATAACGGCTAGGTATTGTCAATTTAAACATACGTGCCCACTTAATAATATAAATGGAGACACAACAGATTGCGGAAACACAACAGATTGCGGAAACGGAACCACATGTGAATGAGGATGCACCACAAACAAAAAAACAACCCAGAGTTACTAAGAACCCCCCAAAAATAGCTGCAGGAAGAAAGGGAGGGCTGGCGCGCAAAGCAAAATTAATAAATAATTCAAATCCGATTAAAACATGGGCACTAGTAGGAGTTGCTGGTATAGCGGCTGTATGGTTCTTTTATAAGACCGGAGAAGAGAAAACGTCACCCCCGCCGCAACAGCAAGTTCAATTAGAGGTTAGTCCTCATATAATGCTATAAGAAGCATGACTACTCCAGTTACAGACGGTAAAATGTTGGTAAACGCGACGTATCATTCAGCGGTGGTCACCGGCTTGGCCATTGGCTATGCCCGTATGGCTAAAATGATTACTAAAGCCACACCTCCCAAGCTAGATTTTAATGGATTTGATATAGGTATGATGGTTCTGGATATTGGATTAGCAATGGCAACGAAGGATATGCTCATCAAACAAGGACTTATCCCGGAAGACATAATGAAGTAATTAAACATTTGAATATTTATATTCATATGGCATCAATTGCGATGATGGTCGGTGGAGCTGTTGTTAATGCTCTAGCTTTTTCGGGGAGTAATTATTTATTTTCCAGTATGAGGGAATCAAACGCTAAAGAAGTTGAAGAGGAGCGTAAACGACATAATAAAGCATTAGAACAATACCAAGCAGCTCAGTTACAATATACGCAGCAGAGAATGAAGAGATTAGACTTTATTCATGAAAAACTGATTAAGGAAGGACATTCAATTCAAACGTTTAAGGATGTCGAATCTGCCATGCACGAATACTACCTCGTTTATGGGAAAAAACTCGACCCAATACCTAGACCAACAATGAGTCAGTTTTATACACCGTCAGAGGCTCAGAAAGACCGAGAGGTCGCATTTGTGATTATGGGGTTATCTGCTGTATTGATTTTCAGCTATTCACTAGTGTAGATGTGATTTGCATTTAGACAAATGATATGATAGATGTATATACCATGAATAACTGCAAGTTTACACTCATGGGGAAGACGACTCTATGTAACCGCCGCTGTGTTGAAATTTACTGCGGTATACACAATTATTACATCAAGCGTGGACACATAAACTATACGTGTTCTGAATGCGGGATAGGGGTCAAAGGTCGTTATTGTTTATGTAAGAAACATGGTGCTGATAGGGTCAGGAATCAGATTATTTATGCTAGGAAGAGAGATTACATCAATGAGAGGAATAGGTTGGGGAGGATACGTATTTAAATATATGAAAACAACCAATTAGACATTTGTTTCATTTTGCATATACCATTCAACCACTATGGTTTTTGTCAGAGAGTTGAAGGCTATGGCAAAGCAACGTGGTCTACGTGGATATTCTCGTATGAGAAAAGCTGAATTGATTACCTTACTCGGTTTGGAACCACCACAGACTGTTAGAGAACTCAAAGTTCGAGCAAGAAACAGTGGGCTGAGAGGTTATTCTCGAATGAGAAGAGCTGAATTGATCGCTTTACTAGATAATAATCAACAAGACGAGGAAGATAATAATCAACAACAACAAGAATTAATATTTGTACCCACATCCGCAGGCGTTGGTAAATATCTAAGAGGTTGGAAGATGGATATTAATTCCAACATGGATGTTAACGATATTAAGCCCATCATATCGAGTAAAATTAACGAGGAATTAGATGATTTACAAAGTATAAAATACCAGCTGACGATTAAAATGTCATTGAGTAAAAGTAACGCAGACGATAGCGTCGAATATACCGAACCATATTTCCGTAGCAATCAAGAAGTTATAACCGAATCCGATACTATAAACGCATCATTAGATACATCAATTCAGAGGATACAGGAAACTTTAGAACGCTGGACTAATAGAGGTTCGGGTTGGGGTGTGGATAAAATCGATAGTTTATATTTAGATATAGCGAATTATATGCCCTTCAAAGGTGGATCTTATATAGATTTACCCCCGTATTATAAGAAGAAAAAAGCCATAATTAACGTAAAAAATAAATCCGATGATTGTTTAAGAATGATGATAAGATCTGCATTGTTCCCCGTAGACAAAAATCCGGATAGACCTTCTAGCTATCCCCAAAACGATGGACTCAACTTCGATGGTATAGACGAACCTACACCAATATCACAAATTGATAAGGTGGAAAAGCAAAATAATTTAGCTATAAATGTTTTCGGACATTCTAAAGGAATTGTTGTACACAGGATAAGCTCCGCTCCAGAACATATCCCCAGAATCAATTCATTTTTGATCGAAAAAGATGGAAAATATCATTATACATGGATAAAGAGTTTAAACAGGCTATTATACGATCAAACAAAACATGCTAGAAAGAAATATTTCTGCGAAAGATGCCTGCATGGGTACAGCAGACAAGATCTATTAGAAGCGCATAAAGAAGACTGTAGAGGTGTTGGACAGAATGCCATCAGGATCGATATGCCTAAAGAGGGAAAAAATATATTAAAATTTGAACATTATTACAGTAATCAAATGCCAGTACCGTACGTAATTTACGCCGACTTCGAAGCGCTTATCAAACCTATAGAAAATACTGAACGCAATAATCAAGATAGTTTTACGTACAAAACTCAAGAACATATTCCTTGTGGGTTTGGATATATAGTTGTAAGGTATGATGGGAAAACAAACACTCCCGTGATTTACAGAGGTCCCGATGCAGCGGGAAAGTTCCTAGAATATCTACAAAATGAAGAGAGAATAATCAGGGAAGAATTATCGTGTAAGAAACCCATGCGTATGACGATAGATGATTGGAGGGCCCACAAGAAGTCAACGAGTTGTCACGTTTGTAATAAACCCCTGGATGGGGATTCCGTAAGAGATCATTGTCACGTCATGGGTAATTATCGGGGAGCCGCTCATAATGAGTGTAACTTGAAACTAAAAATGAATGCTCAAACAATACCCATCCCCGTTGTTTCATAACCTTAGGGGATACGATTCACATCTCATCATGCAAGCTATCTCAAAGACCGACGGCGGTTTAACGTGCATTCCTAACAATATGGAAAAATACATATCGTTCTCGTTGACTAAACCTATACATTATAAGGACAAGGATGGGAAATCTAGAATAAAGCAAAGTAATGGGCTTAGATTCATAGACTCCGTACAGTTTCTGTTATCTTCCCTGGACAATTTAGCTAAAGCGAACAATCCCGATGACTTCGCTATAACAAATCAATATACCGATAAGATAACTCGTCATTTACTGCTGAGAAAAGGTGTATATCCATACGAATATATGGATGATTGGTCTAGATTCGAAGAAACTGAATTACCACCCCTCGAATCATTCTATAGTAACTTAACGGAATCTAGAATAACAGATACCGATTATGAACACGCTCTGACGGTCTGGGATAAATTAGGTTGTAAGAATTTAGGCGATTATCACGATCTGTACTTAAAAACCGATGTACTGTTACTCGCCGATATATTCGAGATATTTAGAAAGACGTGTTTAAAACAATACGGCTTAGACCCGGCATGGTACTATTCCAGTCCCGGACTATCGTGGGATGCATTGTTGAAGAAGACCTGCGTAGAACTAAAACTACTCACAGATTACGATATGCACTTGTTTATTGAGAAAGGATTAAGAGGGGTTATATCGATGGCAGCGAAAAGGTATTCCAAGGCTAATAATAAATTAGTGGAAGGATACGATCCGAGTAAACCCGACACGCATATATTATATCTCGACGCTAACAATTTGTACGGATGGGCTATGAGTCAACCTTTACCCACGGGTGGTTTTGAATGGGTCGATGATATCAATGTAAACGATATCCATAATATTAATGTGAATGATGAGAATAAAGGGTACATACTAGAAGTTGACTTGGAATATCCGAGTTCCTTACATAAAGACCATAACAGTTACCCGCTAGCTCCCGAAAGATTAATGGTTAATAAAGACTGGATGTCGGAATATCAACGTTCATTGATGGGTAATAGTAGGTTAGCTAACGTAGAAAAACTCGTACCAAATTTGATGGATAAGACAAAATATATAGTTCACTACAGAAATCTCCAGTTGTATCTATCGTTAGGTATGAAACTAAAGAAAATACACAGAGTTCTAAAGTTTGATCAAAGCCCTTGGATGGAACCCTATATTAGGTTGAACACAGATTTAAGAAAGATAGCCATCAGCGATTTCAAAAAGAATCTGTATAAGCTCATGAATAACTCGGTATTTGGTAAAACTATGGAGAATCTAAGGAAGCGTGTTGATGTTAAATTAGTCAGATCTAATGAGGAAGAAAGACTCAGGAAACTTATAGCCAGTCCGGCTTTTAACAGAAGCAAGATATTCGATAACGACTTAGCCGCGTTGCATATGCAGAAAAGTAATATAAAATTCAACAGACCGGTGTACGTCGGTATGAGTATTCTCGACTTGTCAAAACACTTAATGTATGACTTTTATTACAACGAACTTAAGAAGCAATACGGCGATAGATGCGAGGTGTTATATACCGACACAGATTCTTTGTTGATGGAAATACAAACCGAGGATGTGTATAAAGATATGGCAGAAAAAATAGATATGTACGACACTTGCGATTACCCAAAAGATAATCCACTTCACAGCGTTGTAAATAAAAAGGTGTTAGGTAAGATGAAGGATGAATGTGCTGGGACCCCTATAGCGGAGTATGTGGGATTAAGACCTAAGATGTATTCTATAAAGAAGTCCGATAATGGGGAGATAAGAAAAGCTAAGGGTGTTAAAAAGTATGTGGTAAAAAAGCATATCAAACACGAACAGTATAAAGAATCATTATTCAACGGTAGAACGTTCAAACACGAGATGAACTCTTTAAGAAGTTACGATCATAGGATATATGGATTAAGAATGAACAAGACATCATTATCCCCCTTGGATACAAAGAGATGGATTGATAATGATGGTGTAACTACCTATGCTTATGGTTATGGTGGTAATACCGTACCGTCGGGAACTATGAACAACTCTTCTCGTACAAATGCCCTACCCGGTCCATCTTGAAGATAATAAAGAATAGGCTCTCCTTCTTTCATAACCAATCGACTAATGTTATACGTCTTAAGGGACCATATGGGATCGGTTGCACGACGTAGGCCTCCTTCGAGTTCACCGGGCTGGTATAGATATCTTACCCTTACTCTATCCGGAAGTTTTTGTTCTTTGCCTCTCCTCGGCATTATTCAGCGCTGATACAACGGCTGATAATCGTGTCACCCATTCGGTTGATCTCAATAGCTCGGATTTCATTTCGATCCCATACTGATAGCCAAACAAACGTTCCGCTAGAGTCCGGTTAAATCTTTCGACGATAGCTTGACTACGGTGGGCCTCTCTTTCACCACGGACGATTTTGACGTCGTGCTTTGTTAAGAGTTTAGTTACCGATCCCATAAACTCGCGACCGGGATCTACTTGAAATAGCTTAGGCCATTTTAGTGGTCCGCGTTTATATATGCGACTCAGTGCATTAGCTACTTCTGTTGAATCTTTCGAGGTTAATGGCTCAGCCTCTTTGTATCGACTAGCCACATCCACTACTGTTAAAGCGTATTTATACTTTTTGCGTTTTACCTTATCGTGAGGAAGAAACAAGAGGTCAGCCTGATGAACTTCATTCGTCGTAAAAATATCAAACTTCTTCCTGGGTATATAACGCGGTGCCGGTAAATATATTTGCCACAACGCTTGTTTCTTTAACCAATCCTTGGCCACATCTTTAGATACCTTAGCTGCGGTGGCTAATTTTTTTATTGCTCCTACACCTTTCCAATATCCTCGTGGGCTATAGTAAATTTTATTCATTATTAATTAATATTGATGTTTCGTTTAATACAACTCATGACTATCGTTGAATCGCATAATCATTTTGGCATAAAAAATTCCATCTGTAGTAGCAGTATAGGTATATGAATCCCGCTCCAGTGGAAGTGAGCCAGAACCATCATTACCTATAAAAATTTATATCTTTGGCTCCAGGTGGTGGTGAGCTGGAGCTGAATCTCATGACTATCGTTAAATCGCATAGTCATTTACACATAAAAAATGCTACCTGTAGTAGCAGTATAGGTATATGAATCCCGCTCCAGTGGAAGTGAGCCAGAACCATCATTACCTATACTACTACCCGTGTCACCGTTACAGCTTGTCTGCTGTGTTTGGTTTGTCCATGTATTGGGCAATTCACTCACTGCTGCCTGTATTGTATAGGCAAGTCAACAAGCCAGCAGCAATGGAGTCCCATACTTCCCTTAGCAAAACCGTTTTGTTTTGTTTGAGCTTAAGCTTAAGGAGGTCTATATGGCTTTCACATAAAGCAGATGTTTACTGTGTGTTTACTTAACAGTCAACACACATGAGACCGGGGTAGAAGGGCAATGGCTGTTTGTCCTTGCTCAGGTTACCAGTTATCTGTGAAAGCAATGGTTTACGCCTATGTAAGGTGGGCACTGACAATGTCTATAATAGAAACCAATACCACACTTGTAGAAACCAAATATCTCTTGATGTTGACGAAACACTTGACTGAAAATGTTATTATGTGTAATACACACATGGATAATTAAATGTCAGTAGATCTATTGGCAGACTTTTTATGGCCTCCAGAATTTTCTGGAGATATTTAAATGTCATCTAACATACCTAACCCGGTGACCTGCCCTGAAGGAAGTCCATATGGTGTACCTATCAGTTCATGAGACAAGTGAGGAACCATGGTGTTCCACGTATCAGTTCATACATACATGCATAGTTTGGCTCCTGCATGGTGCAGATGTCCCATGTACTGCCAACAATCAGATGTCCCATGTACTACCAACAATAAGATGTCCCATATACCACCAACCATCAGGTGTCCCATGTACTACCAACAATCAGATGTCCCATGTACTACCAACAATCAGATGTCCCATGTACTACCAACAATCAGATGTCCCATGTACTGCCAACAATCAGATGTCCCATGCACTACCAACAATCAGATGTCCCATGTACTACCAACAATCAGATGTCCCATGTACCACCAACCATCAGATGTCCCATGTACCACCAACCATCAGGTGTCCCATGTACTACCAACAATCAGGTGTCCCAGATACTACCAACAATCAGATGTCCCATGCACTACCAACAATCAGGTGTCCCATGTACCACCAACCATCAGGTGTCCCATGTACTACCAACAATCAGGTGTCCGATGTACTACCAACCATCAGATGTCCCATGTACTACTAACAATCAGGTGTCCCATGTACTACCAACAATCAGGTGTCCCATGTACTACTAACAATCAGGTGTCCCATGTACTACCAACAATCAGGTGTCCCATGTACTACCAACAATCAGATGTCCCGTGTACCACCAACCATCAGGTGTCCCATGCACTACCAACAATCAGATGTCCCATGTACTATCAACAATCAGGTGTCCCATGTACTACCAACAATCAGGTGTCCCATGTACTACCAACAATCAGGTGTCCCATGTACTACCAACAATCAGATGTCCCTTGTACCACCAACCATCAGGTGTCCCATGCACTACCAACAATCAGATGTCCCGTGTACTACCAACAATCAGGTGTCCCATGTACTACCAACAGTCAGGTGTCCCATGTACCACCAACCATCAGGTGTCCCATGCACTACCAACAATCAGATGTCCCTTGTACTACCAACAATCAGATGTCCCATGTACCACCAACCATCAGGTGTCCCATGTACCACCAACCATCAGGTGTCCCATGCACTACCAACAATCAGGTGTCCCATGTACCACCAACCATCAGGTGTCCCATGTACTACCAACAATCAGGTGTCCCATGTACTACCAACAATCAGGTGTCCCATGTACCACCAACCATCAGGTGTCCCATGTACTACCAACAATCAGGTGTCCCATGTACTACCAACAATCAAGTGTCACATGTACTACCAACAATCACATGTCCCATGCACTACCAACAATCAGATGTCCCATGTACTACCAACAATCAGGTGTCCCATGCACTACCAACAATCAGGTGTCCCATGTACCACCAACAATCAGATGTCCCATGTACCACACACCATCAGGTGTCCCATGTACTACCAACCATCAGATGTCCCATGTACTACCAACAATCAGATGTCCCATGTACTACCAACCATCAGGTGTCCCATGTACTACCAACAATCAGGTGTCCCATGTACTACCAACCATCAGGTGTCCCATGTACTACCAACAATCAGGTGTCCCATGTACCACACACCATCAGGTGTCCCATGTACTACCAACCATCAGATGTCCCATGTACTACCAACAATCAGGTGTCCCATGTACCACACACCATCAGGTGTCCCATGTACTACTAACAATCAGGTGTCCCATGCACTACCAACAATCAGGTGTCCCATGTACCACCAACCATCAGGTGTCCCTTGCACTACCAACCATCAGGTGTCCCATGCACTACCAACAATCAGGTGTTCCATGTACCACCAACCATCAGATGTCCCATGTACTACCAACAATCAGATGTCCCATGCACTACCAACCATCAGATGTCCCATGTACTACCAACAATCAGATGTCCCATGCACTACCAACAATCAGGTGTCCCATGTACTACCAACCATCAGATGTCCCATGTACTACCAACAATCAGATGTCCCATGCACTACCAACAATCAGGTGTCCCAAGTACAGTGATCGCTCGCTATTGCGCTCTTCGATAAAGCGCTACTTCGGTTACTACGAGCGGTAACGCATGGCTCCCAAAATTTATGTACACTTTTATTACTGATAGTTTTAGACAGACATAATTGTATTGTTGTTCGTTGTTCATTTGCACATAACGCTTCTCATTGCATAATGAACCGTTTATCGCTGAATGGAGTTCTAATAATCTGTTTGAAAACATCCGCGGCAAGTCCCGGAAATACGATTGTTCAACTAGTTAACTTTTCACACTATCGACCTTTGATCTTAGAAGCGCATGCATGCAATAAAAGAGAACCACAAGCGAAGTTTATATTCTTAATTAGTGGGCAATCCAATTTGAGGCGACACTGTCACACACATGTAGTTGCTGTCACAACACGGCGGTCATTCATTTCGTAATCGCGCTTTCGTAACAGCGCCTGGTTTTTTCCGTAGTTATAACAAGCGATTTTATTGGATTAAAATTTGTTTGTAATGGCGCTTTCTTGCCGAAATCTACTACAAGTTTCGTGATTGGTCAATTTTGAGCACGTGACCTCAGGCAGCCAATCAAATTATAGCTGTGATACCAAGCTCATGTTTGATAAATTTCAGAAGTTGGCGAAAGATTTTTTGTTAAATCGTGTTATTCTGAACGTTTTAAGCAGGAAATCACGATATATATTAAAAATATGGAACTTCGCGAATGTATCGTGCTAGGTTACGAGCTGTGACAAAGATTTTTCATGCATATATTTTTGCATTAAACATTGTGTCCGAGCCGAGAATTCAAGGCGACGAAAGCCGAGATGTCATTTGACTTACATTACACGCGATCGCACGAAACGATGGAAATAATAACTTAGATGTAAGTTTGATTACTTTTAGATATATTTTTGTTGATTTTATTTATCACTTTGTATAATAAGATTTGTTTAAAACGTCTTTATTTTGCTCTTTGATGTGGACCCTTTGTCGAAATGTGTGTCCGAGAATTTTATTTTCAATAACATCGCGGGAAATAGTGAATAATTTTTTAATTTATCGATTAAAAATGATAAATTGAAATGGAATACGTATTTCAGACATTGTGAAATGTGACAGATTTAATAAATGAATGATATTACAGGTAGATCTAGGTCCATAAAAATATATACTATTTTGATGTGACGTGAGATAAACACATATTGATGATTTAAGATTTTCCGAGCGCGCGCCTCGGCCTCGGTTAAACGGCTCATCGTCTATAACGCCCACCAATTATTTGGACCCCATTGGTAGCGTTATAGCGAGCGATCACTGTACTGCCAACAATCAGGTGTCCCATGCACTACCAACAATCAGATGTCCCATATACTACAAAGCATTAGATGTCCCATGCACTACAAAGCATTAGATGTCCCATACACTACAAAGCATTAGATGTCCCATACACTACAAAGCATTAGATGTCCCATACACTACAAAGCATTAGATGTCCCATATACTACAAAGCATTAGATGTCCCATACACTTCAAAGCATTAGATGTCCAATGCACTACAAAGCATTTGATGTCCCATGCAAGACAAAGCATTAGATGTCCCATACACTACAAAGCATTAGATATCCCATATACTACAAAGCATTAGATGTCCCATGCACTACAAAGCATTAGATGTCCCATACACTACAAAGCATTAGATGTCCCATGCACTACAAAGCAGTACATCTCCCATGCACTACAAAGCATTAGATGTCCCATACACTACAAAGCATTAGATGTCCCATATACTACAAAGCATTAGATATCCCACATACTACAAAGCATTAGATGTCCCATGCACTACAAAGCATTAGATGTCCCATGCACTACAAAGCATTAGATGTCCCATACACTACAAAGCATTAGATATCCCACATACTACAAAGCATTAGATGTCCCATGCACTACAATGCATTAGATGTCCCATGCACTACAAAGCATTAGATGTCCCATATACTACAAAGCATTAGATGCCCCATGCACTACAAAGCATTAGATGTCCCATGCACTACAAAGCATTAGATGTCCCATACACTACAAAGCTTTTTGATGTCCCATGCACTACAAAGCATTAGAAATCCCATGCACTTTAAAGCATTAGATGTCCCATATACTACAAAGCATTAGATGTCCCATACACTACAAAGCATTAGATGTCCCATACACTACAAAGCATTAGATGCCCCATACACTACAAAGCATTAGATGTCCCATGCACTACAAAGCATTAGATGTCCCATGCACTACAAAGCATTAGATATCCCATATACTACAAAGCATTAGATATCCCACATACTACAAAGTATTAGATATCCCATGCACTACAAAGCATTAGATGCCGCATGCACTACAAAGCATTAGATGTCCCATGCACTACAAAGCATTACATCTCCCATGCACTACAAAGCATTAGATGTCCCATACACTACAAAGCTTTTTGATGTCCCATGCACTACAAAGCATTAGATGTCCCATGCACTACAAAGCATTAGAAATCCCATGCACTACAAAGCATTAGAAGTCCCATGCACTACAAAGCATTACATCTCCCATGAACTACAAAACATTACATCTCCCATGCACTACAAAGCATTACATGTCCCATGCACTACAATGCATTAGATGTCCCATGCACTACAAAGCATTAGATGTCCCATATACTACAAAGCATTAGATGTCCCATGCACTACAAAGCATTAGAAGTCCCATGCATTACCCTGAATCAAGTCTACCCAGTCACTGTTGACCCGACAAGGGAATGCCTCGTACATTATATTGTCCGAGTCACCTGTCAGATTAGGGTTCCCCATTGATTTTGTGTCATAACAAGTGTATTTCAGGGGGCAACTATTGAACACCACGCCTGTTTAAAAGCAAGAGATTAATGGTGTAATATTAACATGGCTTTCTATTTACACTGATTGTTTTTCACAAATCTGGATGACGTCATGGTGCATCCTGTTATCTGTGTGTCATTGTGTTTGTGAGAAGATTCCTCCACACCTGTGGGTGAGAAGCCCAGTTTAGATAACTGGTATCAAACATATGTGTGAGATCGAATTTTAGGTCTGTGATTAGTTACCCCATGATTATGACCTATCGTCAGATTATCACAGACGTCTTTCCTGATTGTAAGTCATTGTGCTTTCTTGTGCTTCAGTCGATTTCACCAACGTCTGTGTCACAACTTTATGGTTTTAGAGTGTTCTATGATCGTATCTAATTAGGAGATAACCATACTGTGTTTTCAATGTAGAACTAGGTTACCTGTATCTAATTAGGAGATAACCAGACTGTGTTTTCAATGTAGAACTAGGTTACCTGTATCTAATTAGGAGATAACCATACTGTGTTTTCAATGTAGAACTAGGTTACCTGTCTCTAATTAGGAGATAACCATACTGTGTTTTCAATGTAGAACTAGGTTACCTGTATCTAATTAGGAGATAACCATACTGTGTTTTCAATGTAGAACTAGGTTACCTGTATCTAATTAGGATAACCATACTGTGTTTTCAATGTAGAACTAGGTTACCTGTATCTAATTAGGAGATAACCATACTGTGTTTTCAATGTAGAACTAGGTTACCTGTATCTAATTAGGATAACCATACTGTGTTTTCAATGTAGAACTAGGTTACCTGTATCTAATTAGGAGATAACCATACTGTGTTTTCAATGTAGAACTAGGTTACCTGTATCTAATTAGGAGATAACCAGACTGTGTTTTCAATGTAGAACTAGGTTACCTGTATCTAATTAGGAGATAACCGTACTGTGTTTTCAATGTAGAACTAGGTTACCTGTATCTAATTAGGAGATAACCATACTGTGTTTTCAATGTAGAACTAGGTTACCTGTATCTAATTAGGATAACCATACTGTGTTTTCAATGTAGAACTAGGTTACATGTATCTAATTAGGAGATAACCAGACTGTGTTTTCAATGTAGAACTAGGTAACCTGTATCTAATTAGGAGATAACCATACTGTGTTTTCAATGTAGAACTAGGTTACCTGTATCTAATTAGGATATAACCACACTGTGTTTTTAATGTAGAACTAGGTTACCTGTATCTAATTAGGAGATAACCACACTGTGTTTTCAATGTAGAACTAGGTTACCTGTATCTAATTAGGAGATAACCATACTGTGTTTTCAATGTAGAACTAGGTTACCTGTATCTAATTAGGAGATAACCATACTGTGTTTTCAATGTAGAACTAGGTGACCTGTAGATTTAACTGCACTAAATTGAATTTGGAACCGAACGCTCAGCGTGAGGCATGGGTTGAGTCCAGTGCTTTGAGTGGGTTATCAATCTGAATTATGGAGTCACCAAACAAAATATGGCGCTGTATATACTCAAACGGTTTATTTACACCGTAATACTTCACTCAAACATTATGACGTCATATTGCTCATTGTGACGCAAAAGATATGACATAACAGTCGTATATAAAAAAGCACCAAAATTCCAAGCACTCTGTTGTCTCCAAAACTTAAATACATTCCCTTTGTAGATATCTATCATGTTTTCTGCATGAAATGTATTCCCAAACATCCTTTTAATATTATAGCAACTGCATGTGTGCATTTTGTAACCTGTAATTGTAGATATTATTGTTCAAATATGCCTACAGACAATGACTGAAAAAAAGTAATATTCTATGAATATTAGCTTCTGCAGTGATGCGGCTGTCAAACCAGCTGTTTCAATCAGAGGGGGTTATTGTGATTTAATAGCCTCTGAATGACCAGTCAGAATCGAGTAAATTCCAAATTCATGGTAAAATGTGCATTATCACCATCACCTTTGATAATCAACAGATATGGCTCTTTCGTTACTCATGACTGTTATGTGCTAAGTATTAATGTGCCATTGCGATATTCAAAATATACTACTCAAAGTTTGCTACGGATCACCACCTTAAAAGATGATATTTCAAATTTTGTGCATCTGTTGAAATAGCCAAAGACATTATTGCATGAAGACATGTTTAATGAATAAAAGCCTGTTGTCATGTGTCACACTATGTGAACAAAGATGTGAAACTCTCTGTAGCGGGTATTTGATCTACATGATGTGTTCACAGCCTGGCACCGTCGTAGTATGCTCCCAATAAATGTCTGGATGACAGTAAGAGCATTGTGTGTCGTGAGAGGGTGATCTGCAGCTGGTTCCACATGTGTTCGATAGGGAATAGGTCTGATAACTGGGCTGGCCACTCCATGTGGACAATGGTCTCATACTCAAAATAGGCATGAACGACCCTGGCACGATGAGGTCGTGAGTAATTGTCCATGAAGATGAAGTCCTGTCCGATTGCTCCCCCATACGGTCTCATCCCTTCCAGGGTGCACCTGTCATCGTGCCCAGCTGTAGGACATGGAGATTGGTTTTCCCAGCTCTACTGATCCCACCCCAAATCATGATTGAGCCCATTCCATATCGGTCATATTTGGCTTCGTTGGAATCTTGAAATCTTTCTCCTCGTTTACATCTCATTCGGGCATGATGATCTGTGAAGTCCCGAAAGCATCTTAATTCATCAGTGAAAATAACTGGAACGCAGTCCTGGTCTGTGAAATTGACATGAATGCATGCCCTCTGTGACCGGAGATCAGCCTCACAGTGTGCTTGTGCCTATCATTTACCTTACAAAATTACTTTGGCATATATACACAGGCAATGCGAAAAGGCACCTGCATGCAAACTCTTAAGACCTGCACATTATGCACAGTAACCACAGTAGTTGTGAGAGGGAAGACTTTCATTTTTTATGTTTCTCTGTTAGATGATGACCCTGAATGAGTTCAAGGACATGTATGGCGCCATTGAGCGCCATCACCATGACCTCAAACTGGCCCATCTTACAGGGAAAACCAAGGACCTGATGTAAGTGTTTGAAGCCAGGACCTGATGTAAGTGCTGGAAGCCAGAACCTGATGTAGGTGTTTGAAGCCAGGACCTGATGTAAGTGTTTGAAGCCAGGACCGGATGTAAGTGCTTGAAGCCAGGACCTGATGTAAGTGTTTGAAGCCAGGACCTGATGTAAGTGTTTGAAGCCAGGACCTGGTGTAAGTGTTTGAAGCCAGGACCTGATGTAAGTGCTGGAAGCCAGAACCTGATGTAAGTGTTTGAAGCCAGGACCTGATGTAAGTGTTTGAAGCCAGGACCTGGTGTAAGTGTTTGAAGCCAGGACCTGATGTAAGTGTTTGAAGCCAGGACCTGATGTAAGTGCTGGAAGCCAGGACCTGATGTAAGTGTTTGAAGCCAGGACCTGGTGTAAGTGCTGGAAGCCAGGACCTGATGTACCAGTGTGTCCCTCTGTTGCAGGGACCAGGCAGAGCGGGACACCAGGTTCTACCACATCCTTGTCCAGATGCTGAGTGAAGTTAAGGAGTAAGTGATCTTTGAGTAGTTGTGTTCAGTTTACATTGTTCAGTGACCTAGCCACTATCTATAGGATGTGGTGAACTAATGCTGTTTTGTGTTACCGTTGTGTGAATATGATGTGACCTGTTCCAGGGTGAAGTCTGGCAAGCAGCAGGAGAGTCTGAGGAAGGTGTACACATGGTATCTGGCCAACAAGCATGTGCTGTACTCCGGTCCGGTCAGTCACTAGTCCACCAGTCTGCCACTAGTCCTCCAGTCAGTCACTAGTCCACCTGTCTGTCACTTGTCCACCTGTCTGTCACTAGTCCACCTGTCTGTCACTAGTCCACCTGTCTGTCACTTGTCCACCAGTCAGTCAGTTGTCCACCAGTCTGTCACTAGTACATACGTCAGTCAGTTGTCCACCAGTCTGTCACTAGTCCACCTGTCAGTCAGTTGTCCACCAGTCTGTCACTAGTCAACCAGTCTGTCACTTGTCCACCAGTCTGTCACTAGTCAACCAGTCTGTCACTAGTCCACCTGTCTGTCACTTGTCCACCTGTCTGTCACGTGTCCACCTGTCTGTCACTTGTCCACCAGTCAGTCAGTTGTCCACCAGTCTGTCACTAGTACATACGTCAGTCAGTTGTCCACCAGTCTGTCACTAGTCCACCTGTCAGTCAGATGTCCACCAGTCTGTCACTAGTCAACCAGTCTGTCACTTGTCCACCGGTCAGTCACTTGTCCACCAGTCTGTCACTAGTCCACCAGTCTGTCACTAGTCCACCAGTCTGTCAGTTGTCCACCTATCTGTCACTTGTAACAAGTTTGTGATGTAGTTGTGCTTTCTCCTTGCAGCACTTCGGTCGTATCTATCAGCGACAGGCAGCGCAGGAAGTGCTGAAGAAAGCCACTTCCCCTCGAAATCCCCCACCTAGTCGTGACAGCCACCATGTTGGCAGTGAGAGGAGCAGGCCATCCTCACAACGCTACGCCAATATGGCCAATGGGCGCTCCACTAATCACAGCTCACCAGAGAAGGTGCGTCCTACTAATTCTACAGTGTCAGCATGTGGGGGCTGCATTGTACTTGTCTGTGTGTTAGTCCTAATTTAGTGTGTGTAAGTCCTGATTTAGTGTGTGTTAGTCCTGATTTAGTATGTGTTAGTCCTGATTTAGAGTGTGTGAGTCCTGATTTAGTGTGTGTTAGTCCTGATTTAGTGTATGTTAGTCCTGATTTAGTGTATGTTAGTCCTGATTTAGTGTGTGTTAGTCCTGATTTAGTGTATGTTAGTCCTGATTTAGTGTGTGTGAGTCCTGATTTAGTGTGTGTGAGTCCTGAATTAGTGTATGTTAGTCCTGATTTAGTGTGTGTGAGTCCTGATTTAGTGTGTGTAAGTCCTGATTTAGTGTGTGTTAGTCCTGATTTAGTGTGTGTAAGTCCTGATTTAGTGTGTGTTAGTCCTGATTTAGTGTGTGTGAGTCCTGATTTAGTGTGTGTTAGTCCTGATTTAGTGTATGTTAGTCCTGATTTAGTGTATGTTAGTCCTGATTTAGTGTTTGTTAGTCCTGATTTAGTGTGTGTTTGTCCTGATTTAGTGTATGTTAGTCCTGATTTAGTGTTTTTTAGTCCTGATGTAGTGTATGTTAGTCCTGATTTAGTGTGTGTTAGTCCTGATTTAGTGTATGAGTCCTGATTTAGTGTGTGTTAGTCCTGATTTAGTGTGTGTTAGTCCTGATTTAGTGTGTGTGAGTCCTGATTTAGTGTGTGTTTGTCATGATTTTTAATGTGTGTTAGTCCTGATTTAATGTGTGTTAGTCCTGATTTTGTGTGTGTTTGTCCTGATTTAGTGTGTGTTTGTCCTGATTTAGTGTGTGTAAGTCCTGATTTAGTGTGTGTTAGTCCTGATTTAGTGTTTTTTAGTCCTGATTTTTAATGTGTGTTAGTCCTGATTTAATGTGTGTTAGTCCTGATTTAGTGTGTGTCAGTCCTGATTTTTAATGTGTGTTAGTCCTGATTTGATGTGTGTTAGTCCTGATTTAGTGTGTGTTAGTCCTGATTTAGTGTATGTTAGTCCTGATTTAGTGTGTGTTAGTCCTGATTTAGTGTATGAGTCCTGATTTAGTGTGTGTTAGTCCTGATTTAATGTATGTTAGTCCTGATTTAGTGTATGAGTCCTGATTTAGTGTGTGTTAGTCCTGATTTTTAATGTGTGTTAGTCCTGATTTAATGTGTGTTAGTCCTGATTTAGTGTGTGTCAGTCCTGATTTTTAATGTGTGTTAGTCCTGATTTGATGTGTGTTAGTCCTGATTTAGTGTGTGTTAGTCCTGATTTATTGTGTGTGAGTCCTGATTTAGTGTGAGTCCTGATTTAGTGTGTGTTTGTCATGATTTTTAATCTGTGTTAGTCCTGATTTAATGTGTGTTAGTCCTGATTTAGTGTGTGTTAGTCCTGATTTAGTGTGTGTTTGTCATGATTTTTAATCTGTGTTAGTCCTGATTTAATGTGTGTTAGTCCTGATTTAGTGTGTGTTAGTTCTGATTTAGTGTGTGTGAGAGTCCTGATTTAGTGTGTGTTAGTCCTGATTTAGTGTGTGTAAGTCCTGATTTAGTGTGTGTTAGTCCTGATTTAGTGTATGTTAGTCCTGATTTAGTGTGTGTTAGTCCTGATTTAGTGTGTGTGAGAGTCCTGATTTAGTGTGTGTTAGTCCTGATTTAGTGTGTGTAAGTCCTGATTTAATGTGTGTGAGTCCTGATTTAGTGTGTGTTAGTCCTGATTTAGTGTGTGTGAGTCCTGATTTAGTGTATGTTAGTCCTGATTTAGTGTGTGTTAGTCCTGATTTAGTGTGTGTAAGTCCTGATTTGGTGTGTGTGAGTCCTGATTTAGTGTGTGTGAGTCCTGATTTAGTGTATGTTAGTCCTGATTTAGTGTGTGTTAGTCCTGATTTAGTTAGTATGAATCTGACCATGGTTTTATCTCCACTTTGTTGGGGAATGCAAAAGTATGCATGAAACTTATCATGTGCATGTTATGTGTGGCGGAGATTACAGTTTACAAGTCAGTGCAGTTCCTGCAGAGGGATTCCCTAATTGGTGGAGTCCAGTGGCAGATATCCTGTGTGATACCAGCTTGTTGGGAGGCATTCTTCTATTGTAGTCACTTTGTGCAGGGATGATTGTGAGGCAGGGTTGGTCATGAATACTCAGATTTGTTGGCAGCACTTTCAACAATTGCACAAATCAGGGCATACAAATATGTTAATTGCAAGGTCTCGGGTGAACGCACTGGCTGTGTGTGAGACCGAGCAATTGTATGGTGTGGTTACTACTGGTTCTACACGGCCACCAGTCCAGAATGTGGTGCCTCTTCACCCTTCACACATTCAGTGTATATACTTGGCGTGTGATACGACAAACTGTGAGACTCTCACCCACTGATGGGTTCAGTTAGACATGATATATACTTGACATGTGATACAACAAAATGTGAGGCTGTCACCCACTGATGGGTTCAGTTAGACATGATATATACTTGACGTGTGATACAACAAAATGTGAGACTCTCACCCACTGATGGGTTCAGTTAGACATGATATATACTTGACATGTGATACAACAAAATGTGAGACTGTCACCCACTGATGGGTTCAGTTAGACATGATATATACTTGACGTCTGATACAAAAAGCTGTGAGGCTGTCACCCACTGGTGGGTTCAGTTAGACATGATATATACTTGACGTGTGATACAACAAAATGTGAGGCTGTCACCCACTGATGGGTTCAGTTAGACATGATATATACTTGACGTGTGATACAACAAAATGTGAGGCTGTGACCCACTGGTGGGTTCAGTTAGACATGATATAAACTTGACGTGTGATACAACAAAATGTGAGACTGTCACCCACTGATGGGTTCAGTTAGACATGATATAAACTTGACGTGTGATACAACAAAATGTGAGGCTGTCACCCACTGGTGGGTTCAGTTAGACATGATATATACTTGATGTGTGATACAACAAGCTGTGAGGCTGTGACCCACTGGTGGGTTCAGTTAGACATGATATAAACTTGACATGTGATACAACAAAATGTGAGGCTGTGACCCACTGGTGGGTTCAGTTAGACATGATATATACTTGACATGTGATACAACAAAATGTGAGGCTGTGACCCACTGGTGGGTTCAGTTAGACATGATATATACTTGACATGTGATACAACAAAATGTGAGGCTGTCACCCACTGGTGGGTTCAGTTAGACATGATATATACTTGACATGTGATACAACAAAATGTTAGGCTGTGACCCACTGGTGGGTTCAGTTAGACATGATATATACTTGACATGTGATACAACAAAATGTGAGACTGTGACCCACTGATGGGTTCAGTTAGACATGATATATACTTGACGTGTGATACAACAAAATGTGAGGCTGTGACCCACTGATGGGTTCAGTTAGACATGATATATACTTGACATGTGATACAACAAAATGTGAGACTCTCACCCACTGGTGGGTTCAGTTAGACATGATATATACTTGACGTGTGATACAACAAAATGTGAGGCTGTGACCCACTGGTGGGTTCAGTTAGACATGATATAAACTTGACGTCTGATACAACAAAATGTGAGGCTGTGACCCACTGGTGGGTTCAGTTAGACATGATATATACTTGACGTGTGATACAACAAAATGTGAGGCTGTGACCCACTGATGGGTTCAGTTAGACATGATATATACTTGACGTGTGATACAACAAAATGTGAGACTGTGACCCACTGATGGGTTCAGTTAGACATGATATATACTTGACATGTGATACAACAAAATGTGAGGCTGTGACCCACTGATGGGTTCAGTTAGACATGATATATACTTGACATGTGATACAACAAAATGTGAGACTGTGACCCACTGGTGGGTTCAGTTAGACATGATATAAACTTGACATGTGATACAACAAAATGTGAGGCTGTGACCCACTGATGGGTTCAGTTAGACATGATATATACTTGACATGTGATACAACAAAATGTGAGGCTGTGACCCACTGATGGGTTCAGTTAGACATGATATATACTTGACATGTGATACAACAAAATGTGAGGCTGTGACCCACTGATGGGTTCAGCTAGACATGATATAAACTTGACGTGTGATACAACAAAATGTGAGACTGTCACCCACTGATGGGTTCAGTTAGACATGATATAAACTTGACATGTGATACAACAAAATGTGAGGCTGTGACCCACTGATGGGTTCAGTTAGACATGATATAAACTTGACGTGTGATACAACAAAATGTGAGGCTGTGACCCACTGGTTGGTTCAGTTAGACATGATATATACTTGACATGTGATACAACAAAATTTGAGACTGTGACCCACTGATGGGTTCAGCTAGACATGATATATACTTGACATGTGATACAACAAAATGTGAGGCTGTCACCCACTGATGGGTTCAGTTAGACATGATATATACTTGACATGTGATACAACAAAACGTGAGACTGTCACCCACTGATGGGTTCAGTTAGACATGATATATACTTGACATGTGATACAACAAAATGTGAGGCTGTGACCCACTGGTGGGTTCAGTTAGACATGATATATACTTGACATGTGATACAACAAACTGTGAGACTGTGACCCACTGATGGGTTCAGTTAGACATGATATATACTTGACATGTGATACAACAAAATGTGAGGCTGTGACCCACTGATGGGTTCAGTTAGACATGATATATACTTGACATGTGATACAACAAAATGTGAGACTGTCACCCACTGATGGGTTCAGTTAGACATGATATATACTTGACATGTGATACAACAAGCTGTGAGGCTGTCACCCACTGATGGGTTCAGTTAGACATCATATAAACATGACATGTGATACAACAAAATGTGAGGCTGTGACCCACTGGTGGGTTCAGTTAGACATGATTTTAACTTGACGTGTTATACAACAAAATGTGAGACTGTCACCCACTGATGGGTTCAGTTAGACATGATATAAACTTGACGTGTGATACAACAAAATGTGAGACTGTCACCCACTGATGGGTTCAGTTAGACATGATATAAACTTGACGTGTGATACAACAAAATGTGAGACTGTCACCCACTGATGGGTTCAGTTAGACATGATATAAACTTGACATGTGATACAACAAAATGTGAGGCTGTGACCCACTGGTGGGTTCAGTTAGACATGATATAAACTTGACGTGTTATACAACAAAATGTGAGACTGTCACCCACTGATGGGTTCCGTTAGACATGATATAAACTTGACGTGTGATACAACAAAATGTGAGACTGTCACCCACTGATGGGTTCAGTTAGACATGATATAAACTTGACGTGTGATACAACAAAATGTGAGACTGTCACCCACTGATGGGTTCAGTTAGACATGATATAAACTTGACATGTGATACAACAAAATGTGAGGCTGTCACCCACTGATGGGTTCAGTTAGACATGATATATACTTGACATGTGATACAACAAAATGTGAGACTGTCACCCACTGATGGGTTCAGTTAGACATGATATATACTTGACATGTGATACAACAAAATGTGAGACTGTGACCCACTGATGGGTTCAGTTAGACATGATATATACTTGACATGTGATACAACAAAATGTGAGACTGTGACCCACTGGTGGGTTCAGTTAGACATGATATAAACTTGACATGTGATACAACAAGCTGTGAGGCTGTCACCCACTGGTGGGTTCAGTTAGACATGATATATACTTGACGTGTGATACAACAAAATGTGAGGCTGTCACCCACTGATGGGTTCAGTTAGACATGATATATACTTGACATGTGATACAACAAAATGTGAGGCTGTGACCCACTGATGGGTTCAGTTAGACATGATATAAACTTGACGTGTGATACAACAAAATGTGAGACTGTCACCCACTGATGGGTTCAGTTAGACATGATATATACTTGACATGTGATACAACAAAATGTGAGGCTGTGACCCACTGGTGGGTTCAGTTAGACATGATATAAACTTGACATGTGATACAACAAAATGTGAGGCTGTGACCCACTGATGGGTTCAGTTAGACATGATATAAACTTGACATGTGATACAACAAAATGTGAGACTGTCACCCACTGATGGGTTCAGTTAGACATGATATATACTTGACATGTGATACAACAAAATGTTAGGCTGTGACCCACTGATGGGTTCAGTTAGACATGATATATACTTGACATGTGATACAACAATCCGTGAGGCTGTCACCCACTGATAGGTTCAGTTAGACATGATATATACTTGACATGTGATACAACAAGCTGTGAGGCTGTGACCCACTGGTGGGTTCAGTTAGACATGATATATACTTGACATGTGATACAACAAAATGTGAGGCTGTGACCCACTGATGGGTTCAGTTAGACATGATATATACTTGACATGTGATACAGCAAACCGTGAGGCTGTCACCCACTGATAGGTTCAGTTAGACATGATATATACTTGACATGTGATACAACAAGCTGTGAGGCTGTGACCCACTGGTGGGTTCAGTTAGACATGATATATACTTGACATGTGATACAACAAAATGTGAGGCTGTCACCCACTGATGGGTTCAGTTAGACATGATATATACTTGACATGTGATACAACAAGCTGTGAGGTTGTCACCCACTGGTGGGTTCAGTTAGACATGATATATACTTGACGTGTGATACAACAAACCGTGAGGTGTCACCCACTGGTTGGTTCAGTTAGACATGATATATACTTGACATGTGATACAACAAGCTGTGAGGCTGTCACCCACTGATGGGTTCAGTTAGACATGATATATACTTGACATGTGATACAACAAAATGTGAGGCTGTCACCCACTGATGGGTTCAGTTAGACATGATATATACTTGACGTGTGATACAACAAGCTGTGAGGTTGTCACCCACTGATGGGTTCAGTTAGACATGATATATACTTGACATGTGATACAACAAACTGTGAGACTGTGACCCACTGATGGGTTCAGTTAGACATGATATATACTTGACATGTGATACAACAAACTGTGAGACTGTGACCCACTGATGGATTCAGTTAGATATTATTCAGATGTCTTTCATCCCCCCCGTAGATGTCTTTCTGTATGGAGACCCTGTCAGCTCCTCTCATCACCGACCCCTGTAGGGGTCTTTCTTTATGGAGACCCTGTCAGCTCCTCTCATCACCGACCCCTGTAGATGTCTTTCTGTATGGAGACCCTGTCAGCTCCTCTCATCACCGACCCATGTAAATGTCTTTTTCTGTATGGAGACCCTGTCAGCTCCTCTCATCACCGACCCCTGTAGATGTCTTTCTTTACGGAGAGACCCTGTCAGCTCCTCTCATCACCGACCCCTGTAGGGGTCTTTCTGTATGGAGACCCTGTCAGCTCCTCTCATCACCGACCCCTGTAGATGTCTTTCTGTATGGAGACCCTGTCAGCTCCTCTCATCACCGACCCCTGTAAATGTCTTTTTCTGTATGGAGACCCTGTCAGCTCCTCTCATCACCGACCCCTGTAGATGTCTTTCTTTACGGAGAGACCCTGTCAGCTCCTCTCATCACCGACCCCTGTAGATTTCTTTCTGTATGGAGATCCTGTCAGCTCCTCTCATCACCGACCCTTGTAGATGTCTTTCTGTATGGAGACCCTGTCAGCTCCTCTCATCACCGACCCTTGTAGATGTCTTTCTGTATGGAGACCCTGTCAGCTCCTCTCATCACCGACCCCTGTAGATGTCTTTCTTTACGGAGACCCTGTCAGCTCCTCTCATCACCGACCCCTGTAGTGGGCAAGGAGTGATTCAGGGTCCATTGTTTGCCTTCATTTCTTACTGAACTTCAGTGGGAGGTTAATTTAGTTGATATGACAATAAGCATGAATTTTGGTTGGCTGGTTGGTTAGCTGTTTGGTTGGTTGGTTGGTTGGTTAATAAACAGAAGTGACCATTTACAGATAGCGTACACATTAGTCTTCATCTGATTTTGTTACCATGGTAACATACAGTAATTCTATTTTGTTTCCAGCAACCTGCCACTTCCAGCTCGCCTCACTCTCCTGTTGCCTATAGCAACCAAGATGGTGACTTTTCAGACACAGAGATGGACTTGGAGTTGGCTCGGACTCCCATGAATGACAATGATGGTCTTAATGAGAACATCCAGGGTGACCACACCCCGGGGGTCCATGACTTTCCCTGCGAGACCCCCTCCGTCCGCTTTACCCCTCTCAGGGAACAGGTACGTCCTGTCTCATCCTTATTACAGCTGGTTATACCTCATAGTTATCAACTGGCTATACCTCATAGTGATCAGTTGACTATACCTCGCAGTTAACATCTGGTTATACCTCGTAGTTAACATCTGGTTATACCTCGTAGTTAACAGCTGGTTATACCTTTTTGTAAACAGCTGGTTATACTTAGTAGTTATCAGCTGGTTATACCTCTGCTATACCTTGTTGTAAACAGCTGGTTATACCTCGTAGTAAACAGCTGGTTATACCTTTTTGTTAACAGCTGGTAATACCTCATTGTAAACAGCTGGCTATACCTCGTAGTTAACAGCTGGCTAAACCTCGTAGTGAACAACTGGTTATACCTCGTAGTTATCAGCTGGCTATACCTCATAGCTAACAGCTGGTTATATCTCATAGTTAACAGCTGGTTATACCTCGTAGTTAACAGCTGGTTATATCTCATTGTTAACAGCTGGTTATACCTCTTAGTTAACAGCTGGTTATACCTTGTTGTAAACAGCTGGTTATACCTCGTAGTTAACAGCTGGTTATACCTCGTAGTTAACAGCTGGTTATACCTCGTAGTTAACAGCTGGTTATACCTCGTAGTTAACAGCTGGTTATACCTCGTAGTTAACAGCTGGTTATACCTTGTTTTAAACTGGGCATAACCAGCTGTTAACTAAGAGATGTAACCAGCTGATAACTATGAATTATAACAGCTGGTTATACCTTGTTGTAAACAGCTGGTTATACTTCTTAGTTAACAGCTGGCTTTACCTCGTTGTAGGCAGCTGGTTATACTGTAAACAGTTATACCTCGCAATTAACACTTTGTGTTTCAGTCCACAAACATCCCTCACACTCACGCTGGTCTACCCAAGCGGATGGTTCACTCGGTGGCGAGTATGGTGAACCCCCACGCCCACCACTCACTGACCCTCCCCCCTGAGGAGGATGGGGACAGACAGGGTGAGATGCATCTTTTCTTTCTCTGGTTGCTGTAGCTGGTACTCCTCTCACTATCTCTGGTTGCTGTAGCTGGTCCCCATTCACTATCTCTGGTTGCTGTAGCTGGTACTCCTCTCACTATCTCTGGTTGCTGTAGCTGGTACTCCTCTCACTATCTCTGGTTGCTGAAGCTGGTACTCCTCTCACTATCTCTGGTTGCTGTAGCTGGTACTCCTCTCACTATCTCTGGTTGCTGTAGCTGGTACTCCTCTCACTATCTCTGGTTGCTGTAGCTGGTACTCCTCTCACTATCTCTGGTTGCTGAAGCTGGTACTCCTCTCACTATCTCTGGTTGCTGTAGCTGGTACTCCTCTCACTATCTCTGGTTGCTGTAGCTGGTACTCCTCTCACTATCTCTGGTTGCTGTAGCTGGTACTCCTCTCACTATCTCTGGTTGCTGTAGCTGGTACTCCTCTCACTATCTCTGGTTGCTGTAGCTGGTACTCCTCTCACTATCTTGTTGGAACACAGACTTTGGATAATCTTCTGTTTTGATGGCCGGGTGAACTTCATGTCTAGAATGTATAGAACTGATGGGATTCTGGGTTAGAATAGGTCCCCAGCAATCTATGCTGGTTGTAAGAGGTGACCAAATGGATCAGGGTGGTCAGACTTGGTTGATTGCGTGTCATTGCAGCCCAATGCTGTGCATCGTATTAGCTGGAATATTGCTCATTGCTGTGGTAAAACAACAACGAACATACAAACATGCAAACATGCAAACATGCAAACATGCAAACAAACATACAAACATGCAAAGAAACAAGCTCGTACAGAATATTCTATAAGTCATGTATTTTTTTTTGTTCTGCAGGAGTGAGTCGAATGTTTCAGCGGCCGCCAACGGCGCCAGTGCTGCGTGAGGACATCCTGCAGAGCTGGAAGAACTTCAACACGGAGGTGGCCTACACCCAGGACGTCGTCAGTCAGTGCTCTACCCCGCTTTCCTCTGCTTTCCTCTGCTTTACTCCACTTTCATCTGCTTTCTTCTGCTTTACTCCGCTTTCCTCTGCTTTCCCCCACTTAACTCAGCTTTACTCTAATTTCCTCTACTTAACTCCTCTGTACTCTGCTTTACTCCAATTTCCTCTGCTTTTCTCCACTTAACTCAGCTTTACCCTGCTTCCTTCTGCTTAACTCCCCTTTACTCTGCTTTACCCAGCTTTTCTCTGCTTAACTCCTCTTTCCTCTACTCTACCCCTTTCTACACCACTTTACTCCTCATTACTCCTCTTAACTCTGCTTTCCTCTGCTTTACTTTGCTTTCCCCCACTTAACTCATCTTTCCTCTGCTTTACTCTGCTTTTCTCTGCTTTAATCCACTTTCCTCTGCTTTCCTTTGCTTTACTCAACTTTCCTCTGCTTTCTACTGCTTTACTCCGCTTTCCTCTGCTTTCCCACACTAAACTCAGCTTTGCTTTAATTTCCTCTGCTTAACTCCTCTTTACTCTGCTTTCCTCCGATTTCCTCTGCTTTCCTCCACTTAACTCAGCCTTACCCTCCTTCCTTCTGCTTAACTCCCCTTTACTCTGCTTTCCTCTGCTTTACTCCACTTTCCTCTGCTTTCTACTGCTTTACTCCGCTTTCCTCTGCTTTCTACTGCTTTACTCCGCTTTCCTCTGCTTTCCCACACTAAACTCAGCTTTGCTTTAATTTCCTCTGCTTAACTCCTCTTTACTCTGCTTTCCTCCGATTTCCTCTGCTTTCCTCCACTTAACTCAGCTTTACCCTGCTTCATTCTGCTTAACTCCCCTTTACTCTGCTTTACCCTGCTTTACTCCACTTTCATCAGCTTTCTTCTGCTTTACTCTGCTTTCCTCTGCTTTCCCCAACTTAACTCAACTTTATTCTAATTTCCTCTGCTTAACTCCTCTTTACTCTGCTTTCCTCCGATTTCCTCTGCTTTACTCCACTAAACTCAGCTTTACCTTGCTTCCTTCTGCTTAACTAAGCTTTATTCTGCTTTACCTTGCTTTCCTCTGCTTAACTCCTCTTTCCTCTACTCTACCCCTTTCTACACCACTTTACTCCTCTTTACTCCACTTTCTGCTGCTTTACTCCTCATTACTCCTCTTTCCTCTGATTTACTCCTGCCACACCCATGTCACACTTTGAGTAACCTCTTTGATTTGTGTTTCCCAGAGGCTCCAGAGAATGACCTACCTGAAAACTTAAACATTTGACAACATTATCTGTACTTGCAGTCTCAGCAGGCTTACATTGTTGAATTAAGTGAGAGGGGCTTTTTCTTCTACAGGTAAGCTGGAGTTTGTTGGACGGAGTGGGACGCTGTGTGATGTAAGATACACGGCGCATGAACACGGCGAGATGCCAGAACTGCACACCAAACAGTGTCTGCAGGATGTCCAGCCAGACGGTGGGTCATAGGGGGATAGTGTCTGTACAGGGTGATAGTGTCTGTAGAGGGTGGATAATGTCTGTAGAGGGTGGATAGTGTCTGTAGAGGGTGAATAGTGTGTACAGGGTGATAGTGTCTGTAGAGGGGGATAATGTCTGTAGAGGGTGGATACTGTCTGTAGAGGGTGGATAGTGTGTACAGGGGGGATAGTGTCTGTAGAGGGTGGATAATGTGTACAGGGTGGATAGTGTCTGTAGAGGGGGGATAGTGTCTGTAGCAGGGGGATAATGTCTGTAGAGGGTGGATACTGTCTGTAGAGGGTGGATAGTGTGTACAGGGGGGATAGTGTCTGTAGAGGGGGGATAGTGTATGTAGAGGGTGGATAATGTCTGTAGAGGGTGGATACTGTCTGTAGAGGGTGGATACTGTCTGTAGAGGGTGGATAGTGTGTACAGGGTGATAGTGTCTGTAGAGGGTGGATAATGTCTGTAGAGGGTGGATAGTGTCTGTAGAGGGGAGATAGTGTCTGCACAGGGCGATAGTGTCTGTAGAGGGTGGATAATGTCTGTAGAGGGTGGATAGTGTCTGTAGAGGGTGAATAGTGTGTACAGGGTGATAGTGTCTGTAGAGGGGGATAATGTCTGTAGAGGGTGGATACTGTCTGTAGAGGGTGGATAGTGTGTACAGGGGGGATAGTGTCTGTAGAGGGTGGATAATGTGTACAGGGTGGATAGTGTCTGTAGAGGGGGGATAGTGTCTGTAGCAGGGGGATAATGTCTGTAGAGCGTGGATACTGTCTGTAGAGGGTGGATAGTGTGTACAGGGGGGATAGTGTTTGTAGAGGGGGGATAGTGTCTGTAGAGGGTGGATAATGTCTGTAGAGGGTGGATACTGTCTGTAGAGGGTGGATACTGTCTGTAGAGGGTGGATAGTGTGTACAGGGTGGATAGTGTCTGCACAGGGTGGATTGTGTCTGTAGAGGGGGATAGTGTCTGTAGAGGGTGATAGTGTCTGTACAGAGGGGATAGTGTCTGTATTGGGGGGATAGTGTCTGTACAGGGTGATAGTGTCTGTAGAGGGTGGATAGTGTGTACAGAGTGGATAGTGTCTGTACAGTGGGATAGTGTCTGTACAGGTTTGATAGTGTCTGTTCAGGGTGGATAGTGTCTGTACAGGGTGGATAGTGTCAATAGAGGGTGGATAGTGTCTGTACATGGTTGATAGTGTCTGTAGAGGGGGATAGTGTCTGTAGAGTCGGGGAAGTGTCTGTAGAGGGGGATACTGTCTGTACAGGGTGGATAGTGTCTCTAGAGGGGGGATACTGTCTGTACAGGGGGGAAACTGTCTGTACAGGGGGATACTGTCTGTACAAGGTGGATAGTGTATGTACAAGGTGGATAGTGTCTACAGGGGGATAGTGTCTGTACATGGTGGATAGTGTCTGTATGGGTTGGATAGTGTCTGTACGGGTTTGATAGTCTCTGTACGG
Source organism: Haliotis cracherodii (assembly GCF_022045235.1). Lineage (NCBI taxonomy): Eukaryota > Metazoa > Mollusca > Gastropoda > Lepetellida > Haliotidae > Haliotis > Haliotis cracherodii. The sequence goes on along the minus strand of NW_027266341.1, from coordinate 312,159 downwards.
GTTGGATAGTTTCTGTACAGGGTGGATAGTGTCTGTACAGGGTGGATACTGTCTGTATAAGGTGGATAGTGTATGTACAAGGTGGATAGTGTCTACAGGGGGATAGTGTCTGTACAGGGTGGATACTGTCTGTATAAGGTGGATAGTGTCTGCACAGGGTGGATAGTGTCTGTACAGGGTGGATAGTGTCTGTTCATGGTGGATAGTGTATGTACAAGGTGGATAGTGTCTGTACGGGTTGGATAGTGTCTGTACAGGGGGATAGTGTCTGTACAGTGTGGATTGTGTCTGTACAGGGTGGATACTGTCTGTATAAGGTGGATAGTGTCTGTACAAGGTGGATACCGTCTACAGGGGGATAGTGTCTGTACGGGTTGGATAGTGTCTGTACGGGTTGGATAGTGTCTGTACGGGTTGGATAGTGTCTGTACAGGGTGGACAGTGTCTGTACAAGGTTGATAGTGTATGTACAAGGTGGAACGTGTCTACAGGGGGGTAGTGTCTGTACATGTTTGATAGTTTCTGTAGAGGGAGATAGTGTCTGTACGGGTTGGATAGTGTCTGTACAGGGTGGACAGTGTCTGTACAAGGTTGATAGTGTATGTACAAGGTGGAACGTGTCTACAGGGGGGTAGTGTCTGTACATGTTTGATAGTTTCTGTAGAGGGAGATAGTGTCTGTACAGGGTGGATAGTGTCTGTAGGGGGAAATAGTGTCTGTACAGGGTGGATACTGTATGTACAGGTGGATAGTGTCTATACAGGGTGGATAGTGTCTGTACGGGTTGGATAGTGACTGTACGGGTTGGATAGTGTCTGTACAGGGTGGATAGTGTCTGTACGGGTTGGATAGTGTCTGTACGGATTTGATTTTTTCTGTAGAGGGGGATAGTGTCTGTTCAGGATGGATAGTGTATGTACAGGAGGATAGTGTCTCTACATCACCTTATGTTTGCAGATGCAGGAAGAGATGAGAACAAGCTGCTGCAACAGACACTGGAGGAGTTCTACCATACCACGGACGCCTACTACCCCACCAGCCTCCCCAAGTACCGCTCGACATGCCACAGACCCCCTCAGGGCATAATGCTCAAGTCAGCCCCCACCCCACACGACAGGAAGCCGGCTAGTGCCCCACAGCTGGGACGTCACTTCCTGCAGTGCGAGAGGTGATTACAAGCCTGTAACAATGCCCTAGATCGTGACTGAACAGTAGTTCCTTATGCTGAATGCTAATGTCATGAAGATGTCTTGTATATATCAAAAGGTTTTGTAATAAAGAGTCTGTATAATGTCTTCTTACAGAGGTCACAAGTGGCCAAGGCTGCAGTTCATGTGCAGAGTTACGTCCCTTGCCCTGATTATGTTTTGTTAAGTAACTAAAGACACTTTTTATTCATTATAAGGTCCACATTTTTGGCGACCGTTCCCTCTGATTTGTTTTCTTACAGGCCGCCAAAAGTGGAGAGTGACACCAACGTAAAGTTTAACATGTTGGTCAATCTAGTGGATGCAGTCGGCGGCAACATGGCCGCCCACAAGGAGAGGGTAGGTGATCCTGATGATCTGGGCTACTAGGTCCAAAAGCTGCTAGTTCTTGTGTGATGCTGGTTGTCCAACGTTCTCTTGTTTTTATGGAGGGCTATCCTGTGGGAAACCATGGCCAGGTTCTCTGTATTCCATGCTTGTTGTTTTAGCCCTGACCAATGACTGGTAGTTTGGTCACACTGTGTGACTTGGCATGACTCTTAATGGACGCTGATCATGCTGTCAACCACACTCTTGAATAAGGTGGCCATGACTGGAAAACTGTTTTACTGTGGCTTTAAACATGGGGCAGCTGGTGACAGCTTAGTTCCGTAATACTGTTAAAAAATGGTACTTGTTGTTACCATGCCTCTCCTTGTCTGGGTATCCATGTTAAACTGTAACATCGTATCTCAGTCGACTGGCACTACAAAACCACCTTAAGTCGGGACTAGTGCAAACAACCACACACACACACACACATGCATAATCGCCTCCCCTCCCCTTACCACATCAGCACCACCTGAAAATCCTATGCTAGCCGTCCATAAAGAAACTGGAGTAAAACTCTCTCTCACTCACTGTCCCATGAATTTCTGCAGTCTGTGTCATGCTAGTATCATTCCTCCTCCAGGTAGCGCCCCGCCCACAGCCAGGGTTCCGACAGCCGTCAGCTACAGGTATCCCATCAACCCCTGCTGTGTCACGTCCAGCCACCTCACGACCGGGGAAGAGACCATCTCGGCAGTACAGTCCATCGGCTCGCACCAACACCCCAGTGTAAGCTGACTTCAGTGTTTTAAATTAATACCTGGAATATGATGACACCATACACTACAGCAGGATGTGTAAGGTGTTTTGCTCATTTGGGCTGTGAACAGGTCAAGGTCACTTGAGTCACATCCTATTACGTATAATGTATGGCTCAAAATGCCTATTTACATAAGAAGCATTGTTCTCATTCATGCTTTAACAGGTCAAGGTCACCTGAATCGCAGAGCCTGGAGGTCAAAGGTCTGCTGATGGATGAACCAAGGTCAGAGGAGCCGGTGGAGTCAGGACTGCCGTTGAGGTCGGTGTCCGCCATTGACTGGCGGGGGAAGATAACTCCGAACACTGTCAGATACAAGTTAGTATTCGCAAGTTACTATTAGTCTGTGTGGTGCTGTGGGAGTTATGGTCATAGGACTACTAAGATACATGAGTCGGAAAGCTGGGATCATCTGTTTTTTTGTTTAATTCCTTTACTACAGTAATAGGCAGACTGTGCACCAAATCATGCTTCTCCTCATCTATGTTAGTTGATGCACTGTCCGTGTGTCTGTTGATGTAGATGGGGCAAGACCAGGTTCGGAGGTCACACATACATGAAAACGCTGCAACGACCAAGGTCCATGAGGTCAGCCGGCGCCTCGTCAGCAGGAAGTCGACCGAAGACAGCGCCGATGCCAGCCAGACAGAAGTGGAAGACTACAGATCAGGTGAGCAGATGGAAACAAAACACAGTGGAACATTAGTACTGGACATATTTTGGAGATTTTTATCCCTGCACCCGGCATATAATGTGGGGTATATAGTCGATGCCTCATCTGTCTGTCTGTTCGTCCTTCCATCTGTCCGTCCGTCTGTAATCATTTTGTTTCTGGGGCAAACTCAGAAACCGTTCAATATTTTTTAACAAAACTTGGCAGATATATCAAACAGCTCCTGAAGTGGTGCATTTTGCTATTTGGGGATTTGGGGCATTTTTATTTTTTTCGAATTCATTGGAAACGTTTTTGAAAGGTGGCGGTAAGTCAGATGATTTGTTCTTTAGAATTTGTGGGTGCTGGGGGGATTTGTCACCTTCTGATGACTCTTGTTGATTTATTGTGTGGAGTAATAAATTCTATATTGCTTTCATTTTTGTTTGTGTTTGCAGTAAATATTTACCTTTAGTTAATCTGCTTGATGTGTTGATGTTCTGTCCAGTCAGCATGTGAAGCAAACAATGGTATCTTACAGACAAATACTGCCACGCTGCGTGACGCCAACGGTCGTATTGCCCAGGCAGCCAGTCATACCACGGGCTCCGTCGACCAGCACGCCCTCAACTCCATGATGGTCATACAGCACCTGCTGGGGTCAAGTGACACGCCGTATGTATACTGTGATCTCCTGATGTAACACACACCAGTGCTGTGCCAGGTGAACCAGGTACCTGATGACATGACATAACACACCTGTACTGTGTCAGGTGAACAAGGTACCTGGTGTCATGACACAACACACCTGTACTGTGTCAGGTGAACCAGGTACCTGATGACATAACACAACACACCTGTACTGTGTCAGGTGAACAAGGTACCTGGTGTCATGACACAACACACCTGTACTGTGTCAGGTGAACCAGGTACCTGATGACATGACACAACACTACTGTACTGTGTCAGGGGAACGAGGTTCCTGATGGCATGACACAACACACCTGTACTGTGTCAGGTGAACCAGGTACCTGGTGTCATGACACAACACACGTGTACTGTGTCAGGTGAACCAGGTTCCTGATGGCATGACACAACACACCTGTACTGTGTCAGGTGAACCAGGTACCTGGTGTCATGACACAACACACCTGTACTGTGTCAGGTGAACCAGGTTCCTGATGACATGACATAACACACCTGTACTGTTTCAGGTGAACCAGGTACCTGGTGTCATGACACAACACACGTGTACTGTGTCAGGTGAACCAGGTTCCTGATGACATGACACAACACACCTGTACTGTGTCAGGTGAACCAGGTACCTGGTGTCATGACACAACACACCTGTACTGTGTCAGGTGAACCAGGTTCCTGATGACATGACATAACACACCTGTACTGTGTCAGGTGAACCAGCTACCTGGTGTCATGACACAACACACCTGTACTGTGTCAGGTGAACCAGGTTCCTGATGACATGACATAACACACCTGTACTGTGTCAGGTGAACCAGGTACCTGGTGTCATGACACAACACACCTGTACTGTGTCAGGTGAACCAGGTTCCTGGTGACATGACACAACACACCTGTACTAGGTCAGGTGAACCAGGTACCTGGTGTCATGACACAACACACCTGTACTGTGTCAGGTGAACCAGGTTCCTGATGACATGACATAACACACCTGTACTGTGTCAGGTGAACCAGGTTCCTGATGACATGACATAACACACCTCTACTGTGTCAGTTTTTGAAGCTCCATGCAGGGTTTGTTGTTTGTGTCACTGACAATCTTCCCTCTTTTTCAGGCGAGGTTCACTGGGTTCATTGCTAGACTTTGATGATGTGAGTACTGTCTGATTCCGTAGAACTATTGTGAAGAGGGTAGCACTGATGTGGGAGTACTGTCTGATTCTGTAGAACTATTGTGAAGAGGGTACCGTTGATGTGAGAGTGCTGGGAGTGGGTGGTGGTTTGAGGGTACCATTGTTGGGAGAGTGGTAGGTTGAGGGTACCGTTGATAGTAGTGCTGGTAGTGGGTGGTAGTTTGAGGGTGGAGGGATGATCAGGGTGGACGGGATGTGGGTGGATTGGATGTGGATGGATGGGATGTGGATGGATGGGATGTGGGTTGATGGCATCAAGTTGAGGGGTGGATGGATGATCAGGGTGGATGGGATGTGGGTGGATGGTGTAAGGTTGAGCGATGGAGGGATGATCAGGCTGGATGTGGATGGATGGTGTAGGCGAGGGTATAGTGGTATGAGGAGGGTACATGGGGGGTGTGGGTGGATGATGTTGGCGAGGGTATAGTGGTATGGGGTGTGTGGGAGGATGGTGTAGGCGAGGGTATAGTGGTATGGGGGGTGTGGGTGGATGGTGTAGGCGAGGGTATAGTGGTATGGGGGGGTGTGGATGGATGGTGTAGGCGAGGGCATAGTGGTATGAGGAGGGTACATGGGGGGTGTGGGTGGATGATGTAGGCGAGGGTATAGTGGTATGGGGTGTGTGGGTGGATGGTGTAGGCGAGGGTATAGTGGTATGGGGAGGGTACATGGGGGGTGTGGGAGGATGGTGTAGGCGAGGGTATAGTGGTATGGGGGGTGTGGGTGGATGGTGTAGGCGAGGGTATAGTGGTATGAGGAGGGTACATGGGGGGTGTGGGAGGATGGTGTAGGCGAGGGTATAGTGGTATGGGGTGTGTGGGTGGATGGTGTAGGCGAGGGTATAGTGGTATGAGGAGGGTACATGGGGGGTGTGGGTGGATGGTGTAGGCGAGGGTATAGTGGTATGGGGGGGTGTGGATGGATGGTGTAGGCGAGGGTATAGTGGTATGAGGAGGGTACATGGGGGGTGTGGGTGGATGATGTAGGCGAGGGTATAGTGGTATGGGGTGTGTGGGTGGATGGTGTAGGCGAGGGTATAGTGGTATGGGGTGTGTGGGTGGATGGTGTAGGCGAGGGTATAGTGGTATGGGGTGTGTGGGAGGATGGTGTAGGCGAGGGTATAGTGGTATGAGGAGGGTACATGGGGGGTGTGGGTCGATGGTGTAGGCGAGGGTATAGTGGTATGGGGTGTGTGGGTGGATGGTGTAGGCGAGGGTATAGTGGTATGGGGGGTGTGGGTGGATGGTGTAGGCGAGGGTATAGTGGTATGAGAAGGGTACATGGGGGGGTGTGGGTGGATGGTGTAGGCGAGGGTATAGTGGTATGAGGAGGATATATGGGGGGTGTGGGTGGATGGTGTAGGCGAGGGTATAGTGGTATGAGGAGGGTGGTTGTGGGTGGATGGTGTAGTGGTATGGGGGGGTGTGGGTGGATGGTGTAGGCGAGGGTATAATGGTATAATGGTATGAGGAGGATACATGGGGTGTGTGGGAGGATGGTGTAGGCGAGGGTATAGTGGTATGAGGAGGGTACATGGGGGGTGTGGGAGGATGGTGTAGGCGAGGGTATAGTGGTATGTGGAGGGTACATGGGGTGTGTGGAGGTATACAGCAGGCCAGGATGTTTTCATGCAACAAGATAAGAAATATCTAATGTTAGCACCATACACTGCTACATGGACTTTGAAGGTCAAGGATGTTCACAGCTTATTTACCAGCTCTGGTTAATGCTGTTGCACTACTCTTGTAGGAGTTTTTCAAGAGCATCCGCAACTGTTCCCCTGGCTCCATGGGGAACGCTCCTGGCTCCATGGGGAACGCTCCTGCCCTGGAGTATCTCAGCTTCATCACTTCACGACAGGAGCACCCCCACAGAGGTGAGTCCATGTTGCAGCGGAGTGAATCTTTGTTGTAGCTTGGCGAGTGTGTTGTAGCTTGGCGAGTGTGTTGTAGCTTTGCGAGTGTGTTGTAGCTTGGCGAGTGTGTTGTAGCTTGGCGAGTGTGTTGTAGCTTGACGAGTGTGTTGTAGCTTGGCGAGTGTGTTGTTGCTTGACGAGTGTGTTGTAGCTTGGCGAGTCTTTGTTTTAGCTTAATCAGTCTGTCAATCTGTCAATATATAGATATATATAGATATATATTGTACTATATATATATATATGTATGTACTTGTGATTACTGGTGTGTGTGTGTGTGTATATATATTGTATTATATGTATAGTAATGTACTAGGTAGTGACTACCGGAGTCTGTGTATATATATATTTTTACTATTTTTATACTAATGTGCTTGTGATTAATGGTATGTGTGTATATATATATATTGTACTATATATATACTAATGTACTTGTGATTACTGGTGTGTGTGTATATATATATATTGTACTATATATATACTAATGTACTAGGTAGTGATTACTGGTATGTGTGTATATAGAGGTTATCATGCGAGTGTGTTTGGGAATGGTAAATATCCTGTATTAGGAATAAACATTGTATTTAGCGAACCTTGGCGAGCTAAATACATAGTGTTTATTCCTAATACAGGATATTTACCATCCCCAAACACACAAGCGTGATAACCTCTTTATCATATAATGTCACTCTTTAATTCTGTGCTTCTAAATCGCTTTCACTCTCTCACAAACATTACCGCAACATTGCGAGTTTTCCTGGAATGCGCGCATTAATATTTATTTCCTCACAGGGTAAGTGATGTGTCAGTCGGACAGTGACAGTAGCCAATATAGTTCCAACTGAAATCTGTTTCTTATACAGTGGCGAAGCAACATATACGCAAAACAATTGTTTTTAATTGCCTTTCGCAGCAATCCATCAGTCTGTCCGCTAGAGTAACTGCCTTTTGTCAAAGGGAAGCTACTCTAACCCTAGTCTATGAGACGTCACGGCCACATCAGACGTTGTTGACAGTCGATCTGTCCTGTCATAACGTTAAGAAGTGTAGTCAGATGTACACACAGCGACAAAACGAAACAAGGTTCAAACATATTTCAGCCAAATCCAACTATTTTAATTTGGGGAGAAGGTTTTAAGCCGCAGAGGTCTACAAGCACAGATATGGCTACTGATCCCGCTTGGCTAGGCCTCGTGCCCTTGCAAAATTGTTTCGAAATTTATATCTCCAAAGTTGCCAAAACGTATAAAATGCCTTAGCTACGTCACAGTTAGACACTGATTTTCAGTATATTAGACTGATGAGGACGACGCCATGTTTGTTTATAAACAGTGAAAGTAGTCTTACTTGACCTTTGATATTTGCATATGACCCCAACGGATATCGTTTTTATCCGTTGGCTTTATCCTGCCGGGAAACCTACCCATTATATGATAAATATATATATTGTACTATATATATACTAATGTACTAGGTAGTGATTACTGGTATGTGTGCATATATATATATTGTACTATATATATATACTAATGTACTAGGTAGTGATTACTGGTGTGTGTGTATATATATATATTGTACTATATATATATACTAATGTACTAGGTAGTGATTACTGGTGTGTGTGTATATATATATATTGTACTATATATATATACTAATGTACTAGGTAGTGATTACTGGTATGTGTGCATATATATATATTGTACTATATATATATACTAATGTACTAGGTAGTGATTACTGGTATGTGTGCATATATATATATTGTACTATATATATATACTAATGTACTAGGTAGTGATTACTGGTGTGTGTGTATATATATATATTGTACTATATATATATACTAATGTACTAGGTAGTGATTACTGGTGTGTGTGTATATATATATATTGTACTATATATATATACTAATGTACTAGGTAGTGATTACTGGTGTGTGTGTATATATATATATTGTACTATATATATATACTAATGTACTAGGTAGTGATTACTGGTGTGTGTGTATATATATATATTGTACTATATATATATACTAATGTACTAGGTAGTGATTACTGGTGTGTGTGTATATATATATATTGTACTATATATATATACTAATGTACTAGGTAGTGATTACTGGTATGTGTGCATATATATATATTGTACTATATATATATACTAATGTACTAGGTAGTGATTACTGGTGTGTGTGTATATATATATATTGTACTATATATATATACTAATGTACTAGGTAGTGATTACTGGTATGTGTGCATATATATATATTGTACTATATATATATACTAATGTACTAGGTAGTGATTACTGGTATGTGTGTATATATATATATTGTACTATATATATATACTAATGTACTAGGTAGTGATTACTGGTATGTGTGCATATATATATATTGTACTATATATATATACTAATGTACTAGGTAGTGATTACTGGTATGTGTGTATATATATATATATTGTACTATATATATATACTAATGTACTAGGTAGTGATTACTGGTATGTGTGCATATATATATATTGTACTATATATATATACTAATGTACTAGGTAGTGATTACTGGTATGTGTGTATATATATATATTGTACTATATATATATACTAATGTACTAGGTAGTGATTACTGGTATGTGTGTATATATATGTACTATATGTATAGTAATGTACTAAGTAGTGATTACCGATGTCTGTATATATATATATATTGTCCTATATATACTAATGTACTAGGTAGTGATTACTGGTGTGTGAGTGTGTATATATATTGTACCATATGTATAGTAATGTACTAAGTAGTGATTACCGATGTATGTCTGTCTGTTATATGTATATATATATATTGTGATTACTGGTATGTGTGTATATATATTTATTGTACTATATATATATACTAATGTACTTGTGATTACTGGTGTGTGTGTGTGTGTGTGTGTGTGTGTGTGTGTGTGTGTATATGTATATATATATATATACTCTTCAAAAAAAGAAACTTGACGTAGATGTAAAACCACTTTTTGCCAAATATCTAAAACAATTACATTAAATGAGAACCAAATAAGTCAAACAGAATTTTACAGCTTCATCCAAACGCAACCGCCTGTAAAAAACAACAACTGTTCATACAGTCCTTATAACGGCAGTAGAGGCGGTGACAGAATGCCAAGACTGAATGCAGCTCAACGGAGCAATGCCTTTGGGAGATTACAAGCTGGAGCAACTCAGTAAGAAGTGGCCAGGCACTTTGGCTTATCCAGACAGACAATCTCCGCACTGTGGACCCGATACAACAACACCAACAGAGTTGACGACAGACCAAGTTCAGGAAGAACAAGGGTGACAACCTAAGCACAAGATCGATACATCCGGCTTCGACACCTCCAAGACCGCAGTACCACAGCCACGTCTACAACAACACAGATCCCTGGGGTACGCAGAATATCAGATCAAACGATACTCAACAGACTGAGGGAGGCTGGAGGTTTGCACGAAGACCTGTTCGCCATCATGTATTGACCCCATGTCATCTGGCGGACCATCTGCTTTGGTGCCAACAGAGAGTTAGATGGGCATGTGCAAGATGGAGCAATGTACCGTTTACTGACGAGTCCCGTTTCCTACTCACACGTGCTGATGGGCGCGCACTTGTCTATAGATGTCGGGGTGAATGTTACACCCCCAACTGTGTGCAGCAGGTTGTCCCATTTTGCGGCGGGAGTGTCATGGTATGGGCCAGAATTCATCACGGGGGGTAGGACGCCTCTCGTGCATGTGGCAGGTGCATTGACAGGTGTGCGTTACAGAGACTTGATCCTATAGCCTTACGTTCTTCATCACGTCAACGTTCCTGGCGGACAGTTCCAGCAGGACAACGCTCGACCGCATTTTGCATGTGTTTGTCAGGACTTCTTGCAGCACAACAACATCCAGACATTAACCTTGGCCAGCCCGGTCACCAGATTTGTCCCCGATTGAGCAACTGTGGGACGAGTTGGATCGATGCGTTCGCAGAAGGAATCCACCGCCCCAAACACTTCCGGCGCTTCTTGATGCACTTCAGCATGAATGGCAGCACATCCAACAGCGTGTTATTGACAACTTGATTGCATCTATGGGTCGTCGGTGTCAAGCTGTGATTGATGCACGTGGTGGGCACAACCGATACTGACATTTGCTGTACCCCTGTGACATTAACTGTATCATGTACGTGTGTCTGTCTAGGTGACACGATTAATGTTTTGAACATTGTGTACATTGATCCTCAAACAGTGTTTTAATTATGGTTTCTGTGTCCTATTTTGGACAATCGCATTATATTACATTTTGAAAGTCAGTGTCAAGTTTTCTTTTTTTGAAGAGTATGTGTGTATATATATATATATATAGTACTATATGTATAGTAATGTACTAAGTAGTGATTACTGGTGAGTGTGTATATATATATATATTGTACTATATATATACTAATGTACTTGTGATTACTGGTGTGTATATATATAGTAGTGTAATATGCATAGTAATGTAGTAGGTAGTGATTACTGGTATGTGTGTATATATATATGTATTGTACCATATGTATAGTAATGTACTAAGTAGTGATAACCAATGTCTGTACATATATATTGTCCTATATATACTAATGTACTAGGTAGTGATAACTGGTGTGTGTGTGTATATATATATATATATATATATATTGTAAATCGCACAATTACCAAGCAAGTGACTTCGTCACCATTACCGATGCTCCCCACAAAGATACCTACATTTCCTTATTATTTCCAAAACTGTATTTCATTTTATTGATCAATGTGACCATACGACCTTATACTATCAGTAAAAGTGACAAATGCGCTTATGAACTGCGCAGCAAAGGTCGTGAACTAGTCTAGATTTCTACTGTATCATCCGGGTACTCACGTGAAAAAACAATAACAAAGGCAACAACCAGTCCTGGGGAATTGCTTTAGATCAGTGCCCCCTTAACATAAAGTTTTTTAGACATATTCCCTGAAATTACTTTTGAGGCTCTTATATGGTCAAACTTGATAAAAAAAAAAATATTTATGAGAAGACAAATTTATTTGACAAGATAACAAACATACATCAGGGAATCAGGAGTGTTCATAGATTCTTCTCGGCAACAGATTGACGGGCTCTGGTGGGGGGGCTTTCACTTGACTCAACAGATGAGTCTTTGCGACTGGGTCAAAGGCCGATACGAGCCAGCGTGTATGTATTGTTTAGCGGAAGTACGCTACTCAGTGGTTCCATTTGGTGTGTGTTTGGATTAATGTCAGGTTGGATTAAGGCGAGGATTCTCCTGTATTTTCTTTAGATGTAAATTCACTGATGCTTGAGAGGAGCATTCTTTTGGAGACGCATTAATTTCATGATTTACAGTATTTTGATCTCATTTCTATCCTATGTTTTGATTACTCTAAGACTAATTGTTAAGTTGACCATATGGGAGCCTCAGAAGTAATTTCAGGGAATATGTCTAACAAACATGATGTTAAATCAGGAAATATGTATAATACCTGAAAAAATTAGGGATTATGTATATTCCCTGAGTGAATCAGACATGTACTCAGTAGTGATTACTGGTTGACATATACATTGTACTACATGGTGATTACTGGAAGATACAAGTTTACTTGTGGCAAGTGACGTTGTAGGGCAATTAGCCGTTTCTGAAAGGGCTGTGTGCATATGAGGTGATACAGTCATGCTGTAACATTGTAACATTGTCTGCTGTGTGGTCAGCCAGGCATGCAATAGGCTTGCTAGTAGATTAAGGTGATTAGGCCAAGAGATCATGTTTGGTGTGTGTGTTGGGGGGGGGGGCTACTCAGCCTGACTACCAGGGTCATGGAGGGAATTACTTGGCTGAGATTGTCCACAGGTAATACAACAAACAGGTACAACAATTACTTAATGCCGTGTTTATTAGAATTAAGGTATTAACACAGGTAGCTGGTCAGTGGGAGAGAATGTCTGCCCGTAGTGGTGTGTGTTGTGATGGAAGGCTTTTACTAAGTGTTCATGGAGACCTGGTGATGTCAGTGAGGATCCATTGCTCCGAGGTAAAGATTGTGTGTCAGGATTACATGCTCTCATGTGGTGTTGGTGTCCAGGGTAGTGGTGTGGGGGTCGGTGTCCGGGGTAGTGGTGTGGGGGTCGCTGTCCGGGGTAGTGGTGTGGGGGTCGGTGTCCGGGGTAGTGGTGTGGGGGTCGGTGTCCAGGGTAGTGGTGTTGGGGTCGGTGTCCGGGGTAGTGGTGTGGGGAGGGCACTAACAATTGGCCAGGTTGATGTATCTTTTCTGTGGCTAGTTTTGTTACAGTAAATCAGTTTCATTGCTGAATGATTGGGTTCACATCCATCAGAGGAATTGATCTTGAAATCTGTGATGGATTATTTTTCAGTTATATTACTATCAGCTGATGTTTTTGGAGGTTTGTTTGTTGTTATTTACAGGGAGATTACTTACAGAGTTTGCTCTTAATGTGCTACTTTTCTATTCAGATAATTTCATATCATTTCAAATTTTAGACAATTCTGTGCACTTACGACAACCCTCTTCTGTGCTTATCCTTGACCCTTGACCTGTGTACTATATGACCACCCAGCAAACAATTCTACGTTGTGACAACGTTGTGAGGTTACGATGTCACAATACAAATCTGTAGACTCCCAGATTTGTTGCTACAACGTTGTGTGTAAACCAAAATATGAAGATGTTGCGATGATGTATGTTTCGCATGAGTATGGCTGATAATACAACCAATGCAGGATGTCCATGTCCTACATGATGACAAGGTATATCTCACACTTTAAACATAGTTGCTCCCTTAAACAACCCTGGCATGTCCATCATTGTGACAAGGTATATCTCACACTTTAAACATAGTTGCTCCCTTAAACAACCCTGGCATGTCCATCATTGTGACAAGGTATATCTCACACTTTAAACATAGTTGCTCCCTTAAACAACCCTGGCATGTCCATCATTGTGACAAGGTATATCTCACACTTTAAACATAGTTGCTCCCTTAAACAACCCTGGCATGTCCATCATTGTGACAAGGTATATCTGACACTTTAAACATAGTTGCTCCCTGAAACAACCCTGGCATGTCCATCATTGTGACAAGGTATATCTGACACTTTAAACATAGTTGCTCCCTTAAACAACCCTGGCATGTCCATCATTGTGACAAGGTATATCTCACACTTTAAACATAGTTGCTCCCTTAAACAACCCTGGCATGTCCATCATTGTGACAAGGTATATCTGACACTTTAAACATAGTTGCTCCCTTAAACAACCCTGGCATGTCCATCATTGTGACAAGGTATATCTGACACTTTAAACATAGTTGCTCCCTTAAACAACCCTGGCATGTCCATCATTGTGACAAGGTATATCTCACACTTTAAACATAGTTGCTCCCTTAAACAACCCTGGCATGTCCATCATTGTGACAAGGTATATCTCACACTTTAAACATAGTTGCTCCCTTAAACAACCCTGGCATGTCCATCATTGTGACAAGGTATATCTCACACTTTAAACATAGTTGCTCCCTTAAACAACCCTGGCATGTCCACACATATTTTATTCGACCCCTATAACAGATTTTCTTGGTGTGACATAAATTTAATTCATTCTGTTGTATATGGAGTCCTAGATTTAGTCTTCATTTGTTCCTGTAGATGATCTCTGCAATATAAAACACAGAATCGGTCTACTTGTTCCTGTAGATGATCTCTGCAATATAAACCACAGAATCAGTCTACTTGTTCCTGTAGATGATCTCTGCAATATAAACCACAGAATCAGTCTACTTGTTCCTGTAGATGATCTCTGCAATATAAAACACAGAATCAGTCTACTTGTTCCTGTAGATGATCTCTGCAATATAAAATACAGAATCGGTCTACTTGTTCCTGTAGATGATCTCTGCAATATAAAACACAGAATCAGTCTACTTGTTCCTGTAGATGATCTCTGCAATATAAAACAACACAGAATCAGTCTACTTGTTCCTGTAGATGATCTCTGCAATATAAAACACAGAATCAGTCTACTTGTTCCTGTAGATGATCTCTGCAATATAAAACAACACAGAATCAGTCTACTTGTTCCTGTAGATGATCTCTGCAATATAAAACACAGAATCAGTCTACTTGTTCCTGTAGATGATCTCTGCAATATAAAATACAGAATCGGTCTACTTGTTCCTGTAGATGATCTCTGCAATATAAAACACAGAATCAGTCTACTTGTTCCTGTAGATGATCTCTGCGATATAAAACAACACAGAATCAGTCTACTTGTTCCTGTAGATGATCTCTGCGATATAAAACACAGAATCAGTCTACTTGTTCCTGTAGATGATCTCTGCAATATAAAACACAGAATCAGTCTACTTGTTCCTGTAGATGATCTCTGCGATATAAAACACAGAATCAGTCTACTTGTTCCTGTAGATGATCTCTGCAATATAAAACACAGAATCAGTCTACTTGTTCCTGTAGATGATCTCTGCAATATAAAACACAGAATTGGTCTACTTGTTCCTGTAGATGATCTCTGCAATATAAAACACAGAATTGGTCTACTTGTTCCTGTAGATGATCTCTGCAATATAAAACACAGAATCAGTCTACTTGTTCCTGTAGATGATCTCTGCAATATAAAACACAGAATCAGTCTACTTGTTCCTGTAGGTGATCTCTGCAATATAAAACACAGAATCGGTCTACTTGTTCCTGTAGATGATCTCTGCAATATAAAACACAGAATCTGTCTACTTGTTCCTGTAGATGATCTCTGCAATATAAAACACAGAATCTGTCTACTTGTTCCTGTAGATGATCTCTGCAATATAAAACACAGAATCTGTCTACTTGTTCCTGTAGATGATCTCTGCAATATAAAACACAGAATCAGTCTACTTGTTCCTGTAGATGATCTCTGCAATATAAAACAACACAGAATCAGTCTACTTGTTCCTGTAGATGATCTCTGCAATATAAAACACAGAATCAGTCTACTTGTTCCTGTAGATGATCTCTGCAATATAAAACACAGAATCAGTCTACTTGTTCCTGTAGATGATCTCTGCAATATAAAACAACACAGAATCAGTCTACTTGTTCCTGTAGATGATCTCTGCAATATAAAACACAGAATCAGTCTACTTGTTCCTGTAGATGATCTCTGCAATATAAAACAACACAGAATCAGTCTACTTGTTCCTGTAGATGATCTCTGCAATATAAAACACAGAATCAGTCTACTTGTTCCTGTAGATGATCTCTGCAATATAAAACACAGAATCAGTCTACTTGTTCCTGTAGATGATCTCTGCATTTTAAAACACAGAATCGGTCTACTTGTTCCTGTAGATGATCTCTGCAATATAAACCACAGAATCAGTCTACTTGTTCCTGTAGATGATCTCTGCAATATAAAACACAGAATCTGTCTACTTGTTCCTGTAGATGATCTCTGCAATATAAAACACAGAATCTGTCTACTTGTTCCTGTAGATGATCTCTGCAATATAAAACACAGAATCTGTCTACTTGTTCCTGTAGATGATCTCTGCATTTTACAACACAGAATCGGTCTACTTGTTCCTGTAGATGATCTCTGCAATATAAAACACAGAATCTGTCTACTTGTTCCTGTAGATGATCTCTGCAATATAAAACACAGAATCTGTCTACTTGTTCCTGTAGATGATCTCTGCAATATAAACCACAGAATCGGTCTACTTGTTCCTGTAGATGATCTCTGCATTTTAAAACACAGAATCGGTCTACTTGTTCCTGTAGATGATCTCTGCAATATAAAACACAGAATCTGTCTACTTGTTCCTGTAGATGATCTCTGCAATATAAAACACAGAATCTGTCTACTTGTTCCTGTAGATGATCTCTGCAATATAAAACACAGAATCAGTCTACTTGTTCCTGTAGATGATCTCTGCAATATAAAACACAGAATCAGTCTACTTGTTCCTGTAGATGATCTCTGCAATATAAAACACAGAATCAGTCTACTTGTTCCTGTAGGTGATCTCTGCAATATAAAACACAGAATCAGTCTACTTGTTCCTGTAGATGATCTCTGCAATATAAAACACAGAATCAGTCTACTTGTTCCTGTAGATGATCTCTGCGATATAAAACAACACAGAATCAGTCTACTTGTTCCTGTAGATGATCTCTGCAATATAAAACAACACAGAATCAGTCTACTTGTTCCTGTAGATGATCTCTGCAATATAAAACACAGAATCAGTCTACTTGTTCCTGTAGATGATCTCTGCAATATAAAACAACACAGAATCAGTCTACTTGTTCCTGTAGATGATCTCTGCAATATAAAACACAGAATCAGTCTACTTGTTCCTGTAGATGATCTCTGCGATATAAAACAACACAGAATCAGTCTACTTGTTCCTGTAGATGATCTCTGCAATATAAAATACAGAATCGGTCTACTTGTTCCTGTAGATGATCTCTGCGATATAAAACAACAGTCTACTTGTAGTACAAGTACAACATTTTCCCTTACGCATACAAATAATGTATTAATTCATAGAAAGTTCCAAAAATTCTATTTCAGTATTAGTATTGATATTAATTTATATGAATATTTAAGAATTGACTTCAAAATGCTTTTGCGTGAATTGAAGAAACACATATACAGGTAGACACACAGTTTAAATTCACTCAAAAGATTCTTAAACCACCAAGCTAAATAAATTCAAACAGATTCTTAAACCACACCTTTTTAATTAATATATGTAATTATATTATCCAATAATGTAATTATGTTACTTAAAACAAGACAGGGGTGATACAACTCTCTGACATTTAATATGCCATTTTGTTTCATGACATATTGCATGAGAATAGAAACAATTTATTGATCAAGAACAATTACCTAAAGTGATCCAGATCCAGAGATGCACAGCAGTCTTCATACAGTCCTTTTGGCAACATGGTGTCAATGGCATCAGGAAATTGTAAAGTAGTTTTACTCACCACAAAATCAATGCTCTGTCGATTGTGAGTACTCTCCTGAGATGTTCCCTTTCGACGTGAAACAGTTGATCTCACGCCCACACAAAATATGGGCAGCCAAATGTTTGAATGTAACTGCATGCAATCTGTAAACAGCTACTAACAAATGATATGAAGTTTGTGTTACTCACATAGGGCTGTTATTAGACATATATATATGTAGGAAATTAAACTTATGGGATATTATAAGTTGTTTCTTGTGCGTTATTACAACGTTGTGTGGTGTCTGATGTCTGATGCACAACGTTCTCACATCGTGTTTGTGCAACGTTGTAGTTATGTGGTGAAATAACATTATACTAATGTTATCATGTTTAAAGTAGTTTTAAAGAATGAAAATCCAAATGCTGAATAAAAAATGAAAGTAATGTATTACCTCCTTGGTTTTCTGACGAAATCAAGCTGGTTTTGATGAAACATTTCCATTCCAATGACTATGGTTTAGCAAACTGTAGTTACAAAAACATTGTAGGATGTCAAAGGCACAATGTTCTCACAACATATTTTTGCAATGTTGTAATTACGTTGTAAAATAATGTTCTACTGCGACGTAATTAATACGTTGTGGAAACGTTACATCACAACGTTACCAATCTACAACTTTACCACAACATTGTAACAACGTTACATCACAACGTTACCAATCTACAACCATACCACAACATTGTCAAAACGTTACATCACAGCGTTACCAATCTACAACCATACCACAACATTGTCAAAATGTTGACAATCTACAACCTTACCACAAAATTGTCAAAACGTTACATCACGACGTTACCAATCTGCAACCTTACCACAACGTTGTGAAAACGTTTCATCACAACGTTACCAATCTGCAACCTTACCACAACATTGTAAAAACGTTACCAATCTGCAAACTTACCACAACATTGTAAAAACGTTACCAATCTACAACCTTACCACAACGTTGTTAAAACGTAACCAATCTACAGCTATACCGAAACGTTGTAAAAACGTTACCAATCTACAACCTTACCACAACGTTGTTAAAACGTTACCAATCTACAACCTTACCACAACATTGTAAAAACGTAACATCACAACGTTACCAATCTGCAACCTTACCACAACGTTGTGAAAACGTTACCAATCTGCAACCTTACCACAACAGTGTAAAAACGTTACATCACAACGTTACCAATCTTCAACCTTACCACAACGTTGTGAAAACGTTACCAATCTGCAACCTTACCACAACGTTGTAAAAACGTTACCAATCTACAACCTTACCACAACAGTGTAAAAACGTTACATCACAACGTTACCAATCTGCAACCTTACCACAACGTTGTTAAAACGTTACCAATCTGCAACCTTACCACAACAGTGTAAAAACGTTACATCACAACGTTACCAATCTGCAACCTTACCACAACATTGTAAAAACTTTACCAATCTACAACCTTACCACAACAGTGTAAAAACGTTACATCACAACGTTACCAATCTATAACCTTACCACAACATTGTAAAAACGTTACATCACAACGTTCCCAATCTACAACCTTACCACAACATTGTAAAAACGTTATATCACAACATTACCAATCTACAACCTTACCACAACAGTGTAAAAACGTTACATCACAACATTACCAATCTGCAACCTTACCACAACATTGTAAAAACGTTACCAATCTACAACCTTACCACAACGATGTAAAAATGTTACCAATCTACAGCTATACCGAAACGTTGTAAAAACATTACCAATCTACAACCTTACCACAACATTGTAAAAACGTAACATCACAACGTTACCAATCTGCAACCTTACCACAACGTTGTTAAAACGTTATATCACAACGTTACCAATCTACAACCTTACCACAACGTTGTGAAAACTTGTGTTAGCTGGGCAGGCTCTTGCATCAGCCTGCAAGTCTTGGAGATCATTGATTTTGTATCTTAACCTGATTGTTGATAAATGATGTCATACAGTGGTAGTATACAGTTATATTCAGGTGTGTTGACCCACTGGTTTATACTGTCATAGTGTACTTCAGAACATGTCCTTTAAGCTTGGTAAGAGAATGGGTTGAATTGGTTGAGAGAATTGGTTGAGAGAATGGGTTCAATTGGTTTAGAGAATGGGTTGAATCGGTTGAGAGAATGGGTTGAATTGGTTGAGATATTGGTTGAATTAGTTGAATTGGTTGAGAGAATGGGTTGAATTGGTTTAGAGAATGGGTTGAATCGGTTTAGAGAATTGGTTGAATCGGTTGAGAGAATGGGTTGAATTGGTTGAGAGAATGGGTTGAATCGGTTGAGGGAATTGGTTGTATCGATTGAAAGAATGGGTTGAATTGGTTGAGATATTGGTTGAATCGGTTGAGAGAAAGGGTTCAATTGGTTTAGAGAATGGGTTGAATCGGATGAGAGAATGGGTTCAATCGGTTGAGAGAATGGGTTCTATTGGTTGAGAATGGGTTGAATTGGTTGAGAGAATTGGTTGAATCAGTTGAGAGAATGGGTTTTCAACGTTGTTAAAACGTTACCAATCTGCAACCTTACCACAACATTGTAAAAACTTTACCAATCTACAACCTTACCACAACAGTGTAAAAACGTTACATCACAACGTTACCAATCAGCAACCTTACCACAACGT
Organism: Haliotis cracherodii; assembly: GCF_022045235.1. Taxonomy (NCBI): domain Eukaryota; kingdom Metazoa; phylum Mollusca; class Gastropoda; order Lepetellida; family Haliotidae; genus Haliotis; species Haliotis cracherodii. The sequence continues at coordinate 291,615 of NW_027266341.1, read as the reverse complement.
TGTTTTAACGTTACCAATCTACAACCTTACCACAACGTTGTGAAAACGTTACATCACAACGTTACCAATCTATTGGTTGAGAATGGGTTGAATTGGTTGAGAGAATTGGTTGAATCAGTTGAGAGAATGGGTTGAATCAGTTGAGAGAATGTGTGGAATCGGTTGAGAGATTTGGTTGAATCAGTTGAGAGAATAGGTTGAATTGGTTGAGAGAATGGGTTCAATTTTGTTTAGAGAATGAGTTGAATGGGTTGAGAGAATTGGTTGAATTGGTTGAGAGAATGGGTTGAATTAGTTGAATTGGTTGAGAGAATGGGTTGAATTGGTTTAGAGAATGGGTTGAATTGGTTGAGAGAATTGGTTGAATTGGTTGAGAGAATGGGTTGAGAGAATGGGTTGAATTGGTTGAGAGAATGGGTTGAATTGGTTGAGAAAATGGGTTGAATCGGTTGAGAGAAAAAGTTAAATTGGTTGAGAAAATAAGTTGAATCAGTCGAGAGAATAAGTTGAATTGGTCCTATCGAATATCTTAACAATTAAGATTTGACTTAAAGATTCCCTCCATGGTGTCCCTGAGAATGGGTTGGTCCTGTAGCCTAACACTGTCCAGTTGTCTACAGGAGAATAGGTGGCATCTCATGGAAGTTATTTGTGTTGTTGGGGTTGTGTGGGTTGTGTGGGTTGTGGGGGTTGTGTGGGTTGTGGGGGTGGTGCTCTCCAGAGAGTAAACATGACGTCCATGCATTGTGTGGCAGTGTGGATATGTCTGGGATGTCGTAACATCATGGATTCTTGGACAAACCAGAACCAGTCCATACAGCTTAGTGTACTGAAGACCTACAGGAGGGCTGGCCGGGGCACAAACACTGACTGTGTTGAAGATGGATCATGGGTGGTGGCACGAAGGGCTTGTTGACAGCTGGAAGTGGTCCTTCGGTGTTTACTCAGGTCAAACATGGCTGTGTCCCACGTATGTGTGGCGGTATGTCTGAGGCGGTCAGTGATGGGAAGTTCACTGCAACAATGCCTGGACTAGCTACAAGCTCTGTTGGGGAGGCAGCGTTCTGTGGAGTCACATCAACCAGAATAGTCACTTGTGTCACATGTTGTTATGCTGTTTGACCGACAAGTCGTGACCTTTAAACTGGACCCAGGAGAAGTAACTCTGTCTTAATCTGTATGTATGTCTGTCTGAATCTGTATGTATGTCTGGATGTATGTCTGTATGTCTGTATGTATGTCTGGATGTCTGTCTGAATCTGTATGTCTGTATGTATGTCTGTAAGTCTGTAAGTCTGTATGTATGTCTGGATGTCTGTATTTATGTCTGTATGTCTGTAAGTCTGTATGTCTGTATGTCTGTCTGTATGTCTGTATGCCTGTATGTATGTCTGTATATATGTCTGTATGTCTGTATGCATGAATGTCTGTATGCATGAATGTCTGTATGTATGACTGTATGTCTGTCTGAATATGTCTGTCTGTCTGTCTGTCTGTCTGTATGTATGTCTATGTCTGTATGTCTGTATGTCTGTTTATATGTCTGGATGTCTCTGAATATGTATGTATGTCTGTATGTATGTCTGTATGTGTGTAAGTCTGTGTGTATGTATGTCTGTATGTCTGGAGGTATGTCTGTATGACTATGTATGTATGTCTGTATGTCTGTATGTATGTCTGAATCTGTAAGTCTGTATGTATGTATGACTGTATGTCTGTCTGTCTGTCTGTCTGTAAGTCTGTATGTCTGTATGTATGTCTGTATGTATGTCTGTATGTATGTCTGTATGTCTGTAAGTCTGTATGTATGTCTGTATGACTGTATGTATGTCTGTATGACTGTATGTATGTCTGTAAGTCTGTCTGTATGTCTGTAAGTCTGTATGTATGTCTGTATGTATGTCTGTATGACTGTATGTATGACTATGTATGTCTGTCTGTAAGTCTGTCTGTAAGTCTGTATGTATGTCTGTAAGTCTGTAAGTCTGCATGTCTGTATGTATGTCTGTATATATGTCTGGATGCATGTATGTCTGTATGTATGACTGTATGTCTGTCTGTCTGTAAGTCTGTCTGTATGTCTGTAAGTATGTATGTCTGTAAGTCTGTATGTATGTATGTCTGTATGTCTGTCTGTCTGTATGTATGTCTATGTATGTATGTATGTATGTATGTATGTATGTATGTATGTCTGTCTGTATGTATATATGTCTGTATGTATGACTGTATGTCTGTCTGTCTGTATGTATGTATGTATGTCTGTATGTATGTATGTATGTATGTATGTATGTCTGTATGTATGACTGTATGTATATATGTCTGTATGTATGTCTGTCTGTATGTATGTATGTCTGTATGTATGTATGACTGTATGTCTGTCTGTATGTATATATGTCTGTATGTATGTATGTCTGTCTGTATGTATATATGTCTGTATGTATGTATGACTGTATGTCTGTCTGTATGTATGTATGTATGTCTGTCTGTATGTATGTATATATGTCTGTATGTATGTATGACTGTATGTCTGTCTGTATGTATATATGTCTGTATGTCTGTCTGTATGTCTGTATGTATGTCTGTATGTATGTATGTATGTCTGTCTGTATGTATGTCTGTATGTATATATGTCTGTATGTATATATGACTGTATGTATGTATGACTGTATGTATGTCTGTATGTATGTATATATGTCTGTATGTCTGTCTGTATGTCTGTAAGTCTGTATGTCTGTATGTATGTCTGTATGTCTGTATATCTGTATGTATGTACGTCTGTATGTCTGTAAGTCTGTATGTATGTCTGTATGACTGTATGTATGACTGTATGTATGTCTGTCTGTAAGTCTGTATGTATGTCTGTAAGTCTGCATGTCTGTATGTATGTCTGTATATATGTCTAGATGCATGTATGTCTGTATGTATGACTGTATGTCTGTATGTATGACTGTATGTCTGTCTGTCTGTAAGTCTGTATGTATGTAAGTCTGTATGTCTGTATGTATGTCTATGTATGTATGTCTGGATGTCTGTATGTATGTCTGTATGTCTGTATGAATGTCTGTATGTCTGTCTGGATGCCTGTATGTCTGTATGTCTGGATGCCTGTATGTCTGTATGTATGTCTGTATGTATGACTGTATGTATGTCTGTATGTATGTCTGGATGTCTGGATGTCTGTATGTCTGTCTGTCTGTCTGTATGTCTGTTTGGATGTCTTTATGTCTGTCTGGATGTGTGTATGTATGTCTGTATGTCTGTCTGTATGGATGTCTGTCTGGATGTCTGTCTGTCTGTCTGGATGCCTGTATGTCTGTATGTCTGTCTGTATGTCTGTATGTATGTCTGCATGGATGTCTGTATGGATGTCTGTCTGGATGTCTGTATGTCTTGATGTCTGTCTGGATGTCTGTATGTCTTGATGTCTGTATGTCTTGATGTCTGTATATATGTCTGTATGTCTGTCTGGATGTCTGTATGTCTGTCTGGATGTCTGTATGTCTGCCTGGATGTATGGATGGATGTCTGGATGTCTGGATGGATGGATGGATGGACATCTGGATGGATGGATGTCTGTCTGGATGGACGTCCACATATCATGTGATGCCAGTTTGTTCGATGGCTGCCTGATCCGGCTGTGTGTATAATCTAGACACATTGTGACACCTACAGGATCAATGCAGTCCGGGTAGCTAATACTCAAACATTGATTTTCGGGCTCTAAATGTGTGGCCATCGACTTTGGCAGATTAATGTTGTGTCATTTACAAAACACTGCAGCTTCTAAAGGTTTATGCATAATGGTGATTTTGTACCACTGTTTGTGATTCTAATTGCTTAGGTTGGCTGCTGGTTGCTGTTACTGACCGAGTGATGTGGAAAGGCTCTGTGTGTTCAGTGTATTTTAGGGACAGGTCACATTATGCTGGATGCTAACACTGTCTTGCATAATGGGAATACTTTGAATAGGGTGAATATTGGGATGATTGTAAATACTTTGAATAGGGTGAATATTGGGATGATTGTAAATTCTTTGAATAGGGTGAATATTGGGATGATTGTAAATTCTTTGAATAGGGTGAATATTGGGATGATTGTAAATACTTTGGATAGGGTGAATATTGGGATGATTGTAAATACTTTGAATAGGGTGAATATTGGGATGATTGTAAATACTTTGAATAGGGTGAATATTGGGATGATTGTAAATACTGGGAATATGGTGAAAACTTATTTCCAGAACACCATCAAATGATGTTACATGTATGCTAATTGTGTCATTTTGACAATTTGCTTTGTTTAATAAAATCCCCAAGTATTTATTATCAGCTGTCGTGACAAGACAAAATGACTGCATTAGATAGCACTGCCTAACGATGATAAACGAGCTGGAATTATATATCGTGTTTTCTGTCTCCAGATCGAGACCTAAACAACAGCAGTCAGCCCCGGCAGACAGATCGCCACAGTCTCGAAAACAGCCTTGCCACGGAGTGAGTGTATATTGTTTTGTGTCCTGTAGTAGCAGGCAAGGCTCCGGTTAGGGCAGCAAACACAGAACAGCCTACTGGTGTGTGAGTTGACAGCTGACTTTATTTGCAAATACGCTAGTTGTTTCTGAACTCGCGAAAAGAAATGCGAACCACAGAAACATATAGAGAAGTATGTACGTTAAGAACTCCAATGCATAAACAGTTCATCCAATTTAATATGCTATGCATACTATAAACATTATTTATACTTGATATTTTACATTAATGTATCAAACATGCTGAGCAGTAGTAACACTTACCCTTGTGGTTTTGAGCCAAATTACATCTAAAAATACTTAAGACGGTTACATAAATACCGCCTCTACAAATTGCCATGGTATCAACATAATATGAACACAAAATATACACATAACTTACCACTGTGTGGCAATGAGCTGGCAACTATGTCAGCGTTGGCAGATCACAGGCATCGTAACATCGATTGCCATATTCTAGAAAACTTTAAACAATAAGGCCGCATAAGAAAAAGGAAATGGCCAATAAAATTAAGAACATGTAAAATACATACATACTGCATTCACACATGTAGCTAGATGGTATTTAAGTAATGATTGATAGTTAAATTTGATTATGGATTTAGTTTAGATTTAACTAAAGTGTTCAACAAATTAAGAGGGAACAGGTATAGAATATCTGAAGATATCGAGATAACATGTATACTTATTATGAAGTACTAGTTTATGTTTAAAACTATTTTCAGTTTGACATATATAGATATATATATAAAAGATGTATAATAACCAATCAATGCATTACCTTAATGCATCTAATTCATAAAACTAAATACACAGACATCTCTACAAGATACATAAATATGAACCAAACACAAACTAACCTTATAGAGATCCTGATCACAAAAAATATATCAGCCACTGATTTGAATGCAATCCACAGCACCACTGATTTCCTTCAAGTGTAAGTGACCAACTAATTTAGAAAAGTCAGCTAAAAACAGAAGAAACCTTTTACTTACATAATACAGAAACTGGGAAGGAAAACAAAGCAAGATGCTTGTGCTGTTGGTGACTGTTAAGGTGAAAGTGGCTATTGTTATGTTAGTAGTTATGTAAGTACTGGAGCTAGTCTAATTGTTGTTGTTTTTATACTGCTCAAGTAATCTAGCTTGAGAAAGAAACAGGCTAAACAGAAACAAGACAATTAAAAGACTTTATTAAAATATTTACAAAATAGCAATGAAATCAACTCGGCCACATGTCCTAACCCACACCAGACATTAACTCAAAAAGAAGTCCACTCTATGCCACACTATACCACAACACAACACAACACAACATAACACAAGACAAGACACCCGAACCACACAAAACAATGCATCTGAACAACAGAACACATTTGAACCACACAACACAACACATTTGAACAACACAACACAACACATCTGAACAACAAACACATCTGAACAACACAACACATCTGAACCACACAACACAACACATCTGAACCACACAACACAACACTTCTGAACAACACAACACACCTGAACCACACAGCACAACATGGCATATCTGAACAACAAACACATCTGAACCAAACAACACAACATGGCATATCTGAACAACACAACACATCTGAACCAAACAACACAACATGGCATATCTGAACCACACAACATATTACAACACATCTGAACCACACAACACAACACATCTGAACCACACAACACAACACTTCTGAACCACACAACACAACACATCTGAACCAAACAACACATCTGAACCACACAACACAACACATCTGAACCACACAACACAACGCATCTGAACCACACAACACAACGCATCTGAACCACATAACACAACACATCTGAACCACGTAACACAACGCATCTGAACCACACAACACAACACATCTGAACCACACAACACAACACACCTGAACCACACACCACAACACTTCTGAACCACACAACACAACACTTCTGAACCACACAACACATCTGAACCAAACAACACAACATGGCATATCTGAACCACACAACACAACACATCTGAACCACATAACACAACACATCTGAACCACACAACACAACACATCTGAACCACACAACACAACAAATCTGAACCACACAACACATTACAACACATCTGAACCACACAACAAAACACATCTGAACCACACAACACAACACATCTGAACCACACAACACAACAAATCTGAACCACACAACACATTACAACACATCTGAACCACACAACACAACACATCTGAACCACACAACAAAACACATCTGAACCACACAACACAACACATCTGAACCACACAACACATTACAACACATCTGAACCACACAACAAAACACATCTGAACCACACAACACAACACATCTGAACCACACAACACAACACATCTGAACCACACAACACATTACAACACATCTGAACCACACAACACATTACAACACATCTGAACCACATAACACAACACATCTGAACCACACAACACATTACAACACATCTGAACCACACAACACAGCACATCTGAACCACACAACAAAACACATCTGAACCACACAACACAACACATCTGAACCACACAACACATTACAACACATCTGAACCACACAACAAAACACATCTGAACCACACAACAAAACACATCTGAACCACACAACACATCTGAACCACACAACACATTACAACACATCTGAACCACACAACACATCTGAACCAAACAACACAACATGGCATATCTGAACCACACAACACAACACATCTGAACCACACAACAAAACACATCTGAACCACACAACACAACACATCTGAACCACACAACACAGCACATCTGAACCACACAACACATTTCAACACATCTGAACCACACAACAAAACACATCTGAACCACACAACACATTACAACACATCTGAACCACACAACACATTACAACACATCTGAACCACACAACACAACACATCTGAATCACAAACTAGGTAATGTTTTGAGAAATAGGTGATATGTAACAATCCCTATCATGAATCAGTGCACGAATATCCAGCACTTTGTTCTTGTTGACTGTCCAAATGATTGCCAGAATAGTGTTGGAAGTTGGCCAGATTTAGCCATCGAATCCACATCTGGCAAATAGATACAATGCAAATCAGGTTGTAAACAGCCTCAAATCACCTTCCTGTTGCTCTAATATAGGTATAGTGAGGCTTCCAGAGTAATGGGTACTGGTATGTTTGTTTGCAAGGGAGGTAACTCTAAATCACACTTTGGGTTATGATCTGTGGCCACAACAGCATTAGACATTGTACGTGTGTAATGATAAGTGTTAATGTCAACAGAAGTCCATTAATCTATATTAAGTAGTCATACCCCAGCAGTTTCTAGCAGCTAAGTCAAGAGAGAGCTCTCCCTTGAGCTGTAACAAGATGGCCACCATTCTGACCACATGGTCTGAATAAAAGGGCTTTTTAACACGAAGTACCTTTCTTCAGTTATTGTTACAAACCACTACATGGTGTCAGAAGTAAGTCTACCCATCAAAGAAGTTACTGACAACGATAATGAATAACTTGGAGCCTCCCCAACCTTTGGAACTTGCTGGAAATGTGAGTGAAAACTGGCGCCGTTTCAAGCAAGCATGGGAATGCTACTACACCATTACTGTTGATGGTAAAAACAAACCTGATGTCTACAAGTCATCTTTATTGCTGCATTGCGTTGGAGAAATTGCCAGAGAAGTATTTAATTCTTTTGAATGGGCTGAAGAGGAAGATGAACAGAAAGTTGAAAAAATCTTAGAAAAATTTGAGCAATACTGTGTTCCCAGAAAAAATGTGACATTTGAGAGATACAAATTTTTTACATGTTCACAAAAGGCAGACCAGACAATAGATCAGTATGTTAGTGAATTGCAACAAAAAGCTAAATCTTGTGAATTTGGACAACTGGAAGACAGTTTGGTTAGAGACAGAATAGTGTGTGGCGTGTACAACAGTGCTTATCGAGAGAAATTACTGCGTGATGATAGATTAACTCTTTCAAAAGCAATAGACACATGTCGTGCTGCAGAAATGGCAAGTTGTCAAGCTAAAGAAGTACGTGAAGATTGTGCAGTTCATTACATAAAATCCAAACCAAAGTCAAAACCAAAACAGAAAATTAACTACAAGCAAATAAGTAAACAAGAAACAGTAAAACAAGAGCTTTGTGGACGGTGTGGAAGAAATCATATGTAACCTTAGGTTCCGGGTACCTTACCCTTCTACCTTTGGTCACTTGTACTTATCAACTACTCCTTGGTTCTAGGGATGATGTAGCTCTCTCAAAATCACAAGTCAGATGGTTTGCTCCAGTCCTTTTTATTTATGATAGAATTAATCATAAATATACACACATGGTCCTCAGCTAAGTTCTTGTTGTTGCCTGCATTACTTAAATACAACACATACCTAGATGATGCGTTGAAGAGCCTTATGGTTTTTCTGATGAACGTTTAACTCTACTTCTTTTCTGACTCGGAATCCCCAAACCACAGTGAACCTTTCTGTTCAGCTGTATGCTCCCGACTCCCTGCACCACTCTCGGACAACTAACAAAATACTATCGATGATAATCTTAGCTCCTCCCTCCAAAATCACATTTGACATCATGAGAAATGAGTCATAATGGTCATTCCCCAATTTCCATAGTAATTAGCTTTACCATAAAGCCCTTCTGGACTAACCACTTTGAGTACCTCTTTAGGGTCATTGGTCAACTTGGACATACTCATATAACCAAATCAAATACCCTCAACTACCTCTGCCAGACTGGAAGGCACCGAAAAGATACCCAATCCTGTTATTTAGACATTCCAATCAAGCAGTAGTAATCAGAAATACTTGATCACCACTAATCTAACAATCCCGTTCTATCCATCTGTCTCTCTTCTGACATCTTTATTGCAGGACCGTATTCTACTAATTTCCTCAGACCAACGAAAAGTTATCTCTATCACTCAATAGAAGCAAAATCCCTGGGGGTTATGCTCTCACCCTGTACGGTCACTTCTCTCATATGCATCCATATTTCTACCCAAAAGCTTAATTTAGTAAACTACATTTTAAGTAAATATTAAAAAAACCTTTTTCCAAAATACCCTGGTTATACATACCCCAAAACAGAAATGTCCAGCATCTGGTCAAAAGTGTTTGAAATGTGGTCTTCTCGGACATTTTGCTACACAATGTAGATCTCATTCAGGTCGATCCTGACGTGTCTATAATATTGATGCAGAAGCATGTGATTATCCACCAGAAGATGCAGAATTCTTCGTTGATGTTGTGGATACAGACAGTCAGAGGGTCTCTTACTCAAAGGCTTGGATGATGTCACTTGACATAAATGGAACACAGGTACCCCTCAAACTTGACAGCGGCTCAGACATGAACCTCATCAGCTTGTCACAGTAGAATAAACTAAAATACCAGCCACCATTAGAACCTCCTAAGATGAGCCTAAAAGCTTATGGTGGACTTGACATACCTGTTGAAAGACAGGCAGAGCTCACAGTCATCTACAAAGGTAAACCATACAAGACTGTATTCATGGTAACGCCAGACAACAATAGATGTATCCTTGGTGTGGAGGATTGTGAGAGACTGAGATGTATTCACAGGGCTTGGATGCTTGCCTGGTGAACATACCATAACAGTTGACAAAGAAGTCACACCAGTCATAGAAGCTTGTAGAAAAGTGCCGTTTACTCTCCATGATCAACTTAAAGAAGAGTTGAACAGAATGAAATCACTTGGAGTGATCACAGAGGTTACAGAACCTACTGAATGGGTTAGTTCGATGGTGACTGTACACAAGAAACAAGGGAAATTGAGAATATGCCTAGATCCTCGCAATTTGAATCTAGCAGTTCAGAGAGAACACTATAAACTCCCAACTCGTGAAGAAGTGATGTCGCAGTTTGCTGGTGCTAAAGTGTTTATCAAGCTGGACACCTCCTCAGGCTTTTGGCAAATGAAGCTAGATCATGCCAGCTCAATGCTGACAGCATTCAACACACCATTTGGGAGATACCGTTATCTCAGACTCCCATTTTGTATTTCAAGTGCGCCAGAAGTGTATCATCGAACCATACATCAACTCTTCAAGCACATTAGAGGTGTAGACACCAGTATGGATGACATGATCATCTTTGGTAAAGACACCAGAGAGCACAACGAGCGACTGAAAGCAGTACTTCAGAAGTGTAGAGACAGTGGTCTGAAATTGAATAGAGAGAAATGTGAAGTGGGTGTCACAGAGCTTACCTTCCTGGGAGATAGAATTTCTGCTGATGGACTCAAACCAGACCCTAACAAGGTGAAAGCCATCATGGATCTTCAGAAACCCACAGAAAAGAAGGAACTGCAACGGTTCCTTGGGATGGTTAATTACCTAGGAAGGTACATTCAAGACCTCTCAACAAAATCAGCACCACTTAGGCAGGTGTTGGAAAAAGGTCTCATGAACAGGACAAATCATGGGAAGAACTTCGAAACTTCATCTCACAAAGACCGGTTCTTCAATTCTATGATACCAAGAAACCCATCAAAGTGTCTACAGATGCATCAAAACATGGACTTGGTGCCATACTGCTGCAACAACATGAAGATGCGTGGATGCCAGTAGCATATGCGTCAAGGGCGATGACCACTGCAGAGACTCACTACGCACAGATCGAGAAGGAAGCACTAGCAATGTGTTTTGGAGCTGAACGGTTCCATCAATATGTGTATGGGAGAAAGTTTCTCGCAGAAACTGACCATAAACCACTGATTCCCATCTTCAAGAAAGCTCTGAATGACTGTCCTCCACACATTCAACGTTTCCGTCTTCGCATGCAGAAATATGACATGGAGGTAATGTACACTCCTGGTCGAGAGATGTATGCAGCAGATACCCTGTCAAGGAACTTTCCTAGTGATCAATCACCCACCAGTACAACTGAAGCAGATGTACAAATGTTAGTTGACAGTATCTTGTCAACAGTGCAGGTGTCAACCGACAGATTCGCACATATCAGAGCAGAAAGCAACATAGATCCAGAAATGACAGCTCTAAAAGCAATCATCTTGTCAGGTTGGCCTAATGAACATTCACAGTGCCCAAGAAACCTGGATGATTTCTGGAATTATCGAGATGAACTTTCATGTATTGACGGAGTAGTCTTCAAAGGCAACCGCATCGTCATGCCCAAAGGTATGCGGAAACTGATGTTGCAGAAAGTACATGCAGGACATCTGGGTCAAGAAAAATGCAAGCAGAGAGCTAGAGAAGTTCTATTCTGGCCTCGAATGAATCATGACGTAGATGTCATGGTAAGTGGATGTGAGACGTGCTTGAACTATCGTCATCGTCATCAACCTGAACCACTATCACCTCACCCAGTAGCTGCTCAGCCATGGCAGTATGTCTCCACTGATCTTTTTGAACTCTACTCAAAAGACTATCTATTAGTTGTGGATGCATACTCTAACTTCCCAGAAGTCATTACTTTGCCAAATCAGTCCAGCCAAGCCGTCATCAAAGCACTACGATCCATATTTGCCAGACATGGTTCACCAGTTGAACTGTTCAGTGATAACGGACCATGTTATGCGAGTGCAGAATTTGCAGATTTTGCTGTTGAATGGGACTTTAAACACTCTACATCTAGTCCTAAATACCCCCAGTCAAACGGTCTTGCAGAACGCACAGTCCAGACTGTCAAAAACGTCATGAAAAAGTGCATTGACAGTGTTGAAGATCCTCATCTAGGACTGCTCGCCTATCGTACCATACGTCTAGCTGGTAGTTTCTCTCCGTCACAGCTGTTAATGAATCGGAAAATCAGGTCCAATCTCCCACTGAAGAAAGATCTCCTTCAGTCAAGTACACCTGATCCAGATCAAGTCATCAAACACAAGCTGGTTTCGAAAGAGGAACAAAAGTACTACTTCGACCAGAAAGCATCTCCTCTACCTCTACCCCAGTTAGAACCAGGTAGCAGTGTGAGAGTGTATCAAGACACAAGTAATGACTGGAAAACAAAAGGTGCAATAGTGCAAAAGGTAGCACCAAGATCCTACCTTGTGCAAACAGAGGGAGGTGGAAGACTGAGACGAAATCGCCGTGATCTCCTCCTTACCCCTCATGACAACACACCTCACATTACAACTAACCAGCCTGCAACAACAACAACAACTACAACTTGCTTGACAACTCCCGAAGCACAGCACAGTGGTACTAAAACACGATCTGGCCGAGTCATCAACAAGCCATCTCGTCTGATCGAAACTGAGTGATGTGTGAATTCTGAACTGTTCTAAAGTTAAGAGAATGGCAAGCAATCATAAATGTGCAAACTGAATGACAAGAAGAGACACTCATCAGGAAGGAACTGAACATGATCAATTTGACATGATGTGTCATTTTAAGCACTCATTGATAAAATAAGAAAAGAAGTTAAACTTATCTATTGTTGATGTGCTTAGCCAGGCTTTTAAGTGTTTACATTGTTACCAGTTTAATTCAGAGTTTATATAATGTTAATTTCAACTTAGAAAGGGAGATGTAATGATAAGTGTTAATGTCAACAAAAGTCCATTAATCTATATTAAGTAGTCATACCCAAGCAGTTTCTCGCAGCTAAGCCAACGAGGGAGCTCTCCCTTGAGCTGTAACAAGATGGCCACCATGCAGGCCACATGGTCTGAATAAAAGGGCTTTTTAACACGAAGTACCTTTCTTCAGTTATTGTTACAAACCACTACAACGTGCACTTTCCAGAACTAACTACTGATCTCAAGCCACATGACAGTAACCTAACAACCACACTCACCAAGGGAAGTTCTGACCTGCCCCCTTACCTTCCACCTCGACACGGCTGCCTCAAGACCTGCCCTGGTACTGGCATCTTGTGGCCTCAGGGCTTCCAGGGGCTGACTAATGAGGCCTGGGTCCCGTTTCACAAAGCGATCTTAGCGCTAAGACGATCGTAACTTCCACGACAATCATGGCTTATGACAATGGTAGTACTAAGATCGCTTTGTGGAACAGGGCCCTGGGTGATGTGTGGCCAGTGTGCTTCATACCCGAAGGTGCAGGTCTTGCTCTCAGACATGGGTTTGCCTGTCCAACACTATAATATGTTTGGGCCGTTGTGGTTTAGTTTGACTATTGCAGACTTTGAGCAACATTCAGTCTCTCATGTACAATATGTGAAGTGGTTATCGACCATCAATGTTTTTGTAGCTTTGTGAAGACTATAATAGAGTTGTTTCCCCCTGTAGCACAGACTTGGGTTTGCTGAGCAACCAGCTGTTTTCCACTGACCACAGCACACAGCATAGTGGTCAGCATCGTCCCCCAGGCCTGCCTGGACAGATCCGCCTCCCCCAGGCGTCAGAGAGCTTCTCTTCCGGAGCTGACGTGGACCAGGCAGATATTAGTGAACTAGAGGATGAGTTACGTGACCTTTGTGAACAGGAGAGTTACACAGGGGAGATTATCCAAGAAGTGGAGACAACTCATGTAGAGGATCACAAGGTTAGTTTTGGTTGGAGAATAAGAATGTGTTTATAAATCACTATGAAACAGTGATAATAACAGGTGTTCATGAAAACATGAGCGTATCATGCCCCACCGGTGGCACCTGTCACAAACACATGCAAAGGTAAGTCAATTGTTCACCTGAACAAACACAGGAACATATGATTCCAGTCAAAATCACAAATTGTTGTCATTGTTGCAACAACATGTCCCCCACATATCTACCATAAACAGTTTGAAAGCTTTGCTGAGACCTTGAACCTTGATTGAACCATTTCTTCACAAGAGTTTTAAAATCTTGACATGCTTGATTGTACCTCAAACGTGAAATGTTGACCTCAGTGGCTGGACCCGGAGTATTGATGGACATAAAGTGCAAAGTTGAAGTCATTCCTCTTCTCATACAGTCTTGTGGACAGTTTTTGTCACTCTAAATCTATGTTTTTAGACCTAAATATGAAACACATGAAGGGGTTTGGCTGGCCTGTTTTACTGCTTGTTCAGGTTGGTAAGTCAGTGGAAGGGAATTGACCATTTGATCAGATCATGGATAATACATGTGCATCCATTCTTAGCCATATTCCCTTGTTTTCCAATCCATGCCATCTTCCTGAGGCAATGGAGTTAACTGACTTTCTACCATGACATTGATGAATGCTTGATTCTGATTGGTTAAAAAGAGGTTTCCTTTTTGCTACGGAAACCCCTTTCAAATATAGTAAGCCTTTTCACACAAAAAACAGTGCGTATGAATACATAGATAGCCTACGTATCTATTCACAGAAAATGACTGCCGATCTATCACCCCCATATGAACTGTAAAACATATCTATATTTCCTCTAATACACGCTGGGTCTCTAATACCAGACAGGTCTCTAATACACGCCGAGTCAAGGGCTCTCGCGAAATTAATAGACGGCGTATAGTGTCAAACAGAGGAAATACGGTAGTTTCATATCGGATGTTTGGGGCGTTCTGGGCCGCAACCCTGACTGCTTCGATGATGACATTAAAAGATTTAACGAAGGCATATCTTTTGCATACAAATGAAATGTTTATGAAACTGTTAGATCTACAGAAATGTTCTATGGTGACCAGAATCGGAACAATTTAAGCTATTTCCTCATTGAAACAACCGACAATGAAAGTAAAATATAACATTATAAAAATTGTTTGAAAAATACAACATTACATCAGCAGGGACAGTTAGTCAACGTGTTAATGTTGAACAGCATCACACTGTGCATCAGTACTGGGTTGTCTTCTGGTTTCCTCCGTTACTGTTAACAATTTCTTTGGCAGCCATAACTGAGAGTGCAGTGCAGTGCAGATGGTACAGTGACAACCGGGACACGTTAGGACGGTTCTCATTTCAGGGTGGGGAGGTATAATTCAAAGATTCACACATTCAAAATAAGTGACAGAGTGATATCTAATAAAAAAAAATAGAAAATAATAATTGTTCATTTTTTAATTTTTTGGTAACTTTTTCTGAAACCCACGAACAACCGACAATGAAAGTGAAATATAACATAATAAAATATGTTTGAAGACATTTTATTCAGGACAACATGTTGTTTACAAACCTTTTTCTGATCGATATCCATTACCAACTCCGTCAACCACCACCGTTGGAATTTGGCAGGAGGGGATTTGAAAGTGCATCAGAACACACTCCCTTTCGAAAGTCCACGAAAACAATGTCCCAACTGAAGTGACAGCTTATGAAACTTGATGAAATTCATTTCAGAACACGCACAGTTATGAAAATTATACACGACCTACTATTTCTGGACCACAAATGTCTAAGTTCTGTCACTATTTGGCTTTGGATCCGTGAAATCTTGAAATTGACAGGTCACACCATGCAGATTCCTCGTTTCAAAATATCCGGCTCGTCTGCAGCCTAAACAGTGGCTGTTCAGTCATACTCAGTTCCATTAGTAAGCATATGGATGTACCAGCAGGCTCGATCAATCCCAGTAAATCTACAGGTAAATGTTGAACCACATCATAGATCGAGGTTGTCATCTTGCTTCTTTTAACTAGATCAAGTTAATGTAAACACATGATTGTCAGCCATTGACAGCTGTGAGGTGTGAGTAACCGTGATTTAGGTCAAGTTCTGCCACATCCATGTTCAGGGTAGAGAGGCATTTACTTTGATGTTATTCTTGTTTACTGGGGGTAATTGCTATCTAACTAATAACTCTTAGACATGTTAAATGTATATAGGAATGTTTATTCATAAAGTTTGCTGTAGAAATATATTCGTTAAGCATTTTAAAACCTTTTTCTATTACCCGTCACCCCTACAATGAAATGATGTCATGTTTGATTTCCAAGAAATGACCTCTCTCACAAATTTCCGAGAAACGACAGCCAAGTCCACAGTGTTCAACAGTGTGCAACAGTTTGATAGAAATTAAAACATCTTTCTTTGGATTAAGTTAGGAGTGTTATTTGTCAACTTCGTTTGAAAAACTATGTGTTTTGAACACTTATTATGAACTACTCACGACTTAGGTGATTTTTAATCTTGAACTTTAGTAATATTTGTTACTTATACAACTACCTGTGACCACTTTTCGGAATGTTCTAAGATCGCGGACCTGTGCACCTGTGTTATTGCGCGTTGCAAGAGAGTGCCGTTTTCAAAGCGTAGTTGCAGTCATGGTAGAATGGAGATAAACTTACTGTGTTTTGAAATTTGATGTAGTCCCACTGTAGAATAGAAACCTCTTTATTATAATTTGTAACCTCGCGCTAAAGCGCTCGGTTCAAAATTATAAAAAAGAGGTATCTATTCTACAGTGGGACTACATCAAATTTCAAAACACAGTAGGTTTATCTCCTAAATAAAAGTCCAGTTTCCACCCTTGCCGAACTATGCTGGAATTACGGAGTTACAGTTTGGCTGGACTAACGAGTCTGTGCATAGTCCAATCAAAAGAGTACAACAAAATCAAAATCCTGTTTCGTAAAATGAGATGCAGATTTTGGTCGATTGCAGGATTTGCAAAGCATGTGCACTGCCAACTTGTTGTCAACACATATTTTTCAAATCTTTTCATGTTTTTAATCAAGGTGCTCATGTGATTTGATGCACTTCGCGATGTAAGACCTGTTTTATCACAACATAGATCTTGATTATTGATCAGACTGTCTTGACTGGGTGCCACCATTTTGTTTGAAGTGGGTGTGTATTTACATGTTGATGTGTCTCTCATGTACTGCAGTGGGTGTGTATTCACATGTTGATGTGTCTCTCATGAACTGCAGTGGGTGTGTATTTACATGTTGATGTGTCTCTCATGTACTGTAGTGGGTGTGTATTTACATGTTGATGTGTCTCTCATGAACTGCAGTGGGTGTGTATTTACATGTTGATGTGTCTCTCATGAACTGCAGTGGATGTGTATTTACATGTTGATGTGTCTCTCATGTACTGCAGTGGGTGTGTAGTTACATGTTGATGTGTCTCTCATGAACTGCAGTGGGTGTGTATTTACATGTTGATGTGTCTCTCATGTACTGTAGTGGGTGTGTATTTACATGTTGATGTGTCTCTCATGAACTGCAGTGGATGTGTATTTACATGTTGATGTGTCTCTCATGAACTGCAGTGGGTGTGTATTTACATGTTGATGTGTCTCTCATGAACTGCAGTGGATGTGTATTCACATGTATGTACTGCAGTGGGTGTGTATTTACATGTTGATGTGTCTCTCATGTACTGCAGTGGGTGTGTATTTACATGTTGATGTGTCTCTCATGTACTGCAGTGGATGTGTATTTACATGTTGATGTGTCTCTCATGAACTGCAGTGGGTGTGTATTTACATGTTGATGTGTCTCTCATGAACTGCAGTTGGTGTGTATTTACATGTTGATGTGTCTCTCATGAACTGCAGTGGGTGTGTATTTACATGTTGATGTGTCTCTCATGTACTGTAGTGGGTGTGTATTTACATGTTGATGTGTCTCTCATGTACTGCAGTGGGTGTGTATTTACATGTTGATGTGTATCTCATGTACTGCAGTGGATGTGTATTCACATGTTGATGTGTCTCTCATGTACTGCAGTGGATGTGTATTCACATGTTGATGTGTCTCTCATGAACTGCAGTGGGTGTGTATTTACATGTTGATGTGTCTCTCATGAACTGCAGTGGATGTGTATTTACATGTTGATGTGTATCTCATGTACTGCAGTGGATGTGTATTCACATGTTGATGTGTCTCTCATGTACTGCAGTGGGTGTGTATTTACATGTTGATGTGTCTCTCATGAACTGCAGTGGGTGTGTATTTACATGTTGATGTGTCTCTCATGTACTGTAGTGGGTGTGTATTTACATGTTGATGTGTCTCTCATGTACTGCAGTGGGTGTGTATATACATGTTGATGTGTCTCTCATGTACTGTAGTGGGTGTGTATTCACATGTTGATGTGTCTCTCATGTACTGCAGTGGATGTGTATTCACATGTTGATGTGTCTCTCAGACTACTACTGCAGTGGGTGTGTATTTACATGTTGATGTGTCTCTCAGACTACTGCTGCAGTGAATGTGTATTCACATGTTGATGTGTCTCTCAGACTACTGCTGCAGTGGATGTGTATTCACATGTTGATGTGTCTCTCAGACTTCTGCTGCAGTGGATGTGTATTCACATGTTGATGTGTCTCTCAGACTACTGCTGCAGTGGATGTGTATTCACATGTTGATGTGTCTCTCAGACTACTGCTGCAGTGGATGTGTATTCACATGTTGATGTGTATCTCATGTACTGCAGTGGATGTGTATTCACATGTTGATGTGTCTCTCATGTACTGCAGTGGATGTGTATTCACATGTTGATGTGTCTCTCATGTACTGCAGTGGATGTGTATTTACATGTTGATGTGTCTCTCATGTACTGCAGTGGATGTGTATTCACATGTTGATGTGTCTCTCATGTACTGCAGTGGGTGTGTATTTACATGTTGATGTGTCTCTCATGAACTGCAGTGGATGTGTATTTACATGTTGATGTGTCTCTCATGTACTGCAGTGGATGTGTATTTACATGTTGATGTGTCTCTCATGAACTGCAGTGGGTGTGTATTTACATGTTGATGTGTCTCTCATGAACTGCAGTGGGTGTGTATTTACATGTTGATGTGTCTCTCATGAACTGCAGTGGATGTGTATTTACATGTTGATGTGTCTCTCATGTACTGCAGTGGATGTGTATTCACATGTTGATGTGTCTCTCAGACTACTACTGCAGTGGGTGTGTATTTACATGTTGATGTGTCTCTCAGACTACTACTGCAGTGGATGTGTATTCACATGTTGATGTGTCTCTCAGACTACTACTGCAGTGGATGTGTATTCACATGTTGATGTGTCTCTCAGACTACTACTGCAGTGGATGTGTATTCACATGTTGATGTGTCTCTCAGACTACTACTGCAGTGAATGTGTATTCACATGTTGATGTGTCTCTCAGACTACTGCTGCAGTGGATGTGTATTCACATGTTGATGTGTCTCTCAGACTACTGCTGCAGTGGGTGTGTATTCACATGTTGATGTGTCTCTCAGACTACTGCTGCAGTGGGTGTGTATTCACATGTTGATGTGTCTCTCAGACTACTGCTGCAGTGGATGTGTATTCACATGTTGATGTGTCTCTCAGACTACTGCTGCAGTGGATGTGTATTCACATGTTGATGTGTCTCTCAGACTACTGCTGCAGTGGGTGTGTATTCACATGTTGATGTGTCTCTCAGACTACTGCTGCAGTGGATGTGTATTCACATGTTGATGTGTCTCTCAGACTACTGCTGCAGTGGATGTGTATTCACATGTTGATGTGTCTCTCAGACTACTGCTGCAGTGGATGTGTATTCACATGTTGATGTGTCTCTCAGACTACTGCTGCAGTGACAGAGGCGGTGCCAGAAGACAACAACCAGCTTCCTACTGAAACCTCTCTCATCCCAGAGCCCCTGGAGACTGTTGCTAAGGGCGGGGAGGACAAGGATGTGCAAGTAGAAGTGACATCAATCCCTGCTGCTGGAAGTGGCCCTGTGCCCCCTCAAAATAGACAGGCCCCGTTACAGGTGGGTGGTCCAGTGCCCCCTCAACATAGACATGCCCTGTTACAGGTTTGTGGTCCAGTGCCCCCTCAACATAGACAAGCACCGTTACAGGTGGATGGTCCAGTGCCCCCTCAACATTGACATGCCCTGTTACAGGTTTGTGGTCCAGTGCCCCCTCAACATAGACAGGCCCCTTTACAGGTGGGTGGTCCAGTGCCCTCTCAACGTTGACAGGCCCCGTAACAGGTTTGTGGTCCAGTGCCCCCTCAACATAGACATGCCAAATTACAGGTGTCCAATTACGTGGTGGGTGGTCCAGTGCCCCCTCAACATAGACAGGCCCCTTTACAGGTGGGTGGTCCAGTGCCCTCTCAACGTTGACAGGCCCCGTAACAGGTTTGTGGTCCAGTGCCCCCTCAACATAGACATGCCAAATTACAGGTGTCCAATTACGTGGTGGGTGGTCCAGTGCCCCCTCAACATAGACATGCCAAATTACAGGTGTCCAATTACGTGGTGGGTGGTCCAGTGCCCCCTCCACATAGACAGGCCCTATTACAAGTGGGTGGTCCAGTGCCCCCCCCCCCCCCCACATAGACAGGCCCTGTTCCAGGTGAATGGTCCAGTGCCCCCTCAACATAGACAAGCACCGTTTCAGGTGGGTGGTCCAGTGCCCCCTCCACATAGACCGGCCCTGTTACAGGTGGGTGGTCCAGTGCCCCCTCCACATAGACAGGCACCGTTTCAGGTGGATGGTCTAGTGCCCCCTCCACATAGACAGGCCCCATTACAGGTTGGTGGTCCAGTGCCCCCTCCACATAGACAGGCCCCATTACAGGTGGATGGTCCAGTGCCCCCTCCACATAGACAGGTCCCGTTACAGGTTGGTGGTCCAGTGCCCCCTCAACATAGACAAGCACCGTTTCAGGTGGATGGTCCAGTGCCCCCTCCACATAGACAGGCACCGTTACAGGTTGGTGGTCCAGTGCCCCCTCCACATAGACAGGCCCCATTACAGGTGGGTGGTCCAGTGCCCCCTCCACATAGACAGGCCCTGTTACAGGTGGGTGGTCCAGTGCCCCCTCCACATAGACAAGCACCATTACAGATGGGTGGTCCAGTGCCCCCTCCACATAGACAGGCACCGTTACAGGTGGATGGTCCAGTGCCCCCTCCACATAGACAAGCCCCATTACAGATGGATGGTCCAGTGCCCCCTCCACATAGACAGGCACCGTTACAGGTTGGTGGTCCAGTGCCCCCTCCACATAGACAGGCCCCATTACAGATGGATGGTCCAGTGCCCCTTCCACATAGACAAGCACCGTTACAGGTTGGTGGTCCAGTGCCCCCTCAACATAGACAAGCACCGTTTCAGGTGGATGGTCCAGTGCCCCCTCCACATAGACAGGCACCGTTACAGGTTGGTGGTCCAGTGCCCCCTCCACATAGACAGGCCCCATTACAGGTGGGTGGTCCAGTGCCCCCTCCACATAGACAGGCCCTGTTACAGGTGGGTGGTCCAGTGCCCCCTCCACATAGACAAGCACCATTACAGATGGGTGGTCCAGTGCCCCCTCCACATAGACAGGCACCGTTACAGGTGGATGGTCCAGTGCCCCCTCCACATAGACAAGCCCCATTACAGATGGATGGTCCAGTGCCCCCTCCACATAGACAGGCACCGTTACAGGTTGGTGGTCCAGTGCCCCCTCCACATAGACAGGCCCCATTACAGATGGATGGTCCAGTGCCCCTTCCACATAGACAAGCACCGTTACAGGTTGGTGGTCCAGTGCCCCCTCCACATAGACAGGCACCGTTACAGGTGGGTGGTCCAGTGCCCCCTCCACATAGACAGGCCCCGTTACAGATGGGTGGTCCAGTGCCCCCTCCACATAGACAGGCCCTATTACAAGTGGGTGGTCCAGTGCCCCCTCCACATAGACAGGCCCTATTACAAGTGGGTGGTCCAGTGCCCCCTCCACATAGACAGGCCTTATTACAAGTGGGTGGTCCAGTGTCAGCTCAACATGGACTCGCCCTATTACAGGTGAAATGTTTATTGTATCAGAAATGGCAACCAGTAAGAGTGCAGTTCATATAACCAGAGGTTTGCTTGTGGCAGGTTTTAAGCAAGTCCAACACATGGAGCTACATCCCTTTAGAGGAGGCCAACCATGGGGCTGACGTCAAACAGGACCTTCGACTGAGAACTGCAGCTGCCCACTATAGAGTCACCTCAGAGCACTTTACAGGAGCAACCTTCACCCAAGAGGCTGACCCTGACCTGACTTCCAACAGGATGACAACCAAGGTCGAGAGGTCGGCTGGCAGGATGCCAAGGCAGAGTGGGTCGATGACTGGCCAGGTTGTGCATACGACTCGACGTCACACTGAATTATTTAAGAGAGCTCCACCAATGAGGACTCCTCCCTCTATTCCAACACCCTTCAACCCCTATGGTGGCCGATCCCCGCGGGGACAACAACTGTTCAACAAGGAGCTGGAGAATCATGCTCGCAAAGCCAGAAGTCCCCGGCACTACATGGAGCATGGTGAGACTGAAGCTTAGTGAATACAGTGTCATACTTAACTCTGTTGTGAATAGAGACCTTCACTTAACTCTTTGTAGTGAATACAGACCTATACTTAACTCTTTGTAGTGAAAACAGGCCTATACTTAACTCTGTGTTGTGAGCACAGACCTTCACTTAACTCTTGTAGTGAATACAGACCTATACTTAACTCTTTGTAGTGAATACAGTGTTACACTTAACTCTTTGTAGTGAATACAGACCTATACTTAACTCTGTGTTGTGAACACAGACCTTCACTTAACTCTTTGTAGTGAATACAGACCTATACTTAACTCTGTGTTGTGAACACAGACCTCCACTTAACTCTTTGTAGTGAATACAGACCTCAACTTAACTCTATGTTGTGAATACAGACCTTCACTGAACTGTTTGTTGTGAATACAGAACTATACGTAACTCTGTGTCATGAATACAGACATATGCTTAACTCTGTGTAGTGAATACAGACCTATATTTAACTCTGTGTTGCGAATACAGACCTTCACTTAACTCTTTGTTGTGAATACAGACCTCAACTTAACTCTCTGTTGTGAATACAGACCTCCACTTAACTGTTTGTAGTGAATACAGACCTATACTTAACTCTGTGTCATGAATACAGACCTATGCTTAACTCTGTGTTGTGAATACAGACCTCCACTTAACTCTGTGTCATGAATACAGACCTCCACTTAACTCTGTCATGAATACAGACCTTCACTTAACTCTGTGTTGTGAACACAGACCTTCACTTAACTCTGTGTAGTGAATACAGACGTATACTTAACTCTTTGTAATGAATACAGTGTTATACTTAACTCTGTGTTGTGAATACAGACCTATATTTATCTCTGTGTTGTGAATACAGACCTTCAATTAACTCTTTGTAGTGAATGCAGACCTCCACTTAACTCTGTGTTGTGAATACAGACCTTCACTTAACTCTGTGTTGTGAATACAGACCTATACTTAACTCTGTGTTGTGAATACAGACCTCCACTTAACTCTGTGTTGTGAATACAGACCCATACTTAACTCTGTGTTGTGAATACAGACCTATCCTTAACTCTTTGTAGTGAATACAGACCTATACTTAACTCTGTGTTGTGAATACAGACCTCCACTTAACTCTGTGTTGTGAATACAGACCTATACTTAACTCTGTATGGTGAATACAGACCTATATTTAACTCTGTGTTGTGCATACAGACCTATACTTAACTCTGTGTTGTGAATACAGACCTCCACTTAACTCTGTGTTGTGAATACAGACCTCCACTTAACTCTGTGTTGTGAATACAGACCTATACTTAACTCTGTGTTGTGAATACAGACCTCCACTTAACTCTGTGTTGTGAATGCAGACCTCCACTTAACTCTGTGTTGTGAATACAGACCTATACTTAACTCTGTGTCGTGTTGACAGACCTTCTTAACTCTTTTTAGTGAACACAGACCTCCACTTAACTCTGTGTTGTGAATACAGACCTCCACTTAACTCTGTGTCATAAACACAGACCTATACTTAACTCTTTGTAGTGAATACTGACCTAAACTTAACTCTTTGTAGTGAAAACAGACCTATACTTAACTCTGTGTTGTGAACACAGACTTTCACTTTACTCTTGGTAGTGAATACAGACCTATACTTAACTCTTTGTAATGAATAAAGACCTTCACTGAACTCTTTGTTGGGAATACAGATTTATGCTTAACTCTGTGTTGTGATTACAGACCACCACTTAACTCTGTGTCATGAATACAGAACTATATGTAACTCTGTGTCATGAATACAGACCTATGCTTAACTCTTTGTTGTGAATACAGACCTCCACTTAACTCTGTGGTTTGAACACTGACCTATACTTAACTCTGTATGGTGAATACAGACCTCCACTTAACTCTTTGTAGTGAATACAGACCTAAACTTAACTCTGTGTTGTCAATACAGACCTTCACTTAACTCTTTGTAGTGAATACAGAACTTCACTTAACACTGTGTTGTGAGCACAGACCTCCACTTAAACTCTTTGTAGTGAATACAGACCTCAACTTAACTCTATGTTGTGAATACAGACCTTCACTTAACTCTTTGTAGTGAATACAGACCTCAACTTAACTCTATGTTGTGAATACAAACCTTCACTTAACTCTTTGTAGTGAATACAGAGCTTCACTTAACTCTGTGTTGTGAATACAGACCTCCACTTAACTCTTTGTAGTGAATACAGACCTCAACTTAACTCTATGTTGTGAATACAAACCTTCACTTAACTCTTTGTAGTGAATTATCATGGAACTGTTCTAGGTGAACAATACCTTCCAAATGACGTGCTGGTTTTCTTGGGGAATTAGTCAGCAAAGAGCCAGAGTCACAGGAGACTAATCACAATTTTATTTACAAGAACAATTAACAATTTACTATATACTTAGAAATAACTGAGGGTGCCACAGAGAGTCGGTACACACTCTGGGCTGTGGGAGAGAGGTCTGCTTGGTCAGAGGGTCAAACCCCTTCTCTGCTAGAACTTGGCTACAGTATGTATTTAATGAAAGTTTGAACAATAGAAAGGAATGTGATTGGTTGATACACGATTGGTTGTGTCCTAAGCTAAATGGATGGCTAGACAGAGGGGAATACTAAATCCTGTTTATCCTGTTGGACTGGCACTAATCTTGTTGACATATTTACTGGATGCTTTGAAAGAGATTAGGGTGTCACTATAGATGAGCTTGTATGGGGGCTAATCCTTAATGCACTATAGACGAGCTTGTATGGGGGCTAATCCTTAATGAGTCTTAATTGAAGTAATGTTATTCTAATATACCCCGGTAGGTGATGACAGATATACTTAAATAAATATCCTTTGTCTGGGAGATGGGATCTTGATACCTTAGGCTAGCAGCCATCTAAAAAGCTATAACTGAAACTACTGATATTTTATATATGCATTTTACCTGATGATAATTATTACTTGCTAAACTATAATTATATGAAATGGTGTATAAATATTACACCATGATAACTCATAAAAGCACTTGATGTAGATCTAATTATTATAAGATAACTTAGTATAAATGTTGTACCATGATAGAATACAGAGCTTCACTATAACTTCTATACTTAACTCTGTGTCATGAATACAGACCTATGTGTAACTCTTTGTTGGGAATACAGATGTATGCTTAACTCTGTGTAGTGAATACAGATTTATGCTTAACTCTGTGTAGTGAATACAGACCTATGTGTAACTCTTTGTTGGGAATACAGATGTATGCTTAACTCTGTGTAGTGAATACAGATTTATGCTTAACTCTTTGAAGTGACTATAGATTTCTGCATAACTCTGTGTAGTGAATACAGACCTATGCTTAACTCTTTGAAGTGACTATAGATTTCTGCATAACTCTGTGTAGTGAATACAGACCTATGCTTAACTCTTTGAAGTGACTATAGATTTCTGCATAACTCTGTGTAGTGAATACAGACCTATGCTTAACTCTTTGAAGTGACTATAGATTTCTGCATAACTCTGTGTAGTGAATACAGAAAATTAGGAAAAATAACTCGCCATAAATAAAGAAAATAGATTTTCCTCTATGACGCCAGCGTTCGTTTTCAAACCAGATTTATTTCGCTTATTTACATTAAGACCGTTTATGACAAAGACAAGTTGTAAGTTGATGCCGAAATGTACGCGTAATTCAGGGATGAATGGGTCGCAGGTGTGTGTGAAATATTAGTGATGTCATAGGCGTCTCATAACCGGCATACGTGAAACGTGAGTTTGTAAACACTATCCAATATGGCCGAAAGTTCACTTCAGC
This sequence comes from Haliotis cracherodii, assembly GCF_022045235.1. Lineage (NCBI taxonomy): Eukaryota > Metazoa > Mollusca > Gastropoda > Lepetellida > Haliotidae > Haliotis > Haliotis cracherodii. The sequence goes on along the minus strand of NW_027266341.1, from coordinate 265,032 downwards.
TTTCATGTTTGCTTATTTTCCAAAACATTTTAAACAATTCTAGGGTTAATAAAAACTGGCATATATATATGGGTGACGTCAGACGGTGCACGAGGAGCGACGTAATACATTGTCCATCTCAGCATACATGTAGTTATTGAATACACGGCAGTACAAGCTGATTAAACTCGGAATGTTTTACAAATTGCAGCACAATCTGGCGTTCTTTATTGTCAACGTCCTTTAGTACACTGACGTTCTTTTGAACACGTTGTTCTTTCTTTTATAACCGGCGTCTGTTTGTTTCGTATTTTGATCTTTATTAGTAACATTTAGTTCTTTATTCGTAATATTTGACCTATGTTGTGTACTTTTGTCCTTTTTTTCCAACTTTGTATTTTTTGACCGAATGGCCGCCCATAACAGACCTCTACTTAACTCTGGGTAGTCAGTTCAGACCTATACTTGACTCTGTGTAGTGAATACAGACATATACTTGACTGTGTAGTCAGTACAGCCCTATACTTGACTCTGTGTAGTGAATACAGACCTATACTTGACTGTGTAGTCAGTACAGACCTATACTTGACTCTATGTAGTGAATACAGACCTATACCTGACTCTGTGTAGTGAATACAGACCTATACTTGACTGTGTAGTCAGTACAGACCTATACTTGACTCTGTGTAGTGAATACAGACCTATACTTGACTGTGTAGTCAGTACAGACCTATACTTGACTCTGTGTAGTGAATACAGACCTATACTTGACTGTGTAGTCAGTACAGACCTATACTTGACTCTGTGTAGTGAATACAGACCTATACTTGACTCTGTGTAGTGAATACAGACCTATATTTGACTGTGTAGTCAGTACAGACCTATACTTGCCTCTGTGTAGTGAATACAGACCTATACTTGACTCTGTGTAGTGAATACAGACCTATACTTGACTGTGTAGTCAGTACAGACCTATACTTGACTCTGTGTAGTGAATACAGACCTATACTTGACTGTGTAGTCAGTACAGACCTATACTTGACTCTGTGTAGTGAATACAGACCTATACTTGACTGTGTAGTCAGTACAGACCTATACTTGACTGTGTAGTCAGTACAGACCTATACTTGACTCTGTGTAGTGAATACAGACCTATACTTGACTGTGTAGTCAGTACAGACCTATACTTGACTCTGTGTAATGAATACAGACCTATACTTGACTCTGTGCAGTGAATACAGACCTATACTTGACTGTGTAGTCAGTACAGACCTATACTTGACTCTGTGTAGTGAATACAGACCTATACTTGACTGTGTAGTCAGTACAGACCTGTACTTGACTCTGTGTAGTGAATACAGACCTATACTTGACTGTGTAGTCAGTACAGACCTATACTTGACTCTGTGTAGTGAATACAGACCTATACTTGACTGTGTAGTCAGTACAGACCTATACTTGACTGTGTAGTCAGTACAGACCTATACTTGACTCTGTGTAGTGAATACAGACCTATACTTGACTGTGTAGTCAGTACAGACCTATACTTGACTCTGTGTAATGAATACAGACCTATACTTGACTCTGTGCAGTGAATACAGACCTATACTTGACTGTGTAGTCAGTACAGACCTATACTTGACTCTGTGTAGTGAATACAGACCTATACTTGACTGTGTAGTCAGTACAGACCTGTACTTGACTCTGTGTAGTGAATACAGACCTATACTTGACTGTGTAGTCAGTACAGACCTATACTTGCCTGTGTGTAGTGAATACAGACCTATACTTGACTCTGTGTAGTGAATACAGACCTATACTTGACTCTGTGTAGTGAATACAGACCTATACTTGACTCTGTGCAGTGAATTTTGCTGTAACAATTAATGTATATTCCAAAACTTCTGACTGTTTGCAGTTTGAAGCTTGTGTTCTTTGATATTCTTGCTGTCCTAAACTAATGGAAACCTAAAAAGGATCACTTCAAAATATGGCAAACTATTTTAACAAATGAATATCACCATATTTACTGCGTGGTACACACACAAAACATCCTGCCAAACACACAACTCAACAGTTACTGCCTGTTCCTTTATTTCTTATCTTTCTTCTATTGGTGGTTTCAACTTGTATGGGTGGTCTCCCATTTATTGGTGGTCTCCCCTTGAATGGCTGGTCTCCGCTTGTATGGGTGGTCTCCCCTTGTATGGGTGGTCTCCGCTTGTATGGGTGGTCTCCCCTTGTAAAGGTGGTCTCCCCTTGTATGGGTGGTCTCCCCTTGTATGGGTGGTCTCCCCTTGTATGGGTGGTCTCCGCTTGTATGGGTCGTCTTCCCTTGTATAGGTGGTCTCCGCTTGTATGGGTGGTCTCCCCTTGTATGGGTGGTCTCCCCTTGTATGGGTGGTCTCCCCTTGTATGGGTGGTCTCCGCTTGTATAGGTGGTCTTCCCTTGTATAGGTGGTCTCCGCTTGTATGGGTGGTCTCCCCTTGTATGGGTGGTCTCCCCTTGTATGGGTTGTCTTCCCTTGTATAGGTGGTCTCCGCTTGTATGGGTGGTCTCCCCTTGTATAGGTGGTCTCCCCTTGTGTAGGTGTTCTCCGCTTGTGTAGGTGGTCTCCGCTTGTGTAGGTGGTTTCCCTTCTATTGGTAGTCTCCGCTTGTATAGGTGGTCTCCCTTCTATCGGTGGTCTCCGCTTGTATAGGTGGTCTCCCTTCTATTGGTGGTCTCCCCTTGTATGGGTCGTCTTCCCTTGTATGGGTGGTCTCCCCTTGTATGGGTGGTCTCCCTTCTATTGGTTGTCTCCCCTTGTATAGGTGGTCTCCCTTCTATTGGTGGTCTCCCCTTGTGTAGGTGATCTCCTTTCTATTGGTTGTCTCCCCTTGTATAGGTGGTCTCCCTTGTATGGGTGGTCTCCCCTTGTGTAGGTGGTCTCCCTTCTATTGGTTGTCTCCCCTTGTGTAGGTGGTCTCCCTTCTATTGGTGGTCTCCCCTTGTATGGGTCGTCTTCCCTTGTATGGGTGGTCTCCCCTTGTGTAGGTGGTCTCCTTTCTATTGGTTGTCTCCCCTTGTATAGGTGGTCTCCCTTGTATTGGTGGTCTCCCTTCTATTGGTTGTCTCCCCTTGTGTAGGTGGTCTCCCTTCTATTGGTTGTCTCCCCTTGTATAGGTGGTCTCCCTTGTATGGGTGGTCTCCCCTTGTGTAGGTGGTCTCCCTTCTATTGGTTGTCTCCCCTTGTATGGGTGGTCTCCCCTTGTGTAGGTGGTCTCCCTTCTATTGGTTGTCTCCCCTTGTATAGGTGGTCTCCCTTCTATTGGTGGTCTCCCCTTGTATGGGTCGTCTTCCCTTGTATGGGTGGTCTTCCCTTGTATGGGTGGTCTCCCCTTGTGTAGGTGGTCTCCCTTCTATTGGTGGTCTCCCCTTGTATAGGTGGTCTCCCTTGTATGGGTGGTCTCCCCTTGTGTAGGTGGTCTCCCTTCTATGGGTTGTCTCCCCTTGTGTAGGTGGTCTCCCTTCTATTGGTTGTCTCCCCTTGTATAGGTGGTCTCCCTTCTATTGGTGGTCTCCCCTTGTGTAGGTGGTCTCCCTTCTATTGGTTGTCTCCCCTTGTATAGGTGGTCTCCCTTCTATTGGTTGTCTCCCCTTGTATAGGTGGTCTCCCTTCTATTGGTGGTCTCCCCTTGTGTAGGTGGTCTCCCTTCTATTGGTTGTCTCCCCTTGTATAGGTGGTCTCCCTTGTATGGGTGGTCTCCCCTTGTGTAGGTGGTCTCCCTTCAATTGGTTGTCTCCCCTTGTATGGGTGGTCTCCCCTTGTGTAGGTGGTCTCCCTTCTATTGGTTGTCTCCCCTTGTATAGGTGGTCTCCCTTCTATTGGTGGTCTCCCCTTGTATGGGTCGTCTTCCCTTGTATGGGTGGTCTCCCCTTGTATGGGTCGTCTTCCCTTGTATAGGTGGTCTCCCTTCTATTGGTGGTCTCCCCTTGTATGGATGGTCTCCCCTTCTCTCCCTGTGAGAGTGTTGTCTCTATCTCACTAACCTCAGCTGCTAATCTCTCCTTGCTTTGTTTTCCTATCAGACTTTCAGGACTATCACAGACCGAAGGCTGAGCAAGGTAAGTGGCGCTTGTAGACTCAGACAGTGTTTCCATGTTGTCGGAGAGAAGACAAAGTGATACGCAACTGACTTAGAGTAGATTAACATTTATGTACAGTCCACAATAATACATTTATAGCAAAGTTATGCGCTTATGCGTCTGTGAGTATGCAGTGTGAGTGTCTGTGAGTATGCAATGTGAGTGTCTATAAGTATGCAGTGTGAGTGTCTGTGAGTATGCAGTGTGCGTGTCTGTGAGTATGCAGTGTGAGTGTCTGTGAGTATGCAGTGTGCGTGTCTGTGAGTATTCAGTGTGATGTCTGTGAGTATGCAGTGATATGTCTGTGAGTATGCAGTGTACGTGTCTGTGAGTATGCAGTGTGTGTGTCTGTGAGTATGCAGTGTGCGTGTCTGTGAGTATGCAGTGTACGTGTCTGTGAGTATTCAGTGTGATGTCTGTGAGTATGCAGTGTGCGTGTCTGTGAGTATGCAGTGTACGTGTCTGTGAGTATGCAGTGAGATGTCTGTGAGTATGCAGTGTGCGTGTCTGTGAGTATGCAGTGTGTGTGTCTGTGAGTATGCAGTATGATGTCTGTGAGTATGCAGTGTGCGTGTCTGTGAGTATGCAGTGTGCATGTCTGTGAGTATGCAGTGTGTGTGTCTTTGAGTATGCAGTGTGAGTGTCTGTGAGTATGCAGTGTGCGTGTCTGTGAGTATGCAGTGTGTGTGTCTTTGAGTATGCAGTGTGAGTGTCTGTGAGTATGCAGTGTGAGTGTCTTTGAGTATGCAGTGTGCGTGTCTGTGAGTATGCAGTGTGCATGTCTGTGAGTATGCAGTGTGTGTGTCTTTGAGTATGCAGTGTGAGTGTCTGTGAGTATGCAGTGAGCGTGTCTGTGAGTATGCAGTGTGCGTGTATTTGAGTATGCAGTGTGCATGTCTGTGAGTATGCAGTGTGCATGTCTGTGAGTATGCAGTGTGTGTGTGTCTTTGAGTATGCAGTGTGAGTGTCTGTGAGTATGCAGTGAGCATGTCTGTGAGTATTCAGTGTGCGTGTATTGGTATATATTGTATATGTAGGAATACATTATTTGTTTCAGTGCATGACCTTCGTTCTGCGCCGCCAAGGTCCGCACCACCAGTTCTGTCCACGGCTCCGGAGAGTCGGCTCGGAGAAACACTGCATGTGTGCCGCCTCCCTTCACGGGAAAAGACTCTTCCCATCACAACTGAGGATGAAGTTGGTGAGTTAGATGAGTTATGTCAGCTGTATCCAAGTTTTGGATGATCAATATGTACAATGAGAACAGGCTGCATAGGAAATAATGAGATGACACAGGGCTGTATAGGAGCTAAGGAGATGACACAGGGCTGTATGGGAACTTATGAGATAACACGGGGCTGCATAGGAACTAAGGAGATGACACAGGTCTGTATGGAAACTAAGGAGATGACACAGGTCTGTATGGAAACTAAGGAGATGACACAGGGCTGTATAGGAGCTAAGGAGATGACACAGGGCTGTATGGGAACTTATGAGATAACACGGGGCTGCATAGGAACTGAGATGACACAGGGCTGCATAGGAACTAAGGAGATGACACAGGTCTGTATGGAAACTAAGGAGATGACACAGGGCTGTATAGGAACTAAGGAGATGACACAGGGCTGTATAGGAACTAAGGAGATGACACAGGTCTGTATAGGAACTAATGAGATGACACAGAGCTGTATAGGAACTAAGGAGATGACACAGGGCTGTATAGGAACTAAGGAGATGACACAGGGCTGTATAGGAACTAATAAGATGACACAGGGCTGTATAGGAACTAATAAGATGGCATGGGGCTGTATAGGAACTAATGAGATGACACAGGGCTGTATAGGAACTAAGGAGATGACACAGGGCTGTATAGGAACTAATGAGATGACACAGGGCTGTATAGGAACTAAGGAGATGACACAGGGTTGTATAGGAACTAAGGAGATGACACAGGGCTGTATAGGAACTAATGAGATGACACAGGGCTGTATGGGAACTAAGGAGATGACACAGGGCTGTATAGGAACTAATGAGATGACACAGGGCTGTATAGGAACTAATGAGATGACACAGGGCTGTATAGGAACTAATGAGATGACACAGGGCTGTATAGGAACTAATAAGATGACACAGGGCTGTGTAGGAACTAAGGAGATGACACAGGATTGTATAGGAACTAATAAGATGACACAGGGCTGTATAGGAACTAATAAGATGACACAGGGCTGTATAGGAACTAAGGAGATGACACAGGGCTGTATAGGAACTAATAAGATGACACAGGGCTGTATAGGAACTAATAAGATGACACAGGGCTGTATAGGAACTAATGAGATGACACAGGGCTGTATGGGAACTAAGGAGATGACACAGGGCTGTATAGGAACTAATGAGATGACACAGGGCTGTATAGGAACTAATAAGATGACACAGGGCTGTATAGGAACTAAGGAGATGACACAGGGCTGTATAGGAACTAATGAGATGACACAGGGCTGTATAGGAACTAATGAGATGACACAGGGATGTATAGGAACTAAGGAGATGACCCAGGGCTGTATAGGAACTAATGAGATGACACAGGGCTGTATAGGAACTAATGAGATGACACAGGGCTGTATAGGAACTAATGAGATGACACAGGGTTGTATAGGAACTAATGAGATGACACAAGGCTGTATAGGAACTAAGGAGATGACACAGGGCTGTATAGGAACTAATGAGATGACACAGGGCTGTATAGGAACTAATGAGATGACACAGGGTTGTATAGGAACTAAGGAGATGACACAGGGCTGTATAGGAACTAATGAGATGACACAGGGCTGTATGGGAACTAAGGAGATGACACAGGGCTGTATAGGAACTAATGAGATGACACAGGGCTGTATAGGAACTAATGAGATGACACAGGGCTGTATAGGAACTAATGAGATGACACAGGGCTGTATAGGAACTAATAAGATGACACAGGGCTGTGTAGGAACTAAGGAGATGACACAGGATTGTATAGGAACTAATAAGATGACACAGGGCTGTATAGGAACTAATAAGATGACACAGGGCTGTATAGGAACTAAGGAGATGACACAGGGCTGTATAGGAACTAATAAGATGACACAGGGCTGTATAGGAACTAATAAGATGACACAGGGCTGTATAGGAACTAATGAGATGACACAGGGCTGTATGGGAACTAAGGAGATGACACAGGGCTGTATAGGAACTAATGAGATGACACAGGGCTGTATAGGAACTAATAAGATGACACAGGGCTGTATAGGAACTAAGGAGATGACACAGGGCTGTATAGGAACTAATGAGATGACACAGGGCTGTATAGGAACTAATGAGATGACACAGGGATGTATAGGAACTAAGGAGATGACCCAGGGCTGTATAGGAACTAATGAGATGACACAGGGCTGTATAGGAACTAATGAGATGACACAGGGCTGTATAGGAACTAATGAGATGACACAGGGTTGTATAGGAACTAATGAGATGACACAGGGCTGTATAGGAACTAATGAGATGACACGGGGCTGTATAGGAACTAAGGAGATGACACAGGGCTGTATAGGAACTAAGGAGATGACACAGGGCTGTATAGGAACTAAGGAGATGACACAGGGCTGTATAGGAACTAAGGAGATGACACAGGGCTGTATGGGAACTTATGAGATAACACGGGGCTGCATAGGAACTGAGATGACACAGGGCTGTATAGGAACTAAGGAGATGACACAGAGCTGTATAGGAACTAAGGAGATGACACAGGGCTGTATGGGAACTAAGGAGATGACACAGGGCTGTATAGGAACTAAGGAGATGACATAGGGCTATATGGGAACTTATGAGATAACACGGGGCTGCATAGGAACTGAAATGACACAGGGCTGTATAGGAACTAAGGAGATGACACAGGGCTGTGTAGGAACTTATGAGATAACACGGGGCTGCATAGGAACTGAGATGACACAGGGCTGTATAGGAACTAAGGAGATGACACAGGTCTGTATGGGAACTAAGGAGATGACACAGGGCTGTATAGGAACTAAGGAGATGACACAGGGCTGTATAGGAACTAAGGAGATGACACAGGGCTGTATAGGAACTAATGAGATGACACAGAGCTGTATAGGAACTAAGGAGATGACACAGGGCTATGTAGGAACTAAGGAGATGACACAGGTCTGTATGGGAACTAAGGAGATGACACAGGGTTGTATAGGAACTAAGGAGATGACACAGGTCTGTATAGGAACTAAGGAGATGACACAGGGTTGTATGGGAACTAAGGAGATGACACAGAGCTGTATAGGAACTAAGGAGATGACACAGGGCTGTATAGGAACTAAGGAGATGACACAGGGTTGTATAGGAACTAATAAGATGACATAGGGCTGTATAGGAACTAAGGAGATGACACAGGGCTGTATAGGAACTAAGGAGATGACACAGGGTTGTATAGGAACTAATAAGATGACATAGGGCTGTATAGGAACTAAGGAGATGACACAGGGCTGTTTAGGAACTAATAAGATGACATAGGGCTGTATAGGAACTAAGGAGATGACACAGGGCTGTTTAGGAACTAATAAGATGACATAGGGCTGTATAGGAACTAAGGAGATGACACAGGGCTGTATAGGAACTAAGGAGATGACACAGAGCTGTATAGGAACTAATAAGATGACATAGGGCTGTATAGGAACTAAGGAGATGACACAGGGCTGTTTAGGAACTAATAAGATGACACAGGGCTGTATAGTGGTGAATTAGATGACACAGGGCTGTTTAGGAACTAATAAGATGACATAGGGCTGTGTAGGAACTAAGGAGATGACACAGGGTTGTATAGGAACTAATAAGATGACATAGGGCTGTATAGGAACTAAGGAGATGACACAGGGCTGTTTAGGAACTAATAAGATGACATAGGGCTGTATAGGAACTAAGGAGATGACACAGGGCTGTTTAGGAACTAATAAGATGACATAAGGCTGTATAGGAACTAAGGAGATGACACAGGGCTGTATAGGAACTAAGGAGATGACACAGAGCTGTATAGGAACTAATAAGATGACATAGGGCTGTATAGGAACTAAGGAGATGACACAGGGCTGTTTAGGAACTAATAAGATGACACAGGGCTGTATAGGAACTAAGGAGATGACACAGGGCTGTTTAGGAACTAATAAGATGACATAGGGCTGTATGGGAACTAAGGAGATGACACAGGGCTGTATAGGAATTAAGGAGATGACACAGAGCTGTATAGGAACTAATGAGATGACACAGGGCTGTATAGGAACTAAGGAGATGACACAGGGCTGTATAGGAACTGAGATGACACAGGGCTGTATAGGAACTAAGGAGATGACACAGGTCTGTATGGGAACTAAGGAGATGACACAGGGCTGTATAGGAACTGAGATGACACAGGGCTGTATAGGAACTTATGAGATAACACAGGGCTGCATAGGAACTGAGATGACACAGGGCTGTATAGGAACTAAGGAGATGACACAGGTCTGTATGGGAACTAAGGAGATGACACAGGGCTGTATAGGAACTAATGAGATGACACAGGGCTGTATAGGAACTAAGGAGATGACACAGGGCTGTATAGGATCTAATGAGATGACACAGGGCTGTATAGGAACTAAGGAGATGACACAGGGCTGTGTAGGAACTAAGGAGATGACACAGGGCTGTATGGAAACTAATAAGATGACACAGGGCTATGTAGCAACTAATGAGATGACACAGGGCTGTATAGGAACTAAGGAGATGACAAAGGGTTGTATAGGAAGTAATAAGATGACATAGGGCTGTATAGGAACTGAGGAGATGACACAGGGCTGTATAGGAACTAATAAGATGACACAGGGTTATGTAGCAACTAATGAGATGACACAGGGCTGTATAGGAACTAAGGAGATGACACAGGGTTGTATAGGAACTAATGAGATGACATGGGGCTGTATAGGAACTAATGAGATGACACAGGGCTGTATAGGAACTAAGGAGATGACACAGGGCTGTATAGGAACTAATGAGATGACACAGAGCTGTATAGGAACTAATGAGATGACACAGGGCTGTATAGGAACTAAGGAGATGACACAGGGTTGTATAGGAACTAAGGAGATGACATGGAGCTGTATAGGAACTAAGGAGATGACACAGGGCTGTATAGAAACTAAGGAGATGACACAGGGCTGTATAGGAACTAAGGAGATGACACAGGGCTGTATAGGAACTAAGGAGATGACACAGGGCTATGTAGCAACTAATGAGATGACATGGGGCTGTATAGGAACTAATAAGATGACACGGGGCTGTATAGGAACTAATAAGATGACACAGGTCTGTATAGGAACTAAGGAGATGACACAGGGCTGTGTAGGAACTAATGAGATGACACAGGGCTGTATGGGAACTAATAAGATGACACAGGATTGTATAGGAACTAAGGAGATGACACAGGATTGTATAGGAACTAAGGAGATGACACAGGGTTGTATAGGAACTAAGGAGATGACACAGGGCTGTGTGGGAACTAAGGAGATGACACAGGATTGTATAGGAACTAACAAGATGACCCAGGGCTGTATAGGAACTAATGAGATGACACAGGGCTGTATAGGAACTAAGGAGATGACACAGGGCTGTATAGCAATGAATAAGATGACCAAGGGCTGTAAAGGAACTAATGAGATGACACAGGACTGTGTAGGAGCTAAGGAGATGACACAGGGCTGTTTAGGAACTAAGGAGATGACACAGGGCTGTATGGGAACTAAGGAGATGACACAGGGCTGTGTAGGAACTAAGGAGATGACACAGGGCTGTTTAGGAACTAATGAGATGACACAGGTCTGTATAGGAACTAAGGAGATGACACAGGGCTGTATAGTGGTGAATTAGATGACACAGGGCTGTATAGGAACTAAGGAGATGACACAGGGCTGTGTAGGAACTATTAAGATGACACAGGGCTCTATATGGACTATTGACAGACTATGATATGATTGATATGCTTGCGCGTGATGTTTGTTTGATCTTGTTACAGCTGGGTATTCCACCATCCTGAAGTCGTCATATGCTGGCTTGTCCCGAGAGATGTCAGATGTCGAGAAGCAGGTCACGTCCACATCCATCGGGGAGGAAGATGGAGGGGCAACTGGGGACGGGGAGGGTCCACGGGGGAGACAGCTGCCGGCAGCCACAGACTCGGGGCCATCTACACCGTTACCAAGGCAACCATCCCTTGCCCACATCGGCCGACCAATCGCTCATTACCAGCATGTGCCCGACCCAGTGAGTGTGTTGTCACAACTAGTGTCTATTCAGTTGCCTTCATACATGATGTGAATCTAGAAACTTTTCTTTAGTGAACCAGAATGTGAACAATAGTTTCATGAGCAATATCTCCACCGAATAGCAGTCAAGTCTCAAATCATTAGGTGGGGACTCCGAGAATGGTTTATTACCACCTCATTTGGATCAGGTCGTGTTGGCTGTGACAAGACTGATCTCATGATTCCAAAACTGTTGCTCTCGTTTCAAACCCTGGCTGTCTAGTCTAGATGTGATCATCAGCTGCAATGTTGTTGACTGCAGCTTTAAACAACATTCCTGTAATCACTAAGTATGTGAGGGTATGGGGAAGCCTAGTCTTGTTTGTTTGTTTGTTGTTTAACGCCGCACTCAGCAATATTCCAGCTATGTGAATGTGGTTTGTAAATAATCAAGTCTAGACCAGACAATCCAGTGATTGACATCATGAGCATTCATCCAATCAATTGGAATACGATGAAGTGCATCAACAAAGTCAGCAAGCCTGACCATCCGATCTCATTAGTCGCCTCTAATGACAAGCATAGTCGCATTTTACGGCAAGCATGGGTTGCTGAAGACCTATTCTAACTCGCATCTTCATGGGTACATGGGTTGCTGAAGACCTATTCTAACTCGCATCTTCACGGGTACATGGGTTGCTGAAGACCTATTCTAACTCGCATCTTCATGGGTACATGGGTTGCTGAAGACCTATTCTAACTCGCATCTTCATGGGTACATGGGTTGCTGAAGACCTATTCTAACTCGCATCTTCATGGGTACATGGGTTGCTGAAGACCTATTCTAACCCGCATCTTCATGGGTACATGGGTTGCTGAAGACCTATTCTAACTCGCATCTTCACGGGTACATGGGTTGCTGAAGACCTATTCTAACTCGCATCTTCACGGGTACATGGGTTGCTGAAGACCTATTCTAACTCGCATCTTCACGGGTACATGGGTTGCTGAAGACCTATTCTAACTCGCATCTTCACGGGTACATGGGTTGCTGAAGACCTATTCTAACTCGCATCTTCACGGGTACATGGGTTGCTGAAGACCTATTCTAACTCGCATCTTCACGGGTACATGGGTTGCTGAAGACCTATTCTAACTCGCATCTTCACGGGTACATGGGTTGCTGAAGACCTATTCTAACTCGCATCTTCATGGGTACATGGGTTGCTGAAGATAGACAGAAGGTTGAAGGGGAAGATCTGGTGAGAGATTCCCAGAGACTGAAAATAAGGGTGTTGAGTTGTTATTGTTATTGAGTTATTGACTGATATCCAACTGTAGACAAGACAAACATTGACCATTAAGATGATTATGATGATGGTGTATGAATAATGATATAACTTGGAAGAATATGATAAATGTACCCTGCTACAGTTGCTTTATCTGGAGTACTGAATTCTCCCTGGTGTTCGTGTTGTTCTTGTAGAGTACTGAATTTTCCCTGGTGTTCGTGTTGTTCTTGTAGAGTACTGAATTCTCCCTGGTGTTCGTGTTGTTCTTGTAGAGTACTGAATTCTCCCTTGTTTTAGTGTTGTGTTATTTGGATTACTGAATTCTCCCTTGTTTTAGTGTTGTGTTATTTGGATTACTGTATTCTCCCTTGTTTTAGTGTTGTTTCAAGTGGATTACTGAATTCACCCTTGTTTTAGTGTTGTTTCAAGTGGATTACTGAATTCTCCCTTGTTTTAGTGATGTTTCAAGTGGATTACTGAATTCACCCTTGTTTTAGTGTTGTTTCAAGTGGATTACTGAATTCTCCCTTGTTTTAGTGTTGTGTTATTTGGATTACTGAATTCTCCCTTGTTTTCGTGTTGTTTCAAGTGGATTACTGAATTCACCCTTGTTTTCATGTTGTTTCAAGTGGATTACTGAATTCACCCTTGATTTCGTGTTGTTTCAAGTGGATTACAGAATTCTCCCTTGTTTTAGTGTTGTTTCAAGTGGATTACTGAATTCACCCTTGTTTTTGTGTTGTTTCAAGTGGATTACTGAATTCTCCCTTGTTTTAGTGTAGTTTCAAGTTGAGTACTGAATTCTCCCTTGTTTTAGTGTTGTGTTATTTGGAGTACTAAATTCTCCCTTGTTTTAGTGTTGTGTTATTTGGATTACTGAATTCTCCCTTGTTTTAGTGTTGTTTCAAGTGGATTACTGAATTCTCCCTTGTTTTTGTGTTGTTTCAAGTGGATTACTGAATTCTCCCTTGTTTTAGTGTTGTTTCAAGTGGATTACTGAATTCTCCCTTGTTTTCGTGTTGTTTCAAGTGGATTACTGAATTCTCCCTTGTTTTCTTGTTGTGTTATTTGGAGTACTAAATTCTCCCTAGTTTTTTGTTGTGTCATATGGAGTACTGAATTCTCCCTTGTTTTCGGGTTGTTTCAGGTGGATTATTGAATTCTCCCTTTTTTTCATGTTGTATCATGTGGAGTAATGAATTCTCCCTTGTTTTCATGTTGTGTCATACGCAGTACTGAAGTCTCCCTTGTTTTAGTGTTGTGTCATGTGAAGTACTGAATTCTCCCTTGTTTTAGTGTTGTGTTATGTGGAGTAATGAATTTTCCCTTGTTTTTCGTGTTGTGTCCTATGGATAACTGAATTCTCCCTTGTTTTAGTGTTGTGTCATTTGAAGTACTGAATTCTCCCTTGTTTTAGTGTTGTGTTATGTGGAGTAATGAATTTTCCCTTGTTTTCGTGTTGTGTCATATGGATAACTGAATTCTCCCTTGTTTTCATGTTGTTTCAAGTTGATTATTGAACACTCCTTTGTTTTCATGTTGTGTCATTTGGAGTAATGAATTCTCCCTTGTTTTAGTGTTGTGTCCTGGGATTATTGAATTCTCCCTTGTTTTTGTGTTGTGTTATGTGGAGTAATGAATTTTCCCTTGTTTTCGTGTTGTGTCAAGTGGAGTAATGAATTCTCCCTTGTTTTTGTGTTGTGTTATGTGGAGTACTGAATACTCCCTTGTTTTCATGTTGTGTCAAGTGGAGTAATGAATTCTCCCTTTTTTTTGTGTTGCATCACGTGGAGTAATGAATTCTCCCTTGTTTTACAGATAGAGCTGGCTGCTGCTGTTCAGGTTCAGAAAGAGGCCAAGGCAGCTGTGGATATACAACGGTAGGGATGTCGTAAAGTCAAATAATAGATCCTACAGTTGGACATTAGATCCTACAGTTGGACATTAGATCCCACAGTTGGACATTAGATCCTACAGTTGGACATTAGATCCCACAGTTGGACATTAGATCCTACAGTTGGACATTAGATCCTACAGTTGGACATTAGATCCTACAGTTGGACATTAGATCCTACAGTTGGACATTAGATCCTACAGTTGGACATTAGATCCCACAGTTGAACATTAGATCCTACAGTCAAACATTTGCTCCTACAGTCAAACGTTAGATCCTACAGTTGAACATTAGATCCTACAGTTTAACATTAGATCCTACAGTCTAACATTAGATCATATAATTAAACATTTGATCCTACAGTTGAACATTAGATCCTACAGTCTAATATTGGATCCTACAGTCTAACATTAGATCTTAAAGTTGAATGTTAGATCCTACAGTCTAACATTACATCTTACAGTTGAATGTTAGATCATACAGTTGAACATTGGATCCTACAGTTGAACATTAGATCCTCAGTTGAACATTGGATCCTCAGTTGAATATTATATCCTACAGTTGAACATTGGATCCTACATTTAAACATTAGATCCTACAGTTGAACATTAGATCCTACAGTTAAACATTAGATCCTACAGTTGAACATAAGATCCTACATTTAAACATTAAATCCTACAGTTGAACATTAGATCCTACATTTAAACATTAGATCCTACAGTTGAACATTAGATCCTACAGTTAAACATTAGATCCTACAGTTGAACATTAGATCCTACATTTAAACATTAGATCCGACAGTTGAACATTAGATCCTACATTTAAACATTAGATCCTACAGTTGAACATTAGATCCTACATTTAAACATTAGATCCTACAGTTGAACATTGGATCCTACAGTTGAACATTAGAGATCCAGTTAAATGTTGGAGTCTACATACTGAACCTTGTGGTGTGATGTTTCAGGCTATTCAGGGGCTATGTGGCACGGGGGGCCTACAAGAAGCTCTTGTCTGAGGAATGGCGCCGCAGGGAGGATGAGCAGCGGGCTAAACTCAGCAGTCGCAGGTAAGTACAGGGATTTAGGACCTGAGAGGGAATGCATGTTGGGGTAATTGTCAAAGTGATTTTGTGACTTCGGTTGATATAATGTATTCATGATGTCAATGAGAATGACGACTCGGCCAAGGCGTAAGAAAAGTTGTGTTGTTCGCCAAATTTCACACAAAAAATATATAAAAACAGATGTTTTACTCCAAAACGATACATCTCTGCATAAAAATCTTGAGGATGTAACCATCTATGGAGATGTTTTCAGATCTTGATGCAGACAGGTATCGTATCAGAGTGGAATATCTGATTTTAAAGAAAATGGGGTTCGCCCTAAACGTTATTTCTGCAATTTGCTCTTATGTTGATAATAATCCCTGTATCAGTACCAAAAGAATATGGATGAGATGTTAGCTAGGATACAATAGGGCAGGTAAATAATCGGAGAATAATGTTGTACTTTTCCCAGAATGCATCGTGAGCATGTTGAGCGTACTCAGGCCATCTACAGCCGAGGTCGTGACCCCGAGGACGTGGCCTGGCAGAAGGAGTACAAGGCCATTCGAGACCAGCAAGGGCGAGTCCGACAGAGCAAGCTGGACAATGTGTCCAGAGAGTGAGTTACCTCCCTTGCCTCAGCAAAATGGCCAATGAGTGTTTTCAGCATACTTCCTTAGTTTTGGCAGCTGAAAGTGTCGACCTATAAAGCATTTATATACAATTAGGTCAGTCTACACAACCTTCAACCTGATGTCACCCACAGGATGTTAAATTGGATTTGGGATTCAGCATGAGAAATGGATGCATTTGGACTAAACTTGAATTTGGAAGAGTTTAGTGTAACGATTGGTAGCTTGGTCAACAGTACAAAATGATAAAGGGTCTGGTTATAATAATAGCTGCACTGTTTGCTGCTCAATAGACCCAGCGTTTAACAAATATGTCGCTGTGCTCATCAAGGACGCATTCATATATAGTTTTGCTTAGGTTTTGGCTTTTCATATTGATGTTTGGGGGCGGCAGCTTTCATATGTTCCTATGTGCTCACACTATGTAGAGGAACCCTAACTCTTATATATGTGCTCACACTATGTAGAGGAACCCTAACTCTTATATATGTGCTCACACTATGTAGAGGAACCCTAACTCTTATATGTGCTCACACTATGTAGAGGAACCCTAACTCTTATATGTGCTCACACTATGTAGAGGAACCCTAACTCTTATATATGTGCTCACACTATGTAGAGGAACCCTAACTCTTATATATGTGCTCACACTATGTAGAGGAACCCTAACTCTTATATGTGCTCACACTATGTAGAGGAACCCTAACTCTTATATATGTGCTCACACTATGTAGAGGAACCCTAACTCTTATATATGTGCTCACACTATGTAGAGGAACCCTAACTCTTATATGTGCTCACACTATGTAGAGGAACCCTAACTCTTATATATGTGCTCACACTATGTAGAGGAACCCTAACTCTTATATATGTGCTCACACTATGTAGAGGAACCCTAACTCTTATATGTGCTCACACTATGTAGAGGAACCCTAACTCTTATATATGTGCTCACACTATGTAGAGGAACCCTAACTCTTATATATGTGCTCACACTATGTAGAGGAACCCTAACTCTTATATGTGCTCACACTATGTAGAGGAACCCTAACTCTTATATATGTGCTCACACTATGTAGAGGAACCCTAACTCTTATATGTGCTCACACTATGTAGAGGAACCCTAACTCTTATATGTGCTCACACTATGTAGAAATTTTCGGAGAATGTGAAGACTCCCCAACACTGCAGCCTTCTGCATTACCCAAATTGTCAGAAGAGCTGTATTCCTGGTAGCAAACCCGGGTACTCTCCCAATGTCAGTCAACAGATTGGGTGGTACCAAACCTAAGGCACCGAGAACAATGGGGAGTCGGACAACTTGGTACTTGGGATGCAAGTGTGACGTGACATTTCCAAAGCAAGGTCTGCATATTTGTCATGTATTTCCTCAATCTTGTCAATCACACTACTGTCAAAAGGAACAGAAAATTCAATGATATAAATGATTTCATTGGATTTGTCAAAAAGGACAAGATCCGGTGTGTTTGCATGGATATGCCTGAGGCTGTAAATGGGCCTATTCCAAACAATTTTGTATTTATCATTTTCCATAATGCCCTCTACTTATTCAGAGTTGTACCATGGATTATTATTATTATTATTATTATTATTATTATTATTATTATTATTATTATTATTATTTATGTCATTATTATTATTTTTAATTATTTATTTTTATGACAATATAGATACTTAAAGGTTTTGATTTCCAACATCCAAATAATGAGTGCTAAATTCCCTTCTAGTTTTGAATACAAAAGTAAGCCATGGATACTTTACATGGCTGCTTCTTACAAGGTTGCAATGTTAACATATCTGACTGCCAAAGTATGTGACTCTGGATGAACTTTGACATGACCATGACCAGGGTTCAACTCCTTACTTCTGTAAGGCTAAAAACAATAATACTCTTGGTTCTCAGTCACTGCCCGCATCATCATAAAAAACATTTCGTTTTTATTTCTATTTTTAAAAAAAATGAAAAATCCTAATACTTAAAAACAATGCGATCCAATATAGCACACAGTTACTTCCCTTTACATGCACACTGCTTTACTGTGCATCTCGTGTTATGGTCATGGCGGCAATAGGAGTTTGTATGCTTGTTTTTGTAGGGAGGCCCTTCCCCAGGTTGATGGTACACAGCTGTTTATTTGGTTACATACTAGTTTGAACAAGCCCCCCCTCAAAAGACATTGCCTGAGAACCAATTCTTTTATTTCTTAAAGCCTAAAGTAAGCAAAACAATCCCTTGAATTAGGAACTTCCTGAGTTATGGAAACATGTCTGTTTAAAGCGTTCTTGTAATGATGACATGTCGAGGTATAGCAATGTGTTCACTGATCCATTATTCAGAAAATTAACATTCGGACATATTGTGTGCACATTGTGTTTTTTGTAGAGAAATATTTAAGGTTATCTATTTTATTATTTTATTTACTACATTCTTTTCAAAATTGATTCGTCAACAAGTGTGAGCTTCGAGCTGGCATACAACTAGCTTACTCCCAGCACAGTAATCTCTTCGTCACGATATGGCTGAAATATTGCCGATGAGACGTAAAGCATTACCTCACTCACTCACTCACTCACTCACAGTAATCTCTGCCGACATCATCTCCCAGTCACAGCACGGAGAGAAATACACACATTCTTTCTTATTTTGTGAAATCTTTATGTGATGTCAAGTGTTGTATGTTTGCTACTGATGACCTAGATAGATGTGATGCTTGTATAGGGTGCTTGTCTGGCACCGTCAGTAGATGTATTGTCTGCTTTGTTTCAGGAATGCTTATAACCATCACGTGTCCTCTTCCTCCATCTCCGTCATCGGACCCCATGTGGACATCTACCAGTGAGTCACATGAACATGTCACATGGTCTTGTCACATGACCCTCAGTCAGATCATTGACAGTAATATAAACACAGAACCCTAATCCTAATGATGAACATCTTGCAGGCAGAGCTAGTTAGGCAGATACAACTAGTTAGGCAGGCAGAGCTAGTTAGGCAGATACAACTAGTTAGGCAGATAGAGCTAGTTAGGCAGGCAGAGTTAGTTAGGCAGATACAACTAGTTAGGCAGGCAGAGCTAGTTAGGCAGATACAACTAGTTAGGCAGATAGAGCTAGTTAGGCAGGCAGAGTTAGTTAGGCAGATACAACTAGTAAGGCAGATACAACTAGTTAGGCAGGCAGAGCTAGTTAGGCAGATACAACTAGTTAGGCAGATAGAGCTAGTTAGGCAGGCAGAGTTAGTTAGGCAGATACAACTAGTAAGGCAGATACAACTAGTTAGGCAGGCAGAGCTAGTTAGGCAGATACAACTAGTTAGGCAGATAGAGCTAGTTAGGCAGGCAGAGTTAGTTAGGCAGATACAACTAGTAAGGCAGGCAGAGCTAGTTAGGCAGATGGAGATGCCCTAATGATGAACATCTTGCAGGCAGAGCTAGTCAGGCAGATAGAGCTAGTTAGGCAGGCAGAGTGAGTTAGGCAGATAGAGCTAGTCAGGCAGATAGAGCTATAGTTCGGCAGGCAGAGCTATATAGGCAGATAGGGCTAGTCAGGCAGATAGAGCTATAGTTCGGCAGGCAGAGCTATATAGGCAGATAGGGCTAGTTAGGCAGATAGAGCTAGTTAGGCAGATACAACTAGTTAGGCAGGCAGAGCTAGTTAGGCAGATACAACTAGTTCTGCAGGCAGAGCTAGTTAGGCAGATAGAGCTTGTGAGGCTGATCGAGCTAGTTAGGCAGGCAGAGCTAGTTAGGCAGGCAGAGCTAGTTAGGCAGGCAGAGCTAGTTCGGCAGGCAGAGCTAATTAGGCAGATAGAGCTAGTTAGGCAGATAGAGGTAGTCAGGCAGATACAACTAGTTAGGCAGGCAGAGCTAGTTAGGCTGATAGAGCTAGTCAGGCAGATAGAGCTATAGTTCGGCAGGCAGAGCTATATAGGCAGATAGAGCTAGTTAGGCAGGCAGAGCTAGTTAGGCAGGCAGAGCTAGTTAGGCAGGCAGAGCTAATTAGGCAGATAGAGCTAGTTAGGCAGATAGAGCTAGTTAGGCAGGCAGAGCTAGTTAGGCAGGCAGAGCTAGTTAGGCAGGCAGAACTAGTTAGGCAGGCAGAGCTAATTAGGCAGATAGTGCTAGTGAGGCTGATCGAGCTAGTTAGGCAGGCAGAGCTAGTTAGGCAGGCAGAACTAGTTAGGCAGGCAGAGCTAATTAGGCAGATAGAGCTAGTGAGGCAGATAGAGCTAGTTAGGCAGATAGAGCTAGTGAGGCTGATCGAGCTAGTTAGGCAGGCAGAGCGAGTTCGGCAGGCAGAGCTAATTAGGCAGATAGAGCTAGTTAGGCAGATAGAGGTAGTCAGGCAGATACAACTAGTTAGGCAGGCAGAGCTAGTTAGGCTGATAGAGCTAGTCAGGCAGATAGAGCTATAGTTCGGCAGGCAGAGCTATATAGGCAGATAGAGCTAGTTAGGCAGGCAGAGCTAGTTAGGCAGATAGAGCTAGTTAGGCAGGCAGAGCTAGTTAGGCAGGCAGAGCGAGTTCTGCAGGCAGAGCTAGTTAGGCAGATAGAGCTAGTGAGGCTGATCGAGCTAGTTAGGCAGGCAGAGCTAGTTCGGCAGGCAGAGCTAGTTAGGCAGGCAGAGCTAATTAGGCAGATAGAGCTAGTGAGGCTGATCGAGCTAGTTAGGCAGGCAGAGCTAGTTAGGCAGGCAGAGCTAGTTAGGCAGGCAGAGCTAGTTAGGCAGGATGAGCTAATTAGGCAGATAGAGCTAGTGAGGCAGATAGAGCTAGTTAGGCAGGCAGAGCTAGTTCGGCAGGCAGAGCTAATTAGGCAGATAGAGCTAGTGAGGCTGATCGAGCTAGTTAGGCAGGCAGAGCTAATTAGGCAGATAGAGCTAGTGAGGCAGATAGAGCTAGTTAGGCAGGCAGAGCTAGTTAGGCTTGCACTCTGTGGTTGGAGCCCAGATCTAGTCAAGTTTCTAAAAGTAAACATAGCCAATATTTATTTTAGCAAGTTCAGGCTAGGAGACCCAACAGAGTTTGGCACAGACTAGACTCTTAATACATTTGTAGAATTGATTAATAACAGGTTGAGCCAGTAACATGCTTTATCATTTGTAATTTGCATAATTGCATCTTTCACCCAAACAAAGGGTGATTTCTTGTTTTGACCAAGAAGCTGTATTGCGTGATATTTTCACAATATCGATATGTAGAAGAGTGATGTCACTTCAATTAAATAAACAATTTATACAATTGACTTTATGTTTGCCTGGTACATTTTGCCAACATAGACACTAACACAATGTTATGTGGCACTGCAATTCTCTTTTGCATCATGTACTCCACCAGAGTCAGACAATCCTGTGTTTGGCTCCCAGATTTGGGTTCTTAGTGTCCTATTGATCTGTGTCCAGAGTTTACCACCCCAAGAAGACTGGGCCCACTCAGAAAGAACTCAACCAGTTTGCTCTGACCATCCAGAAGACTGTGAGAGGTTGGATCGTCCGGCGCCGCCTGGAGAAACTCCGCCGCAAGGTGAGAAAACACTTGTTGTCTCAACACTTAGACATTCATGGTTCACGGATGAATGGATCACAAATATGGAAGAAAAGAAACTCTGTTATCTCATTTTGGTAATGAAGAAACATTCAGACCCCCAGGGGCAGGAAAGTGACCCTTCGAAAGAAGTCATTCTTCCTCTCTTTGTGTTTCATCAAGTCATCACTTGAAATATAAGATATTTCCAGATTTTTTTTCATATTTTATTCCATCATTACAGATTTAGGTCTTGTTTCACATTACAGGTTTATAGGAATGTGTTTCACATTGCAGGTTTACAGGAATGTGTTTCACATTGCAGATTTATAGGAATGTGTTTCACATTGCAGGTTTATAGGAACGTGTTTCACATTGCAGATTTATAGGAACGTGTTTTACATTGCAGATTTATAGGAACCTGTTTCACATTGCAGGTTTATAGGAATGTGTTTCACATTGCAGGTTTATAGGAATGTGTTTCACGTTGCAGGTTTATAGGAATATGTTTCACATTGCAGGTTTATAGGAACGTGTTTCACGTTGCAGGTTTATAGGAATGTGTTTCACGTTGCAGATTTATAGGAATGTGTTTCACATTGCAGGTTTATAGGAATGTGTTTCACATTGCAGATTTATAGGAATGTCTTTCGCATTGCAGGTTTCAGCGGGGTCACCCAAAGCTTAGGGTGTTGGGTTCATTCTTGGGTACAAATTAATTCTGAAAATGCCGAATTTCTTGCGTTTTGTCCTGTTTATTTATCAAATCCAATCTGTCATCGTATATTACGCACTGCACTAGATGGTCTATTACCAGCAATGATAGAGTTCTACCTTGTGGAAAGACTGGATGTATGTAATGACAGCTACTAACGGCATTGGTGACACTTGCTCAGATGTTGCTGATATCGGTGACACTTGCTCAGATGTTGCTGATATCGGTGACACTTGCTCAAATGTTGCTGATATCGGTGACACTTGCTCAGATGTTGCTGATATCGGTGACACTTAATAATAATGATGATAATAATAATAATAATAATCTACTGAGTGAGTGAGTTTATTTCAGTAAAGAGGCCACCGGCCCATTATACAATATGGATACAGTGGATTACAACAATAGCAGGCGCCAGATAATACAAGTGATATACATAGTGAAACAACTGAATTATTGAAAAACTGTTGTCGTTTCTTGAAAGTAAAAAAAATATATTTAGCTAATTTATTAATAACATGTTTATTTTGGCAAGACGTAAGAGTGCAATATCTATCAAATGAAGGTTGGGAATGGTAATACTTAGGTGTAAGACTATTTCTCAGATCTGAGTAAAATTAAAATTCAATGCAGAACAGATACTCAGTTTCAATTACACGGACCACACTAAATGGACATAAGCGTACATCTCTAGAAAGACCAATTTGTCTACCTTCTTCAAGCATAAGGTTATGGCTAGAACAACGGAAAGAACTAAGAGCAAACTGATATTCTCTAACAGGTATTGATGTTAAATATCTTTCTAATACAAAGCATGGTTTTATCATGATATAACATTTATACTAAGTTTTCCTATAATAATTAGATCCACATCAAGTGCTTTTATGAGTTATCACGGTGTAATATTTATACATCATTTCATATAATTATAGTTTAGCAAGTAATACTTATCATCGGGTAAAATGCACATATAAAATATCAGTAGTTTCAGTTATAGCTTTTTAGATAGATGCTAGCCTAAGGTAATGGGAGCGCATCTCCTGGACATACTATTCAATAAGACAAGAGTTATGTCTACATAGTTTAATAGATTTGAAGCTTTTAGATAAATGCTAGCCTAAGGTATCAAGATCCCATCTCCCAGACAAAA
The DNA here is from genome assembly GCF_022045235.1 of Haliotis cracherodii. NCBI lineage: Eukaryota > Metazoa > Mollusca > Gastropoda > Lepetellida > Haliotidae > Haliotis > Haliotis cracherodii. Next base: position 241,341 of record NW_027266341.1, on the reverse strand, counting down.
GATATGTCTACATAGCCTTATAGATTACCTTGAACTATTTTATTTAAGTAAATCTGTCATCACCTATATTAGAATAACATTCAGCAATTACTTCAATTTAGACTCATTAAGGATTAGCCCCCATACAAGCTCGTCTATAGTGCATTAAGGCTTAGCCCCAATACAAGCTCGTCTATAGTGATACCATAATCTCCTTCAAAGCACCCAGTAAATCTGTCAACAAGATTAGTGCCAGTCCAACTGGATTAACAGGATTAAGTATTCCCCTCTGTCTAGCCATTCATTAACCATAAGGCACAGACCAGTGTGTATCAACCAATCATATTCCTTTTTATTGTCCTAATTTTTGTTAAACATATACAGAAGCAAAATGTTAAGCAGAAGGGGTTTGACGCTCATACCAAGCAGATCTCTCTCCCACAGCCCAGAGGGTTGTACCGACTCTCTGTGGCACCCTCAGCTATATTTTAAGATATTGTAAATTGTTCATTGTTTCCTGTGACTCCGGCTCTTAGCTGACTAATTCCCCCAAGAAAACCAGCATGCCATTTGGAAGGTTTTGTTCATCCGAACAGAACCATAATAATTCCATAATAGTTTAATTGATTAATTTTTATGCAAAGGAAGAATGATACCTAAAGCCCACTCCTCTGGATAAGTACCAGCCAATAAGATTTTATTAAACAAGGATAACAGCATTTCCAAACACATGGGAGGGGCATATTTAAAAATTCAATGGGTACACCACTAAACCCTAGGCTTTTCTATTTGGCATATCATTAACAGCCTTAAATATTTCATCTAATTTATTCTACTATCTACCCCATTTTCATCTACACTAGAGTTAACCAACTCTTCACTAATAGATTAAAAAAAATGTTGAACATCTGTATAAAACTGTTTCTCACATTCAGCAAAATTAGTACCTTGGAACAAATGATTGAAATGCAATGACCAAGAATCCGGTGAAATTGAATTACTTTAAATGACCTTTCTTTAAAACATTACCAGAACTGTCTACTATCATGCGTTGATAAAGCATTGTTAATGTCTGTGATATAACACTGAAACACAAATGTTGATTTCTGTTTGCATGGGCTTCTGTACGATTTCCACGAGTCAATGTACCGTTGTCGGTTGTTGTCACTGCTAGAATCATGATATGCATGGAGAAGACAGCGAGCGGTTGCATGTGTGTACCAACATTCTTGATCAAACCAGTTATGCCCCTTCCTTATGCGTTTTCAAATTTCTCTGGGTTTTTTTTTACAAATGTCTGCACAACATTCAATCAAATTTTGAAATGTTGAAAAGGCGTTTTGATTGTCATCGATGGATATACACGAATTGAAAGTACTTACAAGGTTTCCTTTGTAAGCAATCCCAGTTTTGATGGTAACGGTTTGTTAGTTTACACATATCAATAAGGGAACGTTCACGCTTATTGCTGCTCTTGTCTTGAGAAACTCGTGGAAGATTGATATCCTCCATATATCCCAAACCTTCATCAGTTGGTAAATATGTTGTATCGTCATCAACAACGTAGTCACAAAAGGAGCCATCACCTGTCCATGCATGTAAATCGCCCTGAACAATGATGTCACAATCCTGATTTGCCGTTTTAAACTTGGCAACTTCAGCTATTAGTATTTCAAATAATGATTCGTCTGCATTCTTACTCGATCCTGTATAGTCCTGAATGTCCACACGGTCATAATCACACCATGTTTCCACAAATGAAATTAGATCATATTTGTTGACATAGTTAATAAAGTCGGATTTCTGTAAATGCCTTCTGAAACCTTCAATGTTCCATGAAATACATTTGACGAAAGGGATAATATTTACGTTGTTAGGACCTTGGCCACACCTTTATTCTTTAGCTTTATGTGGTTTTGAGAATGTTTTACAAGCTTAGTTGTGTTGGATTCATCGTCCCATGTATACATTTTGTTGTCAATAATCAGTCTATCAGATCTCAACACAGTGAAACTTCAATTTGGCCCTAGATTCTCTCACTTTCTTCGTGAAATCCTCTGCAACGCCAATCTTAGTTCCATTAAGTTTTCCTGTTGATTTCAGCACTGTAGACTTGGACTTAAAGTCTTTGAACTACACAAGAATGGGTCTTGCGCCTAGGGATTTACTCGGTAGTCTGTTCACACTGTCAATCCCGACGTCACCAGATATTTTCATCGTCTTTTCAATGATGTTAGTAATCTTATCTTCAATATCAGACGGCTTTTCTTCAGAAGTCTCACTTACGTTGAAAAACAGCAGGTTGTTCCTCCGACTGCTTGCTTTGAGAAAATCAATGCTTTCTGTCAGTTCTGTAACAGTTTTCTGTATCTGTTCACTGTCGTCTGCTGGTGAAGATAATTCACGTTCCATTTCCCCTATTCTTATAGGCAGCTTACTGAAATTCTCATTCATTTCACTTCTCATTTCACGTGCTTGAACATGGCGGCCTTCCTCGCTCTGTTCAGCATGAACGAAACAAAGGTTGACTGGAAACAGCCGATTCTGGATCTATAAAGTTCATTATCACATCCCATCCTGTTTACTGGCTTGAAATATGATAAGGGCTAGAACATTTATGTTGATACTTGCGATTTAAACTTTGTATTTTACCAGTTTCAACGGAGTTCATGTGTTGCACGTCTGACCCGGCACTCGCTAGGTGGCGCCCCCCTAATATCTATATAATATCTATTTAATATAATAATATATTTGTGTGGCGCTTTTTCCATGCTGGATATCATACACAAAGCTCAACAAGCTTTCGCCAAATGTTGCTGGCAATGTGATAAAGCACAGCACAGATCAGTGGAGGTGAAATCCAAGTAATGTGTTGCTGTGTTTCAGGCGGGTTGGTCTGGCTTCAGCTTCGAGAGGATGGTGAGGGACTACAAGACCATGCTGTCCCGCGTTCAGCGCCAACACGGGCGCGATCGCCCCAAGACACCCTTCACATTCAAGGAGATGAATGAGTACATGGACCTCCGAAGACGTGAGTCACATATTTATGACTTTTTATTCTACAATCAGTTTTAATGTTAAATGTTATTTACGTGTTCCTATGCTCTATAAAATCCTGGATTAAGGAAATCTGATCCACCTCGCTCTCTGTGCAGGGTACGAGAGTGTGTTCGAGAAGAAAGCATTCGGCGGAGAGCTGGAACTGTGTGAACTGGACCAGTTCTTTAAGGAGTGTGATCTGTATCCCTCGCAGGCAGAACTAGATGAGGCTGTGGATGTGTTGTTTAAAGGTGAGAGTTTACCCTGAATCCCCCTCTTAATTGAGTGACTGAATGTATGGTCATGTTGGTATGTGTTGGCCACATTCTGACTATTTCCATGTGATGGACCCACCTGGACAGAGAGTGGTGGCATGTGGTCCTGTGCACAGGTCACCAGTCAGGTCAAGTCAGCCAAGTCCTTGGATTGGTGACTGTGTTCGTCAGCTTGACCTCAAGGGCAACTTGGGTTGTATACTCTCCAGGGAGATCCATTGATCAGGGTAATTGTGATGGAGAGCCATGACCAGTCACTTGGTGAATGACGTCTTGTGCATTCTAAATGCACTTATAATTATTGTGTCTCACTGTAACCATCACGTACATAGTTCTCAGAAGATGAGTTATAATATTTCTACTTTTCACTTGAAATGTCTCAACATATTTTGATTTGTTTTCAGGCAAGGGTTTGAAGGGTCGGGGGCTGAGGAAGCAGGAGGTGCTGGACGTTGTGTTCTACGTGTACGTCCCCCTGGCAGCGGGGCTGGACGGGACGCGCATGTCCACGTGGATGAGCCCCATCATAGATGGCGTAGAGGCCAGGAGGCTGATTGGTAGGTGGTGCTAGGAGGCTGATTGGTAGGTGGAGCTATGAGGCTGATTGGTAGGTGGAGCTATGAGGCTGATTGGTAGATGGGGCCTGGGGGCTGATTGGTAGGTGGAGCTATGAGGCTGATTGGTAGATGGGGCCTGGGGGCTGATTGGTAGGTGGAGCTATGAGGCCGATTGGTAGATGGGGCCTGGGGGCTGATTGGTAGGTGGAGCTATGAGGCTGATTGGTAGATGGGGCCTGGGGGCTGATTGATAGGTGGAGCTATGAGGCTGATTGGTAGGTGGAGCTATGAGACTGATTGGTAGGTGGAGCTATGAGGCCGATTGGTAGGTGAGGCTAGGAGGCTGATTGATAGGTGGAGTTATGAGGCTGATTGGTAGATGGGGCTATGAGGCCGATTGGTAGATGGGGCCTGGGGGCTGATTGGTAGGTGGAGCTATGAGGCCGATTGGTAGGTGGAGCTGGGAGGCTGATTGGTAGGCGGGGTCATGAGGCTGATTGGTAGGTGGAGCTATGAGGCCGATTGGTAGGTGGAGCTAGGAGGCCGATTGGTAGGTGGGGCCAGGAGGCGGATTGGTAGGTGGGGCCAGGGGGCGGATTGGTAGGTGGGGCTATGAGGCTGATTGGTAGGTGCGGCTATGAGGCTGATTGGTAGGTGGAGCTATGAGGCTGATTGGTAGGTGGCGCTAGGAGGCTGATTGGTAGGTGGAGCTATGAGGCCGATGGGTAGGTGGGGCTATGAGGCTGATTGGTAGGTGGAGCTATGAGGCTGATTGGTAGGTGGGGCCAGGAGGCTGATTGGTAGGTGGAGCTATGAGGGTGATTGGTAGGTGGAGCTATGAGGCTGATTGGTAGGTGGGGCCAAGAGGCTGATTGGTAGGTAGAGCTATGAGGCTGATTGGTAGGTGGAGCTATGAGGCTGATAGGTGGGTGGGGCCAGGAGGCTGATTGGTAAGTGGGATCAAGAGGCTGATTGGTAGGTGGAGCTATAAATCTGTAACAGGTTAACAAAAGTAATAAATAATATTTAACAAAATACACACAGCAATGATCACTCCAACAACAGAAATAAACAGGTGAGACCAGGAGGCTTATTGGTACCCATGAGCACGGGTATGGTGCTGAGAAACCTAGAAACATAATCAATGCCAACTTGGATTAAAATCCACAATCATAGATTTCTGGCATTCCTAAGGAACACAGCTGTGCACAGTGAATTGCACCCATCGATGCCACTAGTCAGTTCACTGGGTAGTAAGCAATCTATTCTTATGTCCAAGTATATATAAACGGTAATTGCACTTGTATTTAGCATGACAGGCATATTTTCATGAAAAGACTGACAGTCATTTGTCCTGTATTATCAGGGACAGAGTTTGTGGAGCCGGCACCCCTGGAAGTGTGTGCCAAGCTGGTGATCAACTCGAAGCGTGAGCGTCGCGAGAGGGAGAACCAGGCCCTCCAGGAGCAGCGGGGGGAGGGGCGAGGGGCCGAGGGGGAGAGCAGTGATGATTCGGACGAGGGCGAGAGGAGGAGGCAGATGAAGGCCAAACTTAAAACTGTGACTATTGTGGACAGGAAGGGAAAGGATGTTTAACAGTGGAGACAGAGCTACTGTCATGCACCAGAAATGTGATGTACTTGTAGAGGCAGATGAAGCCTGAAGTGCATGTGAGACTGGAGAAGAAAACATGTTAAATATGTGATAGACATGTGTCTATGATTATGGATAAGTTCCTGTGGTGATAGACGAGTTCCTGTGCTGAAAGACAAGTTCCTGTGGTGATAGACAAGTTCCTGCATCAATGTGTCTGTATGCACATAGTTAACATCTACACTTCTGAAGATCTGTGTATACCTGATTATATCCTGTATATCTGTGTATTGTGTGTTGTGTTGTGTAGGTAGACAGTAAGAGCCTGTGTCAGGGACTATTTCATCCTGATGCAGTCTGGAGGTGTTGGCTATCAGTTCCACCATTGTTACTGTCCAACTTTTGTGGAATGTTTTCAAAGTGTTGCATGTCAAATCCAGTGGTGTATGCTGTGTAGATATACATGTGCTATATATTATGTAGGTATGTGTGATATATACTGTGTTCAAGATAGCAGATCTTGTTTGTCTCTGTAACATTACCAGTCATGTCTTGGCTTGCCTGCTCTCTGTCCATGTACATAAGCCCCATCCTATTGTAAGCCGCTTTGTTTGTTTATTCCTGTTGTTGGAGTGATCATTGCTGTGTGTAGTTTGGTAAATATTATTTATTACATGCATCATTAATGCAGATGCGTCATCTATCGGAGACAGCTGTGTGATGTGTCGGCCAAACCTCCTCCAGATGAAGCCCTTGGGAGGCAATGTCTTAGGTGCCTGTTGATACAGCCCAGCTGTCAGAGGAGTGTATTATTTTGAATTGGTTGTGTAGAAGTTCCGGTCTATCTTGGAATGTTGAGAATATGTTACAGCACAGTATTATATCCAGAGTTGATCTCAGATTTGTTGATACTGTACCTACACGTCGATAGAGTAGAAATTGTCCTGTGATAGCTGTTTCTGTACCCACAACTGACAGTACAGGACCCTTGTCTATACACAGGTCAAGGTTATGGACTGCAACATGGATTGAGTGATGACAAGGTCTGTACAGAGCTGGATGCTACACAGACCATCAAAGGTATTATCTACATTGAATTATCTATAGTGTTAATACAACGGTTATTAGTCTTGTAACCATGGTTACAGTCATCACTTCAGCATGGTACTGGTTACTGAAGTCATTTCTTTTGTGTGGTCATGAAATGCAACCAAACCTGTGATCAATAAAATCTATTTCCAATCTTTAACATTCCTCGACATTGTATGTGTTAGTCAGCCAGTTCTGGCTGGAGAATGTGTGAAATCATGTGAGGTATGGTGGGGTTCAAGATTATTGCACTTATATAGCACAGTGCATGCATGTGTGTGTGTGTGTGGTTGCTTGTAATATTCAGGACTAATGCCAGTTTTGAAGTGCTAGCCCACTGAGATACTCCACTCAGACACAGTATACTGACTCCTAGCTGACAAGTCCTTGTTTTAATGCTGAGCGCCGGGCAGGGAAACAACAAATACCATGTTTTAACACTTTTTGGTATGATGCGGCTGGGGATCAACCTCCTGACTAAACTAGAGTTGTAACAATATCTATGGTCTCCACGTTTCGTGGCAAATGCCCCATGGATCAAGGAATTAAGGTTTTCCTGAAGTTTGTTATGTGGGATAGTGAGGTACAAAGTTGAAAAAACCCAGCAATATATGGAATCCAGAACAAAAGAGGAATGAACATGCCTGCAGGCTTTCGAGAGTTGCTAGTACTGATCCGTGATGTTCAGGCACGATAACACCATGGACCATCTTGTGGAATGATGCAGCCAGGGAATTGGAGCACCGACCACCTTGTGCTCTCTGTGCTCTACACTACGGAGGTGGTCAAACATCATGTCAGAAGGTGTTAACATTTAAAGTGTTGGGTGACACATTCTGATTAACAAACACAAGAGTAAGTTGAAATAATAATTTAATTTTCTATAATACAATACATACACAGTATTAAGTACAAAAATGTCATTGTTTTACCTGTATACAGAAAAAAGCTATACCTGTCTATGTATAAATACATCCTACATGTACAAAAGTAAGTACATCTATAGCAGGACTGTGACCTACTGTGACAGGTGGACCACATGTATAGAATACATCTATAGCAACTCCAGGACTGTGACCTAGTCTGACAGTCCAGAGCAAGACACTGATGACAGCAGCAGTTCTATATGGTGGCGGCATCTTCGGGTCAGAATGTTCAGTCAGGTGTTTTGGTTCACTGATGTGTCAATAAGGGCTTGATCATTGATCTTGAACCCTTGGGAACCTCATAAAAAGGTTGACCACAGGCCATGTGCCCACTTGGAACACAGTCAAAGATTCAACACTGACCAGCAGGTGCCCTTGAGAACTGGATCTGAATGGTTCAACACTGACCAGCAGGTACCCTTGTAAGCTGGATCTACAGGTTCAGCACTGACCAGCAGGTACCCTTGAGAACTGGATCTACAGGTTCAACATTCACCAGCGTACCCTTGAGAACTGGATCTACAGGTTCAGCACTGACCAGCAGGTACCCTTGAGAACTGGATCTACAGGTTCAACATTCACCAGCAGGTACCCTTGAGAACTAGATCTAGAGGTTCAACATTCACCAGCGTACCTTTGAGAACTGGATCTACAGGTTCAACACTGACCAGCAGGTACCCTTGAGAACTGGATCTACAGGTTCAACATTCACCAGCGTACCCTTGAGAACTGGATCTACAGGTTCAACATTCACCAGCGTACCCTTGAGAAGTGGATATAAAGGTTCAACATTCACCAGTGTACCCTTGAGAACTGGATCTACAGGTTCAGCATTCACCAACAGGTACCCTTGAGAACTGGATCTACAGGTTCAACATTCACCAGCGTACCCTTGAGAACTGGATCTACAGGTTCAGCATTCACTAGCAGGTCCCCTTGAGAACTGGATCTAGAGGTTCAACATTCACCAGCGTACCCTTGGGAACTGGATCTACAGGTTCAGCATTGACCAGCAGGTCCCCTTGAGAACTGGATCTAGAGGTTCAACATTCACCAGCGTACCCTTGAGAGCTGGATCTACAGGATCAGCAATCACCAGCAGGTCCCCTTGAGAACTGGATCTGAATGGTTCAACATTCACCAGCAGGTACCCTTGAGAACTGGATCTACAGGTTCAGCACTGACAAGCAGGTCCCCTTGAGAACTGGATCTAGAGGTTCAACATTCACCAGTGTACCCTTGAGAACTGGATCTACAGGTTCAGCACTGACCAGCAGGTCCCCTTGAGAACTGGATCTACAGGTTCAGCAATCACCAGCAGGTCCCCTTGGGAACTGGATCTGAATGGTTCAACATTCATCAGCAGGTACCCTTGAGAACTGGATCAACAGGTTCAGCATTGACCTTCAGAACTTCATTAAGAGGTTGACAATGGTACTTTGAATGAATTATTCTGAAGGTTCAAAATGGACCAATAGTGGATGCTACATGCAGCTGTTACTGTATCTTTAGGAACTTGACAAAATTGTTTATAATTTGTCATGATTGTGCTAATGGCTGTATTTGGACAAACTGCTGTCTGATTCTGAAAGCCATTCTACAATACTCCTGCTGTCAACTGGTGTCAAAATATTAGTAAATTTGTTAATGGAAGACACTTTGGCACCAAGTGTTATAAGGCAAAACATAAAACATATGTCAGATATGTCAGGTGCATGTATATGTATCAGGTGTACCATATGTATCAGGTACATGGAGAACATGGAGTATAACAAAGTTCATGAGTAGTGATAACAACTGAGTCAATAGCCAAGTTTCTGACACACAAGTCTACCAGTCCTTCCAGATCAATGTATGGGTAGTGAACGTGTATGTGTGAATAGCGTACCCCACACTCGGAAAATCACATCAAGGCAGAAGTAGTACAAATCATGATCTTCAGATGGGTAATATGGATCACATACCACAGGCATGAGCTGTACAGACAATATACCACAGGCATGGGCTGTACAGACAATATACCACAGGCTTGGGCTGTACAGACATTATACCACGGGCATGGGCTGTACAGACCATATACTACAGGCATGGGCTGTACAGACAATATACCACAGGCATGGGCTGTACAGACAATATACCACAGGCATGGGCTGTACAGGCAATATACCACAGGCATGAGCTGTACAGACGATATACCACAGGCATGGGCTGTACAGACAATATACCACAGGCATGGGCTGTACAGACTATATACCACAGGCATGGGCTGTACAGACAATATACCACAGGCATGGGCTGTACAGACAATATACCACAGGCATGAGCTGTACAGACTATATACCACAGGCATGAGCTGTACAGACAATATACCACAGGCATGGGCTGTACAGACTATATACCACAGGCATGGGCTGTACAGACAATATACCACAGGCATGAGCTGTACAGACTATATACCACAGGCATGAGCTGTACAGACAATATACCACAAGCATTGGCTGTACAAACAATATACCACAGGCATGAGCTGTACAGATTGTACCCACAGGTAAGGGATGTCTCTCCTACTACAAGAGGTGTAGAGGCTAAAAGGTCTCCCCACTAAGGACAGATTGACACAACATACGTACACATCAGAATACAAGTACATATACCATGTGGGGGTTGGCACTACAGGCACTTTAGGACGTTCAGGTAGTTTCTCCACAATACTAAGTATAAACATAGTATTGCAAGAACACTGGAGCGTTTTGTTCAAAGAACATTTAATACAAATGAGGGACACTGTTATTGATCGTTGTATGAAACATCTTACACACAATGCCATGTTTTGCTCCAAAAAAGGGGTCAACAATCTTTGGTGACTTCAGAGGGCTTTTTTGATGAGAGGCACTTTGATCATGAGAACTGATGGTAACATGAATACCCATTGATGATAACACTTGTTACTTGGAACACCAGAACATGAACAGCCAGTGAGATGTTTTTCCCCTTCATGTGACCACATTCACAACAGGCTGCACATTAATGACCCAACATCATCAACAAACATGCAACAGGGAAGTCCTTGCTATGATGCTACTGGCCGAGACAGAGGTGCCGTGTATGGACGGAATCAGTCATGTGACTAGAGATGATACACAACTACAACTGTGTGCGTCCACCTGGGTAACGCGCCACTACATTTTACACGCTTCACAATCTCTACAGTATAAAAGTGAGAAAAACTATTTCATGGTTCATTACATTTACAAATCATTGTGTTAATGTTGCATGGCACTTCTTTCAACATGTGAAAATAAACAAGCACAACATATACATTAAAAAATAATTAAACTGATTTCACTACCTATATGATAAACACATTAACAATTTATTCCCGGTATGCAGTCCCCAATGATTTGTAACTAAATTTCTTGTGATACATGAAATGAGATACTTTGCTAATGAAGTACAACAGCTGATTACATGCCCCCTCACTGGGCATACAGGGTATCTACAACACAGCATGGATGCTGAGTGGGTCTGTCCCTCGTCTCGTGTCCCACAAGTGGTACACACTACAATAACTACAATAACCATAGCACTGCGGGATGGGTGGAGTGGAGTGGAGTGGAGTGGAGTGGAGTGGAGTGGAGAGGAGCTGGGACAGGAACTACACCGAGCCTACTGTTGGCAGCTACCACTTCATCCAAAAAACATTTGGTAGGGATGAAACAATATATCGGTGCACTGGTGCATCGATACACAATATGTTGTTTTTCTGTATTGATACAAGACAGTACACCTGCTGAAATAGATGAAAGCTTGTTTAATGCCCCCTGGCATTTTTGTCAGATATCGCAAAATGTCTTGTAATTAGAGTTTCATGTTCACTACTTAAAATGGCCACTACGAACATGTGTCTACAGCTAGCCTACCCTTTAGAACCTACTCTGTAATATTTATTGTCAAGAATACGCATTGTATCGTGACCTAGCTGTACCGTTTCACCCCTAACTATTAGTATATGGAGGACATGCACAGATCTGTACAAATACGACTCTACAGTGGTGAGGCCTGGTAGACTGGAAGTGCACCGGCTGCTGCATCGGTCTGGGGACTACTGAAGCTGTGATGGCAGGACTCCTTCTTGTGTCTTCATGCTTCATGATATGGAAGAATCTAAGTGAACAGCACAAGCTGTTAGGTGTCACACTTCTCTCAAACCTGCTGGCTGAACCACACAGGAACAGGGTGTGTCCAAAAGATTTCTACATTCTTTCTTTGTCAAGTTGTGTGCGAGGCTAGCTATGAGTGTGTGAGTGAGTTTTATGCCGCTTTTACCAATATTCCAGCAATATCACAGCGGGTGACACCAGAAATGGGCTTCACACATTGTACCCATGTGGGGAATCTAACCCAGGTCTTCGGCGTGACGTGCGATTGCTTTAACCACCAGGCTACCCCAAGGCTAGTTACTATGACATATGTACATATCAATATACACAATCTCCTATGTACAGATAAACCATAAGTAGATGGGCAGATCCTACCTCTAAACATACAACTATATTCAACAGTCATGTTATCATGACGGGAAATAGGCCAACTAGTGTGAAAGACTATGGTGATGAGAGACTGTATCACAGACAAGAAGATTACATACACTGGAGTGTCCTCTCATCAGTGCTATGTACAGATCTACACCAGTTGGAATAATGTAACGAAGTCATTACACAGTACAGCAACAATGTAACATGATGCAGTGACAATGTGACATGACAGCAACAATGTAACAGTAAATCAGCAATGCTACATTGTAGAGGAATACTATTACATGATGCAGCTACACAGTTAGATGACAGAGTTACAAGTTACATGCTACAGATAACAGTACCCTAGTGGTGGATACAAACCTACACACAACAGTTTATACACACACCCTGAGGCAACAGAAGTGAAATATCAAAGTGAGGAGGTATAAGTTGGTGGGTCTACATCAGGATTGTGTTACATCACGAACACATAGTAACACCCCCCACCCACCTCCATGCTGTAGAAAATATAGATGTAGTAATTAAGTGGAAATCAGGCTACATTGCTGTGGACTACATTGCAGAAATTGTTCCTCAACTGCACAGCTTACCACGCATATAGTTCCTACAAGTACAGGTGGAGAGTGATCAAACACAGTTCTTCATAAAACAAAAGTCCTATCTATTTCATTCTGGAAGAAAATATCTTTGCTATTCGTTTTGCTTCATCTGCCGTTGGATGCTGTCTCCCTTTAGTTGAAACAGGTGCAAACTTGATCTTTGACCCTGCAGCTAGCTTGTGGGCCAACTGTGAGGTGGCTTGAACCCTCTCTGCTGCCTGACCTGGGTCCTGGAACAAGCAATGAAAGAGCTACTCAGATGTGTCCGGGAAACACTGCAGCACACAAGATAACCATTCATGTAAAACTGGGCTGTAGTCAACTGCTAGCACGCATGATAAAGATGTAGAAAAAGAATTTGTTACCAGTACAATGAAATCACTATTGAGGGTGGCACCGTTTCAGTGATTAGTGAGTCAGAGAATAAACTTAGTTCAAAATGTCAATGAAACACAATTTTTGTGATAATTGTCACCAGTCAACTAACAACTTTATCTGTATTTCCTTTTAAGTATTTAAATAACATTTTTTTAAATCATTATTGTCATATTGGGTTTCTCACGATAACCCGGAAATAGCAAACACACTGTCATATTTCCTTTGCTCCTTGAACTACTGGTGATTCAGTAAACAATGTACAGAGAACATTAACTGTTCTCCAGTAGGATGTATGGGGAAGCCTGTCACCTGTGTCATCTGTGTTGCTGCTGCTGTGGCCGCCTGCAGAGCCCTCATGGACGCCTGGAGGTTCTCGGGTGGCAAAAAGAAGTTGGGCATGGGGTCGGTTCTGTGAGTGATATCAAACATGGAGAATGCTTCTTTCTCGTCTTGGGATGACTTGGTTCCGCTCTCCAGCCCACTGTCCTCCGTGGTGCGGTCACTGTGCAGGTCGGTGTTGGTGTCGTAGCCCTGCTGGACGTGCCGTATTGTGTGATGTAGGTTTTGCCCGCTGCTGTGGGTGGACAGGTCACCTGACAGGGACAAGTGCTTCAGCGCTGGAAAGCTTGAATCCTCCAGAGTTCCATCAGTCTCCTTCTGTCTGGAGAAGAAGTCATCCAATTCCTGTCTCACTGCGTCAAAACGTTCTCGACGTTCGTCCCCCGTCCATTCCAGGTCCTCCTCTGCCGTGTCCTCCACAATGTCCTCATCCTTTCTGTTGCTGCTGAGATGAGAAGATCGACCTGAGATCTTACTGCTGCCCGAGTCTGGTCGGTGGCTGGTGTTGTACGATGTCACAGACTCGAGGTCTACATTAGACAGGAGACGTTGTGAGTGGGGCCTGCGTGGCTGCTCCAATTCCTCCCCTGACTGTTCCCTTGTCTCCAAGGTGGATGTCAGAGTGTCAAGAAGCTCCACATTAGACAACAGGTTTGGGGTGTTGTGACCAGCTCGTGCTGGGGGCATCTTTCTAGGAGTGGCTTCATCCATGTCCTCCATGTCACTGACTTCTTGAGGAGTTTCTCCTCCTTCACCACCAACATCGTCAGTCTCAGATAGCCAACAATCTACAAGAGTCCGTTTTCTTTGCTTTGTCTCACTGTTCTCTGTGTCATGTCTCTCACAATGTTGCGTGAAAGTTTGCTGTACTTGCCTGGATCCAGACTGACCTAGGTGTGTTTTGTGAACCGTTTCATCATCCGTTGCCACAGTCTGTGCTGCTTCATATCGTGGCTTATCAAAACCCTGACTTTGTCCATTACTGACAAGTCTCCCATCGGTATCACCTGTCTGTCCTGAGTAGAAGCCTGCTAGGATGCCAGACACATCATTGATCCTTCGAGGATGAACAATCTCCACACCTTCACCCTCATCATCAGCTTCCAACTCCTCACTGTCCAGCATCTCTCGGTAGCAGTGGTAGTTCCCAAACTGCTCTCCCTCATCCCGGTCAGAGTCCAACTCCTGGATGCTCTCCTGGATGTCCTGCTCCACACGGCTCCTGGTGTGAGATCTGGGCTCTGTGGAGCCTTGGCTGGGAGACGGCAGCATCTGACCTGGCACAAAGCCCTGGCTGGTCTCATAGTTAGTCAGCACATCCCGAGGAGTGTCCACTGTCATCAGGAACTCACCCATAGCATCGCCTCCTTCTGTGAAAACTAACCTATCGCTATTATTTGTTAAGTCCTTAGCAGAGGTTCCCAGCACTTGTGGCCTGTCAACACCATTGGAGTCCAGCCACTCTCGGGGTGTTCTCAGTGTCAAGCTTGTGTCTTTGTTGACACCCGAACCTGAGCCATTGTTACTAGATCCCGGATTAGGTGGTGTTGTGAACACGCCGGCTCGCTCGCTTCTCTGGCTATCTGCACCTGTGTTCTCGGAGGAGTTCTCTACAGAGTAGGCTCCAGAATCAGCAGCCATGTTGGAGGAACGAGACGCAGCAACGTTCTCCTCTATGTTGGAGGAATGAGACACAGCAATGTCCTTCTCAATATTTTCCATGGTTTCTCCCTGTGAAGACACGGAATGTATTGTACTCAGCCCAGCGAATGTACCAGTCAGGACCATCCCTGAGGCTCTCACTGGCTGTCTCTCTCCGTTGGCGGCACTGTCAGGTCCAAGTTTCTCCTTCAACCGGGCGGTGATGCTGTCCAAGTCCTCCAGCTGCTTCCTGCAACAGGTAACACATCATCATCACTACACTGTGCATAGAGACAGTTCTGCATCACTCAACATCTCAACCTTGTCAGGTCACTACACTGTATATATAGACAGTTCTGCAAGAGTTACCACCTATATTGCATCATTTGGGAAATATATAGTAGCACTGTTATGAAAAAAGATGATGACATAGTTGGTAGACCATGCTCCAATGTAAGCAATATTCCAGCAGGGGGCTGCAAACATTATGTCACACATTGTACCCATGTTGTACATGTCAGTACTTATCTCTAGGAGATAAAGAACATGTATAGAGATCATGACCATGTTTACACCCTGACTATGTCCTGACCTGAGTGACGTAAAGAGGTAGGACTTGGATGTATCCTGTGCTGGGTCTGGGAGGTCCGGGAAGCGGGGGTGCCAGTGTTGGGCGTCGGCCACTGGGGGGGTGTCAGCCTGTCTCTGCTGCAGCTGCTGCCTGATGCTGGCCATGTGCTCTTGGAGGCGTGGCAGTGATGCAGGGAGCGATGTTGGTTGCAGGTGGAGGGAAGGGACACGGTGGAAGCTGCTGGACACATGGGAGGGGAGGCTGGTCTGTGCAGGGGAGAGAGAAATGGTTACATGGTATATCGTTTGACTGCTATATGTCTATATACACAGAAGCTAGGTATAGTACCATCATCATATATAGTTGGTATTGAAATGTAGAGAGTTAAAGAGTGGCCAGTGAAAATATCTGATTCCATGACACTGAAACAATCACATCTCAAGGTCATTCAATGTTGACTTTACCGTGTACTATGTACCTACCTGTGAGGGAACTCCATCTGGCTGCGGAGACTGGCCCAGTGGTTCATCCGGCACAATGCTCACCTTCATGGAAAACCAGGATTGATTTAATATGAGGTGTACAGAGGAACACGATCACTCTTCACATGAGATGTACAGAGGTACACGATTACTCTTCACATGTGATGTACAGAGGAACACGATCACACTTCACATGAGATGTACAGAGGAACACGATCACTCTTCACATGAGATGTACAGAGGAACACGATCACTCTTCACATGAGACATACAGAGAAACACGATCACTCTTCACATGAGATGTACAGAGGAACACGATCACACTTCACATGAGATGTACAGAGGAACATGATCACTCTTCACATGAGACGTACAGAGGTACACGATTACTCTTCACATGTGATGTACAGAGGAACACGATCACACTTGACATGAGACATACAGAGGAACACGATCACACTTCACATGAGATGTACAGAGGAACACGATCACACTTCACATGAGATGTACAGAGGAACATGATCACTCTTCACATGAGATGTACAGAGGAACATGATCACACTTCACATGAGACATACAGAGGAACATGATCACTCTTCACATGAGACGTACAGAGAAAAGGGATCACACTTCACATGTGATGTACAGAGGAACACGATCACACTTCACATGAGATGTACAGAGGTACATGATTACTCTTCACATGTGATGTACAGAGGAAAACGATCACACTTGACATGAGACATACAGAGGAACATAATCACACTTCACATGAGATGTACAGAGGAACACGATCCCTTTTCACATGAGACGTACAGAGGAACACGATCACATTTCACATGAGACGTACAGAGGAACACGATCACTCTTCACATGAGAGGTACAGAGGAACACGATCACACTTCACATGAGATGTACAGAGGAACATGATCACTCTTCACATGAGATGTACAGAGGAACACGATCACCCTTCACATGAGATGTACAGAGGAACACGATCACACTTCACATGTGATGTACAGAGGAACACGATTACTCTTCACATGAGACGTACAGAGGAACATGATCACTCTTCACATGAGATGCACAGTGGAAGCAATCACTCTTCACATGAGATGTACAGAGGAACATGATCACTCTTCACAAAAGATGCACAGAGGAACACGATCACTCTTCAAATGAGATGTACAGAGGAACAAGATCACTCTTCACATGAGATGTACAGAGGAACAAGATCACTCTTCACATGAGATGTACAGAGGAACACGATCACTCTTCACATGAGATGCACAGAGGAACACGATCACTCTTCACATGAGATGCACAGAGGAACACGATCACTCTAAACATGAGATGCACAGAGGAACACGATCACTCTTCACATGAGATGCACAGAGGAACACGATCACTCTTCACATGAGATGTAAAAAGGGACATGATTACTCTTCACATGAGATGAACAGAGGAACACGATTACTCTTCACATGAGATGTACAGAGGAACATGATTACTCTTTACATGAGATGTACAGAGGAACACGATCACTCTTCACATGAGACGTACAGAGGAACATGATTACTCTTCACATGAGATGTACAGAGGAACATGATTACTCTTCACATGAGATGTACAGAGGAACGCGATCACTCTTCACATGAGATGTACAGAGAAACATGATTACTCTTCACATGAGATGTACAGAGGAACATGATCACCCTTCACATGAGATGTACAGAGGAACATGATCACCCTTCACATGAGATGAACAGAGGAACATGATCACCCTAACCCTGAGATGTACAGAGGAACATGATCACCCTTGACATGAGATGAACAGAGGAACATGATCACCATTGACATGAGATGTACAGAGGAACATGATCACCCTTCACATGAGATGAACAGAGGAACATGATCACCCTAACCCTGAGATGTACAGAGGAACATGATCACCCTTGACATGAGATGAACAGAGGAACATGATTACTCTTCACATGAGATATACAGAGGAACATGATCACCCTTGACATGAGATGAACAGAGGAACATGATCACCCTTCACATGAGATGTACAGAGGAACTTGATCACCCTTCACATGAGATGAACAGAGGAACTTGATTACACTTCACATGAGATGAACAGAGGAACATGATCACCCTTCACATGAGATGTACAGAGGAACTTGATCATCCTTCACATGAGATGTACAGAGGAACACAATTACAGTTCACATGAGATATACAGAGGAACACGATCACTCTTCACATGAGATGTACAGAGGAACACGATTACCCTTCATATGAGACATACAGAGGAACACGATCACTCTTCACATGAGATGCACAGAGGAACATGATTACCCTTCATATGAGATATACAGAGGAACATGATCACTCTTCACATGAGTTGTACAGAGGAACACGATTACACTTCACATGAGATGTACAGAGGAACACGATCACACTTCACATGAGATGTACAGAGGAACACGATCACACTTCACATGAGATGTACAGAGGAACACGATCACTCTTCACATGAGATGTACAGAGGAACACGATCACTCTTCACATGAGATGTACAGAGGAACAAGATCACTCTTCACATGAGACGTACAGAGGAACATGATCACACTTCACATGAGACGTACAGAGGAACACGATCACACTTCACATGAGAGGTACAGAGGAACATGATCACACTTCACATGAGACGTACAGAGGAACAGATCGCACTTCACAAGATGAACAGAGGAACACAAGACGTACAAACGCTGCTGGTTGAACAGACGCATGTCACTGGAGACACCATATATGTTATAACCAGTAAGAACTTCTCCAGTCTGCGACTTTCGCCATTAGTTCAAAGCCAAAGAGTAGTAAAATTTATTTCTAATCTAGTTAACTCAGGAACAGTCGATACGCTGATTTTACTGGTAAGTCTCCGAAAGACAATGGCTAGTACACACAGCTGTTATTGACAAAAGACTGCAATTTGGACCTGGGTAGTCTGTAACACAATCAAACATGGGGCATCATGAAACAAAAGGGAATTTCAAAGTCTGCACACCAGATAGGGAGGACAAATAAACTAGGTTGACAAATGTTTTATGGATTGTCTGAAGGATTGTCTTGTATCTAACTGTGACCTAGATTACTGTCTGACCTTGATTTGCCCTTTGCACTGCCCGGTGAAGTCCAGTATGTTGTACCAGCCACAGATCTGCAGCAGCCCTGATGACAGCGGTGCCAGGTCCACAGACACAAACCCAAGCACGCGGTCACTCGACTTGTCCGGCTGCTTGGCTGCCTCTGCTGGTTTGTGCCACACCTTCAGTACGAGGTTCTAGAGGAGACAGAATACTTGGGTTTACACTAGGTTCTAGAGGAGACAGAATATTTGGGTTAACACTAGGTTCTAGAAAAGACAGAATACTTGGGTTAACACTAGGTTCTAGAGGAGACAGAATATTTGGGTTTACACTAGGTTCTAGAAGAGACAGAATACTGGGGTTAACACTAGGTTCTAGAGGAGACAGAATATTTGGGTTTACACTAAGTTCTAGAGAAGACAGAATATTTGGGTTTACACTAGGTTCTAGAAGAGACAGAATACTTGGGTTAACACTAGGTTCTAGAGGAGACAGAATACTTGGGTTTACACTAGGTTCTAGAGGAGACAGAATACTTGGGTTTACATTAGGTTCTAGAAGAGACAGAATACTTGGGTTAACACTAGGTTCAAGAGAAGACAGAATACTTGGGTTTACATTAGGTTCTAGAAGAGACAGAATACTTGGGTTTACACTAGGTTCTAGAGGAGACAGAATACTTGGGTTTACATTAGCTTCTAGAGGAGACAGAATACTGGGGTTAACACTAGGTTCTAGAGGAGAGAGAATATTTGGGTTTACACTAGGTTCTAGAAGAGACAGAATACTTGGGTTTACATTTGGTTCTAGAGGAGACAGAATACTTGGGTCTACACTAGGTTCTAGAGGAGACAGAATACTTGGGTTAACACTAGGTTCTAGAAGAGACAGAATATTTGGGTTTACACTAGGTTCAAGAGAAGACAGAATACTTGGGTTAACACTAGGTTCAAGAGAAGACAGAATACTTGGGTTTACATTAGGTTCTAGAAGAGACAGAATACTTGGGTTTACACTAGGTTCTAGAGGAGACAGAATACTTGGGTTTACACTAGGTTCTAGAGGAGACAGAATATTTGGGTTTACACTAGGTTCTAGAGGAGACAGAATATTTGGGTTTACACTAGGTTCAAGAGAAGACAGAATACTTGGGTTTACATTAGGTTCTAGAAGAGACAGAATACTTGGGTTAACACTAGGTTCTAGAGGAGACAGAATATTTGGGTTTACATTAGGTTCAAGCGAAGACAGAATACTGGGGTTTACACTAGGTTCAAGAGAAGACAGAATACTTGGGTTTACACTAGGTTCTAGAGAAGACAGAATACTTGTATTTACATTAGGTTCTAGAAGAGACAGAATACTTGGGTTTACACTAGGTTCTAGAGGAGACAGAATATTTGGGTTTACACTAGGTTCAAGAGAAGACAGAATACTTGGGTTTACACTAGGTTCAAGAGAAGACAGAATACTTGGGTTTACATTAAGTTCTAGAAGAGACAGAATACTGGGGTTTACACTAGGTTCTAGAGGAGACAGAATATTTGGGTTTACATTAGGTTCAAGAGAAGACAGAATACTGGGGTTTACACTAGGTTCAAGAGAAGACAGAATACTTGGGTTTACACTAGGTTCTAGAGAAGACAGAATACTTGGGTTTACATTAGGTTCTAGAAGAGACAGAATACTGGGGTTTACACTAGGTTCTAGAGGAGACAGAATATTTGGGTTTACACTAGGTTCAAGAGAAGACAGAATATTTGGGTTTACATTAGGTTCAAGAGAAGACAGAATACTTGGGTTTACATTAGGTTCTAGAAGAGACAGAATACTGGGGTTTACACTAGGTTCTAGAGGAGACAGAATATTTGGGTTTACACTAGGTTCAAGAGAAGACAGAATACTTGGGTTTACACTAGGTTCAAGAGAAGACAGAATACTTGGGTTTACATTAGCTTCTAGAAGAGACAGAATACTGGGGTTTACACTAGGTTCTAGAGGAGACAGAATATTTGGAATTACACTACGTTCAAGAGAAGACAGAATATTTGGGTATACACTAAGTTCTAGAAGAGACAGAATACTTGGGTTTACACTAGGTTCAAGAGAAGACAGAATACTTGGGTTTACATTAGGTTCTAGAGGAGACAGAATACTGGGGTTTACACTAGGTTCTAGAGGAGACAGAATATTTGGGTTTACATTAGGTTCAAGAGAAGACAGAATACTGGGGTTTACACTAGGTTCAAGAGAAGACAGAATACTTGGGTTTACATTTGGTTCTAGAGAAGACAGAATACTTGGGTTTACATTAGGTTCTAGAAGAGACAGAATACTTGGGTTTACACTAGGTTCTAGAGGAGACAGAATATTTGGGTTTACACTATGTTCAAGAGAAGACAGAATATTTGGGTTTACATTAGGTTCAAGAGAAGACAGAATACTTGGGTTTACATTAGGTTCTAGAAGAGACAGAATACTTGGGTTTACACTAGGTTCTAGAGGAGACAGAATATTTGGGTTTACACTAGGTTCAAGAGAAGACAGAAAACTGGGGTTTACACTAGGTTCAAGAGAAGACAGAATACTTGGGTTTACATTAGGTTCTAGAAGAGACAGAATACTGGGGTTTACACTAGGTTCTAGAGGAGACAGAATATTTGGAATTACACTACGTTCAAGAGAAGACAGAATATTTGGGTATACACTAGGTTCTAGAAGAGACAGAATACTGGGGTTTACACTAGGTTCAAGAGAAGACAGAATACTTGGGTTTACATTAGGTTCTAGAGGAGACAGAATACTTGGGTTTACACTAGGTTCAAGAGAAGACAGAAAACTGGGGTTTACACTAGGTTCTAGAGGAGACAGAATACTTGGGTTAACACTTGGTTCTAGAGGAGACAGAATACTTGGGTTTAAACTAGGTTCTAGAGGAGACAGAATACTTGGGTTAACACTAGGTTCTAGAAGAGACAGAATATTTGGGTTTACACTAGGTTCTAGAAGAGACAGAATACTTGGGTTAACACTAGGTTCAAGAAAAGACAGAATACTGGGGTTTACATTAGGTTCTAGAAGAGACAGAATACTTGGGTTTACACTAGGTTCTAGAGGAGACAGAATACTTGGGTTTACACTAGGTTCTAGAAGAGACAGAATACTTGGGTTTACATTAGGTTCTAGAGGAGACAGAATATTTGGGTTTACATTAGGTTCTAGAAGAGACAGAATACTTGGGTTTACACTAGGTTCTAGAGGAGAGAGAATACTTGGGTTTACACTAGGTTCTAGAAGAGACAGAATACTTGGGTTTACATTAGGTTCTAGAGGAGACAGAATATTTGGGTTTACACTAGGTTCTAGAGGAGACAGAATATTTGGGTTTACACTAGGTTCTAGAAGAGACAGAATACTTGGGTTTACACTAGGTTCAAGAGAAGACAGAATACTTGGGTTTACATTAGGTTCTAGAGGAAACAGAATACTTGGGTTTACACTAGGTTCTAGAGGAGACAGAATATTTGGGTTTACACTAAGTTCTAGAAGAGACAGAATATTTGGGTTTACACTAGGTTCTAGAAGAGACAGAATACTTGGGTTTACACTAGGTTCAAGAGAAGACAGAATAGTTGGGTTTACATTAGGTTCTAGAGGAGACAGAATACTTGGGTTTACACTAGGTTCCAGAGGAGACAGAATACTTGGGTTTACACTAGGTTTCTAGAGGAGACAGAATATTTGGGTTAACACTAGGTTCTACAGGAGACAGAATACTGGGGTTTACATTAGGTTCTAGAGGAGACAGAATACTGGGGTTTACACTAGGTTCTAGAGGAGACAGAATACTGGGGTTTACACTAGGTTCAAGAGGAGACAGAATACTGGGGTTTACACTAGGTTCAAGAGGAGACAGAATACTGGGGTTTACACTAGGTTCAAGAGAAGACAGAATACTTGGGTTTACACTAGGTTCTAGAGGCGACAGAATACTTGGGTTTACACTAGGTTCTAGAAGAGACAGAATACTTGGGTTTACACTAGGTTCTAGAGGAGACAGAATATTTGGGTTTACACTAGGTTCAAGAGAAGACAGAATACTTGGGTTTACACTAGGTTCAAGAGAAGACAGAATACTTGGGTTTACATTAGGTTCTAGAAGAGACAGAATACTGGGGTTTACACTAGGTTCTAGAGGAGACAGAATATTTGGGTTTACACGAGGTTCAAGAGAAGACAGAATACTTGGGTTTACACTAGGTTCAAGAGAAGACAGAATACTTGGGTTTACATTAGGTTCTAAAAGAGACAGAATACTTGGGTTTACGCTAGGTTCTAGAGGAGACAGAATATTTGGGTTTACACTAGGTTCAAGAGAAGACAGAATACTTGGGTTTACACTAGGTTTCTAGAAGGAGACAGAATATTTGGGTTAACACTAGGTTCTACAGGAGACAGAATACTTTGGTTAACACTAGGTTCTAGAGGAGACAGAATACTTGGGTTAACACTAGGTTCTAGAGGAGACAGAATACTTGGGTTAACACTAGGTTCTAGAGGAGACAGAATACTTGGGTTAACACTAGGTTCTAGAGGAGACAGAATACTTGGGTTTACACTAGGTTCTAGAGGAGACAGAATACTTGGGTTTACACTAGGTTCTAGAGGAGACAGAATACTTGGGTTTACACTAGGTTCTAGAGGAGACAGAATACTGGGGTTTACACTAGGTTCTAGAGGAGACAGAATACTGGGGTTTACACTAGGTTCAAGAGGAGACAGAATACTTGTTGAATTTTCCTATTCAGAATATTCTATTGTAATACGTAACCACTTGTTATACCAAGGCTGTTGTCTCCCACAAATCCTCATAGCGAAATCTACCATAGAGATCTCAATTACCTCATGCAGCACATGCGTAGCCACCTCTGTTGCCATGTGACACCCTTCACTCTTGTCTCTAGCGAGAGCAAGTGCTCGGAGGACCGTCCGGGGGGCAGCAGCCCAAGTGGTAACGTATTACTATATAATATTCCAAATAGGAAAATTCTACAAATTACATTAAGTAATACGTTACCACTTGTTATACCACAGTAGGCGGTGGGGAACACCTACAACTCGAACCTGACTGCTCGTGTTCCTTGCGACCAGCGGAAGTAAACAAGGCGGAAGCACTCGATGTGCATGCTCCCAGCTTGGTGTTCACCCTATAGGAATACCAAAGCACTATCAAGCGCATACTGTATGGCTCAATCTTTGCCAAACGATTGGTGACTCCAAATGGCCTCACTGGATAGGTATTTCATCGCCGCAGCGGATGAGAACACAGTATCCGTGTGAGCTAAATCTTAGATCAGGTTAAACAGTCGGAAAGAGGGAAATTAATTTCATTCGGACCATATATCCCACAGCAAGCCTACTTCAAGTATGCATCAGCGCATGACCTTATTCCAGTATTTGTAAGCGTGCATTACAAGGTTAGAATACACGACAGACAATTAAATACATAATTGTCAAAATACAAATAAGGACAAAGCACACAAATAGCCGCCCTCACCTGTGGTGTGAGTGCGCTGGTTTGCAGGACCCCACTCCTGTACCTACGGCAGTGGGAACATTGGAGTAGACCAAGATTGACCACCGTGCAAGGTCTGACGCCTGAGGAGTTCGGAATTGCGCTGGGCACTCCCTTAGATGACCGCTTGCGCCGCGATCAGCGGCCCAAGACAGTGCACACCCTCCACGTCTTCATCAGAAACCTTTCTGAGGTAATGATTGGCAAAAACCGAGTCAGTAACGCCAGTCAACCTCTCAATATTCTGTGAACAGAGATATTGGAGTGTAGGGCAAATGTTGCCGCTAGCACCCTGATCTCGTGCGGGTTTGACACCGCAACCGGTAACCCCCGGTACGCCAGATTGATGACAGAATGAAGCCATATAGCAATCAAGTTGCGAGTTATGTCAGCAGTCCGATTAGGGTTACACGATATCAACAGACGGTCACGCCCTTGTCTGCGTTCATTTGAGGCCTTAAGATAATACTTAAGGGCCCTAACCGGACACAGTGATCTGTCCTCAGTATCAGCAGGATGTAAGATTTCCTTGAGTGATCTTACACTGAATTTTCTCTCCTTTTGGCCAAATTTCTGATTCTTAGCAACGAAGCCCATGAGAAGACCCAGGCGGACTGCTCCTTCGTCGCCCCTATCGAATCGTACTTTAGTGACATCAAGTGCATGAATCTCAGACACACATGCCGCCGTGGCAAAGGAGAGGAGAAATGCTGTTTTCTAAATCACATACCGAAACAAAGCACTACTCAAGGGTTCATACGGAGCTTCCGTAAGTGATTTCAACACTAAGGAAAGATCCCAGGCCGGTGCCCGAAGGCAGCCTTACTTAAGATCTTGCTGATTGAAACCCTTGATAATACCCCGAATCACCAGCTCTTTTGAGAGACTGGTACCCACAGCAACATCCCGTACCGTATCAACGGAAGAGACATAGTTGGCAATGGAACCCCCGAAGTTGACAATCCACCTCAAACGTCCATCATCCGATTCGCCACTAGCGAGTCGTACAGGTACCCAAAGTACCTGACACCCCTCTTGTGGAGGAACCCCACTATGGGGGTGATTAACTGGGTGAACAGCCAGGGAGCGGACGATAGGCCGAATGAGAGTGCTACCCACTCGTAATGCCTGTCTTGAAAGACAAACCTTAGATACTTGTGATGGTCCGGATGGATCGGAACATGCAGATAAGCATCCTTCAGGTCGATCGATGCGAGCCAGTCGGGGGCATGATCAGAGCTTTCAGGTCCGCCAAGGTCAACATTCTGAACTTGGGCGGCTTGTGCAGGTAAAACTCGTTGAATGACTTCAGATTGTGAATCATTCTGAGTTCGGCACTGTCCTTCTTGGGAACGAGAAATATCCTGGAGTAAAACCTCGGTGTAATTTCTGGAATTTCCCGATTCTCCCAGTAAGTCTGGAGTCTGGCTCTCACCGGGGAAGGAAAGGGGGGCCTGACAGGCTGCGGCAGGCACAACTGTCCAGGGCCGAGTGACTAGGGTTCGCCTACGGGCCGAGTAACTCGGGTTCGGTTAAGGCCAACCGATGTTGGCGCTGTCGGCATAGTGAGAGGCACCTGGAGGAGCCCTTGCCATCCCTAGACGGCTTGGACTTCCCCCAGTTCCCCTTCTTCCCGCGAAAGGGCTGCTGACTGCCCTTACCGGAGCCCTCAGGGCAGGGCATCTTCACGGAAGAAGAAGGACCCGACCCCTTAGACTTGCCGGCCGCAGCATCCTGGGGGGCACTACGCTTAGGGGCACCACCCAGGCGTCTATGCAGGGACCCAACAAGATCAATGTGTGCCGAGAGGCCTAAGCAGACGAAGAAGCCTGTTGTTCTTTCAGAACCCCAGGGATCTTGTTATTAAAAGGGTCTGCGCAGATCAAGGCTGCGAAAGGGAAGATACGCATGGCGCCTCAGAAAAAGGCATGTGCTGGAAATAAAGGCCAAAGCCCCGGTAACGTACTCAAGGGAAGCATTTAAACCGAGCAAGCAGTTGTAAATGCACTGGTCTCGGTCCGTGGGAGAACCTTCGACCAAACTGGCCGCTGCAGCCATGTACGTGTCTCCGTGAGACATGGCAAGCATGGAGTGCCGAGCTAGGGTGTCCAGCTGCTGCAAGGTAGGACCAGCCTCGGGAAAGGCAAGGTCATGAACCGGGAATGAACCCTTTCTCCAAGACGGGGAAGGCAACGGGAGACCACGACCCGAGGCCGCCGCAAAGGCTTTCTCCAAGGAAGGCTTGATCCCGCGCAACAAGGTTGATGCGGGGAAAGCCTTGTCAGAAGATTCCTCGAATACCTCGGCGGAACCCATGGAGCCATGGATTCCCCACGGTACCGGCAGGGGCTTAGGCATGTACTCATACTGAGGTCATAAACCATAGACACACGGTCCTTAACCCATAGCGGGAGCAACGGTTCGGGGGAAGGACTTGTGACCTATCCTGAGATAAGGCCGCCAGCTTGGAGTCCACAAGTTTAGAAACTAATGCTTTGACGGAATCCCCGGACAGCCCAAGGGCCGCCAAGAGATCTGCCGCAGCCATGAAGGTGGTATCCGCAAGGGGACCCCGCCCAGACGAGCCGGCCACCACAGGGGTGGAAACAGACTTCACATTCAGCCTGTAACCTCGAACGCCCCAGACCCTTGCACAGGGCGCACTTGGTGTCCCCGCAAGGAACCCTGCACCGCGGGCAACGATCGTGGGGATCCTGAGAAGAAATGAATTTACGGCACACCCCGCAACTCCTGGTAGCGGGGATAGAGGAGGTGGAGGATGGCGAGACTTCCATGTCTGACATTGTTTACTATGAACAAAGAGTAAAACATGGTTACAACACACGCACCACAAATATTCACAAACGAACATTTTCACAAGAAAATAAACGAGCATTGCGAATATAGAACATACATATATAGCATAGAGAGAAATAGCTGATGTAAACCCCCAAGACATACCATAACAGGGGAACGTAAGACGCAACGTGCATACGAGACACAAGTATAGAGAAAAAATGGCGGGAAAAAAATTGCCCCGAAATGCACAGTTTATATGAGTCAATAAACAGTAATAAATATCACCAAATGGTTGGAGAACAGGAATGCTTCAGAGCAGTCAAATGTCTTGCTGTAGCAAGCGAAGACACAAGAGTGAAGGGTGTCACATGGCAGCTGAGGTGGATACGCACGTGCTGCATGAGGTAATTCAGATCTCTGTCGTAGACTTCGCTATAAGAGCAGGTTTACACTAGGTGCTAGAAAAGATAAAAGGTTCCAGAGAAGAAAAAACACATTCAAAGACATTTCAGCTGGTTTTTAAATACAGTATGTCGGCTGACCCTACAGATAAATCTGAAAACAAGTACCGTATTCGACGTAATAAGCGCCCCGCTCTAATAAGCACCCACGGCGATATTTGCTGATATATTGGCTAGTGAACAATCCCAATTAGCACCCCTTCCGATTGATCAATGTACACAAGACTTATTTATTCGTGTATATGCACACTCGTGTTATATGCACCCTTAATAATGGGCAATTATATTCTGATAAAATATATCTGTCGTACATAACTATTTCAGGCTGTCACCATAAACAACAAAATTTATCTTTCAACTCTTTTTTCACTTTTTTTCACCAAAATAATATTCTAATAAGAGCCCCCTATTTCTAATTTTGAGAGCGCCTGAGGCGCTTAATACGTCAAATACGGTAATAGGTTTTCATCATGTACTAGTAACATATGAAGATAGTACCTTGCTTTCCTGGTACAGCAGCTCAGTGGAGAGATGGGTGTGATCCTCGTGCTCCCAGACTGGGTTGGAGGACTGGGGAAAGATGGCCGTGCAGGATGGGGCTGACTTCTCCGCAGTCTGATATGACACATAGGTGCTGGGCTCACTGTCTCCACACCTGAACATGCAATGATAACATCTTATAACATGACAACACCATATAACATGACAACACCATACCGTATATGACTGCGGATAAGCCGACCCCATAGATAAGCCGAGGTGTCAACTTGACCATTGAAATACGAAAGAAAATGATATGACCCGCAGATAAGCCGAACCTGGAAGTGAAAGGCAAAAAACACTGCGAAATTCGGACTGCAAGACATGTGCCGGTTCTTGCAGATATTCAAAAATATAAGATGAAAAACATTGTAATTATGTTGAAAAAGTCATTATTATTTCTAATAAAGATTTAACAAACCAGTCATCCACTTTCATAATGTGGGAAGGTGTTTCTCTTGTTTTTTTTTTATTCTCATAATGATCGTTATATGTTGCCATCAACAACGAAGCGCCATTTTGAGAATCAGTGCATATAGAATTATAAACCCAAGAGAAAATATATCAGCTAGAGCGAAGACTCGCAGTTTGAATTCAGCATCGTAAGCATGGCGTTTTTGTTTCAAACTCATGATGAAAATGTCAGTCAGTAAAATTATACCAACTTTTATACCCACCTTTATACCACTATTGTATGTTAATCCAATTGAATTAAATAAACTATGAACACATTGAATGACCATCACCTACTCACAGGCTTCTCCAGTTTATTAAACTAATCTCTTGACAACAAAGGAATTAAGCCCCTACTCCAAACACGATCGCTAAGCACCCTCAACTTGAAAATGTTTGTGTAAACAACATGACAAATACCAATCGGCCTGTTATTATCAGTGCTCATTTCCTTGTGTACCTTGTTGCTTTTTAAACAACAGGAAGCAATCACAGTGGTCACTGTTTGTGACGTCACAGGAAACAGCTGATCACATGTTTTTGCAAATGGCGAATGGAATAACTCGCCGATACAGTTGTTTATTTGCCTCTTTCAATAAAGGTAGACACTTGTTCACTATCAATTTATGAACTTTGCAAAACGTACGTAATAGCTATTGGCGATTTCATCTGGGGATTATATATTATAGCTGTGAATTACATATATTGTTAGATATCTACATGTAAAGATTGTGGAGTTTATGAAGAACGATAAACTTTGAACATTCAATTGAAAACTTATTATCGGAAGTAGTAACATGCATAACATTGGTGTATAATAATAACTTTATTGATAATTTATAACAATAATGGCTCTTGTCCTGGCAACTTGGAAGTTGTAATCTATCGGACCGTCATTCAGGCGATGTTTCTGACAGATCACGATCTGAAAAATACTCTCATGAAAGTGTATCCTGTGGATAAGCCGACCCCTTTCTACAGAATCTTTTTTCTGGTCCTCAAAATTCGGCATATACGCAGTCATAACATGACAACACCTCATAACATGACAACACCTCATAACATGACAATACCTTATCACATGACAACACCTTATAACATGACAACACCTTATAACATGACAACACCATATAACATGACAACACCTTATAACATGACAACACCTTATAACATGACAACACCTCATAACATGACAACACCTTATAACATGACAACACCTCATTACATGATAACATCTTATAACATGACAACACCTTATTACATGACAACACCTTCGAACTTGACAACACCTCATAACATGACAACACCTTATAACATGACAACACCTCATTACATGACAACACTTTATTATATGACAACACCTTATAACATGACAACACCTTATAACATGATAATATCTCATAACATCACTAACATCCATAATTTGTGTCTATGTTATCACTAACGTCTAACAAGATCATGAAATATTAGTTGTACCACGGGAATGAACCCTTATTTGAAACTAGGTTGCACTCAACGTCCTAGCATATATAGTGACTGAGATACCATTCCATGGTTTAACATGGATACCCCACTCAGACACAGTATTCTGATAGGTCCTTGTTTCATCCCCTTAATTCTGAGCACCAGGCAGGGTAAGAACAAGAACCATCTTTTAAAGTCTTTGGCCATCTGACAGGATCAAACCACCAACCTTCCGTTCTCCGGGTAGACAATCTATCCACTAGACCAAGGATTGTATAAAAACTCATGATAAGAAAGCTGAGAAACTCATCGCCACCTACTTGTTTTTCTCAGTCACACGGGGCAGATGCATAGCTCTCTCGATGAAGACGTGCACGGCAAACCTTGGAGAGCAGTTGTCAGGGGAGTAGAGGAACTTGTCCTTCATCTTATGAGAACTTCCTGTGGTGAGGTGATGGAAGCTGTCCTCCGTGTCACAGTCATCCTCTGACAGCCCATTCTCCACCATGTCTTCATCGTCCTGCAAGGCCTGGAGAGGAGAACAAGAGAGATAGATCACTATTACTACAGTCCAAGTACAGGTCCTACTCATTTGATAGTCACAAGTGCAACTGCATAAATCTTCAAAGTAATTTCCATGAAGTCTTACATCTAATCACCGCGTTAGTGGACACTCAACATTGCTTATCAACATACTGGACATTTGATCAAAATCCCTGACCTTTACAAAAACAAACAATCTTTTCCAGCACCATTAGGAGCGATTATGGGTCGTAATATTCTCATGCATCAAGCCTGTTCCCATCACAGGCCCAAACTCCTGGCCACTGCCTACCTCTGTGATGCCCCTGGACAAGAGTTTGCTGGTCAGTTGAGTGTGGACACAGGCACCTCCAAGGCTGGCGGCTCCAGGCTTCAACACTGCATATACACCACTGCAACATTCAGACAACAGGAGTCAGTAGAATACAATCAACCATCTTAAGATCCTATTTTAAAAAATAATTTTCACGATTCAAATTTTGGGCAATAGACATAATACATTACTCAAAGGGGTTTAATAGTAAAATTGATTTAAACAATATTTCCAAGGCCACATGACCTGAGATTCAAAGGCAATATCAGGTTGAAATGTATAAATGCAGCCTACCTGAGGTGGTGTTGTTTCCTGGAAGTGTCTGCAAGGCTGCCCAGCTCTATGTAGGCTGATCCCACTAGTTTGTCCCGGTGATGGGGACGACTCTGTCTGTCTCTGCTGGACCCGTAGCTCACCCACACCTGCACCTCCAGCCTCTCCTCCCGTAAATACCTGCAGGCAGAACAGGCAGGGTATAACAGACAGAGTATAACAGACAGGGTATAACAGACTGGGTATAACAGACAGAGTATAACAGACAGAGTCTAACAGGCAGGGTATAACAGACAGAGTATAACAGGCAGGGTATAACAGACAGGGTATAACAGGCAGGGTATAACAGACAGAGTATAACAGACAGAGTATAACAGACAGGGTATAACAGACAGAGTTTAACAGACAGAGTATAACAGATAGGGTATAACAGACAGGGTATAACAGACAGAGTATAACAGACAGAGTATAACAGACAGGGAAAACTGACAGAGTATAACAGACAGAGTATAACAGACAGGGTATAACAGAGTATAACAGGCAGGGTATAACAGACAGAGTATAACAGACAGGGTATAACAGACAGAGTATAACAGACAGGGTATAACAGGCAGGGTATCACAGACAGGGTATAACAGGCAGGGTATCACAGACAGAGTATAACAGACAGAGTATAACAGACAGGGTATAACAGACAGAGTATAACAGACAGGGTATAACAGACAGGGTATAACAGACAGAGTATAACAGACAGGGTATAACAGACAGAGTATAACAGACAGAGTATAACAGACAGGGTATAACCAACAGGGTATAACAGACAGTATAACAGACAGGGTATAACAGACAGAGTATAACAGACAGGGTATAACAGGCAGAGTATAACAGACAGGGTATAACAGACAGGGTATAACAGACAGAGTATAACAGACAGAGTATAACAGACAGGGTATAACAGACAGGGTATAACCAACAGGGTATAACCAACAGGGTATAACAGACAGAGTATAACAGACAGGGTATAACAGACAGGGTATAACAGACAGGGTATAACCGGCAGGGTATAACAGAGTATAACAGACAGGGTATAACAGACAGAGTATAACAGACAGGGTATAACAGACTGGGTATAACAGGTAGGGTATAACAGACAGAGTATAACAGACAGAGTATAACAGACAGGGTATAACCAACAGGGTATAATATGTTGTTGGACAGTGAGGTACTTACCAGTGGAATGGACTGGACCTGGGCACTACAAAGCAGTGTTTATGACGAAAGGTAGCGGAGGCATAGCCATCCTCGTTCTGTTGCAACACCGATAGCTTGGTGGATACAGCAACTGCACAGTGAAATGTAATAGTAGTCACGGACTTCACATACACACACATTAACATAAACACTGTAATAATTGATTAGATCAATGTTGATCACTGTGAATTGGTTACCTTTATCATAGAACTTGTATCTGACATAGCACTTGGCAGATGGCTCAAGTTGGGTGTGGCCAGTGAGAAGAGCGTTGTGTATCGGGAAGCAAACGTCCTGCACGCTCATCATCATCTGGTAACATCTAGCCGCATCTACAAACATAGAGTACTGTCAGATGGTAATACTGGAACGTCCATCTACAAACATAGAGTACTGTCAGATGGTAACACTGGAACGCTCATCTACAAACGTAGAGTACTGTCAGATGGTAACACTAGAAAGTCCATCTATAAACATAGAGTACTGTTAGATGGTAACACTGGAACGTCCATCTACAAACATAGAGTACTATCAGATGGTAACACTGGAATGTCCATCTATAAACATAGAGTACTGTCAGATGGTAACACTGGAACGTCCATCTACAAACATAGAGTACTATCAGATGGTAACACTGGAATGTCCATCTATAAACATAGAGTACTGTCAGATGGTAACACTGGAACGTCCATCTACAAACATAGAGTACTGTCAGATGGTAACACTGGAACGCTCATCTACAAACAGAGTACTGTCAGATGGTAACACTGGAACGTCCATCTACAAACATAGAGTACTGTCAGATGGTAACACTGAAACCCTCATCTACAAACAGAGTACTGTCAGATGGTAACACTGGAACGCTCATCTACAAACAGAGTACTGTCAGTTCATGCAATTATTCCTCCACCTACCTTCCGTCCCCCAGTCTTCCTCTTCTTCCATGCCCACCAGAGCAGGGGACCACCCCACACTCTGCCCAGCATGGATCACCTTCTCCCTGTCTTCCTGGTGGGCAAACCTAATGGAGATCTCCAGGCCCCCGCCCACCTGCTGCAGGCCCTGCTGGACACACCCCTCCCCGTCCTCGGACTTCCTCCATCCTGACGGCGGGGTCGTCACAGGGTGCCAGCCTAGCAGACCTGCCAAAGAGTCAAACATACAGATATATACATCTGCTTGTTGTTTAATGCCACAATAATCCAGACATATGATATTGATCTGTAAATGTAAATAGTAGAGTCTGGATCAGTCAATCCAGTGATTGACATTATGAGTATTGATCTACACAAGTCAGGGACCCCTACCACCCGATCCCGCTAGTCGCCTCTTACGACAAGCATTGGTTGCTGAAGACCAATTATAACTCAGCTACAGAAGAACAAGATAGAATTATTCACAAACCACTACAAAAAAAATCGTAGTGGAAATGTCCTGTTCTGTGTTTCTGGAGAACAGAGAAAACATCTTACCCCATCGCACCCTGTGTCCCACGTGAATGAGATCATAACTCGTCACTCTCTTTTTTACCCTACTTTATGGTCTGAAAACATATCAGTGGCCTGATGGATGCTCATGCGTATGAGTCAGGATAAGTATAAATACTATTTTTACTAAAAAATATATACATATTTTAACTTAACCTGACCCATACTTATTGCTTGAATCTCACTGAGGTGGTGGGATCCACCTGTATGTGTGATTACCGTCGATCTGTTCTATCAACCCCATGGGAACTTTAGTTGAATTTCTGTGATGTTTTCTTTTTAATCATTCTGTTGGGGTACCACCTTCCTCTACTGTGAGCAGCAATAATGGAAGTAAATCTTTTTAGATTTTGTGGATTTTGTGAGGTTTGCAAAGATAAGTAAGATCTTGCTTGCCTTAAACGCAATCCTTATCACTCATGTGCTGATTTACATAGCAAAACAGGTGAACATGGACTCTCAGTCATTGGTTAGGGAACAGCAACCGGACTTCCACGAGTCTATGTGATTTTGTGGCTGTGCAACGACAAGTGGTCCGTATTGATGAATGCCTGCTACATGTTCTGTAGAGAACCTTTTCTGAGGTACTGATTGGTGAAGACTATCTGATTCCCATAAGTGGCCTTCCATGATTGATGGTATTGATGGCAGTTGACATGAAGTGCTATTGTAGACGCTCTTACTTCATGAGGGTTGGAGGCTGATGGGGGATCCGAACCGGCTGCTCAGTATGCTCTGAGAATAACAGCTCTTATCCAGAATGAAATAGTTGTTTTGGAGACTTCTTCTTCTAGGTTGGGACTTTTGTAAGTACATGCCTAAGGCTCTGACTGGACAGAGTGATAAATCCTCTGAATCCAGGATGGAGGAAAGAGCTGGGACAAATAATTGTCTGTCTGGTTGGCCTGGTAACTGTTTTGTTTGTTTACACAAACAATGTCCACTTGTGGCAGGTGTGACACTAGTCATAACATCAGGTTGACACGGGTCATAACAAGTTCCAGACACAACAATAAGTTAGATGTGATGGCTTCATTCACCTAAGGGTGGTGACAATCATGGATTCTCTCAAACATGAACAACGCGCTGTAATAAAGTTCCTTACAAAGGAGGGATGCAAAGCAAAATAAATCGATGATCGCATGTGTAAAGTGATGGGTAAGGATGCTCCTGACTATTCCACAGTTTGCCGTTGATCTCTACAGTTTAAAAGGGGTAGGGAGTCCGTAGACGATGACTCAAGGACAGGCAGGCCTTCAGATGCCACCCAACCGGAAACCATTGCTGCTATAGAAAAAAGAATTTTGTCTGACTGACGAGTGAAAGTATCTGAACTTTCTAGGGAATTCCAAATATCAGTTGGAACTGTTGGAACCATTATTCATGAGCATCTTGGTATGCCCAAGGTATCTGCAAGGTGGGTACCTAGAAACCTCAGAGCTCAAGATAACCATCAGAGAACTGAAAGTTGTCAAGACCTCCTGGATCTCTATACTGCTGATGAAGCCAGATTTCTTTCTTGTCTTGTTATAGGTGGTGAAACATGGATCCACCACTGGGTCCCAGAAACTAAATTGGAATCCATGCAATGGAAGCATCCCAATTCTCCGCCTCCTAGGAAGTTTCGCACTCAACCATTGGCTGGCAAGGTAATGGCCACCATATTTTGGGATGCAAGAGGCATATTACTGATTGATTACATGCCACCAAAAACTACAACCAATGGACAGTATTAAGCTAATGTAATGAAAGAATTGAGAAAATTTATTCACCAGAAACGCCGTGGGATGTTTACATGTGGTATTCTACTTTTGCATGACAACGCTCCTGTTCACAAGTCGAGAATTGCACAGGCCGCCATATGTGAATGTGGATTCGAACAGTTAAATGACCCACCCTACAGCCCAGACTTAGCCCCCAGTGACTATTTCCTGTTCCGGCAAATGAAATCTGCCCTACGTGGAAGACCCTTCCAGGATGACGAGGACATAAAAGCTGTTACAGAGGCGTGGTTAGAGGGCCAATCTGCAGATAAAAGTGGTATTAAAAGCTTGAAGGACAAATGGAAAAAGTGTATTGAGGTGAATGGAGATTATATTGAAAAAGAAAAGTGCAAAAGATATTCAGCGACTTGGTCATATATTGAAGTTGCAAAACTTATTGAACGCCCCTCATAAGTTTAATTCCATTAGACATAGTCATAACGGAACTGATAGCAGCCAAATAACTACCTTGTTAGGTCTATAAGAGTCCTTGTGCTTCTTAAATGACACAGGTAGTCTGCTACTTGAGAGACAAGTAGCTTTGGCTGCTGAAAACCCCTTAGATCTTAATAACTGGTCAAATTTCTTCCATTTATCATCCAAAAGAGCCCAGTTGACCTGTGAAGTGCTAAGGAGACTGCCTTAGCTGCTCTGATGGAATAACCTTGTTTAATGAGGCTGTTTCATATAAATTCCATACGTGGAGCTCGAAAAACCCTGGTCTTGGATGAAATTGGTTCACCCAAGTTATCGCCGGCAGTAAGGCGCTACCAAAACAAGTTGTAGATTGCTTGTGTGTAGAATCTTTTGTAATACCCGTGGTATCAAAGCTGATGGGGGAAACACATATGTGTTTAGGCCCTCCCATGATACTGCCAGA
This sequence comes from Haliotis cracherodii, assembly GCF_022045235.1. Taxonomy (NCBI): domain Eukaryota; kingdom Metazoa; phylum Mollusca; class Gastropoda; order Lepetellida; family Haliotidae; genus Haliotis; species Haliotis cracherodii. The sequence goes on along the minus strand of NW_027266341.1, from coordinate 204,381 downwards.
GCATCGACCTGACCAGGCTAGTGGGTCTGGCACTGGTCACACAAAAGTTGTTATCTGATTGTTGAATCTGTTTGCAAACAGGTCTATTAATGGGCAACGTTTTTCCTTCATCACCAACTGGAATGCTTCTGGGTGAAGCTTTCATTCTGTTGGTGATGGTTTGGCTGGTCTGGGTAGGGCATCTGCTAAGACATTCTAATCTGATTGTTAGATTTAGGCTGTTTACCAGTTCGTTAAGTTGAAAGATCAACTTTAGAAGGGGTTTTGACTTTGTTGTGCCTTGAAGATAAAGTTGAAGGCCACAGTTGAATTGTCTCTTCTGATCATCAGAAATTGGTTTCTTAACTGTGGAGCCCAGTGGGATATTGCTCGGATACTGCCTCATATTCCAGATAATTTATATGGGAGGAATTTTCTGTCTCTGATGATACGCCTGACATTACTTCCAAGTTGAGGTGTGCACCCCGGAAGTGATGCCTTCACTTAAAGGTGATTGTTGTAATCCGACTCATTTAAATAGGTTCCTGCGCAGACATTTGATTTTACTGTCCACCATAAGAGGTGTTTCCTCAATTTGTGTGGCAGTTGAAGTTGGTACTCTAGGTAATCCTGGTACTCAAGGTACGGATTTAGAAACCTCTGTAATGCACGTAAGTATAGTCTCCCTCACACAGTCAGCGCTAGACCTGAAATGTGCAGAAATGCGACAAACTGGTTTGGTTGCACATATAATTAGCCACAAGCTGAAGAAAATCCAAAAGGGCAGTACCACCAAATGGTAATGCTGGCCCTTGTTGAAGACCGATACAGAGCAAGCGATAAGTGATAGTCGGTTTTGTTTACAGGCAGTGAAATCTTGACACATGATATGCAAATCACCCTGCGCAGACATATAGAATACTGCATTCTGGTCAGGGACTAGGTACAATACTCCATACATTGATCATCCAGTGTGAATTGTATGGTAGATAGACAAAGTCATGTGAAGAGTTTTGAAGCATAACGGTGTATATGCAGTCAGTTCCCTGTAGAATCTGACGTCCAGTAGCAATTGGATTTTCTTGATATTTTACACATGGAGGTTTCTAACGGTGAATTTTTGATATTCGACTAAACTTTGCCGATTGTACAGGTGAAATTTTGATGAATTTTCCAGTGGATGTCTGTCTGTTTTGATCATACATAACTGACTGATCAAAGTACAGGAAAGCCAAAGCGGTAATGTACTGCAATTACAATAACAGGGTTTGGTTTCCCTAGGTGAGAACCATGATTCCAGGATTTGGGTACCAGACAGCACACGGCTACTGTGTCCACTGGACTATTGCTGAGTGCGGCATTAAAACAACAATTTTAAAAACTTGTAGAATTTTCCTATTCGGAATATTCTATAAGTAATACGTTACCACTGTTATACCAAGGCTGTTGTCTCCCACAACTGCTCTACCACAGAGATCTCAATTACCTCATGCAGCACGTGCGTAGCCACCTAGCTGCCATGTGACACCCTTCACTCTTGTCTCTTGCGAGAGCAAGTGCTCGGGGGACGGACGGGCGGGCAGCAGCCCAGTGGTAACGTATTACTTATAGAATATTCCAAATAGGAAAATTCTACAAATTACATAAGTAATACGTTACCACTGTTATACCGAGGCTGACTACCACAGTAGGCGGTGGGGAGCACCTACAACCCAAATCCTGACTGTTAGCGTTCCTTCCGACCAGCGGAAGTAAACACCAAGGCAGAAGCACTCGATGCGCATGCACCTAGCTAGGCGTTACCCTATAAGAATACCAAAGCACTGTCAAGCGCATACCGTAAGGCTCAATCGTCATTGCCAAAACGATTGGTGACTCCAAACGGTCCTACTGGATAGGTATTTCATCGCCGCAGCGGATGAGAACACTGTATCCGCGTGAGCTAAATCTTAGATCAGGTTAAACAGTCGAAAAGAGGGAAATTAATTTCATTCGGACCGTATATCTCAGAGCAAGCCTACTTAAAGTATGCATTAGGCGCGTGACCTAATTCCAGTATTTGTAAGCATGCATCACAAGGTTGGGATACACGACAGACAATTAAATACATAATTGTCAAAATACAAATAAGGACAAAGCACACAAAAAGCCGCCCTCACCTGTGGTGTGAGTGCGCTGGTTTGCAGGACCCCAACTCCTGTACCCATGGCAGTGGGAACATTGGAGTCGACCCAGATTGACCACCGTGCAAGGTCTGACGCCTGAGGAGTTCGGAAATGCGCTGGGCACACCCCTTAGGTGACCGCTTGCGCCGCGATCAGCGGCCCAAGACAGTGCACACTCCCCACGTCGTCATCAGCGACCTGTTTGAGGTAATGATTGGCAAAAACCGAGTCAGAAAGCCAGTAACAACCTCGTAATATTCTGCGAACAGAGATATTCGAGTGTAGGGCAAATGTTGCCGCTAGCGCCCTGATCTCGTGCGGGTTTGACCCCGCCAGATTGACGACAGAACGAAGCCATAACGCAATCGAGTTGCGAGTTATGTCAGCAGTCCGATTAGGGTTACACAATATGAACAGACGGTCACGCCCTTGTCTGCGTTCATTCGAAGCCTTAAGATAATACTTAAGGGCCCTTAAGCAATCTGTCCTCAGTATCAGCAGGATGTAAGATTTCCTTGAGTGATCTTACAGTGAATTCTCTCTCCGTTTGGCCCATGTCAAAGGAGAGGAGAAATGCTGTTTACCAAGTCACATGTCGGAACGAAGCACTACTCAAGGGTTCATACGGAGCTTCCGTAAGTGATTTCAACACTAAGGAAAGATCCCAGGCCGGTGCCTGAAGGCGGCCTTTCTGAAGATCTTGCTGTTTGAAACCCTTGATAATACCCCGAATCACGGCTCTTATGAGAGACTGGTACCCAAAGCAACGTCCCCTACCGTAGCAACGGAAGAGACATAGTTGGCAATGGAACCCCCGGAGAGTTTCCGGGTCTCTCGTAAGTAAGACATGAAACGAGCAATATCCTGCACAGATACCTTATCTGGCGAATGAATGTGATGTTTACAACACCACTTCGTGAAAATAACCCAATGTGCATTATACACCTTCTGGGTAGAATCACGATGCATACTAACGTATGCCCGAGACGCCCGAAGAGAAAAACCTTTACTCCTCAGGGTGGATCAGGAGATCCGGTCTCACAGGCAGTGGGAGTGGCGACTGCGTGACCTGGGCCAGCAAGTCGGGGGTACCACAATCTGTTCGGCCACATGGGCGCGATCAGTAACATTCGACAGCGAACTCCTCGGAGCCGGCTTAGAATGAGTGGTATCAATGCTGTCGGTGGGTAAGCATAAGCGTCCATACCCGTCCAGTCTAACACGAGAGCATCGTGATCGATGGCCCTCAGGTCCGGGACTGGTGATACAAACAACGGGAGTTGATTGTTGAACCCGGTTGCGAACAGGTCAACCATCGGGCGACCCAAACGTTCGCACAGCCACTGAAACACTACTGGGTTCAGCATCCACTCTGTGACTGTGGGTTCCCCCCAGTTTGTTCACATAGGACACTACCGTCGTGTTGTCGGTCGCCAGCATGAGCCGGGCGTCGACGAGACGATGCTTCCAGTGATTGACGACTCCTGTAAGGGACCGTCCACCACTCCGAATGCGGGCGGAGCCGATCTACGAGGGCGACGGTCGCACTGTTCTCCTCCTGTGCTAACAACTGGATTGGAAACCGTTGCAGCGGGCGGAGTTGAAGACGACCCCGATCGGTGCAGTCCAGGGCGGACACAAGTAGCCCTAACAGCTGTTCCCAAAAGTGAACAGTCTGTGGCACCGCTAAGACTTTGGCAATCATCGCCTGAATCTTGTGCCACCGGTCTGGGGGGACAAAGAGGTGATGGGTCACCGTGTCGAACCGACCTCCGAAGAACTGCGAGGGGGTTAACTCGCTCTTGGGGAGATTGACAATCCACCCCAATTGCTCCAAGAGCTAAAGTGCAAAATCGAGCTGACGAGACAGCACGTCTGTCATTCAATTTGCAACTAGCGAGTCGTCCAGGTACACGAAGTACCGGACGCCCCTCCTGTGGAAGAACCCCACTATGGAGGTGGTGAACCGGGTGAACAGCCAGGGAGCGGACGTGTGAATCATTCTGAGTTCGGCACTGTCCTACATGGGAACAAGAAATATCCTGGAGTAAAACCCCGGTGTTATATCTGGTAGAGCTAACTCCCGTACTGCCCCTTCTCCACCAACCTGCCGATGGCATCGGCGAGGATGGGAACATCAGTTTCCGAATCGAAACCTGCCAACGGGGCAACGGTGAGCGGCGGATTCGCGAAAGGGCGGCGGATTCGCGAAAGGGCAGCGGATTGCCCATACCAGAGCCCTCAGGCCGGGGCCCTTCCCAGAGGAAGAAGAACCCGACCCCTTAGACCGACCGGCTGCAGCAGCCTGGGGCGCGCTCCGGTTAGGAGCGGCACCCAGGCGCCTATGCAGGGACCGAACAAGAGCAAGTGTGTGCCGAGAGTCCTCGGCAACGTACTCCAGGGAAGCATTTAAACTGAGCAGGCAGTTGTAAATGCGCTGGTCACGGTCCGTGGGAGAATCTTCGACCAGACTGGCCGCTGCAGCCAAGTAAGTGTCTCCGTGAGACATGGCAAGCATGGAGTGCCGAGCGAAGGCGTCCAGCTGGTGCAAGGTAGCGTGCGTTACCGTAGCAGCCGGTGGGGCACGGACACCCAACCGCTCAACATGGGCCTCCGCGGTAGGACCAGCCTCGGGAAAGGCAAGGTCATGTACCGGGAATAAACCCTTTCTCCACAACATCGGAGGCAACGGAAGACCCTGACCGGAGGCCGCCGCGAAGGCGTTCTTCAAGGAAGGCTTGATACCGCGCAGCAAGGTTGATGCGGGGAAAGCTGTGTCGGAAGACTCATCGTATACCTCGGAGGAACCCACAGAGCCGTCCTCAAAGAGGTCATAAACCATGGCCACACGGTCCTTAACCGAAGTGGCCGGGGACGGAACAGCCAGCGGCCTATCCCGAGATAAAGCCGCCAGCTTGGAGTCCACAAGTTTTGCAAGTGATGTAGCGATGGAATCCCATGCACAACCCGCAGCTCCTGGTTGCGGGGGTAGAGGGGGTGGAGGACGGCGAAACATCCATGTCAGACATTTTGTTTGTACTATGAACAAAGAGCAAAACATGGTTACAACACACGCACCACAAATAGTCCCAAACGAGTATTTTCACCAGAAAATAAACGAGCAATGCGAATATAGATCATACACATATAACATATAGAGGAATAAGTGATGTAAAAAACCCAAGATATACTACAACAGGGGAACGTAAGACGCAACGTGCATACGAGACACCCCGCAAGTATATAGAAAAAAAGGGCGGGATAAATATTTCAAAGCGTAGTTACAGCAAACACCCCGTAAAAGCACAGTTTATTAGAGAGAATAAACAGTAATAAATATCACTGAATGGTCGCAGAAACAGGAACGCTTGAGCAGTTTATTGTACGTCTTGCTAGAGCAAGCGAAGAGACAAGAGTGAAGGGTGTCACATGGCAGCTAGGTGGCTACGCACGTGCTGCATGAGGTAATTGAGATCTCTGTGGTAGATTTCGCTATAGAAGCAGTTGTGGGAGACAACAACCTCGGTATAACAGTGGTAACGTATTACTTAATGTAATTGCTGTTGGTATTGTGATGATCTTTTCTGTTTCGACGTGTATATCACCATCTTGAGATTCGTGATTATTACTCCAAATTTGTCTGATTTGTGTCAAACCTCATGGTGAGATGGAATATTGATGAGTGCTTGTTAAACAACAAACAAACAATCTTCCTTATACATAAGGTAGACAGCGTTAGGGTTCGGAGCCCTTGATGAAGGCTGAGAATTCTGGGTACTATTGTCTTGTCTTATGTGAAGTCAGCATAGGCTGCGTGCAAGGGTTGTTAAACCTTTTTTATTGCACTGGCCATAATACTTGTGTAACCTTAGCTAACTAATTCTGTATTAGTAGCCGTGTTGGTACAGGATCTTGCGTAAAGAAGGGAGGTTGTTGTGAAAGTAGCAGGGTGCGTGAACACTGTAAGCTGCACGAAGACGGGAGACAGCAACACCATCTGAGCGAAGGTATGCGGTTGCATAACACTTGTGTCTTTACAGCCTGATTGGATGACAAGGTGTATGTGAAGGTCTGAAACTGAACAGATGGGGGCGGCTGTATGTCTTTCTTCTTTGACAAGTATAAGAAATAGTAGTAGTTCTCGTAGAACCCTCATGGACGATGATGTTAGTAGTAGTTTTGAGGAGGTAATAGCATCTGCATAAACATGCTCTTTTACTGGGGAGGATGGCTGAGATGTAGAGGAAGATGTGCTCTTCTTAGCTAAATCTTGAATTAATCACCCCACTGAAGGTTTCAGTTACTTTATTTTTAAAACCCTCTGGACTTCTGTTGGTAGACGAGAAAGTGACTAGTGGGGGGTGACTGTTAAGTCATCAATGGGAGTAAGTTGGATATTATCCAAATCAAATCTTTCCCTTCCTCCGAAAAAGGAGAGGGTGTAGATTCTCGGCATTTCTTCGTTTTTGCTGCCTCCACTGATGATAAGGATGTGATGACTCACGCCTTCTTGATCCAACTTCTTCCTCTGCACTGCAAAGATATATTTATCAAAAGTCTTCCTCACCAAAGGGGTGCAGAAAGTGCATCTACTCTACACAGTGCAGATCTGTGAGATGTAGCTGTCACAGATCGGGTGAGGGTCAAAATCTGAAACACAAAATTTACATGTTTTCATCACTCACATAGGAATAATTAAAGTCCAAATTGTGACAAAACCTTTTGCCAAAGGTAAAATATAATCATTAGACATGATATGTAGAATAGTGAAGAAAATAATCCAAGCAAAATCTTTTGTTCAAAAAGGTTAATTTTGAATGGATGGCTTGGATTAATGAGAACAAATTGTTTTCCCAACTACAGGGTTGGTGCTAAAAAGAGAGAGTGACGAGTTACTGGTCTCAGTCACATGGTTCCAGTGCGCCTGTGCAGACACAGGGTGTGTTGGGTTGAGATGTTTTCTCTTTTCTACGGGGACACAGAACAGGACGTTTCTACTACTATTCGGAAGAGGGAAAGGGATAAGCAATATTAAGTCAGGATAAAATAAAATTACAACGTTCAGGCCAGTTCTTCAGTCCTTTGTTTGCTACCACAGCTAGACAGTGTTAGTGTACCTGTCCTGTGAGTGAGGAGAGAGGCCAGCTTCAGTGTTGTCGTCCCCAGCAGCACATCTCCCGTCTTCTGTACCACACACCTGCCAATCACTGCCTCGGTGCCGGTCGGTACATACTGGCCAACAGTACCTGTAACATACATCACACATACAGCCTTGTCGTTAGTTAGTGCAAATAACAGATTACTGGTCGTATATAATCACAACACTGTTACTATATAACACACCTCCATGTAGTCCTGGAACCTGGTGCCACACTTCAAAAGTTGCCTCCCCTGTTTCTAGGAGTTCTGCCAGACTGGTTCCGTCGTTCTTCGAGTCCGTCCACAATAAGGGAGAAGGGAAGTCCAGGTAGTGCGAGAACTCGGGGGAAAATGTCCGGGCAACTGTCTTCGTTATTCTCTCCCCCTTAAAGAGGAATCACATGCCCAAAGTAAGTCTTCATCAACCACATGAACATAATCTCTGATTATCAACCATATCAACATGGAATAATCTCAAGTACTCCTTCAAGAATCAACAGTGTGGAGTTTTTTTATCTTTATGTGTTGCATCACATGTTACTGTGACAAGCAGTTCCTCGTCACTTACCTCATTGGTGAGAAAAGACAACTTGATCCGGACATAGGCATTGACACCCACTTCTGAAGCATACTGCATCCCAGGGTCAAGGTCACATACCCTCTCTGCTGCACACTACAAGACAGGTCAATACTCATAGGTCAAGGTCAGATACCTTCTCTGCTGCTCTCTACAAGACAGGTCAATACTCATAGGTCAAGGTCATATACCTTCTCTGCTGCACACTACAAGACAGGTCAATACTCATAGGTCAAGGTCATATACCTTTTCTGCTGCACACTACAAGACAGGTCAATACTCATAGGTCAAGGTCATATACCTTCTCTGCTACACACTACAAGACAGGTCAATACTCATAGGTCAAGGTCACAAGGGAACAACTATTGTGTCATGAGTAACATCAGCAACTGACCAGCCATAGGCACATGAAAGATGAATCTTACAGACTATGGGATAAGTTGTTGGCAGATATTTATTACACATACTGCTGTTGACATAACCCACCTTCAGCCCTGTGGCTCGGATCACCCCCACTGACACACACACTTGGCTGCCTGTCAGGATTGCTTGCTCCCCTACTGAGGCTGCTTCCGTCTAGAGGAAACAGAAACAGACCTAGGTCAGACATTCACCTTCAGTAGCCCAATTAACATATTCTAAACTTACTGGTAAACATCAGGATTACTGAACCGCACCAAATCTCAACTGAAGAGACATCAATGGTGCTTATATGTCTGCAGGAAAACCTTCATAGCTGCACTCATTTCAGAAAAATCAGATATGGTTTCCAGAAGTTGAAAATGCATTTATGCTAACAATGTCCCACAATGACATAAAGACATCAGTTTTAAAGCCAGTTTGTCTAAACAATACATTACTAATGATTACACATCATTGTACCACACTATCTTTTAAATAATATTCATCATCAGTGTAAACATGTTTAACTGCATAACACCATTAAAGAGAATGACAGATATATTTATTTTCATTTCAAAAGCTTTGCAACCAATTTGAAGCAAAAACAACTTGACACTAATGTTGAGCAAATATCTGGCAGCCAGTAAAGCACCCTACAGGCCAGGAAATCATCCAACAGGGTAGTTAGCTTGTTGCTTGGCATGGCTTCCTGTCAGTCTCACCTTGAGAGTCTTGGCCTTGTAATTAACAGTGACATCCATCAGCCCCGAGTCCTTCACCTGCAACACACGACAGTTTGTGATCATTCAAGTATAAAAGACACATCACCTCATACCTCAAACAATAGTTATCATTGTGCATAATTCTAAGAATACTACCTCTATTACATCATAGCCATAAATCTTTAGAATTTTCAACAGACGTCCTCTTCACTGCCAATTATCCCAATAGTTTTGAGGTAAACCCTATCTCTTGTCAAACTGCTATAACCAGGGTATTTTGGAAAAAGGGTTTTTAATATTTATTTAAAATGTAGTTTACTAAATTGAGCTTTTGGGTAGAATATGGATGCATATGAGAGAAGTGACCGTACGGGGTGAGGGCATAACCCCCAGGGCATATGATTATTTATTTTGCTTCTCTTGAGTGATAGAGATGGCTTTTCATTAATCTGAGGAAATTGGTAGAATATGGTCTTGAAGTGTAAGGGTCGGAGGGTCCGGATGTGATCAAATATTTCTGCAAGCTATTACTGACTTGAATGTCTAAATAACAAGCTTCATTTGAATCACAATCTTTTCGGCGCCTTCCAATCTGGCAGAGTATTGGGTTTACATCTAGGGTTGTTTAGAGTTGAGGGTATATTCGGTTGACCAATGAGTTAGGAAATTAGCTGAAGGTTTGGTTAAGAAGGGCTTGATAGAAAAACTGATTGGAACGGAAATTGGGGTTCATATGGAGGTGAGCGTTAGGACTCGTTTCACATGACGTCAAATAATATTTAAAATTATCATGAATAGTATTTAGGGAGTTGTCCGAGAGTGGTGCGGGGAGTCGGGAGCATACAGCTGAACAGAACGGTTCTCTGTAGGGTTTAGGATCCCGAGTCAGAAAAGAAGTAGAGGTAACGTTCATCAGAAAAACCATCAGGCTCTTCAACCATCATCTAGGTATGTGTTGTATTTATATCAGGCAACAACAAGAATATATCTGAGGACCATATGTGTGTATTTATGATTAACTCTATCATAAATAAAAAGGACTTGAGCAAACCATCTGACTTGTGATTCTGAAAGCGAGCTACATCATCCCTAGAACCAAGGAGTAGTTGATAAGTAGAAGTGAACATAGGTAGAAGGGTAAAGTACCCGGAACCTAAGGTTACACTGCATCTACGCATGCAAACATCACTTCTTTCCAATAACCTTCATCAACTAGATGTAAGATATATTGGGGAGGTGGGAGGGACTATTTCCTAATGTAATAGAGGTAGTATTCTTAGAATTATACACAATGATAACTATTGTTTGATAATTCCTACGAATATCCTACCTCCATTTCATCATAGCCAGTATTTACCAGAGGGACAGGTGGGATCTGTCATCTAGTACTCCCGGATAATTGGCAGCAGTGAAGTGAGGGAATACTGTAAACAGCTTTATTTCTGCGCCGTTAAAATATTGCGAATACCACACCAAAGACAATACTGCGACGAGATATTTTTGCGAGTTGCCGTGTTGAGATGACCGCTCGATTACCAAACAATACACAGCTTCTCTCCGAAGCTAGTTAATCTGAGTTGGCCGGAAAGAAGGCAGGATTACTGTGAGGTAACAGTGACACTAATTGGTCTGTTTACACTATCATTTGTTATGTATTGTGTAACCATTCTGCATTCATTTGTGTTTTTAACTTATTGAGTAACTTGTGGTTCTGGTTGATGATTTCAACATTTGATGACGTGTTGCAATGAATAAAGTATTTATGTATTATTTATACTTATTTTTGCGTTTTTAATTTTTGCGATTGAGTGTCGTTCGCAAAACTCGCAATAATAAAAGGGTCGCAAAAAATTTCCTGTTTACAGTATATAGTCAGATCGGGGTATGAACCAATGCCAGACTTCCTGATTTCACCCTTGGCAAACCTGCAGAAGACTTGTCACTTGTGGCATCCTTCCCGTTTCATGACCTCCTAATTGTTACCTGTTTTTGGAGATATATGACCTTATTTATGATCTTTTTCTCCGGTTCTGATGACCTTCTGAGGTTATCTATGACGTCACTTCCGGTTAATCCTTCATTGTGATGTAGATATATACTTGTTGCTCTATAGCCAACAGCATATATACTTATCTCACCTCAAGTATGATAATGACATACTTTTACACTGATGACATGTTTCCCTTTATATATTGGTGATAAAACGAACTCTCTATGTTAATTCCGGTTCTGAAGTCTTACACAACTACACCTCCGGTAGTTATACATGTTACGCCGAGCAACTCCCAATGTAATAACCCTATCACCTTATGATCTATGATCTCAGGTGTTAGACAATGATCCGTCCAACCCAGTTGACATAGTGTAAAGGCTAACTTACCATATGTTGTGGTACTTTCTGGGATCTTCACCCCCCCCTAAACTGCACATACTGAGTGACTATAGCCTGGGCCGCCACCAAGGCCCCCAGGGAGTACAGTCCCTCTAGATTGGGTTGTACGTCTCATGGTAGAAATGAGTAGACGTATTGTGGGATCTCCATTGACAGCTTGATACCACATGTTTAATGGAAACTGACTTCCATGAGGCCAGACTTGTTGCTAGTGCACGAATTTCATGAGCCATGCAACTTCCCCATTTTGGTGTAGAGAGCTGGGCTTGATGATAATAATCAGATATAGTGTTCTTAAGCCATCCGGCCACAGTAGCCTTAGTAATGTCCTTTTCTGACGAAGGCTTGCAAGAGATAAAGAGCCATTTTCTTTTCTTCCTGTGGTTCTGTGTAGCTGAAATATAGTATCTCAGAGCTCTGATGGGGCATAATAGTCTATCTGGATGATCCACTGTTTTACTCAAGGATGGGATAGAGTATTGTCTATGTCCTAGAGGCCCAAATGCTGATGCCTGGTTTTTGGCAATAAATTCTGGTAGCGATCTGAAGGATATTGTGCTCCAGTCTTGTGAATGCGTAATAGATGCGATATCAATTGCGTGAAGCTCAGACACTCCAGCATCTGTAGCTAAAGCTAAGAGGAAGGCTGTCTTTTTAGAAACTGTTAAAAGTGTAGCCTCTGCCATTGGTTCATATGGAGCTACATCAGTGCAGACAGTACGATGGATAAATTCCATTTTGGGAAAATGCGTGGGATTTTTATGTCTTCCAGTGAAAAGGATTTCATGAGTGGATTTAAGACTGGGTGAGATCCTATGGACAGTCCATCATGTTGTAGAACTGAGGCTCGAGCTGATCTACAGCCTTCAATTGTACCAGGTCTGAACCCTTTCTCATTTCTCAGGTGAAGTAGAAAATCAGCCACAAGAGGTATTGTCATATTTTCGTCATAAAACCACCTTCTATTCACCACTGGCAGAACTTTCTCCATCTGATGTTATAGATAGCTGAGGAAGCTGGTCTCCATGAGCTAGCAACCGCTTCCGAAGCTGATTTAGAGAAACCGGAGAAAATTGCGTCTTTGACGTGATAGTTTCCAGGCACGAAGGTGGAGATTTGTCAGGTTGCCGTAAAATATGTCCGATTTTGGTTGGCGGAGGAGATCATGATGTTCTGGTAGTTTGAGAGGCTCTTCTATGAGAAATGAATTCAGTCTTGGAAACCACTCTTTGTTGGGCCACGCTGGAGCTATTAGAATTATGACGCAATGTGTGTCCTTGATCTTCCTTATTAGTCTGTCCAGGAGAGAACAAGGAGGGAAAGCTTAGGCAAACATCCCTTGCCAACTCATGGATAGGGCGTACACCTGAAGGGCTGATGCATCTGGGACTGGGCTGACGTAAACGGGAAGTTTAGGCATGTGGCAAACAAGTCCAGGTGAGGGGTATCCCACGTCAAGGTTATCCACTTGAATTCCTCGGGGTGAAGAGTCCATTCCATGGGTCCAATCTTGTTTTTCCCGAGAGAGGCAGTCTGCAAGTATGTTCACTTTGCCTGGTGTGTGCAATGCTTCTATCCTGCAACTAACTGAGTCTGCCAAGGCAAACAAAAGCGTAACCACTCTCAACAAAAGTGCCCCCTTGATGTTGTATGTATGCTATCCCCGTGGTGTTGTATGTATGCTATCCCCGTGGTGTTGTATGTATGCTATCCCCTTGATGTTGTATGTATGCTATCCCCGTGGTGTTGTATGTATGCTATCCCCTTGATGTTGTATGTATGCTATCCCCGTGGTGTTGTATGTATGCTATCCCCTCGATGTTGTATGTATGCTATCCCCGTGGTGTTGTATGTATGCTATCCCCGTGGTGTTGTATGTATGCTATCCCCTTGATGTTGTATGTATGCTATCCCCGTGGTGTTGTATGTATGCTATCCCCTTGATGTTGTATGTATGCTATCCCCGTGGTGTTGTATGTATGCTATCCCCTTGATGTTGTATGTATGCTATCCCCGTGGTGTTGTATGTATGCTATCCCCGTGGTGTTGTATGTATGCTATCCCCTTGATGTTGTATGTATGCTATCCCCGTGGTGTTGTATGTATGCTATCCCCTTGATGTTGTATGTATGCTATCCCCGTGGTGTTGTATGTATGCTATCCCCGTGGTGTTGTATGTATGCTATCCCCTTGATGTTGTATGTATGCTATCCCCGTGGTGTTGTATGTATGCTATCCCCTTGATGTTGTATGTATGCTATCCCCTTGATGTTGTATGTATGCTATCCCCGTGGTGTTGTATGTATGCTATCCCCGTGGTGTTGTATGTATGCTATCCCCTTGATGTTGTATGTATGCTATCCCCGTGGTGTTGTATGTATGCTATCCCCTTGATGTTGTATGTATGCTATCCCCGTGGTGTTGTATGTATGCTATCCCCTTGATGTTGTATGTATGCTATCCCCTTGATGTTGTATGTATGCTATCCCCGTGGTGTTGTATGTATGCTATCCCCGTGGTGTTGTATGTATGCTATCCCCTTGATGTTGTATGTATGCTATCCCCGTGGTGTTGTATGTATGCTATCCCCGTGGTGTTGTATGTATGCTATCCCCTTGATGTTGTATGTATGCTATCCCCTTGATGTTGTATGTATGCTATCCCCGTGGTGTTGTATGTATGCTATCCCCGTGGTGTTGTATGTATGCTATCCCCGTGGTGTTGTATGTATGCTATCCCCTTGATGTTGTATGTATGCTATCCCCGTGGTGTTGTATGTATGCTATCCCCGTGGTGTTGTATGTATGCTATCCCCATGGTGTTGTCTGTAGCTGTCAGTACCCACGAGTGGTGTAGTCGATGGGTCCATACCTTGATTGACGTTTTGACGCCGAAGCCACCATCGTAGTTCCGATAGTTGGCTGTGAGGAGGTTGTATTGCGTCTTCCAGATCCATATTTCTGGTGGTGTTCATCCAAGCTTGTAGTGCATGTAACTGAAGTCTCCCTCTGTAAGTAAGATCTTGGAGTGATATCAGGGTGCCTAGGCAAGACATCAAGGATGACGTGCCCTGGTGGGTTGGTCGAGGGCACTCTGAATCCTCTCTATAGCTCCTAGATATCTGTCCTCTGGGGGTTGTAAGATGCCTTTTGACAGTTGAAACCTTGCCCCTATGTACACGATGTCTTGAGTTGGTATTAATTTTGACTTGACGGGATGTACCCAGAAATCCAAATGAGATAGAAGTTGAATCAGAAATATTGCATTCGGCTTTATCTGCAATAATTCTTTATTGGCTGAAAGGAAATCGTCTATATAGCCGTGGAGTCTTACAAGATATAGATAAGCAAAGCCGATGATGGGGGTGATAATCCGTGTAAAAAGCCATGGTGCTATTGATATTCCGAATAGAAGCACGTTGAATTCGAACCTTAGACCATTTACTGCAAAGCATAGATAGGGTCGACAACTCAGGTGAATAGGTACATGGAGGTAGGCATCCTGTAGGTCCAGACTAACTAGCCAATCTCCTAGTTTGAGGGAATTGTGTAACTTTGTTACTGATTCCTGTTGAAACTTTGGGGGACGTACTAGGTAGTCTCTGTTGTTGAGTTCTATTTGGGGACCAGAAAAACTGGAGAGTAAAAACCTCTTGTAGTGTCTGACTTTTGTAAGATGCTGATAGTAGTAGTTCTCGTATAGCCAAAGTTGCAGCCAATAACTTGGCTCCTACTAGTTGAAAACGTCGTCCTTTGGGAAGGAGTACAAGCTCCGGAAACGGGGTTTGTACCCTCTTTTTACCACTTCCATTAGCCAAGGGTTGTCCATAATTGACTTCCAATTTTCGGCGTATAGTGACAGACGACTGCCGACTGGTACCGCGGCATTACCAAAGCTGAACTTTGGTAAACGGTAATCGAGGTCCATTAACATAGCAAGGTTGACAGGGTTTGGCTGAGAGATTCTTGGGTGTAGAGAGTCATGAATGGCGGGTCCTCTACCTCTGGTAAAGGACTGACCACGACCTCTGATTCTTTGGGACTCATGTCTCCCTTGGTCTAGTATAGGATGAATTTTTCCAAGTGGAGATACGAATAGACTCACGTCCCGACATAACATTTCTGCGCTAAGGTGGATCCATGTGACTCTGGGTATCGGCTGACCTCAAGTATACATGACACATCACCTCAAACATGACTGTCATGCAAGTAGACATGACACATCACCTCAAACATGACTGGCATGCAAGTATACATGACACATCACCTCAAACATGACTGTCATGCAAGTAGACATGACACATCACCTCAAACATGACTGGCATGCAAGTAGACATGACACATCACCTCAAACATGACTGGCATGCACGTAGACATGACACATCACCTCAAACATGACTGGCATGCAAGTAGACATGACACATCACCTCAAACATGACTGGCATGCAAGTAGACATGACACATCACCTCAAACACGACTGTCATGCGAGTAGACATGACACATCACCTCAAACATGACTGTCATGCAAGAATACATGAAACATAACCTCAAACACGACTGTCATGCAAGTAGACATGACACATAACCTCGAACACGATTGTTGTGCAAGTAGACATGACACATCACCTCAAACATAATTGTTGTGCAAGTATACATGAAACATAACCTCAAACACGACTGTCATGCAAGTAGACATGACACATAACCTCAAACATGACTGTCATGCAAGAATACATGACACATCACCTCAAACACAATTGTCGTGCAAGTATACATGACACATCACCTCAAACATGGTTGTCGTGCAAGTATACATGACACATCACCTCAAACATGACTGTCATGCAAGTATACATGACACATCACCTCAAACACGATTGTCGTGCAAGTATACATGACACATCACCTCAAACTTGGTTGTCGTGCAAGTATACATGACACATCACCTCGAACACGATTGTTGTGCAAGCATACATGACACATCACCTCAAACATGACTGTTGTGCAAGCATACATGACACATCACCTCAAACATGGTTGTCGTGCAAGCATACATGGCACATCACCTCAAACACGACTGTTGTGCAAGCATACATGATACATCACCTCAAACATGGTTGTCGTGCAAGTATATATGGCACATCACCTCAAACACGACTGTTGTGCAAGCATACATGACACATCACCTCAAACATGGTTGTCTTGCAAGTATACATGGCACATCACCTCAAACACGACT
This sequence comes from Haliotis cracherodii, assembly GCF_022045235.1. NCBI lineage: Eukaryota > Metazoa > Mollusca > Gastropoda > Lepetellida > Haliotidae > Haliotis > Haliotis cracherodii. The sequence goes on along the minus strand of NW_027266341.1, from coordinate 187,766 downwards.
GTTGTGCAAGCATACATGACACATCACCTCGAACACGATTGTCGTGCAAGTATACATGACACATCACCTCAAACATGACTGTTGTGCAAGCATACATGACACATCACCTCGAACACGATTGTCGTGCAAGTATACATGACACATCACCTCAAACACGATTGTCGTGCAAGTATACATGACACATCACCTCAAACATGGTTGTCGTGCAAGTATACATGACACATCACCTCGAACACGATTGTTGTGCAAGCATACATGACACATCACCTCAAACATGACTGTTGTGCAAGCATACATGACACATCACCTCAAACATGGTTGTCGTGCAAGTATACATGACACATCACCTCGAACATGACTGTCATGCAAGTATACATGACACATCACCTCAAACACGATTGTCGTGCAAGTATACATGACACATCACCTCAAACATGGTTGTCGTGCAAGTATACATGACACATCACCTCGAACACGATTGTCGTGCAAGTATACATTACACATTACCTCGAACACGATTGTCGTGGAAGATTACATGACACATCACCTCAAACACGATTGCCGTGCAAGTATACATGACACATCACCTCGAACACGATTGTCGTGCAAGTATACATGACACATAACCTCAAACACGATTGTCGTGGAAGATTACATGACACATCACTTCAAACATGATTGTCGTGCAAGTATACATGACACATCACCTCAAACACGATTGTCGTGACAGTATACATGACACATCACCTCAAACATGGTTGTCGTGCAAGTATACATGACACATCACCTCAAACATTATTTTCATTCAAGTATACATGACATCACCTCAAAGGTGATTGTCAATCAAGTATACATGACACATCACCTCAAACACGATTGTCAATCAAGTATACATGACATCACCTCAAACATGGTTGTCGTGCAAGTACACATGACACATTACCTCAAACATGGCTGACACTTGTACACAGAGACCCTATTCTACAGTACAGTAAATGTAAGTAACATGACTTGAACCTACTGACATCTGTGGCTCTACTCACCTTGGCTTTAGACTCTGGGTCTTCCAGCTGGGACTCGGTGGCGACTTGAGACAGCGGCAGAGAGAAACTCTGGATGGCTGGCTCCCCCCGCTTCTGCATCGTCACCATGGCACACAGCTTGGCAAGTGGTAGTGTGGCCTGGAGAGTCACACAATGTATGTTAGACAGTTGACACATGATTAGCGGTAGTGTGGCCTGGAGAGTCACATAATGTATGTTAGACAGTTGACACCTGATTAGCGGTAGTGTGGCCTGGAGAGTCACACAATGTATGTTAGACAGTTGACACATGATTAGCGGTAGTGTGGCCTGGAGAGTCACATAATGTATGTTAGACAGTTGACACATGATTAGCGGTAGTGTGGCCTGGAGAGTCACATAATGTATGTTAGACAGTTGACACCTGATTAGCGGTAGTGTGGCCTGGAGAGTCACACAATGTATGTTAGACAGTTGACACATGATTAGCGGTAGTGTGGCCTGGAGAGTCACATAATGTATGTTAGACAGTTGACACATGATTAGCGGTAGTGTGGCCTGGAGAGTCGCACCATGTATGTTAGACAGTTGACACATGATTAGCGGTAGTGTGGCCTGGAGAGTCACATAATGTATGTTAGACAGTTGACACCTGATTAGCGGTAGTGTGGCCTGGAGAGTCACACAATGTATGTTAGACAGTTGACACATGATTAGCGGTAGTGTGGCCTGGAGAGTCACATAATGTATGTTAGACAGTTGACACATGATTAGCGGTAGTGTGGCCTGGAGAGTCGCACCATGTATGTTAGACAGTTGACACATGATTAGCGGTAGTGTGGCCTGGAGAGTCACATAATGTATGTTAGACAGTTGACACATGATTAGCGGTAGTGTGGCCTGGAGAGTCGCACCATGTATGTTAGACAGTTGACACATGATTAGCGGTAGTGTGGCCTGGAGAGTCATACCATGTATGTTAGACAGTTGACACATGATTAGCAGTAGTGTGGCCTGGAGAGTCACATAATGTATGTTAGACAGTTGACACATGATTAGCGGTAGTGTGGCCTGGAGAGTCATACCATGTATGTTAGACAGTTGACACATGATTAGCGGTAGTGTGGCCTGGAGAGTCATACCATGTATGTTAGACAGTTGACACATGATTAGCGGTAGTGTGGCCTGGAGAGTCACACCATGTATGTTAGACAGTTGACACATGATTAGCGGTAGTGTGGCCTGGAGAGTCACACCATGTATGTTAGACAGTTGACACATGATTAGCGGTAGTGTGGCCTGGAGAGTCACACAATGTATGTTAGACAGTTGACACATGATTAGCAGCAGTGTGGCCTGGAGTGTCACACCATGTATGTTAGACAGTTGACACATGATTAGCGGTAGTGTGGCCTGGAGAGTCACACAATGTATGTTAGACAGTTGACACATGATTAGCGGTAGTGTGGCCTGGAGAGTCACACAATGTATGTTAGACAGTTGACACATGATTAGCGGTAGTGTGGCCTGGAGAGTCATACCATGTATGTTAGACAGTTGACACATGATTAGCGGCAGTGTGGCCTGGAGTGTCACACCATGTATGTTAGACAGTTGACACATGATTAGCGGTAGTGTGGCCTGGAGAGTCATACCATGTATGTTAGACAGTTGACACATGATTAGCGGTAGTGTGGCCTGGAGAGTCACACCATGTATGTTAGACAGTTGACACATGATTAGCAGCAGTGTGGCCTGGAGAGTCACACAATGTATGTCAGACAGTTGACACATGATTAGCGGCAGTGTGGCCTGGAGTGTCACACCATGTATGTTAGACAGTTGACACATGATTAGCGGTAGTGTGGCCTGGAGAGTCACACCATGTATGTTAGACAGTTGACACATGATTAGCGGTAGTGTGGCCTGGAGAGTCATACCATGTATGTTAGACAGTTGACACATGATTAGCGGCAGTGTGGCCTGGAGTGTCACACCATGTATGTTAGACAGTTGACACATGATTAGCGGCAGTGTGGCCTGGAGTGTCACACCATGTATGTTAGACAGTTGACACATGATTAGCGGTAGTGTGGCCTGGAGAGTCATACCATGTATGTTAGACAGTTGACACATGATTAGCGGTAGTGTGGCCTGGAGAGTCATACCATGTATGTTAGACAGTTGACACATGATTAGCAGCAGTGTGGCCTGGAGAGTCACACAATGTATGTCAGACAGTTGACACATGATTAGCGGCAGTGTGGCCTGGAGTGTCACACCATGTATGTTAGACAGTTGACACATGATTAGCGGTAGTGTGGCCTGGAGAGTCATACCATGTATGTTAGACAGTTGACACATGATTAGCGGTAGTGTGGCCTGGAGAGTCACACAATGTATGTTAGACAGTTGACACATGATTAGCGGTAGTGTGGCCTGGAGAGTCATACCATGTATGTTAGACAGTTGACACATGATTAGCGGTAGTGTGGCCTGGAGAGTCATACCATGTATGTTAGACAGTTGACACATGATTAGCGGCAGTGTGGCCTGGAGTGTCACACCATGTATGTTAGACAGTTGACACATGATTAGCGGTAGTGTGGCCTGGAGTGTCACACCATGTATGTTAGACAGTTGACACATGATTAGCGGTAGTGTGGCCTGGAGAGTCATACCATGTATGTTAGACAGTTGACACATGATTAGCGGCAGTGTGGCCTGGAGTGTCACACCATGTATGTTAGACAGTTGACACATGATTAGCGGCAGTGTGGCCTGGAGTGTCACACCATGTATGTTAGACAGTTGACACATGATTAGCGGCAGTGTGGCCTGGAGTGTCACACCATGTATGTTAGACAGTTGACACATGATTAGCGGTAGTGTGGCCTGGAGAGTCATACCATGTATGTTAGACAGTTGACACATGATTAGCAGCAGTGTGGCCTGGAGAGTCACACAATGTATGTCAGACAGTTGACACATGATTAGCGGTAGTGTGGCCTGGAGAGTCATACCATGTATGTTAGACAGTTGACACATGATTAGCAGCAGTGTGGCCTGGAGAGTCACACCATGTATGTCAGACAGTTGACACATGATTAGCGGTAGTGTGGCCTGGAGAGTCACACAATGTATGTTAGACAGTTGACACATGATTAGCGGTAGTGTGGCCTGGAGAGTCATACCATGTATGTTAGACAGTTGACACATGATTAGCAGCAGTGTGGCCTGGAGAGTCACACAATGTATGTCAGACAGTTGACACATGATTAGCGGTAGTGTGGCCTGGAGAGTCATACCATGTATGTTAGACAGTTGACACATGATTAGCAGCAGTGTGGCCTGGAGAGTCACATAATGTATGTTAGACAGTTGACACATGATTAGCGGCAGTGTGGCCTGGAGAGTCATACCATGTATGTTAGACAGTTGACACATGATTAGCGGTAGTGTGGCCTGGAGAGTCACACAATGTATGTCAGACAGTTGACACATGATTAGCGGTAGTGTGGCCTGGAGAGTCATACCATGTATGTTAGACAGTTGACACATGATTAGCGGTAGTGTGGCCTGGAGAGTCATACCATGTATGTCAGACAGTTGACACATGATTAGCGGCAGTGTGGCCTGGAGTGTCACACCATGTATGTTAGACAGTTGACACCACTTTCATAATAAGATCTCCTCACTATAAATGATATATCAATGTTCCCTGATGTTGTGGTGGTAGAATCTACTCACTTTAGCAATGACCTGTTCCCTGATTTTGTGGTGGTAGAATCTACTCACTTTAGCAATGACCTGTTGCCTGATGTTGTGGTGGTAGAATCTACTCACTTCAGCAATGACCTGTTCCCTGATGTTGGGGTGGTAGAATATACTCACTTTAGCAATGATCTGTTCCCTGATGTCGGGGTGGTAAAATCTACTCACTTTAGCAATGACCTGTTCCCTGATTTTGTGGTGGTAGAATCTACTCACTTTAGCAATGACCTGTTCCCTGATGTTGGGGTGGTAGAATCTACTCACTTTAGCAATGACCTGTTGCCTGATGTTGTGGTGGTAGAATCTACTCACTTTAGCAATGACCTGTTCCCTGATGTTGGGGTGGTAGAATCTACTCACTTTAGCAATGACCTGTTCCCTGATGTTGGGGTGGTAGAATATACTCACTTTAGCAATGATCTGTTCCCTGATGTCGGGGTGGTAAAATCTACTCACTTTAGCAATGACCTGTTCCCTGATGTTGGGGTGGTAGAATCTACTCACTTTAGCAATGACCTGTTCCCTGATGTTGTGGTGGTAAAGTCTACTCACTTTAGCAATGACCTGTTCCCTGATGTTGGGGTGGTAATATCTGCACCAGACTTCGAACGGAAGTCCTCCTGCTCCTCCTCCTGAGTTAGCACATGCTGCCCAAAGAAAGAAGTTCTTCATTATACATCTACTATCTTCATTTCTTAGGAAGAGCTTGTGTCGGGTACAGTCGTGGAATATGGGTCAAGTGTACACAGAGGTCAAGGTATGCCATGGTATGCAGGGGTCAAGGTATGCCATGGTATGCAGGGGTCAAGGTACGCAGCGATAAAGTGTACGCACGGGTCAAGGGTACACAGGGGTCAAGATTACAAAGGTTTGACTTACCTGTAAGTAGTTCCCGCTGGACTGGGGTCCCCTGAGGTAGATGTAGTTTGTGTCTGGTACAATCGTGGAACGTAGGGTCAGGTGTACACAGTGTGGTCGCTGTGCGGTAACACTTCATGGTAGGAGCAACTAAAAGTTTACAAAATGAAGGTAAGATTTTTAATAAGATCCTGCACCATTGTTAAAAAATATTACATGTTGCAAATCCATTTCTTGAGAGGTCGAAAATAATAATAGTAATATTACAGAAATATAGTGGCTGCCTGCAAAGTACAATCAACTGACAAAGTATTGAATAATCCATACGTCCAGAACATGACCAGGACCAGGCAGATTTCAGAAGCCACTTTCATCACTGCTAGGTTTTTCCTATACAACAAGCCGGGGGGGGGAAGAAGCTCATGGTCATGGTCATGTCATGTTTGTACGACAACACACAATCAATCAAAAAGTTGCCTCATACAAAAACAATTAACAATTTCAGTCCCCTGTAGGTGCAGATGGCTCCCTAGGGGTGGGTGTTACTGTAAATATACTCACTGATTTTGAAATTAGACAGGGGAGTGGTCGAGGACGGGAAGTAGTACTCAGGGCCTATTCTGCTCCCTTGGGATTGGTGTTACTATAAATGTTACTCACTGCTCCTGACATCAGACAGGGGTTTTGTCTGGGGCTGGGCTGGGAAGTGGTACTGGATAAAGCAGTCTGTCTCTCCCCACATCATGTTGTCAAACAGCTTGAGATCCCGAATAGCCTCAATCACAACCTCAAACACATGCTCCACTGTAACAGAAATATATACAAAATGATATGCAATAGAGAATCAATACTCATGTCTGGTAGACAACATGATACAGTACATGAATGTTTAGAGTCACAGTCAGCGGTACCCAACTGTATCACAACCACCTGGAAATAATCAAGTCCTGACCATGCAAACCAGCTTCTGAAAACATCAGCATCCACACCACCGGGGGTCATGCAGTGAGTGCAAACACCAACACTCTAACCACAAACATGGGATATTGGTGACCAATTCTAAACCCCAAATCCCCACAGATGTGAGAACAAAAGTATATGTACCTGCTGAATCTGTGGCTGGATGGTGGCCATTCACATCGTCACGAGCAGCCAGGTCATGTCTGAAGGTAGAAGCAAAGAACCTATTATTTGAACATCAATACAGGACACAGGTAGGACACAGGCGGGACACGGATAGGGACACAGACGAGACATAGGCAGGACACAAATGGGGCACAGGTGAGACAGGTAGGACACAGGTGAGACACAGGCGGGATAGGTAGGGCGGGATAGATAGGACACAAATGGGACACAGGTGAGATAGGTGAGACACAGGTAGAACACAGGCAGGACAGGTATGATACAGGTGAGACACAGGTGGGACAGGTGGGACACAGGTGAGACAGATGGGACACAGGCGGGACAGGTAGGACACAAACGTGATACAGGTGAGACACAGGTGAGACAGGTAAAACACAGGTGGGACACAGGTGAGACAAGTAGTACAGGTAGGACACAGGTGAGAGGTAGGATACAGGCGGGACAGGTAGGACACAAATGGGACACAGTTGAGACAGGTAAAACACAGGTGGGACACAGGTGAGACAGGTAAAACAGAGGTGGGACACAGGTGAGACAAGTGGTACAGGTAGGACACAGGTGAGAGGTAGGATACAGGCGGGCCAGGTAGGACACAAATGGGACACAGTTGAGACAGGTAAAACACAGGTGAGACAGGCAGGATACAGGCAGGACACAGGTGAGATAGGTGGGACAAAGGTGAGACAGATAAAACACAGGTGGGACACAGGTGAGACAGATAAAACACAGGTGGGACACAGGTGAGACAGGTGGGGCACAGGTGGGACACAGGTGAGACAGGTGGGTCACAGGTAGAACACAGGCGGGACAGGTAGGACACAAATGGGACACAGGTGAGACAAAGGTGAAATATAGGAAGGACATAGGAAGGACACAGGTGAGACAGGTGGGACACAGTTAGGACACAGGTGAGACAAAGGTAGGACAGGTTGGACACAGGTGAGATACAGGTGTGACAAAGGTAGGACAGAGGTAGGACACATGTGAGACAGGTGGGACACAGGTAGGACACAGGTGAGACAAAGGTAGGACAGGTTGGACACAGGTGAGACACAGGTGTGACAAAGGTAAGACAGAGGTAGGACACAAGTGAGACATGTGGGATACAGGTAGGACACAGGTGTCTGAGTTACCTCTCCAGACTGTGAAGTGGCCTCTCTGGGATCAGCACCGACCCATCTCCATCCTGCTTGACCCGCTGTAGACTTGCAATCTGTACACAACAGCTAGCAGTGAGTAACTGAGACAATATGGTCTCCCTATTAACAAGTTGGCAAGTATGCAGTAGTTGATAGCTTGAGCAACAATGCATCATTGTATGATGACCTAACCAGCTTACATGTGCAGGTTGGTCTTTCCTGGATGTCATCATTCTATGTATATTATATGCTCAACAGAGATTTTGACCTACCAATTTTAGGTGATAAGTTTGTCAGATCATTCAAAGGACAAGAAAATGGAGAATAGTTCAGAAAAGTTAGAGTTAAAAGAATCTGACAAATTAAACGCTGGGAAACCACTAAAAATTTGCACAGATCTTTCATATGACTTCAAACAACTAACAACTAGCATAGCCATTTTAAGAAACACCCTCACACACCTGTTCCGCCGACCCCATCGCGAGCACCAGCCGGAGCTGCCCAAAGTTGAAGCTGGTGAAGGGATCGGTGATGCCGAAATAGTTGTCTGCCGCAATCACTGGATACTGTCAAGGAAATTGAAGCTGTCAGTACAAAGAATTATGGTTCCCTCATGCGTGAAAAGTTCCTGTGTGGATGCATCATGTTTAAATAGTTCCTGTGTGGAAGCATCATGTTTGAATAGGTCCTGTGTGGATGCATCATGTATGATACTATGAATAGTTCCTGTGTGGATGCATCATGTTTGAATAGTTCCTGTGTGGATGCATCATGTTTGAATAGGCCCTGTGTGGATGCATCATGTAAGAATAGTTCCTGTGTGGATGCTTCATGTTTGAATAGTTCCTGTGTAAATAGTTCCTGTGTGGATGCAACATGTTTGAATAGGCCCTGTGTGGATGCATCATGTATGAATAGTTCCTGTGTGAATAGTTCCTGTGTGGATGCATCATGTAAGAATAGTTCCTGTGTGGATGCATCATGTGTGAATAATTCCTGTGTGGATGCATCATGTTTGAATAGTTCCTGTGTGAATAGTTCCTGTGTGGATGCATCATGTGTGAATAATTCCTGTGTGGACGCATCATGTTTAAATAGATTCTGTGTGGATGCATCATGTGTGGATGGATCATGTGTAAATAGTTCCTGTGTGGATGCATCATGTTTGAATAGTTCCTGTAAGGATGCATCACGTTTGAATAGTTCCTGTGTGAATAGTACCTGTGTGTATGCATCATGTTTGAATAGTTCTTGTGTGGATGCATCATGTTTGAATAGTTCCTGTGTGAATGCATCATGTGTGAATAGTTCCTGTGTGTATGCATCATGTTTGAATAGGTCCTGTGTGACCAGTTTCTGTGTGGATGCATCATGTGTGAATAGTTTCTGTGTGGATGTATCATGTGTGAATAGTTCCTGTGTGGATGCATCATGTGTGAATAGTTCCTGAGTGGATGCATCATGTTTGAATAGTTCCTGTGTGAATAGTTCCTGTGTGGATGCATCATGTTTGAATAGTTCCTGTGTGGATGCATTATGTTTGAATAGTTCCTGTGTGGATGCATCATGTGTGAATAGTTTCTGTGTGGAAGCATCATGTTTGAATAGGTCCTGTGTGGATGCATCATGTTTGAATAGTTCCTGTGTGGATGCATCATGTTTGAATAGTTCCTGTATGAATAGTTCATGAGTGGATACTTCAAGTGTGAATGAATAGTTTATGTGTGAATAGGTCACCTACTGTGATGCAAGTACAAACCTGAGACTTGAGAAGGGCGTTAGCCACTCTTCGATCCCGGAAGGACATGTAGAACTGATGGAGGCTAAGCTTCACCATACCTATCAGCTGGAGACAAAACATGGGACATATTAACAACACACATCTTACAAAATCCTAAACAACAATTTACACTGCCAGATGTCTAGTTGTCCAGGGCATCAACATTCCCTGTGCAGAGCTGCATTCCCTAATCATCCCCTTATCCCCCGGCTATGATCCTTTGCGTGTTGGCACCATACCGGTACTTCTGGCTTTCATTGAAGTTTGTCGGCACCACACCGGTACTTCTGGCTTTCATTGAAGTTTGTCGGCACCACACCGGTACTTCTGGCTTTCATTGAAGTTTGTCAGCACCACACCGGTACTTCTGGCTTTCATTGAAGTTTGTCAGCACCACACCGGTACTTCTGGCTTTCATTGAAGTTTGTCAGCACCACACCAGTACTTCTGGCTTTCATTGAAGTTTGTCAGCACCACACCGGTACTTCTGGCTTTCATTGAAGTTTTTCAGCACCACATCGGTACTTCTGGCTTTCATTGAAGTTTGTCAGCACCACACCGGTACTTCTGGCTTTCATTGAAGTTTGTCGGCACCACACCGGTACTTCTGGCTTTCACTGAAGTTTGTCAGCACCATACCGGTACTTCTGGCTTTCACCCAAGTTTGTCAGCACCTTACTGGGACTTCTGGGTTTCACCAAAATTTGGCGGCACCGTGCTGGTGCTTCTGGGTTTCACCAAAATAGAAAACATGATGTCAAGTGTTCACATCGTTATATAATTGAAACAATATCAATGTGCTTTAGAAAGTCCCTCCCTCCCGTTGTGAATGTATGTGAAGGTAACAATGTCATACCTTGTCATCACCAGCTGCTGTCGTCTTGTCCCACACTTCGATGACCAGGAAGTTGTTCCTCATGCGTTCCAACAACGCCGGGCTCAGCAGAACAGGGGCAACCTTCATACAGGAACAGATATATCACACTGTGTCACAGAGCGACCTTCACACAGGAACAGATATATCACACTGTGTCACAGAGCGACCTTCACACAGGTTAAATATATCACACTGTCTCACAGAGCGACCTTCACACAGGTTAAATATATCACACTGTCTCACAGAGCGACCTTCACACAGGAACAGATATATCACACTGTGTCACAGAGCGACCTTCACACAGGAACAGATATATCACACTGTCTCACAGAGCGACCTTCACACAGGAACAGATATATCACACTGTGTCACAGAGCAACCTTCACACAGGAACAGATATATCACACTGTCTCACAGAGCGACCTTCACACAGGAACAGATATATCACACTGTGTCACAGTGCAACCTTCACACAGGAACAGATATATCACACTGTGTCACAGAGCGACCTTCACACAGGAACAGATATATCACACTGTCACAGAGCGACCTTCACACAGGAACAGATATATCACACTGTGTCTACTGTAGTAATGGTCGACTCTACTGTAGGAATGGTCGACTCTACTGTAGCAATATCTACTCTACTGTAGTAATGATCGACTCTACTGTAGCAATGATCTACTTTACTATAGCAACGGTCCACTCTACTGTAGGAATGGTCCACTCTACTGTAGCAATGATATACTCTATTGTAGTAATGGTCGACTCTACAGCAGGAATGGTCTACTCTACTGTAGGAATAGCCTCAGACTACAGATGTAGAGAGATTGTCACTGTAACTGCAGCAATGGTCTTCTCTACAGTAGCAATGATCTACTCTACTGTGGGAATGCTCTACTTTACTGTAGCAACGGTCCACTCTACTGTAGCAATGATCCTACTGTAGGAATGGTCCACTCTACAGTAGGAATGGTCTACTCTACTGTAGGAGTGGCCTACTATACTGTAGGAATAGTCCACTATACAGTAGGAATGGTCTACTCTACAGTAGGAATGGTCTACTCTACTGTAGCAATGATCTACTCTACTGCAGTAATAGTCGACTCTACTGTTGCAATGGTATGCTCTACTCTACTGCAAGAATGCTCTACTCTACTGAAGGAATGCTCTACTCTACTGCAAGAATGCTCTACTTTACTGTAGCAATTGTCTACTCTACTGTAGCAATTGTCTACTCTACTGTAGGAATGGTCCACTCTACTGTAGCAATGGTCTACTCTACTGTGGGAATGGCCTCAGACTACAGATGTAGAGAGATTGTCACTGTATCTGCAGCAATGGTCTACTCTACTGTAGGAATGGCCTCAGACTACAGATGTAGAGAGATTGTCACTGTACCTGCAGCAATGGTCTACTCTACAGTAGGAATGGCCTCAGACCACAGCTGTAGAGAGATTGGCACTGTACCTGCAGCAATCGTCTACTCTACTGTGAAATGGCCTCAGACCACAGCTGTAGAGAGATAGTCACTGTACCTGCAGCAATCGTCTACTCTACTGTAGGAATGGCCTCAGACCACAGCTGTAGAGAGATAGTCACTGTACCTGCAGCAATCGTCTACTCTACTGTAGGAATGGCCTCAGACCACAGCTGTAGAGAGATAGTCACTGTACCTGCAGCAATCGTCTACTCTACTGTAGGAATGGCCTCAGACCACAGCTGTAGAGATAGTCACTGTACCTGCAGCAATGGTCTACTCTACTGTAGGAATGGCCTCAGACCACAGCTGTAGAGAGATAGTCACTGTACCTGCAGCAATCGTCTACTCTACTGTAGGAATGGCCTCAGACCACAGCTGTAGAGAGATAGTCACTGTACCTGCAGCAATGGTCTACTCTACTGTAGGAATGGCCTCAGACCACAGCTGTAGAGATAGTCACTGTACCTGCAGCAATCGTCTACTCTACTGTAGGAATGGCCTCAGACCACAGCTGTAGAGAGATAGTCACTGTACCTGCAGCAATGGTCTACTCTACTGTAGGAATGGCCTCAGACCACAGCTGTAGAGAGATAGTCACTGTACCTGCAGCAATCGTCTACTCTACTGTAGGAATGGCCTCAGACCACAGCTGTAGAGATAGTCACTGTACCTGCAGCAATCGTCTACTCTACTGTAGGAATGGCCTCGGACCACAGCTGTAGAGAGATAGTCACTGTACCTGCAGCAATCGTCTACTCTACTGTAGGAATGGCCTCAGACCACAGCTGTAGAGAGATAGTCACTGTACCTGCAGCAATCGTCTACTCTACTGTAGGAATGGCCTCAGACCACAGCTGTAGAGAGATAGTCACTGTACCTGCAGCAATCGTCTACTCTACTGTAGGAATGGCCTCAGACCACAGCTGTAGAGAGATAGTCACTGTACCTGCAGCAATCGTCTACTCTACTGTAGGAATGGCCTCAGACCACAGCTGTAGAGAGATAGTCACTGTACCTGCAGGAAGTTGAACTGTGGCTGAAGTGTGCCCCAGCAGACTGTGGAATGAACAGCATCGTTACACCAGAACATCCGACACACAAGATAGGAGTTCCGTGTTGAGAGGTCGCGGGCACCAGGACCTGCAGAGATTAACAACATGACAACAAACATAGCACTCAAACAGACTTTAAAAACAAAACTGCATCATGGGCAAAAATAGTCAACACATGTCTGGAAGGGGGTTGTTATAACCGCCTGATCACTCTCTGCTATGTTCAGCTCAAGGACCTCAGTCATCACTGTCTATTTTCATGCATGTGACTATTTCACTAACCCAACATGGGAGAGGGGAGGGGGATTGTTGTAACAGCCTGATCACTCTCTGCTATGTTCATGAAGCTTAAGGACATCAGTCATCACTGTTTATTTTCATGCATGTGACTATTACACTAACCCAACATGGGAGAGGGGTGTGGGGTTGTTGTAACAGCCTGATCACTCTCTGCTATGTTCATCTGTGACGAGGACCCCAGTCACACTGTCTATTTTCATGCATGTGACTATTACACTCACCAAACATGGGAGAGGGGAGGGGAATTGTTGTAACAGCCTGATCACTCTCTGCTATGTTCAGCTCAAGGACCTCAGCCATCACTGTCTATTTTCATGCATGTGACTATTACACTCACCAAACAAGGGAGAGGGGAGGGGAATTGTTGTAACAGCCTGATCACTCTCTGCTATGTTCAGCTCAAGGACCTCAGCCATCACTGTCTATTTTCAGGCATGTGACTATTACACTCACCAAACATGGGAGAGGGGAGGGGAATTATTGTAACAGCCTGATCACTCTCTTCTATGTTCAGCTTAAGGACCTCAGTCATCACTGTCTATTTTCATGCACACTAACCCAACATGGGAGAGTGGAGGGGGATTGTTGTAACAGCCTGATCACTCTGTGCTATGTTCAGCTCAAGGACCTCAGTCATCACTGTCTATTTTCATGCATGTGACTATTACACTCTTCCCAACATGGGAGAGTGGAGGGGGATTGTTGTAACAGCCTGATCACTCTGTGCTATGTTCAGCTTAAGGACCTCAGTCATCACGGTCTATTTTCATGCATGTGACTATTACACTCTTCCCAACATGGGAGAGGGGTCGGGGGTTGTTGTAACAGCCTGATCACTCTCTGCTATGTTCAGCTTAAGGACCTCAGTCATCACTGTTTATTTTCATGCATGTGACTATTAGACTCTTCACAACATGGGAGTGGGGAGGGGGGTTGTTGTAACAGCGAGTTCACTCACCTGATGTAGGGGGAGGTTGTTGTAACAGCATGGGACGCCGGTTGACCAGGTGTAATGGGGGCACTCCCTGTAGGCTGAGGTTCTGACCGTTGGGCACCATCAACATCATGTGCAGGGTCAGTGGCTGGACAAGAAGACATTGCAACAGTCAGGAATATAACATGACACTCAGAGATCAACACCATGAAAACATGTATGCTACGGCTGCAGGTAATTGTTCAAAGACGTCCCTTTCACAGTGTTGTGAAATCATAATGATCTCAGTTTGCATCGTGCTAACATTTGTCTGTGATGCAGGTAGACCCAAGGTGGCTTTCCCTGCTGATATCAGTGAGTGAGTGAGTGATTATGGTTTAACGCCGCTTTTAGCAATATTCCTGCAATATCACAGCGGGGGACACCAGAAATGAGCTTCGCACATTGTACCCATTTCGGGATTCGAACCCGGGTCTTCGGCGTGACGATCGAAAGCTTTAATCACTAGGCTACCCGACCGCCCCCCTGCTGATATCGAGGCATTAAGCAGTCTTCAGTCGTCTACAGCCTGCTTCACAGCCATCCTGACACCCATCTCAGGCCACATAGTTGCGACTAAAAGGATCGCTAATTCGACCTAAATTTCAATTTGTCTACTGTCTAAAATTCAGAGGTAGCCAAATGACTACTTGAAAATATCTTGTGGCACCTAAATTCTATTGCTTCACATTTGAAGACACAAAAATAAATAACAGCTAAATGTGGAAAACATGTCTCCTAATAATTGTACTTGTGTATAAGTTTTGCTCAAGTCGACAATGAACAGAAATACATAAATATTAATGTAATTAGCATCTTATTTCAGACGACAATGCTCATTGAATAAGCAAGGATATAACTAAATAATCTAGTAACATAAATTGCATCATCGTTTGAGTCACAAATAACGAAAATCAAGTACAATTTCCATTAACATACAATTCCAAGACTGGCTAGCTGGAAAAAAATGCCTGTAGACAGATGGCTACTTGGTAAAAATTTAAACTTTGAGGCTTGCATCTCTTCAGGCTCACTACTCCTACTTTCATCTATGTCTACTCCATACATGATTCTTTTCTCTTTAGGAGCATACAATAATGGGTGGAAGTGGCACACTACTAAAGTCCATTATTATTATTATTATTATTATTATTATCACTTTCTAAAATGTAATTCAGATGGAACTGGTGCTGGTGGAAGAAAGAGGTCTCACTTCTGGTTGGTTGTTGGTGTTGGGTTGACTGACAGCTTGAGATGGGACGGAGTGGAGTTGATGTAGGTGGTTGACTGATGATGTTTGAGCAATGCTGGAGGTATTGTCGTTGAAGTGTTGTGAAACATGATTGGATGACTGAGCTTGTAATGAAGGCATTGGTTGGCTATCTTGAGAAGACAATAGATGAGCAGGAAAATCTGAAAAAAACAAATGTCCCTTTTGTGATTACTTCAATAAAATCAACATATACATTAAAAGCTAAATATGTCACTAAGTGTAAATATAAAGTATACGGGGAATATTTATCTGTATATGTGTGACCTTGACATTTGACACTAATCCCACACAAAACATTACGCCTTTGAAATGATGAATTAATCCCTTAGAAAACGCAAATAGCAAGGTCACCAGATAAAGACCACACAGCATGTTATTAGATAGACCACACAGAAAGTTATCAGACAGAGACCACACAACATGTTATCAGACAGAGACCACACAGCATGTCATCAGATAGAGACCACACACGTTATCATTTAGAGACCTCACAGCATGTCATCAGATAGAGACCACACACGTTATCATTTAGAGACCTCACAGCATGTTATCAGATAGATACCACACAGCATATCAGCTAGAGCATATTATCATATAGACCAAAAAGCATGTTATCAGATAGAGACCACACAGTATGTTATCAGATAGATGCCACAACATGTCATCATATAGAGACCTCGCAGCATGTTATCAGATAGAGACCTCACAGCATATCAGCTAGAGCATATTATCATATAGACCAAAAAGCATGTTATCAGATAGAGACCACACAGTATATTATCAGATAGAGACCACAACATGTCATCATAAAGAGACCTCACAGCATGTTATCAGATAGAGACCACACAGCATGTCATCAGATAGAGACCACACACGTTATCATTTAGAGACCTCACAGCATGTTATCAGATAGATACCACACAGCATATCAGCTAGAGCATATTATCATATAGACCAAAAAGCATGTTATCAGATAGAGACCACACAGTATGTTATCAGATAGATGCCACAACATGTCATCATATAGAGACCTCGCAGCATGTTATTAGATAGAGACCTCACAGCATATCAGCTAGAGCATATTATCATATAGACCAAAAAGCATGTTATCAGATAGAGACCACACAGTATGTTATCAGATAGAGATCACACAGTATGTTATCAGATAGAGACCACAACATGTCATCATAAAGAGACCTCACAGCATGTTATCAGATAGAGAGAGACCACACAGCATATCAGCTAGAGCATGTTTTCAAATAGAGACCACACAGTATGTTATCAGATAGACCACACAGCATGTTATCAGATTGACCACAGCATGTTATCAGATAGAGACCACACAGTATGTTATCAGATAGAGACCACACAGAATGTTATCAGATAGACCACATTGCATATCAGCTAGAGCATGTTATCAGATAAAGACCACACAGCATGTTATCAGATAGAGACCACACAGCATATCAGCTAGAGCATGTTATCAGATAGAGACCACACAGTATGTTATCAGATAGACCACACAGCATGTTATCAGATTGACCACAGCATGTTATCAGATAGAAACCACAACATGTCATCATATAGAGACCTTACAACATGATATCAGATAGAGACCACACAGCCAATCAGCTAGAGCATGTTATCAAATAGAGACCACACAGCAGGGGTCCGGAAACCGTCATATGTGCCGGACATGTCCGATTGAGAATCTCAAATGTCCGTTTAAAATATTGCTTACCAGACATTTAAATTTTTCTGTCCGGACATTTTAAAAAGTATAGTCCGGACATTCTTAAATTTTGATCGGACGTGATCAACAGTTAGGACTGAGCAGTTTCTGTCTGCAGTTGTAACACAATGAAGATTATCTACACTGACAGGCTTTATTTGTTTTGATTGCTGTAAATACATTGTACCTACATGATAGTCCAATCGGTCTATCACTGTAATAGGCAATAAACTGAGTTGACACTGAATAATCGAGGATTAATTACTGAGAACATCTTGTTAATTTGAGTAAAATGTGTTTACAACTGTACATAAATACCTTGCATCATCGATGTACCTCATTATCCTCACAATGCTACGATACGTAACCTTAGACAAGAAGCGAAAGCGTGACGACAGCCAGTCGACCGATGCAAATCAGTCGAGCGGATCTGCCAAACCCTCAAAGTCTGAATGATAATTTTGTAAGTGATGGCTAATGACTTTCACTTGGTTGACTTACAATGAGGATTTGCAGATCTTATTGTTTTCAGTAGCTAGTCGTATACTGAATCTTGATTGACCGCCATTTTGCTTTCTGTGACGATCGATATCAAATTTTGTTATGGTCAATAATTAAGAACAGATGAAAAAGGTATTCAAATAACAATTGCTATCAACGATATTTTAGTATTTATGATTATATTATCTGTCTTGTTTTCCATATATATCTAAAATGATATTATTTGTTATTAATTGTCCGGTGAAATAAACAATTCAAATTGAAACAATTCATAATTCATCATATTATGAATACGTAACAACTTGTAATGTGTGTGTAAAAAGTCGTACTAAAATACGCTATTTGCAGGGGGCGTGGCCTAAATGCAAATGTCCGATTGGGATTTTAAATTTTCCGGACCCCTGCCACACAGCATGTGATCAGATAGAGACCACACAGTATGTTATCAGATAGACCACACAGCATGTTATCAAATAGACCACACAGCATATGATCAGATAGAGACCTTACAGCATGTTATCAGATAGAGACCTTACAGCATGATATCAGATAGACACCACAGAGTATGTTATGAGATAGACCACACAGCATGTGATCAGATAGAGACCACAACATGTTTTCATATAGAGACCTTACAGCAGGTTATCAGATAGAGACCACACAGCATGTTATCAGATAGACACCACACAGTTTGTTATCAGCTAGAGACCACACAGTATGTTATTAGATAGAGACCACACAGCATGTTATGAGATAGACCACACAGTATGTTATCAGATAGAGACCACACAGCATGTTATGAGATAGACCACACAGCATACCAGCTAGAGCATGTTATTAGATAGAGAACACACAGTATGTTATCAGCTAGAGACCTCACAGCATGTTATTAGATAGAGACCACACAGCATGTTATCAGATAGAGACCACAGAGTATGTTATGAGATAGACCACACAGCATATGATCAGATAGAGACCACGTTTTCATACAGAGGCCTTACAGCAGGTTATCAGATAGAGACCACACAGCATGTTATCAGATAGAGATCACACAGTTTGTTATCAGCTAGAGACCACACAGTATGTTATGAGATAGACCACACAGCATGTTATGAGATAGACCACACAGTATGTTATCAGATAGAGACCACACAGCATGTTATCAAATAGAGACCTCACAGTATGTTATCAGATAGAGACCACACAGTTTGTTATCAGCTAGAGACCACACAGTATGTTATTAGATAGAGACCACACAGCATGTTATGAGATAGACCACACAGTATGTTATCAGATAGAGACCACACAGCATGTTATGAGATAGACCACACAGCAAGTTATCAGATAGAGACCTCACAGTATGTTATCAGATAGAGACTGTACCAAACATAATTCACACTTGCTATGATAGGCAAGACCTGAGAAGTTACTGTGGCCACAAGCTGTGGTCAAGTCTCCTTGTCCCCGGGGATGACACCTCACCTGCATGTCTGGTCTGCACCACAAATGGTGGAGGAGGCAGAGAGTTGAGGCTGCCAGCTGTCTGAGAAGAGGGAGGAGCAGGTTCGGGAATGGGGACAATCTTGGCCCTGCCACTCATCTCCACAAGCTTGGTCTTAGCCAGAGCTGTGGCAAACTCGCGGTGGTCCGATGCTAACTCAACCACCGTCTGGAATTGAAGTGATACAGAGTCTTTGAAGGCATTTAGAAGGTTTATTATACATACACAACGCTTCATCAGGGGACAGATCATAAGATAAGTATAACGATGAAATGTTCAGCAACATAAATATACGAGTCTAAGTTTCAAAGTCTCTGCTCCAAAATGTATCTTTCTATCAAGATTAATGGTCAATATTTCAAGACACATCTTGTTTCTCCTGTACTGTCAGAAAAAAGGAATTGCTCATGTACAAATATTCTGCATGAACTAAATGCAGTGAAAGCTTGTTGTCAAGACCTTGACTATCTCTAGAAGATGATGTAACTCTATGGCCTCATTTAATCCTTATCGACATAATGGTCTGACTCTGCTTGAATTGGTATATTCACTGTATATTGATATTTCACCTTGAGATGTCCGAAGACTCCACACAGACTGTTGTGGCGGAGTGAGGAGTTGAGGGACGTGTTTCTGCTGGACTCCCTGACCTCAAGCTGCCGGTCACTGCACAGACTATCCGACTTGAGGATGGACTTGAGGGACACTCCACACGACCCCACAGGTGCCGGCTAGCCGGACAGTCAGACATGTCAATCAATTGTCAAACAAACAAGTGAGTGAGCTAATGAGTATATGTTGTGATGGGGAGCACTGACACACCATCAACCAGATCACATCTTTCCACACCATGGGGTACAGTCACACACCATCAACCAGGTCACATCTATCCACACCATGGGGTACAGTCACATACCATCAACCAGATCACATCTATCCACATCATGGGGTACAGTCACACACCATCAACCAGGTCACATCTATCCACACCATGGGGTAGTCACACACCATCAACCAGATCACATCTATCCACACCATGGGGTACAGTCACACACCACCAACCAGGTCACATCTTTCCACATCATGGGGTACAGTCACACACCATCAAGCAGATCACATCTATCCACACCATGGGGTACAGTCACACACCATCAACCAGATCACATCTATCCGAACCATGGAGTATAGTCACACACCATCAACCAGGTCACATCTATCCACACCATGGGGTACAGTCACACACCATCAAGCTGATCACATCTATCCGAACCATGGAGTATAGTCACACACCATCAACCAGGTCACATCTATCCACACCATGGGGTAGTCACACACCATCAACCAGATCACATCTATCCACACCATGGGGTACAGTCACACACCATCAACCAGATCACATCTATCCACACCATGGGGTACAGTCACACACCATCAACCAGATCACATCTATCCACACCATGGAGTACAGTCACACACCATCAACCAGGTCACATCTATCCACACCATGGGGTACAGTCACACACCATCAACCAGATAACATCTTTCCACACCATGGAGTACAGTCACACACTATCAACCAGATCATATCTATCCACACCATGGGGTACAGTCACACACTATCAACCAGATCACATCTATCCACACCATGGGGTAGTCACACACCATCAACCAGATCACATCTATCCACACCATGGGGTACAGTCACACACCATCAACCAGATCACATCTATCCACACCATTGGGTACCGTCACACACCATCAACCAGATCACATCTATCCACACCATGGGGTACAGTCACACACCATCAACCAGATCACATCTATCCACACCACGGGGTACAGTCACACACCATCAACCAGATCACATCTATCCACACCATGGGGTAGTCACACACCATCAACCAGATCACATCTATCCACACCATGGGGTACAGTCACACACCATCAACCAGATCACATCTATCCACACCATTGGGTACCGTCACACACCATCAACCAGGTCACATCTATCCACACCATGGTGTAGTCACACACAATCAACCAGATCACATCTATCCACACCATGGAGTACAGTCACACACCATCAACCAGATCACATCTATCCACACCATGGGGTACAGTCACACACCATCAACCAGGTCACATCTATCCACACCATGGTGTAGTCACACACAATCAACCAGATCACATCTATCCACACCATGGTGTAGTCACACACCATCAACCAGATCACATCTTTCCACACCATGGGGTACAGTCACACACCATCAACCAGATCACATCTTTCCACAGCAGTGGGTACAGTCACACACCATCAACCAGATCACATCTATCCACACCATGGGGTACAGTCACAAACCTACAACCAGATTAAATCTATCCACACCGTGGGGTACAGTCACACACCATCAACCAGATCTCATCTTTCCACAGAAGTGGGTACAGTCACACACCATCAACCAGGTCACATCTATCCACACCATGGGGTACAGTCACACACCATCAAGCAGATCACATCTATCCACACCATGGGGTACAGTCACACACCATCAAGCAGATCACATCTATCCACACCATGGGGTACAGTCACACACCATCAACCAGATCACATCTATCCACACCATGGGGTACAGTCACACACCATCAACCAGATCACATCTATCCACACCATGGGGTACAATCACACAACATCAAGCAGATCACATCTTTCCACACCATGGGGTACAGTCACACACCATCAACCAGATCACATCTATCCACACCATGGGGTACAGTCACACACCACCAACCAGGTCACATCTATCCACACCATGGAGTACAGTCACATACCATCAACCAGGTCACATCTTTCCACACCATTGGGTACAGTCACACACCATCAATAAGGTCACACAGGCTGATCAATCAATATAATCTTCATTGACTTAACACTGGGTTCCAGTCAGTTATCAATCTTATTCACTTATTGAGGAGATAAAAAGGTTTAAGTGAGAAACTTACAATCTTCTGTCCTGCCTCTCTGGAGAAGACTTTAAACACAAGGGCAGATTTCCACCATTTCTCAATGGAGCTGCCATCAAACATGATGGGAAAAACTGACCGGTGACTGAATGTCACCACTGAAACATAGAGCACAGAACTGTTGACTTCCACGTCATGATGTACATGACATGAGCTTGTCTGGACCAGGCCACCAAGTCACTAGGACCAAATCAATGAGCCTGATCAACCGAGCCAATTTACCAACAAGTGTTGGGCATCTAACCCACTCTTTCTCGGTATCCCTACAGGGACCACATGCATGGAATTTCAGTTTCGTAAATCAACTTTTTGAGTCCCATTGCTGTAAATGAAAATGATAGTTTTAATCGGATAACCATAAAGGTCATAGTATTAAACATGCCATTCAAAGTGTCCACATCTTCATAAATTACTGATCTTATCATACAGATTAATGGGGACAAGACAGATCACAGGTAGTTAAAGTCACAAAGTGAGAAGAGTCAGAGGAACACCCCAAGGTCAAGGTGAGAAACAATGAGATGTGGAGTTCGGGATAAAGGGTTAATTGGAAAGGCAGTGTCACACTAGATGCCGGTCTAAAACAATTGGACAAAAGTGCCTGTACCGTTATTTTTTATGTTCTTTGAAGCCACTCTCATGACCTCTGTTGCCATCGTATTGGGTGAGTATTTGTCTCTGGAGGTCGCCACGACTGGAAACTGATATTCTATGAAGTAGGTGCTGGAACATGAGAAGAAACCTATGTCATCCATCTAACACCATGTAGACATCAAACATGGTTCTACACTGGTGTGACCAATAATCCATACACATATCACTGAGGAAAACAAGGTGTGTGTGTGTGTGTGTGTGTGTGTGTGTGTGTGTGTGTGTGTGTGTGTGTGTGTGTGTGTGTGTGTGTGTGTGTGTGTGTGTCCATGTGTGTGTCTGTGCACCTGTGTGTGTCCGTCTGTGTCTGTGTGTCTGTCTGTGTGTCTGTGTATGTGTGTCTGTTTGTGTATATGTGTTGGGAGGAAGGTGGCAAAAGTAATAATATATTCAGAAAATATCCAAATACAAGCATGTCCAACCAACTGGGATTGAAATAAGACCGGCTTGTGATATTGAAAATATCCTTTTTTCCTTATTCTTTGATCCTGGTGTGGAAACGTCCAAGAAAAAAAATTCCAGCTAAAAAAACCCAACTCACCCCAACACACACCATACATCACTATAGTTAACACAGTAATCATGGATCACACACACCATACATCACTATAGTTAACACAGTAATCATGGGTCACACACACCATACATCACTATAGTTACCACAGTAATCATGGGTCACACACACCACACATCACTATAGTTAACACAGTAATCATGGGTCACACACCATACATCACTATAGTTAACACAGTAATCATGGGTCACACACCATACATCACTATAGTTAACACAGTAATCATGGGTCACACACCATACATCACTATAGTTACCATAGTAATCATGGGTCACACACCATACATCACTATAGTTAACACAGTAATCATGGATCACACACACCATACATCACTATAGTTACCACAGTAATCATGGGTCACACACACCATACATCACTATAGTTACCACAGTAATCATGGGTCACACACACCATACATCACTATAGTTACCACAGTAATCATGGGTCACACACACCATACATCACTATAGTTACCATAGTAATCATGGGTCACACACCATACATCACTATAGTTACCACAGTAATCATGGGTCACACACACCATACATCACTATAGTTAACACAGTAATCATGGATCACACACACCATACATCACTATAGTTACCACAGTAATCATGGGTCACACACACCATACATCACTATAGTTACCACAGTAATCATGGGTCACACACACCATACATCACTATAGTTACCACAGTAATCATGGGTCACACACACCATACATCACTATAGTTACCACTGTAATCATGGGTCACACACCATACATCACTATAGTTACCACAGTAATCATGGGTCACACACACCATACATCACTATAGTTAACACAGTAATCATGGGTCACACACCATACATCACTATAGTTAACACAGTAATCATGGATCACACACGCCATACATCACTATAGTTACCACAGTAATCATGGATCACACACACCATACATCACTATAGTTACCACAGTAATCATGGGTCACACACACCATACATCACTATAGTTACCACAGTAATCATGGGTCACACACCATACATCACTATAGTTACCACAGTAATCATGGGTCACACACCATACATCACTATAGTTACCACAGTAATCATGGGTCACACACACCATACATCACTATAGTTACCACAGTAATCATGGGTCACACACACCATACATCACTATAGTTACCACAGTAATCATGGGTCACACACACCATACATCACTATAGTTACCACAGTAATCATGGGTCACACACACCACACATCACTATAGTTACCACAGTAATCATGGGTCACACACCACTGCAATCTCATGTGATGCCATCCCTTTCTAGAGCATACTGGCTGTGGGCCATGTGATGCCACCCGGTGTGATGATGCCCCTTGCGATCCATCACCTGACATACCCTGAACCCTCATTCCCTTTCTAGAGCATACAGGCTGTGGGGCATGTGATGTGGGGATGGTTGGGTAGACGTATATACCATATTTTCTTGAGCATAGTGCACACTTTTTTCTCCAAAAAATACAGCTGTGTAGAAGGGGGTGCGCATTATACACTCATTAATCAGTTTTGATGTTTTTTTCCCACCAACGGAAATCAATCATGTAATGACACACTCTGGCTATAAAAAGTGTTCTTTGTATATCTGGACTTATGTTTGTAACTTATTTCATAAATTTTATTAAAAATTCCTTAATATAGTTTTAATCAATTTCGGCGAAATCATGTGTGAAGCGAACGGAAGATCGGACAACTCACAGTTATTAACAGCAACCACGAATAGATTACCGCTACTGACGCCGCATATTTGTTATAGTTTGACGATTCAACATGATGTCAACATGTAGTTCTCGTGATCACGTGCGCGGGAGCCTTGACGGTGACTGGTCAAACTGGTTCCAAATAATAATCAGCAATAGTGATCAGCTGCTTCGCTTTGGGTTATAATTATTTTAAATATATTTAGTAAAAACTGCAACTAAACTAAAAAGATATTGGAATATATTATTCCTGAAAAAATTATAATTTCAGATACAATTTTTGCATTAAAACCCTGTAAAGTTATATCATTGAGTGTGTCTTGACCAAATCACCGGTAGATTCCAAGAAAATGTGTGTACAGCTGATTGCTGTTTTCGGCTTAGTTACTGAGAAAATACGCAAGGTAATCTTAATCCCTCGATGTAAAACAATGCCAAGCAGAAAAAAAAAATACAATTTAAACAGTAAATCAACATGTCTGGTAATTTTTTTATCTCTAATTTCAAATTTGTACTGACCAAGTTTCTCATCACCCGTCCGTTTACCGGAATTTCCTGAAGGGGTACTGTGTAAATTTTTTTCTGCGCATAGTATTCGAATTATTTGTTTACAAAATACTGAATCCGCTAGAGGGGGGTGCGCATTATACTCGAGTGCACACTATACTCAAGAAAATACGGTAGCGTGTGAGATACCCTAGTCTGTGTTGGACCTCAACCGTGAGAGGTACACGAGGAAGCTGGATCTAAACATGATTAAATTCAAGGATTGTCACAAAGCTTAGTTGTAGAATTAGAAATTGTGTAAGGCTTGCTTCTGAAAACCTCTTTGTGCTACTAAGACAGATACAGCATGACCGGGTAATCAAGCAGGATGCCGATCCAAGGACAGCCTACTCAGCCCCAACTTTAACCTCACCCCATAAAAGAGGAAGTGTTCTGTTACAAACACCTCTTCCTTGGGCAGTAGGTTCTACAAGATAGACCTCACACATCAATAAGACGTAAGGTGGACCAGCTTGGCATCTCTTTTTATACTGCGTCAAAGCTAGCAATCACAACCACAGAGATTGAGTATGCTGAGAACGAGAGGAGGAAACGATTGACAATATTTGATCAACTATTGAGACACCACATGCCCAAGACATGCCCACCACATGCAGGCAGAAGATCAGGACACCATTTAAACAAATGGCCACACTGGATGGTGACTTCTATGACGTCGACTGATGTCTCACCAGACAAGAGTATATACCCTACTCCTCGGAACTTGTCTGGGAACCTGATAAATGAATAAGAAACAATAAAACATCTTCAAGTATTTATTGCTATATATATATATATATATATATATATATATATATATATATATATAGGGAAGTGCACATGGGACTTGCACGCTTGGTATCCTCATCTGTGCTGACGGGCTGTTGTAGGTTGCTGGGCCAAGACAAGAGAACCAAAGTGATGAAGACCTTGGACATCGCCAGCTGAGACGTCATAAAGATAGGGGGAACCAAACCCTGTGTCCAACCTCCAGAAACATCCCTCCATGATGACTGATTGAGTGCAGTTGCTGTGCAACGCCAAGGTGGAAGCCACTGCCCGTGTCCCATTGATAATGGGATTAATAAAGGCTTGTGTGAATGATGTAAGGCCTGAGAGGCCTTGAGGTAGATAGATCCTCAAGGCTCAAACTGCACAGAGCAAGAGGTCTTAAACATCATCGGTCTCAACTGCAAGGACAGCAGTGGGAGTGTAAAGAGTTGATCTTGTTGCCCAGGGAGCTGGTTCTTAGCTATAAAGTCCCTTGACCATGGTGCTGTGGTTGAAACCAAACTTTATTGACATCTAAGGCATGGATTTCACTGATGCGGGCTGCTGTAGCCAGGACAAGGTGAAAATACGTCTTGAACAGAACATGTTCAAAGTCCTCGTCGGAAGATAAGTGACAGAGGATCATGAGGAGATCAAACTGTCAACCACATGTACTGTCTGTCCTATCCATCAGGCAATAAGACAGAGAATGAGGGTGAAGGAATGACAGAGGAATGCATTGGTGCATGACTCATGATTACAGTGGAGAATATAGTGACAAATAGGATGTGTTTGGGCGAGTTGTTTCTTTGAAGCTAGAAACTAGGATGTTTCCACAACCGGATCGGAGAAATGCATATTTTGAGAAAGAATAAGTTTAAAACTAGGTGAAATTACCCTAGGACCAAGTATATAAGTCAATGATATACCTACTGTACACAATCTATCAGTGGTAACATCTCCCCACCAAAACCTGAAACACTTACAACTGATGTCTGTTTTGTTGAAGTAAGCTCCAATAAACATATAGTTCAATAAGTTTTACCAAGGTTTTTTTGACTTGCTGGTTGGTCTTGGCGGTTTTCCTTTTCGTTTGCCTTTGTTTGCCTTGGTGCTGTGGTTGCTGACCAGTGACGTGTCCTGATCTGTGTGCAAGGTTAGCGAGTACACACTAACCCGTGCCACATGGACTCGGCCAAGCAGCGTTAGCCTCTCCACACTCAGACCATCCACTGTCTTGGACCTGGGATTGTCTGCAAGGAGAAGAAATGCTCCAGTCTTATAATAACGTGGCATCAGAATACTTAGATGAAATTCAACATATTTTATTCAATATTGACACTCTTCTTCCATCATGTCTATTGTCTCATACAACTCGCATCACAGTTGCCAGATGCTTGCTTAGCTTACCTTGAACAGGCTCATCGACATCCGATGGCGTCATGTCAAAGGACACACGCGATACCTCCGACCTCGGAGTACTTGGAACATCATTGTCACTTGCATCACTAGCACTACTGGCTCTCTGTCTCAACTTAGCAGAGGTTCTTGTTCTTGATCTGGAACGTGACGATGACCTTGACCTCTGAACCTTACAACCTTTGTTTTTTCCCCTTGTTCTTAGTTTCTTTCTTGTTTTGGAGGTGGACCGCTTTGGTTTCTTCTTCTCTTCTTCTGGAAACTGAAGTGAGAGGCTGGACAGGGACGATCTTCTCGATGGAGGCCTCTGTAATTACAAAGCAACAATGAACACCAGGCTACATGTTTGTTTATTGTGTCAAGCTGCACTCAGCAATATCCCAGCTATACGATGGTATGTAGGTAAAAAAGTCTGGACCAGACAATCCAGTTCCCACGTTCTCAAGTGGCCACACAACCTGAAAACCTCTTGATGACTTATTTTATTACATGCATTTGGTATAGGCCAACCCCTCACAAAACATTCTGTAATTGTCATGAATCGATGCTGCAAAGTCCTTTATTCACTTGTCAGTACTGAAATCAAAGTAACTTTCAAGACAAAAATTCAAAATAGTGTCACAGCACAGTAGCTCACCTGGATACCGCCAAAAGTATTAACAAGTACAAAACAAATATCTAAATTTCCACAATGTTTCCAAATCTGCAAGAAGGAATTCTGAATATTGCTGCAATGCACAAGTTACATGTACAAGTTACATGCACAAGTTACATGCACAAGTTAATGTACAAGTTACATGCACAAGTTAATGTACAAGTTACATGCACAAGTTACATGTACAAGTTACATGTACAAGTTACATGCACAAGTTACATGCACAAGTTACATGCACAAGTTAATGTACAAGTTACATGCACAAGTAACATGTACAAGTTACATGCACAAGTTACATGCACAAGTTAATGTACAAGTTACATGCACAAGTTACATGTACAAGTTACATGTACAAGTTACATGCACAAGTTACATGCACAAGTTAATGTACAAGTTACATGCACAAGTTACATGTACAAGTTACATGCACAAGTTACATGCACAAGTTACATGCACAAGTTAATGTACAAGTTACATGCACAAGTAACATGCACAAGTTACATGCACAAGTTACATGCACAAGTTACATGCACAAGTAACATGCACAAGTTGCATGTACAAGTTACATGCACAAGTTACATGCACAAGTAACATGCACAAGTTGCATGTACAAGTTACATGCACAAGTTACATGCACAAGTAACATGCACAAGTTACATGCACAAGTTACATGCACAAGTAACATGTACAAGTTACATGCACAAGTTACATGTACAAGTTACATGTACAAGTTACATGCACAAGTTAATGTACAAGTTACATGCACAAGTAACATGTACTAGTTAATGTACAAGTTACAGGCACAAGTTACATGTACAAGTTACATGCACAAGTTACATGCACAAGTTACATGCACAAGTTACATGCACAAGTTACATGTACAAGTTACATGTACAAGTTACATGCACAAGTTAATGTACAAGTTACATGCACAAGTAACATGTACAAGTTAATGTACAAGTTACATGCACAAGTTACATGCACAAGTTAATGTACAAGTTACATGCACAAGTTACATGTACAAGTTACATGCACAAGTTACATGCACAAGTTACATGCACAAGTTACATGTACTTTACATCACAGCTACCATGATGGCCATTTTCAAAATCAGATTCAAAGCTCTTGAACAAACAAGCAGGGGTAGGTCCAGCTTAACTGGTCCCGAGGTCTGTAGGAACAAACTCAGGTGTGATCACTGGTGGGACAAGCAGGGGTAGGTCCAGTTTAACTGGTCCCGAGGTTTGTATGGACAAACTCAGGTGTGATCACTGGTGGGACAAGCAGGGGTAGGTCCAGTTTAACTGGTCCCGAGGTCTGTATGGACAAACTCAGGTGTGATCATTGGTGGGAACAAGCAGGGGTAGGTCCAGCCTAACTGGTCCCGAGGTTTGTAAGGACAAACTCAGGTGTGATCATTGGTGGGAACAAGCAGGGGTAGGTCCAGTTTAACTGGTCCCGAGGTCTGTAGGAACAAACTCAGGTGTGATCATTTGTGGGAACAAGCAGGGGTAGGTCCAGCTTAACTGGTCCCGAGGTCTGTATGGACAAACTCAGGTGTGATCATTGGTGGGACAAGCAGGGGAAAGTCCAGTTTAACTGGTCCTGAGGTTTGTATGGACAAACTCAGGTGTGATCATTGGTGGGAACAAGCAGGGGAAAGTCCAGTTTAACTGGTCCTGAGGTCTGTATGGACAAACTCAGGTGTGATCACTGGTGGGACAAGCAGGGGTAGGTCCAGTTTAACTGGTCCCGAGGTCTGTATGGACAAACTCAGGTGTGATCATTGGTGGGAACAAGCAGGGGTAGGTCCAGCTCAACTGGTCCCGAGGTCTGTAGGAACAAACTCAGGTGTGATCATTGGTGGGAACAAGCAGGGGTAGGTCCAGTTTAACTGGTCCCGAGGTTTGTATGGACAAACTCAGGTGTGATCATTGGTGGGAACAAGCAGGGGTAGGTCCAGTTTAACTGGTCCCGAGGTTTGTATGGACAAACTCAGGTGTGATCATTGGTGGGAACAAGCAGGGGTAGGTCCAGCTTAACTGGTCCCGAGGTTTGTAAGGACAAACTCAGGTGTGATCATTGGTGGGAACAAGCAGGGGAAAGTCCAGTTTAACTGGTCCCGAGGTTTGTATGGACAAACTCAGGTGTGATCATTGGTGGGACAAGCAGGGGTAGGTCCAGCTCAGCTGGTCCCGAGGTTTGTATGGACAAACTCAGGTGTGATCATTGGTGAGAACAAGCAGGGGTAGGTCCAGTTTAACTGGTCCCGAGGTCTGTATGGACAAACTCAGGTGTGATCATTGGTGGGAACAAGCAGGGGTAGGTCCAGTTTAACTGGTCCCGAGGTCTGTATGGACAAACTCAGGTGTGATCATTGGTGGGAACAAGCAGGGGTAGGTCCAGTTTAACTGGTCCCGAGGTTTGTATGGACAAACTCAGGTGTGATCATTGGTGGGAACAAGCAGGGGTAGGTCCAGTTTAACTGGTCCCGAGGTCTGTATGGACAAACTCAGGTGTGATCATTGGTGGGAACAAGCAGGGGTAGGTCCAGTTTAACTGGTCCCGAGGTCTGTATGGACAAACTCAGGTGTGATCATTGGTGGGAACAAGCAGGGGTAGGTCCAGCTTAACTGGTCCCGAGGTTTGTAAGGACAAACTCAGGTGTGATCATTGGTGGGAACAAGCAGGGGAAAGTCCAGTTTAACTGGTCCCGAGGTTTGTATGGACAAACTCAGGTGTGATCATTGGTGGGAAAAAGCAGGTGGGAGGTCCAGCTTAACTGGTCCCGAGGTTTGTATGGACAAACTCAGGTGTGATCATTGGTGGGACAAGCAGGGGTAGGTCCAGCTCAGCTGGTCCCGAGGTCTGTAGGGACAAACTCAGGTGGTGTGATCATTGGTGAGAACAAGCAGGGGGAGGTCCAGCTTAACTGGTCCTGAGGTTTTTAGGGACAAACTCAGGTGTGATCATTGGTGGGGACAAGCAGGGGGAGGTCCAGCCTAACTGGTCCCGAGGTTTGTAGGGAGACGATGTTTATGACAGATACCAGACAAACAGATCATTGTATGATGCAGTGTATTGTATGGATAGGACTGAAGGCTGGAGCAATGTACACACCACATTGGCAGGGTCCTCCATTGAGACAGTACTGGTGTTGACAGACTTGTCTCTCTCGTCCCCACTCATCTCGCTCAGAACGCTGCCGTCACTCTCCTGCAAACATGAAGTTAGTGTCAAATTCTAAACCACTGCTTGCAGTTAGAAAACAGATGACAATCTAATGATGTTGTTTGTTTGATATTTAATGACGCACTCTGCAATATTTCAGCTATGACAGCGGATTGTAAATAATCAAATCCAGGGATGTGAGCAGGGTTTCCCGAAAAAAGAGGAAAAGTCTAGGGGGGTCTAAGTTAAATCAGTACCTTTAAAAAATCGGGCATATCTTGCGCGCACCTGGCTACCCGCCACGTCTGGAAGCAATACTGCCATAAACTTCAACCCCCATCCCCCAGACACAAGGACAACTGTCACAAGTGTCCAATGTCTGACCCTTTCCCCATGTTGAAGCATATTGAAAAAAACTTACCTTGTACTTACCTTTTGATGAAAAAACAAAACTCCATTGCAAACATAAGACATTAATACAAGATATATCCCAATGTTATGGGGTTTTGGACGCTGAAGAAATATTCATAGTTTTCTCGCTAATCACATGAACTGTAAAACATCTCATTCACTTACAGGCTAAAAGACAACTTTATCTTAAAAACAAGCCATCAGCTGACTCTGAGTATTTATTATTTCTGTGTGACGCCACACCCCACGTTATAGTGCAAGTATTCGTGACAGAAAACGTATGATGTCCGAAAACCTATGCTGGTGAAAGCTCTGATCGAAAACAGGACAATCCGCGACGCTTGTCCAGTTTTCGATCATATTTTTCGGAGTGTTTTTTTTTTTTTAAATATTAAATTTTTACCATTTGTTTACGCGGAAGATAATTTTTTCCGAGAACAACTGTTTTAAAAAACGTGATTTTCCGCATTTCCTCGGAGATTTCACATCCCTGCAAATCTACCATCAAACCAGACAATCCAGTGATAGATATCGTGAGCATGATCTATGCCATTAGGGTGAGATGACACACCAGCCAGCCAGCAAGTCAAAGCATGACCACCCGATCCATTTGGTCAACCATTACACAACAAGATCAGGACTGGAACAGAACTCCATAGCTGAGCTTGATTTATTACAGTTTCTAAATGTATGTAAGTGTCTTGGGCAGCAGTGTCTCGTGGGCAGCAGTGTTTCATGGGCAGCAGTGTTGTGGGCAGCAGTGTTGAGGTGCTCACCGAGTGTCTGTAGAACAGTTCCTGCAGGATGTTGTCCTCCTGAACTGGGTCTCCGGTCTCGCTCAGGTCAGCGGGGTCACTCGACACACTCGTCCCTGGGCTGCCTCCGTTCAGAAGTTGAAACATCTACAACACAAATAATACCAGTCTCCACATCAGTCAACATCCGAGAATTCAGAAAGGGTGATAATGAACATAATCTAAATGATACCATTATCAAGTTTTAAGATCTTAACCTTATAGATTAAATATTCATAAAAAGTGTTTCTTCTCAACCTTCAACACTTCATCTTAGTCAATGATATCTGTTTAGCAATGAATATACTATGCATAAAAAGTAGTTCGTATTATGTGTTGAATTGGCCTCACAAGGTGTGACACTGAGTGGATGTGTCACTGGTTGGGTGTGTCACTGGGTGGGGGTATCAAAACTCTCACCTTGAAATCATTTTTATGCAATGGAGAGCCAACGACCATGTCAACAGTTTTAGAATTAATGTCACTGGCCATCATGTCATCAGTCGCCATGGCAACACTAGCTGCATCTTTCTCAGCACGGAGAATTTCCTTCAGCAAACTTCCAGTAGAGCTGCTCCTGTAAATCAAGCATTGGACACATCAAATATTCATTACACTTGCCATTAAGCTTTGCCCACTTCAATAATAAATCATACCTGCCATCAAGCACTCCACACTTCAAAAACCCATTATACCTGCCATCAAGCATTAGGCATTTCAGTAATTAATTATACTTGTCATCAAGCATTCCACACTTCAATAATCCATTATGCTTGACATCAAGCATTGGGCACTTCAATAATTCATCAAACCTGCCATCAAGCATTCCACACTTCAATAAAACATTATACTTGACATCAAGCATTGGACAGTTCAATAATCCATCAAACCTGCCATCAACTTTTGCATGGAATGCATGCTTTTCTGTAGCAGGTGAGTTTTTGTGACTCAATTCCATATATGTACTACGATATTGAAAACCAAACTTTACTTCACAGGAACTTTTGTTGTTGAGTATACTTGCCATCAAGCATTGGGCGCTTCAATAATCCATCAAAGCTGCCATCAAGCATTCAACACTTCAATAATCCATCATACCTGCCATCAAGCATTCACACTTCAATAATCCATCAAAGCTGCCATCAAGCATTCACACTTCAATAATCCATCATACCTGCCATCAAGCATTCACACTTCAATAACCCATTATACTTGCCATGAAGCATTCCACACTTCAATAATCCATCATTCTTTCCATCAAGCATTCATACTTCAATAATCGATCATACTTGCCATGAAGCATTCCACACTTCAATAATCCATTATACTTGCCATGAAGCATTCCACACTTCAATAATCCATCATACTTGCCATCAAGCATTCCACACTTCAATAATCGATCATACTTACCATCAAGCATTGTACATTTCAATAATCCATCATACTTGATTTCAAGCATTGTACAATTCAATAATCCACTTTATCAAGCATTGCTCACTTCAATTATACTTGCCATCAAGCATTGGACACTTCAATTATAACTGATGATGTCCTGTTTTCACCGTGACATAACTGAGACACTGACCTGTTTATTGACTTGGTCTCTGGGACTACTATGTCCTGTGGCCTGATTCCGGCTGCAACCATCTTGTGGTGGTCCTGGCAGTCAACGGACGACACCGCCATCGCATCCCGTAGCTTCTTGCCCCGCTCCAGCAGCACAGACAGCACATTGCTGGAAGGGGCACCTGCCGAGGTAACAGCAGCGCCTGCATTGCATCAAGGTATCAAGAAAAAAGATTTGACAAAAAAAATATTTTTTAGAGTAAAATATCATTTATACTTATCCTGACTCGTACTTATTGCTTATTTCATCTCATTTCTGAAAGGTAGTGGAAATTGCGGTTAATGGTCTACACCCATCCCTGACACTTGAAAAAAGGCAGACTCCTCACAATAAACATATAAGTGTGCAACCGATATAACAACATTGCATGTCAGTCAACAATGCTAAACAAGCAAAGCCACTAATCTTGTCCCAGAAGACAATGAACTGCTAGTCCACGCCTACCTGGCCTGCTTGTGACACGGCTGTGTGTTGGAGACAGAGACTTCAGCTGGGTCCCCTGACTCTCGCTGGTGGTGACCACTTGACCGCCTGCAGTGATGGACACTGTGCTGCCTTCCTGCACAGGCTGGGTGTCCACTGCGTCGTATCGCAGTCTCTGCTTCACATCAGCAGCATACGGAAGAGACAAGCCATTCTCCTTCTTCCGACCATCAGCATCTAGGTGGGAGGCAGGGGAGACAAACGGGTCCTCCTGAGGCATGACAGGCTGACTGAAGTGTGGGCGTGGCTGGTAGCGGTGGGGGTAGGTGGACTCCTGCGTTGTATGGGTTTCCAAACTGATGTCTGAGGTGGGGATGGAGCCCATGCTGTCATATGACACTGAAACAGTGGAGAACACTTCATAGTAAATCACGGCACTTCTGCATAGATGGGAGCTTTTCTTGGTCTAAATTAAACTTACTGAGTGAGTGAACATCAGACATAGAAACGTGCATGCTACAATGGCCATTATTTAATTGTCCTTAATGATATCTATTTTGCATCCAAAGGGAAGTACAAATTATTTGTGTGATTCACATTTTTAGGACATAATTTTATGTGTCAGGCTAAACCCTGATAACTGATCCCTACCTAACATCAGTCATCCCCACAGTAAACATGTCCCTGATAGTAGCACCTGTCCATAGTAGCACCTGCCCATAGTTGCACCTGTCCATAGCAGCACCTCCCCATAGTTGCACCTGTCTACAGTAGCATCTTCCCATAGTAGCACTTTCCCATTGTAGCACCTTCCCATAGTAGCACCTTCCTAAAGTAGCACCTTCCCACAGTACCACCTTCCCATAGTAGTACTTACCCATAGTAGCACCTCACCATAGTAGCACTTCCCCATAGTAGCACCTGCCCATAGTTGCTCCTGTCCATAGCAGCACCTCCCCATAGTTGCACCTGTCTACAGTAGCATCTTCCCATAGTAGCACTTTCCCATTGTAGCACCTTCCCATAGTAGCACCTTCCTAAAGTAGCACCTTCCCACAGTACCACCTTCCCATAGTAGTACTTACCCATAGTAGCACCTCACCATAGTAGCACTTCCCCATAGTAGCACCTGCCCATAGTTGCTCCTGTCCATAGTAGCACCTGCCTATGGTAGAACCTTCCCATATAGCACCTGTCCACAGTAGTACCTCCCCATAGTAGCACCTTCCCATTGTAGCACCTGTCCATAGTTGCACATGCCCATAGTAGCACCTTCCCAGAGTAACACCTGCCCATAGTAGCACCTTCATAGTAGCACCTGTCCATAGTAGCACCTGCCCATAGTAACACCTACCCATTAAAGGCTCCAGCACAACAGAAACCTGAATCTCGGCCAGTTTCTCCTCGTTTGGTGAAAACACAGGGAAAAATCTAAAAACAAAAGACTTGAGTCAGCATTTTCTACCATTATAACTACAGCATGGCCAGCTGTAACTAATTTACCAGTGGTTGATAACATGAACAACAATCCATTCTATTGGATATGTCACACTTCATCCAGGGCTCACAACAAATAACATGCCAATTCCCTATCACTGATGACACAGTACATCTATATACTAGAATATATATATATCATACCTCCATGTCAGAATGATGATATCTGATTGGTCCATGTGATCTTGATAAAATACTATGTATCCCGCCTTGGAGGGAAATACATTTCTCAGCAGGTGAATAAATCATTTATACCCCGCCATGAGCAAGACAGGTTGCATGAGGATTTCTGAGAGACAGAATACGTCCCTTATACCCCACTTCCAAGCAAAAAGCATCAAGCTTTTACCGGGTCAATGAAAGTCACATGACATAGCACAAGCTAACCTCTGCTCAATTGAACAGCTGTTTTCTATCAATTTTGAATTTGTTTTAATGTTTTCACAATGTAATATCAAAACATGTCGGTAGGATAAAATTGTTGAAGCAGGATCAAGACAGCTACATGGGGTTTCATGCGCCTCCGGCTCGTGATATAAAACCTAACGCCTTGTAACCCTCGTGATCCTGCTACAACTTATAATATATAGTTACTAACCCATTGATAGGTCTGTTGACAGACAGCAGCCCTATCTGAGGAACCTCTGCCTGACCAATAGTAGCCGCTAGCTGACCACTCATGACCTCCAGTGTCAGGGCCCCCATGTCCGACAGATAGGCAGCAAACTGACGAGGTCCGGACCTCACTGGGTAGCGAGCAGTTGTCTGACATCCAGACTTATCTCCCTTCTTCACATTCAGAGGTCTGAAACACGAGCAGGGACATTCAGCCATCTACATGACCATACTGTACAACAAAACATAATGTCACAATTTCATTACGAAAACTGCATCTGTTTCAATACACTGATAACAAGAGTACAATGTCAGAATCTTCCAATAAAACACTGTCCAGTGTTATAACCAGATGTTATACATGTGTAATAACAAGAAACAAATCTCACTTGAAGATAGATCCATCTCATAATGACACTCTGGCCAGTGTTATACATGTGTAATAACAAGAAACAAATCTCATTTGAAGATAGATCCATCTCATAATGACACTCTGGCCCGTGTTATTCATGTGTAATAACAAGAAATAAATCTCATTTGAAGATAGATCCATCTCATAATGACACTCTGGCCAGTGTTATACATGTGTAATAACAAGAAACAAATCTTACTTGAAGATAGATCCATCTCATAATGACACTCTGGCCAGTGTTATACATGTGTAATAACAAGAAATAAATCTCACTTGAAGATAGATCCATCTCATAATGACACTCTGGCCAGTGTTATACATGTTTAATAACAAGAAACAAATCTCATTTGAAGATAGATCCATCTCATAATGACACTCTGGCCAGTGTTATACATGTGTAATAACAAGTAATAAATCTCACTTGAAGATAGATCCATCTCATAATGACACTCTGGCCAGTGTTATACATGTGTAATAACAAGAAACAAATCTCATTTGAAGATAGATCCATCTCATAATGACACTCTGGCCAGTGTTATACATGTGTAATAACAAGAAACAAATCTTATTTGAAGATAGATCCATCTCATAATGACACTCTGGCCCGTGTTATACATGTGTAATAACAAGAAACAAATCTTACTTGAAGATAGATCCATCTCATAATGACACTCTGGCCAGTGTTATACATGTGTAATAACAAGAAACAAATCTTATTTGAAGATAGATCCATCTCATAATGACACTCTGGCCAGTGTTATACATGTGTAATAACAAGAAACAAATCTCATTTGAAGATAGATCCATCTCATAATGACACTCTGGCCAGTGTTATACATGTGTAATAACAAGAAACAAATCTCACTTGAAGATAGATCCATCTCATAATGATACTCTGGCCAGTGTTATACATGTGTAATAACAAGAAACAAATCTCATTTGAAGATAGATCCATCTCATAATGACACTCTGGCCAGTGTTATACATGTGTAATAACAAGAAACAAATCTCATTTGAAGATAGATCCATCTCATAATGATACTCTGGCCAGTGTTATACATGTGTAATAACAAGAAATAAATCTCACTTGAAGATAGATCCATCTCATAATGATACTCTGGCCAGTGTTATACATGTGTAATAGAGACAATGTGATTATTTATGGCATACCAGAAGGCGAGGACTCAAACGTTGAGTGTAAACAGAAGGTCCTACACATTCTTACGCAGAGTGTTACACATAAATCTTGGACGTCCGGCGATCTTGTGAGAGCACATCGTCTCGGTAAGACACAGCAAACCACCAACAAACCACGCCCAGTGATTGCCAAACTACGTGAGAGTGACGACAAACTTGAGATACTGAGGGCGAGAGCCACCCTGAAGGACGCTGGGTATGGAGTGTCAAGCGATTTGACCAGACGCCAACGACAACAGTTGAAAGATCTCAAAGACACAGGGATGCGCGGTTACTTCAAGAATGGCCGGCTGATTACGGAACCTATATTTGAAAGGACTGCGACAGATCCAATTGATTCTCGTCGAAAGACAAGATCAGGTGCCAGGAACAAAACTACTTGAGGACTCGGCCCGGCCCCGGTCAATTGTTCACAGGAGCCAAATGAACGACACACCGGTATCAACCTAACTCATGAAATTGATAACACTCTGTGCCGATTTCTTTGCTGGAATGTGAATGGTCTATCCAGTAAACTCTCAAATAATGACTTTATTTCATACCTACAAACCTTTGACTTTCTTTGTCTATCGGAAACCTTTTTGGACAACGTAGACTATGACTGGTTGCCTGGATATAAAATATTTTACTCTCCGTCGGTGAAATTGTCAGGTCATGGCAGGAATAGTGGTGGAGTTAGCTTTGCTGTCAGGTATGAATTTCAACAGTTTTGTGTGTTACATAGAAATGATATTGACAATCTTTTGACCATAGAAATTAAGAAAACTCCCTTCGGTTTACCAAAAGATATTCTGATATTCTGTTTATATATTCCCCCTGAAAACTCAACGTATTACGTGAAAAATCCAAATACTTGCCTATTTGATAAAATTGATAACTTTCTTCTCGACCTATCAGAGTACCTATCTGATTTCTTTATATTACTGTGTGGGGATTTCAATTCTCGAACAGGTACTGAGAATAACCCTCCAGAACCTGAATTAAATCACGGTGATCCAGATATATTTCCTGAAGACAATCCTTGTGACATTAGTAAACGATCGTCACTTGATGATGTGGTTAACAAATTTGGTCGCTTTCTTCTTAACTTATGTTATGTTTATAACCTGTATATCATGAATGGCAGAGTGCATGGCGACAGAAGTGGTGAACAAACATATGTAAGTAGTAATGGCAGTAGCACTGTTGACTATTTTATAGCGTCAGCTGAATTCTTCAGATTTGTTGATTGCCTAACTGTTGGGGAGAGCACAGACTCCGACCACTTTCCTTTAGAAATACAGTGTGCATTGTATAATCCTGTATCGGAACCATTATCAGAGGATATATTTTCTGACAGCTTTAGATGGAATGAATCTAAAAAACCTGACTTCTTACGATGTCTAAGCAATAATTTTGATGAGGTGTCTGACACTCTGTTTCAGACTTTGAGGAGTAATATGCATGATGCGGTCGATCTCTTTATAAACATTCTTTTGGAGTCTGGGAAATGTATGAAACGAGGCTCGTGTTCAAATTTAGTTCCTAAAAAGCTGTTTAGTTTAAACGGTAAATGTAAAGAACACAAGAGATCAGCCAGAAGAGCACTTCGCGAGTTTCGTCGAAATAGATCAGAACTAAATAGAAGAAGTTATTGTAAACTGAGAAACAAATATAAAACAGAATGCAGACAACACCTTAACTCTTTAAGACATTTGAAATTGAATAAATTAACCAACTCATTAAACAACTCAAAGCTTTTTTGGAAAGAGATAAAATCTCTACGTAATCCAGTCATTGCACATAATAATAATTACAGATCCTGAATGGCTTCTCCATTTCAAACAGGTTTTTGGAAATAACCATATTTTCGACGATAACATCCATGATGTTGCTAATGATGTAAATTTATCTGATGTTGAGC
This sequence comes from Haliotis cracherodii, assembly GCF_022045235.1. Taxonomy (NCBI): domain Eukaryota; kingdom Metazoa; phylum Mollusca; class Gastropoda; order Lepetellida; family Haliotidae; genus Haliotis; species Haliotis cracherodii. Next base: position 146,928 of record NW_027266341.1, on the reverse strand, counting down.
GAGATATTTTAGAATCGGAAATTGAAGTCGCTGAAATACACGATGCCATTAATACACTTAAATCAGGTAAATCTCCAGGCCCCGATGATGTCCTAGCTGAAATGTTAAAAAGTTCAAAACATATCATTACTCCCTTTTTGCACAAATGTTTTAACGAAATATTCAGAAAGGGTATATTCCCAAATGCATGGTCTAGATCTGTCATTGTGCCTGTATTCAAAAAGGGAGACGTGACTAACCCCGATAACTATAGAGCAATTTCTCTTACAAGCATCTTAGGTAAACTGTTTGCTATAATTCTAAACAGTCGTCTTTCTACCTGGGCTAATGTTTTTGACAAAATCCCACCAACTCAAGCTGGCTTTAGAAAATCATATTCACCAGCTGATAATATTTTCTCACTTTATGCTATTGTTCAGAGATATCTCGGATGCCGAAAAACGAAAACTTTATATTGCCTTTGTAGATTTTAAAAAAGCTTTCGACACTGTTGACCAATGTAAACTTTGGGATTGTCTTAGGGCAGCTGGTGTTGGTGGGAAAATGTTTACCATTTTAAAATCAATGTATGAAAATGTAAAATCTTGTATACGACATAATAGTGGAGTCACCGATTATTTTGACTGCCCCATGGGAGTTAAACAAGATTGTATCTTGAGTCCTGTCCTATTTTCATTCTTCATTAATGAGCTTTCCTTTGATGTTCAACAAAACGGTAAACACGGAGTGCAATTATACCCTGACCTTTATGAATTACTTATGTTACTTCTTGCCGATGACGTGATTCTAATCTCTGACTCTATTATCGGACTTCAGAAACAAATTGATATACTATACAGTTACACTGTTACATGGAAGCTATCTGTTAACTTGGAAAAAACTAATATTATCGTATTTAGGAGGGGAGGCCCTCTTGCATCGAGAGATAAATGGTTCTTTAATAACCAACCTATAAATGTTACAAACATGTATAAATACCTCGGTGTTGTTTTACCGTTTAACCTTAATCTTAAACATCTCGTTAACGATCTCGCCCTACGAGCAAAAAAGGCCCTAATAAATCTATTTGTCGTTCTAGATAAATTGCGTGTTATCTCACCTACTATCTTCTTCAAAATGTTTGATGCTCAAGTTCAACCAATCTTATTATATGGATCAGAGGTCTGGGGTTTTGAAACCTATTACAATATTGAAAAGGTACACTTAACTGCATGTAAAAGATTTCTAAATGTTTCTAAATCGGCTCCAAATCATATGGTCTATGGCGAATGTGGCAGATACCCGTTATATATTTGTTCATATTTACATTTACTCAGATACTGCCTCAAAATAACAGAGATGTCGCGGGAACGAATCCCCAAAAAATGCTGCGAAATGCTTGTCTATCGTGATAGTGTTGGTTATGTAACCTGGGCATCAAACATTAAGCATTTACTCTTCTCTCACGGATTTGGATATGTTTGGCTTAATCAAAGCATTGGAGACAAAATGTATTTTCTTAGCTCTTTTAAGCAGGTAGCAATTGATATGTTTACTCAAAATTGGAGGTCGTCACTAGATAACAGTACACGCTACGACGTTTATAAAACCTCTAAATATTGTCTAACACCAGAGGTTTACCTGCATACTATAACAGAGAGAAAAATTAGAGACACATTTATTAAACTTAGGCTAGGGTTAAATGATTTGATGTGCAACAGGGGTCGCTTCTCCTCTATTCCTAAGGATATGCGTTTTTGTCCATTCTGCGAAAACCATATTGAAAACGAATTACACTTTTTGTTTATATGTCCAATTTACGACAACCTAAGATTGAAATATATGCCTGATATAACTAAGAACCACTATTCCATGAACAAAATATTATCTTTTAATGGTATCTCTAGTAAAAAATTAACTAAGATATTACAATACATCTATCAAAGTCTACGAGTGCGTAGTAAACTACTTAGTAAATCCGATATGTCCAGAAATAATAAGTTGTTTTGAAACTTTCGCATCTAGATCAGGAGTATCTACATTTCATTTTTGTCTGTTTGTTTCTACTAGAAATGCATATACATTTAAATTGTCAAACTGTCCTGACATGATGACTATATTTCTGATAGATCATTTTGTATTGAATGTCGCGCTATGGCTGAAAGCCTTTGCGAAGTAAAACTTCATATTTCCATTCCATTCCTTTTGTATTCCTTTTGTATTTTTTACTACTACTGCTGCCACTGTGGTTATTACCAATGTTATTACAATACCTTTATTATATGTCAAGCATCATATTAGTTATCAAATAATTATAAAATGCGCTGTACAGCTGTAAATAATATTGTTTATCTGTATGTGTATATGGGCCAATGGCCTTTCATACAATAAAGATTGATTGATTGAACAAGAAATAAATCTCATTTGAAGATAGATCCATCTGATAATGATACTCTGGCCAGTGTTATACATGTGTAATAACAAGAAACAAATCTCACTTGAAGATAGATCCATCTCAAAATGACACTCTGGCCAGTGTTATACATGTGTAATAAGTTAAGAAACAAATCTCACTTGAAGATCGATCCATCTCCCGGTTCTCCCCACCACTTGATTCGCACTAGTGTGAGGTCAGGGGTCACTGGAGTGACCCATATTATTTGGCTGATGGACAGTCTGCAGAAACACCTGAGCTGACCTTCGACCTGGGGTGGCAGGGCAGTATGGACCCGAACATCTTCCACCAACCAAGGTTCTGCTGAAACAGTTGTCATAATACCATGTTATCTCATTAAACTGACAAAAGATTTCAAAATGATATCTGACTGAAATACAAACAATATATTCTGAATCAAATTATAAATGAGTGAGTTAGGGTTTAAAGTAATGAACACATGTGAAGTATTTGTGTTATATAACGTAACGTTGACTTAATCTGTGAATGTAGGGGGAAAGATGAAAGGGAAACAGGTGAAACATACAGGTGCGAGTGTCATGCTGACAAACCAAGCATCTTATTCAGGGGAAAGTCTGGCATTGGCAAATCATGCTTAAGTATCATGTTTTCATCTATTCCAAGTAATCGCGAAGATTTTATCAGGCTTCAACACAGATAAGTAAGTGGAGATGTTTAGGAAGACAGAGTTTTCAATCTTAAGACTAATAAGAGTATTGAAACAACACAACTGGACACTTCAACAATGAGCAGTTTTCCCATCACTATGAGTATAATAGGTCAGTGAGTCTGACAGTGACTAATACATTTCATACTTGTTACATTGTTTGTTCAAAATTCTCAACCTTAACCTCAAAGTAATTAGCATGATTAGCATGATTAGTGCTGAAACAATAAGGCCAGTCTTTTTATATTTTTAGGATTACGGATTTTTCAGCCCAAAGTCAAGGGTTGGAGGAGGGGGAAAAAAAGCCAGATGCATTTTTTTTAATGCAGAATGCTTCTGGCATATTCTGTGCTCAAAAGACCACCATTTGTGATGATAAACAATACAATTCGACCACTTACAACACGGACAATTGTCAAGGGAGGCTATTCATGTTCGGCTTCGAGATCAACAAAGATTGATTATGTATCTCTTTACTAGTTAACAACGGTAAATTCATATGTTTTTTATTAAAAGGTGATTCTAACAAATAAAACAAGCGTATAGTCGACTAAGTCATCTATATCCGCCGCCATTTTAACACGTTATGGTCCCAAACCAGGTAACTGACCCAACATTTCTCTTAGGGCAAATATTGTCAAAATAGCTGCAATGGAAATTCTAAAATAAACATTTATAAAACTCTCTAAACAGCAAAAGGCACCAGTTCAGTATGTGTCTGGTAAACATGCAAAGTTGTGTAAGAAATTATTTAACGGTTTTTGAGTTACGCTCTGGAAACGAACAGCACCCTTATAGAACCTAAGTCCAACTTGTACGTAAAAAATAAAAATTTATAAAACTCCTAAATAGCAAAAGGCACCAGTTCAGTATGTGTCTGGTAAACATGCAAAGTTTTGTAAGAAATGATTTAACGGCGGGGGATAATAACTGACTACGTGGCTATTTGGGGGGGGGGGGGGACATAGCACCAACAGTCACTGTTGAAACAAAACTCCTGAAGTTACTGAGCACTTCAAAGGCCAGTTTTCTATTATAATCAGTCTTGGTGAAAAGTTTCCTCTGTTTTTTCTGTCTCAACTGGACAAGAGCATCTACAAAGTCAAACTCGTCATAGACTGGCCCCTCAACAGACACTGTGATATGATCATCTAGTCTGTCACCTGATTCCTGAGCAAAGACTTCACAAGATTCTTAGAACTAAATCTCGGCTCGCAGTCAGCTGTATGGATTGGGGCTGTAAGGGTAATTCGGTAATTGTGAAAATCCTCTTTGTGGTACCTGTGAATCAAAGTCCACAGCTGCTGCATCTTGTCCCTGGGGTACTCAGGATTTTCAACCAAAGTCTTTATTCTAGCCCATTCCTCTCTGGTAGCCACCGGATCAATGACTGCTTCTTGAGAAGATATTTCTCCCTTCTAGGTGTGTGTCTGAACCTCTCCTCATGCTCAACACACCCAACACATACACATATATCCTACTGCACTCTGATGGAACCTGCACTGGAGGACTCCCTAATGGAAGGAAGGTTAGATCTCTCTTGAAGGATGTGGCTTCCCTTGAATAGAGACTCCTTTTAAGATGCCATACAGTTCTCAACTGACACTTGCACGTGTGCTATGTGCAGACTTTTTTCAGGAAAATAAGGCACAATTGAGACAGCACTGAAAGCACATCCATAAGGAGGTAGGTACAGGATGCAAAATCCTTCTGAATCAGTTTTTTTGGCATACCCCTGGCCCTAGGCGTCCTTCTGACTGTGAAAGAATGTAATGAGATCGTCCAAACATTGGTCTCTACAGCCTTATACACTGCCAACCACCGCACCTCATGGACTTCATGGATTTTCAGTTCTGGTTCGTTTAATAGATTCTGCATACTTTGGAGAGTTTGGCACCTGTACAATGTTAGTGGAGACCTTGAAATAGTAGGAAACCCCTATAAGGGTTTCACTGTACATGCTGTAAGGTTTCAGTGCTGGCACAGTAGTTGCTGCCTGTGAGCTCACTAATGCTAGCTCACTAGCTGAGCAATGCAGTGATAGTTAACAAGCATAGGATTGCTTCTTAATATATGCCCTGCAACACCTTCTCCTCGACCGGTCATAACTGAAGCGCCATCACTTCCAAGGACAATGCATTTAGATACAGGAATTCTTGTACTTGAAATTTCTTTATGTAATGCTTCAGAAATTGCTTTACCAGTAGCATTTTCAATCCTTCTATTTGTCAAAAAATGTTACTTGAAAGTTACTGGATCAATTACACTTACAAGCACTTACAGGCTTTTTGTGCACAGAAATGTCAGTACTTTCATCTGTAAGCATGGTAAGGAGGCCTACAAATGGTGATGACAACAATTTGTTATCTAAAATTTTTCTGATCAGATGCCAAAGTTTGCAATATGTAATTAGCTGTGGTTTCACTTGTAAAGCTTGCAGTACCTTTCTGTAATTCATGGTAATTTATCCACATTTGGACATCTCAAATCACAAATAAAGTTCATAAGACTGGTATATTTATGCATGGATAGATTTTCCTTGCCTAACCAGCATACAACCTTCATACCTACAATGACTGCTTCTTCTTTTTTCAGATATAACCTTGTTTACTGCTGATTCATAACAGTCTTTCAAAATTTCTGCTGTGATTGACAATTTGTGATCCATTGGTATTGCATGTCTTTAGAGCGTACTGGTCGGATAATGTTCTGTGCCATTCCCTGTAAACACATTATTTCTGTGGTGGGTAGTGTACAATCTGTACATTGCATAGGATTTGCCAGTTGGTCCAATGATAACCATGGATAAAGTTGCAATTTTGAAAAACATGTGGACGTGATACATCGCCCTTGCATTTCCTCTCAGTTTTGTTACGTCATTATGGTTGACAGTCTTGTGTGTATGAGAAGAAGCTGTTTGCTTCTTTGCGAAAAACAAAAAGATTCTGGACTGACATCAGCCTTTGACAGCCAGTGTGTCTGCCATAGCAACGAAAGTGTAAAACTGCAACATGCAACGTGATTGGTTTACTAAAAGAAATAGACCAACCGCAATCAGCTTTACAAAGCACTTCAGGTTTTTGTCATTACACCGATCTGTAGGCATCGCACTGTCATTAGTAAGATAGTTTGAAGTTATGTGCCGAGTTCGGAGTACTCAAATCGATACCAGCTCCCAAGGTAGCGCTAATTTTCTTACAATGAAGGTTATGTAGTTTGGAGTTTTGAAACAGTAGGTAAATAAAAACAAATAGTGGGGTGCCCAGACACTGAGTCATTTCAAATTAATGCAAAAGTTTTGATTTCGGTACTTGTATGAAGGTATGACCTCATAGAACAATTTTGTTCCGAGTGTCGAGCTCTCACATAAAAAATGAGTCTACTGGCAGGCATTTTTAAAGATGGCTGCCAAAAGAATATTAAAAATCCATAACTTTGCTGATACCGCTAGTAGAAAGTCATATGATACATCAAAATAGGGGTTTTCAGGGACAAGGAATTCAATTATGACATTTCCAAATTCAAAATGGCCACCATTTTCATGATGATACCCTTGTACTTGAAGGATGATGTGCTGTCTGATCCAGTTAAATGCGTGGAAGAGGGCAATGGATTTGAACGTTGTCATGCCCAGATTCGTAGCAATAGTGTTCAGGGAGATCATTCTGGTTGTCTTTCCAGCTTTGAAGGATATCAAGAGCAGCTGGATTCAGAGCTTTGATGTGATGGCAGTTACTTAGGAGTATTGTGACAACATCTTTGTCTCCAGTGTGAACCATTCCAAGGGCATGGAGGAGATGTATTAGGACACGTGTGTCTGCTTCCTCATGGTTGCATTTGCCCATTGGTGGACTGTTTCCAACATGGTGTATTTGATCACCTGTAGTTATATAAACATCCTTCTCATCTGGGAAGTGCTCTTCTGTTATCTTTTTTGATAGGAATTTGAACAGCTCCTTCTTGTTGTCAACATTGTCTGCAAATTTCCTGGCATTTTGGCAGTGCCATTTACACGCCACGTACCTGTTCCTCTTTTTTCCCTTGTGCCTCCTTTGATTGTCAGTGTTAAATTCTCGTCTAAGACAATGTCTACTCTAGTTGATCTTTTCAAGTCATGGTGAACTCTTGGGCAGTTCTTGCCTTGGACACTTGTAGCAGGAGTGTATGAGAACTCTATCGTCAACAATGAAATCATACAAATCAGGTGCAGTTATGTCTTCATCAACTGAAATGGCACTAATCGTACTGGTTTCCAAGACAAATACTAATAAATTCGACTTGGTACAAGAGGTGAGTGATCCTTCAGATGACTGTCTAGCTTAAGAAATGTTTGACCATAAAGTTGAGCATGATGTTTGAAGTGGTGCATTTTCAGCTTAACTGCTGTCTTCTTCTGTCGTTTCTTCTCGTGGAACAAGAATAAGTTGTTTCACTTGATAGGCGCTGTCAGAAGTGTTCGCTTGAGTCAAGCACGCTCTTCCTGATCTTGTTGTACTGCTCTTGTCCAACAGACTCAATTTTATCATGTTTATAGACAGATTCGGCAGCCATAGACTCTCACACCTGGTTGCCTAGTGTAACCAGGTCGTCACTGTCCTCCTCAAAAGGATTTCCTTTCCTCAGCAACACATCGGTCAGGTCTCTGAAATCAGAGATGCATATCCTTCCACATGATGAGGGAGTTCTTCATCATCAGCATTGTCATATGCCCAGGTAAACTCCTCTACAACAGGATTTCCTTTCCTCAGCAACACATCGGTCAGGTCTCTGAAATCAGAGATGCATATCCTTCCACATGATGAGGGAGTTCTTCATCATCAGCATTGTCATATGCCCAGGTAAACTCCTCTACAACACGGTTTATTTCTCGGACACTTATAATCCAGCGTTCCAGTATGGCAAAGTTTTCGGTCAGACCAATGATGCCACCTTCTCCTTTCACCCTTTTATTGGCTTGCTCATGAGCATGATCAGTTGGTAATGATGAGATACGCCGATTGCTTCGAGTTATCGTCCAGTGTCCCTTCTCAAACTTGACTAGGATGCTATCCGGTAGAGCTTCCAGGTCTCGGATAAAGATTGTAATCCACCTGGCATAATTCTGGTGATCCAGAGCAAAGATCAGAGGCACAAGCTTCTGCAGAGTAGTGACCATGAGTTTGAACTTCTGTTCCCGATGTGCCCGGATGAACATGAACATGATCTGTTGATACTTGTGTATGAGTACCCAGAATTTAAATGGCTCTTTTGAGAAGCTGCCATGACCCAGTCCTCAAGGGTCATCTAGGCTCCACTGTTCTCATAAGCTAGCTTCAATAATGTGTCGAGTACCACAACAGTGACTTGATGTGCTTGCCTTGCTCTCATTACATTTGATGCTTTCAAGAAAGCTGTGGCTGTTGCTTCTGTCTTCACTAGTCAAGCATCTTTCAGGGCTTCGGGACATCCGGATCATTCATAATGGCTCCCATGGTGCTCCACAACCCCCTGGAGGTTGGTGACAATATTTCTGCCCACAGGTGATATAAACGTATATAAATGAGGCAAGATGGGTCCACTGATTACTCTTCCTGTTTTCCGCGAACTGATTTGTAGACGTTCCTGGTCCAATCCAGGCTTTTGTGAGGAAGGAAACTGAAAAATTTATATCCCAGTTCCATGGAACGATGAGCTTGCAGTGCATGATGTTGGATTATGATCCAAGTTATCTAGAGCTGCATTGGTTTGGTTTGTTGTTTAACGATGCACTCAGCAATATTACAGCTATATGACGGCGATCTGTAAATAATCGAGTCTGGACCAGACAATCCAGTGATTAATATTATGAGCATCGATCCACACAATTGGGATCGATGACATGCATCAACCAAGTCAGCGAGCCTGACCACCCGAACCGTTAGTCGCCTTTTACGACAAGCATAGTCACCTTTTACGGCAAGCATGGGTTGCTGAAGACCTATTCTACCCCCGAATCTTCACGGGTCTAGAGCTGCAAATGTGAACATATGTAAGCAGATTTGTAGGACAGACCATTTCAGCATTGTTCTCTGTTTGATCTGCAATAGCTTCGGCAAAATTACGGTCAATGGTGAGGATTTTCGTATATGACACACTCAGATCATATGTGTGTAGCAGTTCTGCCAACTTTGATACGCTGCCTAGAATGAACACTGTTGAAATATCATGACATCAAATCTAACAGCTAAAAACAACACATTACAAATGATTAATAATATAAATTGGCATGGGAACAACTTTGGTCCTCAAAGTCAAACACATGATTAACATGGACACTACTAAAAAGGAAAATAAACTTGATGACACCTCCACTGTTAGGGGCATGGTAAACTCTGCCCCGGGTGTTAGCTAAATTGCATAAGAGGGTGACTGAAAGTTGTTTTACATGAAGCCAGTACTATTCTAGATATATCCATGAAATAGCTTGATATAATCAAGTCTGGGTCAAGCAAACAAGTAGCTGACAGTCCACACAAATGTTCCAACACACATCTGTTCGTCATATGGGATGTTGCGGGACTTTTCAGCCCTGGTAGACCCATGAGGTGAATGCTCAGCCCTAGGGAGCAAATTTATTTATTTTGTTCTATTTATTTTGAAGTGATGTGGCTGTGATGCAAATTTTATCCATTATGCAGCACTCCCGTCTGAATATTTTTGTTGTGAAAACGATATCTCGGTTTCACAAACCTTGTTTTCTACTCACGTACAAGGGCTGTCAGTTCGTCAAGTCAGTATATTATTCAATACTGCATTGAGCTGGGTACTCGACCTGGTTTACTTACAACGATGGCTGACAACACTTCTTCTTGGGGTCTCCCGTGGTCAGCCACGGGATGACCAACTCCAACCTTTCCGAAGACCTCCGGAAAGCTACGATCACTACATCCCTCCCTGTTTACTAAGCCCCCCCCAACCATGAAGGGGCTTCCTCACACCTTAAACATATCCCGACAGATCCAATGCCGGGAATACACAATTTTCAAATGGGTCTTCAGGGGTTTCCCCGATTTGGGAGAGCAACCAACTGCACGTCAGTTACACCCGGTAGCTGAATTAATGGGACCGCCATAGCCATGACGGTCAAGGGTTTCGGAGCTGTTCTCCGGCCGGCGTTTTCCACGCTCTGCTGCAACAGCTCGTGGTTCCCAATTCCAGCTACTGCTGCAACAAGGACTGCTACCCCCCACAATCATTGCAGGGGTTGATCTGATGGCATGCGTTCCCTCAATATGGAATGAACGTCTGCCCCATACTTGTCCACAGTCATCATATTCATCTACTGGCAATCCGGGCAAAAGTACTCCCCTATCATCTCTGCCTTTGCTAAGTCTGGGTGATTCTCCTGGCTTCAATTGTATCGGCTCACTGTTTGAGTCTTGGCTGGTTCTTGCCGACTTGTGCTCTTTGTCCGATGATTCACATTTATCAGAGCACCGGCTTGTTTGCTGTTGGCGGCGGCAGGGGAAGTGGTCTGTCCCTGTCGAATGTCCTATGAGGCAGTGTGGAGACTCTGTTGGTTCCCCTCGGTGTGTCATGAACGAGTGACACCGTCTCTATTGCTATGTCTGGTGGCCATGGAGGTGGTCTGTCCCTGTCGAATGTCCTGTGAGGCATTATAGATAAGCTGCTTGTTCTCACCAGCTTCAGTTCCCCGTCTGGTATGTCATGAACCAGCAGCACCGGCTCTATTGTTGTGTCTGGTGGCCATGGAGGTGGTCCCTTTGTGTCTGGTCGACCTGCGTGAGATGTGGGGGAGGGATTCTGGCCTGTCCGCCCTCCCCCTACATGTTTAAAGTCATGCCCCCAGATGGCTCTACAAAGGACACCTTTCTCTCCTCGCTTGGGCTCTTGCGGGGACAATCTGCCTTGGAATGCCCCTCAACTCCACAGATAAAGCATCCCTTAGTGCGTCGACTTGGGCTCGGAGACCTTTGACGTCCTCTACTGTTTACATTCTCTGCCAGATTCGTGATCATGGTCTTGATTTCCTCCATAGAAGTCCTGATCTCCTTTATAGAGGTCCTGGTTTCCTCTGCAAACAGGGTGAGGCTACTGACTTTCTGTTCCACAGCTTCCAGTCTCCCTGTTATCTCTGTGCCAGAATCACCAGAACTACCCGATGACTTGGGACTCGAGGCTTGAACCACCTTCACCCGTGTTTCTGGTGGTGGTGATGTGTCTGTAGCGACCTGCCGTATCTCCCGACGGGCCCTTCCATACACTGCCTGTGTGTTATGCTGGTATTGGCGCAAGCTGGCAATGGCGACCTCCAGCGTCCCTGGTTTCATGTTAGACACGAATTGTCCAGCCTCCTTGTTTTCGCATCCTTGGCAGAGACGCATTATCACCTGTCGATTGATGAACTGGTCTGGACAATCCCTGAAAGCTACCACAGCCGTGGCCAATAATCGATGTGCCCAGTCTTCTAATGTCTCTCCCCCCTCTTGCCTCATGGTAGGGAATCGTATCTGTGCCGTCTCCGCAAGTTCACTGCGTTCAAACCGTTTTTGTAGTTTAAACACCATATCCTCAAAGGACAAGTCCGGGTCCCGGTCCAGGCACATAGTTATATAGTCACTTGCCACGTCTCGCATCACTAACGTGAGTTGATCCTTTTTCTCCTGTTCCCACCACCCCTCTCTGCGGGCCAATGTTTGGAATTTGAGGTAGAAACCTGACCAACCAGATCTTCCGTCATATGTTAGGTTAGGGGTACTATGGCGTTGGGGCTGGTCTCTTGCTCCTTCCCGTCGTTCTGGGCCTCGGCGAACCGGACCTCTATTCACGCCCCTATCCCGTCTAACTGCATCACCCTTGTGGCTAGGCTTTCGTGGGTCCTCTCGCTCATCCACGTCACTCTCCTCGGCATGATATCTATCCATGGGGGCCCGGTCCTGGTCGCCTCGACCATCCAAATCTCTTCTATCGGGGCCTCTTCTGTTAAGTCCTCTGTCCAGCGTGGTCTGGTCACTATCAGTTAGTTCCTGCTTGACCACCTTGGGATCCGGTGCGACTTGATGGTCAATTGCTGACTGGTAGCTGTTCACTTGCTTGGGCAAAGGGTAATCCCCAGTGGATGGATTCACCCCATGTGCATCCATGCTCTTCCGGGAGTTAAAGGGTGAGCTGTGGCCCCAATTGGCTCCCTTGTTTGGGGTTTCTTTGTGGTAGTACAGGCTTGAGTTCGCATACTCGCCAGAACTGTCCAATTGAAACTGGGGAGTACCTCCCTGTGGTGATCCTCGAGCATGTTTCCGATTCTGCTCCGTGGTCAGATAATCCACACTCTGCAACAATTGCTTGTGTTGTGTGTCCTTGACTCACGCCCCCTGTCCACCCCCAACATTGCTGTAAGTCGAGAGCGTAGGTGGTGGCAATCTGTAGTCCTGTTCCCTCGACACCTGTGGGATCGGCGTTACTGGCTCATTTTTTACTGGCGGTGCTTTCCCAGGAGAAACCGCCTCCCCACCATACTCGCTCCCCTCCGCTCTTGAAGAAGGGTGGTACTGTCTTTGTTGGCTGTCATCTAACCTCAGTTCCGGATGAACCCGTGATCCCCTTTGGAAACTGGAAACTATTTCCCGTGACGGACTCATAAGTGCCGGCCTGTCTTGCTGCAGGCCCGAGTTACTCTTGCCCGGGCCTTGTAGTGTGGGAGCCAAATTAGCCAAAGCTTTGACTATCTGCGAAACAGTTTCAGCCTGGAGCTTAGCTATCTCGTTCATCTGTTCCCGACTCATCCGCAAGCTAGTTTCAGCCTGGAGTTGAGCTATCTCGTTCATCTGTTCCCGACTCATCCGCAAGCTAGTTTCAGCCTGGGCTACCAGCATCTCTGATAGTCTCCTTTCCTGAGCCTCTGCCATGTTTTTCTGAGCCTCTGCCATGTTTTTCTGATGGTCCAACAGGCTCTCCATAACTTCCCACCCCCTTGGATGTGTCTGGGTCTGTGCCATTCCCCCTCGGGCCTGGTCCTCTCCACCCTCCTGCATCCAGTTGTATGGATTTGTCTCCGGCTGTTGCACATGCCGATCCTCCATCCTCTCGGTATGGTTCCTTCGCCTGTTGCCATGGTCGGGGTTTATGGCAAAGTCTAACTGGCTCACCACCTCGTCACTGTCATCAAATCCCTCTAAACTGCGGACATCATCCAGGATGAGATTGCCCACCACACTTCTCAGGTCTATGATCCTCTGCGCCAGTCCTATATCAATCCCCTGGATTGCACATAGTTGAGACCAAGTGGCATAATTGACTCTCACCCCATTATCCTCCATCTTCCAACAGTGTGTAGAATACTTTGGAAAATCACACAGAGCAATGAACAATAAATCTAGACAACTATTTATCCTGAATCCTAATGAAAATAACAATACTATTCCTACTTCCCCTAACACTAAACACCTACGCTATTTGTTATGACCTACCAACTCACGAACTTATACGTCCGTGACGAAAATAGGTGACACTCGCGAGGCAATGTCAACAAACATCCGTTACGAGCAGTCACCAATTGTCACACACAACTACGCTTGTGAAAGGGTCATAATTGATATAAGAATATAAATTTCCGATACGCTACTGTTCCCTAATTATTAATTATTGTGCACAGCCACGAAAACGGCCGTACTTGATCAACGCACGTAGATTTCCACGTGCGGTGAACTATAAATTTACCAGCCGATACGGAACCGGCCGTGAAAAGAAATCACTACTACAAGGTCGCACGGTACTAACCGGGCGAAAAATGTTCCCACTCGTCGCGAAATGCTAAAGTTTCATTCAACCTTAGCCAAATATCCCTCTTGTCCCTGTAGCCAAGACAAGCAAGATGGCGACGGCGTGGCGGCAAAGTCGAGCAGTCGACGAATTCGGAAAAAATCTTTTCCCGAGAAAATTCGATGTGTTCACAGCGCCACTGTTGTGAAAACGATATCTCGGTTTCACAAACCTTGTTTTCTACTCACGTACAAGGGCTGTCAGTTCGTCAAGTCAGTATATTATTCAATACTGCATTGAGCTGGGTACTCGACCTGGTTTACTTACAACGATGGCTGACAACACTTCTTCTTGGGGTCTCCCGTGGTCAGCCACGGGATGACCAACTCCAACCTTTCCGAAGACCTCCGGAAAGCTACGATCACTACATTTTTGACTACCGCCATGCTTGACTTTGCCATTGAACATAAAACATATGTACAATGTACTCCAAAATAACGTTACCAGTTTTATCAGCCGTTCCTCGTGAATACATAAGACAGTAACTACATGTCATTGCACAGGTAATTAAAATGCAAAATAATGCCGGTTTGAAATCGCATGGCTAATGTTTACAATTTCACAGACAAGCACAAACATGGTTTTTGACAGGTGCACGCTGTTGATGCTTGCTTACCTCTCTTCTTGGTTTGCTTGGAAGGTTTCCCCTTTTTCTTCACCATCCTTATTACATTTTCAGGGAGAAGCGGTATCCATTATTGACAAAACGGTTCAATGACTATTGAAACGATAAAATACGCTCTGTTACCATACAAACATTTCGTCCGAACTTGTCCGCCATTTCTAAACAACCCGCTAGTGCGAGATATTGCGAGAATTGATAACTGAACATAAAATCGGATTATTCCATTTCTGTCATACAGTTGTTGAATCTAAACCCCATTGTTTCTCAAAACAATAACAATAGATTCGTTTTTAAATAAACACATTTTCGGGGAAATTAGTGTGAACTATCTGTCTACAACTACTATCTGTAATATGTTATAACTAATTATACAATGTAATTGAACGAGAAATGTTATTAAGCTTAATTAAAGAATATACCTTAGTATATTCTTAATTTCGTGTGTTATTAGTAATATTTATATTTTTAACCCAGAGAGACTGCTTCCGTAGCATGTGGAGGACATAAATGTTATTAGTTGTAACAGAAGTACTATGGTGTTGAAAAGATGTCTGCTCTAGGGAAAGAAGTCATGAAGAAACGAGTTGGACTACCCCCGATGCCTACAGCAGGACCAAGGTAATGATATCATGCTTCGTTCTATCCTTTCCCTGATTTTATCCATTTTAAGTGGGTAATGAAAAATCAAATTAACTGATGCAGATGTATAGCGTTTATAGACATGAACTTCTGATAAAATCAACATCATACTAACACTGGACCTAGTAGCGGTTCGTAGAGTTAACCTTTTAAATGGTCTTAGGTTTAACGCGTTAAGTGTAATGTTTCAATATGTAATGCTGTATCAAACACGTTTATGTTGTCGAGAAGTGAAGGGAAGAACGGTTGTCTTTGTACTTTACTGCAAGTGACAGTTCAAAACATGATGATATAACGATGTCTAATACACAGAATCAGAACCTGAAATCATAGAAGCACACTTCTCACTACTACTATGCTTTATGATGAACACGTGACCATACAGTTGTATCATTATCAATTGTTTTCCGAGTTAATGAGGTGTTACTGTGTATGGTTCCCATGACATGTCTCTTGACGTGTATCATAGACGCGGTCTATCCTTGCAGCAGCAGCAGCTCTGGGAGTAGTGGGAGACGTGCCCTGATGAGGAAGCGTGACTACACTCCTGTTTACTGGGACAAATACTTCGAGAAGATGCATGATGTGGAAACTGACATTGGAAATGTATCCTTTCTCTTTACATATTGTCACCAATTGTGGTAAAATCAGTTTTAGGTTGCAATTGGTAGATGTATATTATCAGGTACTGCTGAATGAAACATCAGCTGTCAAAGAGACCATTCCTTAAAGGGAAACATCATTCCAACTTTGAAATTATTGAAATATGGATACATTTTTGTCGCGGATTCAAACTTTGCTTATTATTGTAGCAGGTGTATATATTTGTATTTTAGTCTTTTTGTAAATAAATCTATTTGAAGTTTTGTTTCTGTGGAACTTTATTCAACAGAGGTGTGTGTTTGTTTTTATCCCATCATTCTAAGTCCAGGCCTCAGTGATCAATCACAACCCAAGCTCTACTACATTCTTTGTCCAGCCCTCTACTGATCAATCACATCCCAAGCGATCCTGTGATTGGCCAAATTCAAACTTTACCTTCTTTCTCTGACTAACTCCATATTGCCACCTTCACTATGCACTGCACTGGGAGTATTCATAAATCACCACTAAAGGTTAGTTAATAATTTATCTTTACTGCTAAATAGGTTTTAATAGTAATCAAAGATTATGCATTATAAATAAGCATCTGAGAAGTAATTATATTACATTGAATCATATATTTCTATTAATGTTGATTTTTTGAATGAATGAATGTGGTTTAGAGGCTGAAATTTAACCTAAGCAATAGTGTATTTTAATATTATCTTGTATACATGCTAAGTTATAGCTACATTAATGGAATTGCACAAACTATGCATTTTGTTATTCATTTCATTTTATTTAGTCACTCTAAGTATTTATTCCTGCTCTTTCTTCTGCAGGACATATCATGAACGGTGACATTTGAAGGGTATCACGTTTTACACCCTTGTGCCACACATAGGGTATGTGTAACCATTTTACTTAATATGTACTGTAAGCCATTTCTATCATATCATCTAATAATACTTAGTTGTAAGTAATGTAACAGAAATGATTGTATTGCTTTGATGATGATATGATATATATTATGTTTTAACTCTTTCAACACCGTAGGCCGGTTATCCGGCCAAGAAGCATCGAGTCCCCAGACACCGTTGGCCGGTTAACCAGCCAAGCCGTAGTCACGTCAAAATAATACATATTTTTATGGACCTACCTGTGATATCATTCATTTATTAAATCTATCACATTTCACAATGTCTGAAATACGTATTCCATTTTTTATCGATAAATTAAAAAGTTATTCTTTCATTCAACTATTTATACACCTTAAATAACATTTTAAAGCATATGCATTATGTTAATAATGCTGAACAGTATTAAACTTATGTATAAACAACATTGCACAAAATATACACAACTACACGATTATACATTTTAGCAAACATTATGATGCACTAGAAGAAACAATTTACACCAATGCCATTACTACTCAGTACATAACATATATACAATCCTTAAAACATTATACAAACCTTTATATTTGTTGTTTAGTCCTAAGTGCTCTGAGATGTGATCGTTGACGTGCTCTGATTGTTGTGAAGTGCAATGGCTGACGTGCAAGTAGCTTTTAGTATTTTAAAAACAAGCCAATCAACACAAGAGTCCACGCAAGACAAAGAACATAAGACAGGCAATGACACAACACAACTTGTCACCCCTTATACCCGTAATAGACGTGACAAGATCTAAAAATAACTATAGGCTAACGCTTAAAGATGATACTATTAGAGTTAAAACTATAAACAATCACATTTCTAACAACCTGAAATGACAACCTATACATGGAAATTCATATCTGCCACACATAACAGCATATATACAGCAAATGGTCGGGACTAAAAAATAAGTTTGTTATTTCGGTCAGTTCGTTATAAACATAGTTTACTGTATTTCCATATCAAGTTATTTTAATTGTAGTTTTACTGTATACATTTGAAATAATAATAACCATAAGCGTAGCACTATGGAACAACTGATTGCTGTAGACAGATATGTTTTACACATGGAACAATTTGATCAGTCACCATTGAGGACTATCATGTTCTTGCTACAGCAAATGAATGAAAACATTATGCAAATGTCTTAATTACAACCGACAAATATATAGTGTATAATATCAGGCAGTTAACCTTGTTCGAGGAATGTATCTGTCAATATCCACTTAAACATGTTAAAGGAACAATATCCTATACATCTGAAGCTGTACAAAGAAACTTGTTCAATGACCCATGTCTTTGTAACCATCTAATATTATCAAATATATATATCTTTTCCAGATATTATGACCCATGTTCATCTCTCAAATGATCACAGAAGTTTGTTTCGGGTGTTTCACATAGGTGTCATGTCTCATTGGTCAGCTGAGATAGCACACATGACAACTATATTCAGGATGTCTGTTGTGTATGAGAGTACTCCAATAAACCACAGAAGATAGGTTAGTTAATGATGATGTTTACTAGTTGAAAGGTAGAGCGCGAATCCCCAGGCCAAGGCAACAAGGTGATTGCCTGTCTCGTGCGCGATCGATCTGACGTCATACTATACTTTGCCAGAAATGGCAGGAATTCTTAATACATTACAATGTCCATGGTTCTTGGATCCAAAGAGTTAGATAACAGTGAGCAATCAATCAACATATTATCAGCTATTCCTTTGAAAAAAGTATGTTGTTTCTACCGTCTGCTTTAGTAACCATACATATATAAACACTTACGTTTGACAAATCAGGGGCCTCACATTTTTCAGACATCCAGTTGTGGAATATTTTTAACTGCCACACACCCCTTTACTCATAATGACCTCTTTGAAGTTTTAAACAGTTTGGTTAAACTGTAATTTGTTTGTTTTCTCTGAAGTTTGTGAGATGGTGCTTACTGCTTGTTTGGTTAAACTGTAAGTATGTTTGTTTTCACTGAAAGCTGAAGTTCAACAAAGACTACATCGACCCTTGACCCTCAAAAGATCCAGAGCGACTTTGAACTTGCTGCCATTCGAGCAGAACTCCCTCAGGCTGAGGTTAACGGATGCTTCTTCCATTTCACACAAGC
This sequence comes from Haliotis cracherodii, assembly GCF_022045235.1. NCBI lineage: Eukaryota > Metazoa > Mollusca > Gastropoda > Lepetellida > Haliotidae > Haliotis > Haliotis cracherodii. The sequence goes on along the minus strand of NW_027266341.1, from coordinate 128,128 downwards.
TTTTGGGAGGAAGACCTAATATCTAGGATTGGCTGTTCTATACCGAGAAGACCCCCATGTGAAGAAGTGGTTTCAGAGAGCAGCTGGTTTGGCCCTTCTCTCCCACCAGGCGTGGTTCAAGACTTGTGTCTGGAAGCCATGAACTCCACCCCAGACATGTCTCGAGCTGGGTCGACGATGATGCCAGATTCCGGATACCAATGTGGAACTGTCATGATACTCAAGGCCTTGGAACAACAACAATCTGGAAGGGTTACAGTATCGGCTGAACAAATTTCTTCCTAATCGACACCCCAACATCTATCGTCTGATTGAAGTCATGAAAAATATTGAAGAAGCGAAGCTTATCCAGACTGACTTCGGTGCAGCGCCTCCAAGAATTAAGAGAACCGGCATCGAAAGAGAGCGGCACCTCCTCTGCCTGAAGGAACAACTGCGTCAGTCAGGGAGTGAAGACCCCAATGCAATTCCTGGATGCAGCAGGTTACATGCTAACTCTGGCTTGAATGACTGACAGTACATTGACATTGATGTGAAGTATTATTACTTCATGTATATAATGTAAAACTCCTTAAACTGTGCACCACTCTCTTTCAGTGTTGGAGGCGCTGATTATTGGAGGCGCTGTATCAAAGTCAATCTGGATAAGTATGAAGCAATAATGAATCAAGAATAAACACTGATTTTTATAAGTTTTGTTTTCTTTTGTACCTGTTGTCAGACGGTTGTTGACGACAGGACTAGTCTATTTGGATTTAAGGGAATATATCAAACACCTGATGTGCCCTCAACTATAAAAGTTGCTGTTTTAAGCTGTCTGATAAATGGTGTGTCTGACAAATGGGAGATGACCGGGAGATGAAAGCACATGGTGGAGAATAGCAAACTGCGATGTTTCGATGTAAATGAAGAGGAACCATGGTGTTCACGGAGTCTACGATGTGTGTTTGAGTACCTATTTTTGTTGTGCAATGGCTCCTGTATTTGACATGCATCAGAATGAAACCTCAGACTTTAAATTTTGTGTTTATTGCAAGTTGCACTTTAGAATGCGACCCTAGTGGGGTACGGCTATATCTGGTGATAATGCAGTATTATTAATACGGCACCAGCTAGACAACTGAGAGTTGGAGTGTTGTTTCCCTTTAAATCAAAATATTTTGTTTGAATTGAGATATGCATGTTAATTATGCAAAGTAGATCATACATATCAATATTGGTATTGATTTAGGGGTCTCTGGATTCAAATACTTTGTTTTACATACCTTAGGGACCAAAGAACCGGATATGCATGTTAATTATGCAAAGTAGATCATAAATATCAATATTGGTATTGATTTAGGGGTCTCTGGATTCAAATACTTTGTTTTACATACCTTAGGGACCAAAGAACCGGTAAGTTCTGACTCTATGTATCCAAGCATCTACATGATATGCTAACTTCCATAAATCTGCATCGGAGTAGAGCTCTATGTACACACATGATGCATGTACTCGCATGATGCATGTACACACATGATGCATGTACTCGCATGATGGATGTACTCGCATGATGTATGTACACACATGGTGGTTGAACTCACATAAAGTAGTACTCACATGATGCATGTACTCGCATGATGGATGTACTCACATAAAGTAGTACTCACATGATGCATGTACTCGCATGATGGATGTACTCGCATGATGTATGTACACACACATGGTGGTTGTACTCACATAATGCATGTACTCGCATGATGGATGTTCTCACATAAAGTAGTACTCACATGATGCATGTACTCGCATGATGGATGTTCTCACATAAAGTAGTACTCACATGATGCATGTACTCGCATGATGGATGTACTCGCATGATGTATGTACACACACATGGTGGTTGTACTCACGTAATGCATGTACTCGCATGATGGATGTTCTCACATAAAGTAGTACTCACATGATGCATGTACTCGCATGATGGATGTACTCACATAATGTAGTACTCATATAATGCATGTACTCACATGATGGTTGTACTCACATGATGTATGTACTCGCATGATACATGTACTCACATGATGTATGTACTCGCATGATGCATGTACACACATGATGTATGTACTCGCATGATGCATGTACACACATGATGGTTGTACTCTCATGATGCATGTACTCACATGATGGTTGTACTCACATGATGTATGTACTCGCATGATACCTGTACTCGCATGATGCATGTACTCACATGATGCATTTACTCACATGATGCATGTACTCAGATGATGGTTGTACTCACATAATGCATGTACTCACATGATGGTTGTACTCACATAATGCATGTACTCACATGATGCATGTACTCACATAATGCATGTACACACATGATGGTTGTACTCACATGATGCATGTACTCACATGATGTATGTACTCGCATGATGCATGTACTCACATGATGCATGTACTCAGATGATGGTTGTACTCACATGATGTATGTACTCGCATGATACATGTACTCACATGATGGTTGTACTCACATAATGCATGTACTCACATGATGCATGTACTCACATAATGCATGTACACACATGATGGTTGTACTCACATGATGCATGTACTCGCATGATGGTTGTACTTACATGATGGATGTACTCACATGATGTATGTACTCACATAATGCATGTACACACATGATGGTTGAACTCACATGTTGCATGTACTCACATGATGCATGTACTCACATAATGTATGTACTCACATGATGTGTGTACTCATAATGCATGTACTCACATGATTCATGTACTCACATAATGCATGTACTCACATAATGCATGTACTCACATAATATATGTACTCACATAATGTATGTACTCACATATTCTATATTACAATTAGCTTTGTAAACATAGTAAATGTGGTTAATCCACTGTTAATACTTCTAATATGAATTAAAAGATTAAATTCATTGTATCCTGTCATGACTTTTATGTTTGAATCCCCCTTTGATCATCCAGCTTAGAACTGGTCTTCAGTAACCCATGCTTGTCGTAAGAGGTGACTAATGTGATCGGCTGGTCAGACTCACTGACTTGCTTGATGCATGTCATCATATCCCAATTGTGTAGATTCATGATGTCAATCACTGGTTTGGTTCAAACTCAATTATTTACAGACCGCCTTCATATAGCTGGAATGTTTGTGAGTGCGCATTAAACGACAAATAAGCAAAGAACTGCCTCCATTTTTCCTTAATGTATGAAGAGTTTCCGGGTGTACGAGTGTGGGTCCGAGGGGCCAGTCCTGCTTCTCCTCCATGGAGGGGGCTTCTCTGCCTTGTCCTGGGCCGTGCTGTCTGTGAGTGACCTTCTATAAGCAGTGTCAGTATATTAGCAGTGTCATACCCCTCATGTTACAGGTTACAGGGATCACATGGTTCAAATACTATAGGAGTAAACCCCGAAGATCCCACAGTTGTGAGGACTGTGTGTAGCAAGGACATAGTCTCATGTGTAGAGTACACATTTTTAAACCAAAAACTACAGCGGTGTAGACATGGTAGTGGGATGGTAGTGGTAATGAGATACCCATTATGCATGTTATTCACACAGACAGTGAATTTCGTATATTGTCTCCCAAAAGCAAAATCATCATCTTCAGCAGTATCATGTAACACAGAAGCCCCCAAATCGGCCCGCAGTATGCCAGGTCCTGGCCTGTGTATATGTTACTAGTCCTGTCTTTGCACAATCTGGTTAGAACTGATATATGAGGCGGCCATGAGATAGGGCTTCTCCACCCTCTGATGTGTATTGTAGGTTAAGTAGGAAGAGAAGTGTTATAAACCACTGAAGCCATGCTTCATGTTCACATTCTTGGCATCAGAGGATCAGCAGTGTGTGCCAATAACATCAGTGTTAGCTTGTACACAGGAATATCCAGGGTAGAATTGGTCTTCAGCAACCAATGCATGTCATAAGAGGCGACTAACAGGATTGGATGGTAAGCCTCGCTGACTTTGGTTGATGCATGTCATCGTATCCCAATTGCACATTTTGATGCTCATGTTGTCAATCACTGGACTGTCTGGCCAGATTCAATTATTTACAGGCCGCTGTCATATAGCGGGAATATTGCTGAGTGGGCATTAGCCAACAAAAAAGCAAACAGCAGTTTCAACTAGATAATGTATATCATAGCATCATCTTCAACATATTAGTCTTTGTATGTGATTTATTGTATCATGAGCTCTATTCATGTTATCGGGGCGGTCGGGTAGCCTAGTGGTTAAAGCGTTCGCTCGTCACGCCGAAGACCCGGGTTCGATTCCCGACATGGGTACAATGTGTGAAGCCCATTTCTGGTGTCCCCCGCCGTGATATTGCTGGAATATTGCTAAAAGCGGCGTAAAACCATACTCACTCACTCACTCACTCTATTCATGTTATCAGAACTAATGAAATTTTGCTCACACTTATGACTAGTGACTGAGATGGCTAAAGTGACAGTATGAAGGATTTTATGGTTTAAGCATATTTTTATTTCATTACATACAAGCAACATTGCTTATTTCAATACCGCTCCTGATGACAGTGTAAATACCTAAATAAAAAATATATCCAAACTACAAATATCCTGTAACAATATAATAGAAAGGTTTAACTAATGTACAGCTCATGTACCACCAGCATAGATGGCATTACCATGATTCATCGTTAACATACACACTGTTATAGAACACTGTATAAATGGCTGACCGAGATTTAGTAATAAACATATAAACAGATACAATGATGTTATTGTTAGTCAACTTTTGAAATTTTGGTTACCATGAAGAACTGTTTGTAAATTATATCCACATAATAAAAATACAAAATAAAAATAAAAATACATATTGTGCCTAATATTTGGCTACTCTTTTCATGTGAACAGATAGTGAGTAGCATCTAACCGATATGGTGACCATTTTGGTGAACAGCCTGATCTATCTGATATATGTCTATTAACCTATATTGAGGATTTAATTCAATGTCATGAAGACGTGTTGACTTAGGTGCCTCTGTTTAGGATCTATAAATGCACATCTTTGGTTATATCCTTACGATAACCAATATGGGGATAGAGTATGCATCATCTAGCATGTTTGGGTATTCTCGATCAAGGCAAAATATGTGTCAGAAGATTTCATAATTTTTAATTCATATCAAGATATATAGGGATGTGACGATACAGGTGTCACACAATACCATACGTATCTCGATACAGAAGTCATGATATATAGAGAATCTCACCCGAGTGTCTTTAGATATCAAATATATCAATACGAGTTGATATATTTGATATCAAAAGACACTCGGGTGAGATTCTCTATAGTAGTGTCTTAAGTGTAAAAAGTATTGCTAACAGCTTCAGTAGCAGAGCCATTAGTGATGTCATTTGATTGTGACATCATGGTAACCAGTGATGTCACAATGGTCTGCAAAGCACTACACTGTAGATATCGCTTGATCTCACCCAAGCGATATCTCCTGTGGGAGCTAGTTTTGGATGATAAATAAGGATATGCTAGTATCTTGTTGCTGTATCACATATATATATATATATATATATATATATTATATCAAGGCAATGGGCTGTGTATTTGTTTGTCTTTTGCAGTGGAAGGATTTTAGAACCAATATGTCCATTAATATTGTACTAAGAACATGAAGATGTGCTGAATGAAAGTCTTCACACCACTATTGTTCTGATTTTCAGTGTGATGTGTCACGACTTGTCAAGTGTAGATGTGCAGCCCTGGACCTCAGAGGTCACGGTATGTCTACACAAATAACACACTGTTGATCTGTGATAGTGAGATTGATGATGTCCGAGGTCGCGGTATGTCTACACAAATAACACACTGTTGATCTGTCATAGTGAGATTGATGGTGTCCGAGGTCCAGTATGTCTACACAAATAACACACTGTTGATCTGTGATAGTGAGATTGATGATGTCCGAGGTCGCGGTATGTCTTCACAAATAACACACTGTTGATCTGTGATAGTGAGATTGATGATGTCCGAGGTCGCGGTATGTCTACACAAATAACACACTGTTGATCTGTGATAGTGAGATTGATGATGTCCGAGGTCGTGTTATGTCACACAAATAACACACTGTTGATCTGTGATAGTGAGATTGATGATATCCGAGGTCGCTTAATGTCACACAAATAACACAGTGTTGATCTGTGATAGTGAGATTGATGATGTCCGAGGTGGCGGTATGTCTACACAAATAACACACTGTTGATCTGTGATAGTGAGATTGATGATGTCCGAGGTGGCGGTATGTCTTCACAAATAACACACTGTTGATCTGTGATAGTGAGATTGATGATGTCCAAGGTGGCGGTATGTCTACACAAATAACACACTGTTGATCTGTGATAGTGAGATTGATCATGTCCATCATCTACAGAGATAAGTTTCACAAGACTACCATCATTAATTCAATATTTTGTGTTTTGTATTTATTTCTTCATAATATTTTGTCTTGTAGGTGATTCCATGACTTCAGATGACACCGATCTGTCTGCAGACACCATGGCAAAGTAAGTTTCAGAAAGCTCCAATGTCACATGTTCACCTCCATGGGGAGCTGGGCTTAGAATTGTCCTCAGCTGGTTGTAAAACATTGAGGGGTCAGGTTCTGTGACTTGGTTGATTCTGTGTTGCTCACAATATCAATCACTGGATTGTCTGGCCTAGAACAGAACCCTGTTATACATCACCCTCTACATTTGTGTATCTAAGAGACTTGGACGTTTTTTACTATATGATTCCTTGACACACTGAAGGTAGGGTGTTTGTGTGTACAGGGTATACCATCATGTTTGTGTTTACAGGGTATACCATCATGTTTGTGTTTACAGAGTATACCATCATGATGTTTGTGTGTACAGAGTATACCATCATGATGTTTGTGTGTACAGGGTATACCATCATGTTGTTTGTGTGTACAGGGTATACCATCATGTTGTTTGTGTGTACAGGGTATACCATCATGTTGTTTGTGTGTACAGGGTATACCTTCATGTTGTTTGTGTGTACAGGGTATACCATCATGTTTGTGTTTACAGGGTATACCATCATGGTGGTTGTGTGTACAGGGTATACCATCATGATGTTTGTGTGTACAGGGTATACCATCATGATGTTTGTGTGTACAGAGTATACCATCATGATGTTTGTGTGTACAGGGTATACCATCATGATGTTTGTGTGTACAGGGTATACCATCATGATGTGTTTGTGTGTACAGGGTATAGCATCATGTTTGTGTTTACAGGGTATACCATCATGGTGGTTGTGTGTACAGGGTATACCATCATGATGTTTGTGTGTACAGGGTATACCATCATGATGTTTGTGTGTACAGGGTATACCATCATGATGTTTGTGTGTACAGGGTATACCATCATGTCGTTTGTGTGTACAGGGTATACCATCATGATGTTTGTGTGTACAGGGTATACCATCATGATGTTTGTGTGTACAGGGTATACCATCATGTTGTTTGTGTGTACAGGGTATACCATCATGATGTTTGTGTGTACAGAGTATACCATCATGTCGTTTGTGTGTACAGGGTATACCATCATGTTGTTTGTGTGTACAGGGTATACCATCATGATGTTTGTGTGTACAGGGTATAGCATCATGTTTGTGTTTACAGGGTATACCATCATGGTGGTTGTGTGTACAGGGTATACCATCATGATGTTTGTGTGTACAGGGTATACCATCATGTTGTTTGTGTGTACAGGGTATACCATCATGTTGTTTGTGTGTACAGGGTATACCATCATGTTGTTTGTGTGTACAGGGTATACCATCATGTTGTTTGTGTGTACAGGGTATACCATCATGATGTTTGTGTGTACAGGGTATACCTTCATGTTGTTTGTGTGTACAGGGTATACCATCATGTTGTTTGTGTGTACAGGGTATACCATCATGTTTTTTGTGTGTACAGAGTAAACCATCATGTTGTTTGTGTGTACAGGGTATACCATCATGATGTTTGTGTGTACAGGGTATACCATCATGATGTTTGTGTGTACAGAGTAAACCATCATGATGTTTGTGTGTACAGGGTATACCATCATGATGTTTGTGTGTACAGAGTAAACCATCATGATGTTTGTGTGTACAGGGTATACCATCATGATGTTTGTGCGTACAGGGTATACCATCATGATGTTTGTGTGTACAGAGTATACCATCATGATGTTTGTGTGTACAGGGTATACCATCATGTTGTTTGTGTGTACAGAGTAAACCATCATGTTGTTTGTGTACAGGGTATACCATCATGTTGTTTGTGTGTACAGGATATACCATCATGTTGTTTGTGTGTACAGGGTATACCATCATGTTGTTTGTGTGTACAGGGTATACCATCATGTCGTTTGTGTGTACAGAGTATACCATCATGTTGTTTGTGTGTACAGGGTATACCATCATGTTGTTTGTGTGTACAGGGTATACCATCATGTTGTTTGTGTGTACAGGGTATACCATCATGTTGTTTGTGTGTACAGGGTATACCATCATGTCGTTTGTGTGTACAGGGTATACCATCATGTTGTTTGTGTGTACAGGGTATACCATCATGTTGTTTGTGTGTACAGGGTATATTATTTGGTACTTTGATATTTTAGTATAGTTTATGGCATCCTCTGGTCGGACAAGGTCTCTTCATGTACATAGCACACTATGCTTATGTCTCCTACTTGTATTTCTAACCTGGGTTTAATAGCCTTACATCGCATCACAACGGTATTATCACTTTCCGTTTCATATAATCCTACTTTTGTTCAAACTATTGGAATGCACAGCGGCCTTGCAAATCACTGTTTATTAATTAGTCCTTAATGGTATTACAGAACGTAATTACCTTAATGCCCCATTATAATCATCTTCTGTTTGTCAGTTTGGAATTTTTTAACTATGTAAATATGTGTATGCGTTTGTGTAAGTGCGACATACAGTTAGTCGTGCCTTCAGGAGCAACCTCGCATTTTTCACAGTTAAGTGGCTCAGTATGGCGAGCCAAGTCAGTCGACGGTGATCCACCAGCTCAAGATCGCAGACTATCAGTCCAGATCCAAATAGTTGCAAAGACGACGGTGACTTTCCCAATAGAAATTGGACTGCAAGGCATAGATATGCGGGAGTCATCTCCACGAGTGCGGCAGATGCAAATCCTCTCAATTGGATGATAGCGACACTGCAAAAGCTAATAAAACAGGACCTTGGCATTTCAAAAATGCCAGGGAATTTCAGACTACAGCAACTAATTCGATTCTATTTGGAGAACATGGAGGCCAAGCAGGCGACCTCCCCAGTGACAAGGGATGTAGACAATTCCGTTGTCGATTACCAAAGTGACAATAGTTGACCCACTTTAGAAGCCAACTCACTTATCAACACAGGGGGACAGTCATCCGTCTCAAATATAGCTGCCCCTATGCCAGAATCTGAACCTGACAGACTACAATTCACTGGTACAGACTGTCCAGAAACTGCAGGATTCCGTGAACCTCATCACAAACTCTGGCCTACCCGTGCTTAATCAGCCCAGTTCATGTACTAGCATACCACTTGGGCCATCTGCTACATCCCTCAGTACACTCCAACAGTTACAGGCCACTGTACCACAACCATCTACAACAGGATGAGAAAGTCGACCAGCCGCTGGCAATTTCACATTGTATACAGCCATGCCAGCATCAGAACATGTTTCCCAATGCAAAGGTAACTCAGCTAATAACAGTTTGTATTGGTCTTGGATGGACATCAAGGTTGTGTCAGCTTCCCTTTGGAAGCAAATAACTTTGCGGTATCTAATCGCTTTGTTACCCACACGCCCAGCTTGCCACTCCTTTTCTTTCCTTTTCAGCCGGTATGTGTCCTCTTCACCTGGAATTCTAATCACTTAAGCATCTATAGCATCTATTACAGGTACCAGCAGAGCAGATTGTATTCATGTATATGTAAATAAACCTGTACATATGTAAAATAGATTTTCAGGGCGCTTGTATATATGTAAAGACTACCTTTTAAACGATTCTGATATATTTAAAGAAACATGCCTTCTAAATAGCTGTTTGATATGTGTGATTATGTAAATAAACATGCCTTCTAAAAAGCTGTATATATGTATATGTGTGAATACCTGTCTCAACAATAAACTATGTCGAGGTGTGCGGGGCTCTTGTGGGCTACACTGCTAGTAACAAATTAACTTGCTTCCAAATTAATACTTGTGCTTAAGGCTACATACTTTTCAGCAGTAACCTTTCTGGGGTTACCTGCTTCTCAGTGGGAACCTTGTCTTTCCCGACTTTTCAGCCGGGGAATCTTAAAATAACTTACGTTGGGGCAAACAATTGCCACGTATATGGGTCCAGTGGCGGAAGTCGTCTTTTCAAACGGTAGCTGACAGTTGGATCCTTGACGGTAGTCACGACAATGGTTTTACTAATTGGGCCAGGCAGTGGTATCTGCTTTGGCCGGCTACGTGGGGCTGGGCAGCGGTAATCTGACTTAGGCCAGCAGTGGTAGCTGCTTTTGGCAGCATGGTAGTTGCCAAGCAATGGTAGCGTTTAAATATGCTACCGTGGGGGCCGGACAGCAGTAGCGGTCTCAGGCCAGCAGTGCTAGCTGCAAATCGCTGTTGGCCACGGTAGCATTTTTGTATACCCAACTAGCAATTTTATAGCCCTCTAGTACCTGCACACCCTCAGCCATTTAATCCAATCTCATCTTGTGTTTATATTATAGGCACGGGCATCCACAGCTTGGTGGCCTGTGCCTCACCTTGGCATATCGCGGGATAATTTCTTAGTCAACTGATATCAGGCCTTGAATCAGGTTTCCTCACTGGTATTCAGTATTGCCCTTCAAATTCTATAAAATGCAAGAATCTGCGCTCAGCTTTACAGGACACTGAAACAACGACTAATCTCATTCTCAGTGAAGTGCAGAAAGGCTACGTCATAGGACCCTTCGACTTCCCCCCCCCCTTTCCAAGCTACAGAATGAACCCAATTGGTGTGCAACATCCTCTAAGCCCTTGGCAAGGGCACTTACATGTATAAAACTGATATTACGGATGCATTCAAGTTAATCCCTATACATCCAAATCTATGGCATCTCCATGGCATTCACTCGCAGGACAAGTACTACTTTCACACCAGGTTAGTTTTTGGCTCTCGATCTAGCCCCAAGATATTTGACCTCCTATCACAGGCTATTTGCTGGTTAGCAACCCATCACAATGGCATTCAAAACATTCTACGTCACCTGGATGATTTTATATGCTTCGAGAACTGCCTACACAAAGGTGTAAAGACTGTGGCAGCTTTGATGCAACTCTTCAAAGACCTAAACATTCCACTGTTGGCAAAGAAAACTGTAGGCCCTTCTCAGTGTGTGGATTATCTAGGCATTACTCAGGACACAATCAGAATGGCATCACGTCTTCCCTGCAAAAAAGTTGATAGACTGATTCAAGTCATGGATTCCATTGAAGGGAAGCGAAAGTGTGCAAGAGACAACTCCTGGTACTCATTAGACGCATGAACTATGCTATGCAGGGTATTCGCCTGGGCATGAGTTACCTGTTGCGAAAAGCGCATTCAGTCAAAGAACTGCATCATCTGGTCTCTCTTAACAAGCAGTGTTCACAGGATTTTAACATGTGGAGGCTCTTTCTACAAAATTGGAATGGACCATCTTATCAGTGCCCCAGACTTTAGCCTATTCACGGCTGCCTCCAGCACTGTAGGCTATGGAGGTTATTTTCAAGGCTGGTGGTTTGCTTCAGCTTGGTCAGCGGAATTATCTACATTGTTACAGAAGGACAAATCTATGGCCTTGCTTGAACTATTTCCTATCATCAATGCAGCAGTGCTCTGGGGTCTCCTGAAGGGAAAGAAATCTATCAGATTTTGTTGTGACAATACAGCAACTGTTGAAATCATTAATAGGGGAAGATCCAAATATGCCACCATTATGCAATTTATGCGTAGACTCACCTTCATAGCCATCAATTGTAACTTTGTGTTCTCTGCCCTTCATGTACCTCGTGCAGATAACACAATAGCTGACGCCTTGTCTCGGTTGCAGATAGAGAGATTCAGGGATCTAGTCCCTTTTGCCAAGAAGACCCTTACGCAGTTCCCTTCTTTGTCACAGCTACCCCTAAAAAGGAATCTGTACGAACTCTGGAACAGTGCCTTAGCTTCATTGACCCACACTGTCAACCGGGCTGGATGCAACGCATTCCTTTCCTAGTGTTCTTGATGACCTGTGGTATAGAGTGTTGTTGACTAATCTACCCTATCTAACAGAAGATGTCTTACTGCATAACACAGCCACCATCAAGACGTATTTGTGTGGGATTAGGTTCATGTACCTCAAGTACGACATGACCAACCCCAGTATCAATGGCTCAAGAACTCACCTCGAGACAATCATCAAGGCTATCAAAAAGCTGCAGGGCAGTTCCTCAAGTACCAGACTGCCAATCTCAATCACTGTACTCACAGACATGTGCATTAAGCTATACCAAGGTGTGTTTAACCCCTATATTGATCTACTTATGAGGACGGCCTGTTGTATGGCTTTCTTCGCCTGCTTGAGATGTGTCAAATTTACCTGCAATGCTTATAACCCAACAATACACTTGTCAATCAATTCCGTTTCATTTAACAACGAGCTTTCTACAGCGTTTGTGCGTCTTAAGGCTTCGAAGACAGATCCATTCCGGAAAGGTGTCGTCATCACGTTACACTGGCTGTACGAGACTCTGTTGTGCTGCCCAGTTAGGACACTTCTGCAATACCTTGTTCTTCGCAATCAGAGGCAGTCAAATCCTTTAGATTCTCTGTTCCTCATGCCTAATACTGTAGCATGGACAGAAAAATTTTCATTGACCATTTAAAACTTAAAAGTGACCGGGTATGACCACACAAATTACAATGGACATTCATTTAGAATTGGTGCGGCCACCACTGCAGCAACAGCAGGCATCCCAGATCATATGATCAAAACCTTAGGACGTTGGTCGTCGGACTGCTACAACTGCTACATATGCACAGAACAACGCAGCATCCATCAAGCCCAAGTGGCCATGGCACGGTTGTAACCTGGCACAGAGTAATGGTGATTAGACCCCTGAGGCACAGTGTGCCAGAGACACGTTTTATGTTAATTGAACAGTGACTGTAGAGACTTTCACGGATATACTCACACATCATCCCCCGTTTGGGCAAGTCCAGTATTTGTCAGGTATGACGTGCAGGCCATACACCCCATGTGTCATAATTCGCTTTCAGTCAACCATGTTAATATGTTATGACCCCCTTTTTTGCTATATATATGTCTCATCATTTTGGTGATTCTCAGTTATTTCATAACTTTGTTTTGGGTATGTATTACCCCAAAATAATCTGTCAATAATTCATAGTTGCTTTCTTTTGTAGCTAGTTTATACCCATCGTGGTATCATTTGTCAGCGACACTGTTATCTTTAGCTAGTTTGTAAGCGAATGTTCTGGTGAACTTTGGCCAGGTACTTGAAATGTTCGCACTTGATTGGAGTTTGTGAAAACTGGGAGCATTCGTACAAACGCTGAGTGCTTCGCGGATTTTGTAGCTTGTGGGAATCATGGGGCACATGAAATTGACTATGTAAACAGAAAGCTTTGTGAAAAATAAAGTCAGTTTGAACAACACTGCGTAATAACACTGTTATCTGTAGCTTGTCTGGCGTCAGACTACAGTTGACTGAAGGCGTAACTCAAATGTCATCACGTAGCACACCCATAGTTAGCTTACCCATTGGGGTATATTAGTTGTGTTTTATTTCATCAATAAACAGTGTGCTACAAGCTGAACAAGAATCCCAAATTAAGCCAAAACAATAAATATTTTATTTAACATTTGCCTGTAACATCTAACCCTAACCCTGTCAGAATCCTAAGAAATAAACTTGTTGTTTGTGTGTACAGGGTATACAATCATGTTGTTTGTTGGACAGAGATGTTGGTGATGTGGTGACCTCGCTGTATGGAGAAGATCCCCCTCCCATCATCCTTGTTGGCCACAGGTAAGGACGCTCATAGTAGAGACACTAGGGGACATACTGCACTTCATGTGTTACTGGGAGACACTAGAGGACATACTGCACTCCATGTGTGACTGGGAGACACCAGTGGACATACTGCACTCCATGTGTTACTGGGAGACACTAGTGGACATATTGCACTCCATGTGTTACTGTGAGACACCAGTGGACATATTGCACTCCATGTGTTACTGTGAGACACTAGTGGACATACTGCACTCCATGTGTTACTGGGAGACACTAGAGGACATACTGCACTCCATGTGTTACTGGGAGACATTAGTGGACACACTGCACTCCATGTGTTACTGGGGGACACTGGGGGACATATTGCACTCCATGTGTTACTGGGAGACATTAGTGGACAAACTGCACTCCATGTGTTACTGTGAGACACTAGTGGACATACTGCACTCCATGTGTTACTGGGAGACACCAGTGGACATACTGCACTCCATGTGTTACTGGGAGACATTAGTGGACATACTGCACTCCATGTGTTACTGGGAGACATTATTGGACATACTGCGCTCCATGTGTTACTGGGAGACGTCAGTGGACATACTGCACTCCATGTGTTACTGGGAGACATTAGTGGACATACTGCACTCCATGTGTTACTGGGAGACATTATTGGACATACTGCGCTCCATGTGTTACTGGGGGACACTAGGGGACATATTGCACTCCTGTGTTACTGGGAGACATTAGTGGACATACTGCACTCCATGTGTTACTGTGAGACACCAGTGGACATACTGCACTCCATGTGTTACTGGGAGACATTAGTGGACATACTGCACTCCATGTGTTACTGGGAGACATTATTGGACATACTGCGCTCCATGTGTTACTGGGGGACACTAGTGGACATACTGCACTCCATGTGTTACTGGGAGACACTAGTGGACATACTGCAATCAACGTGTTACTGGGAGACACCAGTGGACATACTGCACTCCACGTGTTACTTGGAGACACTAGGGGACATACTGCACTCCATGTGTTAATGTAAGACACTAGTGGACATACTGCACTCCATGTGTGACTGGGAGACATTAGTGGACATACTGCACTCCATGTGTTACTGGGGGACACTAGTGGACATACTGCACTCCATGTGTTACTGGGAGACACTAGAGGACATACTGCACTCCATGTGTTACTGTGAGACACTGGGGGACATATTGCACTCCATGTGTTACTGGGAGACACCAGTGGACATACTGCACTCCATGTGTGACTGGGAGACACTAGAGGACATACTGCACTCCATGTGTTACTGGGAGACACTAGAGGACATACTGCACTCCATGTGTTACTGTGAGACACCAGTGGACATACTGCACTCCATGTGTTACTGGGAGACACTAGAGGACATACTGCACTCCATGTGTTACTGTGAGACACCACTGGACATACTGCACTCCATGTGTTACTGGGAGACACCAGTGGACATACTGCACTCCATGTGTTACTGGGAGACACTAGAGGACATACTGCACTCCATGTGTTACTGTGAGACACCAGTGGACATACTGCACTCCATGTGTTACTGGGAGACACTAGAGGACATACTGCACTCCATGTGTTACTGTGAGACACCAGTGGACATACTGCACTCCATGTGTTACTGGGAGACACTAGAGGACATACTGCACTCCATGTGTTACTGTGAGACACCAGTGGACATACTGCACTCCATGTGTTACTGGGAGACACTAGAGGACATACTGCACTCCATGTGTTACTGTGAGACACCAGTGGATATACTGCACTTCATGTGTTACTGGGAGACACTAGAGGACATACTGCACTCCATGTGTTACTGTGAGACACCAGTGGACATACTGCACTCCATGTGTCACTGGGAGACACTAGTGGACATACTGCACTCCATGTGTGACTGGGAGACATCAGTGGACATACTGCAATCCATGTGTGACTGGGAGACATTAGTGGACATACTGCACTCCATGTGTTACTGGGAGACACAAGTGGACATACTGCACTCCATGTGTTACTGGGAGACACTAGGGGACATACTGCACTCCACGTGTTACTGGGAGACATTAGTGGACATACTGCACTCCATGTGTTACTGGGAGACATCAGTGGACATACTGCACTCCATGTGTTACTGGGGGACACTAGTGGACATACTGCACTCCATGTGTTACTGGGAGACACTAGTGAACATACTGCAATCAACGTGTTACTGGGAGACACTAGTGGAGATATTGCACTCCATATGGCTCTCTTGATGCTTTGTGTTTAACCGTGGGCTCTGTTGTTGCACTGTGTTTAGCCGTGGGCTCTGTTGATGCTTTGTGTTTAACCATGGGCTCTGTTGATGCACTGTGTTTTACCATGGGCTTTGTTGTTGCACTGTGTTTAGCCGTGGGCTCTGTTGATGCACTGTGTTTAACCGTGGGCTTTGTTGTTGCACTGTGTTTAGCCGTGGGCTCTGTTGATGCACTGTGTTTAACCGTGGGCTCTGTTGATGCACTGTGTTTAACCATGGAGTAGTATAGGTAATGGGGGTTCTGCCGCAACTCCACAGGAGCTGGATTCATATACCTATACTGCTACTACAGGTGGCATTTTTTATGTGTAAATGACTATGTGATTCAACGATAGTCATGAGTCGTATTAAAAGAAACATCAATATTAATTAATAATGAATAAAATTTACTATAGCGAGGATATTGGAAAGGTGTAGGAGCAATAAAAAAATTAGCCACCGCGGCTAAGATATGTAAAGATGTGGCCAAGGATTGGTTAAAGAAACAAGCGATGTGGCAAATATATTTACCGGCACCACGTTATATACCGAGGAAGAAGTTTGATATTTTTACAACGAATGAAGTTCATCAGGCTGACCTTTTGTTTCTTCCCCACGATAAGGTAAAACGCAAAACGTATAAATACGCTTTAAGAGTAGTGGATGTGGCTAGTCAATACAAAGAGGCTGAACCATTAACCTCAAAAGATTCAACAGAAGTAGCTAATGCACTGAGTCGCATATATAAACGCGGACCACTAAAATGGTCTAAGCTATTTCAAGTAGATCCCGGTCGTGAGTTTATGGGATCGATAACTAAATTGTTAACAAAGCACAATGTCGAAATCAGGCGCAGTGAAAGAGAGGCCTATCGCAGACAAGCTATCGTCGAAAGATTTAACAGGACATTAGCGGAACGTTTGTTTGGCTATCAGTATGGGATCGAAATGAAATCCGAGCGATTGAGATCAACCGAATGGGTGACACGTTTATCAGCCGTTGTATCAGCGCTGAATAATGAAGTAACGAGATTAATAGGGAAGAAACCATCCGATGCTATTAAAATGAAATCCGTGACTTCCGAATCTTCAGCACCGAGGAGAGGCAAAGAACGAAAACTTCCGGATAGAGTAAGGGTAAGATATTTATACCAGGCCGGTGAACTCAAAGGAGGCCTATGTCGTGCAACCGATCCTATATGGTCCCTTAAGACGCATAACATTAGTCGATTGGTTACGAAAGAAGGAGAGCCAAGGGATTGACTTAGGGCGCGATTCCGCGATATTCTCGCACAGTTACCACAGATATTGCGTCAACATTTATTCAGTGCGATTGAAAATCGCGTACATGTATCCGTTTTCTGTTCAACAGTTTCATCTGCAAAAACCTAGAAAAAAGTTATTTTGCATAAATAAAAATATACAGTATATTATTTCTAAAAATATCAATAAAAACGTACACGACACGGACACGAGCCGAAAGCAGGTGCTGTCAATTTGTTAACAACGAGTTGCATACTCGAAACACTGCGTGCGATCTCTCACTGTGCATAACCGATTCGTATGTCACCGTATGGAGCTTTGCCGCCGAAGTGCGCAATCAAGCACGGGGAAAAAACCTGGTTATGCCAGCGCCCTCTGTTGGCAGATTGGACTTTGTCATGTTTCTTGGGATATTTAAATTCTGACGATGACACCAAAAAGAAAACATCTGAAACTGCCTTCGGAACAAACCCATACTAAAATTCTTTGGAAATGAACATGATTCAGGAGACGGGAGAGATAAAAGCCACGGAGTTGACAATGATGGAGATGACAGCGAATGTCATCACGAAAAGCAGAATGCTAGTTCCGGTTGCATCAACACGGGTAAAACCAAAGGAAGAGCGGGCAATCGTCACATGTCTTAAAGTTGTCAACTGGATGGCAAAAGAGGGAATTCCATTGTCGAAGTACGAAAGTTTACTAAATTTATTAAGAGAAATAAATACACCAAATTTTGAATCTCTGAGCGTCAACAATCATGTCACCTACGCCAGTTACAAGTCTGCCTGTGGATTTCTAGATGCAATTTCGACGACTATTGACAGATCTTTGACCGAAACACTACACAAATCCCCGGTCCTGACAATATTGACCGATGAAAGCACGGACATTGCCGTCCACCATAAGTTGTAGATCCACACACCATGATGCCAACCACAATGTTTTTGACAGATCTAAGGATAACCTCAGCAACTGGCAAAGGAATATTTGATGCCATCCAGGATCATCTTGCGGAAAGGAAGATTCCGATCATGAAAGTATCAGGTAATATTTTATTTCAATAATTAATGAAATTATTGATATTACAGTTAATTGTGTAGTCTGACTCTTATAGTATCGCAGCCTGTATATTATCGTGATACTGGTAGACTTAATCTCATAATCTCATAATCCACACTCCCTTTGTCTACTAATTCACAATATTTCATGGCTTGATCGAATACAGGACTGGCTGCAGTATGTCACGGCAACTCGTAACTATATACTTCAACTTTTTAAAAATAATTTCTGGATTATATTTTCGAAATTGGTTAGAAAAGAACCCATTTGTTTGGGTGATGTCCCTTGACACAACCTATGTTGTATGTATACTGATTATGCATTCATAACAAGAAGATAGGATACCCATAACCGAGATAATAGAGTTGAGTAGCTAATGACAGGTACGAACATTGTTTATCAAACTCCCAGACGTCCCCTAAGAAAAGCAGCGTGGATCAATCCTAGATGTGTCGTGCTTAAGTTTGATAAATAACAAGCACCATTTTGCATATGACATGAATAGGTTTGTAAGCGTGCCGTGTGCACCATTACGATCTATTAATTAACTACCGCGATAATCAATTGTCATGTTTTTTATCTGCAGGATTAGGTACGGATGGAGCATCTGTGATGACTGGAAGAAAGGAGGGGCTTACTGGCTAATTTCTGAACGTCAACCCGCACATCATAAACACGCACTGCTCTGCTCATAAAGTAGCCCTTTGTTCAGAACAGGCAGCCGATGAAGTTCCAGGTAAATTGATGTCACATGTTATAATGTAAAAAAGGTGTTATTGAAATATAATGATTAATCTGTATTGTCATTGATATACAAGGTATAATTTAATTGTTAATGAACTTGATATAATATTGTTTTACACAGGAACAATTCTAAAAAAATAAATATAATATGATATATGATAATAAATCCACACTAATAACTTGAAATGAGTTTTAGGTTGCTTTCATTTCATATTTCAGGAATGATGTACTACCAGCTTATTCTTGAATCCCTATTCTATTACTTCAAGAAGTCAGCGTTAAGGGTGGACAACCTGTCAGCAGTGCAAAAGCTTCTCGATGAACCAACACTGAAATGTAGAGAAGTCCATCAAGTCAGATGGCTTAGCTTCTATCAAGCCCTGGAAGCCATATACAGGACATTAGATTCTCTCCTCTCTTACTTTAGCACAGCAAGTGACGCAAAAGCACAGGGACTTAAAAAGAAAATTGGACAAGATTTCTTCATAAGCATGACCTATGCCCTCATGGACATACTTCAACCTATCATGAAGATGACTTTATTCTTCCAGCGGAAGGATATCGATATTGGCAGTGTTCAGGTATGTAACATTCATTTTAACCTTGTATTTTGAGATTGTATTCAATGGCTGAATGCATTATAAAACTAAGCACGCTAAAACCTTATTGGTCCTGTTATAAGTGAAAGACAGCAGCAAAGCCATAACATTGATATTAAAAGTGAATAGAGAAAAAATGGGAAGTTTTAATGACATTTGCTCCAGACTTGGTGCCGAATATTGGCCTCTGAACAGGCCTTGATAAATACTCTATTGATCCTGATGTTTAATGTTGTTAGAGGTACACCATAGAAGTAAAAGATATAATTGTTTTAGATTTTGCTAGTTTCTTAATCATGAAATGATTGTTGTTTGAAGTTGTTTTGAAACTCTGCGTGTCTTGATTGAAAAAAGGCAGAAATTTCATTTTTAAGTGATTTTCTGTTCACAGGCAGTGATTGATTCCTGCATTAAAGACCTTAGAGCACTCTTGGAGCCAGAGGTTGATGGGGAAGGACTACCAAAACCAACATTCATGCACCAGCTGAAGACCCATCTTTGTGATGGGTTTTTCAAAGGGAATCATGCAATCAGGAAGTCCTCCTTCATTTTCGAGAAGACCACAGTGGACTTCATTAAAGGTCTCATCGACATCAACAAGAGGTACTGAAACATTATCAAGATATTTAATTAAAGCATAAAATGTATTAGTATTTCACAATAGAAATACATACATGAACATGCTGAATGTCTTAAAATATGCATCACAGTGAATGAATGTGTGGCTGTCACTTCAGCTTTACAATAGCAGATAATGATATGAGTACTCCCTTCCTGTAAAAAAGCAACACAACATAATTGACCTCAGTTTATTATTTTTTTATTTCAGATTCCCAGACAAGCAACTCATGACAAGTATGTGTGTCTTTGGCATGAGACCTGTTACCTTCTTGTCTGAGGAAGAGCTCTCTGAGTGGGGCAATGAGTCCCTTGATGTTCTTCTTGATCACTTTGCTGTTGACAAAAGTCACACTTTCAAGGATGTGTCTGGACAGAAGACATCAGTCAGCCAAGCGATTATCAACAGAGAGGAGAGTAAGAAGGAGTGGACGAAGCTCAAACAAGTGGTGAGAGTTCAAGGGTATCCCAGACACTCCACCACTGCTCTGTGGGGCTTGGTTCAGCAGTACCATTCTGCTGACTTTCCCAATATGTTGAAGCTGGCATCATTGGTTTTAACACACCCTGTTCATACATCTGACTGTGAGAGGGCTTTCTCTGCACAAAATCTAGTAACAACACCCCTCAGAAATAGGCTATCAGCAGAACACTGTGACAGATTAATGCGTGTCATGATTCAGGGGCCACATTTGACAAAATTTAATTTCAATTCTGCTTTGATTGAGTGGAGAGGGCAAAAAGAACGAGCAATCTTCCGGCAGAAAGGCTGCACAGACAGTTGCTGATCAGTCCCTCAGTGGTTAGACGTTATTCATATTGTTACAGTTATCGTTTCATTGATCTTGTCTAAGAAAAGAGGAATAAAGACTTGTGCGGAAATTGAATACAAATGAATTATAAGTCTGCCAAACTACATTTGTTCTGTTTTTTATTATTGATATAAGTTAAAACATGTAACATTCATTGCATTATAATTCGAGTCACAAATAACGAAATTCAAATAGTTTCAACTGTTTTAAGACAAATATCTCTATTCTAATGATTAGCAAAATCTCATCACACTCCCAAAAATCTCATTGCTTTTGGACCAGGGGAGATTTTCTCTCACAGGTAAAAAAATCCAGGATAATCCCTGAGAGCCTATTCTTTATTATCTTCAATATGGACCGTGTAGGGCATTTGTACGAGAAGAGTTGTTCATAGTTCCCAACGGTACGGTATTACCACCATAACCATAAGCATAGGTAGTTACACCATCATTATCAATCCATCTCTTTGTATCTAAGGGGGATAATGATGTCTTGTTCATTCTTAATCCATATATCCTATGATCGTAACTTCTTAAAGAGTTCATCTCGTGTTTGAACGTTCTACCGTTGAATAATGATTCTTTATACTGTTCGTGTTTGATATGCTTTTTTACCACATACTTCTTAACACCCTTAGCTTTTCTTATCTCTCCATTATCAGACTTTTTTATAGAATACATCTTAGGTCTTAATCCTACATACTTCGCCATAGGGGTCCCTGCACATTCATCCTTCATCTTACCTAACACCTTTTTATTTACTACGCTGTGCAGTGGATTACCTTCAGGGTAATCGCTCGTGTCGTACATATCTAATTTTTCTGCCATATCTTTATACACATCCTCGGTTTGTATTTCCATCAACAAGGAATCTGTGTCGGTATATAACACCTCGCATCTATCGCCGTATTGCTTCTTAAGTTCGTTGTAATAAAAGTCATACATTAAGTGTTTTGACAAGTCGAGAATACTCATACCGCCGTACACCGGTCTGTTGAATTTTATATTACTCTTCTGCATATGCAACGCAGCTAAGTCGTTATCGAATATCTTGCTTCTGTTAAAAGCCGGACTGGCTATAAGTTTCCTGAGTCTTTCTTCCTCATTAGATCTGACTAATTTAACATCAACACGATTCCTTAGATTCTCCATAGTTTTACCAAATACCGAGTTATTCATGAGCTTATACAGATTCTTTTCGAAATCGCTGGTAGCTATCTTTCTTAAATCTTGTGTTCAACCTTATATAGGGCTCCATCCAAGGGCTTTGATCAAACTTTAGAACACTGTGTATTTTCTTAAGTTTCATACCTAACGATAGATACAACTGGAGATTTCTGTAGTGAACTATATATTTTGTCTTATCCATCAAATTTGGTATGAGTTTTTCTACGTTAGCTAACCTACTATTACCCATCAAGGAGTGTTGATATTCCAACATCCAATCTTTATTAACCATTAATCTTTCGGGAGCTAGCGGATAACTGTTATGGTCTTTATGTAACGAACTTGGATATTCCAAGTCAACTTTTAGTATGTACCCTGTATTCGCATCATTATTATGGATATTATTCACATTGATATCATCGACCCATTCATAACCACCTGTGGGTAAAGGTTGACTCATAGCCCATCCGTACAAATTGTTAGCGTCGAGATATAATATATGCGTGTCAGGTTTACTCGGATCGTATCCTTCCACTAATTTATTATTAGCCTTAGAATACCTTTTCGCTGCCATCAATATACCCCCCTCTTAATCCTTTCTCAATAAACAAGTGCATATCGTAATCTGTGAGTAGTTTTAGTTCTATGCCGGTCTTCTTCAAAAATGCATCCCACGATAGTCCGGGACTGGAATAGTACCATGCCGGGTCCAAGCCGTATTGTTTTAAACACGTCTTTCTAAATATCTCGAATATATCGGCGAGTAACAGTACATCGGTTTTTAAGTACAAATCGTGATAATAGCCTAAATTTGTACAACCTAATTTATCCCAGACCGTCAGAGCGTGTTCATAATCGGCATCTGTTATTTTAGATTCTGTTAAGTTACTATAGAATGATTCGAGGGGTGGTAATTCAGTTTCTTCGAATCTAGACCAATCATCCATATATTCGTAAGGATATACACCTTTTCTCAGCAACAAAT
This sequence comes from Haliotis cracherodii, assembly GCF_022045235.1. NCBI lineage: Eukaryota > Metazoa > Mollusca > Gastropoda > Lepetellida > Haliotidae > Haliotis > Haliotis cracherodii. Next base: position 104,437 of record NW_027266341.1, on the reverse strand, counting down.
GACGAGTTAACCTATCGGTATATTGATTTGTTATCGCGAAGTCATCGGGATTGTTCGCATTAGCTAAATTGTCCAGGGAAGATAACAGAAACTGTACGGAGTCTATGAATCTAAGCCCATTACTTTGCTTTATTCTAGATTTCCCATCCTTGTCCCTATAATGTATAGGTTTAGTCAACGAGAACGATATGTATTTTTCCATATTATTAGGAATGCACGTTAAACCGCCGTCGGTCTTTGAGATAGCTTGCATAATTAGATGTGAATCGTATCCCCTAAGGTTGTGAAACACAACGGGGATGGGTATTGTTTGAGAATTCATTTTTAGTTTCAAGTTACACTCGTCATGCGCGGCTCCCCGATAATTACCCGTGACGTGACAATGATTTCTTACGGAATCCCCATCCAGGGGTTTATTACAAACATGACAACTAGTTGACTTCTTATGAGCCCTCCAATCATCCCTCGTCATACACATGGGTTTCTTACACGATAATTTTTCCCTGATTATTCTCTCTTCATTTTGTAGATATTCTAGGAACTTTCCCGCTGCATCGGGACCTCTGTAAATCACGGGAGTGTTTGTTTTCCCATCATACCTTACAACTATATATCCAAACCCACAAGGAATATGTTCTTGAGTTTTGTACGTAAAACTATCTTGAGTTTCTTGATTATTTCGTTCAGTATTTTCTATGGGTTTGATAAGCGCTTCGAAGTTGGCGTAAATTACGTACGGTACTGGCATTTGATTACAACAATGTTCAAATTTTAATATATTTTTTCCCTCTTTAGGCATATCAATCCTGATAGCAGTCTGTCCAACACCTCTGCAGTCTTCTTTATGCGCTTCTAATAGATCTTGTCTGCTGTACCCATGTAGGCATCTTTCGCAGAAATATTTCTTTTCCTTATGTTTTGTTTGATCGTATAATAGCCTGTTTAAACTCTTTATCCATGTATAATGATATTTTCCATCTTTTTTTATCAGAAATGAATTGATTCTGGGAATATGTTCCGGAGCGGAGCTTATCCTGTGTACAACAATTCCTTTAGAATGTCCGAAAACATTTATAGCTAAATTATTTTGCTTTTCCACCTTATCAATTTGTGATATTGGTGTAGGTTCGTCTATACCACCGAAGTTGAGTCCATCGTTTTGGGGATAGCTAGAAGGTCTATTTGCAATTTTAGAATCTACGGGGAACAATGCAGATCTTAGCATCATTCTTAAACAGTCATCGGATTTATTTTTTACGTTAATTATGGCTTTTTTCTTCTTATAATATGGGGGTAAATCTATATAAGATCCTCCTTTGAAGGGCATATAATTTGCTATATCTAAATATAAACTATCGATTTTATCCACACCCCAACCCGAACTTCTATTAGTCCAGCGTTCTAAAGTTTCCTGTATCCTCTGAATTGATGTATCTAATGATGTGTTTATAGTATCGGATTCGGTTATAACTTGATTGCTACGGAAATATGGTTCGGTATATTCGGTGCTATCGTCTGTGTTACTTTTACTCAATAACATTTTAACCGTCAGCTGGTATTTTATACTATGTAAATCATCTAACTCGTTAATTTTACTCGATATGATTGGCTTAATATCGTTAACATCCATGTTGGAATTAATATCCATCTTCCAACCTCTTAGATATTTACCAACGCCGGCCGATGTGGGTACAAATATTAATTCTTGTTGTTGAATATTATCATCATCATTATGTTGATTATCAACATCATCAATATTATCTAGTAAAGCGATCAATTCAGCTCTTCTCATTCGAGAATAACCTCTCAGCCCACTGCTTCTCGCTCGAGCTTTGAGTTCTCTAATAGTCTGGGGTTTGTTGTATTCCAAACCGAGTAAATCGATCAATTCAGCTTTTCTCATTCGAGAATATCCACGTAGACCACGTTGCTTTGCCATAGCCTTCAACTCTCTGACAAAAACCATTGTGGTTGAATGGTATATGCAAAATGATTCATTTGTCTAAGTGGTTGTTTTTTTCATATATTTAAATACGTATTCTCCCCAACCTATTCCTCTCATTGATGTAATCTCTCTTCCTAGCATAAACAAACTGGTTCCTGACCCTATCAGCACCGTGTTTCTTACATAAACAATAACGACCTTTGACCCCTATCCCGCATTCAGAACACGTATAGTTTATATTTCCGCGCTTGATGTAATAATTGTGTATGCCGCAGTAAATATCAACACAGCGTCGGTTACATAGAGTCGTCTTCCCCATGAGTGTGAATATGCAATGATTCATGGTTTTAGATCTATCATATCATTTGTCTAAATGCAAATCACATCTACGCTAGTGATGTGTAGCCACAGCTGTCACTCTGGCTTATGAGTAGTCATGGTATAGCTGAAAATCAATACAGCAGATAACCCCATAATCACAAATGCGTCCTCGCGGTCTTTCTGAGCCTCTGACGGTGTATAAAACTGACTCATTGTTGATCTCGGTATTGGGTCAATTTTTTTCCCATAAACGAGGAAGTATTCGTGCATGGCAGATTCGACATCCTTAAACGTTTGAATTGAATGTCCTTCCTTACGCATTTCTTCACGAATAAAGTCTAATCTCTTCATTCTCTGTCGCGTATATTGTGACTGGGCTGCTTCGAGTTGTTCTAAAGCTTTATTATGTCTTTTATGCTCCTCTTCCACTTCTTTAGCGTTTGATTCCTTCAAAGTAGAAAATAAATAATTACTCCCCGAAAAAGCTAGAGCATTAACAATAGCTCCACCGACCATCACCGCAATTGTTGCCATAGTATATGAATATAAATATAATAATATTTGAGTTATTTATTAATTTCGCTTTCCTCGCCAGTCCTCCCTTTCTTCCTGCGGCTATTTTCAAAGGATTCTTTGTCACTCTGGGTTGTTTTTTTGTTTGTGGTGGTTCCTCATTCACTAGTTGTTCCTCGTTCACATGTTGTTGCGTTTCCGCAATCTGTTGTGGTGTCACTTGAGTCTCCATTATTTATTTGAACTTCGTTCTTTATCTTATTAAATGGGCAGGTATGTTTAAATTGACAATACTTAGCCGTTATTAAAGCTGTGGTGAACGGAGCTAAAAACATTCTGTATCTTTGATAAAACTCACAGCTCACTGAGCTTATAGCGTGTTCAATGAATGGGTCTTTCTCGAGAGATTCGCATAAATACATGCAATGTTCTGCCGGGAAAGAGAGAAATGTACTAGCTAGGACTGTGTATAGTTGTAATATAGCCGACCCTATCGTTTTAGTCATGGTAGCTCCCAGTCTAGACTCGTAACGCGCGTACAGTTTTTTAATTTCTTCGTCGGTCATGTTATCAATTTTTTCGATGGTATAATTTCCCCCCAAATATTGGGAACATTTTCCACCGGCTACCAAAGCCGCGAGTCTTTCTCTATGTTTATCTAAAGATTTATCTGTAACTACTTCAGCATCTGCATCAGATTCTTTGAGCATTTGTTCGATGAGTTCGTCGCATTCAATAATGTAATACCTAAGGAGATCTTTAAGTCTAACATAATATAATATGGCAAATCCAATACAACCCGTAATAATGAACTGTTGCGAAAGAATGATGATTTCGAACCACATTTTATGTCATATTAGCCGCTAATGTTCAATTTGCTACATTTTGCTATAATTTTGCCACATTTTTGCTATAATTTTGCCACATTTTTGCTTCATTTTGCTAAGCAATTGCATAAGCAGCTGGTTGATTGGTTTTTAATACGAGTTTACAGTGCTTCGTTGCCGATAACAGTTTTCTGACTTTATCTCGTTCGAGCTTGGTATAAATAACATAATTTTCGCGTAAACATTCATCGAATGAATCTCGGTCTTTGCAATGAAACAGCGTTACCCATTTGGTTTGCTCTCTGAGATCTTTCAGGACAGATTTGTATTTTTGAGTAAGTACCCAAACGCTATGTTGAGTATGCCGACCGGAGAATGCTAAATACGAAAGCATATCTTTCTTTTTTGTGAGTTCTTTACTCGCGCTGCAGTCGTCTATTACGAAAAGGGTTGATTCTCCTTTGTATCTTTCGTGACATACTCGTAAACAGTCTTGTAAACGATCGCCCGGATCGACTCTGTGTACTCCGTCGTCATTCATTACCCAATCTCTCGATAAGTATGTTTTATTAACGCTTATAGTCGGGCACAGGATAATAATATGATCGAAAACGTCCCGATAATGACTTTGTAAAATATCTAGAATAAAAGCTGTTTTTCCACAGCCCGTTTGCCCGAGTATGATAGCGCAGTGCGGATCTTTAGTTAAAAGATTATTAATAGATTGCTTGCACGAATTGTCCATTCTGTATATTAAGTTGCGCATCCATAATCACGTACAAATATATGTTTAATTTACCAGCTGATTCCTGGAGCTTCGTTATCTGTATGGTGACACCCTCGCTAGCATTTTCTATTCTCCTCCCACTGCCGTGTAGTTGGTCATCGTCCATTGTTCGGATGTTGAGCCATAGCGCGTACCTCGTGGTGAGGTATTCACCCATCGATACACTTCCGAGAGACAGATCTTTCACAACCGCGTTAACTTCCGGGGAACGTTTTATAGAAGGAAGTTTTTTAATCTCATCCCACTGGTGATACGCTAGCATTCCTTGACTACAAAGTTGATTAGGAAAGCCCTCGATAGTCAATTCTACTTTTGTAATCTTGGGATTGTAGAACTTCTCGGTATTTCTTTTAAACGCATTGGAGGAGTCCTCGAACAACATTAAAATACCCTTCAACGATCTTGTGGGGACGTTTAGATTGATATTCCACATCGTATCTTTTTTGTCCCTCGTGATATTTCGGTGTCGCAGCACGCGATCGTACAAAATGGCTTAACTTCCGGTATAATGGTTACGAATTTGTCTGGCTAATATCGTACTCCAGCGAGATATTGTCAATGGAATAGCTAGCATCTTCACCAGCGGTTCTGATTACTCTACCGTAGTCATTAAAAGTGAGTTCGTATTCTAACCTATCGCCTAGGGATGGTTGATAAAAGGGCATGTGGGAATCTAGTAATTCAAAGTCTAGGGGAACATAGAATCGGTTACCTAATGCGTCGGCAACGGCGAGATCTTTTACGACGGTATTATCACCATTATCAGCGCCCACGCGCAGTCTCAATGTGTTCTTATTACAAATACCTTGGTACTGTAAGTTTTCCCGCTCTTTATCCGTTCTCCAGAGATCCATGTAACAATAGTATACATCGCTATCGTCGATACTCAAAACCTCATTACCGCTAATTTTAATAGCGATTTTCTTAACGATAGCACGACCTATGTTCTGAACAGGCTCCCTGTTAACGTCGGTAGAAGTCAAACTAATGATAAATGCTAGTCGGACAGTTCCAGGAACTAACACATCGTGTGCGCCGAGATTAGGAAAGCGAACCAGAAGCGTTTGATTCTGATCGATGGTACTAGGGTTATTAGTTATAGTTACAGACTGACGAATTGCTTTGACCCCTAATGGATCTCGAAGTCTACGTTGTGGGTTTAACTTGCGTCGGTATTGCGAAGACATTGTTACATTGAAATTATATAACCATATGTTTAATATAAAAATGACTGATTTTGATCTAGATTATCTAGATAACCTGAATCCAATCGAAGAGGGTACTGATGAAACCAGCTTTAGTGGCACGAATCTTATGGATGAACTTTCACAAGCAACCGGTGGTGAAAAACTTTTACAATCAACCTTTGATGATTATTACGATACCTTTAAAGATGATAGTCCTGTTGGTCATGACTATCCAAAGTTTGAGATAGATAGTAAAGGAATATTGCGACTGCGTGGCTCTCCGGATATTGATCTTATGCATTATCATACTCGTAAGCTCCTAGCATTGTCTACGATAGCCGGTAAACACGGCATCAGCACTGTTCGTGATAAATTAGGTTTTGTAGACTACTCACGACTTTCCGCGAAGACTACTAAGGCTCTTCGGACTGTGCGTGATAAACTCGTTAACAACACAGATAATTTGGAAGCTTCCTCGATGGTGGCCTCGGACGGACTCGGAGAAATCTTAGATACCTATTACGATAATTCCACATTACAGGTACCCGAGTTCAGTATTAGGGAATTACGAGGTCTTGACAAGGCAATGCGAACAATGCGGGGAGAACTCATGAATAATACGGCCAAGATATCTGAAATCGACAAGCATATAGCTTACGAGAAAACAGGACTTGAACAGGCGGGCGATGAGTTCAGTAGACGCCGCGTAGCGGAAAGATTGCTTAACTTAGAAGACGAAAGATCAACCCGCCTCGAAGCAGCTTCCAGTAATAGAAAGGCACTTCATTCGCAAATCAGTCGAATTCGAGAAACTATCGATGAAGTCCTCAACGATGACACTACACTGGCCGATAAAATTAAAACATTGTTCAGAGAACAGGGAATAACCATTGCCAGTATTTTAACAGCGTTGGGATTTATTATATCGACTTTGACTCTCGCGTTAACCGGTGGCACAGGTGGTACATGTGGTAGCGGATCACCGTCTACGTCGGATGGAATAAAAGAGTGGATAAAAAAGCATTTAAAAGCATTAGGTTCAGCACTGGGAAAGCTCGCTGAGAAAGCCGCGGCCGCACTTCCCGGTATAATAGGGAGTGTTGTTTCCTGGCTCTTGAATTTATTAGCTAAGACCACCACTTGGCTTAGTCACTTGCACTGATCGTAGCAATTGCAGGGCTCTTGTACGTATTCGCGAAGAACTATTTAACCGAATCAGTTCGCTAAGAACTATTTAACCGAATCAGTTCGCTAAGAACTATTTAACCAAATCATGAGTAAACCAGCCGCGACTCCACCTAATACTAGCGCTGTTTTTTCATCGATATGTCGTTGATTTTTAGCCGCAATATGCGGTGACACTTGTGCGTTAGTAGATGGTTGTGAAACATGTGGTGTTTGTGGCTTGACTATTCCCTTTTTGCCTGTGATTGTTTGCGTTATTAATTTGATGTTAATATCTGAAATTATACCTGGTTTTTGTTGATCGGTAGCAATAACAATTTTATTATTATAGCCTATCACTTGACCGATCTTAAGTTCCATATTTCTCGGAGACATGTATAGTCCCGGCGCATCAACGTAGTCCACTTTGGATTGAGCGTACTGTAATACATCTTGAAAACGCTTTATAGACGATGGTATGTCAACCGGTGAATTAATGGCGTCCTCCATGTTTGCAACAAACTGTTTTTGTGCATCGAGCGCCGTCCCAGAACCGATAATGGACGTTCGTGTTTGCGATTGTGCACTGAGAATTGCCCATACATAAGTTCTTATCGATTCATTAACTCTTACAAATCCTGGGTTAGTAAAATTATTTTCCGTTTTATCATTAAGAAATTCATTCCAAGCATTTGCGGTATCGTTCATTTGTATAAATTTTCTAACAATATAAATTAAACCACTCTTAAAACTCATAATATCCCCTCTCCAATCGTTACTATAAAGTTCCCAGCCTTTATACCATTGATGTGTTTTTAGAAAATAATCATATATTCTTGCGTAAAGTTTGCTGGTACGCAACAACTTAGGAAAATCAACTTGAAATTTATTAAGTACTTTATATACATAATCGCTTTCTTCTTTGACAGATATTTCCCCTGTGTAAGGAACACCTAGGCCATGGTTTGCTCCTTTAATACGCCAATCTTTACTCGTAGAAACATTAAATTCCTGACAAATACGCTCATATGCGGACCTATCGTAATTATTATTTGTGGAATTCCACGCTCGATCATGCGGTAACAGAGCACCAATTTCTTTAAGTATACGTCTAATCTGATAGTACACGTGAAATGTTATAAGAGACTTATTCAGTTCAAATCCTGGAGCATAAAGGGATACGCCACATCCCGTTGTGGCACACCATATGGCAAAGTTTAACTGATTCTGCCAAAATTGCATCGGATTGTGAAACCAATCGTGCACCATTTTATCGCTAGTTGCCGTGACCCTGTAATTTTTAAAGATATCTGGGAATTTAACAAAAAATTCAGCACCAGAGGCAGTTACTATAATCGATTGATTAGTAATGTATCTCGATTTCATATTTAAGTTATGATATAGTATCATTGTATATTTAATATGTATGTTACACTCCAGGGAATAACAAATGGTCAGTCTATTGAACTGCTTCATACTATCGATAACTCGGATGAACAACTCGAAGTAGCTATCTGTGATGTAATGTATTACCCTCTGTGGACCAATATAAGTGCTGCAAAAAGAAATAATGAGATATGGATAAAAGGAGAAGTGCACATTATACCTGATGGGTATTACAGCGTATGCTCACTCAATGATGAATTTTTTAAGCCTAATGGAGCTAGTCTCACACAAAATGAGTCGAATTGGATGCTGAAACTAAGCGTTGGAGAAGAAAAAGTAATTCTTAACCCGAGCATAGCAGACACACTTTGATTTGATTGGCAAAAATCAATAATACCACCCAATGAAACATGACAAGGAGTTAAATTGCCCGACTTAGTTCCCTATAAAGAGTTGTGCATCCATCTTGACCAGATCAGTACGACGGATAATATTCAACTAGAAAGTCCTTCAACTCTGCTCAGATCTATTCCAGTCAAAAATGAAAAATATAATAGCGGTAGAACGGAATCTTTCTCACCATTACAATATAAAAAATTAAAGCGGGGTATTATTTCAGACCTCAAAAGTTCTATATTAGATGTAAAACACCAACCTGTACATATAGGATACTTAAGTGTAACACTCCATATTATAAATAATGGTTGATGCATCAGGCCCTAGAACACTCAGACAATGTAATACAATTGCGCTTTCCGATCTTGGAGACACAGAAGGATTCGATAAACCCGGTACCAATGGTAAGTTATACGCTTTACACTTACATGATAATGTATACAAGCGGAAAAAAGTTACATTCACAGGTAATCTAGAAGATTTAAGCGATGTCGAAGTTAGTAGACTCCATAAAAACACTTCGTACAATATTATTCTCAACGGTGAGAATAAATGGACTATGGTCGAAGCAAACATCGAGTGGCTATTGAATATCGTCATTACCCCACCTTATGTTATGATGGGTAAGGGACATTATTTAACTAAGATAATAAATATTGGTATCGTACTCGCAGCTTATATCCCGTCAAAACAAAAAAGTGTGTTAGTGTCTCCCCTGCCAGAAGACCCAGGTCATATGTTATATAGTCGTCCGGCAGTCCAAAATGTTAGGTTAAATTTGGTTGTTGAATTCGATGATATGAAAGTTAACTTGAGTGCAATACCTAATCTTTCTACTCTTATTATTGAAGTCTTGTTCGGAGATGCACCAGAAGATGCCTTCGAAATATTACCAGGTCTATCGATTAAATGGCTCAAGAAACATCAATGTCAAGTATTATTCATATCGGAGCATCACCCGTTGCAACCCTCAAGGGGGTCCAAATTATTAAAAGTGACAGCATTTCTCTTACTAAGATATTCTTGCCATATAATATTAATTTGATAAGGTTGATATACTCTCAAAACATTTAAACAAGACCAATTAAAGACTATTATATATTCGTAATATACACTATGAGTTTATATCCAGCGCTCGATGAAGCAATTGAAAAGATGGAAACTGTTGATGGATTTCGATTACATCAAATAAGCGACATAAAACATCGAATAGAGAAGGATAGGGAGTTGAGACTTGGATTGTATAAAAAGTATCGCAGAGCCGTGAATGCTCTCGACGGAGTTGACACCGGCTAGCATGGGACTCGGTGTAGCTGGTGTTGGTTTACTATCAACTATAATCGCCGCGCCTATCGTGCTCGGCATGGAAATAGCCGCTGGAGTCTCGGGACTGGCAGGAATAGCGATAAAATTCATTTCTCGTAGGTTGCAAAAGAAAGCATTAAAACACGATAGTATTCGGATACTCGCCGAAGCAAACAACATTGAGGATCATATTTCAACAGCAATGGTCGATTGTAAGATATCCGAGGATGAGTTTCGTTTAGTGTTGTCAGAACTCACCAAATACAATGAAATGAAGCAGGAGATTCGATCAAAATCTCATAAGACCAGTGGTATTAGCGAAGACGAGAAAAAAAGTTCATAGAACAGGGGAGGCAACAAGCGGGTCAATTATTCCGTGCCAAAACCAAAGAACTGGTTGGAGATTAAAAATAGATTGCTTACTCTCATTAGATCACATTTAGACAAATGCTTATATAAATATATATAATAATGGAGATCGAAAAAAACTATTAAATGGAGAGAATTACCACAAGGTTTTTATTATATCAGTGATGTCAAACCAACCAAATATGGTTATCAATTGTTTCTTATCAATTTACAAGAAGAGTGTAGTTATATAGTCTGGTCTCCTAGTAAAATGAATGAAGAACTTAATAAAAATGTTGAATATCGCTTTATTGATAAAAATAATAAAGAATATTTTTATTACCATTTAGACTCATCTAAAGCAATGATTGGCCCCAGGTGTTGGTGAGCTGGAGTCAATTTAACTTAATCTCATGACTATCGTTGAATCGCATAGTCATTTACACATAAAAAATTCCCTCTGTAGTAGCAGTATAGGTATATGAATCCGGCTCCAGCAGAACCCCCATTACCTATACTACTCATGGGATGGCTCTGTTGATGCACTGTGTTTAACCATGGGATGGCTCTGTTGATACACTCTGTTTAACCATGGCTCTGTTGATGCACTGTGTTTAACCATTGGCTCTGTTGATACACTGTGTTTAACCATGGACTCTGTTGATACACTGTGTTTAACCATGGGATGGCTCTGTTGATGCACTGTGTTTAACCATTGGCTCTGTTGATACACTGTGTTTAACCATGGGATGGCTCTGTTGATACACTGTGTTTAACCATGGGCTCTGTTGATACACTGTGTTTAACCATGGGATGGCTCTGTTGATACACTGTGTTTAACCATGGGCTCTGTTGATACACTGTGTTTAACCATGGGCTCTGTTGATACACTTTGTTTAACCGTGGGCTCTGTTGATGCACTGTGTTTAACCATGGGCTCTGTTGATACACTGTGTTTAACCATGGGCTCTGTTGATACACTGTGTTTAACCATGGACTCTGTTGATACACTGTGTTTAACCATGGGATGGCTCTGTTGATGCACTGTGTTTAACCATTGGCTCTGTTGATACACTGTGTTTAACCATGGGATGGCTCTGTTGATACACTGTGTTTAACCATGGGCTCTGTTGATACACTGTGTTTAACCATGGGCTCTGTTGATACACTGTGTTTAACCGTGGGCTCTGTTGATGCACTGTGTTTAACCATGGGCTCTGTTGATACACTGTGTTTAACCATGGGCTCTGTTGATACACTGTGTTTAACCATGGGCTCTGTTGGTGCACTGTGTTTAACCATCACTCCTTCTATATTCCAGCATGGGAGGAGCTATAGCTGTGCACTCTGCAGTGAGGGATTTGATACCATCACTCATTGGACTGTGTGTCATTGATGTTGTCGAAGGTAAGCAAAACTCCACATCGGTCCTACCTTGGGACCAACGACTTGATAATTGTTTGGGAAGTACTGGGAACACAATAAGTTGGTCAAAGGTTGTACATGATATATTTCCTGAAATGGTCCTATGTTAAACAGGTACACTTCTAGATGTGTCTTGGTCCTATGTTAAACAGGTACACTTCTAGATGTGTCATGGTCCTATGTTAAACAGGTACACTTCTAGATGTGTCATGGTCCTATGTTAAACAGGTACACTTCTAGATGTGTCATGGTCCTATGTTAAACAGGTACAGCTCTAGATGTGTCATGGTCCTATGTTAAACAGGTACAGCTCTAGATGTGTCATGGTCCTATGTTGAACAGGTACACTTCTAGATGTGTCATGGTCCTATGTTAAACAGGTACAGCTCTAGATGTGTCATGGTTCTATGTTAAACAGGTACACTTCTAGATGTGTCATGGTCCTATGTTAAACAGGAACACTTCTAGATGTGTCATGGTCCTATGTTGAACAGGTACAGCTCTAGATGTGTCATGGTCCTATGTTAAACAGGTACAGCTCTAGATGTGTCATGGTCCTATGTTGAACAGGTACACTTCTAGATGTGTCATGGTCCTATGTTAAACAGGTACAGCTCTAGATGTGTCATGGTCCTATGTTGAAAAGGTACACTTCTAGATGTGTCATGGTCCTATGTTAAACAGGTACACTTCTAGATGTGTCATGGTCCTATGTTAAACAGGTACAGCTCTAGATGTGTCATGGTCCTATGTTGAACAGGTACACTTCTAGATGTGTCATGGTTCTATGTTAAACAGGTACACTTCTAGATGTGTCATGGTCCTATGTTGAACAGATACACTTCAAGATGTGTCATGGTCCTATGTTAAACAGGTACAGCTCTAGATGTGTCATGGTCCTATGTTAAACAGGTACAGCTCTAGATGTTTCATAGTTCTATTGTTAAACAGGTACACTTCTAGATGTCTCATAGTTCTATGTTGAACAGGTACAGCTCTAGATGTGTCATGGTCCTATGTTGAAAAGGTACACTTCTAGATGTGTCATGGTCCTATGTTAAACAGGTACACTTCTAGATGTGTCATGGTCCTATGTTAAACAGGTACAGCTCTAGATGTGTCATGGTCCTATGTTGAAAAGGTACACTTCTAGATGTGTCATGGTCCTATGTTAAACAGGTACACTTCTAGATGTGTCATGGTCCTATGTTAAACAGGTACAGCTCTAGATGTGTCATGGTCCTATGTTGAACAGGTACACTTCTAGATGTGTCATGGTTCTATGTTAAACAGGTACACTTCTAGATGTGTCATGGTCCTATGTTGAACAGATACACTTCAAGATGTGTCATGGTCCTATGTTAAACAGGTACAGCTCTAGATGTGTCATGGTCCTATGTTAAACAGGTACAGCTCTAGATGTTTCATAGTTCTATTGTTAAACAGGTACACTTCTAGATGTCTCATAGTTCTATGTTGAACAGGTACAGCTCTAGATGCCCTCAACAGCATGCAGAGTTTCCTCCGAGGTCGGCCCAAGTCCTTCAGGTCTCTGGAACAGGCCATTGAGTGGGTGTAAGTGGAATACACTGAACAACTTTATGATATTGCACTGTCAATACATCACAGGTTGTATGCCCGACATTCCTTCATTACACGCGGGGACATGTGGCTGCTGTGGGGTGGAGACTCGCCATCAAGGCAGGAAAAGATTTGGTTCCAGTGAGAGGGAGACCAGCAAGTGCTCAGACCAAGGATCACTCAGCTTACAGCACAATGGACCAATGTTTCTCCCTTAACAATGTGTACAACATGTGTCAATTGCTTATGGCTTCCTGATCTATAAATTGCTTTAACATCAGGCAATGGTAACGTTTGCACAAAGGTCATGCACAGAGTGGGTTTCAGTTGACATCCATGAGATCTCCCCGGCCTCGATTCATGACGCACATTGCTCCTACACCCTTCTGTGTACATGGGTGATAGAAGAACATAGTGCATACCAATCAGGACATTGATGTTTTCTCCTACTGTAAGCTGACACAGCATGATAAAAATAATGGAAAAAAAATGATTCAAATAAGACATAAGATCATTAAACTGGACATAATTTATGTGTTTTCGGCTTGTCAAGGGATCAAGTGTATAATATTTGTTTCTGAAAGTGTTGACGAACTACGATATGCTTGTGTTGTAACCCCTGAAGATGTGTGTTGTTTCAGTGTGAGAACAGGTCAGATCAGGAACGTGGACTCTGCGAGAGTGTCGATGGTCGGGCAGGTGAAGAGGTAACAAGCAGGATTAGTGTCGCCCCTGGGATGTCACGTCTAGTGTTGCACTGGGACATCATGTCTAGCATTGCACTGGACGTCATGTCTAGTGTCACACTGGGATGTAATGTCTTGTGTTACACTTGGACATCATGTCTAGTGTCGCTCAGGATGTTATATCTAGTATGGCACTGGGACATCATGTTTCATGACACCCTGGGACATCACGTCTTGTGTCCTACTAGGATGTCATCTCTAATGTCATGTCAAGTGTCACACTAGGACATCATATCTAGTGTCGCACTGGAACTTCATGTCTAGTGTTGCACTGGAACTTCATGTCTTGTGTCACTGGGACATAATGTCTAGTGTCGTACTGGGACATCATATCTAGTGTCGCACTGGAACTTCATGTCTAGTGTTGCACTGGAATTTCATGTCTTGTGTCACTGGGACATCATGTCTAGTGTCACACTGGGACGTCACGTCTATTGTCACACTGGGACGCCACGTTTGGTTTTGTACTGGGACGGCACATCTAGTGTCGCACTGGGACATCATGTCTAGTGTCGCACTGGGACATCATGTCTAGTGTCACTGGGACATCATGTCTTCTGCCACTGGGACATCATGTCTAGTGTCACTGGGACATCATGTCTTCTGTCACTGGCACGTTATGTCTAGTGTCACACTGAGACATGCCTAGTGTCACACCCGGACATGTCTAGTGCTGGGATGTCATCTCTAGTGTCATATCTAGTGTCACACTGTGACATCATGTCTAGTGACGCACTGGAACTTCATGATTTGTGTCACTGGGACGTCATGTCTAGTGTCACCCTGGGACATTGTGTCTAGTGTCGCACTGAGACATCATGTCTAGTGTCACACTGGGACTCCATGTCTAGTGTCACTGGGACATCATGTCTTCTGTCACTGGGACATCATGTCTTCTGTAACTGGGAAGTCATGCCTAGTGTCACACTGAGACATGTTTAGTGACACACTGGGACATCATGCCTAGTGTCACACTGTGACATCATGTCTAGTGTCACTGTGACATCATGTATTGAGTCACACTGGGACGTCATGTCTCTTGTCGTACTGGGACACAACATTTAGTTTAGCACTGGGACGTCACGTCTAGTGTCGCACTGGGACATTATGTCTAGTGTCACACTGGGACATCATGTTTAGTGTCACACTGAGACATCATGCCGAGTGTCACACTGGGATGTCATGCCTAGTGTCACACTGTGACATCATGCCTAGTGTCACACTGGGACTCCATGCCTAGTGTCACACTGGGACTCCCTGTCTAGTGTCACACTGGGACATCATGTTTAGTTTCACACTGGGACGTCACGTCTAGTGGTGCACTGGGACGCCACATTCAGTTTCGCACTGGGACGTCACTTCTGGTTTTGCACTGGGACATCATATGTAGTGTCGCATTGGGACATCATGTCTAGTGTCGCACTGGGACTTCACATCTGATGTCGCATGGGAAATCATGTCTTGTGTCACACTGGAATGTTATCTCTCGTGTCCCACTTGGATGTCATGTCTAGTGTCACACTTGGATGTCAAGTCTTGTGTCACACTGGGACATCTAGCTAGTGTCACACTGGGACATCATGTCTAGTAGTCAGTTGGCCACCAGTGGAAAAGAGGCTTAGTTTAGATTTTAGTTCCCACATTTTCCTGTATACCTTAAACCTTTTCTATTGCATAAATGAGGTATCTGTACACAATTTTCATTGGGTAGTAAGCTTTCAAGTGTGTGCAGGAATTTTCAGGGGGTCAAAATTGCATAAATTGAAGGAGAAATGCATAATTGGCTGTAACATTTTTATTAAGTCATTAGACTATCCAAATTATGTCTTTGATTACAGGTAATATGTTCGGTTATCTGAATTTGGCAAACATTTTGTTTCATTTAACTGTTATTCTAAATCTCAGTTTAAACATTGGTAAAAATCATGTTTTTTTACTTCAATTTCAAATCTTGTGAGTAGGTAAAACACTAATTCCATTGAATTGGGACAATAAAACCACTATAACTGGGTATTAAAATCTACCTTAACCATTGTACTATTCTATACAAAAAACAAAATGAAAATATATTACATAGGGGTTGAGATATTGTATACAATGTTACCCCACCCCCCAAAAAACAAATTTGACGAAAATTGCTTATTGAGATATGGTGGTAGATGATGTTGCTGTAGTGGATGAGTGGGATAATTGCAACAATGCTTAAAAACACCAAAATAGTAAACTCATAAAGAAAAATGATGTTTCAAGTTTTTCCGTGAGCATTTATGGTGGCCATCTTGAATTTCAAGATGGCCGCCATTTTTACCCGTTTTCAAAATCAAGATCTTATATAGTTCTTCAACATGGTCATGTAATATATCATATGAAAGCTTTTCACATTGTCTTTTCAATGATATACAATATTCACTGACTCCTGTGGTAAATTGATCCCCAACAATGAAAAAAGGAAATATTGAAATCTAATTTCTCTCGCGACTTCAACCCATACCCAAATTTAGATTTAAATTAAAATGGACATATTTTCACTCAAAATTGTAGATATACTGCACTTTAGTTCTTCAATATGGTTATGTAATATGTCATATGAAAGCTTTTTTACATTGTCTTTTCAATGATGTACCTTATTCACCGACTTCTGTGGTAATCTTATCCCCCAATAATACAACAAATGATATATCGAAAGCTATTTTCTCTAGAAACACCAATCAACCTCCAAAGTTGTATTTCACTCAAAATTGTAGATATACTACACTTTTGTCTGAGCATTTCACTAGTTTATCGTTTGAGTGAAAAAAACATGAGAATACTTCTAGTATTAGGAAGCCTTGAAAATTACATCACAGAGTCAAGGGCTGTGAAATAATGTCACCTCTAGTCACCGTCAGAGTCCATCTCTTCTGGAGAGGTAGGTAAGTTGCTTCTGTTTAGGCATGACATGGCACAACTGCATCCAAGGGAACATCCCATGATGTTCTTGGCGTAACTACACCTGGATGAGGAGCATCTGTCTGTTGTGCATTTACAGGTGAGCAATTCTAGACACAGTGCTTGCATTCGTTTCTGGGTCATTGGGATGGGTTCTCAGTGGACGACCTCCTATACCCTTCTGGTGGTGGAATGTCAGCCTTTCCTTTGTGTGCAGAACACCATGTGATGCACTGGTGCTGACATCTGAGTAGAGGTTGTGTGGTGGGAGTTCTTCTAGGTCTCCAACTCTGTGGAACATGTCAGCTGTAAGTGTATTAATGCTAGTTGCAGTCGATGCTGTATTGTACACTTTGAGGACAACTGTTTCTGTCTTTTTCATGTTGAAGGCACTAGTTCCTTCTGCTGGTTGCAACAATTATGGTTGTGCGATAAATATGTTCTAGGTCGGCTTCTTGCCATAACCACTGAACTGGCTTGTTGTGTCACAACCATGACCGCATGGAGTGCTGGTAGAGCTGCTACAACATCTGGAGTGAGAGATTGATGTACATCATCAATTTGTATAAATAGAGGGTCCTTTGCAGTACCTGCACCCATCTATATCTGAGCACATCAGTGTCTCGGTTGTGAATGACAGACAATGAGGTCGTATACATTGCAGGAGGCATCCATGACATGCCTCATCATTCGTGTATCTGCCTATTCATGTGCTTATAGTAGATTTGGTATTGCTGCAGATTGATCTAAGGAAGATATTACATCATCATGGTATGTATCGAGGGGACAAGCTTTTGTCAGAGTTTATTGACAATCAATTGGCGGATAATGCTGAGAGTATTCATGACAAAATATCACAAAATATGTCCAACAGTACATGATCCACACTGTACACCATGCAGGTATCAAAGAAGTCAACTCAAACCAATACCTTTAAGCAAGGAAGAAAACTTTTCAGAAGGTTGCTGAATGCCACCCACAGTGGGAGAGAAGTAAACGTACCACATCTTCTAACACATGAGCTGTCCCAGACCCCACCTACCCTGGCAACAACAGATGGTCTACTTTGTACAACAAAGCTGCATTATCACATTTGCTTGTAGATTCTCATGTTACCATCAACTGATGACACAACATGCATTGTTATTTCTGGCATGGCTCTTGTAAAGGCTATAGGAAAACCAAGCAAAGCTAGGACCTTTGGAGATTTGGCTGATGTTTTCAATTGGAATGTGCTGAAGAACTTCGGTGAAACTTAAGTCGATGGTGTCTTTGACCAATTTGTTGCAAAGTCAGTAAAATCTGCAACTCGGACAAAAAGAGGTGATCGATCAAAGAAAATTCGAAGAATAATAGATTAATGAGACATCCTTCTGCTGACTACATTGTCCAGTTTTATTGAAATGAACAAGCAAAATTTGATACAATTCTTGACCACAGAATTGCACACACAGGCACAGCATCTCCATCATAATCATCAAATCATCATCATTGCAGGTGGATTAAGCAGCCCAGATACAGCAGTATCTCCCATAGATCAATCTGAAGCAATGCCAAATCAACTGTCAACACATAAAGAGGCAGATACACGAATGGTGATCAGTGTCATGGATGCCTCCTGGAATGGATACGACCAAAGTGTCATTCACAGCCAGGGCAGTGATGTGTTGAAACATAATATCATCAAATCATTATCATTGCAGGTGGATTAAGCAGCCCAGATACAGCAGTATCTTCCATAGATCAATCTGAAGCAATGCCAAATCAACTGTCAACACATAAAGAGGCAGATACACGAATGGTGATCAATGTCATGGATGCCTCCTGGAATGGATACGACCAAAGTGTCATTCACAGCCGGGGCACTGATGTGTTGAAACATAATAAACATCGGTTTTCTGCTCAGATATGAATGGGTGCATATCAGTTGATGATGTACATCAATGTATCATTCTCTCTGATGTTGTATTAGCTCTACCAGCATTCCATGCGGTCACAGGTTGTGGACCTGGAACATATTTATCGCACAACCATATTTGTTGCAACCAACAGAAGAAACTGGTGCCTTCAACATGAAAAAGACAGAAACAGTTGTCCTCAAAGTGTACAATACAGCATCGACTGCAACTAGCATTATTACACTTACAGCTGACATGTTCCACAGAGTTGGAGACCAAGAGGAACTCCCACCACACAACCTCTACTTTAGTCATGACTAAACAGAAACAAATAAACTACCTCTCCAGATGAGACGGACTCTGACGGTGACTCGAGATGACTTTATTTTACATTTTACTTTTAATACTTCATAATACTAGAAGTATTCTCATGTTTGTTTCTTCACTAATGTTATAAACAAGTGAAATGCTCAGACAAAAGTGCAGTATATCTACAATTTTGAGTGAAAATATGTCCATTTTAATTTAAATCTAAATTTGGGTAAAGTTGCGAGAAATTAGCTTTCAATATTTCCTTTTTTCATTGTTGGGGATCAATTTACCACAGGAGTCAGTGAATATTGTATATCATTGAAAAGACAATGTGAAAAGCTTTCATATGATATATTACATGACCATGTTGAAGAACTATATAAGATCTTGATTTTGAAAACGGGTGAAAATGGCGGCCATCTTGAATTTCAAGATGGCCATCATAAATACTCACGGAAAAACTTGAAACATCATTTTTCTTTATGAGTTTACTATTTTGGTGTTTTTAAGCATTGTTGCAATTATCCCACTCATCCACTACAGCAACATCATCTACCACCATATCTCAATAAGCAATTTTCATCAAATTTGTTTTTTGGGGGGTGGGGTAACATTGTATACAATATCTCAACCCCTATGTAATATATTTTCATTTTGTTTTTTGTATAGAATAGTACAATGGTTAAGGCAGATTTTAATTCCCAGTTGTAGTGGTTTTATTGTCCCAATTCAATGGAATTAGTGTTTTACCTACTCACAAGATTTTAAAATTGAAATAAAAAACATGATTTTTACCAATGTTTAAACTGAGAATCGGAATAACAGTTAAATGAAACAAAATGTTTGCCAAATTCAGATAACCGAACATATTACCTGTAATCAAAGACATAATTTGGATAGTCTAATGACTTGCCAATTTTGTCAAATTACGCATTTTTCCTTCAATTTATGCAATTTTGATCCCCTGAAAATTCCTGTACACACTTGCAAGCTTACTACCCAATGAAAATTGTGTACAGATACCTCCTTTATGCAATAGAAAAGGTTTAAGGTATACAGGAAAATGTGGGAACGAAAATCTTGTTTTTCACCCCTGGCCAACTGACCATAGTGTCACACAGAGATGTAATGTCTATTGTAACACTGGGACACCACCTCTAGTGTCACACTAGGACATCATGTGTAGTGTCACACTGGAACATCATGTCTAGTGTCACACTCAGATGTCATGTTTAGTGTCACACTGGAATGTAATCTCACTTGGACGTCATGTCTAGTGTCGCACTTGGATGTCAAGTCTTGTGTCACACTGGGACATCATGTCTAGTGTCACACAGAGATTAAATGTCTATTGTAACACTGAGACACCACCTCTAGTGTCACACTAGGACATCATGTCTAGTGTCACACTGGGATGTCATGTCTTGTGTCACACTGGAATGTAATCTCTTGTGTCCCACTTGGATGTCATGTCTTGTGTCACACTGGAATGTAATCTCTTAGGTCACACTGGGATGTCATGTCTTGTGTCACACTGGAATGTAATCTCTTGTGTCCCACTTGGATGTCATGTCTTGTGTCACACTGGAATGTAATCTCTTGTGTCACACTGGGATGTCATGTCTTGTGTCACACTGGAATGTAATCTCTTGTGTCCCACTTGGATGTCATGTCTTGTGTCACACTGGGACATCATGTCTAGTGTCGCACTGGAACTTCATGTCTAGTGTCACTGGGATATAATGTTTTGTGAAGCACTGAAAGTCATGTCTAGTGTTGCACTGGGGCATCATGTCTAGTGTCACTGGGATATAATGTTTAGTGTAGCACTGTAAGTCATGTCTGGTGTTGCATTGGGACATCATGTCTAGTGTTACTGGGATGTAATGTTTTGTGAAGCACTGAAAGTCATGTCTGGTGTTGCACTGGGGCATCATGTCTAGTGTCATTCCTAGTGTCACACTGGGATGTCACCTCAAGTGTCACACTGGGATGTTATGTCTAGTGTCATGTCTAGTGTTGCACTGGGATGTCACCTCTAGTGTCACACTGGGATGTTATGTCTGGTGTCATGTCTGGTGTTGCATTGGGACATCATGTCTAGTGTCACTGGGATATAATGTTTTGTGAAGCACTAAAAGCCATGTCTAGTGTTGCGCTGGGGCAACATGTCTAGTGTCACATTGGGATGTCACCTCTAGTGTCACACTGGGATGTTATGTCTAGTGTCATGTCTAGTGTCGCACTGGGTCATCAAGCCGTTGTAACTGTTCCAGATCTGATACTAATGAGACAGCATCATCTGAGCTGGAGCACATGCATGAAGAGTCTCCATCTTCTATTGGTTCCATACAGGAGGAAGATGAGGAAGAGAGTGGTGGACCCCCACTCCCTCCACCCCAGGCTTCCTTTACACAACCACAGGTATGGCTGGGTGGGTGTACAGGTATGGCTGGGTGGGTGTACAGGTATGGCTGGGTGGGTGTACAGGTGTGGCAGGGTGGGTGCACCTTGGAGGCCTGGGTGGGTGTACAGGTGTGGCAGGACGGGTGTACAGGTGTGGCAGGGTGGGTGTACAGGTATGGCTGGGTGGGTGTACAGGTATGGCTGGGTGGGTGTACACATATGGCTGGGTGGGTGTTCAGATGTGGCAGGTTGGGTGTAGGTATGACAAGGTGGGTGTACAGAGAGAGCAGGGTGGGTGTACAGGGAGAGCAGGGTGGGTGTACAGGTGTGGCTGGATGGGTGTACAGGTGTGGCTGGTTGGGTGTACAGGGAGAGCAGGGTGGGTGTACAGGGAGAGCAGGGTGGGTGTACAGGGAGAGCAGGGTGGGTTTACAGGGAGAGCAGGGTGGGTGTACAGGGAGAGCAGGGTGGGTGTACAGGGAGAGCAGGGTGGGTGTACAGGGAGAGCAGGGTGGGTGTACAGAGAGAGCAGGGTGGGTGTACAGGGAGAGCAGGGTGGGTGTACAGGGAGAGCAGGGTGGGTGTACAGAGAGAGCAGGGTGGGTGTACAGGGAGAGCAGGGTGGGTGTACAGGGAGAGCAGGGTGGGTGTTCTGGTAGGGCAGAGTGGGTGTACAGAGAGGGCAGGGTGGGTGTACAGAGAGGGCAGGGTGGGTGTACAGAGAGGGCAGGGTGGGTGTTCTGGTATGGCAGAGTGGGTGTTCAGGGAGGGCAGAGTGGGTGTACAGAGAGGGCAGGGTGGGTGTACAGAGAGGGCAGGGTGGGTGTTCTGGTAGGGCAGAGTGGGTGTACAGAGAGGGCAGGGTGGGTGTACAGAGAGGGCAGGGTGGGTGTACAGAGAGGGCAGGGTGGGTGTTCTGGTATGGCAGAGTGGGTGTTCAGGGAGGGCAGAGTGGGTGTACAGAGAGGGCAGGGTGGGTGTACAGAGAGGGCAGGGTGGGTGTTCTGGTAGGGCAGAGTGGGTGTTCAGGGAGGGCAGAGTGGGTGTACAGAGAGGGCAGGGTGGGTGTACAGAGAGGGCAGGGTGGGTGTACAGAGAGGGCAGGGTGGGTGTACAGAGAGGGCAGGGTGGGTGTACAGAGAGAGCAGGGTGGGTGTTCTGGTAGGGCAGAGTGGGTGTTCAGGGAGGGCAGAGTGGGTGTACAGAGAGGGCAGGGTGGGTGTACAGAGAGGGCAGGGTGGGTGTACAGAGAGGGCAGGGTGAGTGTACAGGTGTGGCAGGGTGGGTGTACAGAGAGAGCAGGGTTGGTGTACAGAGAGAGCAGGGTGGGTGTACAGGGAGAGCAGGGTGGGTGTACAGAGAGAGCAGGGTGGGTGTACAGAGAGGGCAGGGTGGGTGTACAGTGAGGGCAGGGTGAGTGTACAGGTGTGGCAGGGTGGGTGTACAGAGAGAGCAGGGTTGGTGTACAGAGAGAGCAGGGTGGGTGTTCTGGTAGGGCAGAGTGGGTGTACAGAGAGGGCAGGGTGGGTGTACAGAGAGGGCAGGGTGGGTGTACAGAGAGAGCAGGGTGGGTGTTCTGGTAGGGCAGAGTGGGTGTTCAGGGAGGGCAGAGTGGGTGTACAGAGAGGGCAGGGTGGGTGTACAGAGAGGGCAGGGTGGGTGTACAGAGAGGGCAGGGTGAGTGTACAGGTGTGGCAGGGTGGGTGTACAGAGAGAGCAGGGTTGGTGTACAGAGAGAGCAGGGTGGGTGTACAGGGAGAGCAGGGTGGGTGTACAGAGAGAGCAGGGTGGGTGTACAGAGAGGGCAGGGTGGGTGTACAGTGAGGGCAGGGTGAGTGTACAGGTGTGGCAGGGTGGGTGTACAGAGAGAGCAGGGTTGGTGTACAGAGAGAGCAGGGTGGGTGTTCTGGTAGGGCAGAGTGGGTGTACAGAGAGCAGGGTGGGTGTACAGCGAGAGCAGGGTGGGTGTACAGGGAGAGCAGGGTGGGTGTACAGCAGGGGTCCGGAAACCGTCATATGCGCCGGACATGTCCGATTGGGAATCTCAAATGTCCGGTCTAAAATATTGCTTACCGGACATTTAAATTTTTCTGTCAGGACATTTTAAAAAGTATAGTCCGGACATTCTTAAATTTTGACCGGACATGATCAACAGTTAGGACTGAGCAATTTCTGTCTGCAGTTGTAACACAATGAAGATTATCTACACTGACAAGCTTTGTTTGTTTTGATTGCTGTAAATACATCGTACCTAGAATGATAGTCCAATCGGTCAATCACTGTAATAGGCAATAAACTGAGTTGACACTGATTAATCGAGGATTTATTACTGAGAACATCTTGTTAATTTGAGTAAAATGTATTTACAACTGTACATAAATACCTTGCATCATCGATGTACCTCATTATCCCCACAATGCTATGATACGTAACCTCAGTCAAGAAGCGAAAGCGTGACGACAGCCAGTCGACCGATGCAGATCAGTCGAGCGGATCTGCCAAACCCTCAAAGTCTGAATGATCATTTTGTAAGTCGTGGCTAACGACTTTCACTTGGTTGACATACAACGAGGATTTGCAGATTTTATTGTTTTCAGTAGCTAGTCGTATATTGAATCTTGATTGACCGCCATTTTGCTTTCTGTGATGATCGATAACAAAATTTTGTTATGGTCAATAATTAAGTACAGATGAAAAAGTATTCAAATAACTACTGCTATCAACGATAGTTTAGGATTTATGATTATATTATCTGTCTTGTTTTAAATAATCTTTAGTTTAAAAAAAAAACTTTTCCCGTGAGGTCACGTGATAACCAAATATGGGATAATAGTCTCGATCCAAATGTTACAACGCGTACACTCTAGCAGACTCATGAATATTAATTAGACCGTTCACAACGTTGACAGATCGTTATTATAACAGAAACAAACGAATGTTTTCCATATATATCTAAAATGATATTATTTGTTATTAATTGTCCGGTGAATTAAACAATTTAAATTGAAACAATTCATAATTCATCATATTATGAATACGTAACAACTTGTAATTTGTGTGTAAAAAGTCGTACTAAAACACGCTGTTTGAAGGGGGCGTGGCATAAATGTAAATGTCCGATTGGGATTTTAAATTTTCCGGACCCCTGGTGTACAGGGAGGGTGGGTGAAAAAAGAGAGCAGGGTTGGTGTGCAGGTGTTGCAGGACGGGTGTACAGGTGTGGCATGGTGCGGGTATAGGGAGGGCTGGGTGGGTGTACAGGTGTGGCAGGGTGAGTGTACAGAGAGGGCAGGGTGGGGGTACAGGGAAAACAGGGTTGGTGGACAGAGAGGGCAAGGTGGGGGTACAGGGAGAGCAGGGTGGGTTTACAGGGAGAGCTGGGTGGGTGTATAGGTGTGGCAGGACGGGTGTACAGGTGTGGCAGGGTGGATGCACCTTGGAGGCCTGGGTGGGTGTACAGGTGTGGCAGGACGGGTGTACAGGTGTGGCAGGGTGGGTGCACCTTGGAGGCCTGGGTGGGTGTACCGGGAGAGCAGGGTGGGTGTACAGAGACAGCAGGGTTGGCGTACAGGGCGAGCAGGGTGGGTGTACAGAGAGGGCAGGGTGGGTGTACAGGGAGAGCAGGGTGGGAGGGCAGGTTGGGTTTACAGATGTAGCCGGATGGGTGCACAGGTAGGGCCAAGTGGGTGTACAGGGAGGGCAGGGTGGGTGTACAGAGAGAGCAGGGCGGGTGTACAGAGAGGGCAGGGCGGGTGTACAGGGAGAGCAGGGTGGGTGTACAGGGAAAGCAGGGTGGGTTTACAGATGTAGCTGGATGGGTGCACAGGGAGGGCCAAGTGGGTGCACAGGGAGGGCAGGGTGGATGTACAGAGAGCAGAATGGGTGTACTGAGAGAGCAGGGTGGGTGTACAGATATGGCAGGATGGGTGTACAGATGTGGCAGGGTGGGTGCACAGGGAGACAGGGTGGGTGCACAGGGAGGCAGGGTGGGTGTACAGATATGGCACAATGGGTGTACAGGTGTGGCAGGGTGGGTGTAAAGGGAGGGCAGGATGGGTGTACAGGGAGAGCAGGGTGGGTGTACAGAGAGGGCAGGGTGGGTGTACAGGGAGAGCAGGGTGGGTGTACAGAGAAGGCAGGGTGGGTGTACAGGTGTGGCACTGTTGGTGTACAGGGAGAAAAGGGTGGGTTTACAGATGTGGCCGGATGGGTGCACAGGGAGGGCCAAGTTGGCAGGGTGGGTGTACAGGTGTGGCTGGGTGGGTGTACAGAGAGAGCAGGGTGGGTGTACAGGGAGAGCAGGGTGGGTGTACAGGTGTGGCAGGGTGGGGGTATAGGGAGGGCTGGGTGGGTGTACAGATGTGGCAGGGTGAGGGTACAGGTACAGGGTTGGGTGTACAGGGAGGGCTGGTTGGGTGTACAGGGAGGGCTGGTTGGGTGTACAGGGAGAGTTGGGTGGGTTTACAGGTGTGGCAGGGTGTGGGTACATGGATGGCCAAGTGGATGTAAGGTTGATGAAGGTGGTTGTGTGTTTTAGAGTGTAAGGCTGATGAAGGGGTGGGGTGGGGGGGAGTGCTGTACAGGGAGGGCAGGTGAGAGGGGGTAGACTGTAAGGTTGATGAAGGTGGTTGTGTGTTTTAGAGTGTAAGGCTGATGAAGGGGTGGGGTGGGGGGGAGTGCTGTACAGGGAGGGCAGGTGAGAGGGGGTTGACTGTAAGGTTGATGAAGGTGGTTGTGTGGTTTACAGTTTGGAGTGGTGCTGTACAGGGAGGGCAGGTGAGAGGGGGTAGACTGTAAGGTTGATGAAGAGGGTTGTGTGGTTTACAGTGTGGAGAGGTGCTGTACAGGGAGGGCAGGTGAGAGGGGGTAGACTGTAAGGTTGATGAAGAGGGTTGTGTGGTTTACAGTTTGGAGTGGTGCTGTACAGGGAGGGCAGGTGAGAGGGGGTAGACTGTAAGGTTGATGAAGAGGGTTGTGTGGTTTACAGTGTGGAGAGGTGCTGTACAGGGAGGACAGGTGAGAGGGGGTAGACTGTAAGGTTGATGAAGAGGGTTGTGTGGTTTACAGTTTGGAGTGGTGCTGTACAGGGAGGGCAGGTGAGAGGGGGTAGACTGTAAGGTTGATGAAGAGGGTTGTGTGGTTTACAGTTTGGAGTGGTGCTGTACAGGGAGGGCAGGTGAGAGGGGGTAGACTGTAAGGTTGATGAAGAGGGTTGTGTGGTTTACAGTGTGGAGAGGTGCTGTACAGGGAGGGCAGGTGAGAGGGGGTAGACTGTAAGGTTGATGAAGAGGGTTGTGTGGTTTACAGTTTGGAGTGGTGCTGTACAGGGAGGGCAGGTGAGAGGGGGTAGACTGTAAGGTTGATGAAGAGGGTTGTGTGGTTTACAGTGTGGAGAGGTGCTGTACAGGGAGGGCAGGTGAGAGGGGGTAGACTGTAAGGTTGATGAAGGTGGTTGTGTGGTTTACAGTGCGGAGAAGTGCTGTACAGGGAGGGCAGGTGAGAGGGGGTAGTCTGTAAAGCTGACACCGAAACGTCGCTCCTAATTGTATTAAAGAAGTTGTTCTTCCCTATATCTTTTCCTTACTTAGTACTCGAACTTCTAAATGCCTCTCAAAGAAAGGATATAGGCCTTTGTAGGAGTCTAGCAGACAGTCTACAAAGCATTACTTAGCATTTATTTCAACAGTAATTATAGAGTGTAGTTTTAATTTACTTGTCTTTCAGAGCAGTAGCAGCTACACATGGAGAATAGATTTATCAAAGACAGAACAGTTTTGGAAAGGTAAGTTCCCTCTCACATTCTTGTTAAAGACAGATTTTACATAGGCCTTGCTTGTAGACTATGCTATACTGATAGTTCTTGAAGTGTACACCATGTGTAGCAACTCTACTAGACAAGTTACATATATAGATCTGTAGAGATCTGCAGCCCACTTTACAGAGGCTTCAGCAGTGTGCTCTAATAGCTGCTACTACATGGCATCTAGCATCTTCTGTAACTATAAATGACAACACAGTCAGCTTGTGTAGCCTAGAGTGCTTTCCCTCACTGGTGGAGATTGCAGCATATGTCTGTTTACAGGCTGGTGGAGATTGTAACATGTGTCTGTTTACAGGCTCATGGAGTTTGAAACATGTGTCTGTTTACAGGCTGGTGGAGATTGTAGCATGTGTCTGTTTACAGGCTGGTGGAGATTGTAGCATGTGTCTGTTTGCAGGCTCATGGAGATTGTAACATGTGTCTGTTAACAGGCTAGCGGAGATTTTACCATGTGTCTGTTTACAGGCTGGTGGAGATTGAAGCATGTGTCAGTTTACAGGCTGGTGGAGATTGTAGCATATGTCTGTTTACAGGCTGTAGGAGATTGTAGCATGTGTCTGTTTGCAGGCTGGTGGAGATTGTAACATGTGTCTGTTTACAGGCTGGTGGATATTGTAGCATGTGTCTGTTTACAGACTGGTGGAGATTGAAGCATGTGTCTGTCTACAGGCTGGTGGAGATTGTAGCATTTGTCTGTTTGCAGGCTGGTGGAGATTGTACGATGTGTCTGTTTACAGGCTCATGGAGATTGAAACATGTGTCTGTTTACAGGCTGTAGGAGATTGTACCGTGTGTCTGTTTACAGGCTGGTGGAGATTGTAACATGTGTCTGTTTACAGGCTGGTCGAGATTGTAACGTGTCTGTTTACAGGCTAGCGGAGATTTTACCATGTGTCTGTTTACAGGCTGGTGGAGATTGAAGCATGTGTCTGGTTACAGGCTGGTGGAGATTGTAGCATGTGTCTGTTTACAGGCTGGTGGATATTGTAGCATGTGTCTGTTTACAGACTGGTGGATATTGTAGCATGTGTCTGTCTACAGGCTGGTGGAGATTGTAACATGTGTCTGTTTACAGGCTGGTGGAGATTGTAGCATGTGTCTGTTTGCAGGCTGTCGGAGATTGTACCATGTGTCTGTTCACAGGCTCATGGAGATTGTAGCATGTGTCTGTTTGCAGGCTCATGGAGATTGTAACATGTGTCTGTTTACAGGCTAGCGGAGATTGTAACATGTGTCTGTTTACAGGCTGGTGGAGATTGAAGCATGTGTCTGTTTACAGGCTGGTGGAGATTGTAGCATGTGTCTGTTTACAGGCTGTAGGAGATTGTAGCATGTGTCTGTTTGCAGGCTGGTGGAGATTGTAACATGTGTCTGTTTACAGGCTGGTGGATATTGTAGCATGTGTCTGTTTACAGACTGGTGGAGATTGTAGCATGTGTCTGTCTACAGGCTGGTGGAGATTGTAGCATTTGTCTGTTTGCAGGCTGGTGGAGATTGTACCATGTGTCTGTTTACAGGCTCATGGAGATTGAAACATGTGTCTGTTTACAGGCTGTAGGAGATTGTACCATGTGTCTGTTTACAGGCTGGTGGAGATTGTAGCATGTGTCTGTTTACAGGCTGGTGGAGATTGTACCATGTGTCTGTTTACAGGCTGGTGGAGATTGTAGCATGTGTCTGTTTACAGGCTGGTGGAGATTGCAGCATGTGTCTGTTTACAGGCTATAGGAGATTGTAGCATGTGTCTGTTTACAGGCTGATGGAGATTGTAACATGTGTCTGTTTGCAGGCTGTAGGAGATTGTAACATGTGTCTGTTTACAGGCTGTAGGAGATTGTAGCATGTGTCTGTTTGCAGGCTGGTGAAGATTGTAACATGTGTCTGTTTACAGGCTGGTGGATATTGTAACATGTGTCTGTTTACAGGCTGGTGGATATTGTAACATGTGTCTGTTTACATGCTGGTGGAGATTGTACCATGTGTCTGTTTACAGGCTGTAGGAGATTGTACCATGTGTCTGTTTACAGGCTCATGGAGATTGTACCATGTGCCTGTTTACAGGCTGGTGAAGATTGTAACATGTGTCTGTTTACAGGCTGGTGGAGATTGTAGCATGTGTCTGTTTACAGGCTGTAGGAGATTGTAGCATGTGTCTGTTTGCAGGCTGGTGAAGATTGTAACATGTGTCTGTTTACAGGCTGGTGGAGCTTGTAACATGTGTCTGTTTACAGGCTGGTGGAGATTGTACCATGTGTCTGTTTACAGGCTGTAGGAGATTGTAGCATGTGTCTGTTTACAGGCTCATGGAGATTGTACCATGTGCCTGTTTACAGGCTGGTGGAGATTGTAGCATGTGTCTGTTTACAGGCTGGTTGAGATTGAACCATGTGTCTGTTTACAGGCTGTAGGAGATTGTAACATGTGTCTGTTTACATGCTGGTGGAGATTGTAACGTGTCTGTTTACAGGCTGGTGGAGATTGTACCATGTGTCTGTTTACAGGCTGGTGGAGATTGTAACATGTGTCTGTTTACAGGCTGGTGGAGATTGTACCATGTGTCTGTTTGCAGGATGGTGGAGATTGTACCATGTGTCTGTTTACATGCTGGTGGAGATTGTAGCATGTGTCTGTTTACATGCTGGTGGAGATTGTAGCATGTTTCTGTTTACATGCTGGTGGAGATGGTAGCATGTGTCTGTTTACATGCTGGCGGAGACTGTAGCATGTGCCTGTTTACAGGCTGGCGGAGATTGTACCATGTGTCTGTTTACAGGCTGGTGGAGATTGTAGCATGTGTCTGTTTACAGGCTGGTGGAGATTGTACCATGTGTCTGTTTACAGGCTGGTGGAGATTGTAGCATGTGTCTGTTTACAGGCTGGTGGAGATTGTAGCATGTGTCTGTTTACAGACTGGTGGAGATTGTAGCATGTGTCTGTTTACAGGCTGGCGGAGATTGTAGCATGTGTCTGTTTACAGGCTGGTGGAGATTGTACCATGTGTCTTTTTACAGACTGGTGGAGATTGTACCATGTGCCTGTTAACAGACTGGTGGAGATTGTAGCATGTGTCTGTTTACAGGCTGGTGGAGATTGTAGCATGTGTCTGTTTACAGGATGGTGGAGATTGTAGCATGTGTCTGTTTACAGGCTGGTGGAGATTGTAGCATGTGTCTGTTTACAGGCTGGTGGAGATTGTACCATGTGTCTGTTTACATGCTGGCGGAGATTGTAGCATGTGTCTGTTTACAGGCTGGTGGAGATTGTACCATGTGCCTGTTAACAGACTGGTGGAGATTGTACCATGTGTCTGTTTACAGGCTGGTGAAGATTGTATCATGTGTCTGTTTACAGGCTGGTGGAGATTGTACCATGTGTCTGTTTACATGCTGGCGGAGATTGTAGCATGTGTCTGTTTACAGGCTGATGGAGATTGTACCATGTGTCTGTTTGCAGGATGGTTTGAGGGACTGTCACAGAAGTTTCTGTCTTGCCCTGTTCCCAAGATGCTTCTACTTGCAGGTCAGCATTAGTAGATATACAGTCAACTCAGTAGATAGTCAACTCAGTAGATATACAGTCAACTCAGTAGATATACAGTCTATTCAGTAGATACAGTCAACTCAGTAGATACAGTCAACTCAGTAGATAGTCAACTCAGTAGATAGTCAACTCAGTAGATATTCAGTCTATTCATTAGATATACAGTCTATTCAGTAGATATACAGTCAACTCATTAGATACAGTCAACTCAGTAGATAATCAACTCAGTAGATATACAGTCAACACAGTAGATATACAGTCTATTCAGTAGATACAGTCAACTCAGTAGATACAGTCAACTCAGTAGATAGTCAACTCAGTAGATATTCAGTCTATTCATACGTTATACAGTCTATTCAGTAGATATACAGTCAACTCAGTAGATACAGTCAACTCAGTAGATAATCAACTCAGTAGATACAGTCAACTCAGTAGATAATCAACTCAGTAGATATACAGTCAACACAGTAGATATACAGTCAACTCAGTAGATATACAGTCAACTCAGTAGATATACATTCTATTCAGTAGATACAGTCAACTCAGTAGATATACAGTCTATTCAGTAGATAGTCAACTCGGTAGATATACAGTCTATTCAGTAGATAGTCAACTCAGTAGATATACAGTCTATTCAGTAGATATACAGTGAGGTGAGGTTAGCTGAGGTGAAATTTGGTTTAACGTCGCGTCCAAGATTATTGCACTTATATAGCGACGTGCATGTACGTGTGTGTTTGTGAGGCTGCTGGTACTAGTCCGGACTGATGCCGAGTTATAGTGCTAGCCCACTCAGATACCATGCCGCAGGTTAGTATGAATACCCTACTCAGACACAGTATACTGACTCCAACCGACCAGTCCTTGTTTTAGCCCCTTAAAGCCAAGCTTGGATCGAACCCCGGACCTTCCACTCTCCGGGCGGACGCTCTTCCACTAGACCACAGAGGTGGTCAGATATACAGTGAACTCAGTAGATGTACAGTGAACTCAGTAGATATACAGTCAGCTCAGTAGATAGTCAACTCAGTAGATACACTGTCACATTAACAAAAACACTGAATGTCAGCTCATGTGTCTATAGATGATCTACTATAGAAGTTTCGATGTCAAGACGTTCTTGACTGTGTAGTACATGTGTCTATAGATAATCTACTACAGAAGTTTCAATGACAGGACTCTGTTGACTGTGTAGTACATGTGTCTATAGATGGTCTATTACAGAAGTTTCAATGACAAGACTTTGTTGACTGTGTAGTACATGTGTCTATAGATGGTCTACTACAGAAGTTTCAATGACAGGACTCTGTTGACTGTGTAGTACATGTGTCTATAGATGGTCTATTACAGAAGTTTCAATGACAAGACTTTGTTGACTGTGTAGTACATGCGTCTTTCGATGGTCTATTACAGAAGTTTCAATGACAAGACTTTGTTGACTGTGTAGTACATGTGTCTATAGATGATCTACTACAGAAGTTTCAATGACAAGACTTTGTTGACTGTGTAGTACATGTGTCTATAGATGGTCTACTACAGAAGTTTCAATGACAAGACTTTGTTGACTGTGTAATTCATGTGTCTATAGATGATCTACTACAGAAGTTTAATGACAAGACTTAGTTGACTGTGTAGTACATGTGTCTTTAGATGGTCTATTACAGAAGTTTCAATGACACGACTTTGTTGACTGTGTAGTACATGTGTCTATAGATGGTCTATTACAGAAGTTTCAATGACAAGACTCTGTTGACTGTGTAGTACATGTGTCTATAGATGGTCTACTACAGAAGTTTCAATGACAAGACTCTGTTGACTGTGTAGTACATGTGTCTATAGATGGTCTATTACAGAAGTTTCAATGACAGGACTCTGTTGACTGTGTAGTACATGTGTCTATAGATAGTCTATTACAGAAGTTTCAATGACAGGACTCTGTTGACTGTGTAGTACATGTGTCTATAGATGGTCTATTACAGAAGTTTCAATGACAAGACTTTGTTGACTGTGTAGTACATGTGTCTATAGATGGTCTATTACAGAAGTTTCAATGACAGGACTCTGTTGACTGTGTAGTACATGTGTCTATAGATGGTCTATTACAGAAGTTTCAATGACAAGACTTTGTTGACTGTGTAGTACATGTGTCTATAGATGGTCTATTACAGAAGTTTCAATGACAAGACTCTGTTGACTGTGTAGTACATGTGTCTATAGATGGTCTATTACAGAAGTTTCAATGACAAGACTCTGTTGACTGTGTAGTACATGTGTCTATAGATGGTCTATTACAGAAGTTTCAATGACAGGACTCTGTTGACTGTGTAGTACATGTGTCTATAGATAGTCTATTACAGAAGTTTCAATGACAAGACTCTGTTGACTGTGTAGTACATGTGTCTATAGATGGTCTATTACAGAAGTTTCAATGACAAGACTCTGTTGACTGTGTAGTACATGTGTCTATAGATGGTCTATTACAGAAGTTTCAATGACAAGACTCTGTTGACTGTGTAGTACATGTGTCTATAGATGGTCTATTACAGAAGTTTCAATGACAAGACTTTGTTGACTGTGTAGTACATGTGTCTATAGATGGTCTACTACAGAAGTTTCAATGACAAGACTTTGTTGACTGTGTAGTACATGTGTCTTTAGATGGTCTATTACAGAAGTTTCAATGACAAGACTTAGTTGACTGTGTAGTACATGTGTCTATAGATGGTCTACTACAGAAGTTTCAATGACAGGACTTTGTTGACTGTGTAGTATATGTGTCTATAGATGGTCTATTACAGAAGTTTCAATGACAGGACTCTGTTGACTGTGTAGTACATGCGTCTATAGATGGTCTACTACAGAAGTTTCAATGACAAGACTTTGTTGACTGTGTAGTTCATGTGTCTATAGATAATCTACTACAGAAGTTTCAATGACAAGACTTTGGTATATTACATTGGTCATGTTTCAGGGGATTAAGTGATGTATGATGTTTCCTTGTATATTAAGTTGATATGATATAAAAAAACGTTAGTCAGCTTGAACGTTGTTTGTATTCCTTTAACACAGGTGTGGACCGTCTAGACAAGGATCTCACTATTGGGCAGATGCAGGGTATGTTTTATCGTCACCTTATATCCTTCATTATGTAGTTTCATGTTACTGAAGCATACAGCTCTGTCAGATAACTTTGACATGTTTGTGTCAGTGTTCATATTCAACTAAGCATGTTCTGACATGTTCTGGAGTTTATCTTGTCCTCTTGTTCCAGGCAAGTTTCAGATGCAGGTGCTGCCCCAGAGTGGTCATGCTGTACACGAAGACTGCCCAGATAGAGTGAGTAACATCCTTTACTGCCCTGCCCAGATAGAGTGAGTAACATCCTATACTGCCCTGCCCAGATAGATTGAGTAACATCCTATGCTGCCCTGCCCAGATAGTGAATAACATCCTATACTGCCCTGTTCAGATGGTGTAACATCCTATACTGACCTGCCCAGATAGAGTGTGTAACATCCTATATTGCCCTGCCCAGATGGTGTAACATCCTATACTGCCCTGCCCAGATAGAGTGAGTAACATCCTATACTGCCCTGTCCAGATGGTGTAACATCCTATATTGCCCTGCCCAGATAGAGTGAGTAACATCCTATACTGCCCTGTCCAGATGGTGTAACATCCTATACTGCCCTGCCAAGATAGAGTGAGTAACATCCTATACTGCCCTTTTCCAGATGGTGTAATATCCTATACTGACCTGCCCAGATAGGTAACATCCTATACTGCCCTGCCAAGATAGGTAACATCATATACTGCCCTACCAAAATAGAGTGTGTAACATCCTATACTGCCCTTCCCAGAAAGGTAACATCCTATATTGCCCTGCCCAGATGGTGTAACATTCTATATTGCCCTGCCCAGATGGTGTAGCATCCTATACTGCCCTGCCCAGATAGGTAACATCCAATACTGCCCTGCCCAGATAGGTAACATCCTATACTGCCCTACCCAGATAGAGTGTGTAACATCCTATATTGCCCTGCCCAGATAATGTAACATCCTATACTGCCCTGCCCAGATGTTGTAACATCCTATACTGCCCTGCCCAGATAGGTAACATCCTAAACTGCCCTGCCCAGATAGAGTGAGTACCATCCTATACTGCCCTGCTAAGAAAGGTAATATCCTATATTGCCCTGCCTAGATAGAGTAAGTAACATCCTATACTGACCTGCCCAGATAGTGAATAACATCCTATACTGCCCTTTTCAGATGGTGTAACATCCTATACTGACCTGCCCAGATAGAATGAGTAACATCCTATATTGACCTGCCCAGATAGAGTAACATCCTATATTGCCCTGCCCAGATGGTGTGAGTAACATCCTATACTGCCCTGCCCAAATAGTGTAAGATCCTATTTTGTCCAGATAGTGTAACATCCTATATTGCCCTGCCCTGGTAGAGTGAGTAACATCCTATACTGCCCTGTCCAGATGGTGTAACATCCTATACTGACCTGCCCAGATAGTGAATAACATCCTATACTGCCCTGGCCTGATGGTGTAACATCCTATACTGACCTGCCCAGATGGTGTAACATCCTATACTGACCTGCCCAGATAGGTAACATCCTATACTGCCCTGCCCAAAACAAATAAAACAAATAGTAAATATTCACTCAAAACTAAATATGGCAAACAAAACAATAGCACTAGTATGGATACCCAGCCATACAGGCATACCAGGCAATGAAATCGCAGACCAAATAGCAAAAACAGCAACAATCGACCAATCACCCACAATACAATTCCATGCAAGCAAAGCCGAAACAAAAATATTAATAAAACACTATAAGACAACAAAGCTTCCATAACAACATACAAAAATGCAAATCACAATGGATTAAAACACAGTTTACCACCCCAATTACTAAGTGCAAGAACTATACAAACTCCATATTAGCAGATAAAATTATAAACAGAATACAAAGCAATCAAACAAATTTAAACGAAACACTCCATAAACAAAACAGACATCCAAACCCTAACTGCATCCACTGTAACACCACTGAAGACATAAACCACATATTCAACACATGTAGAAAATATAAACAACAACAACAACAAGCACTATACAACTCTCATCTGCCCAACTACAAAAACAACGTCACCATGTTATTCAAACCAAACAACCCCCCAGCCACCTACCTGCAAATAGCCACTTTCCTTAAAAAAACAAATTTATCAGCAAAAATTTAGGCCATCCCAATCAAATTCTCTATGTATATCTCCCTCTACTCAGCAATACTTCAGATTCGGATCGGGATCCAAAATCTCAGTGCGGATTGTCTACTATGACGTCCGTGCTCCAAATTTCCAGCGCGGATTGTTCCCTACGACATCCGCACCCCAAACCCTGCCATATCCATACTCACTAATAATATAACCGTTTAACCAGCCACCCGCCCAATGTCAAGCACATCACTCTGACTGCCACACTCACCCCCTGCGTAAGGCCCCTGTTAATTAGCATAGGTTACCCACTTCTATCCACCTTTTCTTTTTCTTTTCCCCACCTAATATTTTTTTTATCTTATTATATACTTAAACATCAGCCAAACTGATCTCTATATTTTTTTTCTTTTTTTTTTCTTTCTATCTCTCCTACTTTATGTATACTCCCCTAGACCCTGCTTAACATAGGACTTCTACAATCTCATAGGACTTCTACAATCTCATTATGGCATCTCTCTGCCTCTTCAACCCAATCCTGTCCTCTCTCCTACTTTATCCCCTTTCACTACTGTTTTTTGGGCTAGACGTTTATCATTATTCCCACAATTTATGGTTTCATAAGACCCGTCTGCCCCGAGTGCGAAATAGCCAGAGGTTGAAGCGCTCGTAAAATCTCCCAACTATTGATTGATTGATTGCTAGGGACCAGCGGTCACATTCTTTTGGAGACACCTTAATTTCACGATTCACAGTAGATGGGGAATATTTTCAATATCCAGCTCTGTCCAGATAGAAGGGCAATGTTTTCGGTATCCAACACTGTCCTGATAGATGGGGAAAATTTTCCATATTCACCACTGATCAAATAGAAGGGGAATATTTTCCGTATCCAACACTGTCCTGATAGATAGGGAATATTTTCCATATCCAGCACTGATCAAATAGATGGGGAATATTTTCCATATCAAACACTGTCCTGATAGATGGGGAATATTTTCCATATCCAGCACTGTCCAGATAGATGGGGAATATTTTCCATATCCAGCCCTGTTCTCTGTTAACAGGTTGCTGAAGTACTTGCAACATTCATGGTGCGACACAAAGTAGCTGATCCAACAACAAACTTTGAAAGGTGAGTTGATACACTACGTAATGGTTATTATATTAGTGTGAGTTCATACACTACTTTGAGCCATGTTCTTCTGTTTCAATTAGTTGTTGATTCATTGAATTTACTGAGTGTAATGTTGTTTACAACACTGTATGAAACCCATAATGTTTGTAATACTTTTAGGAATGGTTTATTTTGGTTTTAGTATATTCAGAGTGAGTATGTTGGGTTTAACACTGCTTTCAACAGTATTCCAGTTATATCAATGTGTGTCAGCTTAATGTGGGAGGAAAGCCTGAAATGATGCAGGTTAGGTTACCAGTTTGGTTAAACCCACGAGCACAAGTATGGTGCTCACAAACTCTGTAGGGTTATGATGAGGATATATTTATGTATGATGGCAAGGATGTGCAGGACATGTCTCACGTCTTGGAGGTCTTTATGTATGATGGCAAGGATGTGCAGGACATGTCACGCGTGTTGGAGGTGGGTATCTTCATGTATGATGGCAAGGATGTGCAGGACATGTCTCATGTCTTGGAGGTGGGTATCTTCATGTATGATGGCAAGGATGTGCAGGACATGTCACGCGTGTTGGAGGTGGGTATCTTCATGTATGATGGCAAGGATGTGCAGGACATGTCTCGCATCTTGGAGGTGGGTATCTTTATGTATAATGGCAAGGATGTGCAGGACATGTCTCGCGTCTTGGAGGTGGGTATCTTTATGTATGATGGCAAGGATGTGCAGGACATGTCTCATGTCTTGGAGGTGGGTATCTTTATGTATGATGGCAAGGATGTGCAGGACATGTCTCATGTCTTGGAGGTGGGTATCTTTATGTATGATGGCAAGGATGTGCAGGACATGTCTGATGTCTTGGAGGTGGGTATCTTTATGTATGATGGCAAGGATGTGCAGGACATGTCTCATGTCTTGGAGGTGGGTATCTTTATGTATGATGGCAAGGATGTGCAGGACATGTCTCATGTTTTGGAGGTGGGTATCTTTATGTATGATGGCAAGGATGTGCAGGACATGTCTCGCGTGTTGGAGGTGGGTATCTTCATGTATGATGGCAAGGATGTGCAGGACATGTCTCATGTCTTGGAGGTGGGTATCTTCATGTATGATGGCAAGGATGTGCAGGACATGTCACGCGTGTTGGAGGTGGGTATCTTCATGTATGATGGCAAGGATGTGCAGGACATGTCTCGCATCTTGGAGGTGGGTATCTTTATGTATAATGGCAAGGATGTGCAGGACATGTCTCGCGTCTTGGAGGTGGGTATCTTTATGTATGATGGCAAGGATGTGCAGGACATGTCTCGCGTCTTGAGGTGGGTATATTTATGTATGATGGCAAGGATGTGCAGGACATGTCTCATGTCTTGAGGTGGGTATCTTTATGTATAATGGCAAGGATGTGCAGGACATGTCTCGCGTCTTGAGGTGGGTATCTTTATGTGTGATGGCAAGGATGTGCAGGACATGTCTCGCGTCTTGAGGTGGGTATCTTTATGTGTGATGGCAAGGATGTGCAGGACATGTCTCATGTCTTGAGGTGGGTATCTTTATGTATAATGGCAAGGATGTGCAGGACATGTCTCGCGTCTTGAGGTGGGTATCTTTATGTGTGATGGCAAGGATGTGCAGGACATGTCTCATGTCTTGAGGTGGGTATCTTTATGTATAATGGCAAGGATGTGCAGGACATGTCTCGCGTCTTGAGGTGGGTATCTTTATGTGTGATGGCAAGGATGTGCAGGACATGTCTCATGTCTTGGAGGTGGGTATCTTTATGTATAATGGCAAGGATGTGCAGGACATGTCTCATGTCTTGGAGGTGGGTATCTTTATGTATGATGGCAAGGATGTGCAGGACATGTCTGATGTCTTGGAGGTGGGTATCTTTATGTATGATGGCAAGGATGTGCAGGACATGTCTCATGTCTTGGAGGTGGGTATTTTCATGTATGATGGCAAGGATGTGCAGGACATGTCACGCGTGTTGGAGGTGGGTATCTTTATGTATGATGGCAAGGATGTGCAGGACATGTCTCACGTCTTGGAGGTGGGTATCTTTATGTATGATGGCAAGGATGTGCAGGACATGTCTCGCATCTTGGATGTGGGGACAAATGTCAGGGGTGTTGTAACATCATATTTGACATGCAGCTGACATGCTTGAATTCTTCCACAGGTCATTCCCAGCTTGCTGACTTTGGTCCTCTGAGAGGCTGCCAGTCACCCCATACAGAGGACTCTACACCGTGCTAAACGGCCACGACATCAAGTGATGTTCATGATTCATACACAGTACAAAAGGCTGATTTGAAAGAAAAACAACAAGATTGTGTGTGTGTGTGTGTGTGTGTGTGTGTGTGTGTGTGTGTGTGTGTGTGCAAGTTACTTCAGTCAATCTGTCAATCTGTCAATCTGTCTGCCACAGCTCATTTGTCCCCTTCTTTGTAGAAAAGGCATGATGTAGATCTACATTTACATCAGATAGAGGACACAGTATTGTCCTGCCAGTCAGGTCTCCCCGACGTGTAGATCTACAGTAACATCAGACATGGGACACAGTATTGTCCCGTCAGTCAGACCTCCCCAACGTGTAGTGGAGCTGTTGTAGTATTCAGTGTCTGCTTCACTGTACACGTTTTAAAAAGAACAATGTTTTGCTGAGGGCCCTGTACACAAAGCGATATGAGATGTTTGTAACTCCCATACTTTAACATTAGGCTTACGATAGTCATAGTGCTGAAGTTGCTTTGCTGAACAGGCCCAGAATTTCATTCAACTAGTCACACTGGCTTGTTATAGTACAGTTATAATTGTACAGTGATAGAAAAAGATGTACAGCCTAGAACTCTGAAACATTCAACAGTCCTGGAAAGGCTTAAAAAATTAAAAGAATTGGTTCTCAGGCAATGGGTTTTCAAAATATAGTGCGGGCGGGCGGTGTCTTTTATTTTTTGTTGTTGTTCAAACTAGTTTGTAACCAAATAAACAGTTGTGTACAATCAGCCTGGGAAAGGGCCTCCTACATAAATGTATTCCTTGATGAGTAAAATACTGGAATACGTTGGACTTGGAATGTTTAGGGATTTTATTATCCCCCGCCACGAAGTGGAAGGGGGGATATAGGAATGGGTGCCGTCCGGCCGTCCGGCCGTCCTTCACATTTCGTTTCCGGAGTAGATCTTGAAAAACGTACCATATTTCTTCACAAAACTTGGCACATAGATAGATCTAGTGGTGAACTGGTGCCTTTTGATAGTTTGGGATTTTTAAAAAAGTTATTTTTTGCGTTTCCATGGCAACGACTTTGATTTAGACTGAAAATGGCGGTAGTCCTCGTTTCCGGAGCAGATCTTGAAAACCATACCATATTTCTTCACCAAACTTGGCACATAGATAGATCTAGGGGTGAACTGGTGCCTTTTGATAGTTTGGGATTTTTAAAAAAGTTATTTTTCGAGTGTCCATGGCAACGACTTTGATTTAGACTGAAAATGGCAGTAGTCCTCGTTTCCGGAGCAGATCTTGAAAGCCGTACCATATTT
Organism: Haliotis cracherodii; assembly: GCF_022045235.1. NCBI lineage: Eukaryota > Metazoa > Mollusca > Gastropoda > Lepetellida > Haliotidae > Haliotis > Haliotis cracherodii. The sequence goes on along the minus strand of NW_027266341.1, from coordinate 63,684 downwards.
CTTCACCTTTCTTTGCACATAGATAGGTCTAGTAGTGAACTGGTGCCTTTTGATAGTTTATGATTTTTAAAAAGATATTTTTCGAGTTTCCATGGCAACGACTTTGATTTAGACTGAAAATGGCGGTAGTCCTCGTTTCCGGAGCAGATCTTGAAAACCATACCATATTTCTTCACCAAACTTGGCACATAGATAGATCTAGGGGTGAACTGGTGCCTTTTGATAGTTTGGGATTTTTAAAAAAGTTATTTTTCGAGTGTCCATGGCAACGACTTTGATTTAGACTGAAAATGGCAGTAGTCCTCGTTTCCGGAGCAGATCTTGAAAGCCGTACCATATTTCTTCACCTTTCTTTGCACATAGATAGGTCTAGTAGTGAACTGGTGCCTTTTGATAGTTTATGATTTTTAAAAAGATATTTTTCGAGTTTCCATGGCAACGACTTTGATTTAGACTGAAAATGGCGGTAGTCCTCATTTCTGGAGCAGATCTTGAAAACCATACCATATTTCTTCACCATACTTGGCACATAGATAGGTGTAGTGGTGAACTAGTGCCTTTTGATAGTTTGGAATTTAAAAAAAAAAGTTATTTTTCGAGTTTCCATGTCAAAAACTTTGATTTAGACTGAAAATGGCGGTAGTCGTCGTTTCCGGAGCAGATCTTGAAAACCGTACCATATTTCTTCGTCATACTTGGCACATAGATAGGTCTAGTGGTGAAATGGTGCCTTTTGATAGTTTGGCATTTTTAAAAACAATATTTTTCGGGTTTCCATGGCAACGACTTTGATTTAGACTGAAAATGGCAGTAGTCGTCGTTTCCGGAACAGATCTTGAAAACCGTACCATTTTTCTTAACCATATTTTGCACATTGATAGGTTTAGTGGTGAACTGGTACCTTTGAATACTTTTTGGATTTTTAAAAACAATATTTTTCTAGTTTCCATGGCAACGACTTTGATTTAAACTGAAAATGGAGGTAGTCCTCGTTTCTGGAGCAGATCTTGAAAACCGTACCATATTTCCTCACCATACTTGGCACATAGATAGATCTAGTGGTGAACTGGTGCCTTTTGATAGTTTGGGATTTTTAAAAAAGTTATTTTTTGCGTTTCCATGGCAACGACTTTGATTTAGACTGAAAATGGCAGTAGTCCTCGTTTCCGGAGCAGATCTTGAAAACCATACCATATTTCTTCACCAAACTTGGCACATAGATAGATCTAGGGGTGAACTGGTGCCTTTTGATAGTTTGGGATTTTTAAAAAAGTTATTTTTCGAGTGTCCATGGCAACGACTTTGATTTAGACTGAAAATGGCAGTAGTCCTCGTTTCCGGAGCAGATCTTGAAAGCCGTACCATATTTCTTCACCTTTCTTCGCACATAGATAGGTCTAGTAGTGAACTGGTGCCTTTTGATAGTTTATGATTTTTAAAAAGATATTTTTCGAGTTTCCAAGGCAACGACTTTGATTTAGACTGAAAATGGCGGTAGTCCTCGTTTCTGGAGCAGATCTTGAAAACCATACCATATTTCTTCACCATACTTGGCACATAGATAGGTGTAGTGGTGAACTAGTGCCTTTTGATAGTTTGGGATTTAAAAAAAAAAGTTATTTTTCGAGTTTCCATGTCAAAAACTTTGATTTAGACTGAAAATGGCGGTAGTCCTCGTTTCTGGAGCAGATCTTGAAAACCGTACCATATTTCTTCGTCATACTTGGCACATAGATAGGTCTAGTGGTGAAATGGTGCCTTTTGATAGTTTGGCATTTTTAATAACAATATTTTTCGGGTTTCCATGGCAACGACTTTGATTTAGACTGAAAATGGCAGTAGTCGTCGTTTCCGGAGCAGATCTTGAAAACCGTAACATTTTTCTTAACCATATTTTGCACATTGATAGGTTTAGTGGTGAACTGGTACCTTTGAATACTTTTTGGATTTTTAAAAACAATATTTTTCTAGTTTCCATGGCAACAACTTTGATTTAAACTGAAAATGGAGGTAGTCCTCATTTCCGGAGCAGATCTTGAAAAACGTAGTATATTTCTTTACAAAAAGGCCCAGTGAACATAGTTCACAGGAGCTAATGCATTGCACACACCTGACATGTCATATTGGCGGGGGATGTGAGTATTTCATGCTTGTTTATTTTATATTTTTTTTTAAATGGAAATAAAAACAAAAGTGTGGTAAACTTTATTATGATACAGGCGGTGCCTGAGAACCAAGACTTTTTAGCCTAAACATGAACTTTTAGTCGAAACTAGTAAAGTAATGTGAGATTTCTGTTTAGGATTTTGACAAATACAAGTAAACCCTGACTTCAGCAGGAATCAGAAACAAATGCATTTCCTCAATAAATAAGCCAGAAAGTATTTAAAGAAGATAACATGTAGAGGTAGCATTTCTCATGCAACTAGCCTTCGGAATTGTAAGCTGGTGTCCAACGTTGTGGTGTACAGTCCATGTTGTGTTGATGCTGTTGTTAGTTTCTGTATGCAGATGTGTTCACTCACTTCAATGTGACGAACACAACGTTGACAGTGAATCACCAACAATGCACTGGGACATATACACAAGTTTATTGTACAGCAACATGTTTGTTTTGGTTAACACATCCTGTTGAGTGGACACAGATGGGGCCAGCCTGGGACCAGCCTGGGACCAGCCTGGGACCTGGATGTGTCATGTGGGCAACAATCACATCTAAAACATTGGATCTGTTCTCAGTGTGATGTGGGAATATATGCACAGGTGTTGTGAACATCTAAAGCAAAACAAGGAAACATTTTGTGAAATGAAATTATCAAACAATGTTTTCAACTAAACATTTTCATATTGGAGACTCATTTGTATATTTTGTACATATGCTATTAAACTATACTTTTTCATTTTTTAGATCTGTTCATTTTCATTCTAAACCAATAAAAATATGTAGTGTCGTCTGACAGGGATCAATCTGCAGTTTACTGAGATGGCCTATCTTAGACCTGTGAATACCATTACTCTATGTATGGGATTTAAAACAGGCAAAACCCAGGTGCTTGATCAACAAAGCATTTCCAGCTCTGTGTCTGTCCAAACTTCAGAACATGAGGGCTTCATAACATGCATTAGATAGATCTCCATCTGGCAGTCCACTTCTACACCCAGGAACTGCCTACACAAGTAGGGTTAGGTAAGAGTGACCAAGGGAAGCAATTCTGCACAGTAAAATGCAGCACATTGAACACTGGATCCCCTGAAGTGTTTAGTGTGCTCACTGTTCAGCCAGCAGTCCCCTCAACTAGTACACTCTACCTGCCTATGTTCCATATACACAACTGTCACATGACTTCTCCCTAATTACAGACAGAGTACATGGAAATCACACTAGGAATCTCTCACACATTACCCCACTATGTTTCAGTCAAGCTCCTTCCCAACATGTGACACCTTCCTTACACTCTAGGTGACATCGCTGCCACAAGTGTGGGCAGGGCACGACCATTACAAGAATCTGGTAATTTGCCCTCCACAACAGAGTAACGTTTATACTTTTCTTTATGTCATGATAGTGAATGTTGAAAAGGTTTATGACTGACGATGAATTCCCAGATGAATTTACCTTTTTTGTTTGTTTGATCAGATTGGTTCGAGATTGCAGACAAACAGAAAAATCAACCAACTTCCCCCTAACATTCTTACTAAGAGTATTCCGCATTACAGCAGTCATCACGGTTTGTAAACACTTGTTTGTAAACATAAGGGTCAGTCGGTTGCGAGTTCAACTCCGAGCATGGTTGTAGCCACCTAGCATAGAGAGTTCTGCGAAAGGGATATCGCTGTGAGGAGCTTGCGTTACAGTGTCACATGGCAGTGTGTTGATATTTGGTTGTTATTGGGTGGTAACACGTGGCAGTACGTCGATGGTGACAGGTCAACTACAGCTTGCAGGTCCCTGGTGAGCGTGGGAAGGGAATGACATCACGGATGTTGCCTGTCCCTAACAGATGCTGCAGGTATCTCTCAAACCCTAGGCCGAAGCCGCCATGAGGAGCCGAGCCGTACTTCCTCAAGTCCAGGTACCTGAAAAAAAGAGGATCTCTAGGATTGTGCTGAGCTTTCACAAACTGTTATCATTTCTGAAAGAAAATGGACTGCTATAGTAGTTATTTTTCTTGACTCTGGATGTGATGGATTACGTGTACAATGCTTGTCGTAAGAGGCGGCGAACGGGAATGGTGGCCAGGCTCGCTGACTTGTTTGATGCATGTCATTGTATTCCAATTGCATGGCTTGTTGCTCATGACGTCAATCACTGGATTGTATGGTCCAGACCTACTTACAAACCGCCGTCATATAGCTGGAATATTGCTGAGTGCGGCGTTAAACAACAAACAAAAATAACAACAACAAAAATGTGTACTTGGAGATACATGCATGTACATCAAGCTAGTTTCTGGTCTAGTTCAATGCTGCAACCGTTGGGATGCAAACAGTAAACAAGGGGTACAATACTTGCCAGTCATACATGTCTTGTTCTCCTGCGTCTTCAAGTCGGGAGTGCAGAGTATCATAATTGTCCTCCCTCAGACTGCCACCTATGAGCTCACCCACTCCAGGAACCAACAGGTCGACTGCACCCACCTACAGAACACATCACAGTTTAATTTAATCTGTTGAAGCTTGGAGGGTGTCTGGGCTACTACAGCTGAATAAGATTGTACAAAGCAGAGAATTTAACCTACAGTTTTGTTGTCAGGGTTGAGTTTGGTGTAGAAAGGTTTGAGCTGCGCAGGGAAGTCTGTCACAAACACAGGAACATCACCCAGGTGCTGAGTCAGCCATCGCTCGTGCTCCTTCTGCAGATCAGCGCCCCACTTGGAAGAAAAAAAACACTTGTCACATGTCAACACCATTATCAACGACATCATGTCAACAGTAGCATCATGTCACAAATCAACATCAACATTGTCATGTCACCATCAGCAGCAACATCAGCAACATCAGCAGCAACAACATCATGTCACATTCCCTACATCATACTTTTACAAACAGGAGGCTGAGAATATGTTTGAAGGTTAAACAGTGATGAACCTGAATCTACATATAGCAGAGTTATGATTTACAACCAACCATTTAGGAGGGAGACTCACAGACAGCAGAGATACAATGGATGCTTCTTCTACTTAGGAGACTCACAGACAGCAGAGATATGGTGGATACTACTTCTATGTGGGAGACCCACAGACAGCAGAGATACGATGAATGCTGCTTCTCTGTGGGAGACTCACAGACAGCAGAGATACGATGGATGCTGCTTCTATGTGGGAGACTCACAGACAGCAAAGATAAGATGGATGCTACTTCTATGTGGGAGACTCACAGACAACAGAGATACGATGGATGCAACTTCTATGTGGGAGACTCACAGACAGCAGAGATGTGAAGGATGCTACTTCTATGTGGGAGACTCACAGACAGCAGTGATACAATTGATGATACATCAATGTAGGAGACTCACAGACAGCAGAGATACAATGAATGATACTTCTACGTAGAAGACTCACAGACAGCAGAGATGTGAAGGATGCTACTTCTACGTAGAAGACTCTCAGACAGCAGATACTTCTACGTGGGAGACTCACAGACAGCAGAGATACGATGGATGCTACTTGTATGTGTGAGACTCACTGACAGCAGAGATACGATGGATGCTACATCTTAGTAGGAGACTCGCAGACAGCAGAGATACAACGGATGATACTTTTACATGGGAGACTGACAGACAGCAGAGATACGATGAATGCTGCTTCTATGTGAGAGACTCACAGACAGCAGAGATACAACCGATGATACTTCTAGGTGGGAGACTCGCAGACAGCAGAGATACGATGAATGCTGCTTCTATGTGGGAGACTCACAGACAGCAGAGATACGATGAATGCTGCTTCTATGTGGGAGAATCAGACAGCAGAGATATGATGAATGCTGCTTCTATGTGGGAGACTCACAGACAGCAGAGATACAACCGATGATACTTCTAAGTAGGAGACTCACAGACAGCAGAGATACGATGAATGTTGCTTCTATGTGGGAGACTCGCAGACAGCAGAGATACGATGGATGCTGCTTCTATGTGGGAGACTCACAGACAGCAGAGATACGATGAATGTTGCTTCTATGTGGGAGACTCACAGACAGCAGAGATACGATGGATGCTGCTTCTATGTGGGAGACTCACAGACAGCAGAGATACGATGAATGATACTTCTATGTGGGAGACTCACAGACAGCAGAGATACGATGGATGCTACTTGTATGTGTGAGACTCACTGACAGCAGAGATACGATGGATGCTACATCTTAGTAGGAGACTCGCAGACAGCAGAGATACAAAGGATGATACTTTTACATGGGAGACTGACAGACAGCAGAGATACGATGAATGCTGCTTCTATGTGAAAGACTCACAGACAGCAGAGATACAACCGATGATACTTCTATGTGGGAGACTCGCAGACAGCAGAGATACGATGAATGCTGCTTCTATGTGGGAGACTCACAGACAGCAGAGATACGATGAATGCTGCTTCTATGTGGGAGAATCAGACAGCAGAGATATGATGAATGCTGCTTCTATGTGGGAGACTCACAGACAGCAGAGATACAACCGATGATACTTCTAAGTAGGAGACTCACAGACAGCAGACATACGATGAATGTTGCTTCTATGTGGGAGGCTCAGACAGCAGAGATACGATGGATGCTGCTTCTATGTGGGAGACTCACAGACAGCAGAGATATGATGGATGCTGCTTCTATGTGGGAGACTCACAGACAGCAGAGATACGATGAATGATACTTCTATGTGGGAGACTCACAGACAGCAGCGATACGATGGATGCTGCTTCTATGTGGGAGACTCACAGACAGCAGAGATATGATGGATGCTGCTTCTATGTGGGAGACTCACAGACAGCAGAGATACGATGAATGATACTTCTATGTGGGAGACTCACAGACAGCAGCGATACGATGGATGCTGCTTCTATGTGGGAGACTCACAGACAGCAGAGATGCAATGGATGATACTTTTACGTAGGAGACTCACTGACAGCAGAGATACAATGGATGATACTATTTAGACTCACAGACAGCAGAGACATGATGAATGATACTTCTATGTGTGAGACTCACAGACAGCAGTGATATGATGGATGCTACTTCTACGTGGGAGACTCACAGGCAGCAGAGATACAACGGATGCTGCTTCTATGTGGGAGACTCACAGACAGCAGAGATACAACCGATGATACTTCTAAGTAGGAGACTCACAGACAGCAGAGATACGATGAATGTTGCTTCTATGTGGGAGGCTCAGACAGCAGAGATACGATGGATGCTGCTTCTATGTGGGAGACTCACAGACAGCAGAGATACGATGGATGCTGCTTCTATGTGGGAGACTCACAGACAGCAGAGATACGATGAATGATACTTCTATGTGGGAGACTCACAGACAGCAGCGATACGATGGATGCTGCTTCTATGTGGGAGACTCACAGACAGCAGAGATGCAATGGATGATACTTTTACGTAGGAGACTCACTGACAGCAGAGATACAATGGATGATACTATTTAGACTCACAGACAGCAGAGACATGATGAATGATACTTCTATGTGTGAGACTCACAGACAGCAGTGATATGATGGATGCTACTTCTACGTGGGAGACTCACAGGCAGCAGAGATACAACGGATGCTACTTCTATGTGGGAGACTCACAGACAGCAGAGATACGATGGATGCTGCTTCTTTGTGGGAGACTCACAGACAGCAGAGATACGATGAATGCTACTTCTAAGTGGGAGACTCACAGACAGCAGAGATACGATGGATGCTGCTTCAATGTGGGAGACTCACAGACAGCAGAGATATGATGAATGCTGCTTCTATATGGGAGACTCACAGACAGCAGAGATATGATGAATGCTGCTTCTATGTGGGAGACTCACAGACAGCAGAGATACAACCGATGATACATCTAAGTAGGAGACTCACAGACAGCAGAGATACGATGAATGTTGCTTCTATGTGGGAGACTCGCAGACAGCAGAGATACGATGGATGCTGCTTCTATGTGGGAGACTCACAGACAGCAGAGATACGATGAATGTTGCTTCTATGTGGGAGACTCACAGACAGCAGAGATACGATGAATGTTGCTTCTATGTGGGAGACTCACAGACAGCAGAGATACGATGAATGCTGCTTCTATGTGGGAGACTCACAGACAGCAGAGATACGATGAATGTTGCTTCTATGTGGGAGACTCACAGACAGCAGAGATACGATGAATGCTGCTTCTATGTGGGAGACTCACAGACAGCAGAGATACGATGAATGTTGCTTCTATGTGGGAGACTCACAGACAGCAGAGATACGATGAATGTTGCTTCTATGTGGGAGACTCACAGACAGCAGAGATACAACCGATGATACTTCTATGTAGAAGACACAGACAGCAGAGATACGATGGATGCTGCTTCTATGTGGGAGACTCGCAGACAGCAGAGATACGATGAATGTTGCTTTTATGTGGGACACTCACAGACAGCAGAGATACGATGGATGCTGCTTCTATGTGGGAGACTCACAGACAGCAGAGATACGATGAATGCTACTTCTATGTGGGAGACTCACTGACAGCAGAGATACGATGAATGATACTTCTATGTGGGAGACTCACAGACAGCAGCGATACGATGGATGCTGCTTCTATGTGGGAGACTCACAGACAGCAGAGATGCAATGGATGATACTTTTACGTAGGAGACTCACTGACAGCAGAGATACAATGGATGATACTATTTAGACTCACAGACAGCAGAGACATGATGAATGATACTTCTATGTGTGAGACTCACAGACAGCAGTGATATGATGGATGCTACTTCTACGTGGGAGACTCACAGGCAGCAGAGATACAACGGATGATACTTCTATGTGGGAGACTCACAGACAGCAGAGATACGATGGATGCTGCTTCTTTGTGGGAGACTCACAGACAGCAGAGATACGATGAATGCTACTTCTATGTGGGAGACTCACAGACAGCAGAGATACGATGAATGTTGCTTCTATGTGGGAGACTCACAGACAGCAGAGATACGATGAATGTTGCTTCTATGTGGGAGACTCACAGACAGCAGAGATACGATGAATGCTGCTTCTATGTGGGAGACTCACAGACAGCAGAGATACGATGAATGTTGCTTCTATGTGGGAGACTCACAGACAGCAGAGATACGATGAATGCTGCTTCTATGTGGGAGACTCACAGACAGCAGAGATACGATGAATGTTGCTTCTATGTGGGAGACTCACAGACAGCAGAGATACGATGAATGTTGCTTCTATGTGGGAGACTCACAGACAGCAGAGATACAACCGATGATACTTCTATGTAGAAGACACAGACAGCAGAGATACGATGGATGCTGCTTCTATGTGGGAGACTCGCAGACAGCAGAGATACGATGAATGTTGCTTTTATGTGGGAGACTCACAGACAGCAGAGATACGATGGATGCTGCTTCTATGTGGGAGACTCACTGACAGCAGAGATACGATGAATGATACTTCTATGTGGGAGACTCACAGACAGCAGCGATACGATGGATGCTGCTTCTATGTGGGAGACTCACAGACAGCAGAGATACGATGAATGATACTTCTATGTGGGAGACTCACTGAGAGCAGAGATACAACCGATGATACTTCTATGTGGGAGACTCACTGACAGCAGAGATACGATGAATGATACTTCTCTGTGGGAGACTCACAGACAGCAGAGATACGATGAATGATACTTCTATGTGGGAGACTCACTGACAGCAGAGATACAACCGATGATACTTCTATGTGGGAGACTCACTGACAGCAGAGATACGATGAATGCTACTTCTATGTGGGAGACTCACTGACAGCAGAGATACGATGAATGATACTTCTATGTGGGAGACTCACAGACAGCAGCGATACGATGGATGCTGCTTCTATGTGGGAGACTCACAGACAGCAGAGATACAACCGATGATACTTCTATGTGGAAGACTCACAGACAGCAGAGATACAACCGATGATACTTCTATGTGGGAGACTCACTGACAGCAGAGATGCGATGAATGATACTTCTATGTGGGAGACTCACAGACAGCAGAGATACGATGGATGCTGCTTCTATGTGGGAGACTCACAGACAGCAGAGATACGATGAATGCTACTTCTATGTGGGTGACTCACAGACAGCAGAGATGCAATGGATGATACTTTTACGTAGGAGACTCACAGACAGCAGAGATATGATGGATACTACTTCTATAAGGGAGACTCACTGACAGCAGATACAATGGATGATACTTCTATGTAGGAGACTCACTGACAGCAGAGATACAATGGATGATACTATTTAGACTCACAGACAGCAGAGACATGATGAATGATACTTCTATGTGTGAGACTCACAGACAGCAGTGATACGATGGATGCTACTTCTACGTGGGAGACTCACAGGCAGCTGAGATAAAACGGCTGCTACTTCTATGTGGGAGACTCACAGACAGCAGAGATACAACGGATGCTACTTCTATGTGGGAGACTGACAGACAGCAGAGATACAACCGATGATACTTCTATGTGGGAGACTCACTGACAGCAGAGATACGATGAATGCTACTTCTATGTGGGAGACTCACTGACAGCAGTGATACGATGAATGATACTTCTATGTGGGAGACTCACAGACAGCAGCGATACGATGGATGCTGCTTCTATGTGGGAGACTCACAGACAGCAGATATACAACCGATGATACTTCTATGTGAGAGACTCACAGACAGCAGAGATACAACCGATGATACTTCTATGTGGGAGACTCACTGACAGCAGAGATGCGATGAATGATACTTCTATGTGGGAGACTCACAGACAGCAGAGATACGATGGATGCTGCTTCTATGTGGGAGACTCACAGACAGCAGAGATACGATGAATGCTACTTCTATGTGGGAGACTCACAGACAGCAGAGATACGATGGATGCTGCTTCTATGTGGGAGACTCACAGACAGCAGAGATGCAATGGATGATACTTTTACGTAGGAGACTCACAGACAGCAGAGATATGATGGATACTACTTCTATAAGGGAGACTCACTGACAGCAGAGATACAATGGATGATACTTCTATGTAGGAGACTCACTGACAGCAGAGATACAATGGATGATACTATTTAGACTCACAGACAGTAGAGACATGATGAATGATACTTCTATGTGTGAGATTCACAGACAGCAGTGATACGATGGATGCTACTTCTACGTGGGAGACTCACAGGCAGCTGAGATAAAACGGCTGCTACTTCTATGTGGGAGACTCACAGACAGCAGAGATACAACGGATGCTACTTCTATGTGGGAGACTGACAGACAGCAGAGATACGATGGATGCTGCTTCTACGTGGGAGACTCACAGGCAGCTGAGATAAAACGGCTGCTACTTCTATGTGGGAGACTCACAGACAGCAGAGATACAACGGATGCTACTTCTATGTGGGAGACTGACAGACAGCAGAGATGTGAAGGATGCTTCTTCTACATAGGAGACTCACAGACAGCAGTGATACGACAGATGCTACTTCTACGTGGGAGACTGACAGACAGCAGAGATATGATGGATGCTACCTCTACGTAGGACACTCGCAGAGACACGACAGATGCTACTCCTATGTAGGAGACTGACAGACAGCAGAGATACAACGGATGATACTTCTATGTGGGAGACTGACAGACAGCAGAGATATGATGGATGATACTTCTACGTGGGAGACTCACAGACAGCAGAGATATGATGGATGCTACTTCTAAGTAGGAGACTCGCAGACAGCAGAGATACGATGGATGATACATCTATGTAGGAGACTGACAGACAGCAGAGATACAATGAATGATACTTCTATGTAGAAAACACAGACAGCAGAGATACGATGGATGCTGCTTCTACGTAGGAGATTGACAGACAGCAGAGATACAACCGATGATACTTCTATGTAGAAGACACAGACAGCAGAGATACGATGGATGCTGCTTCTATGTGGGAGACTCACAGACAGCTGAGATATGATGGATGCTGCTTCTATGTGGGAGACTCACAGACAGCAGAGATACGATGGATGCTGCTTCTATGTGGGAGACTCACAGACAGCAGAGATACGATGGATGCTGCTTCTATGTGGGAGACTCACAGACAGCAAAGATAAGATGGATGCTACTTCTATGTGGGAGACTCACAGACAGCAGAGATACGATGGATGGGACTTCTATGTGGGAGACTCACAGACAGCAGAGATGTGAAGGATGCTACTTCTATGTGGGAGACTCAGACAGCAGAGATACGATGGATGCTGCTTCTACGAAGAAGACTCACAGACAGCAGAGATACAACCGATGATGCTTCTATGTGGGAGACTCACAGACAGCAGTGATACGATGGATGCTGCTTCTATGTGGGAGACTCAGAGACAGCAGAGATACGATGGATGATACTTCTATGTGGGAGACTCACAGACAGCAGAGATACGATGGATGCTGCTTCTATGTGGGAGACTCACAGACAGCAGAGATACCATTGAGGATGCTTTTATGTGGGAGACTCACAGACAGCAGAGATGTGAAGGATGCTTCTCCTTCATAGGAGACTCACAGACAGCAGAGATATGATGGATGCTACTTCTATGTGGGAGACTCACTGACAGCAGAGATGCGATGGATGATACAAGGGGTGTTCACTAAAGATTTCCCCTGACCCTCTTCCGATGGACCTAGTGGAATGAAACTTGGCTAATACCTATGGCTTCTCCACATAGGAACCACCAAGAGTTACACACTTCTCCCATCGTTTTATGCAACTATGGAGACCTCGCTTGTAAAAGCCCTCATTTTGCGTCTCAAACCAGGACTTGACTTCAGAAATCAGTGTTTCATCATCTGTGAAACGTTTTCCCTTCAAAAATGACTTCATGTTTGGAAAGAGGTGGAAGTCAGGAGAGTAAGGAGGATGTGGAAGGATTTCATAGCCACAGGACCACGCTTCTGTCAGGGCAACATGAGAGTTGTGTACTGGAGCATTGTCTTGCAGGAGACAGACACTCTTTGTCAGCATGCCACGCCTCTTAAGCTTGATAGCGTCCCGCAATTTCCGCAGCAGTGAAGCATAATAAGCTCCTGTAATTGTGGTACCCTTTGCCAAGAAATCCATCATCACTACTCCGTGCTGGTCCCAAAACAGCACCTGCCTGCAGAGGGTTGGACACGTGCCTTCTTTGGGGTTGGTGACTCCACATGCTTCCATTGCATCGACTGAACTTTAGTCTCAGGATCATAGTGATGGACCCATGTTTCATCCTGTGTGATAAGTCTGTCAAAAAAGTTTGCCTGTTTTTTTTGGCACATGTCCAAAAGATCCTTTGAGCAATTGACTAGTTCCTGCTTTTGGAAAGCGGTGAGCAACCTGGGAATCCATCGTGCAGACAACTTATGCATGTTCAAATTGTCATGGATGATTTTTTCCACAGACCCTACACTGATCTTGACATCTTGTGCTAACTGGCGAACAGTTATACGTCAGTCTGCCAAAATGGCGGTCTCTACTTGATGGATAGTGTCCTCATCTATGGCTGAATGGGGCGACCACATACAGAATCAGTTTCCACAGATGTCCGACGACACTTGAACTGGCGATGCCAGTGTTTAACAACGTCATATGATGGGGCATCTTCCCAGTAAGTTACTTTCATTTCATTGAAAGTTTCTTTTGATGTGCGACCTTTCAAATATAAAAACCTAATCACTGCTTGGTATTCTACTGGCTCCATTGTCACACCCTACTCAATCATAACACCTGTAAAAGTGGTAAGATTAATAGTTCGGTGCTGCAAATTCAGACATAACCCATAGATACATGTATCATTACACATGTGAAATTTCAACCAAATATGATAACCCTAAGTGGTTTAGGGGCAATCTTAAATGAACACCCCTCGTACTTCTACTTAGGAGACTGACAGGCAGCAGAGATACGATGGATGCGACTTCTATGTGGGAGACTCAGTGACAGCCGAGATGCGATGGATGATACTTCTACTTAAAAGACTGACAGACAGCAGTGATACGATGGATGCTACTTCTACATGGGAGACTCACCTGCACCTTAAACTGGAAGGTGTTATTGGCATGTAGGAGAGAAATGGCTTCAGTGTAGGTGATCCTGGAACAGTTTGATGTGGTACAATTGTAGGGCAAGAAGGATAATAGTAGACAAGTTCCATCAGAAAACTATACACAAGAAAAGAGGGAATGAACTGTGGAGTTGATGTTGTGGGTCTCTATTTACGAGGAGTTGATGTTGTTCTGAAGGTTGTGGGTCTCTATTTGTGTAGAATTGATGTTGTTCTGAAGGTTGCGTTTGTCTATTTATGTAGAGTTGATGTTGTTCTGAAGGTTCCGGGTGTCTATTTATGTAGAGTTGTTGTTGTTCTGAAGGTTGCGGGTGTCTATTTATGTAGAGTTGTTGTTGTTCTGAAGGTTGTGGGTCTCTATTTATGTAGAGTTGATGTTGTTCTGAATGTTGCGGGTGTCTATTTATGTAGAGTTGTTGTTGTTCTGAAGGTTTTCGGGTCTCTATTTATGTAGAGTTGTTGTTGTTCTGAAGGTTGCAGGTGTCTATTTATGTGGAGTTGATGTTGTTCTGAAGGTTGCGGGTCTCTATTTATGTGGTGTTGATGTTGTTCTGAAGGTTGCGGGCGTCTATTTATGTGGAGTTGATGTTGTTCTGAAGGTTGCAGGTGTCTATTTATGTAGAGTTGATGTTGTTCTGAAGGTTGTGGGTCTCTATTTATGTAGAGTTGATGTTGTTCTGAAGGTTGTGGGTCTCTATTTATGCAGAGTTGATGTTGTTCTGAAGGTTGCAGGTGTCTATTTATGTAGAGTTGATGTTGTTCTGAAGGTTGTTGGTCTCTATTTATGTAGAGTTGTTGTGGTTCTGAAGGTTGTGGGTTTCTATTTATGTGGAGTTGATGTTGTTCTGAAGGTTGCGGGTGTCTATTTATGTAGAGTTGATGTTGTTCTGAAGGTTGCGGGTGTCTATTTATGTAGAGTTGATGTTGTTCTGAAGGTTGCGGGTCTCTATTTATGTAGAGTTGATGTTCTGAAGGTTGCAGGTGTCTATTTATGTAGAGTTGTTGTGGTTCTGAAGGTTGCGGGTGTCTATTTATGTAGAGTTGATGTTGTTCTGAAGGTTGTGGGTCTCTATTTATGTGGAGTTGATGTTGTTCTGAAGGTTGTGGGTCTCTATTTATGTGGAGTTGATGTTGTTCTGAAGGTTGTGGGTCTCTATTTATGTGGAGTTGATGTTGTTCTGAAGGTTGTGGGTCTCTATTTATGTGGTGTTGATGTTGTTCTGAAGGTTGCGGGTGTCTATTTATGTAGAGTTGATATTGTTCTGAAGGTTGCGGCTGTCTATTTATGTAGAGTTGATGTTGTTCTGAATGTTGCGGGTGTCTATTTATGTAGAGTTGATGTTGTTCTAAATGTTGTGGGTCTCTATTTATGTAGGGTTGATGTTGTTCTGAAGGTTGTGGGTCTCTATTTATTTGGAGTTGATGTTGTTCTGAAGGTTGCGGGTGTCTATTTATGTAGAGCTGATGTTGTTCTGAAGGTTGTGGGTCTCTATTTATGTGGAGTTGATGTTGTTCTGAAGGTTGCGGGTGTCTCTTTATGTGGAGTTGATGCCGTTCTTAAGGTTGTGGGTCTCTATTTATGTAGAGTTGTTGTTGTTCTGAAGGTTGCAGGTGTCTATTTATGTGAAGTTGATGTTGTTCTGAAGGTTGCGGGTGTCTATTTATGTAGAGTTGATGTTGTTCTGAAGGTTGCGGGTGTCTATTTATGTAGAGTTGTTGTGGTTCTGAAGGTTGCGGGTGTCTATTTATGTAGAGTTGATGTTCTGAAGGTTGCAGGTGTCTATTTATGTAGAGTTGTTGTGGTTCTGAAGGTTGCGGGTGTCTATTTATGTAGAGTTGATGTTGTTCTGAAGGTTGTGGGTCTCTATTTATGTGGAGTTGATGTTGTTCTGAAGGTTGTGGGTCTCTATTTATGTGGAGTTGATGTTGTTCTGAAGGTTGTGGGTCTCTATTTATGTGGAGTTGATGTTGTTCTGAAGGTTGTGGGTCTCTATTTATGTGGTGTTGATGTTGTTCTGAAGGTTGCGGGTGTCTATTTATGTAGAGTTGATATTGTTCTGAAGGTTGTGGGTCTCTATTTATGTGGAGTTGATGTTGTTCTGAAGGTTGTGGGTCTCTATTTATGTAGAGTTGATGTTGTTCTGAATGTTGCGGGTCTCTATTTATGTAAGGTTGATGTTGTTCTGAAGGTTGTGGGTCTCTATTTATTTGGAGTTGATGTTGTTCTGAAGGTTGCGGGTGTCTATTTATGTAGAGCTGATGTTGTTCTGAAGGTTGTGGGTCTCTATTTATGTGGAGTTGATGTTGTTCTGAAGGTTGCGGGTGTCTCTTTATGTGGAGTTGATGCCGTTCTTAAGGTTGTGGGTCTCTATTTATGTAGAGTTGTTGTTGTTCTGAAGGTTGCAGGTGTCTATTTATGTGAAGTTGATGTTGTTCTGAAGGTTGTGGGTGTCTATTTATGTAGAGTTGATGTTGTTCTGAAGGTTGTGGGTATCTATTTTTGTAGAGTTGATGTTGTTCTGAAGGTTGCGGGTGTCTATTTATGTAGAGTTGATGTTGTTCTGAAGGTTGCGGGTGTCTATTTATGTAGAGTTGATGTTGTTCTGAAGGTTGCGGGTGTCTATTTATGTAGAGTTGATGTTGTTCTGAAGGTTGCGGGTGTCTATTTATGTAGAGTTGATGTTGTTTTGAAGGTTGTGGGTCTTTATTTATGTTGAGTTGATGTTGTTCTGAAGGTTGTGTGTATCTATTTATGTCGAGTTGATGTTGTTCTGAAGGTTGCGGGTGTCTATTTATGTAGAGTTGATGTTGTTCTGAAGGTTGTGGGTCTTTATTTATGTAGAGTTGATGTTGGTCTGAAGGTTGCAGTGCTCTCACCGCTTGAACTGCCGTGTTGCCATTGCCTCCACAGTCTCCTACAACAAGACAGGAACCCAGTGTTACTTCCACTTCGTAATACTAAGATTATCCCATGAATTATATCTCCATTCTATTAGGATAAATACCCTGGACCAACTGGCCACAAAAGATTGTTTGGGAATTAACGTCAAGATCTCCATCTCTCCTTTCACAGAAGTACAGTATGTATGGGCCAGAAATCATCAACCCAGGAGAGTGTGACCTAAACATACATGCTATTCAGCTTGGTATAACAGGTCAGTGTGACCTAAACATACATGTCATTCAGCTTGGTATAACAGGACAGTGTGACCTAAACATACATGCCATTCACCTTCATATAACAGGATGCAATGACCTAAACATACATACTATTCAGCTTGTTATAACAGGACAGTGTGACCTAAACATACATGCTATTCAGCTTGTTATAACAGGACAGTGTGACCTAAACATACATACTATTCAGCTTGTTATAACAGGACAGTGTGACCTAAACATACATACTATTCAGCTTGTTATAACAGGACAGTGTGACCTAAACATACATGCTATTCAGCTTGGTATAACAGGACAGTGTGACCTAAACATACATGCCATTCACCTTCATATAACAGGATGCCATGACCTAAACACAAATGCCATTCACCTTCATATAACAGGATGCCATGACCTAAACATACATGTCATTCAGCTTGTTATAACAGGATGCCTTGACCTAAACATACATGCCATTCACCTTCATATAACAGGATGCCATGACCTAAACATACATGCCATTCACCTTCATATAACAGGATGCCATGACCTAAACATACATGCCATTCAGCTTGGTATAACAGGATGCCATGACCTAAACATACATGCCATTCACCTTCATATAACAGGATGCCATGACCTAAACATACATGCCATTCACCTTCATATAACAGGATGCCGTGACCAAAACATACATGCTATTCAGCTTGTTATAACAGGTCGGAGTCACCTCAATATGCATGCCATTTCGCTAGGTGTAACAGGTCTGCATGAACTAAACATGCATGCCATTTCACTTGGTGTAGCAGGTCGGCATGACCTAAACATACATGCCATTCAGCTTATTATAACAGGTCGGCATGACCTAAACATACATGTTATGCCGGTGTGACCTAAACTTTCCACATACTGCTACTTGCCCTTTGCTTCTCGGCGCCTGTATTCTGCAGGTAGTAATGAACATCTTCCTGAGCTGACTCCATCACTGTCTGCGTCGTCGTCCTCACCATCTCCTCCATCACCTGAAATATGTTTTGTTTTGTTTGTTGTTTAACGCCACACTCAGCAATATTCCAGCCATATGACCGTGGTCTGTAAATAATTGAGTCTGGACCAGACAATCCAGTGATTGACATCATGAGCATCGATCCACGCAATTGGGATACAATTACATGCATCAACCAAGTCAGCGAGCCTAACCACCTGATCACTTTAGTCCCCTCTTATGACAAGCATAGTTGCGAGTTACGGCAAAAATGGGTTGCTGAAGACTTATTCTACCCCAGATCTTCAAGGGTCCTGAAATATGTACACCTTATCAGTAGACATACACACTATCAGACAGCGTTGTAGCTCACCTGCTCCATGTCCGTCATCTGTAGGTATGTACACTATATATATACACCTATTTACAGTGTTGTAGCTTACCTGCTCCGTGTCCTTCATCTGTAGGTATGTACACTAATATACCTAGTTACAGTGTTGTAGCTCACCTGCTCCTGGTTCATCATCTGTAGGTATGTACACTAAATATACACCTTGTTACAATGTTGTAGCTTACCTGCTTCATGTCCGTCATCTGTAAGTATGTACACTATATATACCTATTTACAGTGTTGTAGCTTACCTGCTCCGTGTCCTTCATCTGTAGGTATGTACACTAATATACCTAGTTACAGTGTTGTAGCTCACCTGCTCCTGGTTCATCATCTGTAGGTATGTACACTAAATATACACCTTGTTACAGTGTTGTAGCTTACCTGCTTCATATCCGTCATCTGTAGGTATGTACACTATATATACCTATTTACAGTGTTGTAGCTTACCTGCTTCATGTCCGTCATCTGTAGGTATGTACACTATATATACCTATTTACAGTGTTGTAGCTCACCTGCTCCTGGTTCATCATCTGTAGGTATGTACACTAAATATACACCTTGTTACAGTGTTGTAGCTTACCTGCTTCATATCCGTCATCTGTAGGTATGTACACTATATATACCTATTTACAGTGTTGTAGCTTACCTGCTTCATGTCCGTCATCTGTAGGTATGTACACTATATATACCTATTTACAGTGTTGTAGCTTACCTGCTTCATGTCCGTCATCTGTAGGTATGTACACTATATACACCTATTTACAGTGTTGTAGCTTACCTGCTCTGTGTCCTTCATCTGTAGGTATGTACACTAATATACCTAGTTACAGTGTTGTAGCTCACCTGCTCCTGGTTCATCATCTGTAGGTATGTACACTAAATATACACCTTGTTACAGTGTTGTAGCTTACCTGCTTCATGTCCTTCATCTGTAAGTATGTACACAAAATATACACCTTGTTACAGTGTTGTAACTTACCTGCATGATATCCTCCAAGGTGTCTGTGAACACCAACTCAGCTTCGATCATGTAGAATTCACACAAATGGTGGCGTCCACGTGAGTTTTCTGCTCTGAACGTTGGACCAAACGTGTAAACTCTGGACAAGCCCCTGTGATGAACACAAGGAAACACAGAGTTCAAACATTCTATATTCCTGTATGAATGCACATCAGCACTCAGCTAGTAAGTACATAGACAATATTTGTTTGTTTCTTTGTTTTTGTAATGCCGCACTCAGCAATATTCCCTTATGTAAATAATCAAGTCTGGACCAGACAATCCAGTGATGGACATCATGAGCATCAATCCACATAATTGGCATACGATGACATGCATCATCCAAGTCAGGTAGCCTGAACACCCGATCCAAACAGTCGCCTCTTACGACAAGCACAGTTTGGAAACATAGACAATTCAAAGGCCGGATACATTCAATGTGACTCACCCTGACATCACCTCCAGGTGCAGCTGGCCAGATACGTTCAAGTATGTTGGACATTTAAAGAAGTGATTGGCCTCACGGTCACCTTCCACTGGTTGTGTCAGCTGAGAGTTGGCAGGCTGTGAACAAGGGAAGAACAACCCCACTCACAGGCTGCTCCACACATTTCAATCACTGTCATCAGCTGCTTGCAGGCATTACATTACAATCAGTATCGTATAGTATATCACATTTACATATATAGGATATAACATGACCTTCAATTTCATATCAGATTTATGTGCCAAGTGATATAATTTTCAGTATTCATTTCATAGTTTTCAAACTTAACACTTACTTCCATGTGGAATACCTCCCTTGACTGATGTAGGGTTAACACTTACTTCCACATGGATGACCTCCCTAGTCTGCTGTAGGGTTAACACTTCCATGTGGAAGACTTCCCTTGTCTGCTGTAGGGTTAACACTTACTTCCACGTGGAAGACCGCCCTTGTCTGCTGTAGGGTTAACACTTCCATGCGGAAGACCTCCCTTTTCTGCTGTCTGGTTAACACTTACTTCCACGTGGAATACCTCCCTTGACTGATGTAGGGTTAACGCTTACTTCTACATGGAAGACCTCCCTTGGCTGCTGTAGGGTTAACACTTACTTCCACGTGGAAGAACTCCATTGTCTGCTGTAGGGTTTACACTTCCATGTGGAAGACCTCCCTTTTCTGCTGTCTGGTTAACACTTACTTCCAAGTGGAAGACCTCCATTGTCTGCTGTAGGGTTAACACTTCCATGTGGAAGACCTCCTTTGTCTGCTGTCTGGTTAACACTTACTTCCACGTGGAATACCTCCCTTGACTGATGTATGGTTGACACTTCCACGTGGAAGACCTCCATTGTCTGCTGAAGGGTTAACACTTCCATGTGGAAGACTGACCTTGTCTGCTGTCTGGTTAACACTTACTTCCATGTGGAAGACCTCCATTGTCTGCTGTAGGGTTAACACTTCCATGTGGAAGACCTCCCTTGGCTGCTGTCTGGTTAACCTTTACTTCCACGTGGAATACCTCCCTTGGCTGCTGTCTGGTTAACACTTACTTCCACGTGGAATACCTCCCTTGACTGATGTATGGTTGACACTTCCACGTGGAAGACTGCCCTTGTCTGATGTAGGGTTAACACTTACTTCCACGTGGAAGACCTCCATTGTCTGCTGTAGGGTAAACATTTACTTCCACGTGGAAGACCTCCATTGTCTGCTGTAGGGTTAACATTTACTTCCACGTGGAAGACCTCCATTGTCTGCTGTAGGGTTAACATTTACTTCCACGTGGAAGACCTCCATTGTCTGCTGTAGGGTTAACATTTACTTCCATGTGGAAGACCTCCCATGTCTGATGTAGGGTTAACACTTGCTCCCATGTGGAAGACTGCCCTTGTCTGCTGTAAGGTTAACTCTTCCATGTGGAAGACCTCCCTTGTCTGCTGTAGGGTTAACACTTACCTCCACATGGAAGACCTCCATTGTCTGCTGTAGGGTTAACATTTACTTACTTCCATGTGGAAGACCCCCCTTGTCTGATGTAGGGTTAACACTTGCTTCTATGCGGAAGATTGCCCTTGTCTTATGTAGGGTTAACACTTACCTCCACGTGGAAGACCTCCATTGTCTGCTGTAGGGTTAACATTTACTTACTTCCATGTGGAAGACCTGCATTGTCTGCTGTAGGGTTAACATTTACTTACTTCCATGTGGAAGACCCCCCTTGTCTGATGTAGGGTTAACACTTGCTTCCATGTGGAAGACTGCCCTTGTCTGCTGTAAGGTTAACACTTCCATGTGGAAGACCTCCATTGTCTGCTGTAGGGTTAACATTTACTTACTTCCATGTGGAAGACCTCCCTTGTCTGCTGTAGGGTTAACATTTACTTACTTCCATGTGGAAGACCTCCCTTGTCTGATGTAGGGTTAACACTTACTTCCACGTGGAATACCTCCCTTGACTGATGTATGGTTGACACTTCCACGTGGAAGACTGCCCTTGTCTGATGTAGGGTTAACACTTACCTCCATGTGGAAGACTGCCCTTGTCTGATGAAGGGGTTAACACTTACTTCCACGTGGAAGACCTCCATTGTCTGCTGTCTGGTTAACACTTACTTCCATGTGGAAGACCTCCCTAGTCTGATGTAGGGTTAACACTTGCTTCCATGTGGAAGACTGCCCTTGTCTGCTGTAGGGTTAACACTTCCATGTGGAAGACCTCCCTTGTCTGCTGTAGGGTTAACACTTACCTCCACGTGGAAGACCTCCATTGTCTGCTGTAGGGTTAACATTTACTTACTTCCATGTGGAAGACCTCCCTTGTCGGATGTAGGGTTAACACTTACTTCCATGTGGAAGACCTCCCTTGTCTGCTGTAGGGTTAACACTTACTTCCACGTGGAAGACCTCCCTTGGCTTCTGTAGGGTTAACACTTACTTCCATGTGGAAGATCTCCCTTGTCTGTTGTAGGGTTAACACTTACTTCCACGTTGAAGACTGCCCTTGTCTGCTGTAAGGTTAACACTTACTTCCACGTGGAAGACTGCCCTTGGCAGCTGTAGGGTTAACACTTACTTCCACACAGAAGACCTCGCCTGCTCCCTCACAGTCACTGGATGTCAAGATGGGCGTGTGGATCTGACAGAAGCCATTTTCCTGAAACAGTATGATAGAGTAACTGGTTTAGGGTGGACTGAGAGTGTAGGGTCCAAAGAACTTACTGGAATAGGGCCCAATAGATAAGGGCAGGATCCATGAGACTGTGATGGTGTAGGGTCCAAAAGACTGGCCTAGGTTAGGATCCAAGGGACTGTGCAACAGTTGGGTCCAAGAGAGTCAAGGTTAGGGTCCAAAAGACTGGCCTAGGTTAGGATCAAAGGGACTGCGCAACAGTCGGGTCCAAGAGAGTCAAGGTTAGGGTCCAAAAGACTGGCCAAGGTTAGGATCCAAGGGACTGCGCAACAGTCGGGTCCAAGAGAGTCAAGGTTAGGGTCCAAAAGACTGGCCTAGGTTAGGATCCAAGGGACTGGGCTACAGTCAGTTCGAAGAGAGTCATTCAAATGAGCTTGTGGACAAAGCATAGGGCAAGAATTTGAACCTAGAGACATAGAATATGATGTTTACCTGGAAGTATTTGTGGAAGGCCATGGTGGCTTGACTCCTGATCCTCAACAATGAACTGAAGGTGTTTGTGCGTGGTCGGAGATGGGGATATGTGCGGATGTAATCTGCAGAGTGCTTCTTCCTCGCTTTGAAGGGAAATTCCTACAATATTCAAAACAAAGGTAACTAAAGGACAACAGAGACATGTGCCTGTCAACGCAACACCCTATAAATTACAGGAGGACGTTAGGGAGTCACACAGCTACGACCATCATAAGTCTGTGTCAGTGTACCTAGGTCTGGTCAGATACCAGTGATGTGGGTCACAAGGTCAAGTCCTTGGTTTCAGAAAACTTGCAATGAAGAAACACAAGTGTCAGATATGTAGTCAAAGCGGGAGAAGATTCTTACCACAGGATCACAAGGTCCCAACACTTGCAGTCTGTGTGCTGCCACCTCCACCATCTGCCCTGGATGTGAGCTCTCAACCAGTCTGCCCTCCACGGACACACAGCACCCATAGGTCACATCACTGCAACAACACGCGTGACATCACTGCAACAACACATGTAACACCACTGCAACAACACATGTAACACCACTGCAACAACACATGTAACACCACTGCAACACCACACATAACAACACACACACACACCATGCACCTGACACACCCACTGACACACCCACATCATGTACCATGTATCTCCACCATCTGCCCTCCACGGACACACATCACCCATAGGTCACATCACTGCAACAACACATGTAACACCACTGCAACAACACATGTAACATCACTGCAACAACACATGTAACACCACTGCAACAACACATGTAACACCACTGCAACAACACATGTAACACCACTGCAACACCACACATAACAACACACACACACACCATGCACCTGACACACCCACTGACACACCCACTGACACACCCACATCATGTACCATGTATCTCCACCATCTGCCCTGTGTGTGAGCTCTCAACCAGACTGCCCTCCATGGACACATGTAACAATGCTGCAACAACACATATAACAACAGACATAACACCACTGCAACAACACACGTAACATTGCTGCAACAACTGACACACCCACTTCATTCACCTGACACACTCACTGCATGCACCTGATACACCCACTTCATTCACCTGACACATCAACTGACACACCCACTTCATGCACCTGACACACCCACTTCATGCACCTGACACACCCACTTCATTCATTCACTCACTTCATTCACCTGACACATCAACTGACACACCCACTGCATTCACCTGACACACTCACTGCATGCACCTGACACACCCACTTCATTCACCTGACACATCAACTGACACACCCACTTCATGCACCTGACACACCCACTTCATTCACCTGACACATCAACTGACACACCCACTTCATTCACCTGACACATCAACTGACACACCCACTTCATTCACCTGACACACTCACTGCATGCACCTGACACACCCACTTCATTCACCTGACACATCAACTGACACACCCACTTCATGCACCTGACACACCCACTTCATTCACCTGACACATCAACTGACACACTCACTTCATGCACCTGACACACCCACTGATACACTCACTTCATGTACCTGACACACCCACTTCATGCACCTTACACACCCACTTCATGCACTTGACACACCCATATATTACAAACATATATCAAAGGGACCTTTATAACAGCACGTACCTGCCACAAAGACTTGGATCTGCCACAACCTGGAGTGGTTTGACACAGGAGCCATCTGAGACATGCAAGAAGATGACATCACGATGTCCACGTAGTGCTCGGACCCATCCCTGAAACATATCTCACAGGGTAAGTGTTCAACTTCACCTTTTCAGACTTATCATTTCTTACTGGAAATACTTAGCATGACACACGGTTGCATCTAACTTACCACACCTTATTTAGGTAAATCAAAAATGATTCTTTAACATTAAGATAACATCTACTAGTCCTGTGAACATATGTCATAAGCGAACGTTTTTTCATGACAGGCAGCTGTCATCATGGCATCAATCTGGCCCAATTCAAACCAGTGGAGTAAGTTGGGTTCAACATCCCTTGAACAGTGATTCCTGTTATATTATGGCATGTCATCTTAATATCATGATATAACATTTATACTAAGTTAAGCAGAAGCGGTTTGACCCTCATACCAAGCAGGCCTCTCTCCCACAGCCCAGAGGGTTGTACCGACTCTTTGTGGCACCCTCAGCTATATTCTAAGATATTGTAAATTGTTCATTGTTAATTGTTCTTGTAAATAAAATTGTGATTGGTCTCCTGTGATTCCGGCTCTTTGCTGACTAATTCCCCCAAGAAAACCAGCAAGCCATTTGCATGATTTGGAAGGTTTTGTTCATCCGAACAGAACCATAATATTAATGTGAGAGGAAAGACCATAGTGATGCAGGTCTTAGAAGTTTACAACTTTGGTAAAACCCATGAGCACAGGTTTGGTGTTGACAAACCAAGAAACAAAACTGGGGCTAAAGCACGATCATGTTTCTGGCATGCCCAAGGGATGCAACTCTGCACAGCGAATTGCAGCGCCTTAGATGACCAGGCACCCTCCCACCCCCCGTGCCCCAAAGCCACTGGATGACAGCTAGCATGATCAGCCATCCAGACCATCACATTGTAACCACCTGATCCTCAGCAGTCTTACAAACCCTGGAACCTTGTTTCAGTGTTCAGAATCTCAGCAAAGGAATGCTTCATTATTACAGATTTACAGATTCAGGTGAGGTGGAAAATAAATAAAAGAGAAATAAAGAACAAACTTCAAAAGTGTTATATTGTCTCAAAATATATTTTGACCAAGTATAGTTAAGGAGGTACCTACCTATGACTGTTTTTGGCACAACTCATTACTCATTACTTACTTACAATGCTTGAAAGCGTGTTGTTTGTTTCCTTATTACCACCCTCCCAGTGGTAATATTGAATAGTGGGGCAGTGGTTTATTTACTCTGCTGTTTGGCGTTTTACAAGTTAAATATCACAAAATATGGACCACTACTAACTAAATATGTAAAAACTTTCATTACATTTGGAATAAAGGTGACTGAGTAAATGCCATCATGGCCATAAACAGCGTTTTCAATATGGCTGCCACTGTGGCCTAACTGAAAATGAGATTCGAACCTCTTGAAGAAATTGGGGTGTTATCATTGGCAGGAGCATGCATGTGGAGTTTCAGCTTCATGGATCCTATGCTTCCTGAACAGAAGATGTTTAAGAAGATTGAGGCAAGATTCTCTATTGTTTCCAACATGGCAGTTGGCCTCTGTTCGGGCATTCTGGGGGAAAAACAATAACAAAGGCAACAACCAGTCCCGGGGAATTGCTGTAGATCAATGCCCCTTTAAAGCGTTCGCTCGTTACACCGAAGACCCGGGTTCAATTCCCGACATGGGTAAAATGTGTGACGCCCATATCGGGTGTCTGAAGCCGTGATATTGCTGGAACATTGCTAAAGGCGGTGTAAAATCAAACTCACTCACACACCCCTTAGCGATTTTCTCTTCAGATGCATTAAAGTTTCTCTGGGTAGTCACAATTTTATGAATAACAACTTCTTTAATATGATTTAGCATTATTTAGCTAAATCGGTTTATGGTCAGCTCCGCATAACAAATACTAGTAACTATTCCCATTTACTATTTTCCACCATTTGTTTACAAACATACTCCTCTCACAAGACCCGCCAAAATACTCCCCATGGCAACCATACGCAATTTCTCCCATGACGTCACTACCCTTGGTCTCATGTCACTACTTTTACTCCCCAACCATTAAGTCATTCTAACAACACAACGTGTCAGGCGGTTAGCATTTCACCTCTTCCCCCACCCCCCAAACCACCCCAATTGTCAGGTTGCGCCTTTTTTCCACAGTGAACGACATTGTTCAAAGTCTTATCAAGTTTATAAATGTATCGTTCTTATTGCTGGTAATCTATTTCAATAAATTTGGTACAGTGGGCATGGTGCAGTCGGGGTGTTTGGTATAACACCATGCTGGTGTGTGTACGATACTCTGGCTGCCTGCTAACTACAGCGGGAGCCCAAATTCTTCTGCCCGCTGTTTCCGCGGGGGAGTGACAGTATCTTTGCTGTGGGTCCTGTCTGCCAAGCACGGTGGAGGGACAACTTGACCCGCCATAGGGTCTGTATGCGATTTCTAGTCCGCGGTAGGACCTTGCTTATCGCCCCCGACTGCATCATCCACACTCTGCCCATTATATCTCACAATACATCACTGTTTGTTAATCTTTCCATCTAAGGTAGTCTGAACATAATAGTGTAAAAAGCGACGTTTCGGTATACATCGTTATATAGTTGTCAAGCACGACTGTCCTGCTTGACAACGGTATAAGGATCTGTACCGAAACGTCGCTTTTAACAATATTAAAGAAGTTGTCATTCCTGAAATTGTGTCTACCTTGTCATCCGTCAACTTCTAAGTGGGCATAATGCCTATCAAACAATTTAAATTTTCTCCTTCGTACCTTTACTTTGACATTGTCTTGAATCAGTGACTTTTCGAGCATACGTGCTATTGATTGCTTTGCAAAACTATAGCACCTATAACTGTTTCCCATTCCCTTGCATATGCGTAGAAGTGGATTTATGGTTGCAAATCTTGATTTCCATAAGTTTGTCAATGGCGCGGCCATCTTGAAACAACATAACAGTGCAGCAGCGAATCGGATTTACTCGTCGAAACTTTCACGTTCTTTCAAGGTGATATAAATTGATATTGTTGGCGGTTAATTGAAATATGATGTTCCTAATAGGAAATGTGTTTTAAAGTCTATTGGTAAAAATGTTTGGATTTATTTCGACATATTTCAGCCAATGAAATAAGCTTAGTTCACTTAAGTCAGTGCGGAGCGCATGTCATGTGAGGAAGTGAAGTTCGATGAATAGTTTACTTATATGCACCTAAAAAATGGGATGTTGTTACAGTAGTGACGACGATAAAGATGACGGGGTAATTATGCCGACGACCCTGATAACTTTTAACCACCACAAAAGATCTGTCTGGCGGTCATGTTAACGTTCTATGGGAATGGGATGCTGTGTTCTCATACCTGTTAATTGTCCCGACTTCCCTGTTTACATTACACACGCCTCCCAGATGTATTTCAAACTGACATTATTGTTTTACAGTGTCGGAAAAGATGTGGTTGAGTGATTAACGGAATTTCTTTATACATGGGCGATTAGCCCTCCCAGCGCCCCCTCTTACTGGTGCAGCTAACATTTTAAGGTTATGGCTGAACCTGATCAGGCGGCACTGGCAGTCTCATGCACCAACTGTTTGTCAAGAAATGGGTCCTCATGTTCATATTAGAATGGATAAAGAAAGCAGGAAATCATCATCAGCACAAAGTTGCAGTTTTGATATTAGTTGTGAATAAGAAAAGCAAATCTTACATGAGCATGTTTAAGTCTGAATCTAAACCCTTCTTGACAATTGCATGAAGATTCATATCAATAATCTGAGCTGTCACTTAGATGATATATGTGCTTTAAATAATAATGAAAGCAAGTATATTAATTACGACTGTTGCAATCATCTTGTTGGTAATTTTTTAAACATTACATTATAAAAGAATGTATAAACACATGATAAATGTAGAATGTGTTTCATTTTCCTAAGCACTTTGTTTAAATATCAATTAGACTTTATACTATGATAGTAGGTTGATCATCATTTAGTTATTGAACAATTATTTCATCATCCACTCCAGCTCTACATAACCGTAGATTATGATGTACATGCAGCTGTGGGTTTGTTCCATGTTTATCAGTTGTTCTATTTGCTAGTATGCACATTCGAATTTATCATGTTTTCTTCCTAAATCTGTTGGTTTGAATCTTTGTTTAGGAATCCATACTCAATTTGTTCTCATGGAATGAAGTACCGGTATTTAAGGGGTTGAGGTTGAGAAAGGTGCACCAATTTTATGAATTTGTATTGATTTTGTAGCCATCCTGAGAAGTTCCCATTTGTCACACTGTACTGTTGGCTGCCATAGCACAGGTAGTAGTGACAGTATAGGACAGCTGATAATGGGGGGACACAGTAACCATGGTAACTGCACATAGACTGTGTTATGTGAGGTAGTGTGGTGAAGTGGGATAGTAGGATCACTACAATGTCAAAAACAAATTCTTCATTAGACTGTCCTCATTCTAGAATCCAAGTATTTCGGAAGTCTGTAGGTTAATGCCTCCTGACAACTGTTGATAACCCGTACACAAATCTGTATGTAAATTGTGATACATTAATCAATGTTAAGAATTCAGTGAAACAATCTGTGATCATTTAACAATCTTTGTGTTCATTTGTTAATGTATATATAGAGTGTTAGTATTTTTTTATTTGGTGAGTCTTGTATTCATACAGAATGAGAATTGTCACAAATAGTATTCACTATGAATCCCATGGGATGCCAAGAAGGATGGCTGTAGGAATTGTGATTAATTAAAAATGGCTTACTAAAACATATAACTGATATTTTTATGACATTTTATGAAAAGGGATCGAAAGGTCGGCTTGTTTAAAATTTCCTGCATGGCTTTACTGTAACTTTGTGTGGCCGGGAAATCAGAACTGCATAACGTTTTTTGGCCTTAAAGTAAATTATTATAATTTTGAGTGTTTCTTTTCCCAGCTCATCAGTCCTACGGAGAGAACTCGTCTCCTCAACCCATCCCCTCCTGACCACAACCAGCCAATACCTGGGTAAGTCAACTCACCTGATCACAATCAACCAATACCTGGGTAAGTCAACTCACCTGATCACAATCAGCCAATACCTGGGTAAGTCAACTCACCTGATCACAATCAGCCAATACCTGGGTAAGTCAACTCACCTGACCACAACCAGCCAATACCTGGGTAAGTCAACTCACCTGATCACAATCAGCCAATACCTGGGTAAGTCAACTCACCTGATCACAATCAACCAATACCTGGGTAAGTCAGCTCAACTGATCACAATCAGCCAATACCTGGGTAAGTCAACTCACCTGATCACAATCAGCCAATACCTGGGTAAGTCAACTCACCTGACCACAACCAGCCAATACCTGGGTAAGTCAACTCACCTGATCACAATCAGCCAAAACCTGGGTAAATCAACTCACCTGATCACAATCAACCAATACCTTTGTAAGTCAACTCACCTGATCACAATCAGCCAATACCTTTGTAAGTCAACTCACCTGATCACAATCAGCCAATACCTGGGTAAGTCAACTCACCTGATCACAACCTGGGTAAGTCAACTCACCTGATCACAATCAACCAATACCTGGGTAAGTCAACTCACCTGACCAGTCAACCAATACCTGGGTAAATCAACTCCCCTGATCACAATCAACCAATATTACATTAAGTAATACGTTACCACTGTTATGCCGAGGCTGTTGTCTCCCACAACTGCTGCTATAGTGAAATCTACCACAGAGATCTCAATTACCTCATGCAGCACGTGCGTAGCCACCTAGCTGCCATGTGACACCCTTCACTCTTGTCTCCTTCGTCTGCGTAGCAAGACGTGTATCCCTCCTGCTGAAGCGTTCCTTGAATATTTATTTGGTGATATTTATTATAGTTTATTCTCTAATAAACTGTGGTTTTATGGGGCGTTGCGGTAGCTACGCTTGGTTATAATTTTCCCGCCCAACGGAAATTTTTTCCCACCCTTTTTTTCTATATACTTGCGGGGTTCGCGTATGCACGTTGTGTTTTACGTTTCCCCTGTTCTTGTATGTTTTGGGGGTAACATCACTTATTTCTTTATATAAAAGTTATATGTGTATGTTATATGTTCACATTGCTCGTTTATTTTCTTGTGAAAATGGTCGTTTGTGAATCATTGTGGTGCGTGCGTTGTAACCATGTTTTGTTCTTTGTTTATAGAATACAAACAATGTCTGACATGGAATTGTCCCCAGTCTCCACCCCCTCTACCCCTGCTCCTCGGAGTTACGCGGTGTGCAGAAATTTTTTGTCGTCCCGGGATCCCCACGATCGTTGCCCGCGGTGCAGGGTTCCTTGCGGGGACACCAAGTGTACCCTGTGCGAAGGTCTGGGGCCTGCGGAGTTTGAGCGTTACCGACTGTACGTCCAGTCCGTCTCCACCCCTGTGGTGGCCGGTTCGTCCGGTCGGGGTCCCCGTGCGGGTACCACCCCCTCGGCTGCGGCGGATCCCTTTGCGGCCCTCAGGCTGTCTGGGGATTCCGTCGCCGCATTGTTGTAGAAACTTGTGGACTTCAAGCTGGCGGCCTTATCGCAAGATAGGCCGCTGGCTGTTCCCTCCAGGCCTCTTCGGTGGCCGCGGGTTTCGGACGCGGGTCCACCGGTACGGCGGCGGCTGCCGTGGTTACCGGTCCTTCCCCCGAACCGTTGCTTCCGCTATCAGTTAAGGACCACATGGCCATGGTTTATGATCTCTTCGAGGACATGCCAAAGCCCCTGCCGATACCGCGGGGAATCCACGTTCCGTGGGTTCCTCCGAGGTGTACGACGAGACGTCCGACAAGGCTGCGCGGGATTAAGCCTTCTTTGGAGAAGGCCTTCGCGGCTGCCTCCGGTCGGGGTCTCCCGTTACCTCCACCGTCGTGGAGAAAAGGGTCTTTCCAATGTCTCACGGAGACACATGCCTGGCTGCAGCGGCCAGTCTGGTCGAAGGTTCTCCTACGGACCGAGACCAGCGCATTTACAACTGCTTGCTCGGTTTAAATGCTTCCCTGGAGTACGTTGCCGGGGCTTCGGCCTTTATTTCCGGCACGTGCCATTTTCTTCGGCGCCAGTCGTATCTGGTTGCTTCAGGGTTGGACCCTGCCAATCAGGAGGTGCTCCTTTCGCAGCCTTGGTCTGCTCGGACCCTGTTTAATTACACGATCCCTGGGGTTCTGAAGGAACAACAGGCCGCTGTGTCTGCCAAGGCCTCTCGGCACACACTGGATCTTGTGGGGTCCTTGCATAGGCGCCTGGGTGCCGCTCCAAAGCGGAGTGCGCCCCAGGATGCTGCGTCCGGCAGGCCTAAGGAGTGCGGAATGTACTGGCCGATGCTCTATCGAGGCCTCAGGATCCAAGCCCCACAGAGTGGATGCTGAACCCAGTAGTGTTTCAGTGGCTGTGCGAATGTTTGGGTCGTCCTATGGTCGACCTGTTAGCAACGCGGTTCAACAATCAACTCCCGTTGTTTGTATCACCAGTCCCGGACCCGAGGGCCATCGATCACGATGCTCTCGCGTTAGACTGGACGGGCTTGGACGCTTATGCTTACCCGCCGACAGCGTTGATACCACACATTCTAAGCCGGCTCCGAGGAGTTCGCTGTCGAATGTTACTGATCGCGCCCATGTGGCCGAACAGATCGTGGTACCCCCGACTTGCTGACCCAGGTCATGCGGTCGCCACTTCCACTGCCTGTGAGACCGGATCTCTTGATCCACCCTCACACCCGTCAGCTTCATCCAAACGCAGGGCAGTTCATTCTGCACGCGTGGATGTTGTCACCGAGCGTCTGAGGAGTAAAGGTTTTTCTCGCCGGGCGTCTCGGGTTAGTATGCATTGTGATTCTACCCAGAAGGTGTATAATGCACGTTGGGTTATTTTCATGAAGTGGTGTTGTAAACATCACATTCATTCGCCAGATAAGGTATCTGTGCAGGATATTGCTCGTTTCATGTCTCACTTGCGAGAGACCCGGAAACTCTCCGGGGGTTCCATTGCCAACTATGTCTCGTCCGTTGCTACGGTACGGGACGTTGCTATGGGTACCAGTCTCTCCAAAGAGCCGGTGAAATGGGGTATTATCAAGGGTTTCAAACAGCACGATCTTAAGAAGGGCCGCCTTCGGGCACCGGCCTGTGATCTTTCCCTAGTGTTGCAATCACTTACGGAAGCTCCATATTAACCCTTGCATAGTGCTTCGTTCCGGCATGTGACTTGGAAAACAGCATTTCTCCTCTCCTTTGCAACGGCGGCACGTGTATCCGAAATTCATGCTCTCGATGTCGCCAAGGTACGATTCGACAGGGGTGACGAAGGAGCGGTCCGCCTGGGCCTGCTCATGGGCTTCGTCGCCAAGAATCAGAGAATCGGGCAAACGGAGAGAGAATTCACTGTAAGATCACTCAAAGAAATCTTACATCCTGCTGATACTGAGGACAGAGCGCTGTGTCCGGTTAGGGCCCTTAAGTATTATCTTAAGGCTTCGAATGAACGTAGACAAGGGCATGACCGTCTGTTCATATCGTGTAACCCTAATCGCACGGTTGACATAACTCGCAACTCGATTGCGTTGTGGCTTTGTTCTGTCATCAATCTGGCGTACCGGTCTCGGAGGTTACCGGTAGCGGGGTCAAACCCGCACGAGATCAGGGCACTAGTGGCAACATTTGCCCTACATTTGAATATCTCTGTTCACAGAATATTACGATGTTGTTACTGGCGTTCTGACTCGGTTTTTGCCAATCAGTACCTCAGAAAGGTTTCTGATGAAGACGTGGAGGGGTGCACCGTCTTGGGCTGCTGATCGCGGCACAAGCGGTCATCTAGAGGGGGTGTCCAGCGCAATTCCAAACTCCGCAGTCGTCAGTTCTTGCACGGTGGTCAATCTGGGTCGTCTCCAATGTTCCCACTGCCGTGGGTACAGGAGTGGCGGTCCTGCAAACCAGCGCACTCACACCACAGGTGAGGCGGCTTTTTTTGTGTTTTGTCCTTATTTGTATTTTGACAATTATGCATTTAATTGTCTGTCGTGTATTCCAACCTTGTGATACATGCTTACGAATACTGGAATTAGGTCACGCCCCTTAATGCATACATTTAGTAGGCTTGCTCTGGGATATATGGTCTGAATGAAATTAATTTCCATCTTTCGACTGTTTAACTTGATCTAAGATTTAGCTCACGCGGATACAGTGTTCTCATCTGCTGCGGCGATGAAATACCTATCCATTGGGGCTGTTTGGAGTCACCAAGGGTTTTGGCAATGACGATTGAGCCTTACGGTATGCGCATGACAGTGCTTTGGTATTCCTATAGGGTAACGCCTAGCTAGGTGCATGCACATCGAGTGATTCCGCCTTGGTGTTTACTTCCGCTGGTCGGAAGGAACGCTAGCAGTCAGGATTCGGGTTGTAGGTGCTCCCCACCGCCTACTGTGGTAGTCAGCCTTGGTATAACAGTGGTAACGTATTACTTAATGTAATTTGTAGAATTTTCCTATTCGGAATATTCTATAAGTAATACGTTACCACTGGGCTGCTGCCCGCCCGTCCATCCCCCGAGCACTTGCTCTCGCAAGAGACAAGAGTGAAGGGTGTCACATGGCTGCTAGGTGGCTACGCACGTGCTGCATGAGGTAATTGAGATCTCTGTGGTAGATTTCGCTATAGCAGCAGTTGTGGGAGACAACAGCCTCGGTATAACAGTGGTAACGTATTACTTATAGAATATTCCGAATAGGAAAATTCTACAAACCTGGGTAAATCAACTCACCTGATCTCAATCAACCAATAGCTGGGTAAGTCAACTCACCTGTTCACAATCAACTAATACCTGGATAAGTCAACTCACCTGACCACAGTCACCCAATACCTTGGTAAATCAACTCACCTGATCACAATCAACTTATACCTGGGTAAATCAACTCACCTGATGATAACCTCTGTAATTCAACTCACCTGATCACAATCAACCAATACCTGGGTACGTCAACTCACCTGATCACAATCAACCAATATGTGGGTAAGTCAACTCACATGATCACAACCTGGGTAAGTCAACTCACCTGATCAATACCTGGGTAAGTCAATTCACCTGATCACAATCAGCCAGTACCTGGTTTCTAGAGGAAACATAGTGTTGTCTGTGGTATAAAGTTGCCACCCTGTGAGTGGCTAGGGAGAACAAATGCATCATTCCAGTATTTGCTGAGATGCAATTGATCAGTGAGGTGTATGCACTCATTGCATGGTAGAAACAAAAGTCAGTTTATTGAGGGGAGTTTTCTAATCAATTGTGACAATGCCCCAATGAGGTGTTTGATGCGGGACACAACCAGTTCCAGCATGTCAGCAGCCATGGCACAGTCTGGAGGCAGTGTCTGTGTTACCTGTACTAGTTCTCCCAATACAGTGATAGTTAAAAGAATTAATACCTGGTGGTCATGGTTACAGAGAGCGGAGTGGGTCCCAGTACACCCAGGCATCACAGAAGGGCGACGAGCAGTCGGCACTGAGCCGCATCCTCAACAAGACTGCCCGGTGAGTCCCTGCATGCACGAGTAACTAGACAGCCGGAGATGTTGGACGTATGTGTGACAGAATGAGATATTTGACAATGTGACGTATATGTGAAAGGCTGAGATGTTTGACAATGTGACGTATGTGTGAAAGGCTGAGATGTTTGACAATGTGACGTATGTGTGAAAGGCAGAGATATTTGACAGTGTGATGTATGTGTGAAAGGCTAAGATATTTGACAAAGTGACAAATGTCTGACAGTGGGATGTATGTGTGACAGCACGAGATATTTGACAGTGTGACAAATGTGTGATAGGGTGAGATGTTTGACAGTGGGATGTATGTGTGAAAGGCAGAGATATTTGACAGTGTGCCGTATGTGTGACAGTGTGACGTATGTGTGACAGTGTGACGTATGTGTGACATCATGAGATATTTGACCGTGTGATGTATGTGTTACAGCATGAGATATTTGACAGTGGGACGTATGTATTACAGCATGAGATATTTGACAGTGGGACGTATGTGTGAAAGCGAAGATATTTGACTGTGTGACGTATGTGTGACAGGATGAGATATTTGACAGTACTACCGTATATGACCGCGTATAAGCCGAATTTTGAGGACCAGAAAAAAGATTCTGTAGAAAGGGGTCGGCTTATCCACGGGATACACTTTCATGATAGTATTTTTCAGATCGCAATCTGTCAGAAACATCGCCTGAATGACGGTTCGATAGACGGTCCGAAAGTTTGGATGTTGCCACGACCAGAGCCAACATTGTTATAAATTATCAATAAACTTATTATTATACACCAATGTTGTCATTTTTTTTAAAATGTTATGCATGTTACTACTTCCGATAATAAGTCTTCAATTGAATGTTCGTTCTTCATAAACTCCACAATCTTTACATGTAACAATATATGTAATCCACAGCTATAATATATAATCCACAGGTGAAATCACCAGTAGCTATTACGTACGTTTTGCAAAGTTCATAAATTGATAGTGAACAAGTGTCTACCTTTATTGAAAGAGGCAAATAAACAACTGTAACGGCGAGTTATTCCATTCGCCATTTGCAAAAACATGTGATCAGCTGTTTCCTGTGACGTCACAAACGGTGACCACTGTGATTGCTTCCTGTTGTTTAAAAAGCAACACGGTACACAAGGAAATGAGGACTGGTAATAACAGGCCGATTGGTATTGTCATGTTGTTTACACAAACATTTTCAAGTTGTGGGTGCTTAGCAATCGTGTTGGGAGTAGGGGCTTAATTCCTTTGTTTTCGAGAGATTAGTTTAATAAACTGGAGAAGCCTGTGAGTAGGTGATGGTCATTTAATTTGTTCATAGTTTATTTAATTCAATTGGATTAACATACAATAGTGGCAGCAATGTTTGAAGTTGAATTGAAGCAAATTGGTGAGTTACTGCATAGGAGTATAAACGTTGGAATATTTTTATTGAGGTCGGGCCTGTGTGCGAAATACGCATCAGTCGGAAAGCGCACGTTAAATCTCCAAAGTAAGTAAGTAAGTAAGTAAGTATTGAGGTATTCTCATCATGAGTTCAAATGAGAGGCAAGTTAGTAATTGGAGGAAAGAAAAGACGGCACTAACATTTGTTGGCACATTTTCTCACGGGTTCATAATTCTATATATGCCGACTCACAAAATGGCGCTTCGTTGTTGATGGCAACAAAAAACGATCATAATGAGATTTAAAAAAAGACAAGAGTAACAGCTTCCCACATTATGAAAGTGGATGACGGGTTTGTTAAATCTTCATTAGAAAAAATAATGACTTTCAATTTAATTACAACGTTTTTCATCTTATATTATTGAATATCTGCTAGTACCAGCACATGTCTTGCAGTCCGACTTTGCAGTGTTTTTTGCCTTTCACTTCCTGGTTCGGCTTATCTGCGGGTCATATCATTTTCTTTCGTATTTCAATGGTCAAGTTAACACCTCGGCTTATCTACGGGGTCGGACTATCTGCTGTCATATACAGTATGTATGTGTGACAGGCAAAGATATTTGACCGTGTGACGTATGTGTGAAAGCATGAGATATTTGACAGTGTGACGTATGTGTGACAGGATGAGATATTTGACAGTGTGATGTTTGTGAGACAGGCTGAGATATTTTACAGTGTGACGTATGTGTGACAGGGTGAGACATTTAACAATGTGACATATGTGTGAAAGCATGAGATATTTGACAGTGTGACGTATGTGTGACAGGATGAGATATTTGACAGTGTGATGTTTGTGAGACAGGCTGAGATATTTGACAGTGTGACGTATGTGTTAGAGCATGAGATATTTGACCGTGTGATGTATGTATCACAACATGAGATATTTGACAGTGTGACGTATGTGTGACAGGGTGAGACATTTAACAGTGTGACGTTTCACAAGCTGACATTTTTTATGGTGTGGTCTGTGTGTGACAGGCTGACATTTTGACAGTGAGGTCTGTGTGTGACAGGCTGACATTTTGACAGTGAGGTCTGTGTGTGACAGACTGACATTTTGACAGTGTGGTCTGTGTGTGACAGACTGACATTTTGACAGTGTGGTCTGTGTGTGACAGACTGACATTTTGACAGTGTGGTCTGTGTGTGACAGACTGACATTTTGACAGTGAGGTGCACGGATGAGAGTGTAATGTGTGACAGGCTGAGATATAAATGTGATAATCTACAATGTATATGACATATATGTAACTGTCTGAGTCTGTATGTTGCAGAGATGTGATAGACGTAACATCCACAGACTCACAGACGATGGAGCAGCATGAGTACCATGACAGAGCAAGGCAATACAGGTAGACCCCCCCTTTGTAGACAGGTAGATGTATACAGGTTGACACACTCCCTCTTTGTATACAGGTAGATCCCCCCCCTTTGTATACAGGAAGATGTATACAGGTAGATCCTCTCCCCCCCCCCCCCTTTGTATACAGGTAGATACAATCCCCTTTTGTATACAGGTATATCCTCCCCCCCCCCCCCCCCCCCTTTGTATACAGGAAGATGTATACAGGTAGATACAATCCCCTTTTGTATACAGGTAGAACCTCTCTCTCTCTCCCCCCCCCCCCCCCCCCCCCCCCCCTTTGTATACAGGTAGATCCCCCCTTTTGTATACAGGTAGATGTATACAGGTTGACACACTCCCTCTTTGTATACAGGTAGATCCCCCCTTTGTATACAGGAAGATGTATACAGGTAGATACAATCCCCTTTTGTATACAGGTAGATCCTCTCTCTCCTCCCCCTCCCCCCCCCTTTGTATACAGGTAGATCCCCCCTTTTGTATACAGGTAGATGTATACATGTAGACACAATCCCCTTTTGTATACAGGTAGATCCCCCCCTTTCTGTACAGTAGACAGGTAGATGTATACAGGTAGTCACAATCCCCCTTTGTATACAGGTAGATGTATACAGGTAGACACAACCCCCTTTTGTATACAGGTAGATCCCCTCTTTGTATACAGGTAGATCCCCCCTTTGTATACAGGTAGATGTATACAGGAAGACACAATCCCCTTTCGTATACAGGTAGTTCCCCTCTTTGTATACAGGTAGATGTATACAGGTAGACACAATCCCCCTTTGTATACAGGTAGACACAAACCCCCTTTGTATACAGGTAGACACAAACCCCCTTTGTATACAGGTAGACACAAACCCCCTTTGTATACAGGTAGACACAAACCCCCTTTGTAGACACAAACCCCCTTTGTATACAGGTAGATCCCCTATTTGTATACAGGTAGATCCCCCGTTTGTATCATGTTGTATACAGGTAGATGTATACAGGAAGACACAATCCCCTTTTGTATACAGGTAGACACAAACCCCCTT
The DNA here is from genome assembly GCF_022045235.1 of Haliotis cracherodii. Lineage (NCBI taxonomy): Eukaryota > Metazoa > Mollusca > Gastropoda > Lepetellida > Haliotidae > Haliotis > Haliotis cracherodii. Next base: position 24,061 of record NW_027266341.1, on the reverse strand, counting down.
TGTATACAGGTAGACACAAACCCCTTTTGTATACAGGTAGATCCCCTATTTGTATACAGGTAGATCCCCCCTTTGTATCATGTTGTATACAGGTAGATGTATACAGGAAGACACAATCCCCTTTTGTATACAGGTAGACACAACCCCCCTTTGTATACAGGTAGACACAATCCCCCTTTGTATACAGATAGACATAATCCCCCTTTGTATACAGGTTGACACAATCCCCCTTTGTATACAGGTAGACACAATCCCCCTTTGTATACAGGTAGACACAAACCCCCTTTGTATACAGGTAGATCCCCTTTGTATACAGAAAGAAACAATCCCCCTTTGTATACAGGTAGACACAGCCCCTCTTTGTATACAGGTAGACATTACCCCCCTTTGTATACAGGTAGACATTATCCCCCTTTGTATACAGGCACAGGCACAGGCACAGGCACACACACACACACACACACACACACACACACACACACACACACACCCTTTGTATACAGGTAGACACAATCCCCCTTTGTATACAGGTAGACACAATCCCCCTTTGTATACAGGTAGACATTATCCCCCTTTGTATACAGGTTGACACATCCTCCTTTGTATACAGGTAGACATTATCCCCGTTGACAGGTAGATATGAACCAGTTGTTGACAGGTAGATATGAACCTGTTGTAGACAGGTAGATATGAAGGTCTTGTGACAGTTTACGTACAGGTGGATATGAACCTGTTGTAGACAGTTAGACATGAACCAGTTGTTGACAGGTAGATATGAATCTGTTGTTGACAGGTAGATATGAACCTGTTGTAGACAGGTAGATATGAACCCAATGTTGACAGGTAGATATAACCCGATGTAGACGTGTAGATATGAACCAGTTGTAGACAGGTAGATATGAACCTGTTGTTGACAGGTAGATATGAACCAGTTGTTGACAGGTAGATATGAACCTGTTGTAGACAGGTAGATATGAAGGTCTTGTGACAGTTAACGTACAGGTGGATATGAACCTGTTGTAGACAGGTAGACATGAACCAGTTGTTGACAGGTAGATATGAACCAGTTGTTGACAGGTAGATATGAACCTGTTGTAGACAGGTAGATATGAACACAATGTTCACAGGTAGATATAACCCGTTGTAGACGTGTAGATATGAACCTGTTGTTGACAGGTAGATATGAACCTGTTGTAGACAGGTAGATATGAACACAATGTTGACAGGTAGATATAACCCGTTGTAGACGTGTAGATATGAACACAATGTTGACAGGTAGATATGAACCTGTTGTTGACAGGTAGATATGAACCAGTTGTTGACAGGTAGATATGAACCTGTTGTAGACAGGTAGATATGAACCAGTTGTTGACAGGTAGATATGAACCTGTTGTAGACAGGTAGATATGAACTTGTTGTAGACAGGTAGATATGAACACAATGTTCACAGGTAGATATAACCCGTTGTAGACGTGTAGATATGAACACAATGTTGACAGGTAGATATGAACCTGTTGTTGACAGGTAGATATGAACCAGTTGTTGACAGGTAGATATGAACCTGTTGTAGACAGGTAGATATGAACCAGTTGTTGACAGGTAGATATGAACCTGTTGTAGACAGGTAGATATGAACCTGTTGTAGACAGGTAGATATGAACCTGTTGTAGACAGGTAGATATGAATCTGTTGTTGACAGGTAGATATGAACCAGTTGTTGACAGGTAGATATGAACCTGTTGTAGACAGGTAGATATGAACCTGTTGTAGACAGGTAGATATGAATCTGTTGTAGACAGGTAGATATGAAGCTCTTGTGACAGTTTACGTACAGGTTGATACGTAACTCAATGCAAGGCAAGGCAAGGCAATGCATTACATACGAACACTGTTAAAGGCAGTAAACCTAAGGGATTCCAGGTTTAGATGGTAACCTGTAATGAAATTATTTGTGTGGTGCGTAATTGTGACTTTGTTGATTACATTACTGTGATATCCAGGATTGGTTGGTCTGATCCACATACAGTTAGTTACAGTCGTGATATCAGCTAATCTGCCCCAGAATCTCCAACATGGACATTGTGTGATGGGAAGTGTCCAACACAAATATGGACAGATATTGTGTGCTTAGGACAGACGATGTGTGGCTAGTAGTACTGGAAGGTTCTTTGTGTTCGAGCTGATCAGTCCTTGTGTCTTCTCTTTGTCTGCAGCAATCGCCTGAATATGGTGATGAGTGGCCATGGACGATCTAAGTTATACCGTCCATCACTGCCCAACGGGATTTCAGCCCCACAGATGGTGCTGGCTGCCCCTCCAGTTACACTAGCAGATATACAGATGGTAAGTGGATGATGGTGTCACATGGTGCTGACTGCCCCTCCAGTTACCCTAGCAGATATACAGATGGTAAGTAGATGATGGTGTTACATGGTGCTGACTGCCCCTCTAGTTACACTAGCAGAGATACAGATGGTAACTGTAGGATGATGGTGTCAAATGGTGCTGACTGCCCCTCCAGTTACCCTAGCAGATATACAGATGGTAAGTGGATGATGGTGTGACATGGTGCCGACTGCCCCTCCAGTTACACTAGCAGATATACAGATGGTGAGTGGATGATGGTGTCACATGGTGCTGGCTGCCCCTCTAGTTACACTAGCAGATATACAGATGGTAAGTACATGATGGTGTCACATGGTGCTGGCTGCCCCTCCAGTTACACTAGCAGGTATACAGATGGTGAGTGGATGATGGTGTCACATGGTGCTGGCTGCCCCTCTAGTTACACTAGCAGATATACAGATGGTGAGTGGATGATGGTGTCACATGGTGCTGACTGCCCCTCCAGTTACACTAGCAGGTATACAGATGGTGAGTGGATGATGGTGTCACATGGTGCTGGCTGCCCCTCTAGTTACACTAGCATATATACAGATGGTGAGTGGATGATGGTGTTACATGGTGCTGGCTGCCCCTCCAGTTACCCTAGCAGATATACAGATGGTGAGTGGATGATGGTGTCACATGGTGCTGGCTGCCCCTCCAGTTACATTAGCAGATATACAGATGGTAAGTGGATGATGGTGTCACATGGTGCTGACTGCCCCTCCAGTTACACTAGCAGATATACACATGGTGAGTGGATGATGGTGTCACATGGTGCTGGCTGCCCCTCTAGTTACTCTAGCAGATATACAGATGGTGAGTGGATGATGGTGTCACATGGTGCTGGCTGCCCCTCCAGTTACACTAGCAGATATACAGATGGTGAGTGGATGATGGTGTGACATGGTGCTGGCTGCCCCTCCAGTTACACTAGCAGATATACACATGGTGAGTGGATGATGGTGTGACATGGTGCTGGCTGCCCCTCTAGTTACACTAGCAGATATACAGATGGTGAGTGGATGATGGTGTCACATGGTGCAGGCTGCCCCTCCAGTTACACTAGCAGATATACAGATGGTGAGTGGATGATGGTGTCACATGGTGCTGGCTGCCCCTCTAGTTACACTAGCAGATATACAGATGGTGAGTGGATGATGGTGTCACATGGTGCTGGCTGCCCCTTTAGTTACTCTAGCAGATATACAGATGGTAAGTGGATGATGGTGTGACATGGTGCTGGCTGCCCCTCTAGTTACACTAGCAGATATACAGATGGTGAGTGGATGATGGTGTCACATGGTGCTGACCCATCTAGTTACCCTAGCAGAGATACAGATGGTAACTGTAGGATGATGGTGTCACATGGTGCAGGCTGCCCCTCTAGTTACCCTAGCAGATATACAGATGGTGAGTGGATCATGGTGTCACATGGTGCTGGCTGCCCCTCTAGTTACACTAGCAGATATACAGATGGTGAGTGGATGATGGTGTCACATGGTGCTGACTGCGCCTCCAGTTTCACTAGCAGACATACAGATGGTGACTGTAGGATGATGTCACATGATGCAGGCTTTAAGTCCGAGCTTGTTCTGCCAAATGTAATTGTAAGCAGGTACTATAGTGACGAGGTTGTGTTTCAGATAACGAGTGTGGCAGCCAAGGCAGCCAAGGCGCTGAAAGACGTGAAGATCCAACACAGAGAGGACCTGGTGGTGGCATTCGGCGTTCCATGATTCTGTTGCCGACCAACTTCATCGCGACACAGTTGCCCATTTAATTTGTAATCATTCTCTGGCTTTGTGTCAAGCCAGTGTGTATACAGCAGCATCTGCAGCTTCCACATCATCATCATCCACAGCAACACCATCAACAGCAACATCAAGATCATGATCCTAGTCATTCCACACCAGTACTCTCCTGTCACCTTGTTCCAGGTCTGGAGTTGTGTTATCTATACAGGCACAAGCTTCTCTGTGCTAGCATGTTTGCTTTGATGAATAAAGTGACATGCTTGCTGTGGTTGTTACTTGCAGTGCTACGGGATGTTTAGGAGGATGTTCTGTGTGAGCTGCTGGTTGACAACCTTGTGTAATGAAATACATCTGAATCTTGTTGATCGATGAAATACTCAGATCCTACATGGCACAACTTGGTATGGTGAGGTGGGTGGTATGGTGAGGTGGGTGGTGTAAGTGTGGGGATATGTGAGAGCTTGATAGGGTGGGTTGAGTTGGTGGTACAGCTTGGTAGGGGGATGTAAGTGTGGGGTGGGGTGGGTGGGTGTCAGAGCTTGATAGGGTGGGTTGAGTGGATGGTACAGCTTGGTAGGGTGATGTAAGTGTCGGGGTAGGTGGGGTGGGTGGGTGTCAGAGCTTGATAGGGTGGGTTGAGTAGGTGGTACAGCTTGGTAGGGTGATGTAAGTGTCGGGGTAGGTGGGGTGGGTGGGTGTCAGAGCTTGATAGGGTGGGTTGAGTGGATGGTACAGCTTGGTAGGGTGATGTAAGTGTCGGGGTAGGTGGGGTGGGTGGGTGTCAGAGCTTGATAGGGTGGGTTGAGTGGGTGGTACAGCTTGGTAGGGTCATGTAAGGGTGGGGTGGGGTGGGGTGGGGTGGGTGGGTGTCAGAGCTTGATAGGGTGGGTTGAGTAGGTGGTACAGCTTGGTAGGGTGATGTAAGTGTCGGGGTAGGTGGGGTGGGTGGGTGTCAGAGCTTGATAGGATGGGTTGAGTGGGTGGTACAGCTTTGTAGGGGGATGTAAGTGTGGGGTGGGGTGGGTGGGTGTCAGAGCTTGATAGGGTGGGTTGAGTGGGTGGTACAGCTTGGTAGGGGGATGTAAGTGTGGGGTGGGGTGGGTGGGTGTCAGAGCTTGATAGGGTGGGTTGAGTGGGTGGTACAGCTTGGTAGGGTCATGTAAGTGTGGGGGTAAGTATCTTGAAGACTGGTTGAGTTGTTGATGTAACAAGATATTTAATTGATGGATGATATGTGTAAATAATGGCATGTAGATTGTACATACAATAACTAAGTGCTACTGAGGAACTAGCTTCTGTTGTTTTGAAGACAGACCTGATCCATGATAAGTTGAAACAGTGGGAAGTGTTTGTATTTTTGTTCCATTTTTCTCTAGTACAGAAAAAATGTGATGTGATTTCGTTAAGGCTTTAAGTGTATCTATCACACTGCGAGTGCTATTCATCAATGTAACCATGGTAACTGAATCTCAGTTTGGGGACTTTTTGCCGGTGATTTCTTAACAGCTTCATCAGTGCATGAATAGCATTCTCTGGAAAGTGCCGATTTGCAATTCCTCTACCCTTTGGTATTTTTTGATAGTTCAGTACAGAATCGTAATTAGGATTGGTGGACCCTTGATAAGAATAAAACCTAGAAAGTGTAGCCTGAGGTGTTCCTTAATCCAGTGTCTGGTTCTGAGGTGTGGGTTAGTGGCTGAGAAAACACAGGTAGGGGCATGTGTTTGTATGCTTAGGCGCATCCAGAAGGGGGTCCAGAAGGGGATTGTGGTCCTGTGGGTGCGGATCATTCCCCCACCCCCCCCTTTGAAGACCGATAACTTAACATAGACTTACAACAGTCATAGCTAAGGTTGTTTTGTACAGCGACACCCTGGTCTGTGTCCTCCTTGTCTGCAAGACTCTGTCTAGTGTGAAGCTGTCTTCAATGGAGCTGTGTGTGCATGGCCGCCATTATCATGTCAGCAGAGTATTTAGTGCAGAAACACAGGACTGATGAAGTTGATACGTGTCCCAACTCTGCTGCGTTATTCACAAGTCAGCTTCGGGCTCCCAACCCCTGCTACAAATACTCATGTATCCTTGACCTTTGTGCATGCTAATGGTCGTGTGGTGTATAAGGATGATTTCTATATCTTCATCCATCATTGCAGGTGTTCCCTCTGCTCCTCCTTGATGTAAGCTGTGATTAAACCCATGTACAGAATTATAAACCATGTGTTTGTGCTGTTTCCTGATAAATAACCAAAACAGTTGCCCACGTGAAGTGTACAGATATATTGATATACTGTTCAAAAGGGTGTTAAACACAACACACTTATATTCTTTGTTTTCCTTGTAGTTTGTGTACTGCCAGACTGAGAATGATATAAGTGGATAGAGCCACCCCTGTTGACAGTTACATGACTTTCAACCTTGATATCATATAGTATTGTGTCCTTGCAGCTGCATCTCAGCAGTATCACACCGAGAGTTAACCACTTAGGTCTTGACGCTGAGAGTTAACCGCTTTCGGTCTTGACATGCTAACCCTGATGCGGAGAGTTAACCACTTCGGTCTTGACGCTGAGAGTTAACCGCTTTCGGTCTTGACATGCTAACCCTGATGCGGAGAGTTAACCACTTCGGTCTTTACGCAGAGAGTTCACAGCTTTCGGTCTTGACATGCTAACCCTGATGCGGAGAGTTAACCACTTCAGTCTTTACGCAGAGAGTTAACCGCTTTCGGTCTTGACATGCTAACCCTGATGCGGAGAGTTAACCACTTGGGTCTTGACATGCTAACCACTGATGCGGAGAGTTAACCACTTCGTTCTTGACGCTGAGAGTTAACCACTTGGTCTTGACACACCAACCCTGATGCCCAGAGTTAACCACTTAGGTCTTGACACACCAACCCTGATGCCCAGAGTTAACCACTTCGGTCTTGATGCCGAGAGTTAACCACTTCGGTCTTGACATGCTAACCCTGATGCCCAGAGTTAACCACTTCGGTCTTGATGCCGAGAGTTAACCACTTGGGTCTTGACATGCTAACCCTGATGCGGAGAGTTAACCGCTTCAGTCTTGACGTAGAGAGTTAACTGATTTTGGTCTTGACATGCTAACCCTGATGCCGAGAGTTAACCACTTCGGTCTTGACATGCTAACCCTTATGCGGAGAGTTAACCACTTGGGTCTTGACGCTGAGAGTGAACCACTTAGGTTTTGACACACCAACCCTGATGCTGAGAGTTAACCACTTAGGTCTTGACACACCATCCCTTGATGCCATGAGTTAACCACTTAAAGTTCTCATGGAAATGAAAAAAACCTGCCCAGGATAAATGCAAAGGAATGTATATTTAACAATTTTGAAAGGAAAATTCACATAGAAATTTAAAATAATGCTTCAAAATGAGGAAAAAGTACATAAATTTGTTAATATCAGTAATTCTTGCAGAACATGAACCGATTTATTATAATGTTGACGTTTTGCATATAAAGTCATGCAGTTTATTGTCTTCACATGAATAATTAAGTTAGAAACAAATATAATTGAAAAAACCCAAAGTATTCCCTTCTTCAAAATGGCGGCCGAGCATACAATGTTTTAAAGATACACCGCAAGAACATAAAGGTATGTATAAGCTATTTTTCTTTTATAGCTAAAATGAAAACTTGTATAATATATAGTTGATTGGCTCTAGAGAGGAATAACTGATGAAAATATGAACAAATATAAATATAAACTTTGAAACAGAGCCTTAAAATTAACATCAACATTTGTTTAAAGGAAAATCAAGGGAGATAATCCAAACTCCGGGAAGCAGTTATTTTTCTCAAATGGTATTAGCTTCTCATAAACTTTATTAAAAGTTAATTCAGAAGATATAATCAAGACATTTAGCACAAAAATCATTTGCTATAATCGGAAAAGCAACATTTGTATCTGGACACATGTCAACCATATTTCTATCAACTGTTACTATTCGCAGGTGACTATTCTCAACTGAAGGTGTCCTATGTAGATCACAGATGGCGACTTGTTTGCTATGTATGGAACCAGTTAACCTGGACAAACCCCAGGATTATGTGAAGTTGACAGCAAAATGCTGCTGTAAATTCGATGCACCAGACATCATATACAACTGTAGCCTGTTGGTACACAGACAGTGTCGAAGTATGCATAAAAATCCAAAGGCAATCAAAGTAGCTGAAACCTTTTGATCATATGTTCAAGCCTTAAATTTTAAAACTCACTGTTTTCTATGTGGTACTTGTACAAACATCCATATAGAAGTGTACTTCAGCCGTGCGAAGGCTCTTCAGTTACTCAACATATGTCTGCAACATACTGTGTCAACAGGCAAGATGATTGTACCAAGATGGTACAGTCAAGTATTGTGCCCATATACAATCTACCAGCTGAAGAAGCTATCAATCACCCTGCTTGTGATAAGAATTTTCGGAGAGGGACAAGTATACCTGCAGCTTATATTGAACATGGGGAGGCTCCACCAAAGAAACGGAGACTAGGTCGACTGAAGTGTATGTCCTAGATGACAGCATTTGAGATTGCCATTTATTACTTGGAAGAGAATGATGATGAAACGATTCCTTTGGACAATTTGCATCACATTATGAAGTCAATAAGTGCACTGAGTCATGATCAACTACACACTACATCTCAGCTGAAAAGGGAAGTCATGAATCACTATGGGAACAAGGTATTCATAACTTATCAGGCAACAACCTAACATTGCATCTCTTACGGCATATGAAAATGTTGCAAAGGTGGACAAATCCGACATGGACAGTTTGATTAAAGTTGGAGGAGGATACATTCATACGCAGGTAGAGACTATGTCGAAACATGTTGATGTGTATCTCTACAATGAGCAGACGGCATTGATTGACACCAATCTTGATTACCTCCCACATGCATTACGCATCCTCCTTCAAGCTATCATCAAGAGCTGAGCTGCGTCATTGGGTCAGGCAATAATGCATTCGAAATGTCCCCATCATTTCTGCCTCCTCGACAAGTTTGACAAAGTATCACACTATAACACATATATGGTCATCGTAATTTAGTGTATATGATAAGCCAACTCGGTTTCAGCTCCTCGTAAATTTAGAAAATTCTCGGTGACCACTCATGGTGTTCACCTAATCAGAGACATTGCAGATACATTCGTGCAATACCAGGCTGGTTATATAGATCATGCCAGCAAAAGGTTTGATGGGACTGGCCAATCCATGCCATGGGCGAGATGGTGAGACGGAGGGCACCAAGAGTTAAGGTGGACTTGGATGATGTTAAAAAAATCAACAGTGTCAAACCATTCTCACAAAGAAATCCAAAGGCAGTGCTGGCGAACATTATCTATTCACCAATTGGTGACTTCTGTCTTGATGAAAAGAATAGCAAACTAGATAATTTGTGGAGTGCGCCACTTCTCTGTGTGTTGACCACTGTGTTCAGGTTGCATGCAGTTGCTCCATTCTGACATTCCATACCCCAGGAAGAGCTCTGAGATATTCTTGTTCATTATCAACGTGACACCAAGTGACGAATCCTGTGTCAGATCAACGCTGGAGTATATTTCCAAATATGCCAGACGACATGGAATCATACCGGTTATTACAATCGACCAGCAACTTTGGCGAATTGCATACATGATCATCGAATCACGGCCAGCTGAGAGCCCCTTGCATCAAATAGCCCTGGTTTTGGGGGGGATTCCATACTTAGATGAGTTTTGTGGGTACAGTTGGGAATCTGATGGCTGTATCTGGGTTAAAGGAGATCATCACTCAAGTATATTCAGAGGGTAGTACAGATCAGATGTTGTCAGGCAAATCTGTGTCACAAGCTGTGCAGGCTCATTTCTTGAGGAACCACTTCTGCAATGCTCTTATCGATCGTGTTTGATGGTTATTGTGGGTTTTTTTTACCAAGGATGAGACCCATCAGAGAAGAACTGGAAGTGAGATTGGAGTGGATGTGGATTTCACACCAGACTTGATTCTGAAAATGAAGAAAAAGCCCTTTTGGCAAATGAAAGAAACAAACAGAAATTCATCACTCTGTTGGGGTCAAAAATCTAAAAGGGTGGTTTTTCAGATTAAACACTCATCCAGAGATGCTGACAATGACATTTCAATGTCTGCCTGTACATTGGCTCAAACACAGCCTGTGGTAGTGGTAGGGAATGACACCGACCTTCTCATCCTGTTGCAATATCACTTCAGACCCGATACCATGAAGCCATCTTTCTTCAGACAAGTACAAACATCACTGACATCTTCATCCTACAGATGATCCTTGATCCTAATCTCAGCCATTCTTTGCTCTTTGTACATGCATTGTCAGGGACCGACACAACTTAGAGGCCGTATGGCATAGAGATGGTCTCAGGAATATTCAAAGGTTTTCATGGTGACAGGTGGAAACCATGCAGAAATCGAGCAGGCTGGTAATCAGGCACTTGCAATCCTCTGCGGCTGTATGCCTGGCTTGGATTTGAATTCTCAACGTGTGACAAAATTCACTGAGAAGGTATGTATCAAGCTCAAATTACCTACCCCTTCGACACCTTCCACCGACATCAGATGCTGCCAGATTGCCCAGCCAACGAGTCTGACTCCAAGTGCAGACCTGGTTAGGCAACAATATGGATGCGACAGAATGGGGCTGGACGTTTCACAAGAGCAACAAGGGCACTATATTGAAACCAATCACAAGGCACCAAGCTGTCACTCCTAAATTTCTGTTGAAAATAATCAGATACAATTGCACTGGAAAGTGTGATGAAAACACATGCTCATGCAGAAAAAATGTGTCTACAATGTACCTCAGCATGTGGACAATGCAAAGGGATGACATTTTCAAATGCACCAAGTCATGACTTCTCTGACATTACTGAATAATCGTCTCTTCATGTCCAGAATATGAGTGTGAATATAAAGACTGTCTTGAACTTTAGACATTTAAATTTGATAGTAAGTTTGACTTGTAAACTGTAGTATTGCAGGGTTATTCCCTCTTTATAAGCCCGTGTTAAGTATTTTGTAGTCCGATATGGAACAATTGCATTTTTTTCACATTTCGGGCAGCCGTAATTTATTTCTGTGTAAGATTTCACTTTAAAATTGTTAAATATATATTCCCCTGTCTTAATCTTATGAAGTTGATTATAAATAGAGTCATCATCCATATTTAGATTTTGATTGATTCTGTTTTTTTTACTTTTTCGATTTTCGTTTGTATTGATGGCGGCCATCTTGGATTTGACCTATTTTGGGTGTTTCCCCAAGTCAAATTTTGGTAAACTATTTTTTTTTTTAAAGTAGACCTATCAAGGCAGTGAAATGTGTTAAAGAACCTTTTCCGTCAATTTTGTTGAACCTTCATGAAAAATAAACCTTTAATTACCGGACTATAGTCCCATTTTTCAATACCACTGGAACAGTGCGAAGAGCCATCAAAGTGTTTGACGTCAGTGGCATTGTTGCATGAGACGTTTCAGTTTGATCACGTTTTTGAGATTTTGATTTTTCTGCATCGTGACCCAAATTTACCACTGACTCATCAACTTGTGGTTTAGCTTTATCTCTGTTTTGGCACTCATGAAAATGCAGTAGAAGTCGTCAATACTACTTCAATAACCCAATAACAATTGCAATTTCACTTTGTAAATATGCCAGTTAATATTTTATTTGAATTGTTTGATATTAAGATAAAGCCCATTCTTCTTTATGGTGCTGAGATCTGGGGCTGCAAAGGTAGTCAAATTGTCGAAACTTTTCATACTAAGTTTTGTAAATTTGTTTTAGGAGTTGGTAAATATGTATCAAGTACGGCAATATTAGCTGAATGTGGAAGATATGGTTTGCATGTGGATTATCATATTAAGTGTGTTAAATACTGGTGTAAACTGATTAGAATGAATGATGAAAGATATCCCCGACAGTGTTATTTGTTAATGAAGAAGCTGGATGAATGTGGTAGAATTACTTGGGCAACTCATGTTAAATATTTACTCGACATATATGGATTTGGTAATGTGTGGTACGAACAGAATATTGGTGATGTTAAGTGTTTCTTGCAGCTGTTTATACAACGTTTGTTGGATTGCAACAAACAGAGCTTTCAGAAATAGAGACCATAGACGTATGATGTGCCTGTTGCGATTAAGTGAATTGCCTATACGGAGTAATCTGGGCAGAAGAGAGGATATTGATTCTTCACAACGCTTTTGTCGGCTATGTAACAATGGTTTTACTGAGGACGAAGTCCATTTTGTGTTTGTCTGCCCGTTTTACGCAACATTAAGACAAAAGTATATTCCTGTAAGATTCTATAACAATCCATGTATTAAGACTTTTAGTAATCTCTTAAATGGCCAAAATGACTGTACACTCAGAAATGTAGCTAAGTATGTGAAGGAAGCCCTATCATTACGTACCAAGTCGTAATATTCTACCCTTAAGATTGTTTGCAATGTAAATTGTCTCAATTGTATATTACTATATATAACTGAAATGTACATGGGCCTATGGCCTCCCATACATGAATAAACACACGTACTAATATATCAATAACCCCTTTATGTATTGAAACCTAACGACAAACAAGTATGGGGTGTGATCTAGCAACGTATAGAAGAAGTGTTTGCAGTTTTGCTTCAACTTTTATGGCATTTATGGGTCGCCGAGCGAAATTGGCTCAAGCCATGCGTGTCGCCATGATGCACGTGCCAGCAGGTACAGGGAGGCTTGTGAGAGCAGCCGTCGTCGTGAGTGTTATGCTTCTTATCCAGCTGGGTAATGATGTCAACCTAAACCCTAACCCTAACCCTGAAGATACAGGTGCAAGTAGAGTGACGAGACAAACCCCCAAACCTCCAAACTCCGAACCCAGTAACAGTGAACTTCTGAAAGAAATTCGAGGTATGACAAAGGATATGAGTGACAATTTCTGAACACTGTCTAACCGGATAAATTGCATTGAACAGGATTTCCAAGCGATGGGTAATGAGAATTCTGCCCTACAAGAACAAGTTTCATATTTGACACGTAAAATAAATAACATGGAGAGCCAAAGTAAAAGAAATAACATTATTTTTTATAATGTGGAAGAAACTACGAGAGAAACTTATGACCAAACTGAAGAAAAAATAAAAAAATGAAATTATTATAAACAAATTGAAATCTTAGGTTAGGGTTAGGGTTAGGGGTTAGGGTTAGGGGTTAGGGTTAGGGTTAGGGTTAGGGTTAGGGTTAGGGTTAGGGTTAGGGTTAGGGTTAGGGTTAGGTTAGGGTTAGGGTTAGGGTTAGGGTTAGGGTTAGGGTTAGGGTTAGGGTTAGGGTTAGGGTTAGGGTTAGGGTTAGGGTTAGGGTTAGGGTTAGGGTTAGGGTTAGGTTAGGGTTAGGGTTAGGGTTAGGGTTAGGGTTAGGGTTAGGGTTAGGGTTAGGGTTAGGTTAGGGTTAGGTTAGGGTTAGGGTTAGGGTTAGGGTTAGGGTTAGGGTTAGGGTTAGGGTTAGGGTTAGGTTAGGGTTAGGGTTAGGTTAGGGTTAGGTTAGGGTTAGGGGTCAGGGTTAGGGTTAGGGTTAGGTTAGGGTTAGGGTTAGGGTTAGGGTTAGGGTTAGGGTTAGGGTTAGGGTTAGGGTTAGGGTTAGGGTTAGGGTTAGGGTTAGGGTTAGGGTTAGGGTTAGGGTTAGGGTTAGGGTTAGGGTTAGGGTTAGGGTTAGGGTTAGGGTTAGGGTTAGGGTTAGGGTTAGGGTTAGGGTTAGGGTTAGGGTTAGGGTTAGGGTTAGGGGTTAGGGTTAGGGTTAGGGTTAGGGTTAGGGTTAGGGGTTAGGGTTAGGGTTAGGGTTAGGGTTAGGTTAGGGTTAGGGTTAGGGTTAGGGTTAGGGTTAGGTTAGGGTTAGGGTTAGGGTTAGGGTTAGGGTTAGGGGTTAGGGTTAGGGTTAGGGTTAGGGTTAGGGTTAGGGTTAGGGTTAGGGTTAGGGTTAGGGTTAGGGTTAGGGTTAGGGTTAGGGTTAGGGTTAGGGTTAGGGTTAGGGTTAGGGTTAGGGTTAGGGTTAGGGTTAGGGTTAGGGTTAGGGTTAGGGTTAGGGTTAGGGTTAGGGTTAGGGTTAGGGTTAGGGTTAGGGTTAGGGTTAGGGTTAGGGTTAGGGTTAGGGTTAGGGTTAGGGTTAGGGTTAGGGTTAGGGTTAGGGTTAGGGTTAGGGTTAGGGTTAGGGTTAGGGTTAGGGTTAGGGTTAGGGTTAGGGTTAGGGTTAGGGTTAGGGTTAGGGTTAGGTTAGGGTTAGGGTTAGGGTTAGGGTTAGGGTTAGGGTTAGGGTTAGGGTTAGGGTTAGGGTTAGGGTTAGGGTTAGGGTTAGGGTTAGGGTTAGGGTTAGGGTTAGGGTTAGGGTTAGGGTTAGGGTTAGGGTTAGGGTTAGGGTTAGGGTTAGGGTTAGGGTTAGGGTTAGGGTTAGGGTTAGGGTTAGGGTTAGGGTTAGGGTTAGGGTTAGGGTTAGGGTTAGGGTTAGGGTTAGGGTTAGGGTTAGGGTTAGGGTTAGGGTTAGGGTTAGGGTTAGGGTTAGGGTTAGGGTTAGGGTTAGGGTTAGGGTTAGGGTTAGGGTTAGGGTTAGGGTTAGGGTTAGGGTTAGGGTTAGGGTTAGGGTTAGGGTTAGGGTTAGGGTTAGGGTTAGGGTTAGGGTTAGGGTTAGGGTTAGGGTTAGGGTTAGGGTTAGGGTTAGGGTTAGGGTTAGGGTTAGGGTTAGGGTTAGGGTTAGGGTTAGGGTTAGGGTTAGGGTTAGGGTTAGGGTTAGGGTTAGGGTTAGGGTTAGGGTTAGGGTTAGGGTTAGGGTTAGGGTTAGGGTTAGGGTTAGGGTTAGGGTTAGGGTTAGGGTTAGGGTTAGGGTTAGGGTTAGGGTTAGGGTTAGGGTTAGGGTTAGGGTTAGGGTTAGGGTTAGGGTTAGGGTTAGGGTTAGGGTTAGGGTTAGGGTTAGGGTTAGGGTTAGGGTTAGGGTTAGGGTTAGGGTTAGGGTTAGGGTTAGGGTTAGGGTTAGGGTTAGGGTTAGGGTTAGGGTTAGGGTTAGGGTTAGGGTTAGGGTTAGGGTTAGGGTTAGGGTTAGGGTTAGGGTTAGGGTTAGGGTTAGGGTTAGGGTTAGGGTTAGGGTTAGGGTTAGGGTTAGGGTTAGGGTTAGGGTTAGGGTTAGGGTTAGGGTTAGGGTTAGGGTTAGGGTTAGGGTTAGGGTTAGGGTTAGGGTTAGGGTTAGGGTTAGGGTTAGGGTTAGGGTTAGGGTTAGGGTTAGGGTTAGGGTTAGGGTTAGGGTTAGGGTTAGGGTTAGGGTTAGGGTTAGGGTTAGGGTTAGGGTTAGGGTTAGGGTTAGGGTTAGGGTTAGGGTTAGGGTTAGGGTTAGGGTTAGGGTTAGGGTTAGGGTTAGGGTTAGGGTTAGGGTTAGGGTTAGGGTTAGGGTTAGGGTTAGGGTTAGGGTTAGGGTTAGGGTTAGGGTTAGGGTTAGGGTTAGGGTTAGGGTTAGGGTTAGGGTTAGGGTTAGGGTTAGGGTTAGGGTTAGGGTTAGGGTTAGGGTTAGGGTTAGGGTTAGGGTTAGGGTTAGGGTTAGGGTTAGGGTTAGGGTTAGGGTTAGGGTTAGGGTTAGGGTTAGGGTTAGGGTTAGGGTTAGGGTTAGGGTTAGGGTTAGGGTTAGGGTTAGGGTTAGGGTTAGGGTTAGGGTTAGGGTTAGGGTTAGGGTTAGGGTTAGGGTTAGGGTTAGGGTTAGGGTTAGGGTTAGGGTTAGGGTTAGGGTTAGGGTTAGGGTTAGGGTTAGGGTTAGGGTTAGGGTTAGGGTTAGGGTTAGGGTTAGGGTTAGGGTTAGGGTTAGGGTTAGGGTTAGGGTTAGGGTTAGGGTTAGGGTTAGGGTTAGGGTTAGGGTTAGGGTTAGGGTTAGGGTTAGGGTTAGGGTTAGGGTTAGGGTTAGGGTTAGGGTTAGGGTTAGGGTTAGGGTTAGGGTTAGGGTTAGGGTTAGGGTTAGGGTTAGGGTTAGGGTTAGGGTTAGGGTTAGGGTTAGGGTTAGGGTTAGGGTTAGGGTTAGGGTTAGGGTTAGGGTTAGGGTTAGGGTTAGGGTTAGGGTTAGGGTTAGGGTTAGGGTTAGGGTTAGGGTTAGGGTTAGGGTTAGGGTTAGGGTTAGGGTTAGGGTTAGGGTTAGGGTTAGGGTTAGGGTTAGGGTTAGGGTTAGGGTTAGGGTTAGGGTTAGGGTTAGGGTTAGGGTTAGGGTTAGGGTTAGGGTTAGGGTTAGGGTTAGGGTTAGGGTTAGGGTTAGGGTTAGGGTTAGGGTTAGGGTTAGGGTTAGGGTTAGGGTTAGGGTTAGGGTTAGGGTTAGGGTTAGGGTTAGGGTTAGGGTTAGGGTTAGGGTTAGGGTTAGGGTTAGGGTTAGGGTTAGGGTTAGGGTTAGGGTTAGGGTTAGGGTTAGGGTTAGGGTTAGGGTTAGGGTTAGGGTTAGGGTTAGGGTTAGGGTTAGGGTTAGGGTTAGGGTTAGGGTTAGGGTTAGGGTTAGGTTAGGGTTAGGGTTAGGGTTAGGGTTAGGGTTAGGGTTAGGGTTAGGGTTAGGGTTAGGGTTAGGGTTAGGGTTAGGGTTAGGGTTAGGGTTAGGGTTAGGGTTAGGGTTAGGGTTAGGGTTAGGGTTAGGGTTAGGGTTAGGGTTAGGGTTAGGGTTAGGGTTAGGGTTAGGGTTAGGGTTAGGGTTAGGGTTAGGGTTAGGGTTAGGGTTAGGGTTAGGGTTAGGGTTAGGGTTAGGGTTAGGGTTAGGGTTAGGGTTAGGGTTAGGGTTAGGGTTAGGGTTAGGGTTAGGGTTAGGGTTAGGGTTAGGGTTAGGGTTAGGGTTAGGGTTAGGGTTAGGGTTAGGGTTAGGGTTAGGGTTAGGGTTAGGGTTAGGGTTAGGGTTAGGGTTAGGGTTAGGGTTAGGGTTAGGGTTAGGGTTAGGGTTAGGGTTAGGGTTAGGGTTAGGGTTAGGGTTAGGGTTAGGGTTAGGGTTAGGGTTAGGGTTAGGGTTAGGGTTAGGGTTAGGGTTAGGGTTAGGGTTAGGGTTAGGGTTAGGGTTAGGGTTAGGGTTAGGGTTAGGGTTAGGGTTAGGGTTAGGGTTAGGGTTAGGGTTAGGGTTAGGGTTAGGGTTAGGGTTAGGGTTAGGGTTAGGGTTAGGGTTAGGGTTAGGGTTAGGGTTAGGGTTAGGGTTAGGGTTAGGGTTAGGGTTAGGGTTAGGGTTAGGGTTAGGGTTAGGGTTAGGGTTAGGGTTAGGGTTAGGGTTAGGGTTAGGGTTAGGGTTAGGGTTAGGGTTAGGGTTAGGGTTAGGGTTAGGGTTAGGGTTAGGGTTAGGGTTAGGGTTAGGGTTAGGGTTAGGGTTAGGGTTAGGGTTAGGGTTAGGGTTAGGGTTAGGGTTAGGGTTAGGGTTAGGGTTAGGGTTAGGGTTAGGGTTAGGGTTAGGGTTAGGGTTAGGGTTAGGGTTAGGGTTAGGGTTAGGGTTAGGGTTAGGGTTAGGGTTAGGGTTAGGGTTAGGGTTAGGGTTAGGGTTAGGGTTAGGGTTAGGGTTAGGGTTAGGGTTAGGGTTAGGGTTAGGGTTAGGGTTAGGGTTAGGGTTAGGGTTAGGGTTAGGGTTAGGGTTAGGGTTAGGGTTAGGGTTAGGGTTAGGGTTAGGGTTAGGGTTAGGGTTAGGGTTAGGGTTAGGGTTAGGGTTAGGGTTAGGGTTAGGGTTAGGGTTAGGGTTAGGGTTAGGGTTAGGGTTAGGGTTAGGGTTAGGGTTAGGGTTAGGGTTAGGGTTAGGGTTAGGGTTAGGGTTAGGGTTAGGGTTAGGGTTAGGGTTAGGGTTAGGGTTAGGGTTAGGGTTAGGGTTAGGGTTAGGGTTAGGGTTAGGGTTAGGGTTAGGGTTAGGGTTAGGGTTAGGGTTAGGGTTAGGGTTAGGGTTAGGGTTAGGGTTAGGGTTAGGGTTAGGGTTAGGGTTAGGGTTAGGGTTAGGGTTAGGGTTAGGGTTAGGGTTAGGGTTAGGGTTAGGGTTAGGGTTAGGGTTAGGGTTAGGGTTAGGGTTAGGGTTAGGGTTAGGGTTAGGGTTAGGGTTAGGGTTAGGGTTAGGGTTAGGGTTAGGGTTAGGGTTAGGGTTAGGGTTAGGGTTAGGGTTAGGGTTAGGGTTAGGGTTAGGGTTAGGGTTAGGGTTAGGGTTAGGGTTAGGGTTAGGGTTAGGGTTAGGGTTAGGGTTAGGGTTAGGGTTAGGGTTAGGGTTAGGGTTAGGGTTAGGGTTAGGGTTAGGGTTAGGGTTAGGGTTAGGGTTAGGGTTAGGGTTAGGGTTAGGGTTAGGGTTAGGGTTAGGGTTAGGGTTAGGGTTAGGGTTAGGGTTAGGGTTAGGGTTAGGGTTAGGGTTAGGGTTAGGGTTAGGGTTAGGGTTAGGGTTAGGGTTAGGGTTAGGGTTAGGGTTAGGGTTAGGGTTAGGGTTAGGGTTAGGGTTAGGGTTAGGGTTAGGGTTAGGGTTAGGGTTAGGGTTAGGGTTAGGGTTAGGGTTAGGGTTAGGGTTAGGGTTAGGGTTAGGGTTAGGGTTAGGGTTAGGGTTAGGGTTAGGGTTAGGGTTAGGGTTAGGGTTAGGGTTAGGGTTAGGGTTAGGGTTAGGGTTAGGGTTAGGGTTAGGGTTAGGGTTAGGGTTAGGGTTAGGGTTAGGGTTAGGGTTAGGGTTAGGGTTAGGGTTAGGGTTAGGGTTAGGGTTAGGGTTAGGGTTAGGGTTAGGGTTAGGGTTAGGGTTAGGGTTAGGGTTAGGGTTAGGGTTAGGGTTAGGGTTAGGGTTAGGGTTAGGGTTAGGGTTAGGGTTAGGGTTAGGGTTAGGGTTAGGGTTAGGGTTAGGGTTAGGGTTAGGGTTAGGGTTAGGGTTAGGGTTAGGGTTAGGGTTAGGGTTAGGGTTAGGGTT